>NC_143514.1:61443719-62643719 GCF_031878675.1 Megascapheus bottae
CACTGCCATTCAACCGACCTATTATCAGTTTTTTAAACCATGTTAGCTGTTGTCTCTGGTATATAATATGTCTTATTACAGACTTTATTTAGGCCTTATGCTGCCTTTTGACCTTGTTTGCTTTTAGAGCATTCTACTCCTGTAGATTGTTCTAATGGCTCCCTTTTTGCCTAGTTTTGCTTTGTTTTTAATGCCCTCTTTACTTCTGCAAGTGTGAAGAGATTGCCAGGGCTTCCCAAGGGTGGGGGTGGGGGCCCCAGAAGAGTGGATGGCCATGTTGTTGGTGGGCTTTCGGCTGTTAGAAGGATACAGTGTTCTTCTGGACCTTTGGACAGGAACTAGATACTCACTCATTTCCTCACCTGTCATCTAATGGAGTTACAGCAAGCTCCTGCAGACATGAAAAAATGTACAACGAAATGAGGTAGACCATCTTTGTCTTCCAGCAAGGAGAGCCTGCTTGGGCCTGGTGGCTCATGGGAGTATCCAGTTGAGGCCCCAACTCAGTGTCCAGCTGAGGCCTCTGAGGTCTGTTGAAGGAGCATCTGTATCCCACATGACTCACAGCCCATGTGACAGCCTCCACACACAGAAGCTGTCAGGTTCCCTTCCCCACTGGTGTTGTAGGTGTGGCTCTGGGCTTTGCCCTGCTTGCTTTCAGCTAGTGTCTCACTTCCAGATCATTCTGGAAATTCCTCTAGTCCCTAAATGGAGTTGATGATTAAAGCCAACAAGGAAGAGATCATTTAACCCCCAAATAAATATATCCTATTAAATGGGAGCAAGTACATCAGAGGACAAAAGACTGAAAAAAATTGCACAGAGATACCTGGCTCTCAGGTATAGAGGGTTTGGGACACAAGGAAGGAAACAGTTCCATACATTCAAAAACTCAAAAGCTAAACGTCGGTGTTCATGGGGGCACACCCCCACCCATACATCTATGCAGAGAAATTACCCACAGGCCACTGCACATTGCCAG
This sequence comes from Megascapheus bottae, assembly GCF_031878675.1. Classification (NCBI taxonomy): domain Eukaryota; kingdom Metazoa; phylum Chordata; class Mammalia; order Rodentia; family Geomyidae; genus Megascapheus; species Megascapheus bottae. The sequence goes on from NC_143514.1 coordinate 61,444,702, forward strand.
CACTTATCCTACGGATGCTTAGATAGAGGCAGGGAGAACTCACGTGTGTGTGCATCTGTGTGACAAGCAAGCATGCTAAGCACACGGCAGGATCAGCAGTGCACAGAGCTGGGCATGAATGGGAACAGAGCCAGGACAAACAACACAGCAGGAGGCTCTGCCAAGGGGCCCTGGGCACACAAGGGGAGGTGCCTAGATGATAGCTCTTGCACACACAGATACAGGCACATTTCCCCATATGCACGCAGGCACCAGCTAAGTGTGCACTCTCTACAAGTGGCAAGCACACACATGTACACATGTTACATGCAAGGAAACGGTTGGCGCTCTGAAGCTCCAGAAAGCCTGGGATTCCTGATCATTAAAGTCAATGGCTGTTAAGTAGCTAATCCTCCATTCAGGTCTCAGAACATTTGGGGCCTAATCCCTGGTCTCTTCTATTTCGGCACAGCTTTGAAAGGACTGGGGAGGGTGAGGACAAGCTATGGCAGATTGGGGTCTTAGCTAGAGTCCTTGACATTGTTAAGCCTTTTTCCCCCAGCGGTGGCTTCTCCTCCCCTGGGCTGTCAGCAGATGTGGAGTTCACGTGGCACAGGGGTCTTTGCTCTGTAATCCATTTTCCTCTGCCTTTCTTTGGAGATTAGACAAGTGCCCCGCTGGCTGCTATCACCAGCCAAAGCTCCCAGGGCCTGCAGGCTCGGCTGCCAGCCCATGTGGGGTTCTTGAGTGTCTGCATGGCCATCTGCACTGCCCAGGGAGCAAGGATGGAAGGGGGGCCTTGCTCTCTAAGGAAATGTGGCCCTGGCCAAGGGACCAAAGTAAATGAATACATTAAGTTAAAATAAACCTTACAATCAAAATCAAGTGAAGCCTGTTTGGGAAGTCGTGTGAGCTGTAGGTGTCCATGGAAACCATCCAGATGCAAAGTTTCTAAATGATTCAGAGCCTCTGTTCCGTTATCTGTAAAATGGACCAAAAGACACCCTGGCTCCCATCTCAGTGGGCAGCTGGGACCATTAATAAGAGAGGACTTCCAGTCTCAGAACCTTTGAGGTCCTCTTATTGCCCACCCCAACCTCATCATCGGCCTTCCTGTACCCCCTCTTACACTACAGGTCTGTCACTCTGAACAGCCAAACAACCCCATGTTCTGAACATGCACCTCCTCCCTCTCCTTCCCTCACTTGCTCCACAAGTTGCTTGTGACTTCCAATGACCCCTGTCCCCTTACCAACCCCCTCTCCACCTCCTCCCTGGACTCCATAGGGAAGAACCCAGGCTGCAGTAGAAGTTTCCTTCCTCCCAGTCCTGCAGCTCCAGGCTCGTGCCCCTGACTGGGCAGCCGCCCATCCCCCTGCCCCAGCGGGAGCCCTAGTGCCAGCCAGTTATTCCAAAGAGCTTGTCAGGTCTGTGAGGGCAACCAAGCCCTGCGGGAAAATGGGATGCTGCGTCTTCCTCTCAAGATAGATAGCCTTTTTTTAAAAAAGGTACATGAAGAATTCCTCAAGGATCAACTTTGCCCAAGAATGTGTCCCAAATGTGTTGGGTGTAAATGGTGGTGCCACAGGGCCAGAATGAGCTAGGAAGCAAAAGACAAAAGAGACAGAAAGAGGGTGAGAAAGAGAGGGGGTGGGGTGGAGATGTGACTTACTCTACAAAAGCCAAGTCGAATTTGGGGTTTCAGAGCTAGGATCCACGAGTAAGAAGGGGACACAGAAGGGAGAAGGATCTAGTCAGATAGGGGTTTCTGGGACTCCTCAAGCATGTGCTCAAGGGCCTTTCTTATGTATGGATGCATGGATGCATGAATGGGTGTATTCATTCATTTATTTGTAATATAGTGGGGTTTGAACTCAGGACCTCATGCAGGTGGACACTCTACCACTTGATCCATGTCCTCTTTGTGCTTTCATTTATTTTCCAGATAGAATATTGCACCCTTTGCTCAGGATCCGCTTCTGACATCCAGTCTTCTAATTCTGCCTCCTACCTAGCTTAGATTATAGCTGTGAACTCCCATATCTAGCTTGTTGAGATAAGGTCTGGTTAATTGTTTCTAAAGCTGGCCTTGAACCTTGGTCCTCCTCATCTCAGCCTCCTTTGTAGCTTAGATTATAGGCATGAACCACTGTACTGAAGGACCTTTCAAGAATAGAGTTTCAGTGTGTGTTCAATGCCATGCCCCTCTGATCTTTCATCTTTGATTTCAGTAAAACTGGCTCTATACAAATTCTTTAGATTGGGGGTGCTTTGTGGAAATAATAACAGCAAAAAGCAGTGAAACCCGGAGTCCAGAAGAGATGCAAATGGATCCTGAATTTAACAGGAGGTAAGAAGAGTTGGCCTTGAAGACAATCCCCAAGAACCAGCAGAAACCTAGGGGCAGGCTTGGATAGTGTGCAGAGGTGGGTTGGGGTAAGGGCTGTGAAATCTCTGATGGACAGTCCTTGAGGACTGGGGTATAAGAGTGGGATGGGCTGCTGGGCAGGGCATTTCCTGAGATGTGGGGTTTTGATTCCTTCTGGGGAGAATGCTGAGGGGCAAATGGACACACTGACTCCGAAGGTAATGGGGGACAAGGTGAATGGATGCCACCCCTGGTAAACCCCAGGGTAGAACATCCCACAGGGACCAGTCTGTATAACTTTCCCCCTGGCAAAGGAGGGCTGAGCTTCCCTTGGTGCAGTTCTGATCCTTGCAGGGGCTCACTGCTGCAGCCCCTTTGCTGCTGCCCCCTCTTGGCAGCTAGAGGCCCACACTGTGAGCAGGAGGCCCCAAACATGTCCATCATGCCTGCCCCTGGGGAGGCTGAGAAGAGTTCTCTTCCCTAGCAGCTATTCGGCACGTCTATTAAATTAGATCAAGCAATTAGGCTCGGTTTAGAGGAGGAGTGATGGAGTGGGAGGCAGGCATGTCAGCGAGAGGAAACGCAAGTGCCTCACTCGAGTCACTGCGCTGAGTCTTACTTACATGGCCATGCCTGGTGGGGAAGCCATGCTGTCCACTGCGGGGGCAATTCTGCTTCCTTGAGTGGTGAGATGATGGAATGAATATGACCAGAGATGCACTGGTCCTGGTGACTTGGGAAGAGCCAGGAGAGGACTCTCAGAGGAAGGGGTGAGGAGAAAACGAAGGGAGACAGCGGGCGGCTCATACATGGGGCGACCCCTTCCCAAAAGGAAGGTGCAGGGAGCAGTAGAACATGTGAAGTAGCTTAGGGACTGTATTCCCAGGGACAGAGAAAGACAACAGCTCATTCATTCAATATGTATTTCTGCATTCAACAGCTATTTCTTGGGTACTTGCTAAGAGCCTGTTCTTAGCATTCATGGGAGAGTTCAGGAGAACAATTGGGTTGGAATGTGTCAATGTCTGTACAAAGAGCAGAGCCCTGAATCTGGAGTGGAGAACTCTGTGCCTCAAGTTCAAGTGCTTGCATTGCCTCTGGATCCAGAGAACTTGGAGGAAGCCTCCTTGAGTTGACAGGGAAGTGGGGACAGGGAGAGAAGCCAAAGGTGGAAGTTGGAAATGAACTTGGAAGTGTTAGTGGCAGCCTGAGTAATGAGCCTTCTGTGCCAACCGAATGGATCCGCCTGTGCCCGCAGCTGGCACCAGCCCCCTCCTCAGACAGTGATGGAGACCTTTTGCGCTCTGACCAGCTGAGAGAGCCCACCTGCATGCTGAAGGTGGCTCGGTGGAGGGGATTAGCAGGGAGTTGGGAAATCAGGGTGGGGTCAAAATCTCACCTTGGGTGGAGACAGCAAAATGAAGTCAGAGTTTGCGAGTACTGGGGGCCTGGAATGGCATCCAGGAGGGAGTATGGGACCAGGGAGTTGAAATCATCAGGGACTGTGTCAGCCCCGTTGCTCCCAGGTGGCAGCTGGGGGAGTGGGCCTTAGATCCTGCAGGGTGGACCCCAGGAAATAGCTAGGCTCCCGCTCCTCGGCAGGGGAGAAAGTATGCAGAGGAGTTGGCTGAGACTCAGGCAAGTCACCCTCCATGATGAGGTGATGTAACAAGAAGTCCCTCACCGCAGGGCCCTTGACCTTGGACTTCTCTGTCTCCAGGAGGGTATGGAAAGAAATCCTTGTTGGTTACAGATTACCCCATTTCAGATATTCTGTTATAGCAAGACAAAAAAATATAGAATCTTCCCAGAGCCTTGTGGGGAATGAACCTGGCGCTGAACCTACAGCGACACAAGTGTCCCAGTGTCCCAGAGCAGAGTCAGGACTGGCTGTATCCAGCAACACTGAGTTCCCCATCCCCAGGGATCTGGAGTCAGGATATTGTTAGCCTAATGGGTAAGCCTGGGCACTCTTGCTTTTCATGGTTGAGACAGATGCTTCCTCTCTCTGGACTTCAGTTCCTCCCTCCTTGTTGGAAGAGCAACTTGTTTGAAGGCTCAGCAAGACAATACATGCAAAGCCTTTACTGCTGGCATGACTGTTGTGGGTTGTCATTATTAATGGCTCCTGCAGGTGCTTCTGGGGGCAGAGCCTGGTTTGGGGACATTGGAGCGGGGAGAGGTCATTGCCATCAGAGAAGGCCATTGTAGGATTCCATTTAGTTCCTCTGCCAACTTCCTCCTCAAGCATTCTCCCCACATTTGTGCAATGACGAAGTCCTCTGTACCCTGCCTCCTCTCTCCCAGCTCTCACCTGCCTCCACCAAGTCTCCCACCCCCAGATCCTAAAGAGAGACCCTGCAATATTTCTCCAGCATCACCTTTGAGACTAGCAGATTCTTCAGGAACAATGGCTTTCAGCCCACCCCCCTCCCCTCGGCCTCTCAGAAATTGGGGGCAGCTTCTAAAGACGCTGGGTTTTGGCTCCAGCAGGCGCCACCAGCCCAAACAAAGGCATTTTCTGCTGGGAAGGCGACAATTGTTTCCATTTAGCAAACGTTTGCTGCCAGCACCAGTGTTTTCTCTTGGAAGCCAACGTTTGGTTGAGAAGACAATGCCAAGCTAAATATTTTCTCTGCATAAAAATCCCTTTAATTTTTTAATCATTTGGCAAACATCTTCTCCTTCCCTCCCCTCCCATCGCCCTTCTGTTCTTCTTTTTCCCCCTCCCTCTCTCTCTGTCTCTGGCTGGGTCTCTGTGACACCCAGTATCTGGCAAGAAGGACAGGTCTGATGGGCTACACAGGTGTTCCTGAATCCACACATGGTAGCTTTGTGCAAGAAGCCCTTCTTGTGGATATGTTTACCCTGTTATCCTAGGTGTTTTATCCAGGTAGTGTAGCTGGGGTCTGACATAACCTTTGCCATGCCTCATGGATCCCTGGCTAAGATGCCAATCAAACACAGATGAGATGAGTCCCTTGCTTCCAGCCAGGACCAGGGAGAAATGATCATTGCCACCCCTCTACAGCTGACGGATAGCACATCCTTATGCTTCCTCTTGCTTCCTGGGTACCTTTGGAGAGGAAGCTATCTATTATCGCCCTGGGCAAATGTCTCATGGCACTCAAGTTCCCTGCCCTGCTCACCATGTCTCCTTCCAAGGACCACCACCATTTGGGACTAAGCTCCTGTCACCTAACCCTATCTATTGTTCTCCAAAGTGTCCCTCTTCCAGGGACAGGTATGCCAGTGCATACCTGTGATCTTGCCTCACAGGAAACAAGAATCTCTATACCACCCTGGAGAGAGTGAAGCAGTGTATCTGGGAGGGACGTGCAGAGTGGATGGATTAATGACAAAATAAATCAGCAAGGGGATGGGGGAATGAAGTAGGGAATAGGTGAATGCGTGAATGAGTGATGGAATGTGTGAGACCAATAAGTGAGCTTACCCTCGCGCCTGTGTCCAAGGGCACAGCACGGGCACGGACATTGGAGGTGAGTCCAATAAATGTGAAATTGTGTGGAACAAGTCTCCACGGAGCGCCTCGCTGGGAAAGGGCAATTGTGTTTGTTCCTTGTCAATGACAGAAGCTCCACCATCTGCAGAAAGAGGCCCAGCTTTAGACCATGCCCACGTCTGTCTGGGTTTGGCCACTGGCTTTGTTGCTTCTTGGCTTGTGACATGTTGCCTCGCTCCTCTGAGACTCAGTTTCTTCATCTGTAAAATGAGAAGTCCTACTGAGGAGTACTTTGGAGAATGTGGAGATTTGAGCCTACAATGTTTGCTAAGTGTTAGTTTTTGTCTTCCTCAAGGAAGGGGAAGGATTGAGGTTGTGAAGGAGAAGCAGCAGCATGGGTAGAGAGACAGGCCTGTGTCTCGAGGGCCACTGGATGCTTCTGTCTTTCCTGTGCCTCCTGGTGAATGATCCACAGCCTAGGAACCAGGCGTCAGGAGGTGGATTTAGGAGGAAATCCTTGGTAGGAAAGAGGCCACTTTCTAGAATTTTGTAGATGCCACTGACCTCTCTTCTAGAAGAGGTGAACCACAGAGGGTTCACTGGGGCCCAGGCATGGTTCCTATTGTGACCACCAAATACCAGAGCCCAGGCCCTGGTGCAAGACCAAAACAAGTCAAAATGCAACTTGCTGGCTTGTGGCCTTCGTCATGTGGTGTGGCCTGTGCCCCAGTTTCCTCATCTGTACTTCAGCCACAGGAGCATCTACTTCAGAGCTAGGAAGAGTGAGCAGCATAGGATGGGTGATATGTTACCATTAGTTAATGCACTTGGAAGATTGTTTTAATGTGGTGCTGGGGTTTGAACTCAAGGCCTTGTGTTTTCATGTGGCGTGTGTGTGTGTGTGTGTGTGTGTGTGTGTGTGTGTGTGTGTGTGTGCGCTTAAGGCTGACATTCCACTATATGAGCCACTGCCCCACCTTGGTTTTTTGATGGTTTACTGCGGATAAGAATATCACAAACTTCCCTGCCCTGGCTATCTTTGAACAGTGATCCTCAAATCTCAGCCTCCTGAGTAGCTGGGATTACGGGTGTGAGCCACTGACACCTGGTTACAAGTAGACTGTTGTTCCCAGCTCTTTACTCTCTCAGCAAGACGAGCTTGACCTTAAAATTTGGCTGTATGACTTATTTCAATCAGTGGAATTTGTGTGGGTGGGACAGCCTCCTGAAAGAAGCTTTAGGAGCATGTTTGGCGTGCTCTTCTTCCTCTGGCCGCCATCTGGAAAGCAGTGCATTCTGGGTGATGTTACTTTTCTCAGCCTGGGACCTGGGGTGAGCCACAAGCAGCAAAGTGGGGGTGAGCCTTCAGGCAATGAGAGCAAGAAAGAAGTGTTGCTTATGGCAGCTACAAGATACTAGGGTTGTAGCCACCACAGCAGACGTAGTTCAGATACTGTGGTAGTCATTTCTTCATTTTATTTTATTTTTTAACTTTATTTTGTTTTGGTGCCAAAACTGAAGCTTAAACTCAGCACCTGGGCACTATCCTGTGGCTTTTTCTTTTTTTTTCTTTTGGCCAGTCCTGGGCTTGAGCTCAGGGCCTCAGCACTGTCCTTGGACTTTCTCAAGGCTAGAGCTCTGCCACTTGAGCCTTAGCACCACTTCTGGCTTTTTTCTGTGTATGTGGTACCAAGGAGTCAAACCCAGGTCCTCGAGCATGCTAGGCAAGCACTCTACCACTAGGCCAAACTCCCTGCCCTCCTGTAGCTTTTTTGCTGGAGTGTCCTGCTCTACCACTTGAGCCACAGCTCTACTTGTACTTTTTTAATGACTACTTGGAATTAAGAGTCTCGTGGATTTTCCTGCCCAGGCTGGCTTCCAACCCAGATCTGCAAATCTCAGTCTCCTGAGTAGCTAGGGTTACAGATGTAAGCCACTGGAAGCCGGCTCGTTTCTCCATGTTACAAATGAGGAGACTGGCGACAGGAGAGGCTAAGTGACTTACTTAACAGTGGTAGAGACAAACTCAGATCCATCCATTCATTCATTCAGCAGTTGCTTAATGACCACCAAATATGGAAAGCAGTTGAAACTAGAGGAGGCAACTGAACAATTGGAGGAGGAGCCATCCAAGCATCTCAGTCTAACTCCAGAGGCAAAACTCATCGTTAAAGCAGTGCAGGACTTCATGAGTGAAGCCCTATCACCAACCCTATGTAGCGAGTGAGCACTTTGCAGTGAAGCTGGTGCACACTGGGATGCATTATAAGTGTAAAACTTGCAGCAAATTCCATCAACCCGGTACGGGAAACAGAAGGCAAGAGGTCCCCTGCTACAGAGTGTAGCAGATAATAATATTTCAAATATATGAGGTTAAATGAAATGTAGTGGTGAGGGCCATTTTTCCTGTCTTTTATTTCTTATTATTCTAAAAATAAAACATAGAAACAAAACAACTATAGAAAATTGCTGAGCATGGTAGCACATGCCTGTAATCCCAGCATGTGTGAAGCTGAGGCAGGAGGATTATGTGTTTGAGGCCAGTTATAGTCCTCTTTCGAGAGAGAGAGAGAGAGAGAGAGAGAGAGAGAGAGAGAGAGAGAGAGAGAGAGAGAGAGAGAGAGAGAGAGAGAGAAGAGAAAGAGAAAGGAAGAACACGAAAAAAAGTAGACAATTTAAAATATTTCTGAAGCTCCCATGTGCAACTTGTCCTGTATTTTTATTGAGCAGCTTTACCTTAAGAGGATACCACAGGGGTGTCATCACATGTCATGACATCATTGCTGAAGCAAAGGATTGTCCAGAGCTGTCCCCAGGACTCTCACCTTCCAGTCCTTTAGAACACTTTGATTTCCCCCATCAGATACAGGTATCAAATTCCTCTGCAGAGATGGAGCTGACAAGTTCTTACCGCAGCCCAGCCGGCCCTGTTTTGTCTAGAAACCACATGTAGTTTTCATCAAAATTAAAACTAAAAAAAGGCACCATCATTAGGAACTAAAGAAAGGAGCAAGATTTCCTGCCGTACGCCAGACGGCTGCTCTGCTCCCTTCAATTCCTTCAGACACACAAAGACATCACTGGGGAAGCTGTCCAGTGCCCACGGTGGGGGGTGGGGCTGGGAAGCTGGAAGCCATGAATGTTCTCAATTTTCTAAGATGACCTCTGGCCCCACTCTCTACTGGGAATTATTTTCTTTCTTCCCTCAGCTCAGAGGCTCCTGAGGGTCCTGGGATACCTTGGTTGCTCTGACCAATTATCACCCCTGCCTCCAGGAGGGAGCAGTTTGGCAAAGGTGTTCTCTTCCCTTAGACCACCCACAGTCCAGGGTGCATGTGCCTGGACCCATTCCAGAAGATGGTGTCTCAGTCCAGCAGGACAGAGACCACTGAGGCCCAGAGGCAGAGCCCCCAAAACTCCAGCTAAGATAAAACCTGAAACACTTGGTGTAGCAAAGAGAGAAGAAAGAGAACACAGAGAAAGAAGTTCTCCCTGGGACACAGGGATCAACGGGGAAGAGATGAGAAGAAATTCATTCATTCATTCATTCATTCATTCATTCATTCAATAAAGCACTTCTGCACTCTTCTATCAGCGGAGTAAGGAGCTGGGGATATAGCCAAGAGTAAAGTGGATGGGGCTCTTGCCCCCATGGGCTTCTGGGCCAGTTAGAAGACACTAATCAAATGAACATGTGAATCTATTCCTAATGAAAACTGACACGCATTATGGAGACTAGAGATATGGTGCTATGCAATTGTCAGTAAAGGTGTTCCCCTAGATCTAAGAGGCCAGGGAATTCTCCCCCAGGACAAAGATGTTCCAGCTGACATCTGGGTCTCAGCTAATTGCACAGAAGAGAAACTGAGTATGAGAAGCAGAGGAAACAGCATGTGCAAAGGTGTGGTGACAGAGAAATAGGGTGTGTGAACTGGAGAACGATGGAACCCATGTGGAAAGCAGCGAGGCAAGGCACGGGGAGGGAAACGACCTAGGCCCTAAAGATAGGGAAAGAAGTAGGAGGTAGAGTTAGGGCTCTGAGCAGAGGCTATCATGAGCAGAATATTTGTCCACTACTGAAGGAATCATGGGTAGGGTGACCCATGGCCCAGACAGTGACAGACAATTGTACCATGGCATGAATGAGTCACCTGGATCCAAACACACCTGGCTGCCGTTTCTGGCTCAATAGACCTAAAGCTGGGTTCTTAACGCCTTGTACCTTGATGGCCACACTTACAAAAGGTATAAGACCTTCTTCATGTCTGAGACACCTTTGCAGAGCACTGGCTTATACTGCGTGGGTTTTTGTTTAACTTGTGTTTGTATGCGGCAGGTGATGGTGCTGGGGTTTGAATTCAAGACCATATACTTTTGCTTGGCTTTTTCATTCAAGGCTGGCCAGACTTCCACTTCCATCATTTAGCTGGTTAATTGGAGATAAGCGTCTCTTGAGTTTATCTGCTCGGGCTGGCTTTGAACTTCGATCCTGAGTAGCTTGGATCATAGATGTGATTTACCAGCACCTGGCCACACTACTGTATTTATGATTGTGTTAATAGTACTCGGAAGGATTGGTAGGGATCGAGAGGGGATCCCTCACAGAAGAGCTACTTTCAGATATAGGCAAGGCCCAGTTAGTGACAAGCAAAGCCACTAGAAGAGGTGCCTGGCACAGGGCCCTATGGACTTACCATGATTTTCAGACCTTGGCCATTCTCCCAGCTGCCCTGTAGGCAAGCAGGCACCTATGGCTGGATTTTGAGCTGATGTTTTCCAGGAGGGGGTGGAATCCTGGGGCTTTGTCCTGGTACCTCTCTTCCTTTGAACAAGGACCTCTGTTCTGGAGCTTGAATTAAAGACAGAGGAGCCTTGTTCTTGGGAGTTTCTCCTGGCACCAGCATCTGGCCCACCCCTGTGGAATTCAACTGTACTGAACTTTTGGTGGAGACCTTCAAGGGAGCCTGGGTCATGTACTGCGCCAGCCTGGGTGGTGGGCTGCTACAAGATTGGCATCGAAAAGCCACCCACAAGGGAACTGAGGAAGACGTGGGTTAGAGTGTTTTACATTTGTCAAAGAGGCCAATGTTTGAGCCTGCCTTTCACTGTGACTTTGTTCAGTTCCAAAGATTTGAGGTTGTTGTTGTTGTTGTTTTTAATGCCACCTATGTATGAAAGAATCTGAACAAAATAACTTGGGACATTTGGGAGGTAATTAGTATACATGTAATATTTATTGTTTTTTCCTCTTAATTATAAAGGTAACATCTGTTCAACCTGCAAACTGGTAAAACAAAACAAAACAAAATAGAAAAAGATGATTTTTTAAAAAATGATCTAAACTCACTATTCAGATTCCCTTCTGTTCAGAGTTTAATGGACAATGTGTACTAATCACGGAATGGGACATCAGCTTATCATGTCCTTGCCATCCTTATGGTTCCCATTTCACAGAGGAGGTAAACAAAGGCCCCAGCCTGTTCAGTGTCATTGGCATTGCCTGCAAAGTGGCCAAGCTGGGGTCCTCATACTAACCCTGTCCGGTCCTGAGCAACCCAGCAAACACTATCACATTCAGCTTCCTTTCTGGGTTGAATGCTCACTGGCTTCTTTTCCTTTCTTTGCGTGTATGTGCATTTATATTTATACTTGTGCTGACGGCATCATCAGACTGTTTGGCAGCCCGTCCGTTTTGCTTTGCAACGTATCAGGAACATTTTTCTCAAATCAACGTATATTCTTCTACAGCACTATTTTTAATGTTTGCATAGTATTCTGCAGTCTAGTCAAGTGGTTCTCAAACATTAGCTCCAGCATCATGTGGGAGCTTGTAGGCAATGCAAATTCTCCAGCCTTACCCTGTAATTTACAGCACTAGAATTTTATGTCCCGAGCCTGGGAATTCGTGTGTGTGTGTGTGTGTGTGTGTGTGTGTGTGTGTGTGTGTGTGTGTGGTGTTTTGGTTTTGTGTTTTTTTTTTTCTTTCATCTTTTGATGGTGGTGGTGGTAGTTAATTGGAGCTAAGAATCTCAAAGACTATCCTGCCCTGGCTGGCTTTTGAACTTTGATCCTCAGATCTCAGACACCTGAGTTGAAATCACAGCTAGCACGCATCCATCTTAACAAGCCCTCTACATGACTTTCAGCATACCGGAGTTTAGGAACAGAACGTTTAGACCTTTTGGGCTCTTCTTAACTAATCTGGAATTGATTCATTTGGTCTAAATAAGGCAAAATACACATCTTTATTTGCCCGTATCTACAAAGATCAAGAACATGGTTTTAAAATACAGCAGATATCAAAAACAAAACAGCACACATGAACAAATATGAGTGATCTTTAAATAGAGAAACAAGAGAGATTTTGATCAGATTTAAGGAAGTACTTCCTTTCCTGGCAGGAGGAATATGACTGGTCCACTAGAAGTTCAAGCCTATAGGCAGCCCACAAGGTGCTATATCCCAAAGCGCTGAGCTGAGCTGCAGGGTTTTACTCGCTTGGAGCTAATGTCTGTGATGTTTATTAATGAGACAGCTGCTGTCCAGGCCTGCCCAGCAGGGAGGAAGACAAAGGGCCCAGGAGCTGTGAAGATGGATCAGGAGGGCAGGCTGGTCACTCACCTCTCAGCTGGTGGCCTGCTGTGAGGGCCTGGCCTGTTCCTCACCGCTGCCCTATCAGGCTGCATTGTCATTAGCCTGAGGCAGAGCCCATACTTCTGCAATCCTCTCTAGGCTCTTCCCTGGGGTCTTGGAAGACCCCTCCATCTGATGGCACATGGAGCTCTCTAGCAGAGCTGGTGGCTGCCTGTCCTGCAGCCAGGCTCTCACTCTTGCCTGCCAGTTCTCACTTCCCAGCCAGCTCCCCAGCCTGCCTGCTGGCAGGAAAAGTTTCCTGGAATTCAACAGCCTGAGGAATGGCTTCCTAAGAAACAAAGAAAAGCACTTTTTGTTATGTGTAGGTTTTCTAACCTGGTAAGATGACAAGCCATGGTCAGTGATCCGTGATCCCGAAAGAAGAGACTCAACGTAGGCTATAAACAACGTCTTCTATGCTAATGGATAATTTCTGTGTTCCGTGGTTTTGTTTTTGTTTTGGTATGCCAGTCCTGGGGATGTGAAGTCAGGCTTGGGCACTGTCCCCAAGCATTTTTGTTCAAGACTAGTGCTTTACCACTTGAGTCACAGCTCTACTTGTGGCTTTTTGGTGATTAATTGGAGATTAGAACCTCACAGACTTTCCTGTTCAGGCTGGCTCTGAACCACATTCCTCAGATCTCAGCCTAGGCTGATAGGTGTAAGCCACAGACATACACCTTATACTAACAGTGTGTGTGTGTGTGTGTGTGTGTGTGTGTGTGTGTGTGTGTGTGTGTGTGTGTGCATGAGTGCATGGCACTACTGGGGCTTGAACTCAGAGCCTTGGGCTCTCCCTTAGCTTTTGTCATTCAAGGCTGGCACTCTACTACTTGAGCCACAGCTCCACTTCCAGCTTTCTACACTTTGTTGGCAATAAGAGTCTCATGGACTTTTCTGTCAGGGCTGGCTTTAAAACACAATCCTCAGATCTCAGCTTCCCACATAGCCCCCACTACTCAGAAGCCTGGAGAGTTCTGATTGGACACTTCATGGAGCGATACTGCTGGAGAAGCAGCTCTGTATCAGGCCATGTACTGATCCATTAGTGTTTGGAATTGAGGGCTTGTGGAGAGTTTTGACCTGGTAGAGAAGCCTCAGTTTGGGAGATGCGAGGGGGTGGGGGCGAGGGTGGGGGTGCTGTGAGGGTTGGAAGACACAAGCCCTCTCCTCTCAAGACACCTGTTCTTCCACTTGTGGAAATGAGCCTCACTGTGGTCCTTCTCTTTCCATAGCCTCCAGAAGTGCCAAGACCTTGAGAAATTTCAGGTTAAAAACGAGCTCCCAGATTCCATTGTAGGTTATTCAAAGGAGAAAAAGAATAAAAATCAATGCGAACCCAGTCTCCGGTTCTGAGGAGCAGTCGCATCTTGTTTGTAACTTGAAGGGATCAATAAAAGATGCTTCTTCTGGCCTGTTTTTCAAGCTCAATCCGATGGATGCAATTTGGTTGACAATTATGAACAATCAGTTATCTTGTAGTCTCGCTCCTGCCTGATCGGGCAATCATGCGCTATTACCATTGGGGGCGGCACAGTGGAGGGACTGCCTCCAACCCACTCACCAGTGATCACTCCAAAGTAAATGGAATTTGCCGATCAATTGAGTCCTAGGGATGGAGAAGTTATGAATGCTCTGATGCAGAAGCCTGGCTTCTTGAGTTTTCGGACCCATTAGCCAGGGTGTAGGTTGTTATTGATTAAATCATTTATCTCTGACTTTGGAACTTTCAAGAGGCCAAGAGTCTGGGTTAAGACTTTCAAGAATTCAAAAAAAAAAAATCAAGGTCTCCTAGCTGTTTCCCTGATGGCAGAGGGATAACTGGCTTCATGAGTTGGAGAGCTGAATTATGATGATAAAAATTTAAAACAAAAACAAAGAACAGAGCTAGGGCTGAGCTTGAACTTGGAAACTCTCTGGTAAGGTGCATATCCCAAAGTCCCTGCAGTGCACCAAGACTGAGCACCAAGGAGCTCAAGTTCTTCTGGCTCTTAGACTTCCTTGAAAAACTGATGAAGACTGCATCTTCATCCTCTTAAGAAATGTTTACATTACCACCCCCCCCCACCAACTTGCATATCAGTTATGGAAGCCTACGAAGCCTAGGATAACAAACTAAGCTAAGTAAATATGGCTTCCTACCTAGGCTCTCCCCTTTGCAGGCTATGTGATTTTACACAGGCAACCTTAGCTCTCCAAGTCTCTGTTCCCTCCTGTAATATGGATAGTAATTATGTCTGCCTCATGGAATTGCAAGATAATACCGGGGAAACATAATCCATATGCCTAGCATGTAGTAAGTGGTTAATAAATATTAACACGGGTACTCTTGTTAACATGAATAATAATTACAAGAAATGGCTTTAAGTCATGCAATGTCTCCATGCTACATCTCTAAACTTAGGATCCTTTGCACCATTTGTGCTTACCCATTTATTTATATGGCTCTTTGATTCACACCTCATTTCCTTACCTGACAGCATGCTCCACAAGTCTGGGGTCATAAGAACTGACATAGTTTTATCCCTTCATTCCACCCCACATTTACCCTGACAGAGATACTTAATATGCATTTATTGGCTGGACAGATGGATGGAAAGGTGGAAGGAAGGATGGATGGATGAAGATGCTAAGAGTGGAAGTGATGACTTTCTGTAGAGTCAACCCCATACTGATGTGAGTTCAAAGGGAAGGAAGGGAGCTCTAGCTCCAGTGGTCATGGTCTATCGGGCTCTGGGGAGCCTCCTACCTGTGAGTTATAGCCAGCTTGGAGCACTTCTGCCAGGGGCAGGTCAGAGGCACGCTCTTGGGGATGCTTCACCTTTTCCCAAATCTTGCTCTGCCTGCCCCTACCCTCTCTCCTATGGAATAGCAACCTTATCCCCTTGTCCTGCTTTCAGGAAATGATTTGACTTGCTCAGGGAGCCTGAGACTTCACTGGATTCCATTCTTGGGGTTATTTGCATTTTAATGACCAAGAATAAAATATTTAAGTCCACGGAATAAAGAAGAGATGTTGGGAGAGCAAGGCTGTGTGTGGAAACCCTTCCTGTTCAGAGAGAAGGTTTCTGGGTAAGGAGGGTATAGGCCTTGCTGGCTGAGCTTGTCGGTGGACTGTGTGGTTTTCCTTCTTCCCTCACCCCTCACATATATTGCTCCAAAAGCCATGCTTTATTTCCAGAATACAGCTAAACTTTTGGTGCTGGATGTTATATTCTTTTAAACCTAGTTTCAGGCCTTTCTTAACCCATTCTCTCCCCTCTCCAGCCTAGAGACCTGTCATTCCATATCACCCTGCCTGACAGGAAGCCCCATATTCAGTATCTTCCAGAAACATAGCTTTCTGTGTAGGGAAGCAGAATAGCCAACCTGGAATAGCCAGGTTGTAGAGCCAGAACTCAGTTGCAATCCCTGCAATTTTATTTCTCCTTCAAGTACACAAGCACCAAAATCTGCACCTCCACCTCAGACCTCTCTTTAAAATTCCAAAATTTTATTTCCAATGGATAATCTACCTTCATTATAAACCCAGTGGTGGCACCAAATTGTTCCTATTTCCAGAAGACCTTACCGGGCCCCACCTGTCACATCTTATTGATTAGAGGCCTGTGGTTTCTTCCTGTGGACAGTTACCTTTTCTATGATCACCATTGCCATCCGAAGCCAGCTACTTACCATAACAAAGTTTGTTCCACTCACTGGGCCCTAACTAGCCCACTGGCTGGTCCACTCAGTATGTATTTTCTTCATTTTTTAGTCCTTAGGTTTGGAGGAGAAGTAGTAGTGTGTATGTATGGATTTGCAAATGTGTAAAGAAAGGAGTATAGTATGTAATGACATGCACAGAAATATGTTTTTTTCCTGCAAAGAGGCCTTTATCTAGCTCAAAGTATACAGTAGCAATCTTATTTGTTACTTCTACTAAAATAGTTCAAAATGATATTTTTTACCACACTATCAGAAAAGTTCTACTTGAAGAAATATTTATTTATCTTGTTATTCGTTCAAGTGTCTACTGAAATCTCTCCTGCCCTATGTACTGACTCAACTATATAGGAAGATATTGGTGTTTTGAAGATGATGGTGGCACTGCCAGGCACTGATAGCTCACATCTTTCAACTTAGCTACTTAGGAGGCAGAGATCTGAGATTACGATTTAAAGCCAACTGAGGCATGCAAGTCAATGATCTCATCTCCAACTAACCACCAATAAACCAGAAGTGGAGCTGTGGCACAAGTAGTAGAGTGTCAGATTGAGCAAAAAAGCTTAGGGACACACAACTGAAGTTCAAGCCTCAGTACCACCCCTCCTGCACTGTCCCCCCCCCCCCCCCCAGATACATACAAAGAATGTGGCACCACATGTGGGCTTCCTCTTAAGTTCTGAGTCCTAACTCCCTTTCCAGGTCAGAGTGCCTGGGGTACATTAGTGTTTTCCAACACGTCTAGATGCCCCCACCCCCCTGTCTGTCAATAGCTAAGGGGTCCATACTGACATTTTCTGCCCTAGAGGTCAGCAGGTTCAACAGTCATTCTTTTGGCAGCCTGGAAGCCTTGTCATTTGTCCTGATTTGCTCTTCATGACCAATGGTTCTGGTCAATGCTGATGGCCCATCCAGGCAGGGGAGCAGAGGGGCAGAGGTAGTGTTATTTCTCCTGCATACAGGTCATGGAAAAGCCAGGCTTCCATTTGGGGCAGGGGCGGGCAGTGGAGGTCGATGAGACTCCATGAAACTGAAGTCTCTCCAATTTACTTTCAGGAAGGAGCTCCATTAACTCAAGCGTTTGGGGAAAAAAACAAAAACACTAATCACCATCCGAAATGTACATGCTATTTCCCATCTGGTGTGTGGAATTGGATCGTCTCAGGAGTCTCAGGAAAATGCGGCAGATGGGCTGGGCTTGGAGCTCCTCTCCCCACAGGCAGTGGGGAGAAGAGGAAGAGACTTGGCACCGGAGGCCAGCGTGAGTGACGGGTGGTGGGGCCTGCCTCGTCCCCATCCACTGGGTCCTTAATGCCTGATGCTGTCAGCAGCTGTGCTGGCTGCCCCCCTGGCTTCAGGTCCATTCTGGGAAGCAGTAGCTCATGTTCTCAGTTTGCAGAAACTCTAGTTAGGCTACAGGAATGTCAGGGAAAGATTTGCAGAGATCAGACCTTGTGATAGTACGTCTTCACTGGGCAGAATCCTGGGTAGCCACTCTAAGTCCACAGAGAGGTCAGATGAAACACGAGGAAGTGTCCGGCCTAGTACTGGGTTATAACTTGGTTCTGATGTCCTGTGTAGGTGTCCGTAGTTTCTTCATAGAGGATGGGATATGATGAGAGATCTATGTTGAGAGTACAGCCCAGCTTTTGCCTGCGGTGTGCAGGCCTGGAAATATCCAGGGTTCCCATGCTGTTGCATCACTGCAGAGATCCTTGAGTCTGCAGACTGAAGCTCATCCGGTGACCTGTGAATGATGTCAGAAAGGAGAGTGCCTGGCAAGAGGCAAAGGTGAGAACCACTCCTATCAGGAGGGAAGGGGAACAACAGGTGAGAAGCTGAGAGCTGATGTCTCAAGCCTGTAAGCCTACCTGTTCAGGAGGCTGTCATCTGAGGATACAGGTTCAAAGCCAGCCTAGGCAGAAAAGTCTATGAGACTTATTTCTAATTTACTAGGATAAAGCTGGAAGTGGATGTGTAGCCTAAGTGGTGGAGCAATAGCCAGCTTTGAACTAAGCCAAGCAATGTAAGAGTGTCAGTATTGGCACATTAATAAGAGAGAGAGAGAGAGAGAGAGAGAGAGAGAGAGAGAGAGAGAGAGAGAGAGAGAGAGAGAGAGAGAGAGAGAGAGAGAGAGAGAGGAGAAAGGGGAAGGAGAAAATAGGAAAGAGGAAAGAGGAAGGAGGAAAGGAAGGGGGAAGGAAAAACAGGATTTCTGAAGAGAAGGCTCATAAAGAACCACGTTCTCTGGATTCTCCACTCTCAAGGGTACCAACAAAAGAGGAGCTGGCCCTTCTTTCCATCTGACCCCTTCTGATGACTGCCATCTTATCAGATAGTGGCAAGATGCCATCAATACCTTTCTTCTCTTGCAATGACTTTCAGCCCTCCTCCCTGGGGCACCTCCTCCCTCCACCCCCAAACATCTAATTAAAGGGAGGAAAGTAATTAAGGAAGGGCATGTAACTTCCCTAGTAACACTGAACTTAATAACACCCCCTGCCCCCCCCACTCCCAATCCATAAATATGACACACTGAACAACTCTACACCGAATTGTTTATTGCTTGCTAAGCTGGAAAGCACTTGAATTAACCTCCTGCATAAGTGGAGTTAGCAAAGATCCAGGCATCTTTAAGTGGAAAAAGGACGTGAGCTAGACAGGAGTCCTTGTCAGGGAACCTGGAGAATGAAGCCTCATTCACTGCCTCACCCACACACTCATTCATACAAGCATTTCCCGAGTGCCCACTAGGTAGCAGGCCATGCGACAATGCTCTTGATATTGGAGAGAGAAACCAGTGTCGTCTCTGCAGCTGGAAACCTGTTTTCCTTCACATTTTAAAAATGGCAGCTGGATCCTAGGGAGGGGAGAACCTGACACACTTGCCAGGAGAAACTTGCCTGACAGAGGCAAAATTAGATGGGACATCCCTCTGATCCTGGCTTCAATGTAGTTACCTAACCAGCTACTGCTATCTTCCAGGCAGATACATATGACATGTACCTAGAGAGGTTCAATGTTCAGTTGTGAGTCAGACAGGCTAATGACATTAATTGCAGCATCTACTCCTGCAGGGTGGTGCATACCTGTAATCCCAGCACCTGGCCATGGGGAATAGGGGAGCAGGAGTTTTGAGAGTTTGAGGCCAATCTGGGCAAATAGCAAGACCCTGTGTCATAAGCAATGCAAACAAAGCAAAAACAGTAAGAGAAAGACAACCATTTCTTGGGTGTACACATATGTGCGAATGTGTATGTGTGTGGGGGGGGGGAAGGAAAGGAAGGAAGGAAGGAGGAAAGGGAAGGGAAGGAAAGGAAAGGAAAGGAAAAAGAAAGAAGGAAGAAAGGAAAAAAAAGAACTCTGGGCTTCATGATTTCCCTTAACTTTTGCCACTTAAGGCAAGTCTACCACTTGATCCACTCCTTCACTTTCAGCTGTTTGTTAACAGGATGTGAGTTTTGGATTTGTCTACTCAGGCTGGCTTTGAACCATTATCTTCAGATCTCAGCCTCTTGCGCAGCTAGTATTGCAGGTGTGTACTGCCAGTGTCTGACTTAACAATTCATTTCTTAATTGAAATGTGTACAAGGTAGAGGGACTCTGTGGGGGCTGGAACTGCTCACTTTGTCTAAAGGGCTTGTAGAAAGGATCACACAGGAGCCCTCAGGGAAGCTGGCTTTGAGGAATTAACCAAAATCTCCAGTGAAGAAAAGGCTGGAAGAAAATCTAAGTAGGAGGAAAAGCTTGTGCAAAGACAGAGAGTGGATAGTGTGAGTGAATGGAAGAAGACAGGGGCAGAGGGGAGAGAGAGAGAGAGAGAAAGAGAGAGACAGAGAGAGACAGAGACAGAGAGAGACAGAGACAGAGAGAGACAGAGAGAGGCAGAGACAGAGAGAGGCAGCGACAGAGAGAGAGAGAGAGAGAGAAAGAGAGAGAGACAGAGACAGAGACAGAGACAGAGACAGAGACAGAGAATATGGAAAGGGAAGTATGGTAATAACCCCAGAGAAGATCTTGTTCTGTTCATATGATACAATCATCTGCCAAGAAACCTAGGTCATCTGCCTGAGATTGTTTTTTAGAACCTGGTTCTACCTTTCGCTGGTTAGGTCTTCCTGTCTTGTCTGATCAGTCAAGTAGAAATCCAAACAGGACCCCCATCATAGAGTAGTTTTGTGAATATGAAAAATGGATGTGTGCCAAGTGCGTGGAATGGTGTCAGCCATGCAGCAAGCACCTAGTGTCTGTGATGGTCATTTATCGTTGTTTCTAGTTGTTGTTGCTGTGTTTTGGGGTTTTTGTGAGCTAGGCTCTCACTATGGAGTCTAGACTGACCTGGAGCTCACAATTCTTTTGCCTCAACCTCCCCAGTCCTGGGGTAACAGGTATGCATTGACATCTCCACCGTATCGCTTCACTTCTTATTACTGCTCATCCTGAGATACCTATCCAGGAGCCACAGGGGGTGGGGGCTGGGAGAAGAAGAGAACAGCCCTCCTGTTCACCCTGTGGCTCATGCTTGTGCTCCCAGCTACCCAGGAGGCTGAGATCTAAGGATCTCAGTTCAAAGCCAGCCCAGGTGGGAAAGTCTATAAAACTACTATCTCCAATTAACTACTCACAAAAAGCTAGAAGTGAAGTTGTGGCTCAAGTGGTAGAGTACCAGCCTTGAGCAAAAGAACTAGGGGACAGTGACCCAGGCCCTGAGTTCAATTTCTAGGACACACACACACACACACACATACACACACACACACACACACACACACACACACACACACACACACACACACACACATAAATAACAACAAAAAACCCAGCCTTTCTCTTTGCCCTTTACATTTTGGAAAGGCCCCTCCAGTTCAGGACTGAGATACTGAAGGTCCTTAAACACCAGTGTCCCTCCTAGAACCACGCCTCGCCCCCGACCCTGGGGAAATTTACTCAAATTCCTAAGCTCTGCTTCCAAACTGCTGAGTCAAATTTCCCCAGATAAGTGGTTACGGGGATATTTTGGGGATGATGAAAATGTTCTAAACCTGAATGGTGGTGATCATTGCATGCCTCTGCAGATTCGCTACGAATTATTCAATCGGGCACTTCAAATAGATGACATTTATGGTATGTAAATGACACCTCAACAAAGCCATTTTTAAGGATTTCTCTGGTGATTCTGATAAGACAAATCATCCTTGGAGGGGGTGGGGGAGGGGGTCTCCACGCCTGACTGCAGGGCCTGTGGGTGCACTGGGGATGAATGAGGATGGGAAGAAATCCGGCAGGTGGCTCTGCACAGTGCTTGGCTGAGTTAGAGACTGCTTCCCTAGCCTTCAATTCCTCTCACATCTTGATCAAGGAAACCACTGGGTTTTGCTAGAGGCTCTCTCTCCTCTAGCTGCTATCCACGAGCCTCTACAGCACATTTCCAAGATGTGGAAATTCTGTCTCCAGGCCTGGTTCTCCATGTATCCTGAATGCTGCTCAAGTGTGGGCACAAATCTGGACACAGAGTAGGCAGCTACCCAGCACACAGTGGGACTCTATTGTCACTGCATCACGGATGGTACTTTGGGAGTGATGTGGGGCCCCAGGTATCTGGCCCTGCATCTGTCTTCTCAGGAGCAGATGCTAAACTTGGCCTTTAGCTCTGTGTTGCTGCAGTGCTACTCTTAGCAAGGGTTTCTTCACCCCCTCCTCTGCCTCCTCCGCTGGCTTTGCTGATACGTTCCCTCCTTCAAGGCGGAGTGCAGCTGACAGCGAAGAGTCCAATTCCTGTGTCCCATGATCCTCTGGATTTGTTCTCTCTGCTTTCCCACTCCCAAGAACTCTTGCCCAAGAACTTTGCTGGGTCCCAAGGACCCCTGGTCCAGACATGACTTCTGCTTTGTCATCTCTGTACGCTCTCAAGTTTTTCATCTCTCAAACCTGTCATGTTTCCTTTGTCCTTTACTATATCCCCTCAAGCCCTTCCTGCCCCCTGTCTCTGTCACTGCCTGTGTCCTTTGACCTCCCCCCTTACTCCCTCACACTCCATCTATGACTCTAGTCACTGTCTTGGGGACAGTGGGCCACCAAGGATGCTTTGAAAAGCTAAGTGAATGATGATGGAAGCAGCACGTTTGGGGAACTAGATTGACATGAGTGGTGTAGATAGGTTTTTCCTTGAGTTTTCTGGAAATTGGGTTCTATTTTTACTCAGTGATATCTGTGTACAGATATAGACACAACTCCAAGCTCTTCACCATGGTGTAAGATTCTCATCCAAACACTCACCTTTCTGTTCCTGTGCTCACAGGAACAAGGATCAGCGAGCAACTCAATAGCCATCTAGCAAAGGCTCAGGGCTCTTTGGGGGTGTATTTCATCCTCAAGAGTATTACCCAAGGGGAAGGAATGGTGTGCAAAGCCACTGGCGACTCCATGTTAGGGCTCCATCATGCCCTTCCATTGGCAGAACAGCAGGGGGCGAGGTGAAGGGGTCAATGGGCCATAGTTGTGTTTCTCATATTTCTGAAGCCATTTCCCATCGGTCCTCAAACTGCTCAGCTTCTCTTAGCCTCTCTGAGCATCCTGGTGCTTGGAAGGGTTGTGTGCATGGAATCAAGAGCAAAGTGAGTTGGCTGGCTTAGTCAATAGAAGGAAATGAAGCCAAATCAGAAACATGAGTCTGTGGCCACAGGCAGCTGTCCCAAGCCCATTTACTCAACCCAACCAAACCCAGGTGGATAGGAGCCTGAAATGAACTGATGGGCACAACTCATTTCCCCATCACTGGCTCCTCCTGCTGAAGGAAAATAGAGATCTGTCTGTCTCCTGAAGCTCAGTCTCCTCCCTCCTGGTCCAAGATTCCCACCCAGGCTCCCTTTCCTGCTGCCTCTGCATCCGCAGACATGACACACAGGCACTGATTCAGCAGCGAGGCCCCCAAATGAGATCCATGCTCCTAGTTCTGGGTCATGGTGGGAGGGGTGTTCTTGTCCTAAATGAGAGTTTGCCTAGGAGAAAGGAGCCTATAGAAATGTAAAAGTTTGGAGGTCAAAATCTAGGGTTTCCATCCCTCTGCAGACATGTGGTGGAGAGGTAAATTGGGGTATGAAGAATACAGACACCACTTACCTCATATAAGCTCGGAGCCCTCTTTAGTCTGCAGTCTCAGATATCCCATTCAGCCTGGGACCCTAGGAACCTTCTCTCCCCCGACCCTACTTTCTCTGAGAGTTTTTACTTGGACCCTGTTCTGGAGTCTGATGTGTCCAAGTGCAAAACATTCTGGGTAGGGTGGATAATAGTATGCCCCGGCAAACTAGGCCAATTGCCTAGGGATACTCAGTGAAAATGAGTTAGGGTTGATTTGTAGCCTGGTTCTCTAATTTCAGAGCAAATGCTTTCATCATCATAGGTGGACAAATCCGCTAGAAAATGTCCTATGTTTGTGTATGCATGCATGTACATGTATGAGCTCACATAAGCATAGACCTATACCAGTGTGGCTGTGCATATGAAAGCATGGCTCCTGAGGATAGGGCCCCTGTCATGTAGAGACTTCAGCTTTTCACTATCCAGGCCCCCTGTACTTTTCATCAGTTCCATGATGCTGGTGCCCAGTCTCTCTGACCCTTTGCAAAAATGCAAAGGCACATCTGGATGTACATGTGGATACAGAGCTGATTGTAGAACGGGCTGATTCCTAGCATCTGATATAGCTGAAATGTATGCCTTTCCCCTCCCCCTCCAGTTCTGGACCCAAGTCCTAAGTATTTTCCCTAACATTTGCTGCTTACTAACAAATCTTCTTTCTCTGGAGTAAGGAAGGTCAAAACTTGTCCTCCCAAAATTTTTTATGCTGGGGAGAGAGGACATCCGATATGGAGGAACAGGAGGAACTCAGTACCCACTCTCCTCCAGTCTCCTCCAGACCTAGGACAGGAAAGTAACATCTCCTTCTATAGCCAGTAGTCCAAGTCTGCCCCCAGTCCCCTCCTCCTTAGTGTCCAGCACACGTGATTCTTTTCACTCTCAGCCTGGCTGTGTGCCACCTTGACTGTCTTACAGGCAGAAGAGAGCCATACCTGCATGCCAGAGAGGCACAGGTGTGCCTGTGGCACTCACACAGTGTACCACCTGCTGGAATCTTGGCGAAGGATAGACTTGGGATGGGATCCACGGGAGAGACAGTCTGTGGCATAATTAAGAGGGAGCAAACCACAAAACAAAACAATGTTTTTCTTCCTCTCTCTTTTCTACCACTTGCCCTAATTATTTTCCCACTTTAAAATTCTACATCAACTTTAATTAAGCTGGCCTCAGGCAGGGAAGTCTGGCAAATTTGGAGAAGTTCACTTGTTTGTTTTCTTATCACACAGTGATTTGATTTTCATGCTTCTCTCTCTAAGGAGGGATGATGGCAGCCCCTTGCGGGTGGGTGAGGGACAGGTGCAGAGGAGAAGCTTTCTGCAGAGTTCTCCAAGGGAAGCACCTCTTCCGAAAAATGTTTTGTTGACCAATTTATCAAGTTTTGTGCCTGCCTTTTGTAAGATCAGGATGGATGAAGGACACAAGGAACAGCTGTTAAATGGTAGAGAGATCACTGGAATTGTGGATCCAGAAACTTGGGTCCAAAGTGCAGGTGTGACACTTACTATTGGAACATAAGTCCTTTGTGTATGCATTCATTCAACTGTTCCTGCACTTACTCATTCTCTCGGTTATTCATTCATGCATCCACTTTCTCTCTTCCCATCACACTGATCAAAGCTCCGTGCCTGCTTCTTTTCTCTACAGTAAGTACTTTATGGGCAAATGGATTGACTTCTCTCATCCAGTCTCTTCATCTCTGCATTCTTGGGTTGTTGCAAGGTCAAAAAAAACAATCCAGCAACTGGGATCTGTGTGGCTTCTGGCTCAGTGTGGTTTGCCACCCAACACTTCTGATGTTACATCTATCATCTGATGTGGGCATGAGGTCTTAGTCTTTGTTAGGAGAAAAAAATGTCCAGACTGTTCTCAGGGCTAGGGAGGCAGGCTAGATCCTGAAGGTCATGGAATGTTAGGATAAAGTGAAGGCATGAGAAGTGGGGCTTTGAAGGTGGCTCACTGGGGAGCTCAGCTTCATATTTCTAGGGTAGCATAGGCTGTAATAAGATGAGGTTAAACAGTGTCTAAGGATCAGCCTGGAAAAGTGGCTGGGGATAAGAAAGCAAGCGTCATTGTTCATTTTGCTGGGGAGATAGCACAAGAATGACAGAGTGAATGAGGGATGGAGGTAAACAAAGCAGTGGGTCATTGTAGCAAAGGATGAAGTAAATGAATGGATAAATGGACATTGGAATGATTGAACAGGAGCCCGTGGTGAAATGAGAGAACGGAAGGGTGAAGAAATAAGTGAATAAGAAAGTAAGGGACCGAGTCTATGAACGAATAACTAAGTAAAAGACCAAGAAAGTGGACAAGTACAGGAATGTCAAAGTGGATCACTGAGCGATCTCAAGAATTAATTAGAGAGTAACTGAATGAGTGGGATGAATTGGCTAGGGATTTGAGAAAAGAAACCAATGAATGAGTAAAAATGACTGCCTGGAGAAAAATAAAAGGATGGTTCTACAAACTAATGAGTGAATGAATGTGACCAAGTGAATGATTGAGTAATTGCCTGAATAAATTAATTATGGGATATCTGAATGCCTGGCAGAGTGAGTGACTTTGATGCCTGTCCCAGGTGCTGAGGAATGAGGATGTCAGGAGATCCTGGTTCCTAGGGGTACTTCCCCCCACTCCCTCCTGATGGGGCGGGCAGCCGAGCTCCCCCACCCCCACCCCAGGCATTCCGCCCATCAGCAGCTGTTCCATTATGGATAAATACAAAAAGGATTGCTGCTGTGTATCCTTTCCTCCTCCACCAGCACAGCACCCGAACCATTGAAACGCAGATGTCAGGAAAATAACATATCTCTGGTGGCTTGTCTACCTGTCTCCCTCACCGCTAAGAAAGAACTTGCAGCAGTGGGTTAAGCTGACAATAAACACAGGAATTGACTTCAGTGGGAATGAACTTGCTTGCTTGACTGTTGACAAAAATCTAAGGCTATACCACTTTTGCTGGGCTGGCTGCTTCTTAAATGGCTTGCCAGGCTGAAGAAATTAAACCTCGGGGTTGGGGATTTAGCTCAGTGGAAGAGCCCTTGCCTGGCAAGTGCAAGGCCCTGAGTTCGGGCCTCAACTCTGGAAAAAAAAAATCCTCATTGTTGAGCCAAGATTCCCAACATCCTGCAATAGGCTGGCACTTGACTTTTGTGATGACTGCACTTGATCCTTGAGATCTGTTGAGGAACAGAGTGGGTTCTGGGAAGGTCTCTGCCCTCCTCATCCCCCCCCCTGCCTCCCCCCCTGCAGCCTCCTTTCCCCATCCTTCTTGCTCAAGCAGTTGGCAAGGATTAGGCAATGCCTGATAGCCTCTTTCTAGCCCAGAAACCCTCCTGGTGAAAGGGGAGTAGCACCCCTCCCCCATTCTGGTGAAGGTCTGGTTGTAATGCACCAACAGGTCCTCGTAGGTAGGACTTTGAGGGAGTAGCTGGAGCCCTGGAGCGTCCATGTCCAGCTTGCCCTGCCAGCCGGGCAGCTGGAAGGAGAGGAAAGTAGGCAGGCTTCGGCAGAGGGCACTCAAGTCCTAGGAATCAGCAACCACTTGTTCTGCTCAGTGGTTTCCCAGGGAAGCGGAGATCGTGAATCTCAGTAACTCGAGCCCAGGGCCTCATCACTCACCGTGATTGTGGGGGGATTGAGAGCCGAGTGGATCAGTCTAAACAAAATACGCACACAGGGGACTCATCCAAATGAGCCTGCTCGGCCACCCCGGGGGTCCCCCCCTCCTTTGCCTGCAGAAACTGGGGAGGGGCCTAGAGAGGGCGGGGCAGGCGCCGACAGTCTGGTTCTGTCTTCTGCTTCCTACCCTTACCCCCACCTGTGAGCCACTGGGAGGCCTGAGTCTAGCTGGCAGGAACGTGGGCCAGCTCAGCCGGGTTAGGGGATGTTAATGAAATGCGGGAGCACTTGTCCTTTCAGACAGCAGCCCCTTTTATTTGGGAATGAAAAGCTGCATTAGCCTGAATGAGGTTTGGAGTCCTCATAAATCCAGCGCTGGCTGCCTCACGGGGGAGCCTAGGCCTGGCTGATGGGTAGACTTGTTTACCAACAATGCAAAAAGCCAGGATTGGTGGCTCCCAATCCCCAGAGATGTGGCTTGAGGTCTTGCCAGCTCTGGTGCCTGCTGGCAGCACAGCAGCCTGGAGTGGCGCACGAGGAGGACTGGAGAGAGGCTGCAGGGTTCTATTCATGAGTGAGGGGTGATCGAGCTCTCCAACTTGCCCCAGTAATGGGCCCCCATCCTATCTGCTCTCAGCCTTCCCACAGACAGCCAGAGGTTTCAACCCTCCAAACCCCTAGAGATCACAAGGATCTTCCCTACTGTTCAGCCCAGGCAGTGGAGTAACAGTTACATGAAGTAATGGTTTGCTGGACCTTCCTGTGACCCTTGGACTCCTTATCCAGTGCCTGGCAAAAAGGAATGTCCAATAAGTGTTTGAACTAGGCAGGCAGGCAGGGAACGAGTGAGGGAAGAATGGGAGAAAGGGAAGGAAGGAGGGAGGGAGGGAGGGAGGAAGGGAAGGCAGGCAGGCAGGCATCAGGTAGGCAAGAAGGAAGGGACTGAAAAAGGGAAGGAGTCAGAATGGAAGAAGAGAAAGAAGGGACAGAAGGATGGAAAGAGTGAATCAGGTAGGCAGGAAAGAAGGAAAGGAGGAGAAGGGGGAGGGAAGGAGGAAGAAAGGGAGGAAGGAAAGAAAGGTGGGAAGGGTGAGAGGAAAAGAAGATAGGAAGGAGGAAGGAAAAAGGAAAGATCATATACTGGTTGTTGCCCTCGGACTTTTTAACTGTTGAGTTGACATTCTATATCTACAAGATGAAAAAAAAAATAACCAAGATCCTATCAGGATAAATTGTGAATGAACTGACATGCATATGTATGTTCCTTGCGTGGAACATAGAATGCATGTAATGAATGTGTATATGATTGTCATTGCTGTTGTGTTGGTTGTTCCATGCATCTCACCCTCCCCCAGACTGGGAGGGAGCAGCTATTTTCAGTTTGGGGAAGCCTGTCTTACAAGATGACTGACAGCTGGGTCCAAAACAAGGCCTAGTCTCCGGATGGGGACAGCAGTTTCTGTCTGACCCCAGGATTCCAGCTGGGGAACAAGACTCCATGAATTCCACAGCCTCAGCAGCTGGGAAGCTGTTTCTCACCTAGTAGCAGCAGCAAAAAGCCTCTATCCGAAGTGCTGGGGGACTCCCGCCCACTCTGGGATGCAGCCAGAGATGGTCCAGCTTGGGCAGCACTGCTTACTAGGGGATTGTGATGGGGCCACAGTCTCACCTTTAGAGGAGCTTCAGAGTCTCTGTCTTTATCCATCCACTTCTTTAGTGCCTCTCCCCGCTAGCTTTTTAGGAGCCAGCTCCTCCCCTCCTCCCTCCTCAGTCCTGCCTCCTGCAGGCCTAGGAAATGCTGCGCCCTCACGTCCCACCTCTACCTTTCTGCTGCTTTCTTTTGTCCCCAGCATCCTG
Organism: Megascapheus bottae; assembly: GCF_031878675.1. NCBI lineage: Eukaryota > Metazoa > Chordata > Mammalia > Rodentia > Geomyidae > Megascapheus > Megascapheus bottae. Next base: position 61,473,468 of record NC_143514.1, read on the forward strand.
CCTCTCCAGTCAGGGGGACTTCCTGCAGCACTGTCCAGACAGGATCGGTCCCCAAACTTTCCCCCCCTGGCCCATCCCCTAGTCAGCTTTGGGTCCTGGTAGCCTTAGCTGGGGTTCAGGTCTCTCCTTATTTTTTCTATCAGGGGATAGGGAACAGTCAAGCCTTTTGGTTCCTTGGGAGGGAGGGGGGCAACTAAATCAGTGAGGTAAGCTGACAGGCAGACAATAGGGCTGTGATGTGTGGCTCCGATGAAGATTTTCCCTAGCTAAGGGCCCTTCGCTCCCTTCTCCTGCATGACCCTGGGAGGGGGTTATTCTATCTTTACTCATTATGCAAAGGTGGCCGCTAGAGCTTCTCGGTCCTTCCTTCAGGTCTCTGGACAGCATTTTCCAATAGCTGCCCGGGAAGCCAGGGCCAAGGAGGGAGACACTAGGGAACCTCCATTTACCAATGAATCCCCTAGGATGTCTGGGAGCCTGGACTCGATCCCTTACTTTTCCTGGGGACAGCCCAGGAAGTGTCTTTTCCCACCCTCACCAGAGGTGGAAAGGAGTAGCCTCCCAACGGGGGGCACAATTGGCCGAGCTAAGACATTCACATCTCCACCCCGTGCCATGGTCCTCTGCCCAGAGAGAGGGAAAGAAACGATGGCAAAATTAACAGGCGGGTGTAGAGCCTGACACGGTACATTTGTAAGAAAATTAAAAGATTTGCTCTTCAGATTTTGGGGGCCCTGCTCTTCTTACCAGACAGCTGGTAAATGGGAGAGATTGGAAATGATGGAATAGATCAAATTATTTAAATGAGAAAAATAAATTCACACACAGCCTAGCCGCTGCCCGGTGACAGATCCGTTTATTTATCTACTGTATCGGCATCGCTTTGTCTCTGTCAAAAAGGTCATTAAACTCGCCTAACTGCGTAATTCACAGCTCCTGCTCCGGCCTCGCTCCACAGCCCTTCGCTTCCCTGGACACCCAGCGCCACTTGAAAAAACAAAACAAAACAAAACAAAAAAACATTACTATTGGCTTTTTAACCCTTTCGGCTTGCCCCCCACCCCCACCCCGGGCGTCCTGTTCCGCCCTGGGGAAAAACAGCTGCTTTGTTGTTGTTTGTTTTGTTTTGGAGAGGACTGGGCGGGCAGGGGAGTGGGCACCAGATCTGCAGAGTTGGGACAGAGGACTGAGAAGGAGCGGCTCCAACTCCCGCGAGCCGCTGAAATGAAGGGCTTCTCGGTCTTCCTCTGACACCCCAGTCGCGCCGGTGCAAGGTCCAGTCCTCCCTTCCACGCAGTGGGTCTGGCCTGGTCTCTCCCTCCCCGCATAGCTCCCGAAGCTTCCCCTGGCCCGGCGTGGACGCTTCTCGTTGCATCCGATCTATTCCGCCCCTCTCCGTAACCCCCCAGGCCAATCCTGCTTCCACGAGGGCTGGGGCTGGGGAGGGAAACCCGCCCCCGGGTCCGGGTCCGGCGGTCGCCGTCCAGCCTGCGCAGGCCGCCGCGTGGGAGCGGAACGGCGAGACTCCGCAGACGGCGGCGGGCTCCGGCGTCGCTGCTCCCGGCAGGCAGGCGCGTCTCCTCCAGCTGGTCGGGCCGCTGGGCTGCCGCGTCTCCCGGCTCGCCGTGCCAGCTCCTCTCGCGCTCCACGCCTGGCTCCCGGGCTCCGTGCCCTCGCAGTTGGAAGGGACTGGGGGGCGGTTGGGCGGATGGGGACGCCTGGGAAGCGAAGAGTGTCGGGGTCTACCGGACGCTCCCCCCCACCCCCTCCGACCTCGGGTCCAGGGCCCCCTTCCCCGCCCCATGCGCAGGTGTGAGAGCTCGAGTGTGCGCCCCCGCGAGTGTGAGTGCGAAGCGTGCGCGCGGGGGAGTGCGCGGAGGGAGCGCGGGCGGCGGGCGGCGCGGGCGGCGGGGGGGGGGCAGGGCGCGGGGAGGGGGCTGGGCGGGAGTGTGTGCGCGCGTGCAACTCCACTCCGGGGCTTTGTGCGAGCCCGGGCGATAGCATCGGCGGCGGCTTGGAGGAGGAGCGGCCGGAGACGCGTGCAGCCCGCCCGCCCGCGCCCGGCAGCCGGCAGCCCGGGCAAGGTGGGGAGCTCGCGCGGGAGCCGAGCCGACACGAGCCGGAGCCGGAGCCTGAGCCGAGTCTGAGCGAAGCCCGGGTGGAGCCCCCCAAGAGAGCTTCGCTCTCGGGCGGCCCGTGGGCGAAAGCCAGGCGGGGCGGGCGCCGGCGGGGCGGCCCCCCAGTAAGATGTGCGCAGCGCCGCGGGGCGCCCCCTACTCGCAGCGGCGCTCGGGAGCCGGGCAGCTGGGCCAGGCGGCGCCTCGGGGGCTGCTGCGCGCCCGCGCCTAGAGCTGCCGCCCCAGGGAGCCCGCCACGGCCGCGCCCCGGGCACGCTCGGCGGCGCCCAACGATGACCGCTCCCTGGCGGCGCCTCCGGAGTCTGGTTTGGGAATACTGGGCCGGGCTCCTCGTGTGCGCCTTCTGGATCCCAGACTCGCGCGGGATGCCCCACGTCATCCGGATCGGTAAGGGCTCCCTGAAGCCGGGGGTGGGGGACGAGGGGGAGATGTCTCTGTGTGCCAGGGCTGGGGCGGGAATATGGGTGAGCTCTCTGTGTACGCGACCCGGAGAGATTTTTCTCAACCTCTCTCCGGGCGGGCTGCTGGGGCTGATCAGACCACGGGGAGCCCGTCGTGGTGGAGACAAAGTTCCACAGCCAGGGTCACGGGCCTTACTGGGAAGCAGGCAGCCGGGCTGCGGTGGGCGAGGGGCCCTTGGCGCGCTCCTGGGTGGGCAGACCTGACAGAGTGTGGCAAAGGGCTCCAGTCCCAAATCCGAGTGTTGGGGTGAATTTCGCGGCGATTGCCTGCGTGACTTGGTTGCAGACCGAGTTCTGGGGGACCCGCTTCTCCGCGGAGTGGGAACCTAGGGGAAGGCGCCAACTTCTCTCCTCGCTCCCCTGCGCGGCCCTCGCCCCCGCCTCGGGCACGGCTCAAGCAGCCGCTGCTGGGGCCCGGGGCTGGCGCGGGGGGGGGGGGCAGGTACGGATTCGCAAGACGAGGGCAGCGGGTCTCTTGCTCTGGTGGCTGCCCTCGGCCGTAGCGGCCCCGATTTTACCCCGTGGCGTGGCCAGGAGAGAAGCACCCACCCCACAACCCGCGCGCCGTGGGTCACTACGATGGGTCCTCGGCGATGGGAGGAAGGGAGCGATCGAGGCCGCGCAGTGCCGCCGCCGGGAAAGGCGGCCGACAGATCAGATGCGAGCTGTTTTTAAAGTTAGCAGAAATCCCTCCGCAGCTGGCCGCGGTTGGCGAGTCTGCGCGCGCGGTTTTCTGGGGCTCGGGCTTCTTCGCGTTTCTTCTCTCCCGAGAGCTTTTTAGTCCAGGCTTTAACTTTGTTGTGTGGCCACCCCAAAGCACCTTGTGGGCACTAACCGATGCGTGTCCCAAGGCAGCCGATCCGCAGGCAGGGCTGGGCCACGCAGAGCCACGCAAGGGCCTCGGTCACCGCGGGCCTTGCTCCCGCATCGCATCGGGCGGGAGACTTGGATTGCTTGGTTGGGTTCTCGAGCTTCTGGCTCAAGGCAGGCCAAGCCCTGCCTAGCCAAGACCACCTTCCCCCTGTGGATGTCTTCCAGCTGCAGACGTTGGGGCGGGGGCTGCCAGTGGCTGGAAGGGGTGCCGGGAACCTATGTGGGGCTTACTTTAGGTTTTCCTAGGATGCAGTTGGAAAACCCCAAAGGGTCTGGGTTTTCCCTGGCTCTCTTCCAGGAGCCAGACCCTGTTAAACTGGACATCTGAGTGGGAGCAGAGGACAGTCCTCAGTTGTCCCCACGTTCAGGTCTTTCAGTCCATGCCCAGGACTTTGACAAGTAGACCTACAGGGGCAAAGAAGGCCCTGCGTGAAAACGGACTCTGGAGACAGCCTTCACGGTCAGAGTTAACTCTTAGTAATCCAGGATGCTTCTAGCACTCTAAAACTGCCTTCTAGCTGTGCCTTGGCCTGCCCTAGTACCCAGCTTGGTTACATTCCAGGGGCAGCTAGTTCCTTACTCTGTGGACCAGAGGTTCTTTTGTGCTGTCTCTCCTGTTTTCTGGGGGAAACTGCATGGTAGAATGGGTGTCGGGACAGAAAGGGAGAGTCTAAGGGTATTGTGTCCATCCTACACGTTTCAAGTCCTCCTTCCTGAATCAGTGCAGGATGAATTGTGCTCCCAGCCCAGCTTCTGGGATGGAGGTCTTTGAAGGCTGAGAGAGACCCCCCCCTCCCCCAGGTGAGTGAAGCCCAGAGGGATGAGCTGCAAAAGGGCAGGATGACGTCCTTACCTGCCCCCTTGCCACTGTGAAATTGAAATTAGGCTGGGGGCTTCCTCACTGCCTGGAGGAGGAGCACATCACAAATCTGCCCACCCTTTCTTGGGTGCAGCATGTAATAATGCAATTAAGGACGGCAGAACCATCCTCTCTTCTAATCTTCTTCATATTAAGCCCCAGGATTAATTAGCGTGTCGGCCCAGGCCGTTTATATACCAGGGCCCTGCCCCCATTTGATTCCCAGCCTGAGAACTGAGGTTCTGTGCCGGTGCCAAACGTGACCGCGGAAGCTGTGCCAACTTGGATGGAGGATGGAATGCTCTGAGTCCTCTGGGCTTCTCTGGAGCAGGCTGGGGAGCAGAGCCTCTGCCCCTCTAAGCCAATGATCAGAGCTAAGCAGAAGCTAGAGAGCTGCTGTGATGGTGCCAGAGGACAGGGGCGTGGGGAGTGAGGGAGAGAGAAAGAATCTCATGCTAAAACTGAAATGTGCGTCCTTGGCCGTACCTTTCTCCCCATCCCTCCCTTTCCTGAGATCTGAGGGCTCTTGGATAGTGCTGCAAGAATGGAAGCTCCGGAAACTGGGCTTCGAAGTATGCTGAGTGTCTCTGGCTCCTGAGGCTGGTGCTGGAGCTGGAGAGCTGGCTGAGCTCGGAGCCGATGAATCCTTCTCCAACAGCCAGGCGTCGCTGAGCACCGACCTAGCAAGGGTTTACCTGCAGGTGCAAGACAGGCTCTCTGGGCTGGGGAGCGCTGCATCCACCCTCGCTCTTTGTGCCTTTTTTGGGGGCTGAAATTCCCTCTTAGACTAGGAGGTGGATAGCACAGCAGTGTGACAGAGTGTTCAAACAATCTGTCTTGAATAGATGAATTGCATTGCTCTGTCTTTTTGTAATTGTGTCTATCAGAGGGAGAGGTCAAGGCATTGATTGCTTGGATGGTTTTCGAGTAACAAAGGAGAGAGAGGGAGAGAGTGAGGGAGAGAGAGTAATTGGATTGTAGTCTGTGGGGGGAAAATGATCATTGATTATTTTATATGAATATGTGGATGATGTATTCTGTGTGCGATTATCAAGTGTTGCTCATTGAAGGTTTGCAAGGCATATTGTTCGGCATTTTATTATTATTATTATCATTGTTATTACTGTTTGGATGGATTCTGGTCTTCACTTACATGGAAAGCAGTTTGTCGAAGGTTCCTCTCAGCCAAGTGGGTGTCAGTCACCTTTTGTGGAGTCCTGGATTTCCAGCTTCCATGATCTGTCTTGGGTTTTCTGCTGCCAGTTTACTGGACCACTTTGATCAAACTATACTCTCCTTCCCACCCCAATGCATGGTTTCCCCATCTTTGGAAATCTGGCTGACTTTCATGGTGGTTATGTCTTTGGTGGAACAGTTAGCATGATCGCAGGTTTCATGGTTAGATATTCCCTCTGATTACTACAGCCTGTAGGATCTAAAACCAGCTCGAAATTTGAGAAGGGAACCACATAAAGGGATAGCAGCTGGGGAAGCCTGGCCAGCATTCTGTGTAGTGAGGTACTTGGGTGGATGGTAGTGATCTCTGGCTAGGCAGAGAGAGGATTCAAAGCCAAATGACTGCAGAGCTATAAAGCGGGGGTATAGGGTGTGAGAGGGAAGGGCTGGCTCAGTTTTGGCCTCTTGGAGCATTTACAGATAGAGGGGAACTAGCTGCAAGGTCCTGAGCCTCCTGAATCTGCAAGGGCCCAGCAGGCAGCCTTTCCCAGTGGGAGCTAGGCACCCTCTCGTAGCTTTCCCACACAAACCCCACCCGTGACTCTTCTGATCAGTTCCCAGATGCCCCCAAAAGAACACTAGGCTCTGGAGTTTGGGAGCCGCAGTGTGTAAGACAATGAGAAATTCTCAGTGACTGGTGGTGCGCTGAAACATCACACCGAGTAGGAGCAGACAGCCGCTGAATGAAGATCAATAGGGTTTTCCCCCCTGGAAGTAAATAGCTTCAGACAAGACCCGAGAGTTGCCTGAGGGGCCTGAGAAAGTACTAACTTGAGGAATTTCTACCTCTGCCTTTTAGCCCAGCTGTTCCTATCGCAACCCAGGCTTCCCTCTTTCTCTATTTGGACTTCTTCTTGATGCTGCGTTGCTTTGCCCTAAACAATCTCTTGATGTCCGGATGACCTAGGCTCTTTTTTGTTTTTTAATGTGGTTTATGCCTGGAGGGGAGGGGGATACAGGCCCCCAATCATGCAATTCCAAGGTCACGAGCATCCCTGCAGCCCAGCACGATAGACTTCCAAATGAAACCCCATGTTTACATAGACCCTGGGTCCCTGCTCTAGGAAACAGCCTCCCTTGCTCAGGGGGAAGGCGCAGGTGTCCCTTTGGACATTAGGACTGCCCCTTCTTTGGCAGGAGCTAAGGGATCTAGGTAGGAGAGGCTGCAGGGTGCTTGGGAGAGGTCTTTTAGTGGGAGGAGGAATCTGTTTGTGCTCAACGAGTGGGGCTGTTTCCTGATCCTCTGCAGCCAAGCCTTCCCCTTCCTGTCACAGTCAGCTGCCCCAAGCTGCCGACTGAGCTCTGCCTTGCTTGCTCAAGGTCCCCCAACCCCCACTGAGACCTAATGCGTTTAGGCTGCTAGTCCACACCCAGAAATGGGGAGGCCCCCAGGCCCCGCCTGGCTGCAGCAATGACTGACTTCTAGGAGTAAGGCCCCTACCCTGGGGTCAGTGCCCGGCATGTCTGCTGGAGTGGTGGGGCTGCAGCTCCCATGGGTGTGGAGGGCCTAGTGTGGAAATGTTCTGACATGGCTAGGGCTGCCACCCTGGACTTGGACTTGTTTTTCCTGGAGCACTTTTCTCTCAGGTAGTGTTGGTTGCTCCGTAGCAGCAGCAGCAGCAGCAGATGGCAGTGTGTCTGTGTTGAGATGGCCACAAGCTTCCAGCCTGGGGCCCCACTGGGTCTGGAGCAACATCTAAATAATAAAACACCACCACCACAAATGCCCCCCGATTTATTGAGCTCTTATTAGCTACCAACACGGTGCTAAGTGCTTTCCAAACAACAACTAGGCATGAAGGTAAACAGTACACGCTCAGTAAACATAGCTACACGTCACTCCTCAAGGGATTGAGTCTCTTCAAGGAATGAGGAAGACATTGGTGAACTTGCTTGTCCAAGACCACATGGGGGGGGGTGGCTATAGGTGGCAGAGGCAGGAGAAGTGTGGCAGTCCACCTGCCTGCAGGCTGTGGTGCTCTAGGCTGCCTCTGTAGAAAGGCAGAAAGCAATAGTTGATAAAGGGGCTAAATGCAGGGCTTTCTCTACTGAGCTGGTTCTAGTCACAGAGAAGGGTCCTGGCCTCTGCCAGGTTTCACTGCCAATGTTCAGCATCGGATTGGCCTCCCTGATGGGTCCTGTGGCAGACTGTTTCTTCTAGAGAAAGTGTGTGGGTATGGCCTACACACTTATACTTCCTGTTCCCCACCTGGTCTTGCCTTCTGTACTCTGCCCAGGGCTTTGATAGAAGCTTTAAATCAAAGTGGGATTCTCCCGGGGATGGGGGTGGGTGGGAGGGACAGTTCATCCACAGAAATTCCTTGGCTCTGGGATCTCTGGTTCCCTGTGGTGGCCACCAGGCCATCCTTAAAGATGTTGTCAATACCCTATGTTTGTGCCTTTCCAACTCCTCAGCCTCATCCCCTTGACCTGGCAAGAGTGGGGGAGGAGAGGAGGAACTGTCTGTTCTCCTACCCTTCTCTTGTCTTCATTTCCTAACCTGGTTTCAGCCCCTCTCCTCTCAATGTCCCTTCCAGCTAGCAGGTTTTATGGTGTTTTGATTTTTAAGCAAGAGTCACATTGTAGCTGGGTCAGAATTGGGCATCTGTGGTGTGCTGACACTAAATGCCAGACTCTGTCCTGCAGTCACTATGTTTGATTTGGAAACCCGGGTGTGACAACCTGTCTAGTCTCCCCTTACCCATCACCTCAACAAGAGAAAAGGCAACACCAGCTGACCCTGCTGTGTTTCCCTGAGTGTGTTCCTTCTCCCAGGAGAAAAGGGGAGCCTGTAGTAAGCAAGGTTGTTCCCCAGTAGGAGAAGATGCATTGCTCACAGGGACAACATTGAGATAGGGGTGGTCAGAGGATCTTGTTATTTTTCAGGGCTTTTGTTTGTCTGCCTGCCAAATGGGGATGATTCTGCCTGTTTCCTAGAGTCAACTAAATATGATGTCTTAAAAAAAATAAATCCTTAGTTGCTTTCCAAAGATTTGTATTTCTTCTTGTTCTTGGAGTCTGAGGCCTATTGTTGGGTCTGGACTGGGGTGAGGTAACAAGGTGTCAGAATTTAAGGAGGCCTTCAAATAATGATGGCCTTGTGATTGCATGACTGACCATGTGAGAGTAAGTGCCTCCTTAAATCCTGCCCCTGTTCCAGCCTCTGGGTGTGTTCCTGGAGTCAAGTTACCTTCTGTTTCTCTAGTGCTAGAGACTAGATCCTGAGAGATTGAAAGCCAGGGATTGAATCTGAAGACAGTAATTCCTCTGGTTTTCCATTTCTTTCCCCTTTCATGGCATTTTACATCAGCCATTGCCATAGACTCCTCTGTATTGTCTCTTTTGCCCTCTCCTTCCTTTATTTCCTCTGGAATTACCTCCGCGCACCCCCCTCCCCCCAGTGTTCTCACTGCTTTCTGCCCCTTCTCACTGTTCTGGTTTCCCCAGCCCTTCTTCTCCTGGCCTGCCTTGACCTTTATCCCTTGTTTGCCAGCAGTATTGACTGTGGTTGGGCTCTGGGGGAGGATCTGGGTTTTCGGAATGCATATGTGCACACCACCTGCTTCAGACAAGCAGCCGCCAAAGGGAGGCCGAGAGCATCATCTCTTCTCCATCGCTACCAAGAGTCACAATACGTATTTAGGAGCCAAATATTGTATCTTACTGATTTTAAAGTGGTCCTTTTCTTTCCTTTCACACATCTCTGTATGTGTTCATATGTCATGTTTGAGATTTTTCTTTGTTGGTGCCTCAAAATAATGGAGTGTCAGGTTTGATGAAATGCAGTGGGTCTGCTTTTGACTGTGAGAATAACACAAACTTGCCATATGACCTTGGGTAAGTCTCTTTTCCCTTTGAGCCTCTATTTTCCCACCTGTGAGATACAAGTATTGATGTTGGGTAGGGTTATAGTCAGCAATTTCTGACCTATAAAAATTATTGTATCCTTGAGCCTTCTAGCATTGTCTGCATTGAGCTGGGATGAGGATTAGAGAAAATAAAGTACATAAGGCTCTTTGCACAGTGGCTGGTGCCTAATACATTTTAGGAGGACTAAAGATGGTATCCCAAGGGCAGAGGCCATGTTTCTGCCATTAGCCTGAGCTCGGGTACACATGTGCTGTTTGTATGTGGCAGGCATTTCCTCATTGTGCCTCGAAAGTCAGTGGGTGAGCAGCCACTATGACCACTATTTACCACACACTTGTAGCTCCCACATGGGGCCACTGGGTCTCTTCATTTGCAGCATTGTAATTGAAGTGCAGTTTGCCTGTATGCAAAGCTGGGAAGACCCTCCTTAGAGGATGCTCTTGAGAGGTGTTTTCGAGGAGTCCTATTCGGCTCTTCTTGGATGGAGAGTCAGATTTTGTTTCCTAGACAGGCCTGTGGGGACTAGAGAAGGTCTATGGGTGGAGGCTGGGCCCTAGGGGATATGCACTGCTGTCTTTCCTGGTAGATAGCAGGTAATGAAGCCCAGGCAAAAGTTGGAGAGCCAAGAATCCCCATGGTGATCTTACAGACTGGAGATAATGAGATAGCATGAGATCCAGAGGGAGTGGCTTCGACTCTAAATCCTTTGGTGCCATGCTGAACAGTGGTTAAGGAGGGTGGAGGGGGGAAAAAGGAATCAAGAAGGAGCTGATATTCTGGTTTGTGTCAAGCAGGATCCAATTCATAGGAGACAGTTAAGTCCTGTACTATTAAAGGGACTGATGGAGACAGGCTGCCGATGGAAGGCAGTTTATAGAGTTCTCAGAACAACTGCAGAGATGAGCTCTTTAAATGTGGGAAAGGGGAAGGGAGGCGGAGAGGCTTCTGCAAAGCCTCCCTGCATCTGCTTTGCAGAACTGAGATCTGCTATTCCAAAAATCTGCCCAATTGGGCGGAAAAGCAAGAGCTGGGAGCCAAGGACTTCCCAGGGCTCCAAGCATCACATTTCCTGTCGCCAGTGAAGAATCATAGAATCTAGGCTGCGGAGAAACCCAAGGGGTCATCTAGATTTTTGACTCTCAAACAGTATCAAGCCTGCATCAGAATCACCTGAAACTCTCACTCAACAAAGATTGCTGCCCTATCTCCCATCTGCAAGTCTTGGGATTCAATGGACCTGTTTTGAACAGGTTGCCGGGTAAAGGTTATATTGGTATAAGAACTGCACGTGGAGAGAAACCACATAGGTCAGGGGAGCACCTCCATACATTCAGGTGGGTAATCTGTCTCTAATTGGATACCACCTGTATTAGGAAAGGTCCCACTTACAGGCGGCAGTTTTCCGTTCTTCATTGCAAAACCTTAGGACCACTCCAATCTTGGCTGCAAATTTCCCTTCTAAAAAAACTGAAATGTGTCTGCTTGAAGTTCTGGGAAGGTCATACATATATCTTGGGCCTTGAGAATGTAGGTTCTGCAATCTGTCTGTCTATGTTTCAATTTTCATTCCTTCCTTCCTGGCTGTGTGGATTGAGGCAAGTCAGTTGGTTTCTCTAAAATGGGGACAGTAGACTTCACCTCATGGGATAATTGTGGGGATTCCTTAACTCGTGTAAGGGCTGTCCCCAGTCCATTTGAGCAGTCTGGCATTGTGTATAAGCCCACAGGTCTGGAATCTAAAACAGCTTGTCTTGGAAGACTGTCTTCTTGACTCCCCCATCTTTGTGTAATGATGGCACTGGCAATACCTTATCTCATGGTGTTTATGTAAGGATTAAGGAAGTTAATACATATAGAGTACTTAGGACTTGGAAGGCACTAAAAAATGCTACCCATTACTTTTACTGTGTGGTCATTCCTTTTCCTGATTATGATTCAGGTAGCCTCTCAGTCCCAAACTGCACCCCTGCAGAAACATCAAAACGCTCTTTAGGTTAAAGATGCCCAATTCTACCAGCATGGTATTGAATACTGACCACAATATTGCTTATTTATTAAATCCAGTAAGCTCATAACCTCCTTAGATCTTCGTTTTAATGTCCAGTCACACAACCCTGGATAATTTCAGCCTTTTTAGCAGTCATTTCACTCTCATGATCTATACAACACTGGTGGACTCATTCAGTTCACCATTGCCACTGGTCTATAACGTCTCTCATTGCCTTATTGGTAAGGCCTTTCCTTTACCCCCATTTCTACTGTTGAACCTTTGAGCTGTTGTTCTTGCTCATCACTTTTGGACCACCCAAGCCTATTCCCTTTGCTCCATCCTTGGGAGGCAGACATGAGTGATATCATCTTCTTTTTCTTTTGCTCTCCTCCAGCAACCGTGGTGGGGAGGATATTGGCCAGCCCCACACTATTGCTGGAGTTGTGGACCATTGTGAATAGTGAAGCTTTAGGGGTCCTCTGTTCTGTTGTCTGGCATGCTTCCTGCTGTCTGAGCCTGGGATAAACATGTGTCCGCCCTTACTTCAGCTATGTCTGTCATGAGCACATCGCAGGAAGTAATGGATGGCAGAGTTTGTTGGATTTATCAGGTGATCTCAGGTCCACTGCCCTACACCTTAGCCCAGCTTTACACTGGCTTCTTTAGGCCTTGATGGCCTGGTGACTCATACTCTCTGCTCCATTATACTCAGTACTTCTAGCCCCAGAAGGTTTGTGCTTGTGCTTTCCCTCATACTCTTAACTTTGGCTCTGCTTTTCTTTCAGGAAAGCTTCTGCTCATAGGTAAGGCCCAGCAAATATGGTTTTTCCTCTACTGCTTTTTAGCAAGAGTCATTGTCAGCTCTTGCTACATTTCTTAGTCTCTGTTTACCTTAAGAGATGGGCACCATGCCAGCCTGGACCACAGCTGCCTTGTTTACTATTTTCCCCAGCGCATCTGTAGCACAGTGTGTGCGTGCCTCATCAGAGATGTCTGCAAATATTTGTGGAGTCAGTGAATGCATCAATAAATAGTCCTTTGGATATAACTCTGCCTAACTTCCATGTCATGTCATTCCACTCAACACTTTCCCCATTTTTGTCAGTGAGGGTTTCATGAAAGACTTGATTCTTTCAGGAAGGCAAGTTGCTAAGGATTGTACATGGCATCCTTCTGACATACCAGTTAGGCAACTTCACACCAAGACCTTTTCTGTCTCCTGGTAGGGCTGGAATATCTAGACTGAGTACTTGGCTAAGGCTGGAGTATCTAGACTGAAGGTGAGGCCATAGCTCTTCTACCTTTTCTGACTGCTCCTGTCTCCTACCTATTTGTCTTCTGTGTCAGTGTGGTTGAGATAGTTTATGATGGAGTCTTGAGCTTCCCACTCCTGGACACAGCAGAACTGGACTCTTCCCCCAAGGCCAGGCCCTGGGGAAACAGATGACACATCATGAGCAGAAAGAGCATGTTGACTACATGGCCATTTTTCCTGCCTCATTTAATAGAGGTGACAGCCGTCTATTTTACTTGTCTCATAACATCGAATCAGTAAATAAAATATGGGTGAACTTTCAGGTTTAGCTGAATTATGGCTGGGCCATGGGGACTGAGGGCTGGAGGAGATTTGAGCAGAGAGATTGAATCCCTGGGAAGCAGAGCCTGATGGCTTCCTCTGGCATCCAGCAAATCTTTCCATGCTGGAGGAAGCCAGACAAGTGATGGTATCCGGTATTCTGAGTCCCTGGAAGAACCAGATGTCCGTGAAGACACCTCAAGAGTTGGTACCCCGAGAGAACTACACCTTTCTATTTTTCTATGATACAGATTGGGAAAATGAGGGTGAAAGAAGAGAGCCATGGGAAAAATCCAGATGTGTCCCCACGTTCTTTAGAAGAAAATCCTCATCTACTTTTCATTTAACACAAGCATGTGTATATAGGTTTTACAATTGCAAAGGTTTTTGAGAGAAAGTTTCACTATTTTTCCTAGGCCAGTGCCTTGTACTCTTAGGCTCAAGCAATCCTGCCTCGGTCACTAAATCATGAATTTAGTTAAATTTGTGATCCATACACTAGACTATTCCAGTGTGGAAAATAACCGCTCCCCTCTCTCTTCCTTTCACTCTCTCTTTCTCTTCCTCCCTTGCTCCCTTCTTCCCTCCCTTCCTCCTCTCTTTTTTTCTCTCTCCTCCCTCCCTCCCCCCTCTCTCATTTTGTACTGGTGTTGGAGCTTGTGCAGAGCCTGGGCTCTGTCCCTGAGCTTCTTTTGCTCAAGGCTAATGTTCTACCACTTGAGCCATAGCACCACTTCTGACTTTTTCCTAGTAGTTCATTGGAGGTAAGAGTCACATAGATTTTCCTGCCTAGGCCGTCTTCAAACTGTGATACTCAGATCTTAGTCTCTTGAGTAGTTCAGGCATGAGCCACCAGTGCCAAAATATGAAACTATTTTTATTTTTAATACACAGAGAGATAACAAATTGGATTCTCCTGTGCTTACTGGCTCCCTGAGAGGTGGAGAGATTAAGGGTCAACCTGAACCTGTGCTTTCAGCACCATGGAGAGCAGTCCCTCTCAGAGTATCCAGTAGCAACATCTGCTCCCAGCCTCTTCTTTCTAGAAGGGGTGATGTGGTTATCTTATGGTCTCACCATACAGGTTCTCAGTTGTCAGATGTAGTTTCCCCCAAGGACTCCAGAGTTCCCAAATCAGAGTGTGTGCTGAGCAGGCGCACAGTAGGGCTGGTAAGAGCTGTTACTTGAGGTTGATTATATTAAGTAATGCACAGTAAAGGAAGATGAAGATAATGGATAGGGTTTTCTCTTTTTTTTTTTCTCCTGCCACATAAATTGTTCTTAAATCTTTTGGTGCCTTGTACGGCTTGTCTGCCAGAGAGCAGCAGAGATGACAAATTGAATGAACGTTCCATTGTCAAATATCACACCTGATACCCGGCGTCTCTGCTTAGCTTGTCAGCATTGGGTAAGTAGGTTTCTGTAATGTATTTTTATCCAGCTAAATGTGATTTCTTAAAAGTATTTTTCTCTGTTATTATTTCCTGAGCCGTTGAGCCCTGCATACCTATAATAGAGCCGTATTTTCTGCTAATAAATAAAATTACTCCTTGTTCAGGTGGTAGGGAATGAATGTGTCACAGCGTTGTGGTATTCCCCCAAGGAGCCCTGTCTCCTGGTGCTGCACCACCTGGATTGTGTCTGTGAGGTACCTGGTGACCGAGGTGGGAGGGGCAGATACCTCACCCAGGCAGGAAGGTCAAGATCTGAGCAACCTCAGCTTCAGCTGGGAACACCAGGACAGGAAGTCAAAGGGCTGGAGAAAGCAAGTTGTTAGAATGAGAGTCAAAAGAATTTGTGTTTACCTCTGAATAAAGAGAGAGGTTTATGTAAATGAACCCCAGGGATTTAGGGGGTGAGACAACACATTGTCTGTAGACAGAAAAGACTTAGAATGAGTAGGGAGGGAGTTAAGGCTACTTCAAGAGCCCTGGTTTCAGTTATCCGGGCAATCTAAAGGCTTCTTGCCATTTCCTTTAAGATCCACAGAATGGGGATGGGGGGGAATCCGCTGTGGCAGTGCAGCTATTTTTATGCTGTTTGTAATTTTGTGTTTATTTCCTGCCTTTTTCACATGGACTTGGGGCTGACTCATTGATTCACCAAACATTTGTGGAGCGCCTACTCTGTGTGTGGAACACCCAGGGCAGAGGATAGAAGGGGTCGGGGGAGAGGGAGCTTGTCTCCCTGAGATGGATAGCATCTGTGTCCTTGGGGTAGGTCTGAGCAGGTGACCAGTGATAAAGGTCATCAGCCTTTCACATGTCATACCAGAGCCATTTTCCTATATCCTGGGGAGAAGCATTACCACTCAGAGAGGCTCAGAGATGAGCTGAACGTTATATCGCTGATTCAGTGGGGAAGTCAGATTTGTTTTTCCATTCTACCCTGCACTTCTGTCTACTTCCTGCTCTGGCCTTGTTGAAATAATTTCACCACTCATTGTTCTTCAACCCTAAGCCATCAGATCACCTCCTCAAGTCCTTCCTGAAGGGTTCCTTTTGCCCATTTCTCTGTGTCATCACAGTTGCATAGAACTAACTAGAAGATATGAATTCACATATGCAAAGGGAAGAGAAAATAGACCCAGGAGTTAGAATCCAATTTTTCAGTTTCTAAGGAATAGAGTTCTATCTCCTTTATTGAGATAGTTCTGATTTCTGTCTTACGCCCATTCTTCCTGTTGTGATGTGAATTCCTCTCATCCATGGCCCTTTTCAGGCCTTTCTTGGAAGGTGGGGAATCTAGCTGAGGAGTCACTAGCTTCAGGGGCTTTACTTCTGGGACTGTAGCAAGGAATCTCTCAGGCAATTAAATTAAAGTGGCTACACTTTCACTCAACAGGGGCTTGGACAGATTTATAATATTTGCTTTTTAAAAAAATTGGGCTTTTTTCATAGTGACAATGATTTATGGAATAATCAATTTCTTTATCTACCTAATACATTGGAGTGATCCGTCAGTGCAGGCATCAATCTCCCTACTTCCCAGGGCATGGAGGGGAAGCTGGGGTGGGCAGACAGTCTCCCAGCCTGACTCAGCAGGCAGAAGGCAGAAGGCAGAAGGCGGCTGCTTCTGGGAGCCACTTTGCTTTCTGAATCTGAGTCCCATGCCTTCAGTGAGAGGCTCTGAGACTCCTGCAGCCCAGTCTTCTTCAGCTCAAAGGCTGGTGTTCTCTCCCTAGCAGTCCGTTACTTGTTCCCATTGAACAGATCTGTAGACTGAGGGCCAGAAGTATGTGCAAAGACTGGAACATGAAGAGCGACCAAAGGCAGGAGCAGCTGTCTCTAAATCCCCAAGGGAAAGGAGCAAAACTGGCCTCAGGAAGTCTCTGCTGAGTAGAGGCCAGTGGGGTGAGGGTCTGAGAGGTGTGATTTGGAGATTGAGTAAGATACATTGGGTGGAGTGGGGAGGGGCAGGGGAAGCAATCAGTTTCATGTTCTGGATATGCAAGCACAAATTGGCCAGGGATGTGACAGAGGAGCTCTGAACACTTCTCATTCTGAAATTCTGGGCATGCCCAGATGTAAACATCCACTGTAAACATCCAGGTTTTCTGAAAAGGCCAGGACGAGTCTGCTTCAGGTTACACAAACTGCATGAAGGCCGAGCTCAATGTGGAGATTAGAGAGAATACTGCTAGCCTGGGTGCTTCCTTCTCTGCATCCTGTGAAGCCCATCCTGTGGTCATGCTCAGGGTTTGCAAGACATTAGTGTCTGCAGCTACCTCTAAGGATGAACGCACCAAACATTTCTGAACAGGGTAAACACACCATCTCCCTGAGCTCATTTAATTTGCTTATTTCTCTGATGTGGACGGCTACCCTTTTGCAGATGCCAAAACTAGTATCTGAAAGAAAGGGTCCAAGGTCATATACCAGCCCATTGGAGTGGAAGCTTCATTCACAGTGGGTTCCGAGGGGCTTTACTGTATGTGTGGGCTGTACCAGCCTGGTGCCAGGTGCTGGGGGGGGGGATGAGAGTGAGCAAGGAAGACATGATCCTGGCCCTCATGGAGCTTGCGATCTGGCAAGAAAAAAAAAGCAGATATCAAAACATGTTATAGAAGAGAAAGCATCCGGAAAGGCTCCTCGGAGGAAGTGACTTTGAGGCTGAAGCCAGAGCGGCAGAAAGAGATCCTTAGGTGAAGAAGGCGGGAAGGAGTGAGTACAGTGTTCTTGGAACAGGGAACAACATGTACAAATGCCCAGAGGGCTGGCAGTGCTATTAAATTAAACCATAGAAACTGCCAGCTTTGTGGGTCAAATACCAACAGTTTCCTATCTTTTACACTAGTGTTTAAATAATCCAAGGCAGCTCACTGAACAGAGCTAGCCGATAGGGATGGGAAACAAAGGGCCTGGGTGGTGGTCCTTTCAGTGGGGTGAGCAAGCTGCGGCGAGGAGTTCCCAAGGGTACTGAGGAGCCACTAAGGGCTTCATGAGGGAGGGCGATATAACCAAATTTGCAGCCCAGTGGTGACGGGATGTGACTGCAAGGGTGCGAGTAGAAGCTGGCTGCTCATCAAGAAGCTATTTAAAATGGTCTAGGTAAGGAAAAGTTGGGCGGTGTGTATGTGGACAGAATGGAGTGTTGTTCTGGGCTCTTGTCTGAGACTCTCCTCCAAAAGCTGACTGTCCCCTGGGCCTGAGCATGCACCAAAGGCCCTGGCTTTTCCGTGAGCCCCAGGCCTGTGGAGTGAGTCCTTGTTGGTGCTATTAGTGTTGCCCTGATGTCTGCAAGGGTAGCACTACCTTTCAGCTCCCTGATTTGACTAGAAAATGATGGATCAAAGCCAGCCCAGGCAGGAAAGTCCATGAGAGTAATATCTCCAAATAACTACCATAAAACTGGAAGTGGCTCAGTGGCTCAAAGTGGTAGAGAAAAAGCTCAGGGAGAGCACCCAGGCCCTGAGTTCAAGCCCCACATCTGATCAAAGAAGAGAAAGAGAGAAAATTCTAGAATATGGCCACAGGAGTTGGGTAGTCCTTAGAAGGCAGGTTGGCCCATCCTTTGTCAGTCTCTTCTGGGACATGGAGTCCCAGGCACTTCTGACAACCCGGCTGGGAGACTTGAGGAAGAAAGCCAGACTCTAGCTTTTCCCTTAAGGCCTCTGAGGGATCCAGAGCTTTCTGTGGACAGACTGACAGGGGGCCTTTTCACCTGCTGAGGGCAGAGATGCCTGCTGGTTCTCAGCAGACACGCGGGAGGATGGAAACCTCTTTCTGCAGGACAGGTATAGAAGCTGGCCTTGGCTAGTCTTGGCATTCTTTCTTTCCTTCTGCTTTGAATGTTCAGCTCCCTTTGCGTGCACGCACATGCGCACGCACGCGCGCGCACACACACACACACACACACACTACCACTGTGTTAATAAAAACAGTAGCAACTCATCTGCCATTTACCACATCATGCACACTGTGTTAAGCAACATCTAGACAATCATTTTGTATTCAGAGTAAATATAGGGGTAAGGAGAGAGAGAGAGAGAGAGAGAGAGGGAGAGGGAGAGGGAGAGGGAGAGGGAGAGGGAGAGGGAGGGAGGGAGAGAGAGAGAGAGAGAGAGAGAGAGAGAGAGAGAGAGAGAGAGAGAGAGAGAGAGAGAGAGAGAGAGAGAGAGAGAGAGAAAGTATTACTACTGGGACAGGGCCTCACACTCTTCATGTTTTTGCTCAGGGTAGCACTCTACCATTTACGCCATAGCTCCACTTGCAGCTTTTTGGTGAGTAACTAGAGTCTCACAGACTTTCCTGCTTGGACTGGTTTCTAAGATCACTGGATCCTAAGATCCAAATCTCTTGAGTAGCTGGGATTACAGTCATGAGCTTTGTAATGGCAGAGACTTTGTCTCACATAGGGAAGGAAACTGAAGACCTGGGATAATGTAGAGATGGTATTGGGTAGATTCTGTCTATACCATCACAGAATCATCATGAGCAGCAACCAACAGCATGAAGGTTGTTTTTTTTTTTTGGCCAGTCCTGAGCTTGGGCTCAGGGCCTGAGCACTGTCCTTGGGCTTTCTCAAGGTTAGAGCTCTATCACTTGAGCCACAGCACCACTTCTGGGTTTTTTCTATGTATGTGATACCAAGGAATCGAACCCAGGTGTTTTTGCATGCTAGGCAAGCACTCTACCACTAGGCCAAACTCATGGCCCCTAGGGTTGTTTTTTTTTTAAAGAAAAATAACTTATTTAAATTTTATTTTAAATTTAATAATAATGACTGTATAATACAGTTAGACTATAGGTACATATAGATGTACATATACACGTATATTGCTATGTTGAATAATAGATACTATGATCTATGGTAGTGCTTTGTAGATAGTGAGTCCTCAGAAAGTTCTCATTTGTCTGTTCCCATGACAGAAAGCTGGGATCTGGAACCAAGCTGGATCCAGATCCCAGCTTTCTTGGGAAAGGACACTTCTGAGATGTCTCCTTGTCTAAGAGGTTGCTGTGGTCCCCTGGCCCTGGCCTGTCTTGCCTCTGCTCCAGCCTGTCCCCAGAGCAGGGGCACTTGCATTTTCTAGCCTTTTAAGGCAACGTTTGCTAACAGTTTCAAGGACTGTGGGGATGGGCCCTGGTGTCCTTTCCGTTGCAGAGGTGGTACAGGACTCTGAGACTTTAGGATTTTCACTGCATTCTACTTTTCCCACTCCTCTCCATGGGCAGTGCCCTCCTGTGGCCTGCTGCTGCCAGGACTATGCATAAACAAACCACTTCATTGGCACCCCTAAGCAGCTTGGTACAGGTACAGCTGCATCCAGCTCCCAGGCTTTGGCATTTGAAATACCTGCCAAATTTCATCTTTCTACTCTTCTTGCCCATTGAAAGCTTTACTTCCTCCAGGATATGTTTGCTGAGGTACCCGGGCAGTAAGACAGACCTTCCCTGAGATGTCTGGAGCCTTTCCCTAGTCTGCTTTCAGAATGCATTTATCTTGCTCAAAGCCCCTCTTGTGCTTGCCTCAGACTGTTCATCTTATTTTCTTTTTCTTTCTTTTTTTGTGCTGGTCTTAGGGCTTGAACTCAGGCCTGGGTACTGTCCTTGAGCTTTTATGCTCAGGCTAATGCTGTACCACTTGAGCCACAGCTCTATTTCTGGCTTTTGGTGGTCAATTGGGGGTAAGAGACATTGTCTTTTCTAACCAGGCTGACTTCACATCATGGTGTTTTGTTGTTGTTGTTGGGGTTTTTTTTTGTGGGTCGTGGGGCTTGAACTCTGCCTGGACGCTCTCCCCGAGCTCTTCAGCTTAAGGCCACCACCCTATGCCTAGGCTTGGGCATTGTCCCTGAGCTCTTCAGCTCAAGGCTACTGCCCTACTCTTGAGCTAAGCCCTGTTTATTTCCTGTTTTCTAGAATTTATTTGGAGATAAGAATCTCAGGTCCTTTTGTGGCTGGCAATGAACTGCGATCCTTAGATCTCAGCCTTCCTAGTAAATAGGATTACAGGCATGAGCCACCGCACCCAGCTCCCTTTTATGATTTTTTAAAAAAAATATTTGTTAAAATAAGGCAGTGTAGTGCTTCTTAGTGGTTTTACTATCTTGAAAACAAACCCTTCTATTGGAATTCAAGGAATTCTCAGTATGGATTTTTTTTCCCCACCCAGGCCCTATTCCATCAATCTATCAATTAAGTTTTTTTTTTCAGTCCTGGGCCTTGAACTTAGGGCCTGAGCACTGTCTGTCCTTAGGCTTTCTCAAGGCTAGAGCTCTGCCACTTGGGCCACAGCAACATTTCTGTTTCTTTCTATGTATTTGTGGTACAGAGGAATCGAACCCAGGTCTTTGTGCATGCTAGGCAAGCACTCTACCACTAGGACAAACTGCCAGCCCAGCTGAGTTTTAAGTTGAATTAGGTATACATACAGTTCTGTTCTCTTCCCTTGTTCTTGTGTGCACATAGTCCCCACCTCTCCTTACTACAGATCCCCAAGCCAGGTCTGGTCACCATCTGCCGGAGCCAGCCGGCAGCAAACCAGGGTTCGCAGATTGGGGTTCCTGAAATAGGGGGCAAGGACTAGGAAGAAATAGAATAGAGACAGACATACCGGGTCCGGGATGTCTGCAGTCCAGGTAAAGACTGCCGTGTTTATTTTCCACTCCAGCTTCTTCCCTTCTTGAGACCCAGGGAACGTCCAGGTGTTACATTCATATGGTAAATCTCAGGTCATTTAAACAGAATAAGGCCAGAAAACAATAAGACAATAAAGCCATTGTCTGATACAAATCAAGGTACAGTTTGATTCCACTCTGGCTCCCAACAACCATCCTGCTGTACTATTGGTTCTTAGTGGAGTTCAGAGGGAGAGGGAAAGTATTTTGAGGACCTGTGTTGTTATGAGCAAGAGGAAGATCAAGATGGACTTTTGGTTTCATATTTCTCTTACGTGTCCTACATGCACCAGTCTCTTACCCTGTCTTCTGTTGGCTCCTCCAGGCCTGATTCCTGACCCATTGAAGCTTCTTGAGGGCAGGGATATCTGGTCTCACTCCATAAACAGATTGTCTACCCAGGCCTTTTCCAGTCTCAGAGATTGTGAGGGCAGTCTCCCACAGGGAAGTGCTATTACGGCCCCCTTCTAAGGCAAGGAACCTGAGTCTTAGGTGAAGATTGACAATATGTTGCTTAGTCTCCAGGATCTATGGACTGCCTGTCTCCAACACAGTTCCCTGGTTCTTCCCAATGGCTACCCCAGGGAGATCCACAGTAGCCACTTAGTGCCTGACACATAGAGCTGAATGCCATAGCTGCAGGTAGGGTGATAACCGGTGGGTAGCAGCACCTGTAGGACGCTGCCAGGTCTTTCCTACGCCTTTGGGCACACACACACACATTATGCATCCTTTCTCATCTCCTCCAGGACTGCAGAATAGAAGGCATTTGGAAAGCTGATGCCTTCTGCATGAAGAGGATTGTGGCCAAAAGGCAGAGGCTGCTTCCCCAGCCCCAGGAAGGCACAAGCTTCTGGCACCCTCCTCCTAGCTGCTCAGTGGGCTTGGGGATACCTATAATGGGCATGTGGGGCTGTCAGATGTCGAGAGTATCCTGTGAACATTGCCAAGAGGTGACTGCAGAAGAAAGGTACATCACGAAAGAACACAGCAGTGTTTTTGTACCCCAAGTAGTGTGTGTAAACCTGGCCTCTCCCCAGTCCAGAAATTTCATTTTCCCAGAAGCCCCCTGGAGCCAGGTGGCTTCAGATTAATGTGGAAGATGTTGTCTGCTTCAGCTCTATGCAAGTGGATTAAGTTCTGGATCAAAGCAGGGCTCTTGCTTTCTTGGCACTTGCACCTGGCTTTCATTCTTGCCTGATTGGATACATTTTGGGTACACAGATTATCCCCCCTCCCCAAATCCAAACTTTTGGGGATCCTAAGACTCAAAAGCACTTCCAGTTAGGGATTCTAGACAGCTGGTCTTTCTGGCCCAGTCCCTCGCTGGGAATACAGTGGCCTTGGCCCATTGTATTGGATGTCACAGCTGGGATGTGCTGTGAGTGGCCTGCTGCTGACACCATCTGGGAGGAAGATGAGATCTTAGTGCCTTGTTCAGAGCTGTCTGTCCCCAGGATGAAGCTCAGCCACAGCCACACTGTGGGAAGTGAGTGGGTCTCCACTCCAGGGGAGACAGTGGGGTATCAGGGGACAGTATAGGATGGAGACTCAGCTTCTGGGAAAGTCTGACTAAATGGCCCTCATTGTTCCCAGTCCTGAGAGGTCATGCTGCTGATCTGGTATGTGGGTGCTTGGAAGGCAAGGGTAGGGAGCCTCTTCCCTCTCTCAGGTCCATGGCTTCTGGAGTCAGCTGTGGTAACTTGGCAACATGGTGCAGAGGAATTGTGGAGCAGACCCCATCCCTCCACGGTTTTGGAGAGTAGCACATTGACAGGAGTGTTCCAGCATTCCCAGATCCTCATGGTGCCTAGGGGTGTTTTGAGGGGTGTCTCTGTCATAGCACACAGTGTCCCAGGGAGCCATGGACTTTCCTTTCTCTCCTCCAGCCACTTCCTTCCCTTATTGCCCCAGCCCTGAGTCAGACTAGCATTAAAGCCAAACAAAGACAACAGAGTTTGACTGAAACCAGAGAAGACACTGTACCAGTGTTTATCTGACACTTACCATGCCAGATAGTGTTCTAGGCACTTGGTGGCTGCATTTCCTCCATTCTCACAACTGCGTAGTGAGATGGTACCATTATGCTCATTTGACAGATGAAGAAATTGTGACCCAGAGAGGCCTGAGGACATGCTCATAGTCATGTAGCCAGTAGATGACAGACAGTGCCAGGATTTCCCCTAGAATTCAACCCCCAGAGCCCTTGTCCCAGCCACTGCACTCTAGGACATCTGCACATCCTTAGAGAAGAATTGAACTAGCTTTCCAAGTCACAATATTTCCTAATTTCTCAACCTAGAGTCCCTGACAGACTTGAGGTAGGGTTTTCTCTATTTCAACATCTCTTGGTGCTAAGAGAGAAGTAGATGTTCTGATTGTTATTCTTATCCCGTGAGGCTGGGCTCTGTGTGCAAAGAGAGTGGGAAGTGGCCTCTGATAAGTGGTTTTCCAAAAGCCCCACTCTAGCTTTAACCACAGGACCCTTCTAAGCTTATTCCAATTCTGGCCAAAACAGCAGCCAGCCTCATGCTGCAGACTGTGGATGTCTCTAGTTCTGCCACTTACTCTTTTCCCTTTTCTGCCTTCTTCCATTGAGTTGTTCTTACAAAGTGGTGGCTCCACCCAGCTGGGGGCCTCCCAGATACATACAATGCAGCCTGAGGGGTAAAGTTCTCTGTGGGGTGGTGACTTCTCTTCCAGAAAGCTGACAGCCACTGGCCAATGTAGGCTCCAGGTGAGTGGACCTGAGATGATAGGCTGCCCACTCTTCCTTGGGGCAGGTGTGGATTGAGTTGCATGAGCCCTGATTGGCTCCTCTCATGAAACACACGCCAGAGTTTATACCTATGGGTTTCTCTCCCATTAGGAAGGAAGGAGTACAGACAGGATGCAGGCCATCTGGTCCCACCCATTGATGAAATTACTCAACATGTTCCTATCTGGTCCAGGCCAGATGTGTCAAGGGCCTGTAGGAGGAGGAATCCTCATCAATAGTAGTGGAATTCTCTTCAGGTTGCTAAGGGTTCACATGTGTGTCTTAGGCAGAGCAGGACTGAGAGACCTTGGCTTGTACATGAAGAAACTGAGGCCTGTGAAGTCATATACTTTACTACAAGTCAGAGCAGGAAAAGCTGGACTAAGAAAGCTGTCAAGTCCTGTCTGGATGGAATTCTTTGCTTCATCTTGCTCTCTGACTTGGGGAACACAATGTCAGCCTCTCTTCCCTTGTCTGGAAACATGCCATTGAAACATGCAGTAAGTGTCAAAATGCTGAGTGTAGGGCTTGGTAAACAGCAGGGGCTTAATTATTATAAAAAAACAAACCCCTCCTGCTCTGGCCTGGGCCACTGGGCTGAGGTATTTCTTTTTTTGTAGGTTGTGGGGCTTCAACTCTAGGATCCGAGTACTGTCCCTGAGCTCTTTTCCTCAAGGCTAGCTCTCTACCACTTTGAGCCACAACACCACTTCTGGTTTTTGAGTGGTTAATTGGAGATAACAGTGTCATGGGAACTTTTCTGCCTGGGCTTTGAACCCTAATTTTCAGACCTCAGTCTCCCAAGTAGCTAGGATTACAGGTGTGAGCTACTAGCACCCAGTTGGGCTGAGTTATTTCTTAACACCTCCCCACTTACCCTGTATCATGGTTTTCCAGGGTCATTGTGGTAGTCTTGCACTGGAAATGTCTTGATATTGGCTGCCAGGCAGACACAACATCTGGAAGATTGGCCCATCTTTTATCTTCTCCATCCAAATGTTTTGGTGTCATGAAGATAAAGCCACAGAGATGTAACTGCCAGGGCCTAGTTCTCAGAAGGCCATAAAACATGACGATCCTGCCTGGCCCTGCTCGCCACAATCCAGCAAAATGCTCCTTGCATCCAACACATGGTTATTTTTTACAAAATCGCTGAACTAGCCATGTTCACTGTATTGATCAATAAATTACTTTGATGAAAACTCAATAGGCAAAGGCCTCTGGCATTATTCCCACACAAAGGAAGAGCGTATACTTTTCCATCTCAAAAACCTTGGTGCTGTTTCCTGACCCATTTTTTTTCTCCTTGACAAGCCACTCCCAGAGGCTGCTTGCTTTCCTTGGTATACTGAGCTGCCCTACCACCACTGTGGCTGCAACCCCCATTATTAACTGCTTTACTGGGGAAACTGTTAAGAACAGTTTTAGCCGAGTGGTAGAATGGGCCTATGGTCAGTTGATTGGAATCCCGGGCTGGTAGCTTATGCCTATAATCCTAGTTACTCAGGAATTGAGGATCCCAGTCTGAAGCCAGTCTGGGCATGAAAGTCTTTATCTCCAGCAAAAAGGCAGAAGTGAGCTGTGGTTCAAATGGTAGATTACCAACCTTGAGTGAAAAGTTAAGGGAAAGTACCCCAGTCCCAGTACACACACACAGAATTCAAGCACTTGTTCATGCATGAATGTATTCACTGATTCATTCACTCACGTGTTACATTCTTTGTCCTTTTACTCTGCGGGGAGTAAAAGGACTTTTACTCTGTTTGCAATCAGTGAATCTTCACTCATAGATCAGTGTTTGAGATTCATTTTTCACCCATTAGACATAACAATAGCCTTTGTCTTGGGCTCACAAAAGACAGGTACTGTGCTAAGCATATTCACATTGGGTGAAGTCAGCTGAAGATCCTGGCTGAGTTTTTGGAGCCCAGACTGTGGATTCAAATCTCCTGACCTTGGTTAAGTTCTTAACCTCTCTGTTCTTCAGTTTCTTCATCTGTAAAAATGAGGCTGAAAAGAAGCTTTCCCTGGAGGTTTTTGGAATCGATTGACTTCTGTCTATTGCTTTAGATGGTGAGGAGGAGGTGGGCACGTGCACACACACACACACACACACACACACACACACACACACACACACACACATGTAAAGTGCTTAGAAAGAAAACCGTATTTGGTGTGCACAGCCTGGTGCCTGGAAGCTAACAGCTTCTGCATCTCATGTAATTGTCAGAATCCTACTACCAGACAAAAGCTGTCAGTCTCTCCATTTTTCAGTGGAGAAACCTGAGGCTCTGGGGTCAAGCAGATGGCCAGGATCTCGAAGTAGAAATGGAAAAGAGGGCAGATCTGGTTGCAGCTCTGGGAGTTTTTCTGGATTTCTGGATGGCCTGGTATGATGATGGGCTTTGGAGTTAGAAGCCCCTGGAGGATGCCTCGATCAGCAGCATGAACAGGATACAGTTGGGAAAACTGACTTCCAGGCAGGTGTAGGTCACCTGAGAGCATGTGGTCCATCAGGGTTGGTGATGCTTCCTGAAGGAAGTCCAGCTCTTAAGTGCATGCTGGGTTGTCCTGGCTATTGTGTCTATTGAGTTGCTTAATTCTGAATAGTGACTCCTTCAGGGGCAGAAGGATTTTTTTTTTAAAATAAAAGATGGTTTTGTTATATAGTATAAGCAGGCCTTCGGCTTACCACTCTTGCTTCTGACTCCAAAGTGTGGGGATTACAGATGTGCACCATCACACCCAGCAAGAAGCATCTTTAACCTGATTTATGGCATCATTATTAAGGGAATGAGTTCCCCGAGTCAGAGTGGCTGGGTTGGAATCCTGAATCCTCTACTATCTGACTGCCTCTGTTTCCCTGTTTCTCTAGGGCTGTAGTGAGGATGCTATGGGATGAGATGCCTGGTGCAGGGAAAGCCATCTGTATGGGCATCACTTCTCACTTATTCTTCTCAACAGTAAACACTAAAATTAAAAACATAAAAGATAAACTAATCTGTTTTCTACAGCTCTGAACATATTTCCAGCTCATTCTTCATCCCAGGTTCCTCTGGGAAGTTGAAAGATAAAGTTTAGCTTTCTTCACCTGCATCCCAGCCTGGGGGACTGGCTCAAGGTCACACAGCTGACTGGTGAGAGAGTCAAACTCAGAGTTACACCCTGGTCCTTTCCCACAGTAGTACAGCAAGCTGCACTCCTGTGAATCCCTGGGTCTCCCCAGAGAGCAGCTGTCGAGAACAGTGGAGCTGGCCTGCAGGGCCTGGCCTACCCCCCCCCCCCAACCGCAGTGTGCATGTGTGGAAGAGCCATCCTGTCTGCCTGTGGCATGGCCCCTCAGCTCCAAGTCCTCATATCTTCCTTTTCTCCCATTAAAGAGCCAGTGGCCACCCCACCAAGTCCAGCATGCCTGTCCCCGCTGGCTTCTGCAGCGTCCTCAAAACCATGGCTGCCAGCCAAGGGACATTTTTCCCAATTACTGTGATTGCCCAACTTCCTACCTCAGCCCAGCCAGGCCCAGCCCCATTTGCATCCCATTAGCTATGATGCCATGTATTATAGATTCATATTTAATTTTAGTACTTTTTGGAGGCAACTCTAACCTAATTAAAATCTCCTTCTCCAAGAACCTGACATTTCCCCAAACCTTGGTCTTACAGACTCCACACGAAAGGACCACACACACACACACACACACACACACACACACACACACACACACCCTCCAACCATAGATACACTGCCACTGCAATCCCAGTTCCATGAGTTCTTTTTAAAATGAAAAAGAGGAAAAAAATGAGAAAAAAATGTTTCTTCCATGGTGATTTGTGTGCAGACTTGACCTCTGCTAGCCCCCTGGGGCTGGAGCTTGGGGAGGCTCTTTCGGGACTCTGAGAATTGGGGAGCTAAACCAACAGACTAGGCTCAGACCCTGTCTCCAGCTCTATTTGTTTTCTTCTGGGAGTCACTGAACCTCAATTTTTCCACCTTGAAATGGTCAGAAAGTAATAGTCACTGTCCCCAATCACCTATTTTGTCCTCAGTAACTTTCTACTCAGGCACTGTGAAATGAAGTGATGGGATTTTTTTCCCCCTTGATCTAATCAGAGTGGCTAAGCATTTCTTGAGGGCTCCCTGTATGTCAAGCACCTTACCTGCTCTTGTCTGTTGATTCTCACACTAGTGTTTGAGGTCATGTTTGGAGCACATTTCCAGCTTCCTGGAGAGTCTGGGACTGAGTGCAAGTAAGTAGCTTTAGGATGGGCACACGGTATACAGTGGAGATCAGATTTGGCTCCACAGCTCCTTCTTCCTTTCGACCAAGGAAGCAATGGGACTGTGAGCTGGACCTACTTTGTGTCCTGATTGTGTCCATGACTTCATCCCCATCACTCATCTCCATGATATGTCTCAACAACTAGCAAGTTCAGACTTTCAGGTGGAACTAGGCAGTCTGGGTTGACTCTGGGGTAGGAGAGAGAGAGAGAGAGAGAGAGAGAGAGAGAGAGAGAGAGAGAGAGAGAGAGAGAGAGAGAGAGAGAGAGAGAGAGAGAGAGAGAGAGAGAGCGCGCGAGCGCAAGAGCAATGTTCCCCACAGGGAGAGGCCTGTCCCCTAGCCATCCTGGCGCCTCTTGTTGTGTAGCCACGCTGGCGCTGGCTGCCCATTGAGACCTGCCTGTCTGTCTTCTGGGCCTCTGTTTCTTCCTGTGACCTACCAGAAAGATGCCTCAGAGTGGGGACTAATCTGTCGGGGTCCATGGTTGTTGGTGAGCAAGAAGACATACTGTTTATTTTCCCTCAATGTTTAATTCTGAGAAACTTTCAGACATGTGGAGAAAGTTAAAAGAAGGTGGTGGCGAATGGTCCTGTAATTCACCGCCTCCTCTGTGCTGCAGCCCTGCCCTGGGTGGTCTGGGGCTTCCTGCTGTCTGTGTATAGACAAGTTTGGTGAGGTTCAGACCATTGGAGAAACTTGGCCAGAGGGAACCCCATGAGGCAAGAGCAGGGTCAGGAGGGCCAGAGTTTCCTACCCCCTACAGTTTTCACTATTCTGCCCTCACAAGACCCCATGAGTCCACTGGACAGTGATAGACCAACCTTTCCACTGCTGCCCCCCTAACCCCCATCCCCGGCTGGCAGGGAATAAACCAAGGACAGCTACCGCTGTTTCTGATGAGCTTGCACTGGGTGCATGGGCTTTTTCAGCAGCAACTACAGTTCTGAGCTTATATTCTGAGCTCATATGACCCAAGATTTTGGTAGGGAGTGAGTCTCAGCACAGGCTGGGGGGCCCCAGCTGGAGCCTACCGGAATCTACTCTTTCCTCTTCCTGCTGCTTGCTTGGTCTGCTACACAAGGAAGGCCTGACCTGGGCTGATGTGTCCCTGTGGGTACCCCCCCAAACCTGAGCCTCCCATGGTTCTCAATGTGTCTGGTCATCTAGACACACTCATCATGCTGCTGTTTTGCAGCTGTGAAATGCAGTCATGGTTGAGCTTGCCCTACATGCCCCCATAGGCCCAACACACGGAGGCACATAGCCATTCGTATGTCCTCATCTGGAACTTTCTAACGTGATTTGTACCTCGGACTCCAGCCATGGCTCCTCTGTGCCACCATGCACGCAGCCCTTGGGCATTCAGACCTCTCTTTTATTTATTTTTTTATTTTATTTTATTTTTTTTGCCAGTCCTGGGCCTGAGCTCAGGGTCTGAGCACTGTCCTTGGACTTTCTCAAGGCTAGAGCTCTACCACTTGAGCCTCAGTACCACTTCCAGCTTTTTTCTATGTATGTGGTACTGTGGAATCGAACCCGGGTCTTGGTGCATGCTAGGCAAGCACTCTACCACAAGGCCAAACTCCCAGCCCCAGACCTCTCTTTTAAAATGCCCTTCTTGATGCCAGTCAAGGTCAGACCTTACCTCCTCCCAGTCCGCTGGGAAGGAAGCAGGCTCTCCCTTGCCCTGTCCCTAGGAATGAACTTGGAAGTTAGCAGCACAGCCTGTGGTGCCAGCTGTCTCTTTTGGCTCCCAGCTGTTACCTACAGCCTGATTTGGGGTGAGTTACCTGTCTGCTCCAAGCCTTAGTCTCCTCACCTGCAGAGAGGTTGATGCTATGGCTCACTGTCACTGGGTGGTCTGAATAAGCTGCCCTCTGCAAAGTATTGGCCCGGGGCCTGTGCACACGGCACAGTAGACAGTGGTTACTCTTTTGTGAATGAAGTTGTCTCTTTGCAAGTCCTTCGTGTGTGACTTCCACTTTGAACGTCTTAGTGAAGAGGTGGGTGTGTTGTGCTCACCAGCTTGGGGCCATGGACTGTGTCTTGGTCATAAAAAGCAAGTAGACCTAAGTTCAAATCCTAGTGGTACCACTGTGTCGCCCTGGGGCCTTGGGAAAGTTCCTCAGCTCCAGCAAGGACTCAGTTTTCCCATCTGTGCAGTGACCATAGTACTGAGACCTGCTTCCTGCTGTGTAATAAAGCTATTACCCTCCCAGCATTGCTCCCTTCCTGAACACGCGTTAAAGCAGGCCTGGTCCATCACATCCATTTGATCCTCAGCCTCAGTGGGGAAACAGTCCAGAGCTTCAGCACCTACCTCTAACCCACGTGCCTGGTTCACATGGCGACCACCCTCCTCTGTCCCGATAGGTTTGCATTTTGATTGAGTCCTGTAGGGCAGTGACCAAGATGGGTCTTTTTACCTTGAACTCCACCATTAGCCGCCTCCTCTGCTCATGCTGAGGCCTTTTCAGAATATCATTTTAATGTATTTTCTGTGTTTAAAGAAAGCTCTAAGGCCCACAGGCATGGCCTGGCTGGTGTGTGTTTGAATCCGTGCAGTCCCCTGCGGAACCTTCCAGCCGCCCTCCTACGTGAATGCACGAGAGAGCTTCTGCACGTGGCTGGCTGGGCTATATTTAGGTTTTGCCAGGCCTTTGATTCCCTCCCTCCTTGCATTATTAAGGTCACTGTGTGTGCAGGAGGCCTAAGGCTGGAAGACCGGCCCCAGAGAACACGAATGCACCCTTCAAGGTCCAGAATTCATACCTGGAAGTATGTGTAGACATAGAAGAGGCCGAGGCCCCTGACCATGCAGGCAGCCTCTCCTAGGAGGTTGCACCCCAGCCTCGTGCTTCCTGTGTCCTCATGTCACTCCAAGAGGCTCAAACCCACCCCTTGGCTCCCTGATGTTGCCCTTCTTCTCTGCCTTTCCTATCAGCAATGCTGACATGTCTCTGTGTGTCACCACACCCTCACTCCCAAACCCTCAAGGGTTCCCTGGTACTTACAAGGTGAGTCCAATCTTCTCAGTCCAGTGTTCAAGGCCACCCCTGACCCTCCTTCATCAGCAAATCCAAGCCCCTAGAGAGTGAATTCCACAGGGACCAGGGGTTCAGTCTGTTTTATTTACTGAAGTTGCACATATGGAAACCCAGTGCGCATTAATTACATTGGCAGCGGGTCAGGCAGGAGTGGGCCTCCAGGCCCTTGGTCAGACCACAGGTCTCAGTGCCCTCCAGTCCTAAAGCTCAGTTTCCTCTGGGGTCACTGGTCTCTCTGAGGGAACAATCTCAGAAACCATTCTCTACTTCTTTGTGTGATTCCTTATTCTTTTCAAAGTCCCTTTGTGCCATTTTCCCTTTGATACACCCCCTGCCAGATAGGCTGGGATTATTGCCTTGGCCGTACAGATAAGGAAATGGAGGCTTTGCTTTGAAAAGGTGCTGTGGCTCTGTGACTTGTCTGAGACCCCCCCCCCCTCCACCCAGTGTGGGTTGCAGAGGGGGATTATCGCAGGGGCTATGGCATAGTATTTTCCTCTGTTGTCTGATACAGGGAGAGGCTTTCCAGGAGGACCTTACTGACCATTGGTCTGATATGTCCTGACAGAGGAGGGATCTGTAGCAAAAATTGAGCCACCTGCTACTTCAACTTTCATCTCCCTCCTCTTCCCTCATGTTGGCTTTGGGGTGCTGAGTGGTGACAGGTACTACTCAGCTCCCTCCTTCCTCTCCTTTTCCCTCTGTAGTGGGTAGCATGGGATAGAAGAAGGGGAGCCAGGAGCTCATGGGTGTGGAAGGGCACTGGAAATGGCATTTATCAATCTGGAAGGGGTAGCAGCAGAGAGGGCCTGAGAAGACAACCAGCCCTGTTCTCTGTACCCATGTTTCCAGGTAGCTTGCCTTGGGACCCCAAAGGAAAGCTTCAGAATGACTTAAGAGAAGGTAAGAGAGGTAGCTAGTTGCTCAGAAATATCAGGGCTAAAGGGGTAAATAAGAACAAAATGAATGAGTAGGGGCCGGGAGTTTGGCCTAGTGGTAGAGTGCTTGCCTAACATGCAGGAAGACCTGGGTTCGATTCCTCGGTACCACATACGTAGAGAAAAGCCGGAAGTGGTTCTGTGGCTCAAGTGGTAGAGCTCTAGCCACAAGAAAGCCCAAGGACAGTGCTCAGGCCCTGAGTCAAGGCAGG
The DNA here is from genome assembly GCF_031878675.1 of Megascapheus bottae. Lineage (NCBI taxonomy): Eukaryota > Metazoa > Chordata > Mammalia > Rodentia > Geomyidae > Megascapheus > Megascapheus bottae. The sequence goes on from NC_143514.1 coordinate 61,505,830, forward strand.
ACTGGCAAAAAAAAAAAAAAAAAAAGCATGAATAGTGCTGGGTCCAAGGGGCAGGAAAGAGGGGCTGTGAGCTACTGGGCTAACCTCACCCCTCAGCCTTCCATAGCCCTAAGTTCGGATGCCTTCTCCTTTGGAGGCTGCCTGGATGCCATGTAGAGGCCACACAGAACAGAAATACCCTGGGTACCTGGGAGGGCATCATTCATGTTGCATTTTGGGGTCCGAAAGTGCAGTTTGGACTACTTAGCAAGTAATGAATTGCTAAGCAATTCATCTCACTCTACAAAAGCAATTTGAAGTTGTTTATAAGAATTACATTTGTTAAGATAGTTAAACTTGCTAAAAAATTCAGTACTAGAGAAAATCTATAAAAGTAAACTATTCTTAGGAGGAAAAGTAAAGTCCTATATTTAAGTCATGATATTCATATAGTTGCTATAATTAGGCCAAATGTTTGACTGTATGCTCCCTGGTGGCCAAAGGGAAAAGAGAAATACGTAAATTTTATCTTTCTTAATATGGAAAACTTACCTTAATATCACTGGGACAAAGTAAGGCACTGATTAACTCCACATTGTGAAGTAAGTTTTTCATCTGATGTTCTAAGTGGAAGATGTGGAGATCCAACATTATTTTAATAAATGGATAGACTTCATAAGTATCTCTCTGGTATTGTCTCTCTTCTCAGATTAGCTGAAAAAAATGGAACTTGTGCAAAGAGCCAAGCCATCATGCAGTTCAGGTCCTTGTCCTCTTTGTCTTTAAGTTCTTCCCAGACCTTGTCTTGCATGTGCTCAGGCTGGGGAAAATCCATCTCATCTTACTGAGATCTCTTGCCATTTCCTGAGGCCTTTATTTTTCTGGCTTCCCGAGAATCTTCAGGAAGGGGTGGTGTGGATACTTCATCCAGTGACCACGATGCTTTCCGCTTTGCCAGGACTCTGAGCTCCCTGTGGATGATAGTGGGATTGAGCCCCAGATGTTAACCCGGAGACCTGTGCCTGGCTGCATTCCTTTCCCAGCCTCTCTTCTGCCTCTGCTCCTGCTGTGTCCTAAGGTCACCTCCCAGATAACCGTGTCCACTTAATTCTGTCTGGGAAATCCAAATTAAGACAGATTGCCTTAGAGGCATTACAGAATCTATCAAGAACCTCATTTCTCACTTCCAACAAGGAGATTTGGTTTTATTTACTTATTGTGGCTTTGAAAACGGTACTGTGTTTCTTTTGCCCACACATATAAACAACAAGACAGGCATATGCCTGGTGTGGTGATTCTGGCCTAGAAGATTTCCTTATCAACCATTTTTTGGCTCCCACCAGGCAGAAATCCCATCAGCCTCCTGGGGGGCTGGAGTTGGGGGCTGCGTGCTTCCTGCCTATGGAATTGGGTGCAGCCTGTCCCCCGTAAGTAACTTAGCTAAGTTCCCTGCTGAATGGAGTCATTGAACATGAACTCATTACATTTGCGAGGACAGCTGCCAAATGTGATTGATTTTTTGCTTTAGAACAATTGATTTCTGACAATGGGCAGATGAAGGGCCACTTGTCTATCGTGGCCGTTCCTGGGTTGTGACAATGAAATGGAGTGATCAGTCTGTGGGAGCTCATCTTTCGAGTGCTGGGGGCGCAGGGGGACACAGAACAAGCTTTCACAGCAGCTAAGGGCGTTTTCTCTAACTTCAGCATAAAAATGGAGGGCTTGGTGATCTAAGAGTGTGCTGGGCATTCACTGGTGGGGCTGATGTGGAATGTGTCAGAGCCACCTGTGTGTCATTCCCCCGCTTTGGTGACCAAGTGAGTGAAACCGGGTGCCTTAACGCAAAAGATACCCACCTACAAGCTTTCTGATCTAACTGAGGCTCCCCTTGTCTCCGAATCGGGACCACAGTCTCCTGAACACCCTCTCTGTTGGTGTTGCTTACTAGCCAGGTGCACAGAGGGAAAAGGAGGCAGAATTTGGATTCCTGGATTGAATCCTGGTTCTGTATCCTATTCACAGTGTGCCTGACAGCCAGTGCATCTTTGTGCGTCTCAGTTTCCTTTTCTGTAAAATGGAACTAATTGCCTTGTACAATAGTTGCAGGCCTTTGATGACCGAATCCTCACTAAGTACTGGCCCAGCCATTGGCCGTGTGAGCGCATTACTTTATCTCTCTAAACATGAGGAGTGGGAAGGTGGGGTTAGGTCACCAAGATCTCCTAGAGAAGACGGAGCAAAGATGAGAAGCCACATCACGGGTCTGGAGCACATCTCAGACAGCCCGACAGGTGACTTCTGCTGCCCCCAAGGCTGCTTCTTAATTGTGAGATGGGTCCTTGAGGAAGGGGTGAACCCCTAGGTGCCCCAATGCTCCTTTCCAGCTGCCTTAGGGAAGAAGACAGCATGAGCATACTTTCCAGAAGGGCTGCTCACCTGGCTGCCACACGTGACTCTTGCCCTGCAGTTTCCTTCTTTTGAGAATGTGCAAACGCATTGTATGGGATCTGGGCCCCTTCAGGGCCGTCTACCTCGTAGACTTCTCTTCCCCCTTGGTGTGTACCATAGACCTCATGCTTCAGACCCTTCCTCTCACGCACGGTACTCCGAACCCCCCTCCAAGTACAACTGACTCACTGTACCCTAACTTTAAACACCTGAGCCTCCAACCTTGGATACCCAATGGTTCTACTCTGTAACATCCCACACCTGGGCACCCCACCCAGCTCTAACACATATATTACCTCCAAAGCCCAGCAGAGTCGGACAGGGCTGAAGGGCTCTGATGGGAGCTGCTGCCCTGCCAGATGGGATAATACAGGCCTTCGGTGGAGACACAGAACCAACTAGGCCTGGAGCTGGTTCTTGTGGAGATCATGGTATTATTAGGCAAGCAGTGTTAACGTCCAATGTCCTATAGCCAAAAAGCTGCTGAGCACTAGAGATGCTGGGCTCCCATTTAACCTGGTAGAGAGCCACTGGTGGTGAAGTTTAGGGCACCTGACCAGCAGAAGGCAGCGGCTTCCTGGCCACGGCCTGTCTTCCCTAGATGTGGCTGGGGCTAGTGGCTACCTGTTTTCCTGGTACTCCTGGATCTGCCAGGCAGAGTCTTGGGCTTGAGGGAGTCGGGTGGCTAGCTTTGGCCCTGCTAAAATGGATCTGGGCACTACTTCTTCTCTCATTCATTCATTCATTCATTCATCTTTGCCTGTTACATGCTGTGTTTTGTTCTATACCCCACAGAAAACAAAACAAACCGTGGTCCCTGGATCAAGAGAGCTTAAATTCTTGTTGAAGGAGAAATGGCCAAAGAAATAGGCCTGGTCACCTCTGGCCCCTCCAGGTTGGGGATGGTCACCCTCAGTTCCATCTGCCACCCAAAGCTAAGCTTGGCCACCCCGGGCACCACCAGGGTAGATCTGGTCATTCCTGGTTCTATTTAGGACTTGTTTAGAATATGGCACCTCTCAGGCTAATGTGGTCACTGGAACTCTCCTAGGCTGGGCCTGCCTGCTCCCATTTTCCCTAAGTGCAAGGAATTGGAACAGTGTCTATCCGAGTCCACTGCCCAGTGGCTGAAGCCTGGTTCATGCCTCCAGACCACACTGCTCCTCTTGCCTGCGGTTCTGGAGTTGGGAGGCACTGCACCCCCTCCCCTCCTGTGTGGTGTGGAGCTCTGGAGTGATATTTCCTGATTTAACATCTGCGTGTGTTTGCTACAGCTTTACTGCCTTAAAAATGTTTTCTAATAATCCCCAGGTGTTTCTATTGCATACAATAGCCTGGCTTGTTACAACCCAATTAAATCCTTATTTGAGACGCTTAATTAAAACTCTGAACAGAACAAGCCATAAAGCTTGTGCCTCGCCAGCTTCATGCCCAAAGTGCCTGTCCCTTTCCCCATCGCTACTTCCTTCCAGGGGCTGCTTCGGACATTTCTTTCCTTCTGGGTTTGGCCTGGTAGGGTGGAAGCATCCAGTTTTGTCCCTTGGAGGCAGAGCTCAGTGACGACAGACTGTGTGGGAAGGGCCCCTTGAGCTGTTAGATTTCTAGCTCCCCACCCAGAATGTACATCTTTTGGCCCCCTCTTGAACCAGGTGGCTCATCCTCAGCACCAGGGGGGTTCTGCTGTAGAACTCAGGGCCTCACATTTTGCTAAGCAGGGTACCACTCGAGCGACACTCTTAGCAGCCGGCGACACTTTGGGCCAGACAATTCTTTGCTGGAGGTTGCTGTCCTGTGCGCTGCATAGGGCTTAGCATCCCTGTCTCCACCCACGTGTTGTCATGAGTTCCCTGTCCTCTAGTTGTGATCCCTGGCAGATGCCCTTGAGGGACAAACTCACCCTCTATAGGGGACCATTGTGCTAAAGGAGAGCCTAGGAACAGTGGGGCAAGCCTGAAAGCTGATCTCACCACCCTCACCTCAGCAAGTTCTAGCAGACAGTCACCTCTGTTCCTCCCCAGGGCTCCAGGAGAGTGCTTGGTGGGGAAGCTGGATGGAGGGCAGGTATGTGTGGGGTACTTTGGAAGCCCCAGGCTCTTCTCTGCCTAGAGCTACCTCTTCTGTCTGTCATCCTGGTCTTCCCTTCTCCCATTTCTTTTCAGCCTCAGAGGGAATCATCGCCATGGGATCAGCTAGGACTTACACCCAACCTGTGACATCCCATTTCGGCTCCCAGACCACTGTGACAGTCATTCTTAGCCTTGTCTGTTGGCTCGGGCACGTTCACTGACATAGAGAGCCAACGGAGAGCTCAGCTTTGTTCCAGACTGGGCTCTCCTGCTCCTTGCTCAAGGTCTTTCCCATAAACTCCTGGAAACAGGGCCTATATACCTGGGGTTCTGATCCACGGAGGGCCCTCCTGGCCACGGCTGACAAGGATGCAGTGGGTGCTGCTTTCCTAGTGCCAACCAGGGACTGGTAGAGGCAGGAAGTAGCCATGTTGCGAGTATCCTTGGCCCAGTACAGAGCCTCTGAGCAGCCTTTCACTGACCTGGTGACACTCCAGTACCCCATGCAAGGAGAATGTGATCACGGGAGATTCCTGGGACCTATTTGAGACCAACAGGAAGGCAACTACTGAAGGGATGTTGGAGAACTGGGGACGTTCAGGCCAGGGAGGGTGCAGCCCAAACGTCAGCAGGTGACATATTTAATCTCAGGGGACACCTGAGCAGGGTGCTGTGTCCTAAAAAGGACTCGTGGAGAGGTGGGAAAGTCACGGGCTCCTGTTTCTGGCAGTATGCAGTGGCCCCGCCCATCTGTGGTCTGCCAAGGGCTTATTGAAAAAAAATGTTCAAAACAAATTTGCATCTGTTCTGAACAGATTCTTTTTCTTTTGCATTACTTCCTAAATAGTACAGTATGGCATCTTCATATTTAGCATCTTTATTGTATTAGGAATTACAAGTTATCTAAAAACTAGGAGAGATGTGGGCAGGTCATATGCAAATACTATACCATTATCCCTAAGGGGTTTGAACAGCTCCATGGATTGTGCTGTCCATGGAGAAGGTAGGAGGGGGGAGGGACTGTAACTAATGCCCTACAGATACTCAGGGACAACCACAGTTGCAGACAGATCCAAGGAAAATAGGGGATTTGGAATGATTCCTCAAGAGACTTTGTATTCTATAGGAAGCTCTCTGGAAATATTAGACATATAGAGGACTCATTCCAAGGGTAGAAAAGAGGAGAGGGTTGATCAAGAAGGCAGATGCAAAGTGACATGACTTCCTAGGGTACTTACCTTCCCTAGGAGGGGTTTCAAAGGCTGCGTCCTCAAGGCAGTGCATGGAATATGTCTAGAGAAATAATCATGGCCAGCATTACAAGCTGTTATATGTATCAAGTACTTACTTCACTGTGTGCCAGGGATGGGGCTGAGTGTTCTGCAGGGCATGGCCTGGGTCATCCTCAGAGCAGATTCACAGTGAGAAGTATTGGCCAGCTCCTGTGTTCAGATCAGCAAGTGGAGCCACACATAGAGCCTATGGAGGGGCAGAGTTGGAGGTACTCTGCAGACCTGGGCTTCCTTCTTTCCCTGCTGTGGCCCTTGGTTGGTTATTGGTCTTTACTAGAAAGGAGGTTGTGAGTTCATTCATGAGCATCAGCACATGGTGTGTGGCTTGTGCTCAGTACATTGGAGTTCCCGTCCCTTTAATAGCGCTGTGGGAACAGCAGCGCTGAGGGAAGGCCCTGAATGGACTGTGGAGTAGGAAAAGAAGGCAGCAAAATGAGGACCAGAGGGGAGTCATGTCTTTTCGGTTTCTATTGAGTACAACAAAATGGCTTCCTGTGGATGGTGACAAGGGACACCGGGGCACTTCATTCATTCCTACATTGCTTTTAGCCTTGAGGGGCTGGGCAGGATCAACCCAAACCTCAGAAAGAGAAGTGGTCTGGAGGGGAGCCATGTGAGAATCCCCAGATGCACAGGGCATTTGGCTGAAATTGTTGAGTGACTGCTGGTCAACCTCGGAAAACAGCATGGGTTCCTGGGTGTCACAGAGGGGTTGTAAAGTAAAACAGGCTTTGTGCGCTGGGTACTAGAAGGAGGGGGAGAGCCACTAGAGGAGGTGGATGAGGGTAACTAGAGTTGTAGTACTTCGTATATGTGGATGAAAATAAAACAATGAAGCCAGTTAAAATTATTCTAAGGGAAAAGTCAGAATGGAGTGGAGAGTTGGAGTAGTAAATTTGATCAGAGTACATTGTATGCATATATGGAAATGTCACAATGACCCCTTCCCCTCTGTACAATTAATGTATGCTAATAAGGGGGAAAAAAGAAGGAGGGAATAATTTTCTGAGTATTTGGGCCCCGCCCAGACTCCCCATAAGCAGAAACAAAGCTTGAAGAGCTATCTTGTGTGACATGATGTACTAAGTACAACACCAAGTTCTACCATGCACAACCTTCTTCTTGGGTAGTTAGCAATTCAAGCAGCATGACTGAGTTCAGGAAGATGTTGGGATAACCTCTTGTTCTCCTTGGGCCCAAAGTGAAGAAATGCTAAAATATCAAGGATGATGAGATGGTTTAATAATTGGGCCAACAAGTATATCCCAGGAGGACCAGCTCTGAGGTCAGATTTCTTGGCACATGGGAACTAGTGTTATTGTTGGAGAGCCACAGGGTGCTTCCCTCCATTCACATGCACAGGGTTTGTCTGGGTTGCTAAAGGCAAGAGTCCTTTGGTTACCTTGAGAAATGGAGGTGGCTAGGCAGGGCATGTGTGTGTAGGATTAATAAAAATGTATAGGAGTCAGGGCTTGGGCAGAGCAGAGGTGAAGTGTGGCTCCTGGTTAAGATGTCTCTGCACCTTCTGCTACTGCAGTGCCCTACGGCAGAGGTGTTTTCCCCTGGGGGCCTATCTGTGGTCATCTTGGCTGGAAGCTTCTATTTACACATTTTTTTTCTGTGCACATGTCTTCCATGGCCCCTCTACCCTCTAGCTTAACGTCTTCCCATTTCTTCTGCCCGTGGTATCATGCTCCGCATTTCCTACTTGAGATTCCCAGGAGAAAGAATCTGACATGGGGCCATCAACTTTCTCCATAAGGCCATTGTTGGTGGGTCTGGTCAATTTCAATCACTTCAAGTTTGAGGAGAGAAAGACAGGAGGATTACAAGCGGTAAAACAAAGGTGCCCAGGCACTGCCCTTTGGTGAATGCATGGTTGGAACACAACCCCTATAAGTAATAATGATAATTAGTGTTTTTTGATGGTGTGGCAGGTATGTGCAATTAAATTCATGTGCAATGGGAAATGGTGGGGAAATTGTAATTACACTGGTGATAGCCGTCACATTTATAAAGATCTTGATGTAGTTGTAGTTTGCAGGAAACTACTGTGTCCCTCTGACAGACATCTGTAAAGCTCCAGTCTTCCACAGGTCCCTTGTGGCCCCCTCTGCTCAGCACATGTCATTGACAGTGACAATCTTGCAAGTCCCTCCCTGGTCTCCTGCTTGTAGAAGACTCTCCTGGGGCTGACATACATTTAGCCAGGTGATAGTAGCAGAGGAAAGATGGTACCTGACAGTCAGGTTCAGAATCCATTTGGCATTAATCAAAAGACAAGGAGATACCACAGAAGTTTGAATGGAGTAGTGCGTGTGTGTGTGTGTGTGTGTGTGTGTGTGTGTGTGTGTGTGTGTGTGCGCGCGCGCGTGCGTGCATCCGCATGTCCCTTGGTACAAAGGTTTGTATTCAGGGTCTTGTGCTTGTTAGGCAATCATTGTATTTCTTGGGCCCCTAAATCCTTGGCTTTTGGTTTGTTTTTCAAATAGGGCTTAGTGCTAACTTCCTACCCACTTCCATCCAGAACCTGGCTGGAACCTTTGCTTCCTGAATAGCTGGAATCACAGGCATGTTACCACCATGCTCAGCCCCTGACCTTCAGCTTGTTCCTACCCCCCCCCACACACACACACCCTGGAAGTGTAGAATGCAGCTGAAAAGACTCACTCCAAACTTTTTAGGCAGCCTTATTGTAAATAAAAAAGGATCTGACATGGGAGATGCTAGTCCCCTACTGCCCCGTTACTCTACATGGAGGAAACCAGAGCCCAGGGCACTACATCTTTCTTGCTACTGGTGGTTGGAAGGGGAGTTCTGAAGGTAGTAGCTGACTTTATGAAGAAGTGTTAGGTGTAAAACACTATTCTGTGAGTGCTCCCTGGGTCCTTTCACTTATTCTCCCATTGACATTAGTTCATAAAGCTGTGGGACAGAGAACTCAAGCAACTCTTTTCAGATTACTTAGCCTAAAATAAACTTGAAACTTGGACATTTGCCCATGACAGAATGAGAAGATTTAATGGCCAAATAGTTTGAAGGCAGAGCCCACAGTATAGACTAGACAGAGCACGAGCTGTTTCGAAGGATTTTCTGAGAGAAGAAAGGGGAGGAGGGGAAGCTGTGGAGGTCCTGAGTGAATCAAGGTGCAATATATGCATATGTGGACATGTCAAAATGAAACCCATCTATCCAACTAATAATGCTAGTAAAAATGTAAAAAACAGGGGCCAGGAGTTTGGCCTACTGGTAGAGTGCTCGCCTAGCATGCATGAAGACCTGGGTTTGATTCCTCAGTATCACATACATAGAAAAAAAGCCAGAAGTGGCTCTGTGGCTCAAGTGGTAGAGCTCTAGCCTTGAGAAAGATCAAGGACAGTGCTCAGGCCCTGAGTTCAAGCGCCAGGACTGGCACCAAAAAATGTAAAAAACAGTAACAGCATCAACAATAAAAAAGAAAGGTTCCCTAGCTTCACATATTACGTGGAGTCAGGACTATTATCCCCACTTGACAGGACAGAAGTGCAAGGCTGAGAGAGTCACTGGGCTCTGAATGGCAAAGGCTAGCACTGACTACTGTTCCCCATTTGATTAGACCTCATGGCACTGGAGAGGCTGTTGGGAGAACCCGACCATGAAGGGCCAGCCCTGCCACGAATGGGCCGACACTCCTCTCCCCTCCTGAGATGCTGGAGGCGCCCTGTCTTGATGGTGTACACACATGGCCTGATGATCTCCAGGCAGGGGTTTGTGAGGACTACACTAAGGACATGGAGCCATGGCAGGGCAGCAAATTTGGCCAAGAGAGAAATGAAGCCATAAATGGCTCACAGCAAAGGTCTCCGCTCACTCCTAAAGAGCCCTGGAGCTGCTATGATCCTTCATGGCTGAATTGTACTGGGAAGAGAGGGGAGGGCTAGCCAGTCATGCTCTACAGGCCACCTGTGGGAAGAGTATGATCCAGGAAAAGTGCTACTATCCCCAAAGCCATGCTGGCTGAAGGCTGAGATCTATCTGCAGTTGCATCAAGGGGCCCACACAGCCCCTCTAGGGTTCCACCTGCAGGTGTCTGGCTGTGAGACACTTTGGTCAGTCATACAGTCACAACCCCAGAATTCCTGTCATCAAAGGCATTGGATGTCCCGTTGCCTCTCTCCCTCCCTAGAAAACCAGCCACTCCCCCTGAATGAGCATGGTTAATGTCAGGCTCGATGGAAATTGGGTGCAAATGTTCTGGGGAGTTCCAGCCAGAGCAAAGCAGAGACTACTCAAACTTAGCCCCCTGTGCCTACTGGCCTGCTCACATCAGGTCCTGGCACCTGGGCAGATGCCACCAGTTTGATCACCCTCCCGGTTTTTCTTCTATGGCTAAGCACTGGATGTCCCTCTCCTGAGACCCCTTCCATTCTCTACCTTTGCAGATTCATCTCTCATATGTCTATGGTGATGTTTCTAGAATGTTTCTTGTTTCCCTGCCAGGAGCACCTCTTGTGCTGTGTATGCAATATACTGACTTACCCTCCCGCCCTAGGAATACAGGGCAGTGAAAAAGCACAAGGTCGCCTGTCACTAGCTGTGGTCTTGTGAAGTGACTTAGTCACTCTAGCTTCATCTTTCGGTTCTGTACAATGGGATAATTCTGCACTGCCCACCTCATACCATGGTTGAGAATCTGTTGCTGAACTACAGTGCCTTAGGAATGGCTCCTGAGAGCCTCAGAAACACATGCTATTTCCAATATCGCTCATGCAGGTTTTAGAAGTCCTGGGTAGGAACACTCAGCGATGCTCCCTCCTTCTTCACATCCCAGTGATGTCTCCCTTTTGCCTCCTTCTATCTTGGGTATGCACCTCCCCCATCCTTCCCCAGCATCATCTCAGTCATCACTCTTGACTCCATCTTTCACCAGTCTTTCCCAGGAGGCCCACACAACTTAGCCTCTACTTCCAGCCACCAGAGTTTTATTTGTGACTATGAATATGACATCTCTTAGTGTGTATCCTTCTATGTCCCCTGTTATCCTCAGAGAAAGGTCTAGCCTGCCCAGGCGAGCGTTAGAGACCCCATCTCACCTCACCTATGCCTTTCTCGGAGTGCTTTCCGCCTGCCCTCCAGTTCTTGGGTTTTGCTACCCTAACCTCTTGGTTTCTCCCTTATGCATCCTGCTTTATGGCCTCTCTCCTTCAATGGCTTTTCTGCCTTTGAAGTTGGTTTTCCTTAACTTTCCCAACTTGAGAAGGGTGGAAATGGCATCCTAGTACCTCTCACTGTAGACATCAGTGACACATGCCTCTCTCCAGGGGACTTATGGCTCCAATGTATACAGACTTGGGTCTGTAGCAAATCAGTTTTCCTTCTCTTGTGATTCCAGAATCCCATCCCTCCCTGGAACTTGCTGTTACTATCAGAGCCGTGGACTCAATAGCACAGTTGCCCAGTTGCTCCAGATCGAGGGCCACTCTTCATGCCCCCATCCATGCCCACGTCAGCGGATCTCCAGATTGCCGAATGCTTTCCTTCATTCACTATCAAGAGATAGAAGGTGTTTTGTTTTCCTCCTTTTGTGAATTGGTTCCTGGCTTAGGCAGCTCCCTGGGACTCAAGTATTATAAACAGAAAATTAATGAGAGCTGTCTAGGGTAGAGCTCTGGAGTCCAGATGCTTCTCCGGAACTTCTGGCCAGTCCTCCTCACAGCTTAGAGCTGAGCTGGAGCTGGCTCCTCTAGGCCCTCGGAGATGGGCACATTGCCAGCTCTGATGCAAGGGATCTGGTTCTCCAAGGCAGAGATGAGAGGCAGGATTTAGTGATGGGGAATCCAGACAGGGGTCTGGCATGGTAGACATCTTTGTGCTGGAGAAGCTTTGCCCAGTGGGCACAGTGGGGTAGTGTAAGGATGAGTGAATGACAGTGAGGTATGTGCACCTTTCAGAAATGTGATACCAAGGGAGATGGCTGGCAGAGCTGGGCAGGGGCTCAGGGCCTGTCCAGGCAGGTCTGGGGCTCTGTAGGGCTGCAGTCAGAACAGAGGGTTGTGACCCAGGTGGGAAGCAGTGGTTATGGTGGGCAGGTGGGCAACGGAGCTAACTGACTCAGCATCTCTCCCTCACTCCCTTGGACAAAGCTGTTCAGTCTTTCCTAGTTCTGAGAACTGAGCCTAAGAATCTCATGCCTGCTTCCTGAAGTCTTAGCAAGGCTCAGAAGGGCTCATATCTGCAGGGCCCAGGCTCCACCTGGGGCCAGTGATATTGAGATTATTCAGTGGAAGGATAGGGCTGTCATTTTCTTGTGGAATGAGCTAGGCGTTAGGACTCCTTCAGGCCAAGTTCATGCAGGGGACAAGCTCTGCTCTCCCAGAGCATGCAGGACCTGTAGACCCAGGTAGGGGTCTCAGGCTGACCTGAGAAGTGGATGGGTGCCTTGGTCTTCCAGGAGGATCCCAGCCATCCAAGCATGTGATTTAGAAGGGCCATTCTCTATCAGCTCACTCTGCCACACTAGGCTCCAAGCAATTAACCAGCCAGGCTCTGGGGAGGAGCGGGCTCTGACAATCAGGGTAACCTTGACCTCTTTTGTTCTGCGCAGATTTCTCTAACTCTGGGCTCCAAGGTGTTGTGCGTTATTGAAGGACACCTTTTCCTCAGCAGAGAGCACTTTCTCCTCCTTTTCCTTCTCCTCTTCTTCCTCCTCTCCTTTCTCTCCTCCTCCTCCTCCTCTTTCTCTTCCTTCTCCTTCTCTTCCTCCTTTCCCTTCTCTTCTCTGTCTCCTCTTCCTTTCTTCCTCCCCCTCCTCTTCTCTTCCTTCTCCTCTTCTTCCTCCTCCTCCTCCTCAGACAGCAGTATTAATGGGGGCCAGAATTCTAGACCCAGCTAGAAACTGGCTTGCAGGTCTCCAACCCTAGATAGCTGACCTCCTTTGGCTTTTACACACTGAAAAATTGTCTGTGGCCCCAGGGTACCTTTCTTGGAGATGCACAACCTCCTGAGTCATGTGCAGTTGTGTGCGTGGGTTTGTGTGTTTGCATGCTGCATGCAGATACGTGAAGGGGTGCGGCACGTCTTTGCGTGGGGGAGGCGTCGGCTGTGCTGTGGTTGGTGGGGAGGAGCTGTGAGCTAGGGGTGTGTAGGGTTTGGGTATTAGGATGTGGCGGCAGCCCTCCCTGCCGCCCTCCCTCCACCGGGCCTGTACGTTTCAATACTTCATTGTCGGTCCTGGTAAAGCCTTTATTTATAAAGCGCGGGTGTTTCATTCAGTTTCACTGAAAAGGCCTTTAAATCACCGCAGCTGGGAAGGACTAATTGCAGTTAGAGTTGTCAAGGACTCTCTTGTCTGCTTTTGCCATCTGTGACATAGTGAATGCAAAGATCATTTTAAACATAGGCAGTTAATGTAGAGAATAATTGGAGAGCTTTAGATATTTATGGTAAATTATTTAACTTTATAGTTGAATTTTATTGCCTCATTATTCTATGTGTGAAGAATCCTGGCGTTTTCTGTGACTCGGCACTTTGTGGAGTTTCACTTCATACCACTCCGGAGGAAAGTTGCTCCTCCTCCCCTCCAAGGGCTCTGGCCACCAGAGGGTTCTCCCAGGAGAGAACTTCCTGGTCCATGCACATCTGCCTGCAGTCTCGGCTTTCATTCTGCCACTCTAGGTGGGCTTGTGTGCTCAGCAAGGCCTCCTTTCTGTTGCCCTGTTAGCTGGACAGCGTTGCTTGCCACCTGTGGCCCTGCTCCCCCGCACTGTGGTCTCCATCATGGTCTCACTATGATGCCCTGAGACCCCAGGGAGGCTGGCGCCTGAGCTGAGGTTTCTCATTCGCATTAAAGCCTTTAGGACCTTTGGTCCTTGTGCCTTTCATTCACTGCTGGAGTTCTGTTAGGGTCACCTAGCCTCAACCCTTGATCATTGTTCAGACTTGGGCTTTATCAGTCACTGAGATTTCAGAGTGTCTAAAACGGAAGTCTTTCCTCACCCCAGAACACTGCCTCCCTGATGCATCTTTCACGCTCTGGTTTCAGGGGGCTCTGGTCGTGGGCATTGTAGCCGATACCTTTGTAGCTGTGCCTGTAGCTGTGGCTCTTACATTCCAGAAAAGTTTTGCTACAGGCGCACTGAGACCCACACTGAGGGCCTTTCCAGGCAACAGGCACAGGAGCCACTCTCACCCAGTGGAGCACAGGAATTGGAGAGAATCACCCCAGCCCCTTGCTGTTCAGTGAGATGATCCTGGCCACCGTCTGCCATGTCTCCCATAATTCCCATTGGATGGAGCTCTGGTTGCCCTTGGTGATAATCCACTCACTTCAGAATGCCTCCAACGCTTGTACCTCTGACCTCTGCCTCCCTAAAGCTGTAATGACAGGTATGTGCCACTTTGTTTCTTCAAGTTTCCTTCTCTGTCTTTCATCCTCTTCCTTCACCAGTATTGCCCAGGACCAGCTCCCAAATAATTCACTTGAACCCAGCTGAGGCCATCTTAAAATCTGGAAGATGCTCTGCCAGGTAAATGTGGTGTTGAATGATAGCATCGCCCCTCTTCCCCTCAATTGGCTTGGAGCTGGGACTTGAGTCTCGCCTCCTCAGGTTATTGCCTTGCCGTTGAATGTGGCATATCTATTGCTTTAGGTTCTGGTTTGGATAGTTCAGGATTTCTGCAACAGGGCAAGGGAATGCCAGGCCAGCCAGGGCTGCAGCATACCCCTCAAAAAGCAGGTGCTAGGACCTCTGTTGGCAGGGATGGGTGACCATTTTTTAATGAATCTCTGTGCCTATTTCAAGGTCTGACTTGACTTTCACCAGGGTTGAACTTAATGTCTGGGGAGGATTTAGTCTGAACCCCAAAAGTTATTAGCTGTGGTGCTAAAACTGTCACAAGACACCTCTGAGGTATGTTGGATTGAACTCCTCTTTGTTCATGGCTGGACGACTGCCACTCATTCCTCAAGACTCAGCTTAAATGTCACCTCCTCTGCCAAGTCTTTCTCCAGCTCTCCTCTAGGCTTTGGCTGAAGTGTTTTTGCAGCTCTTTGTTCATAGCTTGGTAATTGCACCTATCACATCGCCTTCTCATTTATCTGTCTCCATGTCTGACCAGGCTAGAGCTCCTCAAGGGAAAGAGCCATTTTGATTCATCTTCTTTGTCTCCAGAGCCCAGGGCCTGGCATAGTCCCAGTTGAGGGAGGATGACCTGAATTAATGGATGGATGAATAGACAGGTAGATGAATGAACAGACAGATGGATGGGGGATGGACAGACCAATGGATAGGCAGGTAGATGAGTTGGTGGGAAGATGGTGGCTGACATTTTATGTGTAAGCAAAGGATTAAAAGTCACCGGCCTTGCCATTGAATTCTATAGGGCCATCAGCACCTTAGCATTCTCCCTGAAAGTTTGGAAAGACGGGAACCATCAGGGTCTCTGATGGATGACAGCTCCTCTAGGCTGAAGGGTAACATTCCTTTCTTTTGTGCTGGATGAGAAAGAAGGGTGCATGGCTAGGGTCCCAGGAGCCCTCTTAGCCCACAGTCAGTGGGATCAGAATACTTCTCCACCATCCCTGTCCTGCCCTCTTTGCAAAGGCCCCACAGTGAGGAAGGGAAGCCTGTGACCGGGAGGGGACATCCACACCCTTCCTTCCTTGCGAGGTACTACCTCCTGGGAGATCAGACAGGGAAAGGCCCCAGGTATGACAAAACATGGCCAGGAAAGGAGCTCACACAAAAATTTTAGAGACCAGTAGCAGCCTGGAGGGCTTTTGAGATTTAATGACAGCAGTTGGGGCCTTAGGGCACAGCCTCTGAAGGGCTGACTCCTGTCACTTGGTGTGTAATTGAAAGGCTAGGACCCTAAGCCTTCTCCTGGTCCCTGGAAGCTATCCGAGGAAGTTCATTTCAGTGCCATACTGAGACTTCTCTCACATTGAGACACATTGGGAGGGGCTATGGCCCTTCTGCACAAGAACCGGAGGCATCCCCTTGTCTGCACTCAGGTTTCCAGGCATGGATGCCACTGTGCTCAGCCCTGCCCAGACATCACAGCCAGTCCCTTGAAGACTGTGCTGTACACATGGGAAGGCTGGGAGCTGGCAGGGAGGACGTGCCAGCTACCTGGCAGTACCAGACTTTGTGTTCTTCAGTGGCTTTACTAGGACAAGTTGTATCTTGAGGCCTAAGGAATAAAGGATGGGAGGGCAAGGGCAGCAGCTTATCTGCACACTCTGCCTCACTTTCCTCCTCAGTGCCATCCTGCTGGGCCACTCAACACCCAGCCTAGCTTCTCCATATCCAGGAGCCACCCAGCCCCCACCGTCTTGGATGCTCATTCTTGGGGTGACCTTGCAGATACTGTCCACGCCTTTCTATTTCTGCCTTTACACATCCTGTGACCACTATATAGGATGGTACCTTTTTCCCTCCTTTCTAGCCTGGTCTTGTGCCTCCTGGTTGCCTGTTCTGCACATTTCACTCTGCATGAGATGTCCCAGAAGCCAACATGTCTTGGTGAGCTTCATCTTCATTGGCTTACCCTGGGTCCTCCTGACTCAGGCTCCATATCTTGGTTCTACAAGGTCAGATGATCCTGGCACCAGTTCCTTCTACTTCCTGGTGTGGAAGGAGCGATTCAGACTGCCTTCCCCTGTGCCAACAGAAATTCACTCCTTCCATCTCCCCTCTGTCCTGGCTGCCACGACTCCAAGGTTTGTTGTCTTCTTATGCCCTCTTATGCTAACCCTCTTCCTGCTAGAGCTTCCCAGGCCATGCCCTCCCAGATGCATGCTGCCAGGTTTGTAGGTTCTGGAACTTGGGGATGTTGGAAGCAGGTGTGTGTGTGTGTGTATGTGTGTGTGTGGTGGGGAGGGCAAGGAGCAGGATTTCTGGCTGTTCGAGGCCACTTGGGGCCAGGAGCACCAAGCTTTCCCTGTCTCCTGCTGGTGTGAATGAGGTGTGAAAGAGTATGTGTGAATGTGCTGGAAAACATCGTGTGTGTATATGTGGTGGATAGGTATGTGAGTGTGTATGTGTGTACAAGAGAGAATGCAGGACACGGACACAGTGTGGGGCAGTATGTGAGCCTGTGAGGGTGTGTTTGAGCGTGAGTGTGTGACTCCATGTGGTGTTTACTCATGGGACAGTGCATGTGTGTGGATGATATGGGGGCGAGGGATGGCATGTGGCTGCTGAGGCTGAGTGGGGCATTGCAAGTGTGTAGGACTTGAAGCCTAAGAACCGCCCCCCCCAACCATGTGCATGTGTATGCAGAGGTGGTTGCAGTGTAGTTGGTCTTGTTCATGCATTTGTTAATTTACCCTTCAGACTCCTGTAGAGTATGTAGATGGGCAGCAGCAGAGATGCAGAGATATAGAGAGACAGAGACTAGAGCTCTGTATCTGGGTGCCAGACAGCGCTGGCACCCTGCAGTATTGGTAGATTGAAGAACACAAACTGAACAATCCCATAAATAAATCATTGGCTGTGATAATTAATGACACTCTGAGACTATCAGAGGAGCCTAATTTGAACACCGGGGTAGAGGGGGAGGTCAAGAAGGGCCTCTATTTTGAAGGTTCTTTGCTATGAGCATCATGGAATGAAGTGATTCAGAACAGGTCAAGAGCTTGGCTGTGGTACCCAGTTCTGCTGTGTCATAGCTGTGCAGCCTTGAGAAGATGCCTTGACCTCTCTGTGCCTCCAGATCTAGGAAAAGGGGACGACCGTGGTCCTGATCTCCCAGGTTGCAGGGAGGCGTAAAGATCATAGATCCTGGCATGTGGTGAACCCTTGGTGAGTGTCCCCAGCATTAGCAGTCCGTGTCATGTGGACAGAAGAAGCATGCTTGTGGGAGAATGTGTATGGGGCAGAGCTGATGTGTGGAGGTAGGTTCACACCTCCCAGGGTATGCATTTATATGAGCACATGCATGTGTGGGACAGACTATGTCATGTTTGTGGGGAAGGGTATGTGTGTGTGTGCACGTATGTGTGAACCTCTGTTCTGTGCCCATGCCTCCCCCCAGAGGGGCGGAGTCCAAGCGTACAGGCTTTTGGGCTGTGTAGGAGACTGTCGACTGGGTGTGCATGTGTGGCTGTGTACACATAGGAGAGTGTGTATGTATGGGTGTGGGGAACTGTAGGCAACGGAGTGATTGCATATTCGCTCAAGGGAGCAGGTACATGTGCCACAGGGGGCGGGGCTGGAGCTGTTGCAGCAGCAGGTGGGCCCAGGGCTGCCAGGATCACTCAGAGATGGAGACAGCAGTTTTAATTGTCTGTGGAGATGATGGGGCCCTGGCGAGCTGTCAGCGCTCCTGCGAGAGCACCCATAGGCTTCTTGCCCTACTTGTTGGCCAACAGCCTTTCTAGGCCTCCTACTTCTACACCCCCCTTTCCCACCACCACCTCCCTTTTCCACTGATTAAAGGCTCTGGGCTTTGGCAGCCTCCAATTCTCCATGACAGTGACTTGCTTGGGAGGTCAGCGTTTGCTAACCCAGGGGCAGAGCAGTGCTGCCTTACTGTAGAACCAGAGAAGTGACTTCAGGAAGTTCTTCACCTTGACTCCACAACAAGTCCTTCCTCTCTCCCCTTCCCTCCCTCCCTCCCTCCCTCCCTCCCTCCCTCCCTCCCTCCCTGCCCTCCTTCCTTCCTTCCTTCCTTTTTTTTTTGTGCTGGTATTTACTGGGACTTGAATTCAGGGTTTCTTTTTCTCACTCTTGTCTGGCATTATTTTAGTTAATTGGATATAGAGTCTTACAGACTTTCTTTTTTAAACTGGTGCTGTCTTTGAACTGTAGCCCTAAGGTCTGAGACTCCAGAGTAGCTGGGATTTTAGGTGTGAATCACCAGTGCCCAGATTGAGTCTGTGCATTCCTCCTAGCACCACACATTGAGCAGTGAGGGCCCCCAGGCTTTCAGCTGAGGACGGAGTAGATTTTCCCAAGGACTTCATGTCCTCTAGTCCATCCTTTTCAGGTGGGGGCGGAGCTGACTGTGGAAGCCATGGGACCAGAGCTAGAGGGAGAGCCAAGTGTTGATTGCCCTGGCCCCTGGCTATGCAGTCACTCCAGCCCTGCCCAGACCAGCTGAGACAAACTGGAGTCAACATTCGTGGGAAGTACACTGATTGGGGGACCGTCACCTGTCTTGGCTGCCTTGGCAGAGGTGATGAGACTCAGGGGATTCAAGCCTTTGATAGAGTAGGGGTGACCTGGGCGCAGAAAAAGGGCAGAGGATCCTCACTGCCTGCATTGCCTCTCAGGCTGCCTGGTGCAGCTCGTTCCTGTTCCCTGTGGACTTGATGTCCACTGGCAACTGAGCTGGTGTCACTTGCTGCCCGAAGGACATCCTCCTGTAGTGTTTACAGGTTTGCGGTCTGCCTCCTTCATCTAGACGGTAGAGTAAACGTCGGGAGGGAGTTTGTTCAATGTTCTGTCCTTAGTGTAGAGGACACTGCTGGGTGCCTACCTAGTGAATGTGCCAGCATACCCAAGGCAGCTTGTGCATGCTCCTAGAAAGAATAGCAAAGAGTAAGAAGGTATCCCATGCCTATTATTCTAGCTACTCAGGAAGCACAAACAAGACAAGTGAAATTAGGGATTGAGAACCTGACTCAAAAACAGAATGAGCACAAAAGGGTAGAGGCATAGCTCAAGAGATAGAGCACTTGCCTACTAGGCCCGTGGGTTTGGGTTCAATTCTCAATACTGGAACAAAGAGGGGAAAGAGTATGAATTCCCCCAGCCCTGCTAGGCTAGATTTTAGGAGGTAAAATGGGACCCATGGCAAGGAAATTGACAAGGCAGTGCTGGCTGTGTTCCCTGGTTTGGTCACTTCTAAGCTGTGTGGTATTTGAGGAGAGTTACAGCCTAATCATTTGCATTGTTGAAAGATCTCTTCAGCTACTCCAGAAATCAAGGTAGGTTAGAGGTCCATCTTTGTTTTGCTTTTTCCCTCACTGGTTCAGACTCAGAAGGGAGCTTCCTAGGAAAGTTAGGGAGTTCACACTGGCCCCTAAGCTGGTGGAGAGCTGCGGGGCCTTGCTGAGTATCCACTCAAGAGGCCTTGCTCTCAAGATGTGTGTGGTTGTGGCTGGAACTGGAAAGCCTGTAGAATCCAGGGGCTCAGGAGAGCAAGCTCTCTCTCCCTCCCTGTCTCCCTCCCTCTCTTCCTCCCTCCCTTCCTTGCTCTCTCCCTCTCCATTCCTCTGTCCCTCTCTCCTTTTCTCTCTCCTCTCTCTCTTTTTTTCCTTCTGCCCAATCTCAGGAAATAATGGTTTCATGAGCCAGCCTTGCTTTCTCTTCCTTCATCCATTGCAGCCCAAGGCTCTGTACCCCATCATTTCTGTGCCATAAGAGGCCCTCTGTTACCCTGCCTAGCTTGGCCAGGCCTTGTGGTCTTTTAACACTAGCTAGCTAGCACCAGCCAGCAGATCTTTTTGTTTCTTAGCTCAGATTACCAAGACAAGAACACAGATTGGATCAACTCTTCTTTGTGATCACGGCCAAAGGCCTATCCCCTCACTCATCAGCTGAGCCGGAGAGTATAGGATACCAAACCTGGCTTCTAAGAGAATAATGTCAGCAGACAGACTTTGGTGGTTCCCTTGGGAAGGGCACACACAAAGCCCACACTCTTTTAGCTCATCACATCCTAGCGTGCTTTCCTTCTAGACCTGATTGTTTTAGATCTTTGTACTCTAAGTGGTCAGAACTGCACAGTGATCCCCAAACACAGTCAAGTCCTAACTCTTCTCAGGCTACATGTTGGCCAGGCCCATCATATAGTGACCACAAGGCCGCCTGGAGTCCTCATCCTTCTTGGTGGTCAGCACATGTGACTAGAGCTGGAATCCTCATTTAGAAGGGCAGTTTAGTTTATCCAAATCACCATAACCACTAGCAACATCGGTCCCCGACTTGCCTGCTCATTGCCAATCTCTCTTGGACTTCAGATATGTTCAAGCAACTCCAGATGGCTACAGTTCTTTATTCCTCCCATGTTTATAATCTGAACTGTGGGTCTGCAGCTTTGCCACCTAGAGATGTAGTCTACTTTCCCTTTCCTCTCATATAGCTAGCTAATCCTGCGACTTAATTTAGGAAATATAACACGGTAGAAGGCAAATCAAGCCAATTCGAATCCTCATTTCCAGATGTCTTGCATGCTCTTGCTCTCTCTCTCTCTCTCTCTCGCTCGCGCTCTCTCTCTCTCTCTCTCTCTCTCTCTCTCTCTCTCTCTCTCTCTCTCTCTCTCTCTCTCTCTCTCTCTCTCTCTCTCTCTCTCTCTCTCTCTAGAATCCTGCTACTACCATTTAAACAGATATTGCATACCTGTTGGCTGATAAGAGACAAAAAGCCAGGGACCAGGAGTGTGGCCTAGTGGTAGAGCGCTCGACTAGCATTCACAAAGCCCTGAGTTCAAGTCCTTGGTACCACATACTCAGAAAAGGCTGAAAGTGGTGCTATGGCCCAAGTGGTAGAATGCTAGCCTTGAGAAAAAAACTCAAGGACAGTGCCCAGGCCCTGAGTTCAAGCCCCAGGGGGAGAAAGAGGACTTGGTAGACCAGCTAACCCCCAGAGACTACAGTGAACCCACTCTAGCACTTCGTAGCCTGGCTCAGATCAGTAATTGATCTCCCTCTCCTTCTCCCTCTCCCTTTCCCTCTCTCCTGTCCCAGATCAATAGGCACCAAGGCAATAGTACATGCTTATTACTCTAAGTGGCTAGAGGTTTGGAATGACTTGTTACACAGCAATAGCTAACTGATACACCTCCCTTCAGGGAGAATTCTTGAGTACTCTTGAGTATGTGTTCAGATGGGCTTTCTAGTGTAGTCTGTGAACCTGGGGAGGTCCTCGAAGGCAGGACTTAAAATATGGTTGGACTCAAGTTGCAGTGATGACTTGGTATATTGATGGATGCCCCGTAATCTGGGTGCAGTGTGTGCCAGGCAGCTGCACTTCCTGCCACTTACAGAGAATTTGCTGTAATGCATTGTGATACATTAGCATAATAATTGCTAAGCATTCACAAATGAATAGCTCACTGACTGATGGATTTTGTACAGAATCTGTGAAGGTTACATCCAGGGTGAAAACATTTCACTGTGTCAATGAACATACTTAATTTTTCTGGAAGTGCTATTTAAATTGCGTTGTGCTATGACATTAGCATAACAAAGACATAATGCATCCATTTATGCCATAGTAGGGAACACAGCCATAATCAGTGGACATGATGGGAGGGGTAGGGAGAGGGGCCTGGGAGCTCTGAAGAAGAGCAGCCCCACTGGGTCTTGTGACCATGCAGGGGAGGTCCTGCCCTGTGGGTCCCACCCCTAGACTTGGCTCCAGATGGAGCTCTGGGGCTTCTGGCAGCGGGTGGATTTTGTTTATTGGCTTCTTTCCTTTTCACTGATTTTTCTCTTCTTGCCGCTCTGGCCACCAAGTCCTGTTAATGGGTGGGAGGGTTTTGGCTGTCAGCAGAGAAAGCTCAGGAGAATTAGGAAGAATTCAAATCTGGCAGGATTTATCCGCCCCCTTCAACAGGGCAGGGCAGCCTCCACAGAACCAGCCAGCTGGTCCCAGGAAGTTGTGCCTTGGGTCTTCCATCGCTCCTGCTCCCTCCCCTAGAAATGCCATCAGAGCTGTCACAGGAACTCTCACAGGGGGATGGCTTTATTACCTCAATTTTCTACATGTTTCGCATATCTGGCTCTTGAAGGGGACGTGTTTGGGGGAATGAGAGAGCCTGTTAATTGAGCATCTACTGCCTGTCAGGCACGGAGCTATTTTTACAAACAGCAGCTCAGCCTCAACCAGCTGTGCACAGGATGGAGGCTATGCACAGAGTTATAGGGTCCAGCCCTGGCTTTTTGTTGTTGTTGTTGTTGTTAGTGGTGGTGGTGGTGGTGGTTGTGTGGCTTGAACTCAGGGCCTGGGCACTGTCCCTGAGCTTTTCTGCTCAAGGTTAGCACTCTACCACTTTGAGCCACACCTCTACTTCTACTTTTTTCTGGGGGGGGTGGCTAAGTGGAGATAAGAGTATCACAGACTTTCCTACCTGGGCTAGCTTTACACCTTGATCCTCAAATCTCAGCCTCCTGCGTAGCTAGCATTACAGGTGTGAGCCACCAGCTCCCAGTAAGCACTGGCTTTCTTTTATGCAGAACTTCTCAGAACTTTTAGCATGATAATGATCTTTCCAAATTTCCAAGAGGGAGCCAGAAGAGTTTTACACTTTTAAAGCAGTGGAAATTGGCTTGGGAGAGGAAGGAATGATTCCATTTGTTACTTTATAAAGATTTGATAAGTTAAGGATTATTAACCCCATTTCAGAGCTATAGAAATGGAGCCTTCAGGAGAATGTGATCTGTACAGAGTAGGCAAATGGCTCCCAGAGGATTTGAATTCTTATCTACTCGATGCCAGTGCCACAGGGAGGGAGGTGGGCTGGCCTCCTAATGGGAGGGAGAAGCCTGCCAGCCTGGCTTGGAGGGAGGGGCCAACCCCACTTAGACTCCTCAGACCCCCATGGTCCAAGGGAGTCTCCTAGGATAAGTCATTTGAAGGTCATGGTGCTTTGGGTCATGGAATAAGCAGGCGAAAGGCCACTCAGGCTTAAACCCGGGTCATGACTCAGACCCCATGAAGGAAGGCATAATCAGAGATACTGGTCATTCTCTCAACCAATAGAGGTTCAGTGGGCTCCCTGCTGAGTTCTGTTCTTCAGGTTGGGTGGGCTGGAGGTCTAGGGGGTGGCTGAGCTTGCAGGGGGGCTCCTCTGTCCTCTGCCAAGGTATCAGATCTGGGGGAGTTAGGGCAATTCCCATGGAGGTAGAGCCTTTTTTTTTTTTTGCCAGTCCTGGGCTTGGACTCAGGGCCTGAGCCATTGTCCTTGGATTTTCTCAAGGCTAGAGTTCTACCACTTGAGCCTCAGCACTACTTCCAGCTTTTTATATATGTGGTATGGAGGAATCAAACCCAGGTCTTCATACATGCTATGCAAGCACTCTACCACTAGGCCAACTCCCAGCTGGTAGAGTGACTTATGAGGATCATCATGTTCTTTCTGCGTCAGTAGAAAAAATTGTAGAGGCCTTCCCAGGAAAATATACGTTGAGACAGTAAGCTGTGTATAACAAGGAGGGTTGTAAATGCAAGACTGAACTTAGGTTGGCCCTCCCATTTCTGCCTTCTCCCTGACCGAACAGAGAAGGCAGAGAGCCCTCTATTGGTTTACCCACAAGACTTGAGGGAGCATTCAGAGACTCTTGTCTCTTCCAACCACCCTTTCTCAACTTCTCACAGCCTGTCCCCTGCCCCAATCACACAGAACCAGTCATGGCTCCCGGAGCACAGCACAAACCCCCTTGCTTTGATATTCTGTCTCTTTTCTGTCAGAGTTGGATCATCCTCATTTTGACCTCCTACCTTCTAGGACATGCCTTTGCTCATTTCTCTTCCTCCTCTTCCTCCTCCTTTTCCTTCCCCTCCTCCTCCCTTCTTCCTTCTCCTTCCTTCTTTCAGCTACTACTAGTACTACTACAAATTATTTCTGTTTTTCCTTTTCTCTTAGTCTTCTTCCTCTCCCCCTCCTTCTCTCCCCCCTCCTCTGTTTCCTCATCTATTGTTTCTCTTCCATTTTCTTTTTTTCTTTTTTTTCCCATACTGGGGATTGAACTCAGGACCTCATGCTGGCGAGGCAGGTGCTCTATACTTGAGTGGTTATTTTGGAGATAGGATCTTGCATTTTATACCTGAACTTTGTTCTTCCTGCTTTCTCCCATGTTGCTAGGGATGACACACAGGCACATTGCCCAGAGCCATTGTGCTGGGGATAGCAGGTGCCCATGACAACACTCAGCCATTGATTGAGATGGAGTCTCTCACATTTTATCATAATCTCTGCCTCCTATAGCTAGGTTTACAGACCTTAGCCACCACATCCACTTTGCTGCTCTGTTCTCATTCAGGGCTCTTTATTGGGACATTATTGATTAGGTTGCATGCTGGGATGCAGACAACTCACTGCCCTTGAGTGATCTGGAGACCAGGAGAGAAAAGTTAGAGATGTGGGTACATCACAGGCGTTACAGGTACAAAGAAAAGTAGACTTGGAGGCTGTCTGGGTGCCTATAGTAATGACATTTCATTTCCTCTAGGAAAGTTTCTCTAACTTTGCTCATTT
Organism: Megascapheus bottae; assembly: GCF_031878675.1. Classification (NCBI taxonomy): domain Eukaryota; kingdom Metazoa; phylum Chordata; class Mammalia; order Rodentia; family Geomyidae; genus Megascapheus; species Megascapheus bottae. Next base: position 61,530,800 of record NC_143514.1, read on the forward strand.
AAATTCTGCCCTCTTAATTTATGCCAAGTCAGCATAACATCCACTAGCATTTACTTTCCATTGTTTTCCTTTAAATGAACGTTGAATTGGCTCACTGATTTGTCCTGAAGTAGTATTATCTGTGGAATCATGGGCCTTAATGTGCTATTTATAATTCCTAAAAAAATTTTAAGTTTTTCATTGTGGTAAAAATATATTTATAATGAAGTTACCCTTTTTAAATATATGGTTCTGTATTGGTACTAGGTACATTGATAATGTACAGCTGTAACCACTATCAGTTCTAAGAACTTATTCATTTCAAATTAAAACTCTATACCCAGCAAAACTACCCCTCCTCCTTCCCCTTCCCCAACCTAGCCCTTTGTAACCTCTATCCTACTTCCTGTCTCTATGACTTTGCCCATTCTATTCTGGGTGCCTCATGTAGGCACAATAATAAATATATGTCCTTTTGTGTCTGACTTATTTTACTCAAAATCTCTTTGTAGCACCCTGTGTAGAGTTATCAATCATTCCTTTATCAGACTGAATAATGTTCCTCTGTCTGTGTACCATTGGAGATACACATTTGGGCTGCTATCCATGCTATTATATTTTAACAGATGTCACCATGAATAGACAATAGGGCAAAAAAGATGGCTATCCATGACCACCTTTCCTTTCCTGAAAGTGGAAGTTCAAATAAAGGCGTGAGTAGCTTATATGAGAGGAAATGGGAGAGAAGGAGTAGAGAATGTAAGATAGAAAAGACATCCAAGCCAATGACACCCAGAACTGCTTATTGCTGTGGGCAATTGGAGCTCCATCTTAATAAGTCCTGAAGAGACACGTAGAGCACACCTCAGAGCTGTCCCACTGGAAGGCGGGGAAACTACATAGCTTTATCTCACCCAACCCTCCAGAGTGGCCAAGCAGACTTCCTAGAAGTCAGGGAAGTGGGGAGCCCTGGCAGGGATCTGTCCTGTGCAGCTGGGCTAAAATAAAGTGAGTACAGAAGATGTGGCTTGCTAGGTCATAAACATCTGCTTCATCATATAAAAGACATTTCTCACATCTCATTATTTCCTGCTTGGATAGGCCTGTCCCTTAGGACATGTCTATGCTGCCAGCCAGACAGGATGGAGCCAGTCAGCATGAGAAGTCTATACTAAGGAAGGAATGGCTCAAGCAAAGGCTTAGGGTGCAGATACAGCTAGCATGCCTCCTGGCAGGAGATGGGTGATGCTATTCTAAGAGCTGTTGGCAGCCTAGGTATGTGTGATGGGACCCACCTCGAGATTCACCCTTTCTCTGTTGTGTGGCAACAGACTAGGATGGAACTCTGACTCTTCTAGTCCCCTCTGATGGGAGTCTCTCTGATTTTTGCATTCTTAGGGCCAAGGGTGATGGGGCAAATGCTCAGAGTTGACAGTAGTGACAGCTGGAAACTCGCTGGGAAGACTAGACCCACACAGGGTCCCCTTGGTGTCAACAAAGCTTACCAGGACATACTTTGACTGCCTCCTTTGATCCCTGCTGCAGTAAGAACAAAAGGCCACATGGATCTGGGACCTACCTGTACTACCAGCTAGCTAGAGCACCTTGAGTATCTTATCTTAGCCTCAGTTTTCTAGGGAATAAGAATATCTAGCATGCTATATAAATGGGTCGTGGGCAAATTGCATGAATTTGTTTTAACCAAGGATATAACCAAGTTTTGGAACCATAGAAAGTATTTCATACCTGGAGATTTCCTTCTTAAAACCTTACCCTGATCTCACCTAGACCTGGCTGCCTGAGGGGAATGGAGATAACATAGGCCCTCCCCTCCCTTTGCAGTGCTCTGGGGGCAAGATCACTGAACATCATGCATTCCCTCATCTAGAAGCAGAAGCATAGAATGAATCTGTTACTTCCCTTCCAAGATGCTGATGTTGAGAAGGACTGGAGTCCTCTAATAGGCTCTTTCCACTGCCAGCCAGAGCTGGCTTTTTGGGCCCAGGGAGAGTGGAGTCCAGGAAAGCTCCAGTTCCTATGAGTTTCTGACGGCAGTTCCCAGGGCTCCTGCAATAACAGCCTTGCTGAACACAGCACGTGGTGGCACCCATGCCAGAGATGGATGTGGAGTCTCCCTGTGTGGCCTGGTTAGGAAGGCTATTGCTAATAAGCAATTTGCCAGCACCTCCTCCAGCTCTCTTCCTGCCTAGTCCTGTGACTTGTTTCTAGTGAGAAAAGTCTGGTCTTGAGCCATGGGGAGTGCATCTGCTCCAGGTATGCTTTCCAGTCAGGTAAGCTAGAAGTGTTCTCCCACCCCTCCCAAAATGGTGACCCCCCATATCTGTGATTCCTGGGTACTTTTACATAATCCAACTGTAAGAGGAGCAGAAGGAAAAGAGGGTATCAGGCGGGGCTACATGCGTGCAATGTTGGAGAGGAAATGGCAGGCACCAGTCTCCCACATTCTGCTACCTGTCTGATAGTCTTTGGCCATAGTATGTTAGAACTATAGTGGGCAACCCAGTAACCTGCCTGAGAGCCACTGGGCAATTTTACAAGACTTCTTCTATCCTAATGTAATCTCTTGTCCTCCATAACTTCCAGCTCCATAAAAGCAGAGCAACTTGCTTATCTCCCACTCCCTATCATGGCACAGAGGACTTGGAGAAGCCCAAGCCAGAGTAGCCTCAGTAAAAACTGACTTAGCAGGCTCTTAAAGTCAGACAGGCTAGGAGCAGAATAGTGTTAGAAATGGCTAGATCTAGGGAATCAAGCCACAACACCTCTCAAGTTTACATCCGTGGGATCTGCACGTGTCCTCATTCTCTTCTGCAGCACAGACTTTCCTCCATTTGTGTGGGAAGATGTTTCTCCTGTCAGTTTTCCAACTATAACACCATCCAGACTGGTCTAGTCTTGGTCATGTGCCTAACCTGCAGACCATGCTTGAGGTATGGAGAATGACTCTACTAACTTGCCAGCTTGGATACAAACCATAGACATGGCTTGGAAAAAGTGCACCATGATTTGACAACTCCACAGGGTCATGCCAAAGAACTAGACAGTGCATCCTGGAGGTCCAAACAGAAGTTAGCCAAGGTCACACAGTCATCCAGTAGGTGTGTTGGGGTTAGGCAAGTTATGCTTAGCCTGGTCAGTGGCTTCTCACCCCTCTGCGTGGTTCTCCAGTAAGGGCTTGATATGAGCATGTTGTCTCTTAGTCTCTTCCTAGGGCCTGCCTAGTGGTCCATGGTGTCAGGAAACAAAACACAGCCCTCTTGTGGAGTAGCAGTCTGTTTGGGGAAAAAAAATCATGAGAAATAGATGCAAAGCCAAGAGGAATGTAAGCACTGCTTCAGTCTCTGGTAGGGTTCATCTCCGAGTGAGCAAGGCAGACCCAATCCCAGGACTGGGTCGGAGGAGCAAATTATCTTATGGAAGAGTGGGATGCTAGTGGATAATGATTAGAGGCCAGGTTTTTTTTGTGAGCTTTTTTTTTGCCAGTCTGGGGGCTTTAACTCAGGGCCAGAGCACTGTCCTTGGGCTTTCTCAAGTCTAGAGCTCTACCACTTGTGCCACAGCATCACTTCTGGCTTTTTCTATATATGTGGTATCCAGGTATAGAACCCGGGTCTTCATGCATGCTAGGCAAGCACTCTACCACTGGGCCAAACTCCCGGCCCCCAGGTTCCAGTTTTTGAGGATGATGTAGGTTTCAGTAGAGTGCCAAGCAGAGACAGTGGTGGCAGTAATTCACTGACCTACCCAATTATTGAGTCCATTTGGCTACCTTTTATCCCTCCTATAAAATATTAATTGCACTTAAATGCCAGGAACTGAGCTTATCATGGTGAGAAAAACCATTGGAAAAACTGTAACATGGTTGTTAGTGTGTGTGTGTGTGTGTGTGTGTGTGTGTGTGTGTGTGTGTGTACTCATGACTGTTCCTTAACTTTTTTGCTCAAACCTGGCATTCTACGCCTTAAGCCATAGCTCCACTTTCAGCTTTTTGCTGGTTAATTGGACATAAAAGTTTCGTGGACTTCCTTGACTGGACTGACTTTGAACCCTGATCCTCAGAATCTCAACCTTCCTAGTAGCTAGGATTATAGGCATGAATCAGGAGCACTCAGCTAGATGAGAGTAGAAATGCAGCGTGGGTCAGTGTATGAGAAACCCTAGGATTTTCCATAGCTAGGGTAATGGAGCCTGGCGTGGTGAAGTAGTTCCACCTCTCCCCACAGAAGTCATGCCTCCTAGGAGCAGAAAGATCATCTTCAGCTCAAATCAGAGAGAGAGACAGAGACAGACAGACAGAGATAGACACAGAGACAGAGAGAGACAGAGACAGAGAGAGACAGAGACAGAGAGAGACAGAGAGAGAGAGAGAGAGAGAGAGAGAGAGAGAGAGAGAGAGAGACAGAGAGAGACAGAGAGAGAGAGAGACAGAGAGAGAGAGAGAGACAGAGAAAGATCTTTTCCCAAGTCCAGAAGCTGTCATCAGTTAGGATTTCCTGCTATCTCCACCCCTGCACATTCTTGTCACGCCTCTCGCGCCTGCTAACACTGGTCTGCGGGGAGTAGCAGCTGACACAAAGAGCAAATGTTCCGTTTCCAGATGTTGATCCTGATATCAAGTGTCATCATCCAACCTGTTAACTTCCCCTCTCCCACTGCCTCTGAGGAGAAGACTTTTATTACACAGTTCTTCCCCGTCAAGACAAGATTTAGCTATGGTACCCCATGATATGGTTTAGGAGTGATCATGATTTGTGCTAGCTGAATTCTTGGCTCATGACAGCTGTTCTGTCCATTTACGTTTTCATGGGCTTCCACAAAGAATTCTGTGACTTGGGTTTGGGCTGCACCCCAGATGAGTCTGAGGAAGACAAACACCAGAATACAGGACTCCATCAGGTGTGGTGAACCTAGTTTCTCCCTCTGTGAACTGCACTTATCCTCCTAGAGTCTGTACCAGTATCCCTGCCTTGGTGAAGTCTCCTGACATTCTCGGGAAATCCCCTTTCTCCACAACAGGGGCCAGGGGTACCTTGTGTACACCTCTCCGGTACTGGGTTCTTTATTTCTGAGTTACCAAAGCCTAGCAACAGGCTGACCACATGGTGGATGCCAGGGAATGATGGATGAATAAATGAATGAATGAATCTGTCATAGACTCTGTATGTGGCAGATGGCTAATTTGTCAAGATCAAAATTCCTTTTGTGAATGTGTGCTGGTTGTGAGGTTTGAACTCAGAGCCTCTTGCTCAAGGCTCTTTTTAACACTTGAGCCCCACCCTATTTGTGGCTTTTTGCTATTTCATTTGCTGATTAATTTCTCAGATTTATGTGCTGGGGATAGTTTCAAACTGGGATCCTCAGCTCTCAGTCTCCTTAGTAGCTAGGATTACAGATGTGAGCCACCAGTGCTGGGCCTCAGACTAAAACTCTTCAACAAAAAGTGACAGCTTCTGTCCCTTGGTTATCTCATAATGTTACAGTATTTTACCTTGTTATCTGATATATTGCATACATGCTTATTTGGTTATTTGAAGTCAGATAGGGAAGGGGGAGAAACAAGATGAGGGTGGAGGTGTGGGGAGGGAAATGGGGATCAAGACATGAGAAAGGGTATCCATGTTTGTGAAGTAATGCACTTTCTAGCTGATGAATATAATGGAATCCTTCTATTAATTACAATACAAATGTATGAAAAAAACAAAAACAGCCAAAAAGTGACAGCTTCATTCCAGGTAGAGACTTTTGCCTCCGTCTCCTTGTTAATTTGCCACTGTGTGCTACAGGGAGAATGATCAGATCAGGCCCTTCCGCTGGCTTCTCAGTGGTGGGAAGCTTTCCAGAGCTTTTTCAGTCCATTCCTGTCCCTTTCTTGTGACTTCCTTGACGAGTTTCTGCCCTACTGGGAACTTAGTCAGTTCTTGGCCAGGGACCCTCCAGGGTTGATTGAGTGGGTGGGTCAGATGTTTTCTGGAAAGGTTTCTTTGTCTTGAGTGTCAAAGTAATCTAAAGAAAGAGGGGGTGGCATTTGCAGTCAGTCCCATTAACCCAGCCTCCTTGAAGGAGCAAGAAGAGCAGCATGTGGGCGTTGGCACCACAGTGGGCATTGAATTTGTTTGCCTCCTTGGGAAAAGGTTAGAAAGGCTCTCTGCCTTGGTTTTTGTCTCTGGGATGAGTCATTTTATTTGCTCAAATTGTTGGCTATCAAATGACAGAAACAAGTGCGTCTCAGATTGGGGCATCAGTGTTAGTTCCTGAGGTACACATTGCTGGGGAAATGGATTGAGTTGCTCCTCATGGAAAGCTTGCCAAGGACTCTGTCACCTGGCCTATCCCCACCTGGAGCTGTGGCTGTGGCTATAGAGTGAGGTGAGTTCAGGCTGTAAGGAGGATGTAATGATGATAACTGCATATGTGAACTGGTCAGTAAGAAAGGAGCTAAAAGCTGTGCCTTCAAAATGACAGGTGATGGTTTCATTTGAGCTACCTAGAGCCTCCCTGGGAACAGGTTAAATGCTTCCTGCTTCTGGAGAGGTGTATGAGTACTAACACCTTGTCAAAGTCCTCTGACTGCCTTCTGACAACGTGCTGTCTCAGTGGCCACTAGATATTTGGCCTTTGGGACAGTGGTGATGGTAGGGTGGGGAAGAAAGGAAGAAAAAAGAGGACATGAAAGAATATTAATGGAAATATGGAATGAGAGAGAAATAGAGGCTTAGGAGGGAAGGAAAGGCTGAGAGGAGGTAGAAAGAGAAAGGAAAAGGGAGGAAGGAGAAGAGTGGGGAGGAGAGGAAGAGAGGGGGAATGATGGCTTATGATGGAGATTTTCAAGGATGCTTCTGCTCATAAGAGACAAATACAGATGGGAGTCTGGGAGACTAGGGTCAATTCCCTTACAGAACCCCAATACTCTGCCAACAGACCTTCTCAGTCAGCCACCTGGCTTAGAATCTGGACTCTATTTCCAGTTCCTGGGGCCAGATCCCTTTGGACAGGCTCACTGGACACAGTCTAAGCCATTACTATTATATTATTATTTCCATCTATTGAGTGTTCACTGTGGATCAGAGATTCTCACAAGTATGTACTTTTGCTATTCCCATCCCTATTATTTAGATGAGGATACTGAGCTTTAAGGAATTTAAATGCCCTGCTCATGAAGGGCAAAATTGGGCTTCTAATGCAATTCCATCTGGCACCCAAGTACATCTTAACCCTTCTGCCTTTCACCTCTCACCATACATGTTTAAAAGCACTGCCTGAGAAATCCACCTAGTGATTCCATATCTATCCACAACATGACTCCGTATCTGTCAAGCTGGATTTTCAGCTTGGTTTTCTGTCACACTTCCTCTTTGCCTCCTGTGCTATTACTTCTCACTTTCCCAGATTGTTGGCTTTGGTCCTGCATCCTGGATTTCCCAGCTGGCCATGGTTCACCCACCACTCTCTGCCCCCTCTTTTCTAATATTCTTAGGGTTGTAGTGACCCCTTGAAAAGAGCAATCATGCCATACTGGGCATGGAGGTAGGAACAGAAGGCTAGAAGACAGCATCAAAGTGGGAAGCACTTCTTAGGGTTTTGTTGGGCCCAGGAGAGATGACACAGAACCAAGCCCACAGTCTCTGCTCTCAGTTATCCATAGAGAAGGGAGGATCAGGATCTGGGGCCAAGAACTGGGGGGCCAGAAAGGCAAGTCTTGGCACATGTAGGTTCCTATATGTTATCATAGCGCTGGTCACCCAACATCATTCTTGTCTAATGGTTAAACAGACAGACTCTGAAGTCAGGACAGCTAGGTTCAAATCCTACATTCCCACTCCTTCCAGTTGTGGATGTTGATAGCATCTCCTTCCCAGACTGAGACACCGTGTAGAGAGAGGCTCAATGTAAGACCAGATACTTAATAAGAATTCAACGAATAGTAGTGATAATTGTTGGCCACATATTCGTCTTTACCTGTTAAATAGCAAGTATCCCATCCAAGGTCAGATGCTCCATGAATGTCAGAGTGCCAGGGGGAGAGGGGCAGACTGGACCTCAGAGGAAGGTTTTTGAGGAGGAGCAGGAGCCATGACATGAGCTACCATCCAATCTGTGAAGGATCCAAGGGCATGTCGGCACTTCCATGGGTAAGGACTACTCCTCTCCACAGAAATTGAGATCTTCTTTTTCAGTCATAGATTCTCCTTCAAGCCAAGGGCACCCCTCACCTTCCCACCTCAGGCTAGGCTAACATGCTTGGGGGGCAGTGAAAAAGCCATGGTCATCTCTGCCTTAGCAGAGCGCAGCTTCTCAGGAGCTGTCCTTGGTGCTGAACTGCCAGCCTGCCGTGTCCTGAGAGAAACTCTGATCTGTACCCACCTGATTCAAGCAGACCTGTTTTCGTGAATCTTCCAAAGCCTGTGTTAGTCTGTCAAAGTCTTTAGCTTCAATTCAGCATAAACCTTGGCTGATATGTCAGACACTTTCCTGATAGCCTGTCTGGTCCCATCTCCTACTGGAGACACCACAAATCTGCCACCATCTGTCACTACCAGTGCAGAACTGGACCTATGGAGAGAGGTGGGGGGGGGGGTGAGTAGTGCCCAGGGACAATGGATAAAGTGCCCCAAAGTGTCTCAATGGCTGTGTCTGCACCTTTGGCTAGCACCCCTCACTAGTCAGTATGCCTTATGGCCCATTCTCTTGTGACTGAGGACCATATTTCTTCTCTGGTGCAAAACAGGTCACAAGGTGGGGCTGAGAAGTGCTGTGTCAGCATAATGCTTCCCTGGCTAACATAGGACCAGAAAGACTCATCGCTGGAAGGGCAGATTAATCATTTCTGCCCTGAGTCACTATCCTGGCCAGATTTATGGTGGTGGGAGCATGGGAGCCCCCGACTTTATGGTCTTGTAAATTATGGAGCTGCTTGTGCAAGAGGCAGGCTGGGCTGTAAATCATGTGTAATTGCTTGTAAATTGGGAAACAAATAGTATTTTTGCTTAAATTACCCTCTTTACAATGTTTTTTGGGGAATTAAGGTTGCACAGAGGACCTTTCACCTTCCTAAGGACTAAAATCCCTGTGGGAACTGGATGTGAGTCTCTCAGAGCTGTATCCCAGTAGGTCTGGTGGGAGGCCTTTGGGTCAAATAGAGAAGAATTTACTGTGGTTGTCATAAATTCCTCCTTTAGGTAGGCTTAAATCACATTCTTCTAGGACTCCTCTCCTTTTTCTCCCCATTTCAAATTAACCCCAAGGGTCCTATCTTACCCCCAGCTATGACCTGTCCTCACCAAAGCTCTGGGAAGACAAACCACGTGAGCTCCAGGGGATCCAATTGCACTCCTCCTTTCCCCCCATGTGAAGGCAGTGGCTCACTGTAGGCTGGTAAGTGGAGCTTCTGTGTTAGGATGCCGGTTGTTTGCTTTTTGTAACTTCTTCCATTTTGATAAAAACTATATTATAGTCTCTCTCTCTCTCTCTCTCTCTCTCTCTCTCTCTCTCTCTCTCTCTCTCTCTCTCTCTCTCTCTCTCTCTCTGCCTTGGTCAACTTTGAAAAGTCATTAAACTTGCTGATAGGCAGCTTGCTAAACTTTAATTGAATCACGAATCCTGGGCTTCTTGAAAGTTCAGCCTACAGGGGACCGTGGGGACTGCATAATTCAACTCCTTGATTTGACAGACAAGGAAATAGAAGTCTGGGATGGTTAAGTAACTTGCCCAAGGTCGATGTCTGAGTGAGGGCGGCTCTGGGAGGAGAACCGTGTCTCCTTCCTTGGCTACCGCACGCTTTCCCCTTCACCATGTCGGACCCCCTGGATTTAGCTGTCACTTTTGCAACTCTGCTGTGTGCTAAACCTTAACGGGATCAACAAGCATTTGTTTTATAATTGGGGGAATTAGCAGCATTTCAAAACCTAGTCTGGGAAACAGCCTCAATTAGTGGGTTTGGACTGGGACGGTGGCACCTAGAGGCTTTGGGGTCTTAAACTGTGGGCCTGTGTAGGGCTTCTTGGGTGCTTTAAGGGCATCTCTCTTCAAAGTGCTGCTTGGATGTAGGCAGGAACATCACTGATCATGTAGTGGGAGCGTGGGGAGGGCAGTGGAACTTGAATCGTCTTATAGCTGGGCCATGCTATGATCGCTATGAGCATGGTCTCAGGTAAGTCACCTTGCAAAGCCTTAGTTTTCCTCATCTATCAAATGGATAACCAGGAGTTGTCCTTTACAGAGTAACTTGTAAAGACTTTAACAGGTGATGAAAGCACAGGTATCTAGGTCAGACCTGGCATGCGAGAAGCCATTATTTAGGCTGATTGCATCAAGGCAGAGATGTCAGCGTTAGGTTGTAAGTGTGAGGGTTTACCTATGTTGCTACATCAGGTAAGAGACACAGAGGGGACAGTATTCAGATGCCACCTTGGGCCACATGAGTTTTGTGAGCTTATTTACTTTCATCAGCCACACGAGATGGAGGTCATAGGCACCCAAGCTCTCACAAGCCATAGGCCCTCAGTTATCTCTGAGACCACCAGTGCAGTCCCATGCTGCACTGGCCCCATGGACCAGTGGTGCCAGTTTGGGTTTATGTCTGGTGACTGTGTTTGGCCTGGTCTCTTCAGACTCTTCGTGCCCAGGCTAGGCCTGTGGCTTCTCAGAGCTTTCTGTCTCTGCTTGCTTCCTTTTGGGGCCGCCATAGTCAGAGTGGTGAAGAGAGACACCCATTCGGCTTCCATTCTCTTCACTGTTCCTTAGGAGGAGAAAGTGCCTTGCTGTAAATCCTGAAGTCTGTCCCTTTACTCTGACCAGTAAATTCCTTGTCCCTGGAGATGGGCCCATTCTGGGGCCCAGGTTGTCTCCTTTGCTCTGTGTGTGTGTGTGTGTGTGTGTGTGTGTGTGTGTGTGTGTGCGGTGGGGGCTTCCTCTCAGGCAACCGAGAGGTACCTCCAGGTCATACCAACCTAGAAAATGGGGGCTGTCTCCTTGGGAACTGTTTCCAAGGGAACTGGGCCTTCAGAGGTAGAAGGTTCCCATGGACAGGCCAGCCCCACCTTACGCCTCTACAACTCACAGGAATAGATGTTAAAAAGCAGGAGTTCAAATCTGGCTTCTCCTGCTTCCCAGCTGTGCAACACTGGGCAAGTTCCCAAACTTCTCTGAGCCTTAGATGTTCAAAGGGAGTGTGAGGAATCAGGGTGCACAACTCAGAGAGCTTTTATGAGGACTTATTGAGATGATGTGTTGCAGAGCCCAGAACAGTGCCAGCCATGCAGAAAATATTCCTGGGCCTCCTTCCGGACACATGGGAAGTTGTCAGGAAGCATGGCAGGTGTGACTTTCACGTTCCACCTGGTGTCCTGAGTGCCCTGGTCTCAGGAGGCTGAGCAGGGGGGTATTTATTCCTAGAGCTGTCTTCTTTGCTGCCGGCCTCCCACCTGCCTCCCCCAGACATGCTGAAGGAACCAAATGGGCAGGCAGTAAGGACCAGATTCTTGCCAGCCTGATGGAGTGGAAGGCTGAGATTAGCTCCTGTGGACAGACAGATGGGTGAGGGCACACTGGGCATGCAGCCGACCCTCACTCCAGGTCTCCTGCCTGGAGTCCTGACCAAGGGCTGTCTTGACCCTGACTAGAGTCTCTCCTACCTTCTTCTTCCCTTCCAAGTCCCTCCTTCCTCTCTGGTGCTCTGTGGCTCATCCTTGTCCTTTTTGTCCTTGCTGTTGTCCTTCCCCACCTCCACAACCAAGAGGACTTTTGCCGCGTATCTTTCTAGCTTTTCCTCTGTCCTTCCTTCCTGTGTATCCCTTTATATTAGACCATGTCTCACTGATATGGTCCCTTTCTCTGCCTCTCCTTACCAGAAAACTCACAAAGATGGCATGATGCCTCATCTCCTTCTCTGGCCTTCCAATCACTCAGTCCCTGTCTCTTGCTTTGTCTCTCTTGCTCATCACTTTCCTTGCTTACTTTTTCTCTCTGTCTCTGGTGAACTCAGCTTCCCTTCCTTTCCCTGTCTCCACTCTCCTCTCTCTCTCTCTCTCTCTCTCTCTCTCTCTCTCTCTCTCTCTCTCTCTCTCTCTCTCTCTCTCTCTCTCTCTCTCTCATATGCATGCACACACACATACTGTCTGTCTTTTTCTATGCACCTCTCTACCCTTCACCTCTCTCTCCATGCCAGCTATGCCCAGGGCCTGATTCAAGCCTCTCATTTTCTCCTACACCAGCTTGGGTTACTTGGCCCTCTTTCTCTACCATACTCAATTCTCCAGAATCCAGAAGCATCACTTCCATTCTTTCCTGAAAAGTTGGCCGGGGGAAAATACTCAAGGTGGGGGGAGGAAGAGGAAAGCTGGACGGGAGCCTCCAGGCTTGGAGGCCAAATCTCTATACCTGTGGCTGTTCTGAGAATGGCCAGAGCTCTGGTTCAGTGAGGCCATGTTACCCAGCACCATGGCAGAGAGAAAGAGGAATGGAGAGTGCCAGTGTGCAGGACCTTATGTTCAGTGAGGCCATGTTACCCAGCACCATGGCAGAGAGAAAGAGGAATGGAGAGTGCCAGTGTGCAGGACCTTATCACCTGCTTGGGGAAGTTGACCCATGTTTACGGGAATTCTCAGAACAACACCCATCTGCCATTATGTCTGATATCATCAAGGCCAGGCCTGAGCTCACCTGCCCAGGAGCTCCTTCTCTCCTGGTCCCTCCTTTGCCCTTCCTTCCTTGAAATGCCTCTGTGTCTGGAACAGCTGTCCTTTGTCGTCAAAGTGGCTGTCTTTCTCCATTCCCCTCTACCAGGCTGTGCGCTCCTGAGCAGAAACATGTGGGCTTCCTGGAGTCCTTAATGCACAGTGCTGTACATACAGGTTCTGAGCTGCTGAGAGGAAGCTTGGGCAATGAGAGTGGCAACTTAAAGATTAAGACAACTTTGCCTCAAAGCTCTCAGTGAAATTTGGCACAGTGACACTAGCTCACATCTCTTGGCTTTCTGTCTCTAAGCATTGGAAAGCTCTTTGACTAGCCTGGTGTTCACAGACAGGCCTTGAGGCCCATCCTGAACCCTAGCCTGCCCTGGGGCTGTTAGAGTGGTTCCTGCCTCTTCCTAAATTCCTGGAGCCTCTCTACTCACACTCCAGCACTGCCCCTTGGAGACTCTGCCTCTCAGTGCTTCCTGCTGTCTTTGTCTCTGCCCCTGGCTGTCTCTGCCTGCCACTTCTTCATCCTCTCTCTCTCCTGGCTTCTTCTTTTTTTTCTCCTTTGATGGGATAATTATGCTAATCAGCCTGTCAGAACAAAGATAATTTGTGGTGGACTATTTCAGACTTTAGAATTCAGGCCAAGGCCCCTTTCCTGCTTGCCTGTGGATGCCCTTTAGCCCCTAGCCCTGGGCTTAAGCCACACAGGTCTGGTGGGGGATTGTGGGGGGGCAGGTAGCTGAGGGAAGATAGGGGTGTATGCATAAGTGGGCTTGTGTGCAGGTCTACCTTCTGTGTACAGAGGATGCAGTGTAGCCGCTGATGTCTACAGAAACTGGCAGATCATGGAGAGAACAACAAGACAGCTTGTGTCTCTCAGACAGAAGGGCGAAGGGCAGGTCTCTGTGCCTGGCTCCAACTGGAACCACCCCAAAGCCACAATGGTGGTGACATGAGCCTTGTGGTTCCTAGGCCACAACAGTGTTTTTGCTGTGTCTGGGGGCTTGTGTTCTGCTCTCACCCCAGGTCAACTGGAAGAAGGGATCTTGGGCACTCACTTACTGGGTTAGAGAAAACAGATGGCGTGCTGGGTACCTCTGGTTCATGCCTGCAATCCTTGCTACTCAGGAGGAGGAGGTCTGAGGATTGTGGTTCGAAGACAGCCTGGACATAAAAGTCTGTGAGACTCTTTTCTAAACTACTCAGAAAAAGCCAGAAGTGGTATTATGGCTCAAGTGGTGGAGCACTGACCTTAAACACACTAAGAGGCTCAGGGACAGTGCTCAGGCCCTGATTTTAAGCCCCAGGATGGGGGGAGGAGGGACACACACCAAAAGATGGTGGTAGACCAGAAACCAGTGGTGAACAGGCAGAACAGCTCTGTGTCCAAAGGCTGATCACAGTGAAGGGATCAGTCCCCTGAGGAGCCAGGCTGAGCAGTGGGTAGTCCTGGAGGTTCTGCTGTGGGGACACGTGGGCAATAATACCAGGGACCCTGAGCTGCACTGCCTGCTATGTTCTCAGAGACTCTGAGATAGCCCAACGGAGCCTGGGCACAGCCCCGGACTCATCTCAGGGTCCTGGAGGCCACAATTCAACCTTCCCAGGCTGCCTCTGCAAACCTTACTCTTACCATTGGGGTTTCCCATGTACTCCAGAGGATCCTGTCACCCCACCTGCCTCCCACCTCTTTTGATTCAGTGGTGTTGCTCAAGATGTGCTGGCATCATGCACTGTGCTGTGCCCTGCCCTGCAGACCTGGTCTCTGTCCTTGTGGAGGGTGCAGATTTATGGGGCCTTTCAGTCTCATCAGCAAGGAAAGTTGTCCTCAGTGTAAGCATCCCTCTCTTTCTCTGTTAGTTTCCAGTAGATTTCAGTCCACCTGGTGAGTGTACAGGACTCAACCCACCTTATTATAGACCTGTTGTTACAATATCAGTTTCTACTCCAGCCTCCCTGGACTTTGCATGAGGCTGGGGAAGGTTTAAGGTCTGGCTGACAGTGTGAAAATTTCCCTATGCTCTTCCCTCTGCCACCAGCAAGCCTTTTTTTCCGCCTCCACCTCCTTCTTAGAGAGAAAAGATCTTGCTCTATACAGCCGGGCTCTTATAAAACAGCTGAGGGCCAGCCTCCCTGCTCCAGCCTAGCTCTAATACCCCCACCTTCCCTCCCAATCTCTGCCTGGCCAGCAGCTTGCTCTGCCCACCCCTGCTGCCCTCCCCTATGGGACACTGCCCCAGACACTTCTATTCTTCAGCATCTTCCTCTATGTCACTCAAGACCCCTGAGTCTTCCTTCTCTGTGACCTGCTGCAGTAGAGATGGTCCTTCCTCTCATGCCTTATGGGCTCCCTGTGCTGCTGAGTGACAGGTGGGATGGGAACAGTTAGCACTGTGGGCAGGACATGGGAGGAAGTGAGGTGTTGAACAAAGGAGTAAGCGGATGCCCTGAATGGGTGCTATCTCTAGGAAAGGACCCAGAGCTTAACAGACCTTTACTTGGGTAGTTATCACATGCAATATAACTGCACTCCCAATCCCTAGTGCTGTCAGCTGGGGACTCGGGGCTGGTCCTGTTCACCTTTCACCCAGGATTGGTCCCCTGTGCTCCTTGTGGCAGCAGGGTTGGCTCTAGGGCCTCTCAGAGCCTTACAAGGACCAGCTAGGCCATGGAGGGCAGGCAGGCAGGTATGGGTGGAGGCACAGTGTGGTGAGGCTGTGGCCCTGGGCAGCTCTCTTCTGGGAGTCAGGAAGTCTGACTGTGTCCACAGGTGTGGAAGGAGGCAGCAGACTATGCCCCTCTTGGTATGTGTTTGTTATGTAGCAGCATGCCTGGGTGCACAGTTGAGGCTTGGAGACATTTTAAATGATTGTGGGAGATGACATGCTGACTTGTTTAATCTTCTAAAGGGTCTTTCGTCTTCTGCTTCTCTCTGCTCCCCTGGCCCTGACATTGTCCAGACCATTTGGGGACTGGTGTTGGAAAGCACTCTAGGACCTGTGGGTTCCTGGGCTTTGATAGGACTCCTGCCTCACTGAGACCATCCAACTGCTACCTCTGGCTGCCATGGAAGCCTAGAAGCCCGAGGAAGGAGGTGTCACTGAGACTCTTGTATTCCATGTTCCCTGTCAGTTTTAGGAATCAGGTCTAGATGGGGAGCCTCTGTCAAGAAGGCCTGGGCTGTAGGCCATGCCCATCCCTTATGGACCAATAGCCAGAACTCAGCCCCAACCCTACTGGCCAGGAGGGAGGGGGATGGGAGGCACAGCTAGGGGCCCATGGCTGACATGGCCAGCGAGGACTATGAGACACTAACAGGTACTCAGTGAATGCACATGTGAGTGTGTGCAAGGGTGTGTCTGGCTGTGTGTTCGGGGCCCAAAATGCCTAGTGTGTGAAGCATCTGTGCCCGTGGTATGTGCCAGAGTATTTATAAGCCGTCTGCCATTGTGCATGAGCTGCGCATGTCCCGGCTGTGTGAGCACCATATGTGTGGCTGTGCTGATCTGGGTGTGTTGGTTGTGACTGTGTATATGTGGGTGGCTTGTGTGTGTATGTGTATGCTCTGGAGAGGGGTGAGTTGGTGTGTGTCATGGTTGGGCTCTGCGTTGGGTGACTCAGGACTTGTGCTCTTCAGTGTTTCTAGTACTGTGTGCACACTCACCCCTGTCTGTAAGCCTCTCTGCATGTGTCCTTGTATTTGTGTGGACAGTCAGGCTGGGTCAGGTCAGGTCCAGCCTCTGCCCCTTCCTATCCTGATGGCAAGGCTGACGACAGTGAAAGTAGGCCTTGCCATTATCCAGGTAGGCTGTCACTTATCTAAGGCTGCTATTTTAGGAAGGGGGAGCAGCTGGCTGGCTGGTTGACATGTTCCCCTGAGCCTCAGAGAATCAGGGAGATGGAGGCCCACTCTGGGGTATCGCTTTAACTCTGCTGTTTAGAGGCTATTTAGGGTTGTTGGAGGCTGAAAGTAAACCTTAGCTACCATCCGGCATGGCACCTTTCTATTGTGCCATGCAGAACTGATTTAGGCTTTCTGCCTGGCATGGAAAGAATAAGCCCTTACCTAGAGTACACATTGCGGTGTACCCCTGTGTGTGTGTGTGTGTGTGTGTGTGTGTGTGTGTGTGTGTGTGTGTGTGTATGTGTGTGTGTGCTTCTGTGTATGTGATCGTACTGCAGACAGGTGAGCCAGGGACAAGGTCTTCAGGCAAAAGCACCTCCTCTGCCAATGATAGTTGGAAAAGCCCTCCCAGACCTTGAGAGCCCCTTACCTGGCCTCTCTTGCCATTCCTCTGCCCAAAGCACTCTTCCTTCCTTCCTTTGCCACTTCATGCTCCTGGAAAGTCCTCTTTCTCAGGAGGGACTGAGGTTTTCCCAGGCCACAACTTGGTCCAGCAGCTGGCCAAGAGGAGGGAAGCCAAGGGCAGCCTGACTGCTGAGGCAGAACCCTGGGAGACAGGCCCCATTGGGGCTCCCCTCTCCCCTCCAACTGTTCTTCCCTGGCAGTCTTTCTCCCTCAAGCCATGCCCCGCTTAGTCCTCCTTACCCAGGCCTGACAATGCCCTCCCTGAGAGGCACACATCTCCTCCCACTGCTTTCCCCGAGTTTCCACTAGCCCATCTCAGAGCCCCCAGTGACGGTCTCTTCGGGTGACTGCTCCATTTGCTACCCACAGGATCATTGTTGCCTCCTTTCAGCCTATCTTCCCTTGTCTTCTTGTAGCCACTCCTCGCAGCATGTCCCAGCCACTGGAGTCTGCATGTTGATTGTGATGCTTCCTGCCGTTAGCATGGTCAGTGCATACCATTGCTGTTAGGATATAAGCAAGCCCTCCACTGAGCTCACAGACTCTTCTTCACATGTCCTTAGGGAGGCCTCTTTTCTTTAACTTCTCTCCTCTGCCCCAATTTGTGCCAGACTAGCCCTCCTGCCTTCTCTGCTCAGACTAGGTGCCCCTTAGCATCTGCCAAGTCCCAAAGGAAGCACAAAAATGGCATTATTTTGTGGGTTTCTCCTCCTGTGTATGTGAGGGAGGCAGGACTGGGGCAGGCTGAGAACACAGCTCGCTCAGAGCCATGGTGAGGCAGGGTGGAGGCACTGACCAGAGCTCAGCAAGTGTGCACTGAATGAGCGGTGGAGCTGTGGCAAAGAAGCGTGGCGGGCACACAGGAGCAGTTCTTCCTCCTCACCTCCGGTGCCTTCTCTTTCTCATCCTTCTCCTCTAAGCAGTTTTGGTTGGCCTGCTGAGCCCCCTGTGTGGACATCTTGGCAGTGACTGATAACGATACACTAGTATTCTGTCACCTGCCTTGTGCCAGGTGGCACATACTGTTTCCTATGATGAGCTTCCCCAAGGGCTCCTGCTCGTCCTTCAGGCTGGCTTTCAGTGTAACACCTTGAAGAGGCTTTGGGCATCCCAGATGTGGGTCTCCATTAGCCTATCCCTCTCTTCTCTTCAGCACATACAGCAGTTGGATATTTCTCCATTCATAATCTTCCATTGTTTGGTGGATTCACAAGCTACTCTCTCAAGGGGCCAAGATCACCTCTGCTTCCTTCCCTCTGATGATCAGCCACTACTGCAGAGCCCGCTGCCACCCATCAGGGGCTCTGTGCTTTGGAGTGTGTACAAATGAAGGGTTGCATGATATGGTTTCTTTCTCGAACAGATGTCCCAGAGAGGCTACAGAACTCACCCTGTGGTCAGTCAGTGAGAGGTAGAGTGGGGATTTACATCCAGATTTGTCAGATCATTCACTTATTCATTCATGCATGCATGCATGTGTCTATTCACTCTGCCCCTGTTCCATGCAGAGCCCCTATACCAGGAACTGGCCCAGAGATGAATCATCAGAGCTGCTGTCTGGGGGAATGACTTTAGCCAGCAGGGAGAGGAAGGCAGGTCCTGGGAGACTTCCTGAGCTCTTGGAGTACAGTTTCTAGGAATGAGTAGATTTTTTTTGGGGGGGGGGTGGGTCATAGGGCTTGAACGCTGGGCCTGGGCACTGTCCCTGAGCTCTTCAGCTCAAGGCTACTGCCCTACTTCTGGGCCTGAGTATTTTTCCTGAACTTGTCAGCTCAAGGCTATGCCCTACCCCTGAGCCACAGCCCCCCCCCCTCCCATTTTCTAGTGATTAATTGAAGATAAGAGTCTCACATTCTTTAGTACCCAGGCTGGCTTTGAACCTTGATCCTCAGATCTCAGCCTCCTGAGTAGCTAGGGTTACAGGCATGAGCCACCGGGCCTGGCTAGATTTTTTGTTTTTCAGATCACCAGGAGGTATATAGCACAGCAGAAAGTACTGGACAGAGTCAGAAGCCTGGATCCGTCATATTGAAAAAGCCACTTGCCTTCCCTTCAAGCCAAGTGGTTGGTCCTGGTAGACTGTGGGCTTAAATAGGTAACCAGTAAGAATGTGCATTTCCATGTTCCTCTTCACAATGGAGAAAAGCCATCCTACAAAGGCCCCATAGGAGCTGTGACTGTGGGAACAGCTTGGAGTAGACTAAGTCAGTCATCCTCTCCAGCCCCAATTCCCTGCCCTCTCCCTGCCCTTCTCTTCTGTACCACTCTCTGGCCCCCTCTTTTCTTATTCTTTTCTTCTTCCTTGCCTTCTCTTCCTCCCCCTTTTCTCCTCCTGCCCTGCCCAAAGGGGAGAATACAAAGGGTAGTCAAAGTTAATTTAGGCTCAAGTACCTGGTCACCTAGAAACAAGGCCAGTCCCCGGTGCAGGGCCTCAGCCATGGCCTCATTAATCTGTGAGAGGCTGGTGTAAGTAGGACAGAGCTGTTCTGCCCTGGAGAGGGGCCTGGGCTCTGGCCACTTGGCCCCCAGCAGTCATAGGGTCACCCTTGAGTGTGCAATGGGAAGAAGACAGAGGAGAGGAAGGAGAAGCAGGAGATCCCACATTTCTGCAGTCCCTTCTTCCATGGTATCCTTGCTCATAGTCCAAAGACTTGGAATTTGCCATCTATTCTTTCCTTATGTGTCCTTAGCCATGGGCTATTCTTCCTCACAGATACCTGTGCCAGCCTGTTAGAGGTATAGCTGACCCTCAGACGACACCAGGGTCCAGCCACACAGCCCTGAGCTCCCGTAACAGGAACTCCAGTGACATAGGAATGGCTTCCCTCTAACACCTACCTTCCCAAGCTAGGCAGCAACTCAGCGAAGCTGCTTCCTCCCACATACCTCTGCTTTTGACCACTCCCTCTCCATTCTGCTCTGGGAAATGTCCCTTTGGGTCTGAGGACATTCACCGTGCAATGTTTTGGCTCCTGTCTTAAAAGCCTTTTGACCCCACTGCTTTGCCCTATTTGAGATTTTCCACCTCCTACCCTGTAAGGTCACAGGCCCTGCCATCCCTAACCTGAAGGCTCAGTGTGTAATGGACAGGGGGGAGTATAGGATGGTCTGAGCTTACCTCCCACCACTTGTTTTCCCCCACATGACAGTCCTCCTCCTAAGCAGTGTATTACCAGTTTCCATTGGAGCAGCCCTGAGGTCACACACTGATGGGCTGTGTGGAGCTCTTAGCAGAACTTTACTAAAACACCACACATAGTAGGATGGAGGGTAGCTGGAGCCACCATGTCTCTGTGCATGGCCCTCCAACTGACCAGCCAATGACTGGCTTAGCTAAGCCCCGACACAAGTCCTCCCAAAAGATTTGCCAGGAATGTGGCAAGATGGCTTTATACACCAGCCACCACCTGCCTGCCAAACTGTTGGGATTTATTTGTTCAGCAAATTAAGGAACTTCCCTTTTATTGGAAGAATATTACTTTATGAACAGAGAAAAGACCAGAAGGTCCCTGGTTCTTTGAAGTGTTATTCATTTCTTTATGTTATTCTGTGGATGTGTTTTTAGTAAAGAGGAATAATATTTAAGAATCTGAGTTTGAATGCCAGGTTGTTGGCCTCTCAGCTGTGCTATCTTTGGCAAACTATCTCATCTTCAGAGTTCCAGTTTCTGTACCTCTAGGACTTGTACAAGAAAGTCAGTTCATAGAATTGTTCTGAGAAAGAAAATGAGGGGTGTGTGTGTATGTGCATGTGTGTGTGTGTTTATATGTGTGTGTGTGTGTGTGTGTATGTGTGTGCATGTGCATGTGCATGTATGAGCTCATCAGCGGAGCAGCTAGCACATTCACAGCAACTCCAGAATGACAACAGGTACACTGACTTTAATCCTTAACTGCTATGGGACTTCAGGAAAGTTGCTTGGCCATTCTTTGCTTCTTTTTTTTTTTTAATCAGAAAAATGGGGTTCTGATAAAGAATAAAGGGATCACTTGCTGAAAGTGGCAGTACATGCCTGTAATCCCGACTACTTGGGAGATCAGAGGATTAATATTAGAGGCCAGCACAGACAAAAGTTAATGAGAACCTATCTCAGAAAAAAAAAAAAGGCCAGGTATAGTTTGGACATACCTGCAATCTCATCTACTTGGGTGGCAGAGGTAGAAGGATCTGAGGTTGGCCCTGGCAAAAGCATGAGGCCCAATATGAAACAAACAAACAAGAAAGGAAGGAAGGAAGGAGGGAAGGAGAGGAAAGAGAGGAAGGAGGGAGGGAGGAGAGGGAAGTAGAGTTCCTGCCTAGCAAGACCCAGAGTTCAAACCTCAGTTCCCTTAAAAATAAATAAATAAAAGAATTAACAAAGGATTGAAAATGGCTTCTGTTTATAGTAAGTACTTCATAAATGTTAGCTGTTACAGTATTGCTCTTATTTTTTTTTAATACATCTCTTTCTCAGGCTGTTGAGATTCAAAGCCCTTTGTGACCAGGAATGGCCATTCTCTGACAGGCCCTGTCTGCCTGTCTGTTTCAGAGCTGAAAGAGACAAGGACAGTTCTCTAGTTGTTTCAGCCAAGGGGCTGTGAGGATCATTATGAAATTTGGAGTTCAGTATATAGCCAGGGTCAGGTTAAAGTTAATGCTAAGGCTGAGGTCAGGGTCAAGACTGAGCTAAGGAGAGAGCAGTGTCTCCATCTGGAGCTAAGCCCAGCTTCAAATCCTGCTTTCTCATGGAGCCAGCAGGGTCCAGATCCTTGGCAGCTACAGTGTCTTTCCTTGGGTCCCATCTTTAGCCCTTGGGCAAAGCCATCCTTGTGCCTGCCCCAGCCTCCCTGCAGGCCTCCTGGTGTATCTTCCTTCCCACTCAGTGTGAGTCATCTGACAAGGCCCTTGATGCATGCTTGGGAAACCCCAGGAGCCATACCTGTCCTCTGGTTCCATGGAGCCACCAGTTAAGCTATAATAGGAGGGAAGGGTGCCCTCCAGAATGGCACCCGTGCCAAACCTTGGCTATATATTTAGAATAGTCCCAACCTGTTCACTTGGCGGGTTGTAGCCTGGAGTGCTATAGACAAGGAGGCCGGGCGCTCCTTCCCCCAGGCGCTGACAGGTTGATGGAGGGCCCTGCTGCTCCCCAGAGCTGAGCGGGGTTCCTGCGCTGGGCCTTGCTGGTATGGAGCAGGCACAGAGCTGCGTGCACAGATGGCCTTACATGCACTCATAATTTGCCAATATAAATAGTTATTATTAATCTCTCCTGTGCTTTCCTTCTTCCCCTTCCTTTCCCTTTTACTGCTTTTCTCAGGCTGAACAGCAGGGGTGGTGCCTGAAAGCAGGGGCCTTCTCATCTTGATGCCCCAGGGCCTATGCAGAACTTAGCACGTAGTAGGTACATGTGTAGTATGACTCCAGGCAGGTATTTGGTCCCTTTATTGTAAGAGCTCATCCAAACAAGGCCCAAACACAGTAGGGCCTCAGCCAGTGTAGGTTGGTGCACAGTAAGTGCTTCTTCTATATGGAGCCTGACACATAGTAGGGGCTTGCTAGCATAGCACTTGGCCCATGGTAGACATTTTGTACAGTGTTTGGAATAACCAGATTTGGTGGGTCAAGTTTTCATAGCTTCTCTGGTTATCAATCATGTGGTCTGTGATCTGATTGGTACCAGGGCTGCAGAATAAGAAACATACCTTCCATTCCTACATAATCTGGTGGCAAGATCCAGGTGATTAAATATGGGTCCCTCATAGACAAGCTCTCAGAAACTGTAAGGAGATGTCAGGGGCATGGAGGGGGCTGTCTGGAGGAGGGGAATCCGAGGCCAGGCAAGTTTCTGTCTCAGCCAAAGTGCACAGGCGGGTGGCAGACAGTGAGTAGGGTCTGTTAGGATGACTGGAAAGCAACAACGATCCTTGTAGGAGACGTACCCATTGTGGGGTGATGGGGTGATTGCTCCTGTATCCTACAAGCACCAGTGGTAGGAGTTGCTGGCTCTGCTCAGAGTACTCAATACAGCTCAGAGAATCCCTGCTTGCTTCTGTGGGGCAGAAGCAGCAGTGTGTTAGATGTCAGCTGTCCCAGAGTGCTTTGTGGAAAAGGAAGAGTGGGGTAGAAGAGGGAA
This sequence comes from Megascapheus bottae, assembly GCF_031878675.1. Classification (NCBI taxonomy): domain Eukaryota; kingdom Metazoa; phylum Chordata; class Mammalia; order Rodentia; family Geomyidae; genus Megascapheus; species Megascapheus bottae. Next base: position 61,553,901 of record NC_143514.1, read on the forward strand.
TGAGCTCTTTGGAAATTCTGATGAGATGACCTTTGTCCAAGTGGCAGGCAGGACAGGCAAGTAGGCAGGTGGGTTTCAGATTGCAGAGAGTCTGGGTGAAGAGTGTGGATCTGATGCTTGCAGCCCCTGGCCAGACTGAGGTTTCTGAGCAGTGCAGGGAGAGGAGGAGAGGTTCAGGATGAATGGTGGATCCTGGGGCAGTACAGAATTAGAGACCAAGATAGAGGGAGTGATCATTGGTCCAGGAGGGAGATGGGTTGGGATATGGAGGCTGAAATGGGGGAGAACATAAGTCCACAGGCATTTGAAGGTGGAATTGTCTTTGAGGTTGGGGAAGGAGCACAAAGCCAAAAGATAAGTGGGGGTGAATTGAACATCGTGATCAGACACGGAAGCACCAAGTCCAGGAGCAGGTAGGAGAGCAGATGGTCCCTCCCTCCTGAAACTGTTGTTTACTCCTCCCTCCCCTTCACTCCCCTTGAACCTCCTTTGTCCCTGTCCCACATTGTCCTCTTTTCTTTTTTTCCTACAGCAATCTCCTCTGCGCAGTTGCAAAAACTCCACAGTCCAAAGCCCTCGTATGCATCCGTTCTTCCCTGTCTCACACATGTCTCTGTCTCCTCCTCTGTCCTTCCGCATCCTTTCTGAGCCAGCGCTGTTGGAAGAAATATTGAAAATCATAATTGCCAGAGTTTCAAGGTCTTCATGGGGTGTCTGACAGCCTGGTGGGCGGGGACAGTGCCAGAAGCAGAGAAGTGCCCTGGTTTTTGTGTCAGACACAATCAGATTGGGATCCCAGCTCTGCCATTTCAAAGCAGCTAGGTGGTGGAAGAGGTGTTCGATAACAGAATCGCATATGAGCCCAGGGCCTGGCACAAAATACCTATTTTATGAGTGGCAGCTGCCACCATTGCTATTGTCTTTAGTGTTTGCATTTCCTACTAACCAAATGTGTGGCTCTTCCTCCACATGGCTCCTGTTGATACCAGAGCTGCTTTCAGTGGGCTTGTGTACTTCCAGATCTGACGTATTTATCCCCTGTCTCTTCATCTGGCCTCTGCCGTGTGACTGAGACTTCCTGGATATACCGTGCTAGTCACCCTGGCCTTGAATCTCCCTGGCGAACAACAGGACTTAGGTCAGTGATGCAGGGGAACAGGAGACCCATCTCATCTAGCCTGGAGTACTGGGAAGAACAGAACATCCAGAGTCACAGCTTATCAGCTGGGTGACCTTGGATGAGTCACCTACCCTGTTACCCTGTTTCTTAAACTTTGAAGTAGGCACTAGTAATTTCATCTTTTTAGGGGCCAGTGTGCTGATTGTAGGAGATGAGACAACACCAAAAGCAGCTTTGAAGCCGAGAGTGTCGGGGAAGATGAGTTACTTACGAATACCAGAGTTGGAAGGCTCATGTTGTAGCCCTGACTTGATGGACAGTTTTGAGCCATCTGTATTCTCTCCCGAGTCTCCAGTGTCCTCCTATCTGTCGCATGAAGGATCAGTCTAAATGATGTCGCAAGTCCCTGCCAGTTCTGAATGTTTGTGATTGACACTTGGATTTTTCCATTCCCTGGCGGAAACCCAGAAGTCTAAAAAATCTATCCCTGCCTAGGCAGAGGGCCCAGGCCAGGACCCCTAGGCTAGCTCGGGACACCTCCCCCCAACCCTACCCCAGCAGCACTTCCCATGCCACTCCCCACCCTTCCTTGTCCACTCCACCGCCCCTTCTACCTCAAACTGGCCCTTTGTCCAGAAAACTAATTGCTGTGACTCCACTGTTTATTTGGAGACAATACAAGTCGATTGAAACTGCTGCATCAGGAAAAATACGTTCCACTTAGATCTTGAAATTGCTCAGCACTGGCCTTTGAAGAGGCCTGCTTGCGAGAGACGTCCACCCTCGTGCTCCACTGATCACTGGCCACTGTGGGCCATTTGCTTAATGAACCATGTGGCTGGCGGCCAGTGGGGTGGGGCCAGCGGGGCACACCTGCTGCCCACAGGCCAGAGTGGCTGGGCAGCCTTACTGTGCGTTTCCTAGCCCATATTCAGCTTGGCAGCTGGCTCTTCTAGTTGGAGAGGGCACTGGGGTCAACGCAGTCACTGCTAATGGCCTTAATATAAAGAGGACACTAGCCACTGTGTACTAGGTACTAGGCTTGTTCTGTGTCCTCTGCTGAGTAAAGAGTGAGCATCCTGCAGATTTTCTCCAAATGAGAATCATCTTGAAAGGCCAAGATGGTGGCCCTCCCACTGTAGAGACGAAACAGTTAGATCCACACCTCTGAATCAAAGTTCTGTGTCCTCTAATCATTATACTTTGTAGCCTGGGAGGTGGTGGCAGATGGGCTGACTGGGGGATTGAAGGTGAAGTAGGAGAGATTTCTTGATAGAAATGGAAGCCCTATGTCTCCACAGCAAATCGCTTTCTCCCTCCCTTGGGCATCCTGCATCTCTCCATTGCCTGCCTACCGCTGGATTCCAGTGCATTTCCATGCCTGGAGAAGTCATTAGGAAATGTGCAACCCTACCAGGATGAAGAACTTTCCAGAGAGGCTGCACTTGTGCTCTTCAGAGGAACAACATTTTGGGAAGTTTAGAATGCACAGTGTCCTCCAGCTGTTTTGTTTCCTTGCAGAGCAAGCCCCAGGTGAATCAGTCACACTCTCCCAGACTGTCCCCACACCTGTCTTTTAGTTCCCCTCCTCCTGCACTGTGCAGTCACAAGGTGGCTGCCGCTCTTTGAGCGTCCCCTGTGGGCCAGCTGTGTGCATTCCATCTGAAAGACCTATGGTGTGGTTCTTGGGTTTCCTTAAGGACCTATGGGGCCCTGCACCTGGTGAACAGGGGTCTCAGGATAGGAGCAGATGTGCCACGTATAGCTACACCCTTCAGGCCAGGCTGAGGTCTCTTGTCTGGGAAACAAACCTTCACCTGCAGCCAGATACCTGGGTAGGTACAAGCAGGACCAGAAAAAGCAGGATGGGCCTGATTCACTGAGGGCTGGCTTGGGGACTGGCAGTCCAGAGCAGAAATGGACATCTTAGCATCACTGGCTTCTCCTCAGAATCCAGTTGCCTGAGGAGTGAACATACTCTAGAGCGAGGTGGTTACAGTATGCACAGGGCTTGGCAAGGGTAGAGGATGAGTGAGTGAGTGAATGAACGCAAGATTGCGTTCAACTACTACTCGTTCATTTTTCCCTGTTATTCACTTGCTCATTCTTTGTCTACTCTTGCCAGGAATGTTCTGGTCCAGATTTCTTAATGTGTAATTATCTCCAGGCCAACACTAGGGAGAAAATAATGAGGTGCTTCAGGTTAAAAAGGTTTTAGGGCCTGTCCACTCGCTCTTGCTCACTCTCAGGGTCCTGTCGTGTGTCTGTCTAGCTCCATGGAAAAACTGTAGATTCTGTTGCATGGAAGAGGAGTTCTACCTGGCTAGTAAAAGCTTGTCCTGGGACCTGTGTGACTTCGGTGTCACCTTTTTCCTGTCCTCAGTTTCCCTTTCCTGCTTAACCTGTAAGCCAGGCCCTGTCTTGGGGAAGGGAGGGAGAGTCACTGGCACTTGCTGCTTTTCTTTTCTGTCCCTGCTTTCCATCACTGACACTCTTCAGCACAGACCGCAGGATGTTTAGGTGCTTGTCCTGTCTCCTCTATGTGGAAGAATGTGCCCTTGTGAAAATTAGTTGAACCCTGCATGCTGCAGTGTACTCCTGAATTATCCCTATGTCTCCTGTGGCAATGAGGGTTCTGAGGCAGAAAACAGGACAGTACCTGCCTCATAGGTGTACCCTCCCATTGCTGGCTCTTAGTTTTAATTGCCTTATAGCCAGTTATCACTAGGAGGTGGGTGGCAGTGGTGGACAGGGCTTGCACTGAGCCCAGAGCCTTCAGTTCCTGAAGCCCTCCCCCCAGGTTCACTTCCCCAGCAACAGAAGAGTCCTCCTTCCTTTCCTAGGGTGACTGGTGCTTCTGAGCCCCTGAGAAGTAGACCCAAGGTGGGGGGTCCTATCTTCCCCATTCCTCTTTCCTCGGGCAGGGCGGCAGCATTCCTGGATCTTCCAGCTTGAGCTCTCCTGGAATTCACAGGAGGTTTGGAGAGAGAGAGGAAATTCACACTTCAGTGAAAATGTGTTTCAAACAATTAGCAGGTCTTTACCGGCAGGAGCCTTTGAAGTCCAAGCCCAGACCCATCTCTGTGAAGGATTTCCCTAAAACTGACAGGCTGGCAGACACTGCCTCCAGCTCAGCCCTTGCTTGAGTGCCAGGGGCTCCATAGCTCTGGGCTGGCACCACAGAGCTCCTATGAATCCCTCTTTGGTGGTAGCTCCAGGGTTGTCCTCTTAAGAGAGCTGCTTGATAGAGAATTAAGTCTATGTTGGTGTGACCACAGATAGAGCAGGAGAGTCCTGGGCCAAGCCTATGGGATTTTCTTATTTTTCTAGGGCAGGTGAGAAAAGCCCTTGACTATGATCTTGAAATGCTTGCCTGTTTGAACAGTGCCTGGCCAAGTGTTGACATCAACTGAATAAGCAGATGGGTTTAAGGAGGCCCTATGGCTGGGGTGAGCCTGGATAAACTGGGAGCAGGTCAGCAATGGAGAGAGGTGGTCTAACTGAGCTAGAGCTTGGTTTCCTTAAAAGGGCTCCTCTTGGAAGAAAGCGGAGGTCAGATCCTAATTCTGCTCCATGTCGAGCAGCTTGATCTCATTCTCTCCATCTGTAAAATGGGTAAAAATCAGTCTTGATTTTACACAAGGGGAATCCTAGAGAGCGCCAGGCAAAATGTGTGCATAGTGCTCTTCCTGTGATTTTTTTCTTTTTTGTTTTTTGCCTCCTTTTACAGAGGCCAAGTTTACCACTGGCCATGGTAAGAGGAACCCTTTGTACAGGGCCCCGCCTCTTCCCTTGAGGAAGAGGAGTATGGAGAGAAAGCGCCAGCCAGCCAGTCAATGGAGCTGAAAGCAACTAGCTTCACCCCCCACCCCCAACCTGGGCCTCTAGACTCCTGTTTGATTCTTTTCTCTGACATTCCATCCATCATCATAATTGCTTCTCCCGAAAAATGAATTTGTAGTTGATTTCTTCAAAAGAGGGAATCAGCCAACAGATAAAAAGGTTGTTTTATTTAATTTGCATGAAGAGGCCGCCTGCTGCAGCCCAGCTGTGCCAGCTGGGCTTCAGGGAGGGCATTTGGAGTATGCAGTGGTGTGCACAGGTAAGCACTGGCTGCTCCCAGTCCTCGCTCCCGCGATGAAACTCTGATGTCTATACTGATCTTTATTTTTTTTTTAATTTAAATCAGAGGACAAGAGACCTGTGCCAACCCCACATCTATCATTTCTGGGCAGCACCTGGAATTTCTAGTTTGAGAGATTGAGGTCCGAGAAGCCAGACATTCATAAGGGCAAAGACTCTGGCCAACGGGGCATTTATCTGGTCAGAGACCCAGCATACAAGGTGCACAGCATGCAATGTTCTAGAAGGAGAAATAGGTATTTCATTTACATATACATTGGGTCGAATTGGGAGCCAGGCTTCTCTCCGAGATGTTGTCTTTCGTCTTTAGGTGAGCAAATGGGTGATCTTTTATACCAAAGTATATCCGACTCTGTTCAGAAAGGGAGCTCTGTCTTCCAGAAAAGTTCCTGGTGAGGCAGAGGTTAAAGGGCAAGGCAGAGCCACCACTGGGGTATAAGTAGGGTCAAGAATGAAGAGAGGGGAAGGGATTTACCTGAGCAAACAACCTCTGGGGATGGAATCCAGACCCCAGTTGCTGTTTCCTTGAGATTCTGTGACCTTTGCAAGGCCCTTAAGGTGCTAGGCCTTGTCTGGGAAGGTGGGCCCTGTAGGATTCTGGGCCAGGCTATAACATAATTCCTGATGCTGTGCAGCATCTGAGGGAAGAGATCCCAAACATTTTCCTTCTGCTGTGAAGATAACTTTGATACCCCCATGAATGAATGGAAGGGGAGGAGCAATCACATAATTTACTTCTAAGCATAAACCCTTCATCTTTTTTCTTTTGGCCAAGGGGCTTGAACTCTGGGCCTGGGTGCTGTCCCTGAGCTTTTCAGCTCAAGGCGAGTGCTTTTCCACTTTGAGCCACAGTACTACTTCTGTTTTCTGGTGGTTAACTGGAGAGAAGAATCTCACAGATTTTCGTGCCCAGGCTGGCTTTGAACTGTGATCCTCTGATCTCAGCCTTCTGAGTATAGGTATGAGCCACTGGTGCCCAGCACATTAAACCCTTCTGTAAGTAAAGATGGGCTCTGTTAATAAGTACCCTGAGACAGCAGGTATAAACTATGGCAGACCTTGGCAAAATAGGATATATATTATTACCCTAGACATATATCAGATGCAACAGAGACACAGGCAGATAGCTTCCTTAAAAGAGTTGCCCAAGGGGGCATTGGACATGTTTGCATGGACTCACAAGGTATGCCTGGGGACACTGGGCCCATTGAATGGAGGTGGAAAAGCAGCTGGGCAGTAGCAATGGGGTCTGGATTCTACCCCTGGGGTACTTTCTTAGGCAAATCACTTACTCTACTCTCTCTTTGCTCCCCTTTCTTCTCTAGGAGGTGCTGCACATGAAAGTAGCTTCTATATTTATTGCATACTGTAATTGCCTTGTTCCTTTATTTGTTTACTTGCTTATTGCCTGTGCCCCCCGCCTGTCATATAAGTCCCTGAGGACAGAGACCTTGTCTGTCTTATCCACAGCTTTGTGCCCAGCTCTAAAAACAGTGCTGAGAATAAATTGACATTTGATAAATGCGATGCAGATCTGAGACCCACTGAGGGGCCTCATTTGCAGAGTGTAGGGACAGTTTGGGTGGAGGCATGTGAACCAGTTCTCTCTCAGAGAGTTCATTCCTGTCTGTGCCATGTTTCCTTGTTTCCCTCTGATTCACAGGCTGTAGAAAGAGCAGCATTCAGACCTCAACATACAGTATTCGTTGCAATTATTAACTTTGGGGATTGGTGGGGCTGGGAGTTTCCTACATAAAACGTTCTAAAGATAGCAACCAGGTATATATAGATAATGACTAAAGACTGTTGTAGTCTTTCACTAGCAAGCCCCTACCCATCCACCCCCAAGCATCATGGATACCAATTGATGCTCATTGTGATGGGTTTGTAATACACACTTCTGACAGTGGTCTGTCCTGGGTTTCATGCTTCTTTCCTAATTGTCTCTCCTGTGAGGCATCTTTTTGCTCTTCATTTCATAGTTCTAATCCTGCCACATGGAAGATGGAAAGTGGAATCTTTGGGTTGGATAGGAACTCTCTTTGCAAAAGTAGCCAAGGTGCTGTTGCTGTTGCTGCTCTAACTGCAAGATGTTATGACCCAGGGGACTAAGGCTCTCCCCTGGCTCCTCAGGGAGTGTAGGCTTTACATTTCATGTTCTGCTTCTGTGTGTCCTGTGTTAGATGTCAGGTTCTTGGAAGCCATAATCACCTCAGGACAGGAGGTACACCTATTCATATAGCCAATGGCTGGATGAGCCAGGTTGGCTCAGATTTAGGGACAGACCACTTGAACCAAGGACTCCCTCTTTCCTCCCCAATCTTCCTCTGGCTCATAAGACCTGCTCTTCCCTGTGAGTCAACTTTATTCTCTCATGTTGACTTTTCCAGGAGGCCGAAGTCATGGCCTGTGGAAGCTCCAGGCTTTCATCTATGGTACATTTATGTCTGAGAGCACATGTCTTCTCTCTCCCAGCTCCTGCTTTGCAAAGCCCAGGAAAAGAACACACTTGGTTGGTGATCTCTAACCCATTGCTGGAGCTGGCACTTAGTAAGAGCAGTCGGCTCTAATTCATAACAGTCTGGAACTGGAGGGTGAAGATCTAATGCCCTGAAAGAGATGAGACCAGGGTGGTGATCAAGGTCATACTGCTAGGGGATGTTGTGAGTTGGACAAATCTCCTAGGTTAAGACTGGCATGGGGTATGGGAAGGTGGGGGGTTATCTCCTGGCCTTTCATCAAGTAAAGGGAGAACTTTGAAAAGCAGATGGAGCTGAGAACACATTTCTCCAAAGAACATAGACATCACTCTGGGCAGTTCTTCCTTCCCAGGCAGCTACAGGCCAGAGGTTTCCTATTTGATTATTTCAGACCACTGCAACATGACCAGTGGTTCAATCCTGGTTTTTGGGGATGCTGAATCTAACAGAAGGTACCTGTATGTTCTTTACAGGAAAAGAAATCAGGTCTGTATCCCATTGCTTAGCTGACATGGCATCTGTCTCCCCATCTTCTCCCTTTGCTGGCATGGGTTAGAGCCTGCTGCAGAGTTCCCAGCAGGAAGTACCATCATTTCCCACTTGAGGAAGGCCATTCACTGCTTCCTGCTGCATCTTCCAGCCTCAGCTCCTGCCCTCCTCCAGCCTTTTCTGCAATTGCAGACTATGTGAAACTGTGTCCTCCCCCCGACAGGTCCACAAGCATCTGAAGGGTATTGCTCAGGGTTTAATGCACGACACAGGGCTGGGTACCCAATGTGTCCTTACGAGAATGTGTCTTGACATGTATCAGTGAGCGGCATTCATATCGGCTTCTCAGCCTGCACACCGGCAGATTTGGTTAGCAGAGCAGAGTATCCCATGGAGACCACTCAGTGCAGCCTAGCCAGCATTTGTCTGAAGGCCCTCAGGCTGACTACAGAAGGGCATTTTCCTCCATCTGGGTTAGTTAATGGGTATAGTGGTTCCTGTTATGCATTGATGTGACACTTGATCATTCATTGTAAACTTGAAGTGATCGCAGTGGGAAGGGCTGTTTCTCAAGAGCTAGTTGCTTCCTTGCTTTCTCTTTCTCTCCTTGGCTTGTTTTTGTATTTGTTCTGTCTTCGACGGGATGGTCCTTTCTACAAGGGCATAGTGATCTCCTGCTCTACACCTCTTCCCCCACCCTAATCATTTAAGGGTGGGAGGAGGCAGAGCTTGTTTCGGGGGTCATCGTCCTATGCCAGCACTTCTGTTCCACTGAATCACAGAACAACTTGTACGGTAGATAGGTGATATACTAGATGGCCATCCTGCAATGGGGAAGAGTTCACAATATGTATAAGAGCGCTGTCTCTATGCATCAACATTTGCGGACTTCTAGGCTGGGCATTGAGGCCTCAAACCTGTAATCCAAGTGACTCAAGATGCTGAGATCTGAGGAATGCAGTTCAAAGCCAGCCCGGGTAGGAAAGTCAGTGAGACTGTTATTTCTAGTTAACCACCAAAAAGCCAGAAGTGATGCAATGGCCCTGCCTAGTAGTGGAGCACTAGCCTTGAGTAAAAATTAAAAAGCTGAGGGACAGTACCTAAGTCCTGAGATGTAGGTATCCCAGTACCAGCACAAAACAAATACACAAACAAAACCCAGCCAACCAAAGAACATTTGAGGACTTCTCAATGGAGTCCAATTTCCTTCTTGTATGCAGAGTGGACTAAGAAATCACCTTCCATCTAGACACCCCTCCCCCCGTTAACATGATGGGTATTCTTTTAGTGGTCCTGGTGCTGATTCCCTCCAATCCCCACTCACATATAGGCATATCACTGAGCTGTCTTCCCAGACTAATCTGTGCTAGCAGGATGAGGCTGTTTTTCTAGCTAATCTCATTACTGCCCATGGAGGTCTTCTTCCCTGATTTGAAGCACCATCCTTCTGGCTTCATCATCTGCCCATTTTGAAGAGCTCTGGCCTTGAGTCTTCAGCTAACTCAGCAAGAACGGTGGTGAAGGCAGGTTGAGCCACACGGCTCGGTTCTTGGTTTGTAGCACACAGAGCTCTACTTCTCCACCTGCTCTTGGGCTCAGTTCCTAATTCTCCATCTTTTCTGCAGTACTACCATGAAAAACTTTATCAAATGTGCTGCTGGAATCCAGATCTGCTGAATTTACAGAATCTCCTGCATCTTTCCACCCAAGGATTCTCTCAGAACAGGAAATGAGGTGGAAGTCAGATGTTCCCATTGTTCGCTCACTTGCTCCATGTATTTATGGGAGCCCTGACTATGTGCCAAGCATCCTCCATCCGAGGATGGAAAAACACGGTCCCTCTCCTCATGGAGGTTAAATTCCGGTGAGAGGAGTGGTGCATAAAGAAGAAAATGCATGTGTGCCAGATGCCACCAACCCTTGTAGAGAAAAGTAAAGCTGAGAAATGAGAGTGAAGAGATTAGGGGTGATTTGAGGGAGGTTGCCAACAGAGGTGACCTTCTAGAAAAGGTCTGGTTCTCCATGGATGCAGGCCAGCTCTAACTATTTCTTACTTAAAAATCTCAGACACTCTGGCCTCTCTAGAATTGGCACAAAGACATTTCCCCCTCTCCTCCACTTCGGTTGTCCTCAAAAACTTTGGAATTTCTTGACTCTGTCTTTGGAAAAGTAAGCCTTCTCATTTCCTGTTTCCCAGCCCCTTCTAGTGACAGCTTAATCTCAAGGAAACTCATCAGTAGCTCCCTCTTGATCCCTTTCCTATGTCTTGGGCTTGGATTGATCCAGACCAAGGGGCTTGTTCTAGCTGGAACCAAACAAGACATGTTCTTCTTCTTCTTTTGTATCTTCACTGTATTGGGCTTCCGGTTCCTTCCATCAAGGCCTGCTTTAATCTCTTAGTCTGATTATGATTCTCTTTGACAAAAAAGAGAAGTTTCTCTTTGCATTATTTATCCCCACCATGGCCAAAATAGCCCCATTCGTCGTCTCTGGAATCTGTTTGTAGTTTTCTTCTTATTTTTTTCCCCCAAGACTCAAAGTTTCCAAGCAAGCATCTTTAGGAGGGGAAAAAACAAGAAAAGTGCATGGCAACAGCATTTTCTTTTTAAATTTTCAGAAAGCAATCTGAGGGAGTCGGGGGTGGTGAGTCTTCCAGTGTACCATCAATTTGCGGTTAATTGGTTTAGAATTCATTAACCACATTTTCCTGCCTGCCTCTGCCTGTCTTTGGAACGGTGCTTGAGTTTTCTGATTCTTTGAGTTGCCAAACTAATAATTCCCCTACTTTATTTCCTGACTCACAGTTAGTTTGTTTTAGTCTAAATAATGCATATTCAGCTTCATTAGCATATATTTGGATCATTTCTGACTTGAATGTATTCAATCCCATCAATTTACCATTAGTGAGATCATTCAGGAGGGAAGTTTCCATATCTTTAATGCTTGTGTCAGTCATTCCCATCTTTTCTGGGTATGGGGAGGGCAGGATAGGAGGAAGGGAGGAGGGAGAAGGGAGAGAAGGCATTGTTTTCTCAAGATGTTTGCTGACCTGAGGACCCCAATATCCTAGAATCAGAGACCACTCTGCCTCAGGAGCACAAATGCGATCTTCTTGTGGTTAGAAGTTCTGAGTGATGACACAGCTATCCGTGGACAAAGCAGGCCAGAGGATGTGGAACCATCTGAGATGCCCTTCTGAGCCTGGTCCCAGAATACCCAGGATTGGCTGTGCAGGCTCCAGTCAACCTGAAATGAAAAATGATCCTGTGGTGGCTCCCACTTGTAACTCTAGCTACTCAGGAAGCTGAGGTCTGAGGGTTCTTGTTCAAAACCAGCCTGAGCAGGAAAGTCTGTAAGACTCTTATCTCCAGTTAACCACTAAAAAGCTGGAAATGGAGCTGGAGCTCAAATGTTCGAGTGCTAGCCTTAAATGAAAAAAGCTAAAGAGATAGTACCCATTTCCTGAGTTCAGCCCTAATATATACACACACACATACACACACAAGGTTGGTTTCCTTAGACAAGCATGATGTATATTTTTCTTGCCTGTTTTGCCTGTTTCTTGAATACCTACTATGTACTAAGCACCCCACTGGGTGCTAGGTATTCATTCATTCCTGACTAAAACACTCATGAGGCTATGTGAGTGTCATGGGACTTTATAAACAGTAATGTAACAGGTTTCAAGTAAATGTACACACTGTCTTGTTACCTTTCCAGCCTATGTGTGGGTCATGCTCACCCAGGAAGAAGGAATTCGAAGGAATGGGAAAGAGCTGAATTACTCAAATAAGACAGAGAATTCAATATCTCGAAGAGATATTTCCAAACATGGAAGAGAAAGGAGGCAGAGTACCAAGAAAGGGCAAGGAGATAGGTTAAGGAGATGAAGCAGAGGACGGAGCTGGGGGGGTGGGGTTGAGGGTATAGCTTAAGTAGAAGAGCAGCTGCTTAGCAAGAGCAAACCCTTGAGTTGAACCCTGTTACAACCAAACAAAGAGATGATTGGTACTTGCCTAAGAGCTTAGACTCTGGGGACTGAGGGACAGAGAAGAAATGTGTACTGTGTTTTTGCTGAGCTGTGTTTGCAAAGCCCCCGTCTCTCCACAACGAGTGTCTATGTTCCTTTGAGAGCGAGGAGTCTGGTGACTGAGTGCTTCTTGGAGCAACAATAGGTGAAGCTAAACTGAGGAGGCACTTGGAGGGATGTGTCACCTTCACCACTTTTGTAGACAATTACAATTTGTATTAAGTGCGATGGAAGGGAAGAATGAGGACTGGGAGGTTACTGTGCTTATCACGGGAAAGCTGATCTGGAGATGTGACACGTGGGTTGAGACCTGAAGGGTCTAAAGGTGTTGACCAGGGAGAAGAAATGGAAAAACATTCTATCAGAGGACACAGTACCATGAAACCTCTGAGCTGGGGAAGGATCTGTCTTATTTAAGGGCCTGGAACAAGATCAGTATGGCTGGACAGAAAGAAGCTGTAGGTTTAGAATCAGGAAAAAAGCAAGATTCAGAAAAGTATGCAGGTGATCAGGAAAATAGTGCCGCCATAAAGTCTGCCGGCAGGAGAGTGGTGTGGGCAGAGAGGCCTCTTAGGCATCTGTCTGAGTGTGTACTAGGAAAGAATGGCTCCTGCAGGCCTGGGGCAGGGACTGGGAGGGAGCCAGCAGGCACCTGTACAGCCTGTATACAGATGCTTATCCACACAGTCCACATAGGGAGAGCTTCGCCTCCCTGCCGCTCTGTACCACCCAGTCACATCAAGGCCCTGAGGCAGATCTCCTGTCCTCACCTATCCACCCACTCCTCTATAAGCAGAGGGGCAATCCTGGTGACTTTATGGCTGAGGTCCTGACTAAGACAGTAACATTGTTGCCCATCAGGAAGTGTGGCCCAGGGGACTTGGAATATTGCAGACAAACAGTCCCTTATTCCAGAGGGGCATAAAGAAGTGGGGTTCTGGAGAAGAGCTTGGGCCAACATTCCTGCTTCCTCAAGAGAAGCAGAAGGATGAGGGGAAGGCAGCTATGTCCTCCTCAGGGCTCTTAGGACTCCCTGGATCTAACCAGTAGAGGAATCAGAGGCAAAACATGACTTCTATCACCTGCCCTTAGTAAGTTCTGATATTCATTGCATAGTCCTTAGCTAGACCTAGATGCAACCTTTGAATCTGGAAGCAACACTAGAAAGAGACACAGTGAGACACCTGGTCTCACTGAGACACACAGTGCCTTCTGCTGCCTTGAGCCTGTCAAAGCAGCCAGAGATACTGTTACTTTTTAGTGCTAGTTTAGTCACTCGGTTATCTCTGTGTAGATTAATTGGCTTGCAGATAGAAGATGAAAAATAAAGAAAATAATAAAGAGGGCATTTTTTGCCTATGTCTGTTGCTCTACCACTTGAGCCACAGCTCTACTTTTGGGTTTTAGTAGTTAATAATTGAAGATAAGACTTTTGTGCTCAGGATGGTTTAGAACCATGATCCTCAGAATTCAGCCTCCTGAGAAGTTGGGATTACAGATGCAAGCCACCAGCACTCAGCCATGATCATATCTTTATTTCCCAAGATGCCAACTGTTTGGAACTCCTCAGGTCCTATTAGGTCCTCATTGTGTTTCTCCCCCATTAGCAGTCGGTTTAGGTGGCACTCTTGATGAAAATACCCCAGGAATGGGGGAGTGTAGCTCAGTTGTAACTCATGTGAACTGAGGGCTGACATACAAAATAAGCAAAGTCACTTGGCTGAGAGGTGAGGTGTGGCAGGGCCTAAATCTGAGTCTGCTGAGCTAGTCACATTAGCCACATGGGCTGCCTGACAAGCCCTGTTAGTATAGGCTTTGTTCTCTGTTCATAGAGAAGAGAGAGAGACAGACAGAGAGAGAGAGACAGACAGAGAGGGAGAGAGAGAGAGAGACAGAGAGAGAGAGACAGACAGAGAGGGAGAGAGAGAGAGAGAGAGAGAGGGAGAGAGAGAAAGAGAGAGAGAGAGAGAGGGAGAGAGAGAAAGAGAGAGAGAGAGGGAGAGAGAGAAAGAGAGAGAGAGAGGGAGAGAGAGAAGAGAGAGAGAGAGAGAGAGAGAGAGAGAGAGAGAGAGAGAGAGAGAGAGAGAGAGAGAGAGAGAGAGATCTCAGATAGAAACAGACAGTGTAACAGACTGCAGTGATTGGCAAATGTGTTTCTACATATTGGATGCCATTATAATAGAATCAGTGTATATTAAATCTGTCCTTTGGCATGTGTGGTTGTTAGTATTAACAGGATCTTGGGGTTTTGCACAACCTTTTCCCTACCATTATTCTAGTACATGCCTTCCAAGTCAATTTGTGTGAGAGACATTGGAATAGACTCTACAGCAGGCAAACAGACCAGATGCCTTGTTTCAGACCGTTTTCCAGGCAACAACTGATTGTAGAGACATTTGTGGCAATGACCAGGAAGAACTGCCTTCCCGCCCTCTTCTAAAAACTTCGGAATGAAAGGAGAAGATGGAACCATTCATACAGGAGATGGAGTGGACAGGTGTAACGTGGCAGATGGAGACACAACATGATTCCTATTTTATCCTAGAAACCTCTCATTGGAGAACATGCTGGTGACTGAAGCATGCTGAGTCTTGGATAGAGAGGAAAAGCCCCAGGAGCGTTCCCTCCATGGTCCCTGACTTCTGACTCCAGAAGGAAAAAGATGTAGAACTCTTTCAAGTGTTTTTGCCACCAGGGACAGAGGGAAGAAAGGCCTAGAGCCTCTTACACCACCAAGATCCATTGGTAGATGCAAGGATCAGGACACTTCCAGGACCCCAAAGAACAAAGTGGAGTGTGGCCATCGCTTTCTTGGGACTAGTGTTCACTATGTTGAGATTGACCAGTAACTGAAATCCAAGGCCAGTTCTCCATACCTCGTTCTATAGTACAACATAAATTAAAATACGTGTTAGATTTAGTGACATAGAACGTAAAGTCATTTTAATTGGAGTTCAAATCAATCAGTAGAGATTGTCAGCAGCAGGATTCACAGCCATGTCCATAGAGAACAAAGGAAGAACAAGCCAAGTAGGGAAGGGAGGGTAGCAGATTTGTGGGATGCCTACCCTCCGGGAAGTTCCAAGCAAAAAGCAAGTTCATTCAGGAAGGGGAGGAGGCGCTAACAAATCCATGCTGTCATGGTAAGCCTCAAGAGCCAGAGATTGGGGGCTGGTCAGGATGCAGCATGAGAAGTGGGCAGGTAGAAAGGTGGGTTCAGAAAAGGATCTTCCAAACGATCTCACCAGAGCTAGGTAGGACCAAGTTTGGATGGCAGTCAATTCCTGAGAAATAGAGCTGACAAAAGCTGGGTCAGAAAGTTAGCCCCAGCCATCAGCTAAGGAACAGATAAGTAAGGCTCCTTGTGGACTCTGGAGACCCAGCAGCTGCCACCCAGATGGAAGGGGCACCCCATGGCGCCCCCTGGGAACAGGCTGGAGAAGCTCCCATCTGGTCTCAATGCATGTAAGGATGATAGACTCTCCTCCAAGTGTTTCAGTGTTCAGGCAATATGGCAAAGACAGTTCTACCCAGAGTTATTTGGGCAAGGACAATCATTCATTGAGTACCAGCATTGTCCCGGCTGTAAACACAGAGCTGGGAATAAAGCAAGAAACTTCAGACTAGGGCTATAGCTCATTGGTAGAGAACTTGCCTAGCATGCTCAAGGCCTGGAGCCAAATCCTCAGAGCTGCAAAACTCACAAACACCACTGTCCATTTCCTTGTAAAATTTGAAGTCACTGTTAAAAAGAGATGGACAGGAGGCTGAGATCTGAGGATCTCAATTCAAAGCCAACTTGGTCAGGAAAGTCTGTGACACTTTCTAAGTAACCACCAAAAGGCCAGAAATGGAACTGTGTCTCAAGTGGTAGAGCAGCATCCTTGAGTGGGAAAGCTAAGGGACAGAGTCCAGGCCCTGAGTTCAAGCCCCAGTATTGGAGTGCACATACACACACACGATGGACAATAAACAAGTAAATATAAGTATAATTGCAAAAGGAGTCAAGTACTAGGAAGGAAACAAGTAGGATTCACAATGAGGAAACGCGATAAAGAATCCATAGAGAAGAGGATTGAGGAGGTTGTTTGGGGAGAACAGGGAGGCTGAAGTTGAGACTACAGAACGGTGAGCACTCAGTTGTCCTCTCTCCTGGGATACCAGAGCCAAGAAGGAGCTCGGCAGCAGAAGGCAGGCAGGGGCTGCCTTTTTTTTATGCAATCTTGCTCTTCACTGAGAGTCCCTGTTGATCCTGTACTTATTAAGAGTCATCTCAGGTCTGCTATTATAGTTTGACAAATTTACTTTGTAGAGAAAGAACATGCTGGTACAGAAGCTTGTGATAAATACTTTGAGTCCCAAAAGACTGAGTGGAGGGGAAGCTCTGCTAAAAATGACTCCACAGCCACTTGTGATAGTAACCAGTAAGGCAGGCCCAGGACCTAGAAGGACAGAGTCTCTGGGAATGGACTGTGCACATCAGAGTTAAGCCAGGGCTAGGGCCAGTGTGCATACTCTGCTCTCTCATTACCTGGGCTCACGCAGAGAGAGAGGGTATGTCTTAAAGTACAGGTTCTAAAGGAGAAAGCTCCTAGTTCCTAATGTTCTTTTTGACAGTGGTGGCAGTCATTCAAAGAAATGGGTCAGTTCTAAGTGGAAGCTGATATGTTTCCCATACACCACCCATACAGAAGCTCTCCTCACACCAGGCCTGGCCTGCAGTCTACCATGCCCTTGGCCCATTATGGTTAGGTCTGCATGTAGTTCAATGTTTTTATAAATGATGAAAAGTAGAGACTTGCCCCTAACTTTCTCTGTAACCCTGGGCAATCCCTTTACCTTTATGGCCCTCAGTTTTCCCACCTGTAAAATAAGGATTTGGGCTGGAGGACTCCCAGCTTTGGAATTATGATTCTGTAAGGTCAAGAGATTTGGGAGATCATAATAGCTCAAAAGCTATGTGTATATGTCCATGTAGAATGAAGCTAAGCAAAATAAACTCCAGAATATGAAAACAAGAGGTTAATCTTTATGATTTTTTTTTGCCAGTCCTGGGCTTGAGCTCAGGGCCTGAGCATTGTCCTTCAGTTTTCTCAAGGCTATAACCCTACCACTTGAGCCATAGCACCACTTCCATCTTTTTCTGTGTAAGTGGTACTGAGGAATTGAACCTGGATCTTCGTGCATGCTAGGCAAGCACTCTACCACTAGCCCAAGCTCCTAGCCCAAGCTTATTGTTTTTAATATACTATATGAAGCTATTTATTTTCTCATCTTTTCCCCTTATGGTTTATCTCATGTTGTTATTGTGTCTGAATGTGGTACTTGGTATATTATGTATACATTTATTTGTTTATTTGAAAAAGGGAAGATAAAGGGAAAACAAGATAAGTGGGAAAGTGGGAGAAAAGCATGGGAAGGAGTAACAATGTTCAAGCAGTAATGTACCCACTACCTGATGAATATAACTGTAACCTCTGTATACATCACCCCAACAATAAAAAATAAAGAGATTTGGGAGGTCAAGAGAGTCAGCTAATGAAGACAAGGTATGAAGACTAGTTACTCACTTACTGGTAAAGTATGATAGCTGAGATTTTTAAGGATAGAAATCTTGTGTGTACCTACAGATCTGAAGAAGGTATGAACATATATCACCAAATTGTAGAAGCTTGAACCAGAAGGCCTTGGGTTAGCCAGCTTTCATGAAGACCTACCAGGATCTGGCCTCTTGCATCACAGCCACATGTTCCTCTTCCACACTGTATTAGCATTGCCCAATAAGATCTAATGGGTTGTGATTCTTCGTGTTAGGTTATAAATGACATTGACCCTTGACCTTGCTCTCGGATCACTCACTCTGCAGAAGTCCTGTCAGGAGGACACTTAAGCAACTCTAGAATAGCCCACATGATGAGACCTTGAGACTTTCAGCCAGCCCAGCAGCAGTGTGCTAGCCATGTGAGTCTGCCATCTTGGATGCATCCTCTAACTTCCCCCAAGCTTTCAAAGAAAGGCCTGGAGCCTATGTTAACATCTTGCTATATAACTCATCATCCAAGGCCCTGGAGCCACAGTAATCTAAATTTCTGAATTATATTAAGTAACTATGTTAAATAATGCCATCTTAAGTAATCAAGTTTGGAGATAATTTGTTATACAGAAGCTGAAAGCTTGTAACAGTATCCTTTAAGTTCCAAAAGAAATAACTCAAAGGTAGTTCTTTACAAATTTTATTTACCGGATCTCCTAGCTTCAGGAAACATTTTACCAATCAAAAAAAACCTAAGGCTCAGAGCTCCAGAGCAAGGAAATCTGTTTAATTTTGCTTAGCCTGTGGTTCCCCAAACTCATCACTGCGGGTCCTCTTTTTACCCCTATCATTTCCACAAATCGGTGTCCCATGGAATATGATTTGGGAACTACTGGTTTTAGAATAAATAAACCTTTGATTTTTACCAAGGTACTCTGTGCTTGAAACTCCCAGGCTCTATTTGGGTCAAAAATATATCTAACTCCATTCATATAGCCATCAGTTCTTCTTTCAACAGCATTCACACATGCCTCTCTGCTGGAACCATGCTGACACCCGAGATACAAACATGAACCACGGCATCTCTGGCCTCAAAGGCTTAGTTGTGTGGTTGTTAGAGTGTGATCTTGGATGTCATCCTCGTAACACCTGAAGCTCAGCCTCATCCCTCACAAGTTGGGAGACACTTTGGGCAGATCACCTTTCTATGAGTCTTTCTATAAGTTGAAACTAATGACAAGTGTGCCTGTCCTATAGGAAAAAAAAAATGAGGATTGATTGAAACCACCTATGCAAAGCATTATTTATGTTCCTGCCATTTCATGTCAGTATCAGCTTTCCTTTGCTGTGATAAAAATACCCGAGATAATCAACTTATAAGGAGGAAAGGCTAGGGAGCCTTCAATCCACAGAATCTTGACTTCCTTGCTTTTGGATCTGTGATGGCAGAGCATATCGTGACTGAAGCATGTGGCAGGAGGACCAGCTCACTACATTGTGCCCAGGAATCAATGCCCACTTCAGCAGTACCCTCTGTCACCCTATCATCCTCCCAATATTCCCCCTCCACTCCCGCTTGTACCACACGCTGGTGGCTAAGCTTTCCACACATGGGCCTTTAAGGGAACACTTGGGATCCATTTTATGGGAGTGTTCAATAAACAAGGTCTATTTTCATTTACCATCTATTCTTCAGGTTCACCCCATATTCAGGGTGCCATCTCCAAGATATACCCTAGTACCGACCCTGCCCCTCTCTCTCCCATTCAGCTAAGGTCTCCTTTGTTGTTCCTTCCTTGAGAACATCCTGATCTTACTTCTGTCTCAACATTTCCCTGATGTACTATTGGAAGGGTCATATGACCGAGGCAGAGAATGAGGCTGAAGAAGTAGGTTTGGAGGGAGTTTTGTTGTTGATGTTGTTGCTATAGGAAGTCTAGGTTGAACTCTTTGGTATTGCGAAGTCAATGAAGTGATAGCTGGCTGTCTATCCCCAGGCTTGGCTCAGCCTGTTGTCCAAGTGAAAAACTACGCACACCCTGTGCTGGTAGACAGCTGACAAGGGTTGAATCTAGAACTAAGGATTTCATTGCTCCCACCTCTACTTAGCACCACTGTCACTTTGTGTGTGCACCAATACTAGTGCTGGAACTCAGAGCCTAGGCACTGTCCCTTAGATTGTTTTGCTCAAAGCTGGTGCTCTATCATGGGAGCCACAGCTTCACTTCCAGCTTTTTGGTGGTTAATAAGACTCTCACTGACTTTCCTGTCCAGGCTGGCTTAGTGCTATGATGAAGATCTCAGCCTTGAGTAGTCAGGATTACAGGTGTGCTCTACCAGTGCCCACCTACACTGTCACATTTGTTCAGACACATCTGCCACACTAGCTCATGCCCTCCTTTGTTCACTGGAGTGGCCACAGAGAAAAAAAAAAATGGGCCATGCTGTAGAGTGCTCTGAGATTCTGAGGCTGTATCTCTCTGGTGGAGGTGGCTGCAGCCAGCCTCCCACGGCAGCAGATCCCTTTCTGGCAACATCTTATACACTCAGAGAGGCTGGCAGAGAAGAAGGAGGAAATCTGACTCCCAGCGTTTGCCTTTATTTCCTCTATAGACCCTTCTCCCCCCCCTTCTCCAAGGAGTCAGAATCTGACTCCCAGCGTTTGCCTTTATTTCCTCTATAGACCCTTCTCCCCCCCCTTCTCCAAGTGTGAAGATCACCCTGCCTCTTCCCAGAGGGCCCCCAAATCTTCCCAGAGTTCAGCAGGCCTGACTCTAGGATTCTCTGTCTGACCTCCTTTCCCTGTCTTTTTTTTTTTTTTTTAAATCGAGACAGGGGGCCACATGCCAGAGTCTCCAGGGTTTTCCATGTGGTGCTCTGATGCCCCTCCCCTTCTGCCTCTGCTCTCTCTCCATCTCATGCACAAATTCCAGAGGCAGAATTCTTGACAATCTCTGTTTCTTTTCAAATCTGTGAAATTGGGACTCGGAGGGCGATCTGGGGCTCTGGGTCTCCAATTATCTCTCTCCCCCTGCCTTTTGGGGGCCTCCTACTCTCCACGCAGCTCCGAGCAGTCAACAGCCTCTCGGAACCTGTTGAAATCTATTACTGACCTTTGGTCTCATTCTCCACAAAGGAGCTTTCCGCAGCACGCAGGCGGATTAAACAGAAATGAATTGGCCGGCAGAGGCTTTACGACCCTCTGCGTTCTGCCTCCCTTCCTCCCCCCCCCTTTCTTTCCTTCTATCTCACTTTTATTTTATTGTATTTTATTTTCTGGAAAGCCAGCTGGGCAGAGCCAAGAAGATAAGGCGATGTTGGCCGAATGAACGGAGGTCACAAACACCTGAACGAAATTCACTTTGTTCGTTTTGCAAAGTAGGCCACCGGCAGTTCCTCGGCAAGGGGCCGGTTAGTGCTAAATTCATCGCATCTGGCAAAAATGAAAATAAAACAAAATGAAAAGCCCATAAAGTTGAACCGTTAAATATTTAGGGCTCGTGATGAACAGCATGTCATAATATTTGTTGAATTGCATTTGCTATTCAATGCATCTTTTCCACTTAAGTCCTCAGTTTGGAGGTAGATGGAGAAAACGAGAAGAATGAGGCAGCATCAAAAATGAAACGTGGGCTTTAATTTAACCTCAAAAGACAAATCTCGCTGTCTGCACACCCTGGGCTTGCATGGCTGTTAGAGCTCTCGAGCAGGGGTCTCTGCCTCCCCCAGAGCCTGTCTCTTAGTGTTCCCACACAGCTCCTGTGTGTAATTAAGCAGATGCCCTTCGACGCTGGATTTAAATTATCAAATGTCAAGACGTGACAGTTTATTTGTATATGTTTTCCTTGCTTAGCAATTCAAGCAGTACCTGGGGAAGGGAGATGCCAGGCTCTAGGAGGGAGCTTCTTTTGGAAACTTCATAATGTCTGAAATTCCACTCTTACAGGGTTACTATTTCAGCTCTTTTACCTCTCCAGCAAATTCCCCAGGAGAGGCCACAGAAATTTCCTTACTCATGTGATCTAAGGGAGGCCCAGAATTTTTTCATGGGATTAAAGGAAAGTGAAAGTGATTCTAAGAGCCTGAGAGTCTGAGGCAGGTACGTCCCAGTTCTGGTCTTAGGGAGAATTGCATATACTGTCTGAACCAGGCTGGGAGATTCTGATTAGGAAAAAAAAAAGACAAAAGGGCAGGTTGTGTGTTTTGCATGATAGAACACCTGCCAACAATCACTGTGAGGGGCACAGGAAGGGTGGGAGGAAGGGAGGAGAGGATAACTAAAGGAACAACCACACATGTATGCATTGTGTATGAAGCCTGGGTCTCACCTCCCCAACCACATTTTCTTTGTCTACCTTCAGTCCCACCCACATAATCAGGATATCTGCTCTGCTTGAGAGCGGGCTGGGAGGGGAGGGGGAGTACAGGGATTCTTGTCTTCTTGTCAAGAGTACAAAGGATGGGGACAAAGGGCAGGGTTACACATTTGTAAAGCAGCTGTTGGACCCCAAGGATGCTTGAGGCCCTAAAAATCACTGTGATCTAAAGGGTCATCAGAAAATATTTTTGAGGCTCTCTGGCCAATGGCTTCCAAAAATTATTGTGCAATGACTTGGAGGCTCAGTAAGCAATAACCTTAGTGATTAGTGAAGAGTTGGTTTAAAGCATTGACATTCAGTGACCTTGAAAGTCAGGAGAGAATGACCTTAGAAATCAGTGAGTAGAGGTGTGAATGAGGACTCCTGGGCAGATGGATGGCTCCGGGCTCACTGGCCAGTTACCCAGCAGGCAGCAGTGTACACTTAGCAGTTTGGGACTGCTTGAGCCTTTGCTCAGATACTTCAGAGAGCCTTTGCTGAGTGTCTGGAGCTCTGAGAAGCTCAGGCTGCAGAGCTAAGCCCACCCTGGCTTTGCTTGCCCTGTGATAACATCACACTGCAGCCTCTGGAAGGGCCATTTCACAGGACAGGCCAGACTGGAGCCAAGTTCTAGACTTAACAGACTTGTTTGTTTCCACACAACAACTGGGGACTTACCACCGCCATCTGGACCCACTCGCTATCAAGGCTCACTCTCTCTCTGAGACTACCAATGCTGTCATTGACATCCCAGAGGCGTGGCGGCTTGCAGGAGAACGGCTCATACATTGATGGCTCCCTGGGGCAGTATGTCTAGTCCCTTGGAGAGGAGGGCTGGGACACAGGGTATATCTACTGGGAGGGAAGAGCTTAAGAAACTAGTTGATTCAGGTTTGCTTGTGTTGTATAGACATGTGTGAATATACATGCATGCATATGCCTAAATAAATGTGCACAGGGGTGAATTCTGTCTCCTGTGTGTGTCTGAGTGTGGGCAGGTGTGTGTGTGTGTATGTGTGTCAGGGTCAGTGAAATAGAGGAGAACTATAGCTATGGAGCCTGCTTGATGAAACCTCAGATTTATCAACTGAAAAATAGGACCGTGAGAGTAGTTCTCATTTAGAGTTGCCTGGAGAATTGACAGAAATACTGTTATGAACCCCTTGGAAATAATGCCTGACCATGAGTGCTTAGTACACATTACATTATTCTTTTATCCTGAGAATGTGTTTGCCTGTGCATGTCTGGGTGTGTATCTGTATCCATGGTTTGTGTATGGAGTCCCTCAGGAGCCCCGTGTATTTGGACAGTAAGTCTGTGCAGATGTTTGTAGCCATGTGTTGGCATGCACGCCCCGTGCGAGTAGGTGAGTGCACGTGTGCTTCAGAGCCAGGCGCCCGCTAAATATTTGCTTTGCTGGGCCCTGGGGAGCGCAGTTGGCAGAGCTGCCAGCACTACGTGCAGTGTTTTTGACAGCTCGAGCAAGGCCTCGGAAGTGTGAACTTTCTCAGGGTAAACAGCTAATGATACTGAGATGGCAGTGCTGACCCCCTTGCCGGCCTTCTGGAAGGGTGGGAGTCATTAGGAGGTTCTGGCTGACACTTTCTCTTTGCTCCTCCTGCCTATGCCTGGGAGGGAGGAGCGGGGGTTGTGTGTGATAGAGCAATGGAGCTCTCAGTACCCAGCCCCACCCCCTTCCCTTCTAGCCAGCAGACTAGCAGTACAGGAGGAAAAACAATGGCTCTTACCCAATTCCTGTCTGCCCCCTAACCATCAGCACCTTGGAGAACTCTCAGAGCGTCCTTGGCAGGTGGAGGTGTGGGGAGTGGTGATTGTTCAGAGGCTACCAATGCTACATAGCCCCTGCCCCTGCCTCAGTCCAGGTGTACCAGACACAAGCAAGACTACTCCTGGGACTATGGGACTCTAGCTGCTCCAGGTCTCTGGATCAAGGGAAGCCCCGGTAAGGATGTGATTACCTGGCTAATTTATGCAAAACCTCGCTCTTGCCTGAATTGGGTCAGAGCCTCTGGGAGCTCCTAAAGCCCTGGCATAAAATCTATTTCACTGAGGACAAAACTGATCCTCGATCGTCTGCCCAGGAGTGCCTTCCCTGCCCCTCAGCCCTGGCACTGGCTTTGAGGTGTCCCCAATCTTCATGTGTCTGGCACACTCCTGATCTTGTACGAGGGTGTTAGCCTCTGTACGCAGTTATGTGTACTTAACCCAGTTATCTGGATACAGTTGGCTTCTGACTCCTGTCAGTTTTAATGTATATGTGAACGTGTGTGTGTGTGTGTGTGTGTGTGTGTGTGTGTGCGCGCGCGCGCGCACGCGCGCGCGCGCAACTGCTAGACCTGCATGAGAACTCTTTTGTGCCTGTGTCAAGACTGGGGCATTCCCAAAGTCATGCAAGGGTAGAGGGGTATCTGAGTTCACCCCAAACAGAAATCAGCTGTCAACTAGGTTATCAGCTAGAAGGTAAGCACTGGACAAACATTGGGACACACAAAAAATTTTTGATATACAGTAAGGCAAACAATTGCTAGATCCCCCACCACCTCCCTAACTGACAGATAAGGAAACTGAAGCTTTCAAAAGGAAGTTGATTTGTAGAGTCTCCGAGAGCAGAGCCTGAGGCAGCACTTCAAGATACCACTTCCTATGCATTGTTTTAAGCCTAAACTACTCCTTGCTGGTGGCCTGCACCTTCTGCCTTGACTCCCAGTGAGCCTCCAGGAAAGCAGAAGTCAGAGACTCCAATCTCTCTGGCCTCCAGAAGAAGCCCCGGGATCTCTCTTTTCTACTCTGCCTTGAACCAATCAGAGGAGGTCTCTTTAACAGACAGATCAGGCCTCCAGTCCCCTACCCCCTGCAGCTACACTGAAGAGAGCCAGCCTTTCTAGACAGCCCCTATCTGTGTCTCATTACAAAGACGCAGCCATATTCCATTAATTCCTCATTTGCTGTGGGCAAAGAGCTGATATGTACATTTTTACCTGGGGTGGTTTTAATCAGTTAATTTAACCAGAAACATTAATAATGTATTTCTTTGCCACTCGACTGCCCATCTGTTGAACAACTTACCTGTTGGAGAACAATGTCACCTCCTGTGACTCAGAGCCCTCTCTGCCTAGGAACAAGATGAGATGCTGCATATTTAATGACTCTGTGGACCAAAGATAAGGACTGGGGGAAAGGGGCGCTGTGTGGACAGCTCACAAGCAGAGAGCTTCCCTGTTCCCCAGGCTCTAGGCTTCTGACAAATGTCATCTCCCACTTTTGCTTCTACTCACTGTTTTATTGGGGGTTGTGGGTTTGTGGAGTGCCTAAAGGCCTACTTATGACTTGGGGAGTCAAAGGAGCCCAGAGAGCTGTTGAAGATGTATCTGAGCTCTCTGGACCAGCCCTTGTGTTAGGAAGATTCATGGAGCAAATATGGGGAAGATTTGAGCAAGCACTTGTCTTAGAGTAGTTGTTAACTCAGGAAAGTTTCCCTCATGACCCCATATCACTGAGACCCATGCCTGCCAGGCTGACATGGCATTAGTTCTTTGGTTGCTGGATTGTAGGATGTTCAGAGAGAGGAGATCCCAGGAGGATGTTAAAACAGCAGAGGCAATGATACAGCTTTCAATGTCCTGTTGTCACACAAAGCTATCCCCACCCCAATGGTCGAATAGTATCCTGGACCCCAGTATACACAGCCCAGCCTGCATGGGCTCCTCTCTGCTCTCAGCTTGGGGTCATGGCCATTCTAGGAGATCTGGTAAACTACATAAAAGCAAAGAAAGCCAGGCACTGGTGGTTCATACCTGTAATCCTAACTACTCAGAAAGCTGAAATCTGAGGATTCCAGTTCAAAGCCCAGGCCAGGCAGAAGCATCCATGAAACTCATCTCCAGTTAATCACCAAAGAGCTGGAAGTAGAAGTGTGACTCAAGTGATAGAATGCCAGTCTTGAACAAAAAAGCTAAAAGATGGCACCCAGACCCTCAATTCAAGACCCAGTACTGGCACAAGCAAAAGAAAAATAAAGCAAAGCAAGCGTCTCTGTAAGGACTCTCTGTAAGGTGTTCCTCAGGTCACTAAGGGACTGGTCCTAGAGAAGGAGGAGGGTGGTGGACACGCCCAGGACACAGCAGGGCTGGGTCTGCTTTGGTTTCATAAAATCAGAGATCCCGCCAATTATAAACTATGTGATATCCTGTACTTCCCTAAGAGGATAATCCCACCAATTAAACGATGACATGGCACTTTCTTATCATCTACTGCAAGACCCATCTCGATTTCAGGGATGTTAAAATGTGAGGGGGGAAGAGTGTGATTTGGCATCAGTAGAATACGGTAATGGAAATAACACTAGCTGCCATTTCTCAAGAGCTCCCCGTGCACCAGACTCTGCTGAGGGCTGTACGTGCAGCAGCACATCTATGCAATCTCGTGCAACCCTGTGACTGGAGATTATTGCTGAGCAGTTCAGCAGTGTTGGGAGGTCACTCAGACGATCACAACCATACTCTGTTGTTCTTGATGGTGGTCATATCAAGATCATCTCCTATATCTACGGTTCAGGACACAGACTCAGAGCTACGTACAGCTTGTAAGT
This sequence comes from Megascapheus bottae, assembly GCF_031878675.1. Lineage (NCBI taxonomy): Eukaryota > Metazoa > Chordata > Mammalia > Rodentia > Geomyidae > Megascapheus > Megascapheus bottae. The sequence goes on from NC_143514.1 coordinate 61,580,663, forward strand.
GGCAAGGGAACAAGTTTGGTTGTCCATTTCCCTGTCCCGTTATCAGATAGCAGGAGAGCTGTGCTACAAATCCTGTTCCATTTGAACCCATTTTTGACCGGAGTAGTGGATCTGCATCCTGTTCCCCTGGCCCTTCCAGCCCTCTGGAGGCTGCCCTCTCTCCCCTATTGGGAGGGAGGTCTGCCTCCCCTATTGGCTGCCTGGCTGGAGTAGGTCCCCACTTCTTTGGCCTCCTCCAGAATCCTAACAGCCAGGATGTGTGAGCGGAGCAGCAGGCAGGCAAGGACGAACAGGCAAACCGAGAGCGAGAGCTGCCGCCGAAAACTCACAAATTGGTCCCAGTGAGAAATTGAGCCTCTTTTTTGCCCATCAGCTCACTTCCCCAACCATTACCAGGCAGGCAGCATGAGGCGCTTGGCTGAAGCAAAACCCCGGCGTGGGTGTGGGGAATGGCACCGGGGTAGCATAGCTCCCTTCCAGTGTGGGCACAGTGACCTTAGGGGCAGACCTGGCTTGGCATCCTCAAGAGAAGAATGAAGCAAGGATGTTGCACTGGGCAGGTGGTGACAAGGCACCATACAGGTAATTCCAGGTTGACAGAGGAGGCCAGGGCCTGCCTGATGTTATGAGCAGACAGACAAAGAAGGATGCATACCCTACATCTACCCTGAGGGTAGTTGGTACCTTCTGGGATCAGACCTGGACATAAGGTGGAGTGGAGCCTAGAGAGCTCCAACTCAGGAACAGGCCTTGTTCTGAGCCTCAGGTGAGAGTAGAAGGGAGACAGGCTTCCGCATCTGGCATCTGGTAAGTCCCATCCAGTCCACACCCAGCCCAACAGGCAAAATTCCTGTTTCACAGATGGAAAAGTCCAGCATGCGGAGATGGTGAGTATCAGCTAGTCCATGGTTGAACTGAGGCACTGAACTAAACCAGCCTGGTTCTGTTGTCCTCTAGTCCTTCTAGGGAAAAATGAGGCATTAGACCATCGTGCCAGTCAACGAAGACACTTGATCCAGAAGACCAGCTTTGGGGATCAGTATGCTGCAGCTCTTCCATGCTGCTTGTGGAGGTGGAACATGGCATTTTTGAGAACTGGGAGCCCACAAGCATCCACTCAGCAGCATGGCCGTGGCAGGCTATTATCAGTCCTCCATGTCAGGGTTCCCCCATAAGAATTGCCACTGCACTATGTCTCCTGTCAGCCTGCATGGCAGAGTTGCAGAATGGGGTCTCAGCTCCAGAGTCAGAGTGTGGAAGGGGATTTTCTGGGGAGAGATGGCCCAGCAAATCATGGGCGCCCCTGGCTCCTACCCCTGGCTGGGCTGGCTCCTGGGTTCAGCAAGCTCCTGCAGCTTCCACTGCTTGCCAGTCACTTTTTTATCTTGCTTCATTCACTCTTCAAGTCCCCACTGAAATCCATTCCTCTGAAAACCCTTCTGGACCCTTCCAGACCATTCTCTTTGCTCCAAGCACTGTACTTATCACAGCAGAGCAGCACCGCCCCTGTACTGTTAGCCATGACCTTGGATGACTCTCCTCTTGAGACTGCAAATATCCCAAGGTGAACTTGTATTCATTTTCCCACTCCCTCATGCTGAAGAAGCCGGGCAAGCTGGCTACATCGAGCTTCCCTTGGTCCTCTCAGTCATCTCACCCTACTCTGTCCCTTCCTAGCTACTGTCACATGAAGTTGACACCTTAAAGGCAGGGGTTCTCTTGCTGTCTTAGTTCAGTGCTATGTCCCAAGTCCCTGGAACAAGAAACTTATATTAGGAGTTCAGTGAATCTTGCTGAATTAATGAATGAGTTGGAGAACTGCTCAGAGAAAGGAGTCGACTTTGGTGAGACCTCAGTTGGGGGTTTAGCTCCTCTCACTGGCTCTATTTCTGGTCCTTTTGTGAGGACTGAGCAGCCTGTGCATTGAAGGTGATACAGTCTAGTTTGTGGAACAGACATGGAAACAGCGACAGGGAAAATGCTAAACCAAAGATAGAACCTGTAGCAGAATCTGGCAGGGAGACTGCAATATAGGTGTGAGCCACAAGGACGCCACTGCTCTGTCTGACTACTACAGTGAGAATCCCATATTCAGAGATGTGGTCCAGATTAGACAAAATGACGTACAGTAAGTTTTTGGCACCCTGCCTGAGGCCTGAGCAGGGCTCAAATACTTTGTCACTGGGGGTGAACAGGAAGTCAAGAGCACAGGCATGAAGCAGTGACAGATCTCGGCCTGGCTGGTGTGACTAAACTGTACATTTCATAGGGAGGTCAAGTGGGACGTAAGGCAGACAGTGGGTGGCAGCTGGATTTATGAAGTCAGTGAATCCCAGGAAGAAAACTGGTCCACTGGAAAAAGAAGGAGCCGATGGGGAGAGAAAGCACATGGAAGCTTGTGCTGTGTGCAGAGAATGAGTTGGAGGGGTGGGATAGGAGAGTTATTTGGGGGAGACCATAAGTAGGGAACAGGGAGATAGGGGGAGATGAGAATGATATCCTGGTTTCCATCCTGGACCACTGAATGAGTATTGGTGTCTACTCTGAGGATGGAGAAGGGAGCAGGGAAAGAGCAGGTTTGGAAAGAAAATGCTGCATTTGATCTTTAGAGATGTGGGGTTGGTGATATCATGGAGGAATTGAAGAGGGATCATAGGCCAGAGATTCAACCCAGATGGAGTCTGTCCCTCAGTCACCACGTCTCCTCAAGATACATCTGTTTGGGAAAGGGTATGGAGCCACATCCCCTGGACAAGGATAACGTGTGGTTAGTAGGTCACGGACAGATCCTATTCTGAAGATTTACTTGACATATCCTTTTGGAGAATAAAAAAGATTGCATCTGTTTTATTCTTATGGATTACTTCCTTCAACCTGAAAGACAGAGCTTCAGGTTATTCATAATAATGTTCTGAGGTAGTTGGGAGGAAAGCAGGAAATGACTGAACCCATGCTATATAATGAGAATCACTCACGATGTACTGAATAGTTAATTGTCACAGTCGTTAATAAAGAATGTTCAATGTTGAGGGCTTTAGGGGTTGGGAGGAAGAACCCCTTTCCCAGATGAGGCTTAGTAAAGAAACTCCGTCTCAACTCTGGGATCGAGTATGGTGTTTGCTGTTCCCTGCCCCCTCCCCCGCGAAGCTCCTGTATCAGCCCAAAGCCTTGCAGTCTGATCTGTAGAAGCTGTTGGAATCTGGAAAAATTGCTGACATCTTTGAGCTTCCATGTCATCTTCTGAAGAAGGATAACCACAGTAGAACCTGCCTCATGGGGTTGATGGGAGGATTAAATGAGATAATGATGCTTGGAACAGAGGCTCCATAGGTGTTCATGAATCTTAGAATTGTTTGTGTGGCTGCAGAACTGCCCATCCCGTCGACACCAGCTGGAATTCTGCCTTTGCATTTGTCCAAAGTGCAGTGTTTAGAGGACAGCATTTTTTAAGCTCTATCTTTAAGTTGCAAGTGACTTCTTTTCTCCATTGCTTGCAGACAGCCCACACAAATGTAGAGATTGCAACTTTGCTCCAATTGCTCAAATGCACCTGCTCTCTCCCCCATTGAAAACACCCTGGGCTTTTCTCAGTAGCTGTGATGGAGGCATAGTATGAATCTTTCTGGCCTTTGTCAAGAAGAGTTCAGCTTTCTGATCTGGATTGCTTTGACAGTGACTTTCCCTTCTCTTTCCACTTTGTGTGGTGTCCCCTTCTGAGGCCCTCAGGCAGAGCTCTGGTTAAAAGCCGTTGTCCACATATTAACCTCCATTTCATTCTTGCTTATACATATTCATGTGTTTCTTGCATATTCATTTATGTTTGAGAAATGTTTATGGAACACCTCTTTGTGCCAGGCACAGAGAGAGCTCTAGAGAGACCAGATCCATTGACTCAAAGAGTTTATAGGCCAAGACAGAGGCAGCCCATGAACGAGGCAACAGATAGACTTTGAAGTTTATTCCAAGTTGTATTAAGAGCTTTGGGGAAATAAGGCATCTAGGATTAGAGGTGGTCTCCCCATGTTTATTTCCTGTGTGCCCATATGTTAAATATGGCACATATGCATCTTGAGTGTCTGTTGAGTGAAGACAGGGCAGAATGGCTGAGTGTCTCTGTCACTGGTAGTGGAGGACAAAGTTGCTCAGAATTTCTTTGAACAGCGCGAGCTTGTGTGGAGTCAAGCGGCTTCATTTGCTAATGATCATAATTAAGTCAGAATCTCTTATTTCCACCAAAAGCCCTGGGGAGAGAGACATAAAGCATCAGTCTGATGAATTGGCTCCTCATGCTCTCCTCCCTGCTGTGCCTCTACCCAGGTGAGATGTGTGCCCACACCTGCCCAGGTGTGCACACACACAGGCCTACTAATGAGAGCTGAGTGAGCAATCCGACCTCAAAGACTATATTAAAGCAGTCCGTGATGCTCTAGAAATCAGTCCACTAAAAGCCAAGACCCAGGCCCCAGGCTGTTACTTCCACCATTGTCCTTTATTCACTTTTTCTTGTGTGTCTCTAGGTGTACGTGCTTGGCAGTGGGTGTGTGGGACAGACTGGGATGTGAAGGATCTAACCCTGGACTTCCAGGAGCTCGTGCCTCCCTCAGAAAAGGTGCAGGAGGGGAGAGAAACTTTCCTCCGAATTACCATAACATAGCGATTCCCAAAGCGCGTTTCTGCTGTGATGATTTGCCAAAAAAGGTTTCCACGGTTTCACATACGTGTGGAAAGTGTTGCTACCCCTATCTTGGAGGCTCACCATGCCCAAAAGCAGAGAAAATGCCTAAAAAGTTCTGCTCAACCCTGTTCAACTTCTAGTTTCTCAAACTTCCTCAAACTTAGAGGAGAGGGTGCCGGGGTCACCGGCAGTGACAGTGTCACCTTCAACATGCCAGAGCGGCCAATCACTCTTCTAGCCTAGGGTTTAGAAGGTGGATTATATCCCCGCTGGGCTGAGAAGAGAAAGCCAAGGGCACAGATGTGCCACTGTGCTGTAGACAGAATGAAATGTCCCCTTTCCAAAATGCTTGCAGCCAGAGTGTTTCAGATTTCAGGGGCTTTTCATAGTTTGCATTTTTTTGTGTGGTAGTACTGGGGTTTAAACTCAGAGCTTTGTCACTGCTGGGCAGGTGCTTTACCTCTTGAACCATGTTCCCATCCCTTTTTGTTTTAATGATTTTTTTTTCTGGTAAAGTCTCACCTTTTTTTTTTTTTTTTTGGCTTGAGGTTTGCCTCAGACCTCAGACTTTCATTCTGTTCGCAATATCTCTGTGGCTGAAATTATGGTCCCCAATTTTGAAATACTTACATCTACATTACCTAATTTGAAAGGCTTCAAACTCAGAACGTTCTGACTGTCACAGGAGCCTTCAAAACCCTTTTGGAGTTTGGATTTTCAGATGAATCTGAAGCTCTGCCCACCTTCCGCCCCGCCCCCACCCTCCACCCCCACCCTGCAGAGGCACCACTGGATTGTAGTGTGGCAAGTGGTGCTCCCAAGATGAACAAGGAACTGTGGACAGGGATCAGAGAGATGCTGATGTTAGAGCTGGGCAATGCAAAATCAGGAGCTGAGACCCCAGAGGAAGTCAGACTGTGAGCAGGAAGTAGCTTTGGCAGCCCTGCCTGAGATAGCTCCTGCCAGTTGTGGGACAGAGAGAAAAGGGAACATATTGGTTGTAGCCACATAATAATAATAATAATAATAATAATAATAATAATAATAATAATAAAAACAACAACAAAAAACATGTGTTTTTGCTTCCCTAGGCCCTTTTATGTTTCTCTGGCAGCATTGTCAGGGAAGAAACAAATCAAAACAGAGAGGAAGTTGATTCTATAATTAGTGCAGTTTCTTCACTGTTCATTCAAGGATCTCCAGAGATCAATTAGCTTGCTTTTAAACTAAAAGGCATCTGAGTAAGTATTTAACCTGCATAGCAATTGATATTGAAAACAGTCAAGGATGGAAGTAATAAAGCAGAACAGAACCTCTCTGTTCTCCACCAGTGTTCTTCCCCAGTCTGCTCTAGACTCTCACCTCTGCCACTCCCATTTCCACAGTGGCATAGATTGGGCCCCTTGGCCTTCTTAAGTATGTCTGTGGGAGGGTAGCACAGAGGGGCTGCTAAGAGCTGGGCTCTCTTCCTAGTGCTGTCCACCCCCACCTTCCCAGCAGACAAGACTCGCCCCCAGCCATGGACAACCACGTATTCTCTTCAGCACCATACCCATATCAGAACTGGCCTGTTCTTTGTCCAGGCATGGGGCTGGTGTCTTCTGAGGAAACTCAGCCTCTGTTTTCCTATCTAGTAACAATAGTTTTGGGGAGGGTTGGGGAAGAAGAAGGGATTTCAGGAGTTGAGATTGACTAGCCATCTTCACTGCAGATGGTCCAAAGGCATTTGCACATTGTCTGAGTTGTCACGAAAATATCAAAGTCTTGAACTGGAAATTTGTGTGTGTGTGTGTGTGTGTGTGTGTGTGTGTGTGTGTGTTTATTGTGTTTTGTTCTCTGTATTAGGTATGTTAGGCACTGGGAGAGAGAAGGAATGAATGGCAAAGGTGTATCCTGTCCATGGAGATGACAGAAGGAGTAGGACACGTATCTTGTGAGGTACAGAGGAGGATGCCCTCAGAAACATCAGGGACCCCTAACTCAGACAAGATGATCAGAGGAGGGTGCTAAGATTATCTGGCAGGGATTCAGAGAATCAGTATCTTGAGAGACAGGAAAGCAGGAATGGGGAAGCAGGGAGCAGCCACAGTGTGTGAGGAGCAGCGGACTCTTTCCTGCTGGGAAACATGGATAAGTGCTCAGCAAGGCACATCGATGGGCCAAGGAGCTGTGCATTTGTCCACCAGCTCCATCGTTTCTCTGTTGAAGCCACTGATGTCTGGTTACTTCCTGACACTTGTGGCCGATCTGTGCCACGCAAGACAATGTCAGAATTAGAGAAAGCTGAGGGTGTACAGAAGCAATCTCTACAGGTGGCTCAGAGATGGGATAAAGACAGCACTTGCTACATACCGGCTCAGAAGAGAAACCAGGGGCCAGGGTGGGAAGGATGAAGGGAAAGCAGAAAAGGTCGTCCAGGCAGCTAAAGACCTTGAGCAAAGGATAGAGACAGGGAGGGAGGCAGGAGAAACTGTGCATGAAAGACTGAGGCTGGAGAGGGTGGGGCTCAGCAGGGAGGGGCTTGGTCTTTCTGTTGTCAGGAGGTGTGCAGGGGATTGGCTCTGCCCATCCATGGAGATGCTAGCTGGCCCTGCCAGAGTCTCAGGGAAGTCCTTGGGATAGTTCTGGATCTCCAAGCCTGCAGTCCTCCGGCAAGGGCACTGCAGCTCCCTGGCCCCACACAGAGCCCTGCACAGCCCTCTCCCCAGCAGCCCAGCTCCTGCCTCTCTGCCTAATGACAGCCCATCTCTCATCAGGGTCTCTGGGCAGCACAGAAGCCTGCAGCCATCCTTCCGACATGGTCGATTCTGCGATATTTGACTTACATGTCCCTGAGTTGTAGAGACAGAGCTCCACATATCACCAGATCAATTAAAACAACTGCCACCAGGTCCCGGGAACTCAATCAGGAGTTTCTCCAGGGATCTGGGAGGGCACTCCCCTCCTCAGAACCATCTCTTCTCTGGGTACCTACACCTCAGCCTTCCTGTCACCCTGCAATAACTTCTTACTCTATCCACGGTTTAAGCACGTGTGGTAGATGATTTATTCGGGATACAACTCCCAAATAGCCCTATGCTGTTAGACTAATAACATTCCCCTTTTGGAGAAAGAAGTAGAGGCACAGGGCCATAAAGGGAATTAATTGCCCAAGGTCATATATCCGGGTAGTAATGGAGTCAATACAAGTTCAGGTAATAAGGCTACTTAGTCCGCAGGCTCCTCGTCCCTCCCTGTTCAAACCTTTGGGGTCAACTTTGACCCACCGCCTTCCTCTCCCAGAATTCTACTCCTTCTCTCAGTTTACACTACCTGTGCTAGAAAAGCCCATCCATCAGCACCTACCAGCTCCCTTCCTGCTCCTTCCTTGCCTTCCTCCCAGTGGCCTGCCAGAGTATGTGTACATGCTTGTCTACCCAGAGCCAGCCTCCTTGCACCTGGTGGCCATGCTCCGTCCACAGCTAGGTTCAGAGCAGGTCAGACTCCACCTTTTCCAAGAAGACATCATAGCACCGTGTTTTCTAAGCCTCCTGCTGTTCAGATTAATTTATCCTGTGGCAAGTTGTGGACCTCACAGTGTTTTCATTTATAGTCCTCTTTTATCTCCAGTTCTGAGCAGTGAGTTCCCACAGGGCTGGGATGCCATCTGATCTCTGTGCCCAGCACAGTGCTTCCTTCACAGCCATAGTGGTGAAGGCCTGTGGACTGAATGAATGAATGAGTAGGTGAATGAATGAAAGGGAAGCATGCCAACTCCTGGTCTTCCTTCTTTGCCCAGAGTGTCAGGAAGCCTTTCTCTGAACCTTTGTCATTGGGCACTATTCATCTGCTCTAAGCCATGTACCGATGCCCCTACCCTTATGTCCTTACTAAGCCATCATGAGTTGAAAATGCCTAAGCTGTCGTGAAGTATCAGGCATTCCCCTAGGAGCTGCACAGCTGACCAGGAACGGCCACTCGCTGACCACAGCATCATGAGGTAGTGCTGTGCTGTGGATCACCTGTCCCGGAAAAGGCCACCATTCCAAGGCCATTTCTAGTCATTATGTATCATTTCCAAACCACAGTAAACTGAAAAAATCATCAAGGTTAACTAAAGCAAATCAAGATGCACTGTACTGTGTCCAATAGAGGCTTGTCTCCCCCCACCCACACTCCACCAACATCCCAGCCCCCACAATTCCTACTGAGACCAGGGAAGTCGAAGAAGCAGATTCAAAAGTACCACAAGCTCCTGCATGCTGGCAGAGATGCAGCAAGAGCAGAGCCCGGTTCTCTCGCCTGCCACACAGAGCTGCAGGGGCCCTGGCAGGGAGAAGAGAATCATGATTGGAGCAGACAGAGCGGGAAGAGGCATTTGTAACAATCTCACTGATCAGCATCTCAATTAATCTCTGTGACATCTTGGAAACTTCCGACAGAGAACAAAGAAGACTAGAAAGAGCAGTCTGTGGCCTGAGGACAGACAGATCCTGGGCCTGATGCTGGGAATACAAGTACCTCTCCTGGGACCTGGCTGCCTAGCAGGCAGTGACAGCATGTGGCAGGCCCTACCTGCATCTCCCCAGCTCACTGTGCTCAGGCTGGACTGGCTGATTGTTTCTGCAAAGGTCAAATTCAACAGTACCAAGTTGTTCAAGAGAATGGAAATCTCAAGGGACTCGCCCTGAATCTAGATGGCTCCAGACAGTTAGAGGCTAGCAGCTTCAATGAGGACTCATTCCTTGCCCCAGCCTGCCTTGGGGGCTCTCTAGAGCCATCTTGCCACAGGGGGTCAGGTATGGGGTAATGGGCTACCCTTGATGAAGGAGATGTGGTGGGACCAGTGGTGGTTCTCTCAGCTGGTATGTGAGGCCTCAGTGCACCGACACAGACTGCCTTAGTTCCAAGGGAAGTATGGTAGAGATTCCATTATATGGGAACATTTCAGAGGGCAGAATCTCTGAAAGGCAGAGATTCTATTTTATGGGAACATTTCTAGAGACATCCTAAGCAGTTGTAAAACTCTAGGCATATAAGCTGGGTGTTGGTGCACGTCTGTAATTCTACTCAGAAACTGAGATGGAAGAATTGAGGTTCAAAGCCAGCCCATGGAGAAATGTCTGGGAGACGAATCTTTTCTCCAGTTATTTCTCAGAAAGCCAGAAATGGAGGAGCTGAGGCTCAAGTGGTAGAGCATCCACCTTGAACAAAAAAGTTCAGGGGTAGCATTCATACCCTGAGTTCAAACCCCAACACACACACACACACACACACACACACACACACACACACACACACACACACACACACACACCATAAGTTCAGACTATTTCTCACAGTGTGCATTAACATATTATGGTAGAAAGAATCAGAAATAAGGTGGTCATGGATTCCAGTTATGGGGTCGAGGGACCAGAATGTTCTTGGTCTTATCAAAGAAAGAATTCCAGGACAGACACAGAGATGTATGCAGGAATAGCTTTATTCAAGCGAAAGCGAAGCAAAAGTGGAGAGTGTGCAGATTAGCTGAGGGGAGTCTGTACTACCAGTCCCCAAGACCTCAGGCTCTTACTGGGGTCTGTGGACATGTGTGATCCATCTCAGAGAACTGGGTTAATGTGTCATAACCTTCCAGAGACTGAAGTATGCATCATCAATGCTTCCTACTTGTTGAGCAGACAGGAGCAGTCGTTTTTCATGGCCTGTCGGGCCAAGAGGCCCTGAGTCCCTGCTGTGTGTCACATGTTATTTTGGTAACAACTGTGATTTCGGTTGAGATTCCATATTGATATCCAGGCCATCCTTTGCAGCCACCAGGTTTCTGAACTCCCTAACCCCTGTTTCAGTTCTAGGAACACAAGTAGTTGTACTCATCCTGACTCACCCAGTCACTTTGTCAGGGTTAGATGTGCAGGGGTTTTCATGGGGTACTTGGTGAAATCCTGGGGGCTACAGAGCCCCTCAGAAGCTGTGTCATCCAGTCTCTCTGAGTCCAAGTGATGGAGATGTTTTGGGCAGCAATGTGCAGAAAAACCACCGTTCAAAAAATAAGACCTGATGGGTAGCATCTGCTTACTTATGTGGTATAAATTCTGGCACTCTGGCTGATTTCAAGCTGCCAGCCATGTATGCAGTGGCTTTCAGAGTTTCTGAACATTTAACTCTTGTCTCTTACAAACTGATACATACCAGCTCCAGCACAACCCTGGCTTGGGTGGTAGAAGAGAATCCACCACTTAGTTGGCTTGATAATATCCATGACATTCCTAAGCCTCAGTTTCTTCTTTTATAAAATGAGGCAATAATAGTTTCTCTCTAGTGGGGCTATAGAGATCTTTATGAGTCTGAAATGAAGAATTCAGCAATATCTCTAGCACATAATTCATTGTGATTGTGTTTATGGTTTGTTTTAATACACTAGGCACCAAGGCAGGGTTGCATGAAGAACATTTCAGCTGTACCCTCCTCTGTTCTTCTCACAGTGCATGTGTACACACACACACACACACACACACACACACACACACACACACACACACACACACACACACACCCTATCCCATTTCCTTAGCGGCCCTCATGTCACTTGCTTCGTTTTATTAAAGCAGAAAGCAGTGACAATTATTTTCATAATGAACTGGCTCTTCAAATTAATGCCAATTACACTATGCAATCATGATTAAGATTATGCATTAATCAACGGTGCCAACCTAGTTATTAGCCTCTTTAAATACTGATCATGAGGAATGTATGGGAAGGGAGAGAATGGAGAGGAGCCAAAGGAAGTGGGGAGGGGGAGGAAGGCTGCCTTCAAAATAGGGCGGGAGATCTCTCTAGAAGCTAGAACCCAAAGCAGCCTGTGCTCCATGGCGTGGAGCTTGGATCCAAATCCTACTCTTTAGACACCTGGGCTTCCCAGGCTGTGAACCCTGCTTGCACAAAAGAGGGAAACTCAAGAAAGGAGAGAGTAAGGGGGCACAGTTCCCTTCCCTTCCTCTGACAGCACTAAAGGGAAGTATGGTTGACATCTCCTTCCCCTGTCTTAAGGTCAGGTTCCCTGGATGCACAGCCCAAGGCAGGGATATGGGTCCATGGGTTTATAGAGAGGAGGAATGTTTTTCAAGAATCCCCTGTAAGGGAATGAGCAAGACAGGACAGAGTGGGGTACATGGTTGAGTATGATTATGGTATGAGTATGGTTATATGATTAAAGGGTAAAAATTGAGATCTTACCTGTGGATTTGAAGTACTCTGGAACATGTCACACTACAGAGCTATCCTGTCCTCACCCTGTGGGAGGGGACCACACATACTGAGCATTGGTATTAGTCATTAGATACAGACTACCCCTAAGGCCCAAATGAATGCCCTAAACTTCTCGTGAAGAGATTGCTGTCCCAGAACTGAGAACAGTGTGACAGACTGTATGTGGAAGCCAACTGCTCCCGAGCCCACTCAGAACCACAGGGTGCTGCAGACATGCAGACTTTTGAGGCGCACTCTGCCCTTACCTGTTCCTATGGAATGCCCTCCTTTGCCTGTCCTTCTGCTGTGATTGGGGATGAAACGATCCTTTTCCCTACGAAGTCATTAGAAGGCTCCAAGGGTACTCACTTCTGATCACCACTCGCCCTAACTTCCTCTCTGATGGCTCATCTGTGAAAAATGCTACCACCTTCCTTTGCTTGACTTGAAAGAGCACACTGGGTATTGAGTTTTTTTGTGGCAAAGTTTTCTAATGCTGGAGCTTCCTGGAAGGAAGGGAGATGACAGCATGCCAATAGTTAAGTAGCAGAGTACTTGCCATGTGCACAAACGCTGGGTTCATCTCCAGAACTGTTGAAGACTAAGCATCGGGCCCCATTGTATTAAAAATGCCTGGCCCCATCCCACCATGGGAAATCTCTGAATGGCTTTGCCTACTGGGTCTGGGTAATAATCTCCTACTCTTTCTCCCTTCTTGGGTTAGGTTTGTCCGTTGGCTTCTCTTAGTCCTGCTCTGTCTTATGCTTCCCTCATCAAACCCTGGCATCCTATCTGTTTCCTAAGCACAGCAATTTAATTGCCATCTAAACATCCCGATGTAGTCACTTTGGTGCTTTTTGTAAAGCAAGAATTACTTGAAGGATAAAAACTTTCCTTCCCCTACAACAGGATATAAGCCACAACCCATTGGTGAAATCTGTCTCACCATTTGCTTTGTCAAAGTTTTATTTTAATATAACTGCAAGCATTGCTTCATGTGTTATCTATGTCTGTTCACACTTCAGAGACAGAGCTGAGTCACTAAGACAATAACTATCTAACCCATTAAGACAAAAATAAGTTATTCTAGTCTTTTAGAGACAGGATATATAAAGCTTCAATTCCCTTTGCTTTTCTAAGTAGTGTTGTTTCTCTCCTCTAACCACTATGCACTTAGCTTACAACAGTCAATGTTTTAGTAGTCCACATCCCCCTCGTTTTTGCAAATGGAGAACCTGAGTGTCAGACAGGCTTGAGTAACTTCCTCCTGTTATGGCATTGAGTTTGAACTTAGCATTCCAGTCTCCCAAACTTCAGGCTGTTTATTGAATGTGAGAGTGGCACCAGGCATATGTGTGTTATTGGCTGGTTATGCTGGGTTGAATGTGCCCTGCGAGCTGGGCCCTAGGACAAATCGGGGCTCATCAGACCAGATTGGCAGAGGGCAGAGATCAGCAGGCTTCTGTGGAACTGAATCCCACAGGCTAAGACCAAGACTGCGGGAAGCCCTGTGAACACGGTTTTATACATTGCCTTTGACCCTTATTTGGAACACTCAAGAGTAATTTTCTTCACATTGAGAACAACCAGACTTCTCTCCCTAGGTCCTTTTTGTGGTTGGTTGGTTGCTTATTTTTATCCTTTCAATGGATTAAAGTAACAATACACATTTGTTGTAAATAATTCGTTAAGATCAAAGAAAATGCGGAATTAAAAAACAAAACAAGAAACATCAAGCTCTTCTGTCCAGATATTCACTGGTCAAATTGGGTACAAATCCTTCTAGTCTTTTTTTTTCTTCTTCTTTCTTTCTGAAAATATAAATACCTATGTGTATGGGGGGACAGGTTGGATAGATAGGGACTATACAGGAATATTATTTTGTAACTTTTAGAGGGGGAAGAGAAAGAACATTTCTATGTTACTAAATATTCTTTATGAGCACCTTTAAAATTTTTATTATTATTATTACCAAAGCTTTTCCTCAATGCTGAGGATTTGGATAACAGAAAAAAAGAAAGAGAAAGAAAGAAAAAGAAACATAACGCATTTTCTTTTTACTTTCTAGAAAGTACCTCTGTTAACATTTCTGTGTATGCCCTTCTGGTATGTCCTTTTTGATTTTAATTGGAATAGCGTTAAATTTATAAATTAATTTGAGGAGAACTGACATTTTTACAATACTGAGCCATCTCTTCCAAGAGTAAGTTATGCCTCTCCATTTATTCAAGTCTTTTTTTTATATCCTCCAGTAAAGTTTTGTACTTTGCTTGATAGAGGAATTGCACATTTATTGTAAAGCATTTTATTTATTTATTTATTTTTCTGTTGTTGCTTTTGTGAGTAGGATCTCTTTTATTCCTTGTAATTCTTCACTGTTTATGGCTGATGCGTAGAAAAGTTATACGGTTTTATTTGTATGCTGGCCCTTGGCTGGCTGAGCTTTTGGCTTAGCTTCTGCCATTTTCATCTGATTCTCTTGAGTTTTTTAAGGGAACCATGGCAAACTTCAACAAGTGATGTTTATCACACTTCTCTTCTGATTACAACATAAATCATTCTTTGTTGTCTGATTTATATCATGACTTTAAATAATATTTTTATCCTGAAGAATGTCTGTCATATGCTCCCCCAGAGAGAATAGTATAATGAATTCCACAAACCCATTATGTGCTCCCCCACTTTTGCCGACCTATGTCCTCTTCTCTCCTTTTACTTCAATCCTCCCATATTTTAGAGAAAGCTCCAGGTGCCTATTATGTCACTCTGTTCTTTGATCGTTAATGCTTGCTGTTCTGGTGTATAGGTGGGTTTTAATAATTTCAGTAATCTCAACACTGAGCTGATTCTCCTTTCGTCAATATCTTAAAAGCGTCCTGGGCCGGGAGTTTGGCCGAGTGGTAGAGTGCTTGCCTAGCATGCACAAAGACCGAGATTTGAGTCCTCGATGCCACATACATAGAAAAAGGCCAGATGTGGTGCTGAGGCTGAAGTGGACCTTGAGAAAGTCCAAGGACAGTGCTCAGTCCCTGAGCTCATGCCCAGGACTGGCAAAAAAGAAAATGGCCTTATAAAGTCAATGTGTTTAGAAATGAAATTATTGGGTCATTTTGAGCCTTATTTCTAATTATTCAGACACATATACACACATGATACATAATGACTTTTCTATTAAGAATGGGATATGTTTACTGAGGAACTTCTTATTAATACAGAAAAACGCAAAACATATCTACCACTCTGGGCAAACTCATATTAATATTTTGTTACTCATTCTTGTCATCTTTATGCATGCCCACACATGCGTACATGCTTAGTTGTCACTTGAGTGTTAGGGTTTGTGAGTTGACTAGAGTCTTCTGGGAAGGGACACAGTTGTTCACTCTTTAAAATATTTATATGGTTCTCTCTCTCTCTCTCTCTCTCTCTCTCTCTCTCGCTCTCTCTCTCGCTCTCTCTCTCTCATAGACCTAATTTTTGGAGCAGTTTTAGGCTCACAGAAAAACTGAGCAGAAGGTACACAAATTTCTCACTTACTCCCTGCCCCTGGGCACACAACACCTCCTCTACTACCAGTATCCCAAACCAGAGTGGTGCATTTGTTACAGCGGACACACCGTCATCTCCACTCCATAGTATGCGCTGGAGTTCATTCTTGGTGTGGCCATTCTGTGAGCTTGGACAAGTGTATAATGACATGTATTGGCCATCACAATGGCACAGGGAGTAGTTCCACTGTCCCGAATTCCTCCGCACTTCCACCTATTCATCTCACTCTTCTTAATCCCTAAGAAACCTTTTCCAGAATGTTGGAGTGTACATTTGTAGCCTTTTCAGATTGGCTTCTTTCTAGTAATCCTATGCATTTATGTTTTCTTCACGTCTTTTTATGGCTTGATAGTTCTCTCATTTAAGTACAGAATAATGTCTCATTGTGTGAATGTACCAGTTTATCTGGCATGCTTCTAGGTTTTGGCCATTACGCACGAAACTCTTATAAACATGTATGTGTAGGATTTTTTTTTAATTTTAAAGAAGTGCTTGCAAACCCTTTGGGTAAGTTCTAAGGACTATAGTTACTGGGTTGTACAAGATCAAAATAGGAACAGAGTCAAGAGAACAAATAGGAAACAGCAGCAAATATAGCAGAATTAATTCAACTACATCCATTTTCACTTTAAACATCAGGTCTAAATGCATCAATTAAAAGATAGGTATTTCCTAGCAGTGGTATATTACAGGTATATAATCCCTAGTAATGGATTAAAGATCCTCTTGCTCCATTTTCTCTACAGCAATTGGTATTTTCAGTGCTCTGGACTTTTGGTCATTCCAGTGGGTATGTAGGTGTATATCTCATTGTTGCTTTAATCTACATTACCTCAGTGTCTTTTTTTTTTTTTTGCCAGTCCTGGGGCTTAAAAGGGCTTTGGAACTGTCCTTGGGTTTTTCTCAAGGCTACCACTTGAACCACTGCACCACTTCCAGCTTTTTCTTTGTATGTAATACTGAGGAATCAAACCCAGGCTTAATGTATGCTAGTCAAGCACTCTACCACTAGGTCATACTCCCAGCCACCTTAAGGTGGCTTTAAGGTGTTATTTAAGGATAACACCTTAAATGCTGTTATCCATCTATATATTTTCTTTGATGAAGTATCTGTTAAGGCCTTAGCCCATTTTCTAATCAGGTTGTTTGCTTTCTTATTGTTGAGTTGGAAGAGTTCCTTCTTTGTATGTTTGTTTTTTATTGTTATTATTAAAGTCTGTGTATACAGAGGAGTTACTGTTTGGGATCTTTATATTTTTGATAATAGTCCTTTATCAGATAAGTCCCAGTTTATGACTTGTCTTTTCATTCTTTCAAATGTCTTTTAAAGAGCAGGAAAAAAAGTCTAACTGATCAGTTATAATTTCAAATGGCTTGTTCCATGAAAGAAATATCTAGAAAGTCATTGCCCAAACCTAAGGCCTAGATTTTCTTCTATAATATCTTCTAGAACTCTCATCGTTTTATGTTTAGATGTCATACACTTTGAGTTCATTTTTGTGAAAGGTGTAGGGTGGGTGCCTTGATGATTTTTCTTTCTTTTACATGGAGATGTCCATGTTCTGACATTATTTGTTTAAAAGTCTGTTTTTTTTCCATCCATTGCTCTGATGGAAAAGTTCAGCTGACTGCACTTCTACAAGTACAAAAGTGGTAAAAGTGGTATCCTTTCCTGTTGCTGGTCCTTGAGAAAAAGCTCAGTACTACTGAATATTATGTTTCTATATATGCTTATATATATATATATATGGATTTTTCGTATTTTTAACATATTGAAGTAATTAACATCTATTCCTAGTTTGCTATTTTTTTTATCAGAAAAGGATGTTGAAACTTTCAATTGGTTGAGATGATTGTGGGGCAGAGAGTTATTTCTTCATCTTGTCAGGATGATATATTACCTTGGTCAGTATTAGGATCTTGAACTATTCTTGCATTCCAGGAGTAGATCCTATTTGATTGTTTATTTACTCTGAGCCCATGAATGTCTTTGCATTTAAAATAAGTCAACTACTGACAATATATACTTGTGTCTTAAAAAAAATTCTTCCTGAAAATTCCTGTGTGTGTGTGTTCTAGTCCTGGATCTTGAACTCAGGGTGTTATTTTGAAGGTCCCCCCCCATGCCAAGTCTAGTGCTTTATCACTTGAGCCATGAATCTATTTCCGACTTTTATATTAGTTAAGTGGAGATAAGTGTCTCATAGACTTTCCTGACCATGCTCTCTTTAAATCATGACTCTCAGAACTCAGCCTTTTGATTATCTAGGATTATATACCTGTAATATACCACTGCTAGGAAATACCTATCTTTTAATTGATGCATTTAGACCTGATGTTTAAAGTGAAAATGGATGTAGTTGAATTAATTCTGCTATATTTGCTGCTGTTTCCTATTTGTTCTCTTGACTCTGTTCCTATTTTGATCTTCATATCTTTCTCACCTTTTGTGATTTTGATTGAAAATATTTTGATTCCATTTCTTCTGCTCTTTTGACAAATCAGTGTACTTGTCTTTTTCTTTTAGTAGTTTCCCTAGAGTATGCAAGTTGCATTTATAACTAATCTAAGCCCTCTTTCAGGTCACATATGCCACTAATAATGTAAGTACCTGACACTGACAACTCTTCCCATCTATCCTGTATTTGTGCTGTCATTTTTTTTGCTTGTGCATACACATACATATACACAAGTGCATATATAGAAGTACATTGTTATCAATCAATTAGATTAAGAAAAGGAAAATATACTTTAAAATTTTTATCTTCCCTCCTGCTCTTTCCATTTTTTCTTCTTTTTTCTTTAAAAAAAAAAGTGGATCCCTGCTTCTGACCTACATCGATTGTTTTCCTCCTCTAAAAACAAACATCCTGCAGGGCAGATCTATCAGCAATAAATTTCCTCAATTTTTGAGAAAGACTTTTTTTCTTCTCATGTTTGCAGGATAATTTCTCAAGGCACAGGATTCTAGATTGGCAGCTCTCTGCTCCCCCCCAACACAAAATCAACACGTTGAATTTCACTCTAGTTTGTGTTTCTGAGAAGTCAGGCACCATCTTATTTTTTTTTCTCTATAGGCAAGCTATACTTTTTCTCTGGCATCTCTTGGGAATTGTTCTAGCTTTGATTTCTGTTGGAGAATGATAGGCCAAGGAGAAATTTTTATTTTAATGTATTATACTTGCTATTTCTAAACATCCTAGATCTGTGGTGGTTTAGTATCTGATTTTAATTTGGGGAAAATGCTCAGCACTTGTTTCAAATATTTCTTCTGGTAGTGTCTCCCACTGTTCCTTCTGATACTCCTCTCCCATAGTTGGCATTACTTTTGTAGTTATCTAGAATTCTTTCAGATTCCAGTTCTTGTAGTCCCCCCCCCCCATTCTCTTCCTATCTCTCCCTGTCTCTCTGTCTGTTTCCTTCCATCTTTTATCTTTGCTTTTCAGTTTTAGAGGTTTCTATTGTAATGAAAAACTCTTCTGTGTGTATACCAGGACTGAGGCGTAATTAAACTCAGGGCATCATGTTTTTGCTTGGATCTTTTCACTCAAGGCTAGTGCTTGACCATTTGAGACACAGCTCTACTTCTGGCTTTTTGGTGGATAATTGGAGATAAGCATCTCTCACACTTTTGTGCCTGAGCTGGCTTTGAGCTATGATCCTCAGATCTTAGAGATCTGAGTAGTTAGGATTACAGACATGAGTCACCAGCTTCTGTCTAAAAATCAAGACTCCTTTTTCAGTCATATTCAGTTAGCTAGAGAGCCCATCAGAGGCATTAGAAGCCCATCAGAGCCCATCAAAAAAATTTCTGTTGCCATGCTTTTAAATCTCTAGCATTTTTTCTTGTTTCTCCTTCTTGGGGTTTTCATTTCTATGCTTCCCTTGCTTATTGGTCTTTGACAATCTCTACTTTATCTGGTAGGGGCTTTGCATCAATCATAGCTCTTTTGAATTTCCAGCCTGATGATTCTAGCAGCCTACCATATCTTTTTCTGTTGCTTGCTCTTTCTTTTCAGACTCCTTTGTGTTTGCTTTAGTTTGCCTAATAGTTAGACATAATGTACTGGGCCAAAGGAACTGCTATAAATAGTTTTGGGGGTGTTGGTGTATGATGTGTGTGTGTGTGTGTGTGTGTGTGTGTGTGTGTGTGTGTGTGTTGGTCCTGGGGCTTGAATTCAAATGCCTTGGAACTTTCCCTTAGCCTTTTCACTCATGACTGTCATTTTATTCAGAAGCCATAGCTTCACTCTGCTTTTTATGCTGGTTAATTGGAGTCTCATGGACTTTTCTGCCCAGCATGGCTTCAGATCACTACCCTCAGATCTTAGACTCCTGAGTAGCTAATGTTTATAGGTGTGAACCACTGGCACTGGGCAGTGAGTTGGGGGATCTCTGAGTTGGGAGTAGGCAATGTTCTCACATCCTGAGACTGGAACTTTACCCTTTAGTGATCTTATGTCACAAGACTGTGAACTTCACATTTTCCTCACTATCACCACTCTGCCCTTAGGTGGGGCCAGATGGGTACAGTTGGCTAAGGCTGAAGATTTCCCCTCCATGAGGTTAATGAGGCTCTTGATAAACCCTCAACAGCCTAAGCTCTTTTTAAGCAGTTTCACACAAAAGGCAAGCTTTCCAAAAAACAGAACTCTCCAGCATAGTTAGAAATGGTTCCTTTCCCTTCCCATTGCTAAGGAACTGAGGGATTTTCCATAATATTCACTGTAAGAACCTGCTAAGGCTCCACGGAGTGAACTCAGAAGTGTGGGGGCCTGATGAGTGGGTTCCCCCAGAGGTTTTGCCTCTTAGACAGATCCCCCAGTAACTTGTCAATTTGGGTTCCCCCACTGGTTCTTTTCAGAGGATTCCACTCAGCAGTGGAGTTGATACTCTCTGGTTAGTATCTAGCTCTCTAATCTGAGGGGATCATAGCCTATCCAGTATCTCACTTACCTTATGTATCCAAGAAGAGTTATTTGCTTTTCAGTTTGATGGGATGGGAACCTCCAAGCTTTCTACTTACCAGAAACTGGAAACCACATTAAAAAAAAAATACAAACACCTCTCATCTGAATACGGATACGTGAAATGGGGTACATCTATTCAGAGTGATCCTCCTTCTCAGCCATAATATGGAAGGAGGATCTGGTAGATGTTACACATCCATAAACCTCCAGCTGGTTAACCACAGAAGCCAGCTACAGAGCACACATACATGATTCCATTTATATTAAATGGTGGAAAAAGACAAATCCCAGGAGACAGGAAGTAAGTTAGTGGTTTCCAGGGGCCATAGGGAAGGATGATGATGGGCCAGAAATTGCCACGAAGGATCTTATTAGATGATGGAGAAGTTCTAAAGCAGAATTGCACATGGCATGCTAATTTATGGAAGGGGGAAAAAAAACACAGCATATTGAACACCGGCTAATTTTGCAGGATGTAAATAATATCTGTCAAGTTGGTTTCTATGAAGAATAAAAATTTGCTTGAGGGAAAAAAAACCAGAAAAGCACTAAAAGCAAAATAAGCAATATCTTTTTCTATTCTTGTGTCAGTGACTTAGATTTTTCCTCCTCATCTCCTACCTTTCTCTTCTAAGATGGAATAAGGCATTTCCTGTAAACCATGACCCTCCCGATCTCTTCCTCTCAAATATCTAGCATTGCATGTGTGTGTGCCACCACACTCAGCTCAAGTCTTGCTATGATATGGGTCGACTACCATGTATTATTTCTCCCGTGGGTCAAAGACTTGAGCCAATACTTTTGATAAATTTCAAGTAGCCCTTAGGAAAGGTGTCTACCAGTTTCCCCTCCCACCAGCAATAAAGCAGGTATCTATCCATTGCCAAGCATTCTTGGGAGAGCCAAGTGTTACATAGTTTATCTTACATTGTTGACCAATCACATGGGCAAAAGCCTGTATCTCACTGTTGGTTTAACCAGAGCTTTGTTATCAAGGTAGCTCTTCCTATCCTCATTCCGTAATAGTCTATTGGAATATTTCCTGTGAAAAATCCACAATTGCCCTTTACACATTTTATATTGGAATATTTGTATTTTCTGTTGAATTTTTAAATGCTTTTATAAAATAAGAACATCAACGTTTATGTTGCCGCATACAGCTCCCCGCAAGCTTGCTGCTTGCTCTTTAATGATAGCAGTTTAAAGCACGGAAGTCTTAGGTGATGGCTGTGAAGCACAGTCCTTCTATGGTATCCAGTTTCATTGGAATGCTAAACATAGAAATGCCTCTTCTCCCCTATTTTCTTTCAGGTAGTTGTAGTGTGTTCTCTACCCCCCTTTCCTTATTATCTTGCTATTTAATTTGTAGTCCATCAGGAGTTTATTTTGATGCATGGATTAAGATTGGAGTCTCACTTAAATTTCTCCCAAATAATTGAGTAATTGTCAGAACCCAATTAATGAATAATTCATCCTTTGCTTGATGGTGGGAACCAGCACCTTTATCAAGTGACTTGTGAATACTTATCTCTACGTGAGGCTCGTTCTAAGGGCCTTTTATCTCATTCCATTGATCTGTCTCATGTTTTTATGTGCTATTACAACATGTTTTTAATTATTTGGCTTAATGATGTATTTTCACATCTGGTAATACAAATCACCTTTCATTATTCTTTAAAGACTTTGTTTAGTTACTATCATAGGTCTTAGTTTTCCAGATGCATTTCAGAGTGTGCTTTATCAAGTAAAAGAAAAATGCTTCCGTGATTTAAGCTGAAAAATTACTTTGGAGCCAGTTGCAGTGGCACATGCCTGTAGTCTCAATACTCAAAAGATGAGGCAGGAGAATCATAAGTTGGAAGCCAGCTTGGACTACAGAGTAATGAGAAAATAAACAAAACATTACTTTGGAGAAAACTGATACCTTGAACCTTATACTCTTGGAACAGGACATGCCTTCCTGTGTAAGTTGTGCTTTCTTGCTCAAGGCTATCACTTGAACCACAGCTCCACTTCCAGCTTTTCTCTAGTTAATTGGAGCAAGATTCTCACTGACTTTCCTTCCCTCGTTGGCTTTTAACCATGATTTTTAGGTCTCACCCTCCACAGTAGTTAGGATTCTAGGTGTGAGCCACTAGTGCCCGGCTAGTTCTAGCATTTTTAGAGAACTAGAATTATGTAATTTCTATTTGTTGTATTATTACTACTGATTTTTTTTTGTCAGTCCTGGGCCTTAAACACTGGGCCTGGATTCTGTCCCTGAGCTCTTCAGCTCAAGGCTAGCGCTCTACTACTTGAGCCACAGCACCACTTCCTATTATTGGATTTTTCACTGATTAAAAAAAGAAAATCCTTTCATACTGGTTGTTCTGATCTAAAAGTACTATTCATTTGTGCTAACTTGTCATTTAACTTAACTCTCCTACCAGTTCTTACTTGTGGTCATGATTAGGAATTGTTTTATATGTTTTTATATGTCATCTGCAAATAAGAACTTAATCCTTACTAAAATTTGTGCCTTTGCATTAATTTTCTGTCTTGCTTATATGAATCTTTACCCATCCCTAACCTCCCAACCCTCAAAGCAGAATGTTAGTGAGTATGATATTAAGAGCAGACATGTGCTAAAGGTGCTTTAAGGAAGTGTCTTTCCCTGTTATTTTATTAAGCATTTTTAGGAGCAAGAGATAATGGATTTTATCCAGTGCCTTCCTGCATTTTGTGAACGGATCATATTTTTTTCCTCCCTTGAACTATTGATGTGGGGGAATGATATTCATAGATTTCTTCATATTGAACCGGGCTTACATTCCTGGAATAAAACTGCATATGGCCATGGTATGTTATCCTTGTAACATTCCGGTAGCTTCTACTTGCAAAGAAGTCTATCGAGCATTTCCATAGAGGTATTAATAAGTTGGTAATCTTATTTTGGTCCTGTCAGGCTCTATTATGGGGAATTTTCTAGCTGGGTGAAATGAACTAGGAAGATTTTCACATTTCATAACATCCCAGCACAATTTCTACCTATGGCAGTTATCTGACATGGAGCTGAACCACACATCTTTGCTGGAGCCTCATCCCTTCTCCCTGACACTCAGTCCTGGCTTCTCCCACAGGAGGAATCTTTGAGTATGCGGATGGCCCCAATGCCCAGGTCATGAATGCTGAGGAGCATGCCTTTCGATTTTCTGCCAACATCATCAACAGGAACAGGACTCTGCTGCCCAACACAACCTTGACATATGACATCCAGCGGATCCACTTCCATGACAGCTTTGAGGCCACCAAGAAGGGTGAGTGTGCCCTGGCCCAGGGCGGGGTAGTGTTGTATTTGTTGGCCAAAGCCCTAAGAATGGGCTAGAACTCTGGGCAGGTGTGAGGCTTGGAGTCTTTTCCACCCAGTCTGGACATCTGCCTCACTCCCAATCCAGCCCAGGCTGTGTCTGTTTCCTAGGAGCCTGTGGGGAGTCTGGAACAGGAGCAGGAGTCTGCCCTGGACTGAAAGGGAAAAATAGAGAGGTGGTGTTGGGTGGTTAGTGAGCAGAGATTTGGGGAGATAAGAGGAGGAAAGTGAGGATGGGGGAGGAGGGAGTAGAATTTGACCTTGCCAGAGAGAAAACATTGAGTGGTCAGCTTAGGTTTCCAACATCTCTAGAACAAAGTGGACAATTTCATAGTTGCTTTCTCTTCTGTATTACTTTTATTTCACTTTTAATGTACAGGTAACAATGCAGGCTGTTTATGGAGTACAATGGGATGTTTTGATGCATTGTATTCTTTGCAGAACATTCAAATCTGAATAACTGACATATCTATCCCTTCAAGTATTTCTCATTTCTTTCTGGTGAAAACATTTAAAAATCCTCTTAACTATTTTGAAATCTACAGTACATTATTATTAGCTGGAGTGGCCTTGCCCTGAAAACTTGGGCTCATCTATCATTGGAACCTTACACAGAATGTCAATATGTGGATATAGCTAAGACAGATCAGATCATGTTTAAGTTCAGTTACACACCATCTACTTGCCGTAGAAGACTTAATAACAAAGCTGCTTCCATGCCTATAGCTTGACTCCAGAGGCTACGGATAAACCTAAAGCTTGCTATTAGCCTCAGTTTGTTTTGGCTACAAAATAATAACCGGGAAAATAGTATATATAAAAATAAATTGTATTAAATCTGACTTAGCAGTTTTCCTGAATTTTAAAAATAGCCAGGCACTAGTGACTTATGCCTGTAATCCTAGCTACTCAGGAAGCTGAGATCTGAGGATCAATGTTCAAAGGTAGCCTACAGGAAAGTCCATGAAAGTCATATCTTCAGTTAAAACCAGAAGTAGAGGGCCGGGAGTTTGGCCTAGTGGTAGAGTGCTTGCCTAACATGCACGAAGACCTGTGTTCGATTCCTCGGTACCACATACACAGAAAAAAGCCGGAAGTGGTGCTGAGGCTCAAGTGGTTGAGCTCTAGCCTTGAGAAAGTCCAAGGACATTGCTCAGGCCCTGAGCTCAAGCCCAGGACTGGCAAAAAAAAAAAAAAAAACAGAAGTAGAAAGTGAAAAAATGGAAGTAGAAGTGGAGCAGAAATGGTAGAGCATCAGCCTTGAGGGAAGAAAGCTAAAAGATAGCACCTAGGCCCTGAGTTCACACACGGACACACAGACACACACATACACACACACACACACACACACACAAATAAAACACATCACATTTACTCCTTCCTTTCTACTCAGGAGACACATTTAAAATGAAGTAAAAACTGCTGGTCAAACAAATGCAAAAAAGAAAAATTAGGACTCAACAATACCTGAATTAACTATCAATTTCCAGCATAAGCCTAGCACACCTGCGTATGTGAGTGTGTGTGTGTGTGTGTGTGTGTGTGTGTGTGTGTGTGTTTGACGTTGTTACCTTTTTAAAGAAAAACTCATACCCCAAGTTGCTTGAGATGATTCAAAACTTTGGCAAAGTAGCAGGGTATAAAATTAACCCTCAAAAATCAACTGCTTTCCTGTATGCCAACATCAAGAGGAGCAAGGCAGAAATCAGGAAAGCAACTCCTTTTGCCTCAAAGGAATTAACTAAGAATGTAAAGGACCTTTATGATGAAACTTTAAAAACCTGAAAAAGGAAATTAAAGCAAAACTGAGGAAGTGGAAAAAGCTCTCATGCTCCTGGATTGGAAGAATTAACATCATGAAAATGGCAATCCTGCCAAGGGCTATCTACAAATTCAATGCAATACCCATCAGGATCCCAATGACATTCTTTAGCTAAATAGAAGAAGCAATCCAAAATTTCATATGGAATAATAAAAGAACCCATGTAGCAAAACAATCCTTAACAGAAAGAACAATGCTGGAAGAATATCAATATCAAACTTAAAACTCTATTAAAGAGCTATAGTAACCAAAACATCTTGGTACTGGCACAAGAACAGTCCTGAGGGCCAATGGAATAGAACTGAAGACCCAGAAATCAACCCATAGACCATCTAATCTTTGATAAGGGAGCCAAAAAATAGATTGAAAGAAAGACAGCCTCTTCAACAAATGGTTCTGGCAGAATTGGTTAAGCACCTGTAGAAAACTAAAGTTGGATCCTTCTATGACCTTGAGGTAAGAGCAGATATTCTGAAAATTTTGCAAGAAGGAATAGGAAATACACTAGGTCTCCTTGGCACAGGTTGAAACTTTCTTAATAAAGACCCAGAAGCACAAAAAATTAAAGAAAGTTTGGACAAATGGGACTGCAGTAAACTGTAGAGCTTCTGTGTGGCAAAGGACATAACAAACAAGTTAAATAGAAAGCCTACAGAGTGGGAGAAGATCTTCACTAGCCATACAACAGACAAAGGCCTCATATCTAAAATATATGTACAGCTGAACCAACTGCATCTCTCCAAAACAAATCTTCAAAGAAACAACCATCGTATTAAAAGACTTAAAGAGAGATTTCCCTGAAAAGGTAATAAAAATGGCCTATAGGCACATGAAGAAGTGCTCGACATCACTGGCCATTCAAGAAATGCAAATCAAAACAACTTTGAGATTTCACCTCACTCCAGTTAGAATGGCCATTATCAAGAAATTTAATAACAACAGATGCTGGCGGGGATGTGGCCAGGAGGGATGGCTATTACACTGTTGGTGGGAGTGTAAACTTGTTCAACAATTATGGAAAGCAGAATGGGGATTCCTCAAAAGACTAAACATAGAGCTCCCCTATGACCCAGCAATCCCATTCCTTGGCATTTACTAAGATGACCAGAAACAAGGATATACTAAAGCCACTAGCACAACTATGTTCATTGCAGCACTATTTACCATATGGAACCAACTCAGATGCCCCTCAGTAGATGATTGGATCAAGAAGATGTGGTACTTATACACAATGGAATTCTATGCTGCCATCAGAAAGAATGACATTGCCTCATTTGTAATGAAATGGAAAGACTTGGAAAAAATCATATGAAGTGAAGTAAGCCGGACCCAAAGCACATAGGCTAACTGGTTTCACACATTTGTAATAATTAGTGCACATCTAGGACTGTCCTAGCAGAGGATTGCAATCGCTCAAAACCTATGTACATAAGGTCATATAGGAAGAGACTAAATGAAATGAACTCTAGGATATGGAAACAAGAGGCTCATCTTGTGTGATTGTTGCTTTTAATGAACTATGTTATTTCTCTTCTCTTTTTTTGCCCATGTTGTTACTGTATCTGACATTGTTACCTAGTGTATCGTATATATGTTTATTTGTTTATTTGAAATAGGAAAGGGAAGGGCAGAAAACAAGATGATTGGGAGGGGTTGGGGGACAAGGGTGTTAGAAATAATGTACCTACTACCTGATAAATGTAACGGTAACCCCTCTATGTATTACTCCGACAATAAAACATTTTTAAAAAACCAGAAAAGAAAAGCTCACACATGCAGAATCTGTCCTTCCGCTGTGTGTATGGAGTCCATGGACTCCATATCTGTGGATTCAACAAACCATAGATCCAAAATATTCAGAAAATAAATCAATCACATCTGTGCTCTCCACAGACACTCTTTTTCATGTCGTTTTTTTCCCCTAAACAATGATCCTAACACCTATTTACATAGCATTTCCATTGTGTTTTGTGAGCAGTCTAGAGAGGATTTAAATTATGGGAGTGCATACGGAAGGCACATGCCAACACCAGGCTGCTTTATGGAAGGGAACTGAATGTCTGCAGAGTCTGCGCTCTGCAGGGGGTCCTGGAGCCAATTCCCCGCAGACCCAGAGGGAGACTGCATATCTGAACTATATTTTTACATCTATATTTAATGCAAATTCAGACTAAAAGACTGCACAACTCTGGAAATAGCTTCTGCACGGCCCTAGATTTCCACGTAACTCTGTTTAAAAGTCTCAAGCCTAAGGAATCTCATTTCCAAAACAACAAGATCATCTTTCCTGTAACATGATATCATAGCCTTTGCTTTTCTCTTTTGAAGATTCTGTTACAATTTTTTTTTTCTTTTGTCGATTGTGGGGCTTAAACTGTAGGCCTGGGTGCTGTCGCTGAGCTCTTCAGCTCTAGGCTACCATTCTACCACTTTGAGCCACAGCGCCACTTCCAGTTTTCTGGTGGTTAATTGGAGGTAAGAGTCTCACCGCCTTTTGTGCCCAGCTGGCTTTGAACCATGATCCTTGGATTGTAAAGTAATTGCTTTATCTAATGTCATCCTGTTCTCCCTTACACTATTGAAAAGAAGACTTCTTTTTGGATATTTGATATATTCCTTTGTCATGTAAAGGACTGGTATGTAATAATTGCTCAATAAAATGATTCTTGAATGAATCGAGGAAGGATGTGAGTTTGGGACATGGGAACCTGAGTGTCATTGTCCAGTGGAACTTAGGGGACAGGATCATCCATGCATCATGGGCCATCTGAGACCCATCCCCAGGAGATGTCAGGTTTTCTAGATGCTTGGCTCCTGGATTACAGTCAAAAACAGTTTGTGACAGGTCAGGACCCTTGACCTCCTGGGCTCCCAGGTACAGTCCTGCCACAGTGCTGCCCACTGCTGGCTTGGCTTTTCTGGAATCTCATTCCAGAAAGGCAGCAGAAAATCGTATGAAGCTATTATGCCCGGACCTTCATCCTAGCAACTCTGATAATAGTCATGCAATCTTGGGCCAAATAACTTGAGCCTTGGTCCACACAATCTATATAATTGTGTGTCTCTGTTATGTACTCTGTAGTCAACAGGACTTCATTCTCATCACACTTGGCTTCCTTGCTCTCCATTTGCTGGATCACGAAGTCAGGATCTGACTCCTACTCCTCTACTAGCACCATCCCGTCCAGCTGCTCCTTTTCTGGTGTGTGGGAGGTCAGAGGCTCCGTGAGGTTGAGCAGTTCATGCTGACATGTGTAAAGCTCACCCCACTCTGGGCCGGTGAAGAGTGGTCTTTTAGCCATTAGCCCTCTGCCTGCACTGGTGTGCTTCCTCTCTGCCTGTGTCTTCCTGCTTTCTTCCCAGCATGCCCTTCATCTAGCTCTGCACAGGGAAGTACCACCATCGTGCTGAGAGTTGTTCGTGCTGCTTGCTTCTCTCTGCCCAACCATATCCACTAGAAAATAACGAAAGTCAACCCAAACTGCTCAGTAGAAAGGTCAGAGATACAGGACAAATGCTTAGATTTGGTGTAAGTGCGTAACGTCAGCCTAAAGGTCTAGGCTGGGGCTTTAGTCCAATTTCTCTGGGAAAAAAAAAGCACCTAAATGGTATTCCAATGTGGAATTCAGCAGAGGTACTTCTCCCAGCCAGGCCAGGAGTCCAGAGCAGATTCAGAATCTTCCCAGAGGCAGGTCCTCCAGAAACTTCTGGTCCTACCCTATATGGCATTGCCAGGCTTTCTAAAGCAGACCTGACACAGAAACCCTCTGTGATCCAGTGACCCAGCCCTTCCTTACCCTGAACCACATCACACAACTTACTTGCACACACCGTGGTGGTGTACCTCACCGCCCAATCCTGTGATGGCCTGTTCAGTGCAAACCTGGCTTTCCAGCTACATTCAAGCCATTCAGTCCTTTAGCCTTTGGGTCTGGGTTCTAGTCATAGCTCCCACCTCAGAGCTTCTGAATGCAAGATTCCCTCTGTAATTCCCACACTTCCCTCCCCTCTGACTCTACCTACTCATTCATTCTTCCAATAAGTCCCCCAAGATGAAGCCAGGCCTCCCTACTTCTTTCTTTGTCACTGTGGCCTTCACTGTGCTGACATATGTGTGTGTGTGTGTGTGTGTGTGTGTGTGTGTGTGTGTGTGTGTGTGATCATTATCCATTTCTTCTGTACGTCCTATTACCCTCTCACTATTCTATTGCCTAACCTAGTGTGGGCCCATACACAGGAGGTACAAAATCAATTCTGACAGTTTGGTCTGATACACAAATGAGAGAAAGAATGAATGTGTGTTGAACCCACTTAACAAAAAAATGTTTCTTGTGATTGGCACAGGAAATGAGCCTCTGCCATCTACAAGTCAGGTCCAAGAGGGTAGGAAACTGGGTCATGGTAGCAGTAGCTGGAATAGCCAGAAAATGGGAAAGCATCACAGCGGTGTGCTGACACAAGCAGAAGGGCTTCCTGAAAGGGGAGAGGGTTGCATGAGACTCATATGAGATTGGGGGGAGGGGAGGGAAACATCCAAATAGCAGAACACCAACCTTGAGCAAAAAAGTTAAGTGAGAGTGTGAGGTCCTGAGTTCAAGCCCCAATATCAGCACAAAATTTTTAAAAATTAACTTTACTTCTGTCACACTTTTCAAATGTCCTGGTTTGGGGTGATTTTGTGAAGGGCTGTTGTAAGCACACTCGCAGATGTCTTTTGGTACACAAACACACTAGGAGTGGGAGTGTGGGGTCAGTCAGGTCACAACAAAATCGTGTCACACACGGTTTTCTCTCACTACAGGAGTACATGAGGCATGCAGCTACTCTACATCTTCTCTAACCCTGGGGAACGTCTGTTTTATTCTTAAAAATTTGGCTGTTCTGGTGGGTTCATATAGCATTTACCTCATCATAGTTTTAGTGTGTGTGTGTGTGTGTGTGTGTGTGTGTGTGTGTGTGTGGCTTGAACTTAGGGCCTAGGTTTTGTCCGAGTTGCTTTTGCTCAAGGCTAGCACTCTATCACTTGAGCCACAGCTCTGCTTCTAGCTTTTCGGTTGTCAATTGCAGATAGGCCTTTCAAGATGTTTCCTGCCTGGGCTGGCTTCAAACCATGATCCTTAGATTGCAGCTTTCTGGGGTAGTTAGGATTCCAGGTGTGAACCACCAGCATATGGTTTATAGATTTACTTTGTATTTTCTTGATGATTAAAGAAGTTTAGTCATTTTCATAGGCTAATAGATCACTTGAATATTTTCCTTTTTGGAGTGCTTCTTGCGGGGGGGGGCTTTCAAACATGTTTTAAAATCAAGTTGCCATTTTCTTACTGATTTATAGGAATCTTTTACATATTCTGGTTAAGACTCCTTTAAGTTCTTAACTTTAAGTGGTCTAATTTAATAATTTTTTGATTGGCAGTTCATGTCTTTTATGTGCTGTTTGAGAAGTATTCATCTTGAGCTACGAAGATATCCTCCCATGTTTTCTTATAGGAGCTCAGCTACTTTGTCCTTTCTGTGATCTAGCTCAAACTGATTTTCTGTGTAGGGTGGGAGGTAAGGATTGGGGTTTATTTTCCTAGGCAATGCTGGTATTATCTAACTGTTGGCAGTATCTATCAAAGGTTTTGCTTCTAAGGCTATTCATGGCCACCTTCATGATCATAGCCAAAGATTGGAGGTAAATGAAGGGTCTGTCAACAGAAGGATGGGTAGATTGGAGCACAGTTATTCAGTGCAATTTGACGCAATAAGAAAACAACTACTCCACATACGCAGATGAGTCCCCACAAACATCACTGTTGAAAAACAAGGAGGAACTTTCTTGGAAGAGGAGGAGGAGGCTTTCTCAGGGGCTAGTAACGTGCTCTACCTCATTCCAGAAAGTTCAGGAGCCCTGAGTGAGTGATCTGTGAATTCACATGCATAAGCCCCTTCTCTGTATTGTGTTCCTGGTCAATAAAAAGGTAGGTGGCAGGCAACATCCATCTGCTGTGAACAGAAACAGTGCTGTCTGATCCCACGGGCATTTCCTTTCGGATCACATACCCTTCTGGACACCCGGCGAGTCCCATGGTCATCATTATGAATGCCTTGCTCATAATTTTCCCTTTTAACCTTTGGTTTTTAAGCCACTTTCCTCCAGAACATCGGTAAGGGTCTTTGGGATTGCATTTGGTACTAGTTCTGATTAACCCAGTGACAATTTTCCCAGGATGAAAGTGTCCCCCCACCCCCATGCCCTCTTCTGGGCTAGCCATTGACCTCAGGGCCATGTGAATTACCATCAGTGGGACGCAGAGAAACAGAGCTCAGCACCACCTGTCCTGCCAGCTCTGGTTGAATTAGTCCTTCCTCTGTTGTAAGGCCCAGGAGGCCTTTCCTCGTCAAAAGAGACCTTCACTTATTGTCTTTATTTAGAAATGTTTGGTAGAAAATTGAAAGATGAGTGACTGCCAGGCAACTCTCTGAGCCAGCAAACCAGAGCATCTGTGTTTTCTTCCAAGTCTGGCTGGCCGGAGCAGGCCTGGAATCGACCCAGCACTCCCCAGGCTCCTCGGCCTTCACTTATTCTCCAGGCTGCTCCATTCCTTTTAAGATACAAATTGATTGGGATAATTTCTGCTATAACTACAATTGCCATGGAAAGGAGAGGAGGTGGGGTGCATTCGGGCCGAGGACTCCTGCAATGGCTGTGAACCATTGAGTTACTGTAAAATGACCAGAAAATGGATTCAAAATTGGAGCCACAAATAATGTAATTACTGCAGTGTGTGCTCAAGGCTGCCAGAACAAGGGTTGGCTCTGCTGCCCTGGAAACATCTGGAAAAAAAAAAAAAGCTGCTTCTGCTGCTGCTGCTGTGCCCTTAGCAACCCCAGCCCTGAGCCTCAGGGATAGTAGTACTCTTCAAGGTTGGCTGGTCCTCAGAGGATGGAGGGGGCAGGAAAAAGGATGTGGAGAGAAGAGGCCCCGAAGACATGGATGGAGGTCAGAACTTGTGTCTCACCTAGCGGTGATGTCTAGTTACTGCATCTCAGGTAGAATGGAGGCCAGGATGGGTACAGTTGTCATATATCACTACCACTGTCTTATTATCAACACCAATATGTCAGCCCAATTGCTGTCATCCACCCACAGAGGCGTCCCCTTCGCCCTTATCACCACCCCTGCTGCCATCATCTCCACCATTGCTGTGGCAGCAGCATTTTTGTCATCAATGGTCTTATCAATGCCAGCATCAGCATCATGCTGTTCCCATTACTGTCGTGGTGTTAGCATCTCCACTATCGCCAGTCCCAGCCACACCATCAGAATTGCCATCACCTCCTTTCACGTCACCATCACTGCCATGGCATCCCTATCACTGATCTCCACACCAACACCAGCACCGATGTCCTGCTGACACCATCGTCTTGACAAGTAGCTCCTACTCAGCCATGTTTTTTTGTTTTTTGTTTTTTTTTTACCATTGTCTCCTCCCTCCTGGCCTCATCCCATTACAGCCACCATGACTGTCACAAAGTCATCTTCCATTCCTCCTTCATCAATATGGTCAATGTCATTCTCTACAACCTCACAGTACGGTCTCTACCATTAAAACATCTACCATGGGGACCTTTATCCTCACCCTTACGGTCAATGTCAAAGTCAGTCACATCCTCCAAGGTCATTCTTGGAATCTTTTACATCAGCATGCTTTGTGCTTGGTAGACCCTCCCAGGATGACCAGCCCTTGACTGTGTTGGGGACAACAGCTAAGTGTGAGCTGCATAAGGATGAGAGAGATAAGGTAGCTTTTGCCTCCTGGTTTTAAGGCCTAGAACAAAAGGGGAAGTCCAAGAGGTAGATGCTTATAAGCAGTGGTGGAAGGAAGGAAGACAGACATTCAAGTCCAGCTGTGTGTTCCATCTGATCATTATAGGGATGGAATACGATGAAACAGAAAACGGGTATCAGGGCACCGCTAGAAAGGTTCAAACGGAAGTAGGAGGTTGAACATGAGAGAAACCTGTAGTTTTGTTTCATTTTGTTTTGTTTGAGGTCTTCACGACCTTGAGTATAGATAAGTGGGTGTGGCCAAGACTAGGTCAGTGTCACCATCTTCTGATATTTAGTCTCCAAAGCGCAGAGCCATGCACACTGTGGCCTCTTCCCTCAGGGAGCTCCTCAAGTCACAGGGTGGTGATGATGAGGAGCAGATACTGAAATACCAGCACGTGAATGTCTTTACTAAGCTGCGAGTTACAGGTCCACACATGGACCCATAGGAGAGCGCCAGAAAGGTGACTTGCCCTTGAATTTGTAGGCCAGTTTGACAGTTGGCCTACAAAGGCAGAGTTGTATTTTTCAAGCATTTCCTATCAGTGGGATGATCTCAGGACATGTTTGTTCACACAGAGGACTACCAAGGTATGGCTGTAAGGTGATGCAAGCAGGGCCAATGCACTAGTTCCCTGACCTGGCCTCTAGTCCTAGAACTGTAGAAGCAGCAAGAGGATACCATCTGTTCTGCTATGTGTTCTGTCTTGCACTTGGCATTGACCACAAGGACCTCTGGGTCACCAGCACATGCCTTATATGCTGGCTCAGCTGCTGACTTGCCCTGCCACATTACAGCTAGCGGCCCCTTAGTTGTTGGTGTCTTCCACCTGAGCCACCTTCTTGAGAGAAATACAACTTTCAGGATGAATAACTACTCTCAATCTAATCTCCTTTAACCAGGAAGCAGTGGGGGAAGGAGAAGTTAATCTAGAGGCAGAACATGGAAAGGCCACCCAGTCCCAGGAGTTGTAGTTTCCTCTACACACTGCACTGGTTGGTACTACTATGCACCTTGGAGGAGATGCCTCTGCCTCCCCTCCTAGGACAGGGTTCAGTGAGACCAAGAGAATTCACCCATCAGGAGACTTCTGATATCTAGAATCCTTAATTCCTTGAACCCATTTTCAAGGTCTGCATGACTCTGTCTGCATCTGTCCTCTGGAGGGAAGACTAGGCTTTTGGGGTGCCTATTCCTAGGCCTTAGGGGTATATCTAGGGGAAGAAATGTGGAGAAGGCTTGATTAAGAGAGCAAGGATATACATATGGGAGGTTCAGGGTGGAGCCAGTGGTGAAAGAGAAGGGGCAGGCTGAGGGTTGGGGGTCACTTCTGCCCATGTCACTGTGTGTGAGAAGTGTCCATTCTCACCTGAGTTTCCAGGCCGTGATGAAGGCATATTTGACAAGGGAGGAGGAAGACATGTTTTGACAATTTGCTAGCCTGACTTGTCTAAATATTTAGCCTTATAGCACATGAGTGTCCATTTGTAGTAGACTCTTCAAATCTGAGGAGTGAGCCTATGCCCAGGAGGTTACACCCAGATGGCCTGAGGGAACTAAGGTATATCTGAACCCTGGTGTGTGCCTTAGGCGGTGGGCCTCCTGTGTTGACTAACATTCAGTGTATGCAGTGGAAGCATTTTCATGATCACAGGCCTGCAAGTTAAAGAGGCAGAAAACCAAAACCTAAAACCTAAATGGCATAAGCAAAAAGAGAATATAAATGTGTGTATGTGTGTGTACATATATATATATATGTATGTATGTATGTATGTATGTATGTATGTATGTATGAGAGACCAAAACCCACACTTTCACTTGATCCTATTGCTTTCCCTTCCTTGGCTGTACATACCTCCATATTGACTTCCACAGACAAGTGCTACTCCTTCTCAGTGAGCACCAGGTGGGTACTACAATTCCAGCTCTCCCTTCCTCTCAGGATCAGTTAGAGGGAAATTGCCTCTTTCTCAGCCATGAAGTCTCATGGCATCTAGTTGGCTCCAACTATCCACATGACCATCTCTAAATCAATGTCTGAGAACCAGGGCAGATCGGGGAGTGATTGGCCTAGGTATAAGTCACATAATCTACCCATCTGGGTAGGCAGGAGAAAAGGGAGTAGACATGAGGAAACTTAGACACAGTCTACATCTAAGGCTCCTAGGGATCCCTCCTCCAGAATGCGCCTGACAGTGACCGATCCCCTCCCCCCCCCCCCATTTTACTGATCTCATTCCATACAAATAGGAAGCACCAGCTCCTGGCCTTGCCAAGCCTCTAAGAGGGAGGGAGGGAGGGAGGGAGGGAGGGAGGGAGGGAGGGAGGGAGGGAGGAGCAGGACATGGGGCTTAGGGAAGGTGGTGGCACTGGGATTGCTATTGCAGGCTGAGCAGTGTAACAAGCCTCCCAGATGCAGAGACCTGAGGGAAGGACATAGTCATGTTAGATATCTGAAGGAGGTTCATTCCAGCCAAAGAGGATGACAAATGCAAAGGCCATGAAGTAGGAGTATGCTTGGGCAAAACCATTGAAATGGCTAGGTGCTGTGAGGAAGGGGGACAAGGATGAGGCCATATGTACATGCTGGGAGCATAGTACTGGGCCCCAAGGGAGAACTTCATAGACATGAAGGTCACTCATCATGACAACTGACAGAGTTGGTACAGTATGGTGGTGGCAGGGACAGAGTGAGGAGGATCTGCCATGGAGACTTAGAGTTCCTCATGGAGACAGGAGCCCGTAGAGCAAAGGAGTGACTTCACCTACCTGCCGAGGAAAGGTTCACTCCAGCTGCCAAATAGACACTAAAATGTTAGCCGAGGTTGGGAAGCAATCAAAGCAAATAATTGTGGTAGCTTGGTGAACATGGTGACATGTGGCCAGGTTGCAGTACCTGTTAAATCAGAAGTCACTGACAGACTGAGCTGTGGGATATGGAGACTAAAAGGAGCCAGATTGGGGCAGGAAGGCCTTGGATGATGGTTGGCGTTGCGGGGCGGGGCGGGGGGGAGGGCTTTACTGAGATGCAGAAAACTGAGAGGGGGAGAAGGGTTTATATGAGCTGCCTCTTAAATATCTAAATGGTGATGTTGAGGGAGGTGAGATATTCAAATCAGATTCTATGGAACCAGTCAGAATGGAGGTTGGAGTTAAAGAGTTTTCAGCCCAATAGATGCTCAATTTCTCTTGCTTCCCTGAATAGGACCTGGCACAGAGCCAGGATGCGAATCATGATAGTATTACATCACAGATGACCGTCATATCTTTGCCACGAGTACTTCCTAAGGGCCAGGCTTTGTGCCCCTGCCTTGTGCATATCATTTCCTCCTGTTTCCCTGTGATCCAACATGGCTGGTCACCCAGAAATCAGATCAGGAAACAAACTGTGAGGGATCATTCAGTCATCTTTCCTCTAAGGGTTCCACTTGCTATTTTCCCCCTGCACCTGTGGATCACCAAACTCTCTACCCACCTTGCTGATTGGTGCTGCCGTCCCCTCTCTTGCAGCCTGTGACCAACTGGCCCTGGGTGTGGTGGCCATCTTTGGACCCTCCCAGGGTTCTTGCACCAATGCCGTCCAGTCCATCTGTAATGCTCTGGAGGTGCCCCACATCCAGCTGCGCTGGAAACACCACCCACTGGACAACAAGGACACCTTCTACGTGAACCTCTACCCCGACTACGCCTCGCTCAGCCACGCCATCCTCGACCTGGTCCAGTACCTCAAGTGGAGGTCAGCCACCGTGGTCTATGACGACAGCACAGGTGGGTGGCCAGGACTGGCTGGGATGGGGAGGGGAAGGGTGAGTGGAGAGGCGGGGCAGAGCTCCAGGATGGGGCTCAGACGCTCACCTTGCACTATTGCTCCTGGCAGAGGGGAAGGCTGTGTCTGACTCCTGCACTCCAACATCACTAGTTATGGCCTCTGAGACCATTCATACCTGTGCACCCACACCTCACTCATCTCCAGCCCAATCCAACAGCTGGCTCATCCCTTGTTCCACATGCTCTCCTCCACTGTGGTTGGGGAGTGCTCATATCTGCTCTTTGTCCCTGGTGCCAGGAGGCACACCTGTCCTCATCTTGTACCTGCATCTTCCCATCCACCGCAAACCCCTCCACCCTTACCCTGCACATTCACATGCAGCTTACTCCCAGTATGGCCCAGTGGGAAGTGGGTGTATGTGAAGCTAAACCACCTGGGTGGAAATCGCCGTCCTCCCATCTGCTGGCCGTGTAGCCACTGGGCATTTCAGTCTCTTCATAAACAGTGGGGAACAAAGGCATGCTGTGTGCACGCGTCTGGTGCTCGGGGTGCTTGCCTCAGGTTGGTTCTTTGGATCCTCCCCACACCTGCACCCATGAGCCCCCCATCCCCATCTCTACCTATGTTCAGGCACCGGCTTCCTGGCCACACACATGACCTGCAGAAATAGGCACAAATCTTGGGCCTCAGTCTGCCAGGGTAGAAAGAAGAAAAGGGCCCTGCAGCTAGTAGCTCTGAGTCACAGGCCTGAGGCTGGACACCCTGCTACAAGAGGAACCTACTTTGCACAGCCTGCCCAGCAGTCTTCTGCATAGAACTTGCCTGGCCCAATCCTGCTTCCAAATCTAGCGTAGAACTTGTCTTCTAGAAAACTCTTACTAGAGTGTGTTAACCTCTTTCCTCTCAAGTTGTAGGACTCTGTGGGCCCAGAGCCCATATCCACTACCATATCCAGCAACACATCATATACCTTTCCTTTCAACATCCTCTATTGCTGGGAGCTGGGGATACCTGAATGAATAAAAACCCAGCCTTGCTCTTGCACATTCTTCAGTGTCAGGAAGCACAGAGAAGCTCGTGTTACTTTCTGTATGAAGCGAAACACAGAGAGGTAAGGGTGCTTGACAGGGCCTTTATTAGGGAGAAGAGGGGACAGAGGGCCGTTGCCAGACTCTGCTTCATCCTTGGTCACCCTCACACAGTTTTCAGGGCAGGCCCAGAGCTAGACAGTCTTCCAGGGACCAAACATGGTTAAGGCGCTGGGACGATGACTGTCTACCATAAGCTAAGCACAGCCAGGGTGATGTCATTTAATTTCATCCATCTCACAGCAACGACAAGGAGTGGCAAGCCAGTAAATGAGGAAAATTAGTAAATTTAAAAGGAGAAAACTGAGGCTCAAGAAGTTTCTAGCATGCCCTGCCCATAGTTAACCCAGCTAGCGAGTTGGCATGTGAACCACGAGACTAAGTCCAAAGAGTGTACCATTAGTTAGTGTGGAGCCAGTTCTTTCTTTTCAAAGACTCAAGTCCCAAGACATTTCGGAGCCTTGCCTCTTAAGAGACTGACCATGGCAAGTCATTTAACCCATCTGGCCTTGCTCTTCCCACACATCAAGAACGGCAGCATCCAGCCTTGGAAGAGTCCTCCAGTTCCCATCGCCTGTGATTCAATGTTCGCTCTTGATTATCTCCTAATGAGGAGCAGGCATAGTAACAAAGGAAACTCTCAGAAAATATATCAGACACTTGTTTATTCTCTTCAGGCTTCACCAAAGATTTCTCCAGTAGCTGCGATACCATAGCACCAGACAGGAGATCCTTGAATGCAGCCTTCTACCTCCAGCCCTGCCTCCCACACGCTTAGGGTACCTAGCTCAAAGCCTCTGCCATGAGGGGCACTCATGCGGCTCCACATCCCTCCAGTGTTTCTATACCAGAACTCATCTTAACTGACCACTCTGAATCCATTTCTGCTTCTAGAATATGAGCTCTCGGTGGATGCAGCACAGAGCCTTGTCCAATGTAGATGTCCTCAAATGTTGTTTAAACTGAATTTGAATTAGATTGGATTGAACTGAATTGAAAAATCAAGTCAAATTAAACTCTAATTAAATACTGTAGAGGAGTGTAAGGGAAAAGAAATGAAGATGTTGGTATTCCTTTTTTCCCCCCAATTTTGAGTAATTAATCATATTAGAGGAGAGTGAGTGTTTTTGCTAGGCATCAGATAAGAATCAGGTGACACAGCCATGCAGCCAGAGCTATGTGCTGTGGGGAGAGAAAACCCCATGGCCTTGGTTGGTCCTGAGATGACTGACCAGAGGTAGATAGAGAGCCCTGAAGACAGGACAAGCAAGAAAGTGGAGAGGACTTGACAGACAAAAAGAACGTCTAGAGCAGAGATGAGGAGTATGTATCGCAGGTTTATGGATATGACACCTGATGAAGGGGAGAGGATTTGGGTATGAGAGGGGAAGGGAAAAGTCATATACAGGGTGTGCCTGGTTGTGTAAGTCCTGATGTCCAGTCTAAGATTCAGGCTTCCTGTTTTAAGTAGGCAAGGACCCTTGAGTACTGTTGAGTTCAGAAATGAGAGTGACTCTGAGAGCAACACAGGGAGAATAGGAGGAAAAAGACCACATCAAGGAGACTAAAGCAAAGATAGCAGCATTGGTCCTGGCAGAAACAAAAAGGAGGCTTGAGTTTGAGGAGCTGCCTGGAAGAGAATGCAGGGGGGCAGAAAAGAGAAGAGAAGAAATATACATGAGCAAGGTTTTGAAAATGGGTAACTTGAGTGTCATAGGAAGAGTGGGTAGAGCAGACACTGGTCAGAACCACTCACTGCCCATTGGTATTGGGCTTCTGGGGTGGGCAGGAGGAAGGTGAGGCTTTCAGCTCCCATTGGAGCTGGTCAGAGTGGAAGCTAACTAAGGTCCCCAAGCCTTTAGCTCTGTCTGCATGTCATGTTACCTAAATCTCAGCTCTAATGGTCTGGAATTACCAGTGACCTCTAGCTGAGCATCACTCTTCTATAATATAATTAACTACTCAAAAAATCCGGATGGGATAACAGTCTTCATTCCTTCAACTTATTAGTGCTCAAAACATATTTCTTGCACTATTTAGAGTTTCATTTAATGTTTTTATTTACACACACACACACATACACTTTTTAAAAAGTAGGGCAAAGAGAAAGAAGGCTCTAGTAAGAAGACCTTTGGTACCAGGGACTCAGGGTAGATTTGAACAATCACATAACTTGTAAAAAGATGCTCTAGACTTAGAATCACAATATTCCAAGGGAAGGGGAATGTGGGAGTGAGACAAGCACAATAATAGGCCCTGTCTGTGTCTTCTTTGGGGGACTGTATCCCCTAAAGATTTGAGTTGGGCAATAGACCACTCCACTTGACTCCTCAAGCGATCATAGTGTAGTTACCTCACTGACCGAGAAGTCTGGGGCTGGATCTTTTAGGGATGGTTTCATAGCTCCCCAAAGTGAGGCTGCTATGTCGGTATGGCCATGCCCCTCTTGGCTTTCTCCTTGATAATACAATGGAGTTGCTGCAAATCCAAGCATTATTTCTTCACATGATGACCCTTCATGCAGACAGAAAGGATGTATAAGCCAACAAAATTAATGTGATTCCCATTTTTCATCAGGGAGAAAAATCTACCTCTGCAACTTCCAGAAGGCAGTCTCCTAAAGTTCACTGGGTCTGGACATTGTCAAATGGGCATGGAATTGGCATTGACTGGTTTCTACCCATCATGAATCACATCTGGGGACATAGCCACCACATTAAATGCACACTTCACTTTGCATACCAGCAGAGGATGCATCCATTAGTTCTTTCTACAAAAAGCTGTGTAATGAACCACCCAAAACATTCAGTACTTACAATAATAAGCATTCATCTAGTTCCTAAGGTCAGCAATATCCTGGGGCCGACTAGGTGATACTCTGATCCCATTCACCTGCTTGCTGGTTGCTTTAGGCTGGCTTTGTCTGGGTGACAGCATCATAGTCACTTAGCTCTGCTTCTTTGCCAGGCATGTTGCCATCACAGAGGCACAGGATGCCTCAGACCTACTAATATCTCACTGGTCAAAACCAGTCATTGGGCTTGAGCTGGCTAGAGGGGACTTCCTGAAACGTTACATATTGAAGAGCCTGCATGAGGAAGGGGTGAAGAATTTGGGTCATCATTGCAATCTATCTAATTGGGGAGGCATCCAGTGTTTGCCTTTTGAGCTAAGCTATGTCTCTGCCTTCCTAATGTAATCTGTGTACAAAGACAAAACTCTTTGTGAAGGGAAGAGAGACAAAACATAACAAAAAACAAAACAAAACAAAACAAAAAAACCTTGGGTGGAGAAAAAGAGCTGAAAGACTGGTTCTCAACTTGTGATCTCATTCTCGTCCTGCTAGAATTCTAGAAGGGTCTCTGTACCTCTGTGGTCCTCTGTTCCTTTATTTGTAACTTCACAGTACATATCCCCATTCCCATGCCTTCTAGGATTTGGGAGATGGCTAAATAGGGCAATGAATGCAAAAGTGCTTCATAAGTGAGAAGCGTGGTTCCGACAGCCATGATTCACTGTAGATATTTTGAGAGGGATTGATTAGGGAGGCAGCCAGGAAGGAGAGCTCATTTCAGGCAAGCCAAAACAGCTTCGTCCTCTGCCGGGTGGGCTGAGAGGAGCTTGCAGTCTCCTCTGGGAATACACTGATGGGAAGGAGGGCCGACATGTGCTGCCGTTGGAGAATGTGGGTCACCGTGCGTTACACAGGGCGATGTGCTTGGCTGAAAAAAGGCTCTGGTGGCCTTTGCTCCAGCATCTAGCCTGTCCCTGTCCTCGTGTTCTGAGTCCCCAAAGCCTTACGTGCTTACTGATGCTAAGCGTGAGTCTGAACACCAAATGGGTAGGAAGAGGCTGTGCACTGTGGGCCTCTCTGGGTAACAGGTGTGAAAGATCAACCAATAATTTCTGGGTAAGTGGGGAGGGTATGGGCTTTTGTGTCTGATTGGGGATAACCTGTGGCCCCTCCCTTAGCTGAGCCCAACTGATACCTCCTCACCTCTATCCCCCATCAAATCTGGTGTTAGGATACCCTTGGACCGGTTTGATCCAGATCACTCCAGAACTCCAGAATCCTGGATGTGGGTTTAGTGTTCTTGATGTTCGTGGCCTTGGTGTTCTTGATGTTTGTGGCCTTGGTGAAGATTGCTAAGAGTCTCTTTAGAAGGCAGAATTTACAGGGGCACATCTCCACCTCCCCAGCCTTGGGGACTGGGAAGAGAGCTGAACTGTCTTGAGCTATATAACAGAAATTCTTCTTGGAAACAGGGAACTAGGTTGAAAGGCTTCTGCAGTGGGTTTTCTGAGGGAGGAACTCTGTCTAGATAGGGGGAGCTATAACAAGTGATTGCAAACTTTAACCTACTGCAAATTAGTTTAAGAAACAAAAAGGGAAGTTTCTTAGCTACCTTGACGATCATGCATCATCAGGTATAAGACTATCATCCAGACTTGCTTTTTCTTCTGTGACATCTGCCCTTGGTCGTTTTCTCAAATCTGGATGGTGACCCCAGACTTATATCCCCCCCTATCTGAAATCACTAAAACAAGTGTTTCTTACCTACTTCTCTAGCACAAGTTCCAGGTACCACACCACTAGTACCAGCTATATCCTGTTACATTGCATGTGCCCCAGTCATACAGCAAGTGCCGATTGTCCAGGGTGGGGCCACATACGTTGACCCTAGAGCTGGGCCTGGATCCCTCCTGAGACTCATAATCTGGGGGCAGGGGAGTTGTTTCAAAGGAAACTCAGACTTCTGTTAATGGGAGCGGGGTGTGGTGAGGAAGCCATGTGTCCATGGCTGTGTGAGCCAGGACACAGGAGCTGGGCCTGAGTGTGGCAGGGACGGGAATGGCTGCTGGCTCAGTCTAACCTTCAGTGGGCTGGGGCTGCGGGCTATGAAGAGCAGAAAGCTTCCTCCCTTCCAGGTCCGGCAGAGAGGAGTCGTCAAGAATGGCTTGAAATGGGGACGGAAATGAACTTAATTATACCTAAGCAAGCCATTTGTCTCCAGGAAGTGACATTCCGTTTTCCTTTCAAGTCCCCAGATTAAGTGGTTTTACAAAAATGCCAAAGGGGTAAATAGATTTTTCAGTGTGGAGAGAGGAAAACAGTATGTTAAACCAACTAAGGGGATTTTTGTTGAATACCACCTGAGTATCAGGCCTGTGCCAGGGGC
Source organism: Megascapheus bottae (assembly GCF_031878675.1). Taxonomy (NCBI): domain Eukaryota; kingdom Metazoa; phylum Chordata; class Mammalia; order Rodentia; family Geomyidae; genus Megascapheus; species Megascapheus bottae. The sequence goes on from NC_143514.1 coordinate 61,624,106, forward strand.
AACCCATTCCACATATTAGCAACCCATCCCACATATTAAGGTGCTTGTGACAGAACGAGAGATTGAGGTGAGGTCAGAGAAGACTGAGGAACAGAAGGCTAAAATGCTGATATATATGTTAAGAGGTTCTGGGGAAGCTGCTTCTGAATACAGCAATGAAGGAATGCTTCCTGGGAAAGGTGGTGGTGGTATTAAGTCTGAAAGAGTGAGTATGGTTTACTAGCATACAGTTGGGGCTATGTGTTGGAGACAAGTTTGCTAAAGACTTTCAGGAAAAATATGTTCTGTGTTCATAAGGCTGTGTTAGTCTCTACCCACTCAGGGTTGAGAGAAGCAAGTGGATGTGGTTGGTGGGGATGTGAGGTCTGTGCCTGCTTTTGAATCCACATATTATATGTGTACATGTATCTGTGTGTGCACAGGCCTTTTGTCTGCATCAATTCACTCATGCCTAAGCCCAAGTGTGTTTCCTATCCATATCTAGATGCATGTGTTTGCGTGTGCACAAGCATCTGCTCTCATCGAACTGCATGCATGTGCAGACATGTCCAGATGTGGGCATATCTGCCTGAGTGTGCTCATACCTGGCTCTTGTGATTGTGCCCATGTACACACACACACACACACACACACACACACACACTGCCTTGTGGGCCACATATCTGTGTCCATGTGCATCACAGACCTGTGACCACAGGTGTGGGTGTGCATGTCACTCATCTAAGTGGATGTCTGCAATGGTGTATGCATGTGTGCACATTGTGTCTTTTATGCCCTGTGCCTCTCAGGGCTCATCCGGCTACAGGAGCTCATCATGGCCCCATCGAGGTACAACATCCGCCTGAAGATCCGCCAGCTCCCCATTGACTCTGATGACTCTCGCCCTTTGCTCAAGGAGATGAAGCGAGGCCGGGAATTCCGAATTATCTTTGACTGCAGCCACACCATGGCGGCCCAGATTCTCAAGCAGGTGCGTGAGCACTGGCCCCATGCAGGGATGGTGGGCTTTTTCCAGCCTCTTCTCTCATCTCCCCTTCCCTGAGAACACAGGTGATGTTAGCCAGGTCTCAGCTGGGCTCCTGACTCTGCTTCCTTCTAGCTATGTGAACTCGGGAGTTACCACGCTTCTCTGAGACTGTTTCCTCATTGGACTTTACACTCCAATTGGGTGGGACTCAAGCCTGGTGCACAGAATGCTGGGTAAATGCTGGGCTCCCTTCTACCTCTGTGCAGGTGCCAGGCAGGCAGCCTGGGGGCATCCAAAGCCAGGCAGGAGAGAGCACGCCAGTAAATATGAAGTATGGAGAGGTGCTGGGTTGTCAAGAACAGCCTCCAAAAGGCCTCATTGCCTCTCCCAGTAATGATTCCCCCATAGCTTAAGGCACTGGTGTTACTCTCACATTACAGAGAGGGGTGTGGAGGCTCCTCACACCACCCATCAGCTCTATAGGAGCAGGGTGGGGATAGGGAGGAGAATGGCTCTTGCTCCTGGATATGCCTTCCTTCCCAAATATGGGTCAGCATGGCATATCATAGATGAGAGCCAATTTCTGCCTGCCAGCCACACAAGGAAACAGTGAAGTCACCTGCAACCCCCTCCCAGAGAGCTTCATGACACCAAAGTTATATTGACTTAAGCCTGTGCTCTACATAAAATGCAATTATGCCTCCAGCCATCCGGGTAACTGGAGGAGATGTGCTGTGAGGCATTAACACTGGGGTCCAGGGAAGCAAGTTGAGGACATAGGGTACAGGAATCGGAATTGGGGTACAGAAGGAGGGGGCTGAGCAGGGGCTGGGGTGTTTTCAGAGCTTTGAGGGGCTCCAGTCCCAACCTCCAGTTGAGTCTCACAAAGGCTGACTAAGCCAAGTGCCTGCCTCCATTCCCACCATCTCTCCCCTCAAAGGAAGCTCCAATACAGAGGTTAAAAGAGAGAATGTTCCTTATGTTCCTGCTCTGCTATGTCATGCAGTAACCTCCTCAGGCGTCAGTGAGGCAGGAAAGAAAAGTTCATCCCAAGGCCCAGCACCTGGTTGGCACTGGGCCTGAGATGTCCTTCATATCACAGTCAAGGAAACATATGCTGCCCAGAAGTCTTGTAACCACATTCTCCTGGCCAGTGCACCCTGTCTCTTCCCAGCATGCCTGATACAGTGCCAGTGACAGACACAGCTTTGGTTTACAGAGGAGAAGTTACTCTCCTGGGTACCTGCCACTTCTCACTGACTCTGAGAAAGGGGGCTATTACCATGCCCAGGTGACCTGTGAGGAAACTGAGGCTCAAGATGCAAGTAGCAGGCCTGGGTTACCCAGCTAGGAAGTGGAAATTTACTCTCAGGTCTATCAGACTTGAAGCCTTCTAGAATTAAAAAACAGAGCTGCTCTGCTCAGCTAACCACAGAATTAAAAGAGGTTAAGATGAGCCTTCATGGTGTGGCGTGGAGTTGTGAGTCTGCAGGGCTGGCAGAGGCTGCACAGCGAGGTGCCTGTCTCACCCTTGAGCTTACAGTTTCCAGGAGTAGTTGGTCTTGTGGCATAACCTACCCCACTAGCACTTTGTGGGCCCTGCATTGCAAGAAATGCATTGTACAAAATACATTGTAGTCATTGGTATTACAGATTATAGGCTCCCAGTAAAACATATGCAAGCTCATGATGGTCAACAATAATTGTCCCACGGCAGCTCTGGCCTGCTGTGGGGTCTGGGAAGCAAGGAGGTCTCAGTGTTCCAGAAGAGGCTTGGGCTTGAGGTTTCCTGCCTCCTACCAGGCCTCAAAGGCTGAGGGGAGCACCTGCCTCAGCAGCCAGGATAGTCATGGAACTGATCTGTAACAGGCAGGCCCCAAGATGCTGACTGAGAACTGAGACCACTGGACCCACTTTACCAGCAGAACTGGGAATCTTTCCAAAATTCCCTGCACACTGCATCTTAGCCTAGCTCCAGGTGACTTTGCTACATGTTCCTGGGGGAAATCCCTGCGGTCTGCCAGCCAGTCATGGTCACGACACAGAGGTCTCACAAGATACCCTACTCCCAGGGGTCAGCTTCCCTCTCACCCTCTTCCGCCATTCTCACCCTGGGTGAAGGGAGGGACCACTCGTATTTCCTGTGGTTAGCTGACTCTTTGCTTCCTGCAGGCCATGGCTATGGGCATGATGACTGAGTACTATCACTTCATCTTCACCACTCTGGTAATGTACTTCTGGGTCCTGGTGAGAGGGGGGAGGGCTGCCTTGGCTGGGGGCGGGGCATTATGGCCTGGCCTGAGCCAGCCTATTATTGGGCACAGTTGCTATAACTAGAGGATACCCTACCCTTTTGAAGGATGTAGCTATGGCCCCCAGGTAAGGCCACAAAGATGACCTACCCACGTTTAAGTGTCAAGGATACACACGCTAGGGCGGTGTGAAACACCAGTCACTCTGCTTAGTAGCCATGGGAGCACTAAGGCTAAGCCAGCTAGCTGCTGTGCCTCAGTTTCTTCCTCTGCAAAATGGGTTTCCACTTCCCAGTTTGATGTGAAGAGTAACAAGTGGATCAGGCACACTGCTGAGCAAGACAAAGCCATAGAAGTAGCAGCTATTATTATTTGTCTCATCCTCACTTCCCAGCTCCTCTTCCCTGTTCCTGTTGAAGGCCTTTGTATAACATCTGGAAGTGCCTCTTTATATCCTGCATCATCCATGCCGAAGTCAGCCAGCCCCTCACTGTGAGCACGGCCAGCCTACCTGCAGGCTCCAGATGGGTTCTGTCCAAGCTCCGAGAACATTTAGGACCATTTAAGCCCATTAGGATAATTAGTTGTGGCCTGAGATCAGCAGAATAAAGGCATCCCTGTGCCAAAGGGGCTCCATCAATGAGCACGGGAGCCAGATACCCTCTGACCTCCCTGGAGCTCTCGTGGATTTTGCCACTGTCTAGGTTTGGGGTGGTTGATGGGCCTCTGACTATCTTCTTACTGAAAGTCCCTGCAGTTCTGGTTGGCTCTTCCCCACAGCTCTGGTTTATTGGGATCACTAGGCTTCTTAGCCAGTAGCTGGACTGAACTAAATGTGTTCAGGACTGAGGCCTTCCTCTCTGCCTCATCTCTTAGTCTGGCTGTGGCACAGCAGGCTGTGCCTTCACAGCCTGGACAGATAGCCTTGGTGGATAGATAGGAGTTCAGTAAGTGAGTGGGGTTGGGGAAGGAGACAGAGAAGCAGAGACAGAAAGGGGGAGAAAAAGAGACAGCAAAGACAAATGGACGCAGAGCCAGAGACAGAAAGGAAGGAATAGCATAAGCAAGGACCAATGTGGTAGCTTGCTCTGGAGTGTGAGAACAGATTGCTTTCCTCTCCTCCCAGCTTCAACCTGGTGTACAGACATAGCTTGAAGTCAGCCACAGCTGGAGTGATTACCCCACAGATGTGGGCTGACACTGTAGACTAGGAAACATTTACCCTCAACTCTGCCCATTGCACCCTGTTCAGCTCAGAACACTGGCTACAGTGGACCCAGGGCTCAGACCTGGCAGCCACATGGCCAGGAGCTATGTGGGAAGAAAAGGATCTGGGAAGCTGGGGGCAGAGGTCAATCATCTACTCCCAGAATCTACTCTGGGTCTCTGCCCACCCACACTGACTTCTTCCTGCTCTGTTGCACATCAGATTCCTGATAGCATTCCAAGACAAGACCCTGGAGAAGACAGTGCCCCAGTGACCCCAGCACCCCCACAGTAATGCCATTATCTACTAGGGTCAAGGTGAAAGGAGAAAGAATTCTAGCACTCCAGAGCCCTCTTCTATCCCCAGGCAGTGTTGCTCTCTCTTACTTTTCTTCAATCCATCATTCATTTATTAATTTACCCACCAATTCCCTAAAGCTCCAGGCTCTAAACTGGACACTTAGGTGAAAGGGCATACAGAAATGGATCCTATATGAAACTCATATTGGAAAGCTGGAAAGCTCCAATCAAATATGCAGAAACCTCTATCTTCAGTGTTTAGGTAGTGCCTGGCACACACAGCAGGTGCTTATTAATGGATGGATGAATGAATGAAAGATTGCAAAACAAAGTAGAACGTAATCAGCTAAATTATCAACACACCCTCAGGGCAGCAGCCAGTTAAAACCACAGTTTGTGCCAGACTGTCTGAGTAGGATTGAGACTTTTTACTCCCTTAGAAGAGTTACTTAGCCTCTATGGGCCTCACTTTCCTCATCTATAAAATGATGACAATAGCAGCATTATTTATAGGATGTCGGGATGAATATTTAATGCATCGATGTTGATAAGGTGCTCAGAACAACACTTGGCACTGAGCACTGTGTGTAATTAAAGAACTCCTGCTCGTGTTACCTGTGTGCTCACAGTGCCCCATACCAGCTCTCTAAGGGAGCAATGACTCGCTCAGTTTTTCAGAACAGTAGAAACCAAGGCTCAGAGAATTGAGTTGGCAGGCAAGGGAGGGGTGGTGTTTCCCCAACTGGGAGCTGGGCAGCTCCAAAGTATGGTGCTGAAATCTGTCAAGCTGGGAATTTCTGTACAATGCTCCGTGATCCTTGGCCTTCTCTGGCTGGTGGATTCCTCTCAATGCTTGGCCACGTTGTCTAGGCATGGTGATTGATTCTAATGGGGGGCACAGAGCCTTAGCCTTAGAAAGTCTCAGCAGTACCCACACTTCACTGGTTTCTAAACCCTCAGTCTGTATCTTCTGATTCTCCTCTACATCCCTTCAAAGCCAGCAGAGCAGAGTTGGAACTCCCCATTGACTGATGGAGGAACTGGAATCAGGAGATTGTATGGCTTGTCCCAAGTCTCATAGCAGATAAGGGGAGGAGACCTGGACTCCGGACTCCAGGTCTTACCTGTGTCTATTCAGACTGCCTGCCTTTTCTTCCCATGCCTCCCTGAGGGTTAGGAGAATGGGCCCTTTCAGACACACACAGTCCCTGCAACACAAACAAGTTGGATGAGAAATACCGTTGGGTCTCCCAGGTTGTCCCCAGCAGACCCCTAAGGGCTAGCTCATTCAGAGTGTTCCTTTGAGTCCTCTTTCCTGGCCATGTCTGTTTCCAGCCCCACTGACGTGGGACTCTACCTTGTGATCCTTCCTCTTCGTGCCCATTTGTCATTTGTGACTGTATTAGGAAGATCAGTGGCACTTGACATTTACCTCCTTCCCCTTAGGAAACTCACCTCACCAACTCTTTGCCTCTAAAAAATTCTCCCAACTTGCTTCAACCACGCAGAAGACATTTTAATTACCCCAGCTGCCATTATCTGTCCCAGCCAGCTCTGAGCCATTCCCAGATAACCCGGCGTTAATCAGACCCAGCTGAGGCCCTGGTACATGCCATGTGTAGGTAAAAGCCTGGAGGTGAGAAAAGAATTATAATAAATTAATAGATAAGCAATCACAATTAATGCCACTTCCCGGCAATAACAGTTACATCATGGGAAAGATATTTTCATCTGTCATTCCTTAAGGCGATGTTTTCCGAGCTTCAGCTCCTACTCATTCAGACCCATGGGGTGTTAATGAATTAGTCTATTATGTTATGCTGAATGTTTCTAAAAGGTCCCTGGTCGATACTGAATTCAGTGTGTCAACATTTGGCATCAGAAATGCAACTTTTTGCCAAGCAGCCAAGTTGCCCACAGTTGGCTGTGCACAGTACTTAGGGTCTTGGCCCGGGGCAGTTTGGACCAAAAGAAAAAAAAATGGAATTGGATAGAGGCCTCTTCGCTAGTTTCCCATTGTCACTGCCATCATGTCACGGGGGCAGATGGATACTCTGTACCATAAGGCCACCCTTTGCAGCTAAGCCCAGCAGAAGGGTGACAAGGAGAAAGAAACCCCCCAGTCCTGCTACCCCATAGAGAGGCTGACACTCTCAATGGGCCAAATGCTACGTCTAGAGACAGAGGGAGGCTTTCCGAGCACCCAAATGCCTTCCAAGTTAGAGAGGCCACCCTTCACATTCAGTCCCATTGGCCTCTGGTCCTAGAGGGAAGTAAACTGAGTCATGAGGGCCCTGGGCAAGCTGAGACCAATGCAGAGGACCTGCCAAGAACGGTGGGGAGATTTTGGCTTCTCATCCTTGGCCTGAGCAGTTCAGCTCCAGCCCTAAACTTGAACCACCTTCACAGTTGCTTGGAGGAAGATCTCTGATTGGGTTTGGCAGACCCCTTAAGGGTTTAATTCTCTACTTCAGGCAATTTGCCAGGCCACTGACAACTTCCAGCCCCATAGAGAACTCCCACTCTCCACCATCGGAAGAGGAAGATGTTTTAAGCAGCCCAGGAACCTATTGAGTCAGCTCACTAGGTGGCCAGGAATACTCTCGGGCTTACAGACAGACACACCCAGACTCACATAATTTTTAGGAGTGGGGTGAAAGAATAGAGGCCCCTGGATAAAAAGCCAAGACACTGTTAACCCATCCTGTAGTGCACATGTAGAAGAGTAATCAGGAGGCTTCCTGGAGGAGGTAGCACTTTAAGAGCTTCATGTTTCTTGTTATTTTCGATAGGTGGGCAAGGGAAATGTAAAAAAAGACCACTAGGTTAGTTATAAAACAGTTTAGCCCTGAAAAGCAGTAAAACTACAGCCTTGGGACTGATCTCTGTGGGATAAGATTCCCCACATTAACCTTTACCTAGTAGCTAACAGCAAAGTCTAACCTGAGTGCATTCTAGGGAAGTAGCTGCCTCAGTCCCACTGAAAGAACATGCTACATCCCTTTGCTTATTTTTGAGTGCGGGGTAGATCTCTGCATTGTTCCTCTGACCTCCATCTTCCCCTCCTCCATCCCTGCCATCTCTTCCCAGCTTAGGGAGACCTGGCTTTGCCCCCTGCCTCTCCCTTTGGACTCCCTCCCTTTCTAATCCCAGACCCCTGGGCTGGAGCTACGGGAGAGCTGAGCCTGATCTATCCTGGCATTAAGACCCTCTCTTCCTGGACTGTAGGCATGCCCTGACCACAGGTGACAGGCTGATGGTTTTCTATTTCTGGGAGGCAGAGAGAAGTCCAGTGTGGTTGTGTGTTAGGGTCCTTCGTCCCCGGTCCCTCTCGACTAGTAGGAGGGATGGGGAAAATCACGCCCCGACCGGAACGAGCAGCAAGAGGAGGGAGCCCACTGTCCTCCCGCACTCAGCCTTCCTTCCCCAGAGCACGAACAGAGACGCCACGCAGCTTCATCAAGGCAGGAAAATCTCTCTCTCCAATAAAACCCCCCTCCTGACGAAGTCCCTCCAGCTAATACACCCTCACTCTAGGTCCCAGCAGAGGGTGATAAACAAGAACACATCTGTAACCAATCGTAATCAAGTCTTGCTCCCTGCCCCTTGCGCCTTGCCTTGTCTCAGCAGAAGGTTAGACATGGTGTTCCTCGGCCCCCAGCAGTTGTGGGTGATCGTATGACCTCCCACGGGCCTCTGCAGGGAGCTGTGGGTCTTGGGGGGCTCACTGGAGTGGGGCTAGAGCTCACAGCAGCACTACCCCTTGACTTACAGAGCATTCTCTCTCCAGGATCTCTACGCACTAGACCTGGAGCCCTACCGCTACTCAGGGGTGAACCTGACGGGGTTCCGCATCCTCAACGTGGAGAACCCCCAGGTGTCAGCCATCGTGGAGAAGTGGTCCATGGAGCGGCTGCAGGCGGCTCCCCGGGCTGAGTCTGGCCTGTTGGATGGAGTAATGATGGTACAGTGAGCAGCCAAGCAGTAGGACCCCAGGGGCTCTTCTCCTCCCTCTCTCCCTTCTTTCTTCCATCCTCCCTCCCTTTCTTCCTGTTTTCCCCTCTTCTTGCATCCCTCCTTCCATTCCTTTTTCCTTTTCTTCTTCTGGCCTTTCCTCCCTTCATCTTTTCCCTCCTGTTTTATACTCCTTTCCTCCTTCCCTCTCTCCCTCCCGTTTTTCCTTCCTTCTTCCCATTTCTTCCCTCCCCCACCCTCAACTTCCTAAAACTATCAAGAAGCAAATCCCCTATGCCCAAGACCCTGGGTTAGCCGATAAGGATGAAAAGATGAAGCCAACACAGTCTCCATCTCAAGGGTCCTATCTGGTGGGGGTACGGGTACATAAATAGCTAATTACAGAGAATTGGGATAAGGCAGGGGTCCTGTAACCACAGGTGTAAGGGCGATGAAAGTAGAAAAGGAGAGGATATGGGTAGAGCAGGAGGCTGTAGAAGAAGGCCTGTTCTCAGAAAATGATACCTGAGGTGTCTACACACTAGCAGAATCCCCAAGCCTGGCATCTCCAGGGGCAGAGACATGGGGTTATGCAGGGCTTCTGGGCCTTTTCCCTCACTGAGACACCACTAACTTGTAATGGGAGAAGGGGAAACAGAGTAGTGAGCCACTGTCAGACAGCTCCTGGGCCTTCCCTACAGACCGATGCAGCCTTGCTCTATGACGCTGTCCACATCGTGTCTGTGTGCTACCAGCGGGCGCCCCAGATGACCGTGAACTCCCTGCAGTGCCACAGGCACAAGGCCTGGCGCTTTGGCGGCCGCTTCATGAACTTCATCAAGGAGGTGAGTGACCCCAGTGGCTGCCAGTGCTCTGAAGCAACAGAGCTGGATCAAGCCTTAGATGTGAGGTCGGCACTGTGGGAGTCAGGCAGACAGACAGACAGACATGCATGCACTTGAGCTCTGGGCCTCCCTTTCTTTAGATGACATGGGTTTGATGGGACTCGAGTCTTTGGCATGTGGCACACACACTCATTGGTGGTCAGCATGGTGTCAGCTATGGCATGGGGCTTAAAGTACAGCAAATAGAGGTCTCTGCTGGCTTCTGGGGATACCTGGAACAAGCTAGAGAACTTTCCTAAGCCTCGGGTACCTTATCTGCAAAATGAGGGTGTAGGCTGTGGGTGCCCACTTCATGCAGAACTCTTAAGATGAATTAAGGTGCCATAAAGAAAATGCAACAAGGTGACTCAATGTTATAATTCATCCCACAAACTCAAATTCTCCCATCTGCCAGCTTCCCAGCAAGGTCCTTACTAGACTCCTCCTCTCCTGGAAACTGGGAAGTTCCACTATGTACGGAGCTAATTTCAGAGGGAGTAGGGAGATTGAGGCCTAGCTTACTGCTAGGGAAATATCTACAGAAGAAACACTCCCTCTCTGTCTCTGTGTCTCTGTCTCTGTCTCTCTCTCTCTCTCTCTCTCTCTCTCTCTCTCTCTCTCTCTCTCTCTCTCTCTCTCTCTCTCTCAAGTAGTTATACAAAAGAGTTGCCTTGTAGCAAGCCAGCAGCATTTGCAGTTTCTAAGGATTCCCTCTCTCTCGTCCATTTGGTAACCTTTGGACAACAGGGCTCATTGTTCCCGTTATGCAGGTGAGGGAAACAGAGGCCTGGGCTTGTATACCATATCCAGAGCAACTGGAGGTATGACTTGTGGTGAGATGACTAACTCTCAAATCCTCAACTTAATGTGATGAGACTGCCCACTTCTAAGAGTTGTTGTGAAGACAAAGTAAAAAGCTACATACAGATCCCAGACACAGGGTCTGGTCAGGGTCAAATACAGTAAATGCAGGTGTGAGGTGGAGAGGGCAAAAGCTGTAGAGGATAAGATCTAGACAGAGGGGCCGCAGGGAGCACCCCATCCAGGGCAGCAGCAGGGAGGTTAGGGAAGTTTCCAGGAAGGCTCTCAGTAAATGCATCCCTGTGACAGCATGGGAGCCATAAGGCAGCAGGCTGCCTCTGGGTTTCTCTCATTTATTCAGCCGCTGCTGGGTGTCAGGGACTGAGCTGTGCCACCTCCTCCCCACTCCCACTCCCTTGTGTGATGAGACAAAAGTCCTGCATATAGAACTCATGGCTCGGGAGAGAGGAAGATGGCCTCCATGGAGTCTGCCCGTTGTGGTTATAAACCCCAGGCACCAAGGAAGGTGCCTGCGGGAGGCAAATGCTTCCCATTCAGGGCAGGTGGTTTTCCAAGTTCATGGTTATTGCCTTGGGCTAAAGCAGACAACAGCTCCTCCCGCATACTAGAGCAGTGTAGAAGAATATGGATCTAATGCAGTCCTTTGCATTGCGTCTCTCCCTTTCCTCAGCTGTGTGGCTGTAGACAAGTCACCTGAGGTCTCTGATGTGAATTTCCTTACCTGACAGATGCCACCTCCTTGTCTCTAGGAGGGAGATGTTCAGGCTTAACTCTTAATTTGCTCTCCTGGGACTTCTAGCACCATGTGATGTTTTGGTATAGGATCTCCACAACTCCCTTCTCACTCAGCCCGTCACGGCTTCCCAGGAAGGCCGGTGTCCAGAGGACAGTCTTACAACCATCGCTTGATCTTGGGGAACAGTGAGACCCAGCTTCTCTACTGTGCCTCAGTATTCCCCATCTACAGCAAGGACCGTAGCACACCTCTGGCAGGACTGTGTGAGGAGCGGGGGCCATGGAGTTGGGATACATGACAACAGTGGTTGGCATGGCCGGCGCTAAACAACATGGTGGCTCTTCCTGCTGTTTGTATCATTGGCTCCACTAACATTGACTTCCTGTTTGGGGGTGGCTTTCAACAGAGGGTTTTCTGGCCACATTGTTCAAGCACCATCTGCCCCTCACCCCTGGAAGTTCAAGAGGGTCAACCATGAATCCCCGAGGGAAGCAGATTTGCTGCTGTCCATCATAGTAAAGGGAGCCCCATTACTCCCTCACCCCAGCTGACAAGTGTAGATTGAGGCCGGGACCCCTGGCCACTCATATCCTTAAAGGACTCCTTTCAGAAATATTCATCAGTCCCCTTGTTAGGGGTGGAGGGAGTTGAGCCACAGAGCAGCCACATGGCTTAGCTGCAGTCCACAAGCTGGCCAAGACCAGAACCCAGGCACCCCAAGGAGCCCAGCACAAGACTCCCCTCCCAAGCCCTTGGTCCATTTTCAAGTTGCCCATCTCCATCTGACTGCGTGACAGTAAATCATTTTAAAGACTTGGCATTTCCGAGAGGAGCTGGAAAATACCAGGCCGGAGTTCAGAGCGTGTGAAGCATCTTTCATTTAGCAAGTCCTGAGCTGTGGCTGGAGGGGGCGGGCAGGCTCAGAAATGTCACGGGGAGGAGCTGCAGTGCCTGCCTGCCCTGCCCCTGCCCACCCGCCCACAGACAGGCAGCACCTGCTGGCATTTCATTCCTCTGTAGCTGACAGGGAAGAAGCCCTCCTCTGGAGGAGCAAGCACAGGTTCCAAGGCACCTGCTGTGATTTCCCTAGGACCAGCAGATAGCCTAAGGGTGTGGGGGGCAGGGCTGCAGAGGAGAGAGAGAGAAGGCAGAAGGACTGGGGAACTGGCTTGAGGGAAGCTGAGGCTCCCTGTGAAGTCCTAAACTGAGGTGGTCACCTTCTCTGATGCATCATGTAATCTCTGTGCCTCACTTCTGGGGATCCCTATGGGCTTTCCTGGATGTACCTTGGGTCCGGAGAACACCCCTCCCCCCTCCCAAGCCATCCAGCTGTGCCGCTTTTGAGAACTGCATCCTCTAGTCCCACTTGGAGACTCAGTTGTAATCATGTGGGTAAAAGAGGGTTGGAAGGGAACCAAAGAGGAGGCCCACCCGGCAGAAGCACAGTGGGGACTCAGGGAGTTCCTGCAGAGGAGGATAGGATCTCAGCCCTCTGAGATCTATCTGCTCACCCCTCCCAGAGCTCCCTGGATAGAAGCCACAATCCTCTCAATCCACAACTTAGTGGTGATCACACATGCGGGCATTATCCACCTCTCTGCTAGCTGGTGGAGTGGGTAACTTGTTTCTTCCTGTCATCTAGACCACTGAGTTGACGTGTACAAAATCCAAGGCCTAGCCTCTTTTGTTTTACAGGCCCCCAGACGCCTCCAGAGGTTGGCTTTGTGGCCTGTGTTGAGTGCCCATTTGTCCATCCCATTACAATAGGGTTTCAGAGCTGCCAGAGTGCCTGGAGACTGCCTGGGGGCTTTCGTTGGGAATCCATAGATGAGCCTCAGAGACTTGGAGACTGGAGAATTTGTGAGTGAGTGCTCAGGGGCAGGGTCACAGTCTGACCCCAGTGCCAGCAGAAACCCAGGGTTGAAAACCTAGCATCCAGCTAGCTTTCCAACATTCAGACCTTCAGCTGTCCCTGACCTCTTCTTTGGATGCCTCTCTCCCTCCCTGCTACCACTGGCTCAGCTCTGTATGGCCCTACCTGTCTCTCTCCTTTTGCTTTCAAGCCTACCTTTAAGGCGCAGGATTCCAGGTCATAGGGGATTTGTTTTCTCAGACTCAGTCTAGGTGTAGAACTGCTATCTTAAGTCTCTAGAGGACAAAGAGAATTGAACTGGGCCCAGTCTGAAGGTTAGGGCTCTGACATTGGAGCGGTAGCTTGGCTCTGGCTCTTGTGCCTGTGTGAATTTGAATGGCTCCTAGCTTCCTCTCCTTGTAGCTTCCACCATTGTAAAATGGGAATCACATTCATCACCTAGCTGGCTCTCCAGGACTTCTGGGAGGTCACATGATAAGAACAGTGTGATCAGGCTTAAGGAGTTAAAGCTCTAGACCACAGGAAAGGCACACTCTAGAAGATAGTTGGTGTAGCTATCTAGTCATGTGGGCACCTGTGTGGTCACAGCATGGCTAAGATGGGAACTGCTATTGGTTCCATTTTAGAGGTAAGGAAGCTGAATCTAGCATTCTGATACCAGCGTTCTTACCCATGGCATACATGGAGCTAGAACTAAGGGGCAGGGGTAAGAGGATCTTCTCCTCTTCTACCTCTCTGAGGTCTGCTCCAAGAACCTGGATTTATATCCAGTCACCTGGGCCCTTAGATTTTTCTACCTCTCAGCGTGTCTCACCTGCCCCAGCTCTGCCCATCTGCCTCCCTACCTCCTTCGGGGATTTGACCCAGCCCCCTGCTTTCCCATGGCTTCAAGGCAGGGGCTCATTTGAGTGCATCCAAGATCGATGTTGTACACGAGAAGGTGCAAATGTAAGGCTAGCTAAAGAGCATAATAGAATTTATGGAAATCGCTGGCTCGCACCGCAGCCCGAGCAATGATGGAGGTGATTATTAATTAATCATGGTCGTGGGGGAACAGTATCAGTGCAAGGAGTAATTAAAATGAAGCATTGTACAGTTGTACCGAATGATGATTTATGAGCCTGAGGAATTGCTGCTCTGCCCTCTCCCCTTCACAGGCTCAATGGGAAGGATTAACTGGACGGATTGTTTTCAACAAAACCAGTGGTTTGCGGACAGATTTTGATCTGGACATCATCAGTTTGAAGGAGGATGGCCTGGAGAAGGTGTGTGAACTTGCAGAAGACCGGCAGAGAGGACAGGGTGTCATAACCCCCTTCCCTCCAGCAGACCCTAGATAGAGACCTGGGGCCCAAGGGCTGGACCAGTAAAGTCACCCCCTTGAGGTTCAATATGGCCCTTTAGGGATCAATGGGCAGAGCGAGAGGCCCTGAGGCCCCGAAGAGTACTCATCACAGTGGTCTGCCTACAGCAGATACCCAGAGAGCCAGGCTTATTAGAGATGCCTCACCCAGAAAACATAATAAAAGGCTCAGGGGTGCTTACACTGTCTGGAAGTCTCAGATGGGCTGGCTTGGGGCAGAGGGGCAGCTATGTCCTTGGGTAAGAGAGATGCTCTAATCCCTAGGGGGTCTGTTGCCTAGGGAATCACAAGCTCTTTGTCACTGGATGCAATTAAGCAAAGATGGGACAATTGCTTGTCCATTTCCTACTGGGAGATGGGAGGAGATTCTCACCCTCAGAGAAAAGTTGAACCACGATTCTAAGCTTCTCGCCCCGCCTTCTAAGGCTTTGATTCCAGAGGAAAGCAAAGCTACCAGGAGCCGAGGGCTTCCTTCTGATACACACAGAAATGTGTTACTGGGTTACAGGAGCCTATTTAGGCTCCTGGGAACCTTCAACAGATGCTGTTAAAGTCGCACTGCTGTACGAAGAAGAAAGATTTAACGTGAGCCCCCATTTCTCCACATCCCTTGGGATCTGGATGGGTCAGGGGCTCAGGTGCACCCTTTCCTTACCCAGCAGTTGGTCTCTGGGAGCCTCCTGGGCACCTCTATGGCCCTGAGGTATGGTATGTGTAAGACATAGCAGAGGCCAGGAGGTGGCAAAGGCCCTTCAGACCCTGCTGAGCATCAAGGTCTGTTCCTTTCCTCTTCCCCCTTCATACCCTGGCTCTAATGCCTCATCCTGGCTCCCACACAGCTTGGGGGAAGCAGGGGCAGATCCCAAACTAATCTGCTCCCAAACTTCCCATGGTCCCCTAGTGCCAAGCCTTACTAAACTCTAACCCCACACTTGGACCTTTGAGAAGCAACCTAGTGGCCACTGTTCACTGAAGCTCTGCGTGGGCTTGTGGCACTCTTACCCTCCTGTTTCTCCAGACTGTGGACTGGATGGGAGCTCTGCCTCTCGGGCATGGATCTGGCTCAGCTTGACTCACAGTCCTGGCCCCAGCATACCTGTGGCCATGGGTTTTCCAACTCAGAGGGGCCTCTGTGTGGGGGAGGGATGGTCAAGAAATCCTCACCATCCCTCCTTAACTCTTTCATGCCGTATCACGTCAGTCCCCAAGGGATGAGAATGTGACTCCTACCCTCAAGACCATCAGGGACAATTAGTCTAGCCCTATGCCAACTCACTGAGTTTTCATCAATCAACCTCCAGGTTCCACTTAGACTCTTGAAGTGGTAGAGAACAGACTGCCTTCTCAGCACAGCAGTAGATAAAATTTTCTCTCAATTAGCTGTCATTTCTGCTCACTCAGCTACCCATTTCTGGAGATAGCCAAAAGTCTGGGGATGGCAGTTAGATGGCATACATGATACCACATTCTATTCCTGCATGTTTAGCAGGCATCAATAATTGATCACTCACCCGAGCACTCTTTCCTTCCGAGGCCACGCATAGCACCCTTCTAACAGCCCTCTTTGTGGCTTGTACAAATTAACTATTGTGAATATTCAAGAAAATCTATTAACCTGCAGGGTACTCACCAGAGGCTTCTGGTTGCAGTCACCCTGTAATTAAGAGCAATGAGCTTCCTTAGTCCTGATCTTTCTTCTCCATAGCATCTGGTGTGATTCAGGACAAGTTGGAACTTCATATGGCTTGCCAGAGTAGGGGATCATGCACCATCAGGCAGATGTTTGCTGAGTACTCTCTGTACCCAGCTCTCTGCTTGGCACTTGAGCACTGAGCTTGCCCAATTTCAGGAAAGAACTTGTTTAGTAGTGTGCCAGTCTCCTGTTCTTGTGGTCCTGGTGGTCTACATAGGCAGTGACTGGCCCTGAGAGTATGCTGAGACCCAACACAGCCACACTGCCTCTCCCATCACCACTTCTGTTTGCTAAGCTGGGTCATAGTTGATTCAGCCAGCTCCAGCCCGTGGCTTTGGGAGGATTAAGGCGGAATTACCCAAGCATAATTATATATCTCTCTGCTATCTGCTTTGCACAGCCCTCTGAATGGGATGTTTGCATTCAGCCTCTTCTGTTTAATTGATTTAAGTTCCCTTAGTATCCCCCAACTGAGCCAAGGGCAGAGTAGGCATGCTGGATCCTTCCCTGAGAGAGTGAGGCCAAGCTGGGGTACAACGCTGTAGAGCTGGTCAGAAAGGACTTTCAAGAGGCCTTAGGTTTTAGGATGATTTACAAATTGACCTTTTCTTTCCTCCTTTCAGCCTCAGACCCAATATTAAAAAGGACAAGAGTGGAGGGGGGTGGCCATCATTGCCACAGTATTTGTCATCTTTGGAAGTAAAAGCACAAAGCAAATTGCCTGCAAACCCCCAGCAGCATTCAAGGCCCCAAGTGACATTCTCCCTCCAGATGCTGCCAAAGCAGTTTCAATAGCCAGCCTCCAGCCCCACCTGCCTTCATGCCCAGGCTGGCTCCTCTTTTGTTGAGTCCTCACACAGAGGTGTCAGACTATCCTGGGCATTTGCCACTGGAGCCAAACCCAAAACGTGAGCATCTTCCTACACGGGGTCCCCAGGCAGGACCTGGCACTGGATCAGGATTTCTGCTCTACTCCCTTCAGCCTCTACTTGGGATCCTCTTTGTTCCCCCAGTGGCTTTCCCTGGATTCCCTGAAGCTGCTCAGAAGTCCAGGTTGCCAGCCAAGGGAGAGCCAGAAGGGAAACAGAAGGTTATCAGAACGTTTCGTTCAAAACATGGAGGCAGTGGCAGTGATGGCCCTGGTCTTGCTGGTGTGAGAAAGGAAGAGTAGACTGAGGACTCAGTGCCTGTCTTCTATCTGTCTGTTCCTCCAGGTTGGGGTGTGGAGCCCTGCCGATGGGCTCAACATCACCGAGGTGGCCAAAGGCCGAGGCCCTAACGTGACCGACTCTCTGACAAACAGGTCGCTCATCGTCACCACAGTGCTGGTAAGAGCCCAGAGGCCTCACAGGAAGGACTGTGTGTGCTCTGGGGTGGGTTGGGGAGCAAAACTATCCCATCTTCCCATCCTGGAAGCCTCTTAAGAAGCTGCTGCATGGCCAGGAGACAGCAGCAAAGAGATGTGAGAGGTGGAAACTTCTAAAGTGACTCAGAAGGCTATTAGAAGGCAGCTAGGATTCAACACCTTTGAGAATGTCATAGGGGGAGACCTGTGCTCCCCAAGGCCCTGATGTTGGAGTATGACTACATGGAGATCAAAGGAGAAAAGGAGCTTACCTACATGCCTACCACAGTGGAACCAGAGGCTCTTCTCCTACCTCCATTCCCAGGGCAAAGTCCTTTCCCCAAATCCCTCTGGCTGTGGCCACACTAGCGGAGCCTACCTGCTCGCACATGCCACTCCATAGGGTCCTGCCCCAAGAGCTGGCAGTTACCAATCTTGCCTAGAGTCACATTCTCTCTCTGTGCCTTTCTATCTCTTCTCATCCCCTTCCTCCTTCAGAAGGAGGACTGAAAGGGTCTCCTTCTCTTGATCCATTTCAGCTCACAAAGTGGCTTGTGGTGTCTCCCAGGCTCTCTGCACCTTGCAGCTCAGGAGTGGGTAGGAGTATAGACTGAGCCATGTCTCCCTCTTACCAACAAGTTCCTCATGTGCCAGTACCTCCCAGAGGGCTTAGTCATCTTGTCAGAGTTGCAGACTCCAGGGACCCAGGTGGAGGAAAGAAAGCCCATTGCCTGGCAGAACCTGACTCAAGATCCCTGAGAACAGTTCTGGCCCTCATCAACTTCTTTTCAGAATATAGCAAATATTTGCAGGGCCTAAACACTGATTTGTTCCTCCACACAGAAGAAAGCTCAGTCTGTTTAGGATTAAGGAAGGCTGCCCTGGGCACCCCGCCTGGGAAGAGGCTGAGCACCCAGGAATGAGTACCTCCTATAGTTGTGCAGACAACGGTGGCTCCTGCCCACTTCCCCAGTAGAGGAAGCCTGGCCAGACTCTCCTGGATATCCTGTGTCCTCTAGTATGATTCATAATGTATGTGGTTTGTGGCTGGGTGATAGACACCACAGAACAGTTAAGGATGTAACTGGAAAAAATCCATTCTTCTAAGAGTCCTAAGGAGTGGCCAACACTGAGGTCCCAGAGTTGTGATTACTGAGAAAGCCCCATTTAAAGGGACAGATTGAATGGTGGTGTAGTCAGGGAGACACCAGACCCCCACTTTAGGGAAAGACTCCAACTGGTGGTACCTTCCCCACAGCCACATGACCCACCAGATTTTGTGATCTACCTTGTTGCCTAGATAAGTATTTTTTAAAAAATCTAATTGCTGAAACCAATGAGTTAAGAGATCTCAACAGAAACAAGAGAAAGAAAAACTGTCATGTGAAAATGTATGAGATAAAAATAAACAAAAAGAGCAAAGGGAGGTGAGTCTGATACTGATGAACAATTACCGGAATATGGATGTAGATAAAAATAGAAACGATAAAAGGAGAGTGAGAGGAGAGCAAAATAGAAAAGGTTAAGAAGAAAATAATGAAGATAAAATGAAGGTAAGAAAGGAGATTAAAAGGGAAGATATTAAGAAGGGCAAAAAATTAAATAATTTACAGCTCCGACTAGACAAGGTAAAAAATGTTAAATCAAAATGTCACAAAGTAAAAGGATAAAAGTGTGACAAAGCTAAAATATAAAAGGGTAAAAATAAAATAATAAAAAGGTGGTAAAAGATTAAATGCGGAGCTGCATAAACTGGATGATATAAATAAAACACTTTCTCTCTCTCTCTCTCTCTCTCTCTCTCTCTCTCTCTCTCTCTCTCTCTCTCTCTCTCTCTCTCTCTCTCTCTCCCTCCCTCTCTCTCTCTTTTGCAAGGCAAGGCTTTAAAAAGGTAAAACCAGCATGGTGTAAGAGATTAGGAGAGATGATTAAATGGGCATAGGTGATATGACCACAGAACAATAGTCTAAACAGGAAGGGGTAAGCTAAGGATACACCCAAAGGGTGTAAAACATCACTACCTTGAAAGATCACAGGGGCAAATTTTATTGGAATGTCAGCCAGCGGTCTGATTTCAAGGGCATAAGCCCTCTGCAGAAGCACAGAGTTCCTTTCTAGACAAGCAGAGACAGAATCAGACAGACATTGCATGCTCTTCGCCTGCCAGTCATTGCAATTTCTTTCACCAATACTCAGCTTCTTGCAAAAGCTCCCCAGACTCACTGGGCTCATTCCATCATCACAGATCCCATTCCAGTCTGGCTGGCTCCCAAGTACCCCAGGGGATAGGGAGGGAGAGAAGCCCCTTTGGCTTATAGCCTGCGCACAGCTCCATCTGTCCCTCGACCCCCTCTGCCTCAAAGCATTGAGGCAAACATGTCTCAGGGTGCCAGGGTTCTAGGGAAAGGACAGCATAGTGGCTCAGAGTACAGAGTTTGGGGATGAGTCTTGAGACTTTCTGTGTAACCCTGACACGTTGCTTACCTGCTCTGTGCCTATCATCTCTCTGGAAAGAGGAGATGGTAATAATTATACTAAGTTCCCAAAGTTGAGAAGATCAAGTACAGAGTACAGAGCAAGCACTAAATGATAGCTGTTATTGTATTCCTTGCAATTGATTACAAACCTAGGCCCTGGTGAGTTCAGATTGAAGACAACATGCAGACTGGGTCTCGGAGAAAAAAAAAACCTTGGATTCCATCCATAGGCAGAGCCCCGAATTTCAAATTTTGAGTTTGCAGTTGGATACCATTCAGGTCCAGGAGCTTCTCTCAACCCACCCCTGACGCTGCCCTCATGTTTTTGTTTGTTTGTTTGTTTTTGTTTTTGCCTTT
Source organism: Megascapheus bottae (assembly GCF_031878675.1). Classification (NCBI taxonomy): domain Eukaryota; kingdom Metazoa; phylum Chordata; class Mammalia; order Rodentia; family Geomyidae; genus Megascapheus; species Megascapheus bottae. The sequence goes on from NC_143514.1 coordinate 61,644,335, forward strand.
GTTTTTGTTTTTGCCAGTCCTGGGCTTGAGCTCAAGGCCTGAGCACTGTCCTTGGACTTTCTCAAGGCTAGACCTCTACCACTTGAGCCTCAGCACTGTTTCCGGCTTTTTTCTATGTATGTGGTACCGAGAATGCTAGGCAAGCACGCTACCACTAGGCCAAACTCCCGGCCCCTGCCCTCCTTTTTTATACTTGACTCCTTGAGTTTGTTTTCCACCCCAAGCTCTGGCCTCTGAAGGCACTGGGGTTTTCTAACCCTCTTGGGAGCCTCTCATTTTTCTTATCTCCTACTGAGACATAAAAATCCAGATCAGCCACTACCTCATTCCCTTTTCTTAGCTGTAGTCTAAGCTTCTGCTCCTACTCCTAGCCCCATCCCCATCCCCTTGACCTCAGACTTGACTGCTAACTCACTTAAAGGGGATATTCTGTGCCCACAGCAGGGAACACAAACCATCTTAACCCCATCACAAATATCAGATGCTCACATGGCAGCTGCTCCATCCTCACTACCCAGAGACCCCTGGGGCTCCCTCCGCCTCTCCCAGAGTGGCAGTGAGCAAAATCAAAACAACAACAAAAATAAAACCTGGTCTTTCCTAGAAGAAGGCAGAGGAGCAGAGTAGAAATGTCACCTCTGGCTGATGTAACATGGGTCTTCAAAAAATACTTTGTCTACCTAAAAACAGTTTGCAGAGTCCCTCAGGAGATACATTGCCCACTCCCACCAAGGATCCCCTGAAAACCTCAAGCTGCTCATTGCTCTTAGTATATCCGGAGCCCAGGGGTACACTCTCAGAACTTGGCTCTTTGGGGCAGCTATGAGGAGGGGCCTGATCTGGGCCCTGCTCAGCTGACCTTCCTGAAAACCCAGTCCTATGTTTAGCAGCCTGAATGCAGGGCCAGCACCTTCTGCTGAAAGCACTGGCCCCACCCATCTATGAGTGTGTTGTCAGGGCAACAGTGCTTTGAGTGACAGGCAAACACCAAGGTAGAGGACAAGAACATCAAAGTGCTCTGCCCCTAGGGACAGGGTCTGAGGGTGAAAGCCTGGTCCAAGGGGTTCTCCTCTTTCAGTTCCCTAGGATCTGGACCTAGTAGACAGTAGCAGATCTTTTTAGGCCACCCTAAATCTACCTTTTATTCTCTTCCCTAGTCAGACAGACAGATAGGGGCCTGACCCCATCCTCTGATTTCTGAGTTGCCTTCCCTTTTCTTGAGTCTAAACCAGAGCAGTGGCCTAACCTGCCCTCCTTACCCTCCCTGCAAACCCAGCTTCTGTTCTGGTTCTGCTCTTCCATGAGTTCATGAAAAATTCATCTACCCAAACCTCAGCTCACACATAGAGAAAGCACACCGGCCTCACTCCTGGGGCTCTGCTTTTGAAGGCTCGGGGGTTCTTTTGGCTGAAGATGTGAACAGCGATTGGCACGCGTGTGGGTGGGAGTGGGGGCCAGTCACATAGGGCATCTGCTTATGCAGTGATGGTATATTTGTACTGAGTGCACATCGTGACCCACATAGATTCAGCTGCCAGGAAGGCGGGAACCCCTAGCACCCAGCAGCCACAGAGGGGAAAAGCCAAAGCCAGAATGTGGGCTGGAAGACCATCCCAGGCAAGAGATCATCCGAGGCCTATCCTGCTGTTCTACCAGAAAGAAGCCAAGGCCTAAAGTCTAAAATCCTTGGCCTGTATATTCAGGCAGGGACAGGCAAATAGAAGATCTGAGCATGTTATATGTACATGCATGGATGTGGACTGACATTGCCTAAGTCTGAGAGAGGCCATACCATTATCAGTAGCTAACCTCTCAATCCTTCCCCACATGCTGTTAGCCCACAGGCCCTTCTCCAAATCCAGTATTCTGTGAATGGGAGCAGCTTAGCACTAGGGCTAGCGTTCACATTGCTCTAAGCTTTACTGATTGTAGAGAAACCAGACTCAGAGCCCAGTGACGGAAAGTCGGAAAAGGTTATTTTTCTGGACCCCTGTTTTCTGTGACTTGTTGAAGAGAAATATTACCCCTGGTCCTACAGCTCGTCTCCCAAAGCAATAGGAGAGCGTGAAGTTATGAAATTGAGGGCACCTTCACTGAGCAATCGATTAGCAGCCGAGAGAGCTTGTGAATTGGCTGTCTGGACATTTCCAGTAATAAATTGTGAAATAGTCCATGAATAAGTAGTTGGCGGAGTTCAGAATTACCCCCTAGGAAATGTTGCAGGTCTAGAGACACATTACTAAGGCGAGCACCATTTTAATGCTCTGGGCTTTGGCTGTTAAATATGTATGCCATCCGCAAAGCACTTCCCAAAATTAATGGCATTTTACAGCTGCTCCGAAGGCAGCGTATTTATATGGAGATGTATAGATTCTGGAGCTGTGGTGGCTTCACAAATGAAGTTCTAATTTTAGAGGATAAGTTCTGGGAGGGGTATGGAGAGGGGGTCAGGAAGTACACTATCTTGCAGACCTCTTTGAGATGTTTTTCTGCTGCCAGCCATGATTTTTACCCTTTGGTAATATTGGGTGTGGTCTCTAGGTGGAAAAAAAAAATTACTGTAGTATTGGGCCAATCAGCACTCAGGAAAAGGAAGGTGACAGTAATGATAGTAATAATAATAACAATAACAATAAGTAATATTGCCAACTAACATTGGCCAGGCACTAAATGTTTTTCCTGAGTGGAGTCATTTTATCTTCACTAAAACTCTCTATTATTAAAATGGGGATTATGCTATTATATTCATTTTATAGGAAGAGATGGGAATCTATATGTGTTAGTGATTCCCCTGAGGATGATGGTATCTTTGTTTTAGAGAAAGAACTCAAATCACTTGAGAGATATAGTCAAGACCAACAGGTACAGCAGCGTATCTTTTACACTGGAAGGATGAGGAGGGGTTGCTCACTGTGGCCAGGGTGCAGAGCAGCCCTCTGAGTTGCATGAAAGTCATGTCTGGACCAGCCAAATTCTCTATCCTCCAAGCAGCCTTTACACTTATCCCAGACCCCAACCAGAATCTTCCCTGAGCTGTCTGCTTGGTTGGTGAGCAAGGCCCTGAGAGTTCATGTGATGCTAGCCAACAAGCACAGCCTTTTGTCTCTCTTGACTAGGCAATAGGTTGCTCGGAGTTCCTGGAGAGTGGGAAGCCCCCTGGGAGTTCAGGCGCTCTCTGGCTGCCTCTCTGGAACACCTCAAAAGATTCCTGAAAGCTGGAGAACATCAGTGGGGCTAGGATCAGGTATTGAAAGGCCACAATGCTAGGAAAACAAGGCCAAAGAATTGAATCTTTCTTGCCATAGCAGGAGCAGGGCAGAATTCCATGAAGGGTCAGCATTGGCCTTCTGCCACCCATCCCCAGCCCAGGGATCCATGGGGTCAAGGGAAGATTCTCACCATTGGGGAGGACAATGAAGCACCTCCCTAATGAGAAGTGTGCTTCACTGGCTGTGTGGACATGGGCCTCTGGGTCTATGCATTCTGCCAGCTGTCACCCCTTAGCTGTGAGCTTGAAGCATTCTAACACCTGAGGGTCCCAGGGTGAGTTTGAGGGAGGGTAGCCAATGAGAAAAGACAAAGGAGGGCTAGATAAGATCAGACTAAGCAGTGAAGGAAGAAGGCCCAGGGGAGTCAGGAGCCAATGAGGACTGGTTCAGAAACAGGTACAGGAGAGAAGCACTAGGCCTGAGTTTGGGACCTAGAAAAGCAGGGGACATAGGAAAATCTGACGCAGGGAATAAGAAGAGAAAATAGAAGCAGGAAGAAATTCATTCTGATTGGCAGGGAAAGATGAGAACAAACACCATCCTTGTAGTAACTCTGATGTGATGATGGGCAGCTACTGACTGCCAAGTCTGTTTCCTCATCTGTCATATGGGGATAATGTCACCACCTGGCAAGCTATTGAGGTTTAAACAGCCCATGACCTGAGTCTATAGGTGGTGCCTGGTGTATAACAGGAACTCAATAAACACTGAGTTTTCTGGAAATTCAGTTCCACCCCACCTCAGCATGGGGACTTAAAAGTAACTTCGATGACTTTGTTACCTGGCATGTTGTATATATGTTTATTTGTTCATTTGAAATAGGAAAGGGAAAGGGAGAAAACAAGATGATTGGGAGGGGGTGGGAGAGGGTAATGGGGACAAAAACATGAGAAGGGGTATCAATGTGTGTGAAGTAATGTACCTACTACCTGGCAAATATAACTGTAACCCCTCTAAACATCACAAGAAAAAACTGAAAAAAAGTAAGTTTGAGTGGGTAGAGACAACTGAAACACAGACTCTTGATGTTGGACCCTGAGGCTCCACTGGGGGCCTAGATCTTGCCACCTTAGAACCCAGAGTTCCTCACTCTGTGAAGCTCAAACTGGATGGGATCAAACTATTTCCTTTCTCTTTCTGCCTCCTCTCAACTGTTCTCTGGCAGGGAGTTCCAAGTGAGAAGTCAGGCAAAGCCCAGCCTTTTCCAAGCCCTTCCCTGGCTCACCATCATCTGGAGGGGTGGTATGTGGAAGGGGAGTCTGACATGGGACAGCTGTCACTCACCCCACAAGCCACCTTCCTGAGGATCATCTCTCCTGGGAGAGACAAGCCCCATACAAATGGAGCTGTCACTGCTATGGCCATTGCTTTCCTGACTGAACCTAAAAAGGAACTGAGGGAGTCCGCTGCAGACAAAGGAATCAGGAGTGTGTAGATCTAATCTGAGAACCAGGAGTTGGGGAAAAAGCCAAGGAAGACACTTGATGAGGACTTTCTAGAGCAGACACCAGAAGTTTTGGGAGAAACAATTTTCTGAGCCACACACAAATTCCCTAGTTCATTAGATGTGAGAGGGGGTGTGAAGGGGGAACCAGGAGTATGCATTTCAAACAAGTTCTACAGATCTGCTCTTCTGTGGCCCATACTCTTGAGAACCCTGCCCCCCCCCCCATGGCTACCACAGAGAGAACCTGTGCTTTGGAATCAGGTGGATTAATTTCAAATCCCGGCCCTACCACTTGCTAGTTCTATGACCACTGGATGTCTAAGTCCATATCTACCTACTGAGCCTGAAGCCACCAGGGGGCTCCAAACTGGTTCCCTCGAGCTGTGCTTTCCTTCTCCCCATTGCAGACCATCCATCTAAGCCACCCCCACACTGGGCACTCATGGCTCATGTCTATAATCCTAGCTACCCAAGAAGCTGAAATCTGAAGATCTCAGTTCAAAGCCAGCCTGGGCAGGAAAGTCCATATGACTCTTATCTCCAAGTAACTAACAACACTGAAAAAAAAAATAAAACAATCCAGAAGTGGGTCTGTGACTCAAGTGGTAGACCAGTAGCCTTGAGAAAATAAAAACTCAGGGACAACACCCAGGCCTGAGTTCAAGCCCTGCATGGGTGCACGTGCGCACACACATGTGCACACACAAAGAGCACTCCACCACTGATTCCACCCCACTCATTCAGCCTGCCTCCCCTCTCCCATCTGTCTCTGCAGGAGGAGCCCTTTGTCATGTTCCGGAAGTCAGACAGGACTCTGTATGGGAACGACCGGTTTGAGGGTTACTGCATTGATCTGCTCAAGGAGCTGTCCCACATCCTGGGGTTTTCCTATGAGATCCGGCTGGTAGAAGACGGCAAGTATGGGGCACAAGATGACAAGGGCCAGTGGAACGGCATGGTCAAGGAGCTCATCGACCACGTAAGCTGGGATTGGAACGTGGGGCTAGAGGGAGGACCTCTGGACGCCTAGTGAGGTGCACTTTGCCAATTAGGACACACCAATCCAGCAGGCCCTGGAAGGAGATGGAGCTGAAGGTTGTATATTTGAAGACTTACAGGGACCCATGTGGAGAAATGTACTCTGGCTCTTCTGGGCCCGTTTTGCTTAGGCCCCTCACCTCCCAAGCACACTTATCTAGGCAAACACATAGTCACATCCCATGGGCTCAGGTGCATTCAGTCCAGAACTGCTCAAGTGCGTGGCTCCTTTAACCTCTGTAGAAGGATGTCCCAACCATGTGGGCAAGGTACCAGGACACAACAACTCTGGGACACAGACAGACCTCACACTACCTTCAGTAGCATGGGTTCTGAGGGAAGACAGATGGTCCAGGGATGGGCTAAGAACATGGAGGGAGGAGTGAGCAAGGCACCATCTCCTTGGGATGTGGAGAAGACCCTGGGAACAAGGAGCCAGAGCAGGCAGAGAGAACAGCTGGTGGAGGCACCCAGGGTTTATGGAACATGAGAGGAAGACAAAAAGAAATCACCAGCTAAGGAACCACAGCACAGAAGGAATGGGGGCCCAGGATTCCAGCCTGATTCTTCCTTTCTTAGCTATGGAGGCATGACATCACCCCATGTTTGTGAGCTGCTCTCTCTGCAAAATGGACATGTGAGTCCCGCCTCCTCCAGGAGTGTTGTGACAGTGGGGCTGGGTTCAAGGTCTGGTCCATAGTCAACCCAATAAGCAATGCCTTGTGAGATGCTCTGAGCAAACACATTCTAGCTCCCTAGTTCCTAGAAGCTCAGGCAGTACCCACCTCATAGATACATGACTAGTTAAGTCCACAAAATCATGAGCCTCCATTGGCTCCAGTCACCATCACAGCCCATAAGGGAGGTATGGAAACAAAGTGAGGTTCCCCTAGCATGGGACATTCATTACCTGCCTTCTAGCTCAGGACCCTCAATGGAATGGAGGCAGTACCCATCCAATAATTGTATCTGAAGTGACGACAGGCCAGGACCTGATCTGGACCCCTTAGCAACTTCCTCTACTGCATCCTTAGGACAGGCCATGTCATACAGTAGCTGAGGCAAAGAGACGGGGGGGAGGGGGGGGAGGGGAGGGAGGGAGAATTCAAGGCCCTAGCTAGTGTGTTGTAGTGTGATATAGTCTGGCAGCTCTGTGCCTCAGTGGCCCTGGGCTTTGCCCTAACAAGGAGCCAGAGCAGAGAAAGGCTCATGCAGTAATCTTTGTAGCCCCTGGTAGGAGAGAGCATGAACTTGGACTGGATTTGGTTTCCACTCTGCCAATGAGTCCCTGCAAGTCTCTTAACTTCTCTGCGCAGTCAGTTTCCTCACCTGTGAAAGGGGAATGATATGAATGGGTCTACCCCAAAGATTGATATGATTCAGTGTATCCATTGTCAGCACAGCCTCAGAATTTGCTGTTTTGTTGCGGTTGTCCTTGTTGTTTCTCATATCAGTTATTCTTTGGAGGTTAGTGGAGTCAGGGCACAGGAGGATCAGGAAGTCCTGTGTTCCAGTTTCTGTGTCAGCAGAGGACGACATCCGCCGCCCTCTTCCCTGCCTTCTTTGAGGCTCAGAGAAGACAACTGGTGAAGAAGAGGCCTTTAACTCATTGAGCTCTTCTTAGCTGAAAGGGAGTAGTATTGTCACTGTTATTAGTAATAACCATAATTACTATGGAAATGAGCCAGCAGGCCCCTCCTACAGCACCTCATTTTACCCACTTTCCTGCACCTGTGAGTGGGGCTCTGCTGTCCCAGCCTCTAGGTGCCTTCTGAGCCTTGCATTTTGCAAAGATGAGTGAGGCTGCAGAAGAAAGAGGGTCATGTGGTCACCCACACACATGGCATCCCCAGTGGCCAGGGAGCTTTGAAAAGCTATTTTTTTAAAGGGGTGTGATGAGACAGTCCAGCAGTAGCCAGCCCTCCTGAGTCACCCCTCAGCCGGGGAAACGGGGGGTCTCATCCACAGCCTCCAGGTGTCTGGGCTTCACTTCAGGAGGCCCAGTATCCATCAAGGCCACAAGCCCTGATGGGACATGCAGGGGACCTTGTTAAACCCGATTCCTTACAATTGATGAGCCTATTAATCCTAGCTTGGTGCCATTTTTAATAACATCATAACCATTTATTAGTGTCATCAGATAATTAGTCTTCTCACTAGCTCATAGATGGCATGGTGAAGACTTGGCAATGTTATTACTTCCTTATTAGGGATCTGAACGTACATGTGAAAAATGATGAATATTCACCTTTGTAAGTATCTGCCTCCTGAGGCCCCTTTGGGTTCCCTGAGTGCCGCCTGTGCCCAGGCAGGATTTACAAGGTACTTCCTTGATTCTCTGCTGGCCTCTGTCCATAGTACATGGCCTTCCACGAAGCCAGGGTTGTAGAGGAAGACAGGGCACCTGAAGGATGCACCCCCTTTCCTCCTGCCAACTCACACACCTTCCCCGAGTCACCTGGAACACAGGAACAGCAAACGTGATTAGACAGAGTGGTGATTACTGCATCCATCATCCGTCTCTCCATTGCTGCTGCCTGCTCATTCTCATTCCCCTCTCAGATGTCTTCTACTCCCTGCCTGAAATTACACCCATGTGTAATGGAATCCAGTCGAAAGGGATTCAGATACCTGGTCCCACACATTTCAGCTGACAATGAGAAAGTGACACAACCTCTCTGGCCTACATTTCTACTTCTGTAAAATGGGGCTAATAAAAGAGCCTTTGGGGCCAGAAGCTGGCATGCAGGAATCAGCAAGCCCATCCTGGATGGGGTTCCATTTAGGGGGAGAAGAGGTGAGGACCTGGGGTACTGCCCAGAAGGCATGAAAGGGAGGAATCCCCCAAATGTCTGGTCTGGCAAGATTAGAGACAGGAGGATCAGGAGCACATGGGACAGCATATCTCCAGAGGCTAGGCTAATGGTTAGTGGCTGTATGAGGCCTGCAGAGGCGTTTTCCATGCCCTAGAAGATTGGCTTGGGCAAAGATGGGGACAAGAAATGGTCATAAGTAGCCTTTGCTACTTATGGTCATAAACCAGCCCTTCCCGGGTGAAGAAGTAACCTTCACAAGGTCCTCTCTGCTCTCCCATAACCCTGAGTGTAGACCAGAGATGGTGGCACAGCCGGAAGTGCCCATTTCCTCTGCCTGGCTCTTCTTCCAGATAATAAGTCCCTGAAGCAGGGAATTTGGTCATTGCCAGCACCTGGCATCGGGCTGAACAAACACAGAGAAGGTATTGGTGAGGGAGGGGCACGTGAATGAGCACGGACTTGCTCACTGTGATCAAGGACATGGCAGTGGGTTCATGACTGGTTGACTTCACATCCAAAGGCATGAGGAGAAGGACTAGCATCAAGACCACAACAGGAGATTTACCAGGCAGGTCCCCTGCCTTCCAGCCAGAATCCAGCCCCTCACTTTGGCACATTGTTGGGTGGACAGAGCAGTGGAGGACAGAGAAAAATAAGTGGACTACAAAGACAGACACTTCTCAGGGAAGCAAAGACTGGGAGCTCCATAGGAGGTTAGGGTATCACCAGGATGCATCTGATAAGCGTCAGATAAGCAAGTAAGGGATACATTTCAGGCCCTGGCAGCAATCAGAGACGAGAGAGGGCAGAAGTTCATTTCTAGCTCCCTGGTAGTCTGTAGAAAAATGGCAATGAGGGCTGCGAAAGGAAGGTATGGCCTTAGAAAGCTGCACCCAACACCAGTCACGGCCTGGAGGCTATGGACTTTGATCACCAGCGTCAGGTGAGCTGCACCAAACTCCTCAAGCAGAGACCAGCCTGACAAAGGCCCAGCGCTCTCCCAGCCAGGCCTCAGAAACCAAGCAGCACCTAAGGCCTGGGGGTGGAAGGCTTATCCTTTCTCAGTACTAGGTTTCTTACAGCTCAGGAGGCCTGCACCTGTACCACAGGTATAGCACCCACCAGCTGACACAGGGACCTTTCAGTACCTGTTCCCCATCTAGTCAGATAATATGGGGACTGTTGGGTATGCTGTGTTCTAAAGTCTCCAGTGGCCATAGTGCTCATTGTCAAGATTAACAGCTGAGGAGGGGTTCATCGGCACGTATCACCTATAACTCAGAATACTCGTGAGAGGAGTGGATACCACTCTTGGGCAGGGAGCTTGATGGGCCACCTCTTTAAATCCTTCCCGGTCTCCACGGGTCAATTGTAAAATTACTAAGTACAAGCCCATGCAAGGGGCTGTGGAATCAGAGGTGTGAATAAAACAAGCAGGCTTGCTTCTCTGCACAAAGATCTTGCATTCTAGTCGAGGAAACCAGTCGTAGACTAGGAACGCATGGATGGTGTGACCATTCAGCCAGGGTAAGCATTGCTAAGGAAGAATGAGATTGGGTAGAAGAGCCTCCCTGGCGCTCATCAGGTCTTGTGGTCTGAGAGCAGTGGAGAGTCAGTGTATTCTATTCCAGGAAACCCTGGAGGAAGGTCATGGAAACTTGGCAGAGGCAGAAGACCAGCCCCTGTTTCCTTGGCCAGGAGCAACCAGAGATCCAGGGAAGGGACCTGCTGGCCAGGAAGAAAGAAGAGAATAGCAAAGATTAGGTGGACCCATTAGGACCAGGGCACAGGAGGGGGACACAGTCAGATCAACTGTCAGGGGCAGTTTGGCTTCAGCGAGGATAGGGTGCTGAGCAGGGAAACAGACTGAGCTCCGATCATCAGGCTTGGGAAAGAGCAAAGTACGACCCTTCTGGGGCATTCTGATACTCATTTTTTCCAATAAAATTTTATTAAAGCCCCCACTTTGTCAGGCTTTGTGCTGATCCCACGAGGTACATCTGTGAGGGAAACAAACTTAAACCCAGTCCTCCTGGAATTTATGTACTGTCAGGGAAACAAGACATTAAATAGTGACTTGCAAATAAAAATTCAGTTGGGATCAGGGCACCAAGGAGTATTCTGGCAGCTGTGGGAACACATAACCAGGGCAGAATCTATTTAGTGGTGGGGGTGGAGTGGGGCCGAGGACTACTAACTCAACCCCCTTGTGCTGGGCTAGGGCAGGCCCTGTCCTGTATCGGCTGATGCCACGGCCAGAAATCAGTGGGGCTGTTGGAGAGATGGAGCCTGTGCCTCAACCATCCTGGGTCCAAGGGGATGTGAAGCAGGGAGAACCTGCCATCACTTGTGAAAGACAGCAGCGCAGGAGAAAGCCTGCTGGGACTGGAATAGGCGGTTCCTCAGGCCTGGAATGGCACACACATCATTGCTCTGTCAACCAGGGAGCCTGCCGTCAGCTCAGGAAGCTGGCAGGTGAATCACAGGAGTTAGAAGCTGACCTGTCAGTAGGCAGTTATGAATCTACTCAAACCTGTTGCTCCTCTAGTCAGGTGTGTGGGTGGTTTGTCAGGCAAATGTCCAGGGCCCTTCAAGAAGCATGATCTTCCTTTAAGTGTGGAGGAGAAGAATCTGGCTGGAGAAATATTTCTTGGTGGGGGGTGGAGTGGGGGGCGGGACTGGAAGTGAATTCCACAGATGTCCCAATTGTTGGTCAAGCTCTGTAACTCTGTAACAGCTTCCCAGGAGAAACAGTTGAAAGGAGGAAGGATGTAGTTTGGCTCATAGTTTCAGAAGTTTCTGCCTGTGGTTGGTCAGCTCCATTTCCCTGAAATGAAGCAGGACACAATGGCGACAGGTGTGTGTGGCAGAGGCAGCTGGGAAACAGAGACAGAAACAGAGACAGAAATGACCGGGGTGACATGTCCTTCAAAGGTGCACTTCCCATGACCTGCTTCTTCCATCACCTCCCAGAAACATCATCAAATCGGGAATTCATTCTTTTGTGTTATCTTTAAGTAGTTTGGTATACAAAGAGCATAGAGCATCTTGATCCATACCAACCCTCCCGTTATTCTCTCCGGTGCCAATTCTGGATTTTTTTTTAAGAGACAAGAAAGTAGAAGGGGTCTTTTGGGGACCATGGGGAGAATTGGGTCCTAGAAGGAGGACAATGATCAATGTACCTCATGTAAATGTATGGAAATGTCACCTTGTGCAATTAATATACACTAACAAAAAAAGTATGAATCCAACTGTAGCTGAATCCATTGATGATGGCAGAGCCCATGTGGTCCAACCATATCCAAAATTGGGTCCACCAACTGGGACCAAGTCTTTTAACGCATGAGGCTTTGGGGGGATATTTCATACCCAAGCTGTAACATTCCATAGTAAGGATGTATGCAGGAAGTCAGAAGTTTTGTGTGTGTGTGTGTGAGTGGCAGGAGCGAAATTGGGTTTCTTAAGCACTATAGGGTCAAGAGAGCAATCTGGAAGGTGATTCCCAAGCCCCACCAAGCAATGCAAAAGGAATGCTGGAGAAACCCCAGTGGCAGCTCAGGTCAGGAGCCAGAGTGAAGTTCTAGTCTCTGGGAATTCAGGGCTGGCCTTAGCTTGTCAGAACAGCAGGTATCAGGGTGGGGCTGGTAGCTGGAGGCAGAAAGCAGTGCATGCATCTTGCCTAGAGAATGAGCAGCAAGTGTTGTTATGTCCTAGGGTTACCATGACAAATGATGGCAACCCTGCTGGCTTAAAAGAGCAACAGTGTCACCAGTCCCAGGTTGCTCATGTATGTAATCCTAGCTACTCAGGAGGCTGAGATTTAAGGATCGCAGTTCAAAGCCAGCCCAGGCAGGAAAAGTCCACTAGACACTTTGATTAATCACAGAAAAAGCTGAAAGTGGTGCAATTGTAGCTCAAATGGCAGAGTGCTAGTTTCAAGCAAAAGGAGCTTAAGGACCATGCTGAGGTCCAAGTTCAAGGCCCAGGATCAGAAAAGAAAGAAAAGAAAGAAAGAAAGAAAGAAAGAAAGAAAGAAAGAAAGAAAGAAAGAAAGAAAGAAAGAAAGAAAGAAGAGAAAGAAAGAGCAGCAGTGTTTACCCTTCATAACTCTAGAAGCCAGAAATGGAGATGTCAATGGGGTTGCTTCCTTGTGATGGCTCCGAAGGGTTGTTCCCTGTCTCTCCCCATTTTGGGTATGGTCAGTCGTCCTTCATGGCTCTTAGCTTGCATCTGCATTATTCCTATCTTTGCCTCCATCATCACCTGACCTTCTCTATGTATATCTATGTCCCTCTCTTCTTGTAAATACAATGCATTCTGACTGATGACATCTTCAAAAACGTTATTCCAAGCTAACTCACACTCAACTCACAGATTCCAACAGTTCAGATTTGAATGTAATTAGGACCAGGCACTCCATTTAACCCACTCGCCACTATACATGGCGAAAATGATTGAGTGATAAAATGTTGGATTTTGAGGTTGCTGTGAATTGAGTCCATGTACTGATTCTAATTAAGTACAAATACTATTTGACCCTTTGCCAGCTTGAACAACCCTTCTAGACTAATGGAGCCTCTGTATTAAGCCTCTGCATCTGAAATATGGTACTGATGTTTACATTCCCTGGGGCTCTGGGAGACCAGCACAAGGCAATACGTGAAGCACAGTGCATGCTTGCTGGCATGTAGGAACACCCAGTGGTGATAGCAGATTTTACCATTTGAGCAGGGCAGGTGGGCACATTTGGGATTCCTCGCCAGTGGGAAAAGCACAGAAATAAGGAATTTCATGAAGACCATGCTGAATAATTCAAGAAGCAGTGTGCCTCCAAGATGACAATGGGCAGCAGACTTGGGGAGCAGCTAGGGCTATGGAGATAGATCTTAGTCTCTGACCAGGATCCCTTGTCCCAAGAGAAGGCTGATCAATGGTTAAGTTGCCAGAATGATCATGGTCCCAACTCTATTCTTAGAACCTGGTAGGAGGAGGTGGCCCTAGGTTTATTCTGGGGTATAGGCCAGGGTCCAGCCTGAACCCAGGGTGGCTAGATACTGAGTGCTAAAATATACATATCGCTGAGTAACTTTTTCTTTGTTGGTGGTTGTTGTTTTTTTTGTTTGTTTGTTTGTTTTGATCATTGGGGTTTTTTGTTTTGTTTTAGTTTTTTGGCAGTACTGGGGATTGAACTCAGAACCTTATGTGTGCTAGGCCAATGCTCTACCACTGAGCTATACCTCTAGGCCTTCAGTAAATATTCCTTTCTATTACTTATGCTGGGAGCTGGGATCTCACAAAGGAGATGAGGCCAAATGGCTTCATGAGAGAGTGGAAGATGCCAGATGCATCTTAGGAGATTCTTGGTAAGTGGCAAGCTCTTTATGGGAATGAAATGATGTTCTAGATAAGCTTCCTGTTGGTCCAGAGGTTAAAAAATATTCAGAATGGTCCTTAGCCAGGCAAGAGAAGCCAACAAACCCCTTCTGAGACCAATGAAGATACAAGACAGATCATAGGGTTGGTTTTGTTCAAGGAAATGATTCTGTAATTTGAAAGTGAAGACCAAGGAGCTTCTCCAAGCCTCAGTTTCCTTCTACATATATATATGGGCTTGGAATAGATGTTCCCAAAGGTCTCTCGTCCAGCTCTGACAGCCTGTGATTTCATGAATCACCCTGGAAGAAACTTGCGTGAGTGGGAAGAGCCGCCAAGACTAAGCCTTTCATTCTGAGTAATGAACTGAAACAGTAAAGACTTGACATCTGTTCCGCTCTTTCAAGAGAAGTTGGACAAAATAATGCCTTTTTCAGGGGAAATCGTTACCAACAGTTGAAATGTAGTATTTTCTGCCTAAACCAAAAAATGAAGTGGAGAATACAAGCCTTTCTGAACCCCAAGGGAGAACACACATCCAAACTCCCAGTCAAGGTCACAAGGGCCAATTATCTTGCTGCCGCAGGCACAGAACATCATGGATGCCTCTGCCTCTTAACCCTGTTGGAAAGAATGGCAGGAAGATTCCACAGGCCCTTAGAGGGTCTGGGGAATAAAGGGGGCCTGGGCCCCGCACCTAGCTTCCTCACTGGTGCCTAGAACATTCTGGTGGAATAAATATTGCCCACAAACACCACGATATCATCCAACTTGCTATTAAAAGCCTAAGGAAGATTCTCTAGCATTGTCTTGGAGCTTTTGCTCAGAGACCAGTTCAAGTTCATTCCTACAGGCAATGACTTTGCGGTCAGAACAGAGCCTCCCAACACAGTGTGCTTCAAAGACACAGGTGTCTAGGAAGCCAGGTTCTAGAACCAAAGGCGTCTTCCTTGTCATGCCATACATTATAGAAGGTCTCAGCACTTCAGGACTGAAAAAGATCTTCCAGGGTGCTTCTCTCAGTACCTTCACTCCCCAGGAACCATGTCTCCTGCACCCCCGACAGAGGATCCTGGGAATGGCACCCCATGAGAACAGGGACTAGCTCTCTGCTCTAACTAAGCCTGAGCCAGGGTCTAGATGCAGCAGAGCAAATGCACATTGGCCACTCTGCACCTTGCCGGAGAGTTCTCTCCCCTTCACTGGCTTTCCTTCCCCGCACTCTGAGTTGAGGAGCTGGGGTGGCAGCAGCTGCCCTGTTCAAAGCTACGCAAAGTCCAGCCCACATTTTTGGAAATTTCCAAAAGGAAGATTTCATCTGAGCATCCTGTGTGATAGACTCCTCCTCTTATCTTTCCAGGTTCTGAAGCTCACCAAATCTCTGGGCTCTGTGAAGGGTGTGGGGGCTCTGACTGAGAAAAAAACACTGGGGTGAGCAACATCAGAACTCCCAGTTTCCCCTGCCTAGGGCACCCACAGAGCAGTCTAGAGGCTGGGGCTCTACCCTTACCTCCAAGCCCTTACCTCCCTACCTGAGCTCCACTAGAGTGTTAGTTCCTACTCTACGTGCAGTTAGCACTGCTATAAACAACTACCATTTGCTAAATAGTTCAACTAAGGTCCCTTGCCCCTACTGTACAGTCAGTACCATGAGAATAGACGCCAGCTCTCTTAGGACCAGTTCTGTATCCATAGTGCCTAGTGACTCTCATAAAGTAGTGAAGGAAGAAAGGGAGGGAGGGAGGGAGAAAGGAAAGGAGGGAAAGGAAAGAAGGAAGGGAAAGGAAAGGTAAGGTAACGAAAGGAAAGGAAAGGAAAGGAAAAAGGGTAAGTGGGATTATGGTTTAGGAAAGGCTTTCAGAAACAGCCTCCTTAGCAGAAATGGTTTTAATGCTGATTTTTGGTCCCCCCCCACACCCCTTTCTGTCTTGTTCTACCTAAGGAAAGAAAACAATGCTTTAGTTCATGCTTTGAGATATTAATTACCCACTGGAGCCCACAGGGTGGCCCCTCAGAAGGGAATGTGATTAGTGAATATTCCAGACACTAGGAGGGATGGGAAGAGAGCAGTGGACTGGCCCAGCCATGCCAAGGAACCCAGGAGCAAATAAGCAGATGAGCCACGGGATTCATGGCAGCAGACAGGGCCACATGTAGGCTGCAGATGCAAGCCTTCGTGGGCACTTAGTAGAGGAGGGCTCTGGGTGGTGGAGGGCATTCCTAAATAGATTGTGGGGTAGCCAGTGCAGAGGTGAAGAAAGGGAGATAGGAAATAGGAAGTGGTTTAATGGGGGCCTTGTGTAGAAGAGTGGGCTGGAAAGGGAGGGAGTATGGTAAGGAGTGATTTGAATTTTTAATCAGGAAATACTCAGACCAAAGAAAGAACTATATTCTTCTCATTAATGGAACCACGTGCTTATTGGCTCATGCTTATAACACTAGCTATTCGGGAGGCTGAGATCTGGAAGGTTTAGTTCAAAGCCAGCCCTGGTAGATTTCATTTCCAATTAACCAGAGAACACTAGATTGGAAATGTGGCTCAAGTGGTAGAGTGCCAGCTATAAGCAAACAAACCAAATAGAACACGGAGATTTGAGTTCGAGTCCTGATACTGGCACATACAAAAAGAAAATCATCAAAAAACCAAGTAGAGCATACCTATAATCCCAACTGCATGGGAGGAATAAACAGGAGGAGCTAGATCTGAAGCCTGACCTGTGCAAAAACATATGGCCTTATCTGAAAAAGAAAGCAAAAAGAAAAAAAAAGGATTTAGGGTGTAGCGCAAGTGGTAGAGTCCTGGCACTGAGTTCAAATCCCAGTGCTACCAAAACAATAGCGATAATCACAACAAAAATGTTAGAGTAAACCTTGTTAACACTGGAGCATCCCTTGACTTACCCACCCCTGCCTTTCCCTCTATGATGCCTCCTCCAATGAGGCCAACGACTTGCTTGATTAATCCCATATTCTCCAAGGAGGTGATTACCTTTGTCCAAGCATCTTATAGGTAGATTGGAAGGTACATACACTAACCAGACAGGGTGAAGCTGTTGAAAGGCAGATAAGAGACAAGCAGATTTAAATGCAGGTTGTTGTAGATTCTGCTCCTCTTCACGACGTTTGAAAGACACAAGTAAAGAACATGAGCTATTTTTAAATGTTCATAGGTTGCGGAACTGTCTTCATTTGATCTGTCACCATCTTGAGAAGGGATCAGTTGGGTGACAGCTGTAATAGGGTCCCATTGTCTGCATGGTTATGTCACTGTCCTCCTCCTCAAGGCCATGAGCTCTTAGAGAACAAAGGTCAAATGGAATTCATGCTTGTCTCTCTGCACCCTGGGTGCAGCACAGCCACCTGTGAGTGCTGAAAATGAGGAGTAAGTGGCCTTGGGCACTGCTGCCATTTCACTCCCTCTCCTGCCTTCCTATAACACCAGGTGCTCTGGTGCCAATAGTCTGAGGCTTTTGCTCATGACCTGTCTGACTTTCTCTCAATTGCAGAAGGCGGATCTGGCTGTGGCTCCCCTGACCATCACCCATGTCCGAGAGAAGGCCATTGACTTCTCCAAGCCCTTCATGACGCTCGGCGTGAGCATCCTGTACCGAAAGCCCAACGGCACCAACCCCAGTGTCTTCTCCTTCCTCAACCCTTTGTCCCCAGATATCTGGATGTATGTGCTCCTGGCCTACCTGGGTGTCAGCTGTGTCCTCTTTGTCATCGCCAGGTAAGGCAATGCCTGGGTTAGAACGTGGGCCCGCGCTGAAAGGGTTAGGGAGCCAACCAAGTCCCACACCCTCAGAAGGAGGCTCACACCACTTCACACCCCTCAGGAATCGCCTCATCTTCCCTGGTCTGTACTAGTGTTTTCTTGACATGTTGCAGACACATGTCCCAGGAACAGACCAGAAGAGGTCGGCATTGCTCAAAGCAACAGTACCTGGGTGAGGCACCTGGCACAGTAGACCCAGGGGCATTGCATGGCCTTGACCTCATACTGTGTCTACATAATCCATACCAGCGGGAGGAAACGTGCCTGGAAAACTCACACGTCTACAGCTGTTTGTCTGGATGTGTACTGGCTGTGCCACTTGCACACATATTTGTTCACCCAACATAGACAGTATGCCCTCGCTCATAGGTAGGTGGCAGGAGAAGGTCATGAGGGCACAAACATAGCCCATGTTTACTGAGCCCTGTTCTCGGCCCTCTCCAGCCATTACCTCATTTAAATCTCATGGCCTCCCCCAAAGAGGTGACACTGAGACTCAGAAAGGTCATACAAGCAGTAATGCCCCTGCACTTGAACTGGGGTCACCAGGTGTTTTGGGTGACCCCCACACCCTGAGCACTGCTCTGCCCTTGCCCCAGGTTGGTGGCTATGTGGCCTAGCTCTCTTCCCCCTCCCACTTAGGCCCTCTGCTCCCTCCTCCAGGGCCCAGTGTGGCCCCTGCTCTGGTTCTTTGTCTTCCTCTGAATTCTAACAAGGTGCAAAAGTAGACTCCTCTAGAGAGAGGCAATTTGAGATTCAAGGGCTTAGTGTTTCAGCCCATTTTTTCCCCCTTTCTCTCTCCAGGGCCTTCTTTGAAAGCCTTCCCCCTACTCTGCTCCATTCGCTCCCTCCTCCCACACAGAGAAGGACCAAAGGGAAGGATATGAGAAACAAAATTGCCCTGCCTCCCCATCCTTTGCTGCTGAGGCCCGGTGCTGTGGAGGCCACGGCCGCCCTGCCCAGCCAGCCCAGCCGGCAGCCGAGCCTGCCACAGAGAGGCCTTCATTACGCCTCTTGTCTCTAATGGTCTAACAAGCCTTTGAAAGCCAGGAGCCACTCTCTGCCGCTCTCACTGTAATTTTAGCGGCTCTAGCCGACCTCTTAGAGGCCCACCCCTCTGCAACTGAGCATTTCCAGCTTTAGTTCTGTCTGTTTGATGCTCATCCCTTCCCCCTCCAATATAATAGCCTTCTATCAGCAGCAGGCAGCCAGGCCTGCATTCCAGCCCCTCTCCCCCGAATAGGAAGGTAGATGCCCTTTTGCCATGGCTGGTCTGGGAAGAGAGGATTTCTATAGTGGCTGGAATGGTACAGAACACCTGCAGAGAGAGGAGGGTGATGAAGGTCCTGGCCACAGATCTGAGAAGAACACCATTGTGTGGTCGTCACCTTGAGGTGTACTCACACATCATGACTCACACCCATGTTGTCTAATCCTTGTGGCAGTCCTAGGAGGTGGGAGCGATTCTATCCAATTCACAGAGACAGAAACTGAGGCCCCGAGAATGTAGGCCATAGTCCCATCAGAAAGCTTGTCCTTGGCAGAGTTGGATAAGATGTGTACCACTTCAAACCAAACACAATTGCCTGTCGGGGCCAGACAGGTGACATTAGGAAGAGACGTAGGCTGACGTGAGCAGCAGTAGTAGGGGGACCAAAGCAAACTGAAGAGCCCAGGGAGGTGGCTGCTGCTCAGTTGCCAGGGCTGACTTCAGATTCCAGCCTCCTGGATAGCAGGAGTACAGGAACGAGCCAGAGGTTTTTAACACTCCCTCTGTGGTGGACATTGAGCCTGTGCAGTTCCCACGGTTGTCGACTCCCTGGACACACCTCTGTGGACACCACTTACCAACGGGTGGCCTTGTCTGGGACTTTGCTGTGAAAGTGTTCTAGACTCCAAAGCATGGCTCAAAGGTCACACAGATGAGCTTCAACAGATGGAGCTGCTTATCATGACAAAAACATGATGATAATAAAGCCCTACAAGAGACCTCCGGATTCCCCAGCAGCTGTCATAGGCTGAGCTCCTTACCACCCCCTGAAAAGTTCACAACGCTAAATGCTCCTTTGTAGCAGGACAGGGGCTGTGCTTCTGCAGTCAGAAGAGTCTGCGGGGCCCGACAGGATAGAAGAGGAGAAAGGCGATGGTGTCTGGACAAGGGAACAAGGAAGCTGCTAATGGTCACAATTGGATTCATTCCTTGGCTCCTTGGGCTCCTCCAGCCTTGTGAGCAAGTGAAAGCTAGGAGTCTTTGACCTGAAGATAACCTGACTCCATTCAAGGGAGAGCTACAACCCGACCCCAGTCACCAAGGTGGAGACAGAACTCTGTGGTGGCCCTCTCCTCACTCAGGAAGCACACACACACACACACACACACACACACACACACACACACACACACACACACACAGCCACTGCCCTGCAGACCACCGCAGTACACCTGCTCCAAGCTAGCGCCCCACACTGGTCCTCAGCACCAGGCACCCAGCTCGGCAAGGGTTTTCTCCAAAATCCTCTCTCACAGCAGCCTCTCCACGTGGTGTTCCTGATTCTTGGTCCCTTTCTTTTAGAGATTTTAGAGGTTCTAAGCAGTTTATGACCTTTGAAAATCCTCAACTTGGCTTGAATTTCCTACCTTTAGAATTTCCTATCTGTGGAAACTTCCTGCTTCTCCCAGGAGCACTGGTGGTCGGTCAGTGTGTAAATGAGTGCATCAGCTGTTTCCGAGGAGAGATGTAAGGGAGATGTCACAACACACATTCACAGAGTCCCCACACCACTACAGAACAGCCTCCACCCCCCAGCCAGGGCTTTCTGCACCGTTTCTCGATCTTCAGCCAGGCTCCATCTTCAACTGGAACTCACATCGGAAACCAAGATCCCTTCCAGGAATCAGGAACTCTCTTTTTTTTAGAAAGCAGTGGGGAAGCCTTGACAACATGTCCCTGTTGTCTATGTGTTTGTATATTCAAAAAGAAAAATCTGAAAAAATATTACACACCACATTGTTCTCTCCAGGGGGTAAGATGCCTGGGTACTTGGGTTTTTTTTTTCTTGCTCTCATTGTTTTTCTATACTGGTTGAATGCTTCAGAGAGCTTCCTTTTTTTAATTTTGCTTTTCTAATTATACTGGAAGCTCAAAAGTATGTTCTCTTTTTTTTTTAAATGCATGTAATACAAATAAAGCAATAGGACTCCCTAAAGTTCTTTCTGGCATTCTACTTCATACCCCAGCCCAAAGATAAACACTAGTATTTCTTAGGTATGGAGCTAGAACTTGCAGTATGCATCTACCTTTGTGTGTGTGTGTGTGTGTGTGTGTGTGTGTGTGTGTGTGTGTGTGTGTGTGTGTAAAAGTATGCCTGCAAGAATCTATAATCTATTTATATAGATATGACTATATTATTCTTATTTTTGTATCACTTTCCTCAGACTGGATATTATGGGTTAAAGATCTCTCCCCACCAGAAGTATTCCAGTCTCTTTCAACAGCCTTGTGATATTTCAAAGCACAGCTTGGCTTGGTTTATTTAGTCGTTTCTCTACTGAAGGACATTTAGGTTGTTCCCAGCCTTGTTTCTATGACAAACAACAATTTGATAAACACCCTTGTGTGTTTCACTTTGTGCTGTGTACAAGTGAGATTCTCTGGGATGGATAATGAGTTGTAGAATTGTAGGTTGAAGGGCCCACATACTTTTTAAGAGGTGCTTCTAAAGTGCTTTTACTTCTGAGATACTGAGGTTTGAACTCAAGGCCTTGCACTTGCTAAGCAGGAATATATTTCTAGTCCTTTCTATGAACTGGTTATTTTGGAGATCAGGTCATGTCTGTTGCCCAAGTGCACACTTAAACTTCAGTCCTCTCATCCTAAAGACACATGCCACCATGTCGTCTTCAGTTGAGACTGAGCCTTGCTGACTTCTGCCAGACCTGACCTAGAATTATGATCTTGTTGATCCAGCATAAGCCACTAGCCCCTGGCTCCTGAATTCTTTTTATAACCAGAGAAGGGCACCAGTAGTGAAGAACAAGACAGAAAATGGCCCTCATTGGCCCTTGCCTGCCTCCCAGCAGGAAGGTTAATCTAGAGGGATTGACACCTTACATGTTGCTGCTTCTCCCCACAGCTCCACCTCACCGCCTCTCTCTGCCCCACAGGTTTAGCCCTTATGAATGGTACGATGCTCATCCCTGCAATCCTGGCTCTGAGGTGGTAGAGAACAACTTCACTCTACTCAACAGCTTCTGGTTCGGAATGGGGTCTCTGATGCAGCAAGGTATGAGCCCCCTGCTCCCCGCCTCCTTTCCTGGAGGGGGCACCTTCTCTCTCCCAGGGATCTACCTCTCTGAAATCAGTAAAGCCAGTCCACCCTCAGCGGGTAGACTCATACTGTGTCATCAAGACACTCCAATGTGCTCTCACCCCAGATCTTTCCCTCCTAACACTGCTCTGTCTGGAGCTGGCCTCACATCTGAAGCACATACACCACCCTGGCCCATGGCATGCAGGATATATCCCCAGCTCTAGGAAGTATCATGGTCAGGACTTTGTGACTGTCTGTTCATAGGAGAGGCTGGAACATAGAAACAGGATTCATAGACGGAGGGGAGGCAGGCAAGATTTACTTGTGACAGAGTCCCAAAGAGGGACCTTGCTAGGGAGCATGAGAGAAGCAGCTTCAAAGGACAAGGGATTTTTTCCTTGTCCTTCACTCTTCTCTGTATCCTTAAGACTCAGCATCAGCTCTTGTTCCCAAGAGATATCCATCATCACATCTCCATGAATGAACCAACCAATGATACTTTCTTTTGTGAATTTTTTTCATCTATTTTTATTGTAATTAACAGAAGGGTTACATTATATTCACCAGACAGAAGGTACATTACTTCACACACATTGATACCCTTTCTCATGTCTTGTTCTTTTTGAATTTTATTGGTATTATAAAAGTGATGTGCAGAGGGGTTATAGTTACATAAGCCAGGTAAAGTGTTTATTTGTTTTTGGACAGTGTCACCCCCTCCCACACGCTCTCAGTTTTCCCCTCCTATCCCCACCCACAAATTGTATAGTTCATGTTCAACATCATGTCTAGTGAGGACCACTGCTGCATCTGTTCACCCCTTGTGTATTTCTGTGCCTCCTCCGACACTCCCAAAGACAGAAATGAACAAACAAGACCAAAAGATGAAAACAACAGCGCAGAAAGAAATCCTCTTGTTTCCACTTTCTGAAGTTCATTTCCACATGCTTTTGTATGATCAGATTTTTTATTAAGTCCCAGTATTTTAGATCTAGTTTCCACATATGAGGGAAAACATGCACCATTTGTGTCTCAGCTTGGATTACCAAATGATATTATTATCTTCAGTGCCCACCACCACATCGTGCCCAATGCTGGGCACATGAATTCAGCAGAAGAGGAAGAAATCCATCTGTCCTGTGCCTCAGCGGCCTCTCATACACACACAGAGGCAGAGCAGGGGCTTGAGACCCGAGCAAACAACAAAAAGCCATTTTCTCTTCTCGGGGGTGGGGGGAACACCGGGGAAAGTTCAGTCAGTCAGAAATGGGGTGCTGAGTAGCCTCCTTGCCTTTTGCAGCTGGGAAGTCATGGGTGGACGACCTTCAAGGGGATGCCTCCATCTGTCCCAGCTAGTAACAAATGTCCTAAAGCCTCACCTTGCTTCTTTGCCCATCATCTTTGTTCAGTGACAGTTGAGAAAGATCTAGTAGGCCCTCATTGCAGTAATAACTTCCCCTCATCTGCTTCCTGCTGCTATTCAAAGCCCAGGCCCCCAATGCCTTCCCTGCATGGTTTTGATTAGGAGGGGAAAAAAATAGTTATGTATTTGAAAAACTCTCCCTTGAGTCATTTCTTTGAGAAAAAAAATCATCCATATCAAAGCAGAGGCTTTTCAGATTGCAGGTCCAAATATTCTGGAAAGTTCAGGAGTCACTTGCTATTTAAATCTCTTGAAAGCTGCCTAGTTAATTACTTCAGTTAGGAGGTTTCATCTGAATTGTACTCCACACCCAAGGTCGGGGAGGAAGAGTGATATATTTCAACTTAGAGCTTCCAAAAATGTTGATTTTTCTCCTCCTGCCAAGTGCCGCAGAGCAATCTTCTGTTTGTACATCACTTGTATTTCCGACCAATCTCTCCTCAAATTATACCATTGCGGCATCGCAGTATTTCTGTAAGGCTGGGACAGAGGAAGGACGATTCTCCACACTCTGCAGAAGTCCCAGACAGGGCAAGTGTCAGGCAGAAGATCACACAGAGGGCGGGAGTCGGATCCACGGAAGAACCCAGGGATCCCACTCCCACAACATGGTCCACGGAGAGGTCTCCAAGGGGCTGACAAGCCTGGGAAAGTTTGTGTTGTTTGGGGACCCCAACTGGAAGTTACCCATTTAGTAGGCCCTGGGGCACTGCCTGGGAATTTGCATTTCCCACAAGCTTCCAGGTGATGTTGAAGAACCCTGGTCAGCTTTTATATCAGTCACTGCCAGCCATGGCTCAAGGATCCATGCAGGCCTGATCTGCACACTGTAAGGTGCCTCCTGTCTCCTCCTCTCTCTCTTAGGGTCTGAACTGATGCCCAAAGCTCTGTCTACACGCATCATTGGTGGCATCTGGTGGTTCTTCACACTCATCATCATCTCCTCCTACACCGCCAACCTGGCTGCCTTCCTCACTGTGGAGCGCATGGAATCGCCCATCGACTCTGCCGATGACCTAGCCAAGCAAACCAAAATCGAGTATGGGGCTGTCAAGGACGGAGCCACGATGACCTTCTTCAAGGTGAGGCTCTCTCCTCCGCACGGCGTATCCCGAGCTGACCTTTTACTCAGTGAGGAGAGAGGGAGAGTCTGCCCTCTCCTCAAGAGGCCATGGGCCAGAAACCCTGGGACTCGGGGCCTTTGTGTTTGGACCAGCTGATCTGGGGGAAGCTGTGAAGACGTGAACTATGATGGTCTCAGATTCTAGAAGTGCCTGTGGGTGGGGCAAAGAGGGCAAATCATCAGTGGTCAGAGAAAAGGGAAATAGAAGGGAACGGAGGAGGCAAGGGACTCTGACACAGGATCTGGGGGTCCTCCATCTTACCAGTGAGCAGGGGTTGCCTCTTGAAGTTGGAGTGGAGCCTTGCTCAGTATGTTACACTTTGCTGGTGTTTTGATGAAATTTCTGTCACATACCATGTGACCGCTCCAAGGGGGTCCCATCACGACTGAATTATAGTGATGCTTAGCAATAGCTACCAACTCTGAGCATTCACAGTGGGCCAGGTACTGTGCTCTGTGCTGGGGTTAACGTAACCTTCCTGACGAGTTCTGTGAGGGTGACCCTATAATTATTCCTATTTCACATGAGCCCTAGGACTCACAGCTGAAGGAGCCAGGCCCCCAAATCAGGCCTGCCTTCCCCAAAGCCTGTGTTCTAAGCCAACAGTATTGGATCCTGAGTGTGCATTCACATCAAGTGAAGGGAGGGCATAGTGCGGGCCTCACCATCGGGATGCATGGGATGGGGTCAAGAATAAACATTTCTCACAAGTTCTAATACCGCTGACCCAGGGAGGGGCCACACATTGAGAACCAATGCTTTGATTACCCCCTCAGGACTGCTCAGGACTTGGGAACTTTGCAGGTGTAGTTCGTCCATTAATTTATTAATCAACTGCTCTCAGTCACTGGAACCTGGAGGATTTATCTTTACTCGGGGACCTGGATCCCCTTCTCCAGCTCTGGCCTTCTGCCTACTAGGCCCAGCCTCCAAGAAATGAAATGAGCCTCCGTGAAGCCAGTGCAAAGAATGGGAAATTCTTGTACTGGACGGCCAGACAGGCACCAGAGCTCCGGGCACTCACACCTAGCCCCCTGCAGATTAGTGAAGAGTGAGGAGAGAGGGGATACCCTCTAGATGTGGCTGCTGCCAACCAGACATTACGTACCCAGCGTACCATAGCCATAGAGGAGACTAAACCATTGTCAAAGGGTGTGTGTGTGTGTGTGTGTGTGTGTGTGTGTGTGTGTGCCAGTTCTGGAACTTTTTCACTCAAGGCTAGCACTCTACCACTTGAGCCACAGTTCTGCTTTTCGCTTGTTCATTGGAGATAAGAGTTTTATGGACTTTCCTGCCTTGCCTGGCTTCACACTTGGATCCTTAAATCTCAAGCCTCCCTAGTAGCTAGGATTACAGGCCTATCGGTGCCAACAGCTCCCAGTGACCCTGTTCTGAATCATAAGCAAGTATGACAGGATGTGTATATACTAGCATGGCTTTGTGCATATGACTAGATAACGTATGGGGGTACATTTGTGTACATATATGTGCACATGAGGATCTAGTCCTTTCCCTGTGTGGGACATGTGTGTATGCACCACTGAGCATGTGTAACCTCTGTGCTGCAGCGCTGTGATATGGGCACGTGGATGCGTGTGTATGAGTGTACCCAAGTGAAGTACCTATCTGTGTATAGGTGCGCAGAGCGTATGTTTATCTGTCTGCTTGACTTTCCCCAGGAGGTATGCCCAGGTAAGAGTAAAGGGGGATATGTGTTTAATGGCCTGTGGTGTGAGGCGTATGCATGTGTGAGTGTCTGCATGTGTATGAGAAAGAGAGATGGCCTGTGTGTGCATGTCTGTGCCTCTGTGTGTGGCGCGCGTGCATGCACGCACACGGGCACGTGTGCACGTCTGCTCCTTGCCTGTCCCTGGGCTGCAGCCCAGTCCTTTGACTGTGCCAGAGCCACTCTCATGCATTACACATGAGCCCATTCTAAGCAGGGCTCCCGATCAAAGGGAAACGGCATAAATAAGCCCGATGCAGGCTCATTGCGGCTGATTGGATGCCCTTGTCCTCCCTCCATGCTAAGATGCTCAGATTGGCTTTCCAGAGTCCAGGCCCAGCTCCCTACTGAGCCTCTGTCCTCAGCATCAAGCAGCAACTGCCTCCCCTGTAACCCACTCTATCCTCACCCACCTTCCCTGCAAATGACATAGCAAGGAGGGCAGAAGAGGGACATGGATGCCACCACCCACAGGGGACTCTGGGGCTCAAGGACCATTTGGCTAGAAACAGCCACTGCACATCCTGCATGATCACATCCACTATCACAGTGTCCCAATGGCCAATTAATCCCCGTGCGTCTAGCCACATTGTCTCCTGCCTGAACCCACGTGAAGCTCCTCTTCCTGTCTTTCTCTCTTGGCAACAGCATGGATGGGACTGTCATGTGAGGGGAGGAGCCTGATCAGAGATGCAGTGAAACCAGCTCAGAGGGTGAACTGGAAGCACCACTCTCACTGGGTATCTGGACAAAACTCCATCTCACCCAGCCCCTACTCTTGACCTCTTGAACTTGATCCACATCTCATTATCACAGAACATCTGCAGGTTAGGGCTGGAAGGAGACTCGACTCTAACCCCACAGGTGCTGGATCAATGTGAAGAACCAGGTACAAGATCAGGAATTCCATCTGTCCGCACAGTGCCCTCTTCTATACCCACACTGGGATCCTCTCCTGGAGGGTGATCCTCTCCCCTGCACAAGAGTATGTACAGCAAGATTGGCACTAGAGTTAGATGGAGGTCACTTCTAGGAGTAGCCCAGAGGTCTAGGGGTCATTGGCACAGTCAACAACCACAGTAACACTTATTGAGCATCTACTGTGTGCTAGGCATTATTACAATCATTCAGCCTGTAGTCACTCACACCATCCACAGGTAGATGAAAGCAAGGTTCAGAGAGGCTCACTGACTTGCCTAATCATACTCAGCATGTGAAACCCAGAGCTGTGATTTGAACCCGAACAATCCAGCTGCAAAGTCCATGCTCCTTGTTACTAGGTCCATATTGCCTCCCTAAGGACCCTACCACAGCCTTCACAACAAGTCCTACTTGGGGAAGAGCAAAGCCACAGTTTAGGTGTACCCTGCTCATAATCCAATGCAGTTCAGGCAACTCAGATTTTCCTAAACAGTCATTACATGCCAGTGGAATACGATTGTTAAAGGATGGCAGGAACCAAGGCGTTAGGTAACGATGAGGTTCTGAGCCCCCCAGGGGGCATCCCACCAACATCCCAACATACCAAGAAGATGGTGTTGATTTTTTGATTTGCATATTCCTGGCTAAGCTGCCAACGGCATAGCTCCCTTTCTTCCCATCCCTCAGCTGAGAGTGGATGGCCAGGGAGCACCCTCTTTCTGTCCAAACATGCTGGACATCAGGAAGCAAGGCATCAGGCTCTCTGGGGGTCCAAGTAACCCCCCCCCACCGCCTGCTGCAGCCTCCAGCCAGCAGCCTGGCGGGAGATGTGGCAAGAGGCAGTCCTGTCCCTTCCCAAGAGCTTTGCCTTGGAGAGTTGTCAGGGAACCGCAGACATCACAAACAGTGTCTCCTGTGTTGTCCTCCCTCCGTCTTAGAAGATAAAAATTAATTAGGAGATGAAAAAGGAGGCCTTTGAAAGCAGTTTGGCTGTGAAAATATGTAGGCAAAATGTAAAGAAGGGGGGACATGCTCTTTGCAAGAGGCTGGGCGGCTTTGAAGGGAGAGAATGTAGGAAGACAGCTTCTGCAGGAATTCCTCCCTCTCTGGGTGGTGGGCCTGGGGAGCTTCACACAGGGAGGGGCAGCCAAAGAATGGAGCCAAAGCCAGGAGGAGGGGAGCCGAGTTCCAGGCTCCTGGGCCTGTAGAGGCCTCGGTGACAAACAGAAAACCTGGAAGGCACTTGGAGAGGTCCTCATGCCCAACCCCCAGTCCCAGCTACACAACAGACTCATGCCTGAGCAGAGAGACCTGGGTGACTGCTCCCCAGTCTCAGCTGCCGGTTTCTCTGGTCTCAGCCTCAGCCCTGTGTTGTAAAAAGGAGGGAAGGCCAGAATGCAGGGACTCAGCATCAGTGGCCCAGACTGGCCCAGTCCAGTAGCTCATGTTTGACAAACAGGCCAGGAAGTGAGGACCAGGGTGCTGTTTCTGCTTGGTGCCCTCATTTTTGTCAAGCCCCAGCTTGCTCACATGTGTGGTGTGGACACTGATGCCTGCCATGCAGTGACTTGCCAGAGGAGCCAATGGGCTATTCTAGCCAGTGGCTATTCCAGGCCAGAAACTGTTACTGTCCCCTAAGTTCCCTCCTCGGGAGGCGGGGGCTTACCAGAACACACTGGGGAGGAGCCAGCCAATGGTACTTGGAAATGCCATCTTCTTCCAAGTTCCCTCTGGAGTAGACCTACTGGGCCCTGTGGGGGACACAGGTTCCTGTTACCTGGTAGTCATCTGTGGTCTCTGCACAGAGGGGAGCAATGGAAGAAGAGTCTGGAAGTCTTGGAAATGGAAGAAATCCAGTGGGAGCAGGCACCCGAGCAGCAACAGGCAAAGGCCACATTGGCAAAGGACAATAGGGAAGTCACTGAAAACTGCTAAGTCAAGCCGGGTGCCTCACACCTGTCATTCTAGCTACTCAGAAAGCTGAGGCTTGAGGATTGTAGTTTGAGGCCAGCCTGAGCAGAAAAGTTTGAGAGACTCTTTCTTCCTATTAACCAGAAGTGGAACTGTGGCTCAAGTGGTAGTGCCAGCCTTGAGTGAAAAAGCTAAAAGACAGCACCCAGGCCCTGAGTTCAAGCCCCATCACCGCTGATGGAAGGAAGGAGAGGAGACTGCTAAGTCACTAGTCACTGAGACCCTTCCTGTATTCTCATCTGTGAAGAGATGGCATTAATAATCCTCAACCTCATGCAGTTAGTGAGAGGGAAGCATATCTATATATTATGCCAATATCTGGCACACTATAGACATGCAAACAATGTCAACCAGAGACAGTGTCTGGCTCCAGTTTCTAGATTCCACCTAGCCTTCTCCAGTTCTTTCCCATACTGGGCCTGGCTCTGTCAGCATTTGCATTTTCTGCTCCTAAGTATCATTAACTTCCTGTAGCTGCTCTGCGCTATGAAGATTCCTCCTCAGCTTCTCAGTGGGGAAACTGCACTTCGGAGAGAATTAAGGAGCCTTACAGAAAAGCCTGATGCTGGCCACACACAGAACTCGGGGACCTGGCTCTCACATTCATAACACTTCTACTCTCACAGAATGTTCACAGTAGCTCTGCTCTGTGTGTGTGTGTGTGTGTGTGTGTGTGTGTGTGTGTGTGTGTGTGTGTGTGTGTGTACTAGGCTTGAATTCAGCACCTAGGCGCTGTCCCTTAGCCTTTCCACTGGAGACTGTCACTCTACCACTGAACCATAACTGCATTTTCAGCTTTCTGGTGGATAACTGAAGATAAGAATGTCAAGGAACACAAGTCTCAGATCTCACCCTCTTGAGTAGCTAGGCATATGGGCACAAGCCTCTGGGACCTAGCTTAGGCATTCTTTTTTTTTTTTTTTGGCCCCCTTCTCTTTCTGGCCCCGCTCGCTCCGGCCTCGCTGGCTCTGGCTCGGCTCGCTCCCGCACGCTCTGGTCCTGCTCGCTCCGGCCCCGCTCGCTCCGGCCACCACTCAGTTGGGCTCTGTTCACTTCAGCTCAGCTCGCTTCTTTCACTCTCTGTAGCTGTCGCAGTCTTGTCTCTGCCACTCTTCCGGTTTGGTTGTGTCTCGTCTCTGCCACTTCTGGCTTGGTTGTGTATGTGGGATACCGAGGAATCGAACCCGGGTCTTTGTGCATGCTAGTCAAGCACTTTAACCGCTAGGTCAAACTCCCGGGCCCTAGCTTAGGCATTCTTAAAGTGAGGTTCAGTTACCTGGGATCACAAAGAAGCTTGCATTTGAGTCCAGGTTACTGTGTCCCCAGACCACACAGGGGACCTTCCCCTTCCTGATGCCTCTGGCCTCCCCCTGCAGGGCGTCAGCTGCCTCCTCTCACAGGCCAGCTTTGGGGCCATCTGTGTAGCATCCAGTGTGTTGCTGGGTGCTGTAACTGCAGGCAGAGGCAAGGGGCACAGAGAAGCCTTCTGGTCCCCGTGGAAATAACCCAACGGGAGTGATTAACTGCCTGAAGACACAGATGCAAGTCCCAAGACTGCACAGGGATGAGCAAGCTAATTAATTTGGGGAAAGGCCTCCTTTCCAGTATGGAAAATACTCAAGGTCTTGCATGGAATCACACTCAGCTGCCTCTCTGCACAATATCCGTGGGATTCAGCTCCCTTCAAAATATATACATACATACATATGTGTGTGTGTGTGTGTGTGTGTGTGTGTGTGTGTGTGTGTGTGTGTGTGTGAAATCACACATGTTCTCTTGTGCAGAAATGTTAAATGCTTGAGCTTAAAAATCTTCACTTGGGGGACATCAATTTACTTCTTTCAGGAGGTTGGAATTGAAAATTGTGAGCCTGAAACTTCCTTTCTTGCCAATTTTCCTGATTTAAAAAAAAAAAAAAAAGCATCTTCCATCCTGGCAGATCAGCCTGTATTGGCTGTTCCAAATGATTCCATTAATTGATTTGGGTGACTGGCCTCAAAGTAATCCTTCTTAAGGTTCCACCAAAGCTGGGATGGTGGGATGACACAGGAACCCCAAGTATGCAGGATCTGAGGTTACCATTACTCAGGCCAGTGAGTGATTCAGGCCTCTGGTGACCATTCCCATGAAGACAGGAGAGGAGCCTGGCTTTATTGTAATAAAGCAGACAGTCCAGAGGGAGCTTTCCAGTTTTATAACCTCCAAAATTGCTAAAGGATAGGACTTAATGGAGAGCAAAAACAACTAAGAATGGGGCCCAAAGACAAGGGGAGGCCACCCCAGAGAAGCAGTGATGCAGACCTTTCTGCCTAAAGGCAATGAAAGCAGTGAGTTTAGAGGACTGGGAAAGGAGAAAAAGTGGATGGGTTGGTGATAGATGGAGGAAAGGATGGATGGATGGATGGATGGATGGATGGATGGATGATGGAAAAATGAATTGGTAAAGAAGTAACAGGGCAAGTACATAATTGGATAGTCAGTGGAATCAGCTACTGGGTAGACAGGTGTATTGGGTGAGACCATGACCAGATGAGGGAGGAACTGGATGCACAGATTAATGGATTAGTGGATGGATGCATTAGGAAATATCTGGAGAGTTCTGATGGCCTCTGCATACCTGGCTTCCAGCTCTGGTTGAAGAGAGAGGATTTGGAAAGCAGAAGAGACAGGAACAAACAGTAAATATGGAGCCAGAGACACCGAAGGAGAACAACATTTAGGTCACAATAACCAGAATGTTCCGGATCTGGCAAGCCTATGTATCTGGCAAAGCAGAGCTAGTTGGAGTTGGATAATCCAGTTATAGCAATCATTAGAATTAATAATTATTTGAAAAAGCAACTATATCAAGAACAAAAATAGCTCATGGGAGTATTCAGGCAAGAGAGTGTATTAGTTATCTACCGCTGTATAAGAAATCGCCCACAAGTGGGTGTTTAAACCAGCGTCCTCTATCTCACAGTTTGTGGATCAGAAACATAGCAGAGCTGAGCTGCCTGCTTCTGCTCAGGACCTCTCCTCTGGTGACCAGCACGGCTGTCATCTCACAGCTGGCTTCTAAACACAGGGTTGAGTCAAGGACTCGCTCAGGTTATGGACTGAGGTTTGGTTCTTCACTGCTGACCAGGGGTCACCCTCTGTGGGGATTGCAGGAGGCAGCTTTTCCATTAGGTTCTCCAGGACTGGTTTCAGAAGGCTCATCTCTTGCACAGGCAGAAAGAACATGTTCCTCCCAGGCTCCCCGCTTCATTCATGCCAGGCACTGCTTCTTCCTCACCCCCTGCCCATGCCCCAGGCCTGTGCCAGCCTGTGGGAATGCACCCATGTTGTCACGCACACCAGAGCTAGGCTGGGTGCCAGTCAGACAGGCTGACATCACAGAAAGCCAAAGCCAGTCTGGAAAAGAGCCCATATAATGGGGAACGCCTAGCCCTCTGCTTCCATGAACCAGCTGGGGCAGGGCCTCCCCTGCTGGAAGAAGGCAGCTGGCACACACCAAGGGACCTCCTGAACACCTTGTGCCCTGGTCTGCCTGGTCTTCCTGGTCAGTCCTGGGCCTCTCTTCTCCTGGCCCTACTGAGCTATCTGAATCTCCCCAAGGTATCTGCTTCCCATTAGACCTGGTCTTCAGAATGCTGGTTCTGTCCATGCAAAGTACTCCTCCTGGCCCTGTGGGGAGACTCGGGAGCCATGGGGGCTCAGGGAGCAGCCACAGGGGCTTCCAAACCACCTGTTCCAAGTGCCCCCAGTCTTTTTCCTCTCTGCAAGCCCCACTCTGCCTCTATCTCAGTGCTGAAGTCTTCAGTCTTCCCCTTCCCCTGACACTCAGACATTTTGCTGTGGAAAGGGGTCCGTGCCCATTGAATGGTTACAGCATAGACTTGTGCACCAGAAGGCCTGGGTTTAAGGCCTAGCTCTGCCATCTAAAACCTGAGCAACCTCAGGCAAGCCTCAATTCTCCCACCTGTAAAATGGGGCTAATTCTAGCTCCTGCCTCCTCCGATCTTATGAAGGAAATAGGGTTAATGCGGGGAAGGCACTTAGGTAAAGCCTACACACACCAACTATTTAGTAGATGTTGGAGAAAATTTAACTTTTAAAAAGTCAGTCTGTGCAGCGCCTGTGGGTCACACCTGTAGTTCTAGCTACTCAAGAAGCTGAGATCTGAGGATCAAGGTTAGAAACCAGCTTGGGTAGATGATTCCAAGAGACCTTTATTTAATTATCCAGCAAAAAGCCAGAAGTAAAGGTATGCTTCAAGTGGAATCGCATCGGCTTTGAGTACAAAAGCCAAACAAGAACAGGAGGCCTGAGTTCAAGTCCCAGTAACACACACACACACACACACACATACACACACACACACACACACACACGTTAGTCTAAAAAAAATCCCTTGTGTCAGGAAGAATTTGGTTTTCCAAGAAGTAAGCCAGAGTTGGAATTTCAGCTTTACCACTCAGCAGTGTGCCTTGCCACCTCTCCTCCCAGGATGGGCCTCAGTTTCCACACTTGAGCAATAGGTGGCTCTCCTTAAAGCATGCCAGCAGAGGTCAGTAACCCCAACTTGGCTAAGCAGGCTCGCAAAGCATATTTCCTGGGGGCCTCAGTAACTGTATGGGCTTCCTCTCGGTCTCTCGGTCTCTCTGTCTATCTCTGTCTCCCCTTCCCGGCCCCAGAAATCCAAGATCTCCACCTTTGAGAAGATGTGGGCGTTCATGAGCAGCAAGCCCTCGGCGCTGGTGAAGAACAACGAGGAGGGCATCCAGCGGACGCTGACGGCCGACTACGCACTGCTGATGGAGTCAACCACCATCGAGTATGTCACCCAGAGGAACTGCAATCTCACCCAGATCGGGGGCCTCATCGACTCCAAGGGCTACGGCATCGGCACCCCCATGGGTGAGCGGGGACACCAGCCATGGGAGGGCGGCAGGACAGGAGGAACGGGTGAATAAGCTTACCCTCATCTCCATCCACACACGTGGTTCCCCCACGTTGTCCCATCGAACCTGCCAAGATGGCGCTTCCTCGGCCATAAGCCCAGGGATGGCGCATCCCAGAAGAGGTCATGCTAGGCCCTAAGTGGTGACAGCTGGGATACACAGGATGGGGCAGCCAGTTCCCTTCCTCCCCCCACCCTACTGGTACAGCACCTTTTATGGAGCCAGCCTCTCAGTGAACAGAGCCTCCCACCAGTCCCCCTGCAGAGACTTAGAGAAAGGACGGGATCTTCCTCATTAGGAGGTGACTGAGAGGGCGCAGCTGACCCAGAGCACTGGCTCCAGCCAGGAGCATGTGGATGTCACCAACAGCCAGGGGTCCCCTCTCCCACTGCCAGGCTCTCCATACCGGGACAAGATCACCATCGCCATCCTGCAGCTGCAGGAGGAGGACAAGCTTCACATCATGAAGGAGAAGTGGTGGCGGGGCAGCGGGTGTCCCGAAGAGGACAACAAGGAGGCTAGCGCCCTGGGCATCCAGAAGATTGGCGGCATCTTCATAGTCCTGGCTGCCGGCCTCGTCCTATCCGTGCTGGTGGCTGTGGGCGAGTTCATATACAAGCTGCGAAAGACAGCAGAGCGTGAACAGGTGAGGCCTGCAGGGTGGGGAAGGGGACAGTGGCCCTGACGTGGCTCCCATCCTCCTGTCCTCCAGGCACACCTACCCTGACAATAGCCACCCTGTATCCAGTCCCCCTTGAAATCCTGCCCACACCGCCTGTGTCCTGATGAAGCATGTTTCCCACCACTTTCTCCACCCCAGGCCAAACCACCACCACCACTGGCCTCCTGACCTCTTCCCTTTCCAAAAGTGGCCTTTTTCCCTCTATGCTTTCCCACGCCACCCACAAGTACCCTGTTTAAAACTTTACTCAAACTATATCCATCCCCTTTATTAAAAAAAAAAATTGAAGTTGGGCGATGGTGGCATTGAGGGTCATTATACTATTCTCTCTACTTTTGCATATATTTAGAAGTTTCCATAATTGAACATTTTAAGAAAAAGAAGAAAGAAAAGTTAAGAGGGTTGGTCCAAACATGTAGACAGTGGAACTAGGCTTTACCAGCCTGATTAATTCAAGTGTGGCTGGGCAGTAGTTCTGAGTCCCTGTAGCAAATTAGAACCATAGGGAGAGTTTTAAGTGCTAATGCCCTGGCCTCACTCCCAGACACTGTTTAATTGGCCCATGGTGGAGCCTGGCTTTGGCATCTTCAGAAAGCCTGTGGGGTGGTTTAAATGCACACCTGAGCTGACAGACTTTAGGTCAGGGCATCACTCCTTCCAGAAAAGTTCAAAGCAATCCAGGTCCAGTGTGGTCAGAGACAGCAGCTGGACTAGTTGTGGAGGGCCCATTACAATAGGAAGCTGATACGGCTATCCAAATGCAATGGAAGTAGGCCCAATGGCGCCTGTCTTTGATCCTAGCTACTCAGGAGGCAGAGATCATCAAGAGGATCCTGGTTTGAAACCAGCCTGGGCAAAGGTTTTGGAGAGTCTATCTGGAGTCTGATGGTAAATGCCTATCATCTCAGTTCTGCTGAAAGTATAAAATAGGAGGTTCATGGTCCAGACAGCCCAGACAAACCCTACTGCGAGACCCTACTGGGAAAATAACTAAGGCAAAAAAAGGTTGGAGATGACTCAAGTGGTAGAGCACTAGCTCTGGGCAAGTACAAGATCCTGAGTTCAAACTCCGGTACTCCTGAGAGGGTGGGGGAGGTAGGGAGGGGATGGGGGAGAGGGAGGGAAAAAGAGAGAAAAAGAAAAGGAAGGAAAGGAAGGAGAGGAAGATTCTTGGGGCTGGAGGTGTCATTCCGTTGGTAGATCACTAGCCAATGATACAAAAGCACTGAGTCAAGTTCTGGTCTCAGACCTACAGCATGGATAAAAAAGAAAATTCTTTAGAATTTCCAGTTAGGATAGGACTGAACTCTAATTCCACCCAAAAGTCCATGTGGGTGAGGGGATCTCCTTTCTTTCTCTGCCCTACCGTATACATAATGACCTTTTTAGGCCATACCATGGCATTTTTCTTCCTTGGGGTCTTTGCGCTTCCTATTCTACCCATGTGTAAAGCTTTGTCTCCAGTACACTATATTATTGGCACCCTCTGGTCACTCACTCAGGCTTCAGCTCCTG
Organism: Megascapheus bottae; assembly: GCF_031878675.1. Taxonomy (NCBI): domain Eukaryota; kingdom Metazoa; phylum Chordata; class Mammalia; order Rodentia; family Geomyidae; genus Megascapheus; species Megascapheus bottae. The sequence goes on from NC_143514.1 coordinate 61,680,674, forward strand.
TCACCCTAGCTGATCCTGTCCCCAGCCCCTCTTGATTCCAGTGACTGCCTATTTTAACAGTGATCCATTATACTCATCCCTGTTTGGCATTATGTATTTGTTCACACGTTTTGTTTCCTTTCTGTCCCATCATTAGGGCCATAGTTCCTTCAGGCCAGGATCAAATGCAGAGCTCTAAGCCTCCCACCAAGGCCAGTGCCTAGTAAATAGTAGAGTCTCTGTAGATACTTGCAGAATGTAAAAGAGCTGGCTGGAGGGAGGTGATAGTTGGCATCTAGTAGGTAAGGAAAGAGTTCAGAAAAGATCACAACTGGTCAGAGGAATTTAATGCTAATGTTCTGGCTTACTGGGGAAGTTGGGTCATCACCCACCCCCACTGCACTCCATACAAGGGCAGGACAGTATCTGCCGTTAAAGCCACCATTGTCAGATAACCGCAACAAACTTGTACATATGCTGTGTCTCTTGGCTACCTGCAGAAATCTGATCTGGAAGGAGGCCACTGCTGGCAACAGCCTGCAGGGCCCTGCCTCCCAGTTGCCCCCTTCACAATCATATGCTGGACTTCTTTCAGTGGCCCTTGATTGGAATGCCATGAGCTACCCACGCATCCATCCAGTGCCTCTGGGCCAAGCCTAGTGTTGGGGCTCTTGGGAGTGAAATCAGCTGGTTCTTGCCTTAGAGTCCAAAGCAGGTAAAATGAGCTCATTAGACTTTTAACACACATGAATCAGAGCCTCAATGTGCTCATCTGTGAAATGGGGAGAGATGAGAGCTGTTACTACCTGCTCCTTGTACTTCAGTTTCCAAACAAGCATGTGGGCTTTGCAATCTTCTTGCAGCAAGGGGGAGGGGGATAGTGAGGTGAAGGTATAGGAAAGATAGGATTGGAGGAAAGGAAGCTAGCAAAAGTTGAAGAAGCAGGCGCTACTCATGTGCCCTTTTCTCTTCTGCAGAGATCCTTCTGCAGCACGGTGGCCAATGAGATTCGTTTTTCGCTCACTTGCCAGCGTCGAGTCAAGCACAAACCACAGCCTCCCATGATGGTCAAGACAGACGCCGTCATTAACATGCACACGTTCAATGACCGCCGGCTTCCGGGCAAGGACAGCATGACCTGCAGCACATCGCTAGCCCCTGTGTTCCCCTAGGCACAGCTGGGGTGGGGACTGTAGGCCTGGCACAAGGCAGAGCAAAGCAAAGGAGACCAGAAGGGACTTCCCTAAGCCATACTGGGCTTGGGGACAGACCCTCTGTCTGCATGTTGGGCCAGGAACCCGCTGCTCTTCACCTACCTGGAAACCGGCAGGCCCCCAGGCCAGCTTCTTGGGCTTCATTCTCTTCTTGTCTCTTCTGTGGGATTCTAAAGCTGCCAGCCAAGATAGCCAAGGCCAAAGGAAGCACATGCCTCTCTCAGGCCAATCTCACCCTCCCGCCCCTCTACCCTCCTCCAGCATCAGACGTTTCTGCCATGGCCCTGTAGAGGCCACAGAAAGTGGGAGGCAGCTCTTATATTGTCATTCCCTCCCCAAGAGCCCAGATGTCCTGGGGCTTGACCGTGAGACTAGAGGCACAAACCTTGGGCGCCTTAAGGATTTTGCAGTGTGGATCTCAATGGAAGCCAACCTATATTCCTAGGCAAAGGAAGACTTTAGCCCCCCAGGGGCTATTCACATGGACTGGGGCTTTGGACTTAGCTTCATCCATGACAGCTCCTTGGCGAGACTGAAGGCAAAGCAGGAAGGAGGAGCTTGAGTATGGGAGAGAAGAGAATACACAGATCGATGTTGCCATTTTGGATTCTTGTGGACAATGCCTCAATGGCTTTCCCTCCTCTAGAAAGTCTTGAGGAATACAAATGGAGTAGTGACCACAGCAAATTCCCCTCCAGTTTCTGTCCAGAGGAGAGAAGTCCTGTTAAATCCCTTGCAAATGATGCCCAAAGACTCCACTGATATTGGAAGCCCAGCAGAAGTACAGTAGATTCTAGGAAAATCCCATGGGTCCTTGAGCCATGGGACCTTACTTTGCTGGTTACCAAGTTGTTTTCTAAACCCTGTTGGCATGCTGGAACTTGAGCTCTTTGCCATCTATTCATCAGCAACTCCTCATTCTTGTCCCGTTGAACTCAGCCTCCCTCTGTCCTCCTGCAAAGAATAGCCGAAATTGAAGTGAAAGTCAACCTCCTCAAAAGAAGGACCAGTCTCCTACTGCACAAGCTAACTTGGGGATAGGTGGGAAAATCCAGAGAAGACCCCAAATCATCTCATGGACTTGCCAAATCTGAAGCTGTTCCCTACCAAGAGAGAGAGAGAGAGAGAGAGAGAGAGAGAGAGAGAGAGAGAGAGAGAGAGAGAGAGAGAGAGAGAGAGAGAGAGAGAGAGAGAGAGAGAGAGAGAGAGAGAGAGAGAGAGAGAGAAATCATTAGGGACAGGATATCCCCGGATATCCTACAGGGTAGCTGCAGAGGTTCCCAGGATTGGGGAGGGAGAAGTTGCCTCCTGGAGAATTAACCAAAGACCCAACACAGAGACACAAGGCCGCTCTGGCCCCTTGTCTCTTATCTGGAGCAGCTACAGCCTTATGAGGCTTGGGAAAGACAGCAGAGGAGTAGCAACAAACAGAGACCCAGTGAGGGCAGGGCCAGATGACCCATGGGTCCAATCCAAGACACATACATTCTTAGAAAAGAATGAGATATGAAGGGTTAGGCACAAAGTGTCCTTAAAGAGAGCGTGATAAGGCCAGCAGGCCTCCCATGGCCAGGGATAAGGCTAATCTCTGAGCAGGGCTTTAAATTCTGGACAGAGAACAGGAGAACACCAGCCATCCCCTTTCCTCCTCTCTCCTGGTGCTGCTGAGAAGAGTGACATTTCCACCTCCAGGACCTTCTCAGCAGCGGTAATGGATGCTGTTTAGCAAAGTAGGAGAGCCATCGCGCTCCTGTGATCCAGCCTATTTCTCCTCCAGGCTGGAAGCTGCAAGACCCAACTCACTGCTTCCCCAGGCCTGGCAGCTCTGGCAGCTGTCTACGCTGGAGGAGAGAGGGCTTACATCTCGAGCAGAGCCCAGAGCATGGAATGATAGGAAAGCCATGCTGCCAGAAGGTAGGGTGTGCACACGTGTGGGTTTTTGTCTGAGTTTGTGTGAATCTGGGGACTGAGCATAAAGGACAGATATGGACTGCGGTATAGTCCAGAGCATGCAATAATAGGAGACTCCTTGGGACCTGATTGTGTGTGTGTGTGTGTGTGTGTGTGTGTGTGTGTGTGTGTGTGTGTGTGAATTGGAGACAAGGGAGACAACTCTGGACCAGCAACAGAGCCCTGTCTATGTAAAAACAGAAGAAGCCATGTTGTGATGGGGTTCTGGTGAGATGAGTATGTGTATGTGTGCATGAGTGTGCTTGTGCGTTGTGCATTTGTACAGTGAATGGTAGAGGATGAAGAGCAGGATAAAACCTGCAGCATAGCCAAATATGTGTAAAAGGAAAAGCCATGTCACCAAGGGGTCCACGTATGTGAGTGTATGTGTGTGTGTGTGTGTGTGTGTGTGTGTGTGTGTGTGTGTGTGTGTCTGTCTGTGTGTGTGTGGCATATGTACATGGATGTAGGCTTGTGTGCCCAGCCAAGAGCAGAAGGAGACCAGAATCAGACTGTCATGCTGCCTGGGATAATGCATGTTGTATGTGAGGAGCTTTGTGGGATAAGAATGTGTGTGTGCTCACGTGTGTTTGGACGTGCACCTATGATCCAGCTCACAGAGGGAGCCAACATGGACAATCAGGAAGGCAGGGCATCAGGGTCTGTTTGCACTCTTTTCTTGAAAGGAATCATGTGTCACCGACCCTCTGAGGTCATGTAGGGAGGCGCAAGAAGACAGCTAAGTAGAAGTGAAACCCATTGGTGGCTCCTGGCTGGTGGCTTCTTGGTTGTAGGTAGATTGTCCTGTTTGGAGGGAATTTTTTTTTCTTCCAGTTCCTGGTAACAGTTTGCTGCCACCAATCACGGTCATTGACCACAGTCCTGTGTTGTCCAATACAGCTCCATAGCCCATGCCCACATCATACTCATCACCCACATGGGCTTTTGTGCCTAACGCTCTCTGAATGTGTCATGTTCTTTTGAGGCTATGCACATATGTAGATTGTGATGGGAGGAGGAGAAGGAAGTGACGTGGGGGAAGAGTTTCATAAAAGGAGTCAAGAATGGTAGATCAATGAAGGTATGGTTTAACTACCCTGCCTGTGTGTCTCCAGGGTGCTCCATCTGTGAGATGGGAAGGAAGGAGGGCGACAGAGGTGTTCCCAGCAGCCCTCAGGTCTAGAGACGGGGCAGATCACAAGACATGGCCTGCACAGGTGTATGTACCGTCTACACTGAGGAGCAATGAGAAACATAAATGCTGGTTTGGATAGAGCAAAAGAAACATGCCTGAGCAGGCACCTGGCTGTCCCCTCTGGTCCTACATGCCAGTCCTGAGCAGCAGAGCATGTCATCCACCCACCCACACATACACAGTGCCAGGGCCAGCCCTCTACCTGTTCACATTGGGTAAACTATGGAGACTGCACCTCCCCAGTGCCCACCAAGGCCCTGGGGTTGCTGGATAATGAGCCTCCTGTCTGTCCAGTGAGCTGCTGCTGGTCCCTTGATGTCATGTGGCTAGGTAAGAAAACCCTGAAAGCTGTCAGGTTCAGGTGGCCCTACTTCGCCAGTGTCTCCCAAGAGGGAAAATGATCCCTTGACCAATGAGCTGAACTGTGAGTCTCAGAGGCACGGGATGGCTGTCCACTCTCAGTGCTCTCTCCCGGCTAGAAAAGCACATCCAGGCTCCTGCCGCAGGTCACAGCACAAGAAGCCACCAACCCTGGCCCAAAAAAGTTAGGCATGGCTCCCCTTCCTTAAATCCTGGGATGGAAAGGCAAAAGTCAGACCCAGGCATGCACTCACCAGGAACCAGAATATCCCTTCCTGCCTTCTTTCCAAGAAGGCCTCTGCTTCCTCCCTCCACCTGAAGCCGATCCCTCTCTGAGCCAGCCCTGCCATCTGCACCAGCATCAGAGGACAGGCCTGAAAGTGTCTGTGTGAATACCCATCCAAAAAAAAGGGTCCAATAATGTGGACACAGCTGTGTGAACCAGACCAACCCCACTGACAGATGCAAGGAATGGACCCACAGCTCCATGGATGGGTCTCTGGATTGGACACATCTGGAAATCCTAGGTCAGAACACAACTGGAACGGGCCAAGCAGTTAGCTACTGTAGAAGGAAGGCTCCTTCCCTTTGTCCTCATTCCTAGTTTGAATCAAGCTCTCATTTCAGTCCTGGAGTTGCCCTGGAGTTAAAATTGTAGCGCCAAGGTGGTGTGTGAAATCACAGAAATGTTTTAGGTAGAAGGTTAATGTTCTGTACAATATATATATATACGAATGTAAAATATATATATATGCTGTATATATGTATACATATATGCACAGTGTATATATGTCCCATATTCCCTGTGTATACAACCCTTCCCTGCACGTCTGCACACAGAGTGTACAGAACCCAGCCAGCGGGTGGGAACATGGTGAGAGACAAGCGGGGAGGGTACCATAGCAAGGTCCAAAACAGAGGTTGCTGAGCCCTCAGGACGATGCAGGCCTGAGACTCACAGCACAGGAGCACATGGGGCTGGGCTCAGGAACCTTATCTCCTGGAAGTTGTCTGCAGCCGGCTGGAAGGGGAAGATGGGGTGGGGTGGGGGAGTGATCTGGGAAATAGAATCGAGTAGCTGAACCCTGGTGCCAACATCACAGTCTCAACCCAGGGCAATCAGGAGGGAGCTGGGACCAAATGGGCTCCCACTGGTCTGTTCCCATCCCTGCCCGTGGAGCTGGGTGTCAGGCTTCATCTGCAGTGATTTGGAAGGTGGCCACGGCCTCAGGTTCTTGCCCCTCACAAAGGTGCCCACAGCACATACTTGTGCAACGTACTTGTTGAAGAGGAAGGCCCAAGGGTATTGCCCGTATGCCATGCAATAGCTTGGTGACCTAGCTATCACCCTGCTTCTAGAGCAGGGGAACCGCCAACCGCTCCTGCCCCCAGTTTGCCTGCTTTCTAGATCTAAATTCCTCAGGCCTCAAGTCAGGAGGAAGCATTTAGGAACTTGGTAAACATGCCAGCAATGAGTCTGCCCCACTCAAATGCCCTGCCCAGTTTATTTGACCCAGAGACCATTGGTCAAAGCTACCAAGGAATCAGGTGAAAGAAGATAGGCAAGCAAGAAGTTCCAGTGTCATCTGTCTGCCCTTCTCCCTGCTGTGTCTTTGCTGGCAGAGCAGTAGGCAGAAAGCCGCCCGGAGGCCTCACAAGCCTCCATCCCTGCCCTCTCCCTGCAAGTCCTGTCCTTTAGCCCCTTCACAGGTCCGAACATCTCTGGAGCATGCAAGGGAGAAATGTTCCGGACTAGGCTTTGCTTTGTGTGGTCCGCAGCCTGCCTCCTGCTTTAGCATCAGGCCATCTGTACTTTACTCCAGGTCAGCCTCTGGGACCCTGGCCAAGCCTTGCATCTGAATCCAGCCCCCGAGAAGGGTCCATTCCTGGCTCCACAGGGACCAGAGTTCTCCAGAGGCCCTCATGCCACTGTGCTCCGAAACCCCAGCCCACCTCTGCCTGGGCCTGTTTCCTGGCTGGGCCTCCGTGAGGGGGGACCTCAGTTCCCAGCCTTGGGGCTGAGCCCACTCCCCAAAAAAACACAGCACCCTGGGCTTCTGAGAGCCCTGGGCTGTCCTACCACCCAGACCAGAGTGCCTGGACACCCCACACACACTCCCATCTGACACGGTTCCCATACACTGGTCTCTGGGCCATTCAGGGGATGCCCTTTGTGGACATGCAGAATTTCTATGAATATAGTTTTTTGTAAACATTTTGTAACAATTTGGGTTTCATAGTAACTGTGTTACTTGCCAATCATTCTAGGCTGATGTAAATAAATTTCCAAACAAATCTGATTATTTTCCTTTTTAAGACACTGTGATATATCAAAGTGCACAGTTTGCTGTATGAAGTAATATGGTTTTAAATTTTAAATAAAGAAATGTTTCTAGAAAACACGACCCCCTCCCTTGAGGTGTGTCTTACGTTTCTCGTCTCTCCTTAGACCCGTAGGTGTGGGCAGTTAGTTCACTTGCGTGTCTTTCCCCAGGAATCGTGAGGCAGTGTCCTGGGCAGCAGAGCCCAGTGTTGAGCACGTGAGTGGCTCCAGCTCATACTTCTGACCGTGAGAATGTCTGACCTCTACTTTTCCCTTTTTCTTTTTTTCTTTTGTGCTGGTAATGGAGCTTGAACTCGGGGCCTCACATTCTCACTTGGCTTCTTTTTTTTGGGGGGGGGGCAGGTGTGGTTCCATTTGTAGAGCACCAGCCTTGAGAGAAAAAAAGGTAGGTGAGAGCAAAAAAACCCTGAGTTCAAGCCCCAGTACTGGCGCGCGCACACACACACACACACACACACACACGTACACACACACACACACACACACACACACACACACACACACACTGCCTCCTAGGGACGCACATCTCCCTAGCACCCCAGCACTGCTTCTGGCCACCTTGCCTGGGCGAAGACAATCTGCACCCTAAGTGTTTACTCCATTTCCATTCTCCCTACTCATGGGGCTGTTGGTGGGTTGGTTGGTTGGTTGGTTGGTTGGTGTTTTTAAACATTCGGTGATACTTGTAAGTGTGCAGTAAGGAAGATTTACTCAGGACCATTGCAGGAGATGCAGAGGAAACTACAATGATGTCTTACAATGGGGCTCATTCCAAAATATGGAAGAGACACATGGGGATTTACTGCTAAGGAGTCGGGAGGGGATCAATGCATGGGAAATGGCTGAGGGGACACAATGGATGTGAGGAGGATTCTGGCTAAATCAACCTAAAGGCAAGCCAAGGTGCTCAGAGATCACCCAGGTGAAGGTGGAGGATAAAGAACTTGGTGAGATATCAAGGCTGGGGGCTCCCACCAACCTGACTTAGCTAGGCTCGTCGCTGAATCGGATTATACAAGGGGCTTTTGCCGATGGGCCTAACAGAAGATCCAGAAGCCTGACTACAGTTTGGTCAAGCAAAAACTTCATCACGGCCAAAGCCTCCTTCAGGAAATCAAGACATCCAGGCTTTATCTGGAACATTGGGTGGAAAGAAGGATTGTGGCAAGGGTATCTAACCTCTGCCAGCTAGAGAAATAGCCCCCTTTGTCTACTGTCAGCATTATTCTTTCTGCATCCAAGCACTCATTGCAGAGCCCTGCTTATTTAGAGGTGATGGACTTAGGTTGATTCTTTTATGGTCTCTCTATCTAGGGGAGTCCCATCCCAGAGGAACCTCTTCCTATGACTTCTCACTCACAAGGAGCACAGAAGTCTGAGACCTAATGAGCTGCCTCCTGCTTCCCACAAGTCCCTGCCACCTTCAAGGGCAGGAACCTGCCCTCTCAGCAGCAGCCAGGACAAGAGACAGATACCCAGAATGGCAAACCAGTTTCACGTCAATTTAAACAGATGAACTTAGTTTATCTATTTGTGTAATGGGATACCCATTTTAGCCACCTCCAGGCCTGCCCAGGAGATACTTGTGAAAGCAGGTTTTGAGTGAGGTCAGACTCCCCTCCCTCTCTCCTTCCCTCCCTCTTTCCCTCCCTTCCCTCTCCCTCTTCCTTCCTTCTACTGCTGCCCATCCAGGTGCAAGCAAAGGAGAAGAGGAGGTGAGGATGGGGCCCTGGGAGGCTGTAGACAGCTGTACTGAGAGCCAGGCAGAGCCAGGTCCACTGCTCCCCTGGGGCTGTGATGGTTCTTCCTTGGGAAACAGCAGCGGAGTGTTTAAGAAGCATCTGTCATTATGAAAACAAAGATGCTAGGCCATTTTTTCTTTTACTATTTTTTACTGCGATTTCATTATCTTATGCAAATGAAGCTGCTGATGAAGCCTTTCTGCAGGGTAGCCCATGCTGGGACCAGCTCCACCAAGGGGATTTATTGCCTGCCTGGGCCTCCAGACCCCACGGAGATGGCATCCGGAGCAGCAGCCTCAGCCTGGAACACTCAGCTTCTCTCCAGACCAGCCCTGTCTCAGGAGCATCCCAGCCCTTACTTCAAAGGCCTAGTGGCTAGGGCCAATTCCCAATTCTCCAATAGCTGGAGCCCTTTGAAGACTGAGTTGCCAGGACCCAATAGGATACAGAGGAAAGGAAATACATTAGCTGCTTCATTCACAGGCCCAATAGGGCTACGAGGAAATAGTTTCCTTTGAGGTTGGGACTCTTCTCCCCAGAAGAAGCTCCTGAGACTTGAATACAAGGAGAAATAGGTAGCAGGGATATGAAATGCCAAAGGCAAGGCAGCCAGTGGAAGGTGCTGCGCTCTGGAAAGGAACCATGTGCCTCATCTACTGGATCGAGAGCTCTGGGAGCCAGTACAGATTCCATCCCAAAGTGAGGAGGCTGGAGAATGTGTGCTCTGGTCCTGACAATCTCTGGTTTAGAGGTAGTCAGTCTGGGTATTTATGGAATGCCACAAAGTGGCAGTGTGGGCTCTGGGTAAGACAAAGCCCCAGATAGCAGCAATGCATGTGGTGACAGTGGGGAGGCTGGGCAACTTGCATGGACATGGTAAGGGTAGAAGGCACAAGCAAGAAAGCCACAGCTCTGCTGTGACCCATTTTACCAAAGAAGAAACAGACTCAGAGAGACCACATGACTTGCCCAAGGTCCAGAATAGAGGTTAACCCTGGGATCTCTGGCTCCCTGATCAAGAAACCAACACCTGAGCACCACCTAGCCTTCAGTATGGCTCACCTAGGCCCTTGCAATCTCTGGCTCCAGGCCAGCTCCCAGGCCATTTTCTCCCAGTACAAAGTCTGCTAAGGAAGTGCATCTCCCCAGGGAGTCCTGCTGCTCTCAAATCAGAGAGAGACTCCTGCACGAAGCTTCAGGCCTTTCTTTACTTTGAGTTTGCAGTGAAGACTAGCTTCTCTTCTGCTCTTCATTACCATAACAAATTCCCAAGCCAGATTAATTTATAAAGAAAAGGGGTTTATAAAGAAACTTACAAAGCAAAGGCACCAGTGGACTCGTGCCTATAATCCAAGCTACCCAAAAGGTTGAGAAATGAGAATCCAAGTCAACCAGGGCAGGAAAGTCTATGAGATTCTTACGTCCAATGAAACAGTTAAAGAAAAAAACAGCCAGAAGTGGAGGCATGGTTGTTTAGGGAACCACCTCCCAATATCAACACTGAACATTAAATTCGCAATGCATCCCTCAGAGGACATGCTTCAAGTACACACAAACCACAGCACCCTTTTTCCCACTCAGCTTCATGTCGCTGAGATGTCTATAAACTTTGGTGACACAACCTATGGGACAGGAACATAGCCTGGGGTACAGTTGCGGGGGGGTGGCTTTCTTCTGCCAGGAGTTTCCATCCAGCTTCATATGCCCGAGGACGCAGTGGTAAGATGTAGAAAAGGTAAAGTTTCTCATTCCCATTGGCCTGTGGGTAAGGGTAAGGCCCTGGCTCTCTGTCTTCTTATATGACCCAGACCTCCACTTCTGCCCTGTAAGGCACAAGGGACAGCCCTTCTATCTGAGGACCGAAAGCTCCAGACAAGTCCAGGAGGACTTGTCATTAATAATAATATAAGCCGAGTGCTGGTGGCTCATGTCTGTAATCCTAGCTACTCAGGAGGCTGAGATGTGAGAAGAGGTTCAAAGAGTAATGACTCTTTCATGAGACTCTTGTCTCCAATTAACCAAAAGCCAGAAGTGGAGGCATGGCTTAAGTGGTAGAGTACACACCTTGAACAAAAGAGCTGGGACAGCATCCAGGCCCTGAGTTCAAGCCCCAGGATCAGAAGAAAAACAAACAATAAAACAATAATTAAAAAATTATAGCTAGTTGAGCAACAATCCTAAACATAAAACTATGCCCAGCACCCGCCTGCCTCAAACCTCTGGATTCTTACCAGAGCCCTGTGAGCTAGGAGCTGCCATTCCCATACTGCAGATGTGGAAACAGGATGAGAGGGGAAGTATTACCGTCTCACAAACACCCAGCAAGCAGCAGAATGAAACCCCTGTGTCACAGAGTTGGTAAATGAGAGAATGAAGGAAAACAGTAAATATCAATGCTGATTATAGGCACTGGGGAACTTCTTTGCTTAAAGGGTAAGAGAAAAAAATCCAAACTTGATTGGGCCAAAAAATGAGAATTACTAATTACAGTCACTCATAGGAACGACCTACCATTTAGGCCTAATTGCAGTGCAGTCCAATAACAATTATGCACATCAATAAATGTGTCAGATTAATTTGCTTGTAAGTTTTATTTGATCAGAACACTGAGCCCCATTTCTGGTTGCTCAGACTTGAGAGGTTAAAGCCATCCTGACTGTTCCTCGTGCTCACTTCCGGTTAAATGAGGAAGACTGTTGGGGCTGGAAAGGAAGTAGAAGAGGAGGAAGGAAATGCTTCCTCTTCCCTCTGTTGCAACCTGCCTGTCCTGGCAAGCTCTGGGAGAGTATTTGGCAGGGGGTCTTTGCAGGGCATGCAGAATGCATTGCACGCGTCCCCTCCCTTCCCCAATGCCAAAGGCAGCTTCCTAATTAGAACATTCATAACCCTCAGCATCTGCTCCAAGAGAAATCAGCTGCTCTAAGATAAAGAAGTCTATTAACTTTATTGCACAAAACATCAGACATGCTTTTAGACAGAGGAGCGCTGCCAAGTGAGATAAACTGCCTGGACCTGCCAGAGGGATGGGTCAGAACTTCCTCAAATCCTCACCCGAGTCCTCTAGACTCTCTTCTCCATCTGACCTATGCTGTGGGTGGTCGTTTTGTCACTCTGGGAAACTGATGCCAGGGAAATGGTAGCTTTTGAATTCAAGCTCCAATACCCAGCCTTCTCTGGGCAGACCCGCAGCCTGCTGGCTTGTCAGCCCCCAAACAACTCCATCTGATTGCCAGAACACATGGCGGCTGTCACCCATAGCTGGGCAACTTGGTCCTGCCTCAGCTGGAGTTGGATGAGCCGGTGTCACCAGAAGCAAAAGAAGCTGTGACTCGAGACAGACTTGGGAGTCGGCTATGCCTGGTGATACAGCTCAGCTTTGTCACTTGAGTCATTTTGTGATCTTACAAAAGAAAAAAAAAATGGTGTCATATCTGGAGGCTACTTTTTTTAAATAACAAAAACAAATGAACTAATGCCTACCTCTAGAATTGCTCAGCGAGCAGCATCTGACCTTGGAGAGTCTCTATAAAGGACTGCAGTGTTTCCCAGTCTCCACTACGGAAACCTAGGTGAGAGATATCCACAGCACGTGAGCACGTTTCAGCTTGGAATCAAACAGTCCCAGTTGTAATCTCAGCTCACTAGGTGACTGAATCCCTTAAGCCTTCAGTTTCCTCATCTGAAAAATGGGGCCGATCATCTCCGGCCTCTTTTTCCTTATGGGAGAGTCAAGATTACCGCTTCAGTTACTGAGGTTGGCGACCCCCAGTCTATTATTCCCCAGAGTATTGGCTACTGGTTGGATGGGCCTTCCCCAGCTCCCTAACCTGGAATCTATCTCTGCCTCAGCACCAGGCCCGCCCACATCCTCGGGGGGGGGGGGGGGCAGCCCAGCTCCAGGAGGGGAGCAGCCATGGACTCCTAGATCTGATGGATAGCTCCCCAAGCAGGCCTCCCAGACCTCCCTTCTCTGACTCAGATGCCTTCTTAATATGAATAATTAGCAGAAACACTCCGAGGGGGAGGCACAGCCACAGCAATCGACCCCAGTGATTTCTAAGCCTTGGGGAGAGCCCAATTTTGCTCCAATCCGGGTGCTGTAAATTCCCATCAAGCTAAGAAAATATAGTGCAATTTAGAAACACTGATACGGCAATAAAACACAGATCTCCGGCAAATGGAATTCGGCAACATCTAAAAATGGAGCCATACATTACTCGGCCTGTGAACTCCCTCCGGGGACGTGATGCTGGGAAAGGCTGGGGGAGCTTTATGTTCCAGTGGTTCTTCCTTTTCCTGATGGAGGCAGGGCCACCCACAGCCCATACAGGAGTCTTCCAAGCACCAAGACCCAGAAGGATCTGAAGAAAGCTCCCCACATGGAGAGGATCCGGGGCTGCCCTGTGTCAGCCAGGGGATGCTGGAGATGCATTCATGGATGGAAGGGAAAGGAAGGAGAAGAATTACTAAATGTTTTATCTAAAATATACTCACAGCTAAAATAATTGAATCTCTCAAAAACAAACCCTCAAAGAAACAACCATCCCATTAAAGGGTGAGCTAAAGACTTCAAGAGATACTTCCCTGAAGAGGAAATAAAAATGGCCTATAGACACATGAAGAAATGCTCGATATCTCTGGCCATAAAAGAAATGCAAATCAAAGCAACTCGAAGATTCCACCTCACTCCAGTTAGAATGGCCGTTATCAAGAAATTTAATAACAACAGATGCTGGCAGGGATGTGGCCAGGAGGGGTGGCTACTACACTGTTGGTGGGAGTGTAAACTCATTCAATCACTATGAAAAGCAGTATGGCAATTCCTCAGACAACACACATAGAGCTCTCCTATGACCCAGCAATCCCACACATTGGCTTTTTTTCATATTATTTTTATTGTAATTAATAGAAGGGTTACATTATATTCACCAGGTAGAAGGCGCATTACTTCTCAAACATTGATACCCTTTCTCATGTCTTGGTCCTCGTTTCCCTCCCCCAACTCCCACCCCTCATCTTGCTTTCCCCCCTTCCCTATCCTATTTCAAATAACCAAATAAGCACAGATAAAATATACCAGATAACAAGGTAAAATACTATAACCAGATGAGATAACCAAGGGACAGCAAAAGAGATGAGAAATAACATAATATGTTAAGGACAACAATCACTCATTTTATGGCTGTTGTTTCTATATCCTGGAGGTCCTTTCATTTAGCATCATCCTATATGGCCTTAGGTATCTAGGTTTTGTTCTATTGTAAATCTCTGCTAGGAGAGATCAAGGTTTCTACTGATTATGACAAATGAGGGAAATCAATGAGCCTAGGTTCCTTTGGGTCTGGCTTACTTCACTTAATATGATTCTTTCTAAGTCTTTCCATTTCCTTACAAATGGGGCAATGCCGTTCTTTCTGACAGCAGCATAGAATTCCATTGTGTATAAATACCACATCTTGTTGATCCACTCATCAACGGAGGGGCATCTGGGTTGGTTCTATCTTTGCTATGGTAAATAGTGCTGCAATGAACATCGTGCTAGTAGATTTAGTATGTCCTTGTTTCTGGATGATTGGGTAAATGCCAAGTAGTAGAGTTGCTGGGTCATAGAGGAGCTCTATGTTTAGTCTTTTGAGGAACTGCCATACTGCTTTCCACAGAGGTTGAACGAGTTTGCACTCCCACCAACAGTATAGTAGTGATCCCTCCCGGGTGGGCCTTCCTCTTAACAGTTAATTTCTCAGATCTGACACACATTGCAGTATTTTTCTCAATATGTATTGTCTATCTGTTCAAATGACATTTTTTTTCTTTCCGAAAGAATTACATGTCTTCTTTAAACAAGTCTTTTTTCTTTTTTTATTAAAGAATTTATTAATGTTGATTTTTACATTATATTTTAAATGACAAGTTTAACAAACAAGTGTTCAAGGAGGGAATCTCTATTTACAATCACTGGGACTTAGTATTTAGAACGTAATCAAAATTAGGCTAAGGGTTTGTATGTCATAGAAACATATTAATTTATGAAATAAAACATTATGTCTATAGAGTCATAGGTTTTTATGTCTATATAGTTATGTTTATATTTCCATTACCATGTCCATAGCTTTGGGTATGCAGTTATTGAGTCCTCGCTCTTGTACTCTTTGGATTTAATAACCACATATTAAGATAACATGCGCCTTTTGTTCCTTAGGTCTTGACTTGTCTCACTCAACATAATTTGCTCTAGATTCATCCACTTCCCTGTGAATACCATTATTTTATCTTGTCTGTTGGCTATGTAGAATTCTATTGTGTATATATACCACATTTTCTGTATCCATTCATCTGCAGTAGGGCATCTGGATTGTTTCCATTGCCTGGCTATTGTGAATAGTGCAGAGATGAACATAGCTGAGCAGGTGTCCTTATCATATCTTGGGTCATGATGTTCAGGATAGATGCCCAGAAGTGGTATGGCGGGATCATAGGGAAGGTCTATTTTCAGTTCTTTAAGGAACCTCCACACTGCTTTCCAGAGTGGCTGGACTAGTCTACATTCCCACCAGCAGTGTAGTAGGGTTCCTTTTTCTCCACAACCCCGCCAGCAACTGTCATTGTCTGAGTTCAAAATCTTGGCCATTCTTGTTGGAGTAAGGTGGTATCTTAGGGTTGTTTTTATTTGCATTTCTTTATGACCATAGATGATGAACATTTTCTCATATGCTTTTCTGCCATTTTAATTTCTTCTTCTGATAAGTCTCTCTTTAGTTCCCCACACATTGGCTTTTACCCAAACATCCAGAAATAAGGACATACTAAAGCCACTAGCACAACAATGCTCATTGCAGCATTATTTACCATAGCAAAGATATGGAACCAACCCAGATGCCCCTCAGTTGATGATTGGGCAAGAAGATGTGGTACAATGGAATTCTATGCTGCCATCAGAAATAATGACATCACCCCATTGGTAAGGAAATGGAAAGACTTGGAAAAAATCATATGAAGTGAAATAAGCCAGACCCAAAAGAACATAGGCTCCTGGTTTCCCTCATTTGTAATAATTAGTGCACATCTAGGACTCTCTAGCAGAGGATTACAATCGCTCAAAACCTATGTACATAAGGTCATATAGGAAGAGACTAAATGAAATGAACTCTAGGATATGGAAACAAGAGTCTCATCTTTTGTGATTGTTGTTCTTAATGAACTATGTTATTTCTCTTTTCGTTTTTTGCCCTTATAATTAATCTCATGTTATTACTGTATCTGACTTTGTTACCTGGTATATTATATATACATTTATTTGTTTATTTGAAATAGGGAAGGGAAGGGGAGAAAACAAAATGATTGGGAGGAGTTGGGGGAGGGAAATGGGGACAAAAACATGAGAAGGGGTATCAATATGTGAGAAGTAATGCACCTACTACCTGATGAATATAACTGTAACCCCTCTATACATTATTCTGACATTATTACTGGAAAAGGGACTGGAGGTATAGCTCAAGTTGCAGAATGTATGTCTAGCAAGCATGAAGCCCTGGCCGTCCCCCTTTAATCTAGTGGCTCCATTTCCCCCTCATTCGTGAGAACACACACACACACACACACACACACACACACACACACACACACACACATACACACCCTCAGTCTGGCCTTCCCACCTTTTCCTAGCTGCTCCCCACTATGAGACCACAGAGCAGAGGCAAGCATGCCTGTAGCCCTTGTCCAATGTCACTATCAAACTAAATACATCTCAAGAGTCTGTACGTGTATAGTACAGGCCAGAGACAGCTTCTCTGCTCCTCTGCAACCTACCAAGCCTGGGCTCCAAGTTGGCCCCATCAAGTTAGGGTGAAATAATAATAGCAACAACAATGTAGGGGCATCCTAGCAGTTATGTATGGAGAACAATAGAATTAGGCAGATCTGGGCAGAGCTCTAGCCATGACACCTGCTGGTTGTATGGCAACTTGTGACAGGGATTTCTTTCCGCTATGCCTCACTCTGTTTATCTGTAAAGCACAGTTAACAGGCCCTGTCTGGAAGGTCAGGGAAAGCATTTAAGTATGAGACAGTGTCCTTGGGCTCTGTGGGGGACTTCTTAACCTACCTCATCTACCATATTTTGTACATCATCTCTAGATTACTTATAATGGCTAATACAGCATGTAGAGTTGTTATGCTATAAGGCTAACAAGGACAAGGAAGTAAAAGTCAACACTTCCATTCAGCATAAATACTCTTTTCTAGTGTTTTCAGTCAGTGATTGGTTAAACCCATAATGTAGTGGTCAACAATACCTGACACATAATAGGTCCCCAACCAATACGAGGGGCAGAATAGGGCAGGCTATGCCAAGACAACAGCCAACCCCAGTATCATGGTGGCTAATGCCACGATTTTTTGGTTGTTTTTGTTGTTTGGTGTGTGTGTGTGTGTGTGTGTGTGTGTGTGTGTGTGTGTGTGTGTGTGTACTGAGGCTTGAACTCATGGCCTAGAGCAATTTTTCTCAAGGCTAGCACTCTATCACAACTCCATTTCTCACTTGCTATGATTCATTCACAGTAAGAGCCTCTCAGTCTTTTTCTGCCCAGGCTGGCCTAAATCTTGATCCTTAGCTTTCAGCCTCCTGAATAGCTAGAATTACAGAGATGAGCCACCAGTGACCAGAACACATTCCTTATTTTTGTGCATATTTATTTCTTTGTCTTCCATTGTGGAAAAACAGTGAGATGGGCTAGTTTTAAGAGTGGAGACCATCTGGGCTCTTCAATCCTAACAGAAGGCCCGCTCTGTATAGACTGAGCCAAGGAATGAATAAGCTGAAGATTGTGCTTCCTTTCTACCTCAGCCTAGGGGTGATGCGAAACCTTCCACTCACAATCAGAAACCAGAGCTGATGTGTGACTGCAGATGGAAGTCCGAGTGCCCCCCACATGCCTGGGAGAGAGAAGAGGCCAGTTGTTAGTGAGCCAAAGACTCTTCCTTCCCACCGGTGGGTGCCCATATCCACCCTGGGCTTCTTGCTCTTGTTATTCATGCTCCAGAACTGGACATTCAGAGCCTGGCACTCTTGTTTGGCTTTTATACTGAAGGCTGGTGCTCTACCACTCCAACCACTATTCTACTTCTAGCTTTTTGCTGAGTCACGGGAGATAAGCGTCTCAAGGACTGGTCTGCCTCGGCTGCTCTCACACCAGGCCCCTCAGCCTCTCGAGTAGCTACAATGACAAGCAAGCGCCACCAGCACCCGACTTCCACTCATTCTGGTGATCCAGAGCCAGCTCACACCCAGCAGGAGAGTTCCATGCCCCATCCCCTGCTTCATCTCTGCCTGTTTCCTCTGTGAGCACAGCAGAACATCAGCAGCTTCAGCTGGCCTAGGGACAATGACTCTGGCAGTGGAGCCATTTCTGGGGCCTCTTCCCACACTCCTTTCTTCTGACAGAAAGGTCATCATCAACCTGGTGATGTCTTAGCTTTCAGGTCCCCCAGCAGCTGAGTACAGTACATCTATAGGGCGTGAAAACAAACACCCGTGGTCAGAAGGAGGATCAGCATCAAGGGAAGTGCCAGAGACCTCCATTGGAACCCTAGGCCCTTGCCCAGCAAGGTGCCATCCATGGACAGATCAGGTGTTTGTACCTCCTGGAAGACATGCAAAGCTGCTTCTGGGTAAAGGGAAAAGAATGATCCTGAGGCTGATAACCGGGCCCCAGGAGTGGCCCTGACTGGAACAACAGACAGGCCCTATACCCAGACACTGAGCCATGGGTGATAGGGCACCCATCCTTGATCTCTCCATGGTAGGCAGGGGGTGGGGAGCACTGGCCCTGAGCTGTGAGTCAGGAGGGACACTTGGTGCCCTCAGGAAGAGAGAGGGGCAGAGCAGGGAAGAGGACGTACACGGCTCTTCCTATTTCTCTGTTTATTGCTTTTATTCATGGAGAGCTTATCCTCTCGTACTTAAACAGGATTTGAAGAGCTTAAAACTAAATGCATTTAAAAGCAAATGATCGTAAAAGCAACACAGCACGCAAACTATGTCAGAGGAGTACAACAGCGCAGCCCCGCCCAGGCTAACCTAGCGTTATGAAGGCAGAGCCTCCTACTTGACCCGCTAGAGAAGCAGGTTGCTGGACACTGGGTTCCTGAAGACTCAGAGCCTCTGATCCACTGAGAGTGCTTCCTAGATTTGTAGGTTCTTCCACCTAACACCAGAACAATGTCTCCTGCCCTGCAGCCAGAGGTGGCAATGGTCACCAGCAGTGTGCCTTGGCCCAATGGCAAAGCTGAACCTGAAGATTCCCCGGGGCTCTTGGCAGCACTGGGCCTTAAGACTCCAGCAGTTGTGGGTTTCCTTATCCCTGGGTCCAGCAGACAAATACAGACAGCAGGAGATGCCCTGCCATAAATGAGTAGCTAGTAGATGAGCAGGCTGGGACAGGCTGAAGCTGAACTGGGGACAAAGCAAGTAGAGGGAGAGAAGGACCCAGGTGGGAGGATAGGGAGGGAGCCTGCAGCTTGGAAATGGACTAGAACAGTGGGTGGCTGGTGTGCTCCAGAGCTGGCCTGGGCTGAGGGAGTTCAGACAGGCATGGAGGAACACAGGAATACTGGACTATGAGTGGCCAGAGCTCCCCGGGTCCTAACACAACACCTTGTCTCAAAGGAAGAAAAAAATTGACACAAAATGTGAGTTTGGTTCAAATCATGGTTCTGCCATGTTTAGGGACAGCTCCCATAGTCTCTCTGAACCTCAGTGTTCCCTCCAGTTATGAGATCACTATGTGAATTTGATTTTTTTAAATGTAACTGAAGTGTCACACCTTAAGTCCTCTACCTACAGTCACTTGGATTATTAGTAGACTATTCCGGTCAATTCAGTTCAATATTTAGTGATTGCTTGGTGGAATTCATTAAAGAATAGAATTTTAAGAGACAATTCTTCTTCTTGGTATATGAGGATAACAACATTCCTTCACTGACTTTGTTGCTCTGGTGTGATCTGGTGCAGCACTCGGAGAAGGGAGCCTGAAGATCAACCTCAGAGGGTTGCCCAATAAGAAGCTGAAGGTAAGCAGCAGCAGGTCAAGGTTTAGAAGTAAATCTCAGGAGAGAAGACACAGAAGGCCTGTTTCAGGGGAAGCAAGGCAAGACTTGAGGGGTCAGAGACCAGAGGTGAGCCTTGAGAGGTGAGGACTGGAGGTGAGAATTGGAAGGTGAGAGCTGGGCTAGGACTGCCAGAGGTCAGCTGTTTGAGATGGGTCCTGGCAGGTCAAAGCCAGGGCAGGAGGGGCTGGGGTTTGTTTGCTTCCTACTGCTGCTGGAACACAGGGCCACAAAGGAAGTAACTTTAAAACAACCTTCAATTTTTAAGAGATTTGGGAATTTCTTCCTCTAAGTTTCCCAGGGCTAAAGTCAAGTCCATACATACATACATACATACATACATACATACATACATATGTAGCTGCCCATCTCCCTGTCCCTCCCTTTCTTATGCCCCTTCCCTTCCCTTCTCTTGCTCAGGGTGACCTGGGGGGGGGGGTCCCCAGTACCTCCTGGAAGCAGAAGAGCAGAACTGCTGACTTCAAGAATCAATTCGACCACAGGAGAATGCATTGCAAATCGCCACCTGTTGTTCATGAATTCCAGACACATTGGCCTGGACTGAGTCTGCCTGGGTGGACAGAACTCTCAGCGAGGACGTCAGCGAGGACGTCAGCGAGGACGTCAGCGAGGACGTCAGCGAGCCGTCAGCGAGCCGGGCAGCAGGAGAGGCTCTGAGGCAGGGATTTGCTGTCACAGGGAGTTCCCAGCCCACCTTACAGTGAGCATCAGTAGTTCACTTTCCAGGATTCCAAACCAGCTGTTGAACACAGCCATGATTAAGAATTAAATTATATTAACTTATAGTTAAATAATGTTTGAAACAAACGTAATAAAGCTCAAACGCCATCGAGACTTAATTATTTTGCTAAGCTTAACCACTCTCTGTGCCCCTGAGGTTATGTGGAAGGAGGCAAACCGCATGGCAGAAACACCACGGAACCTTGTGGCTGTTTCTCCCCTAGCTACACTCAGTGACGTCAATGTTAGTGTTTGGAAATTCCAAGAATTTACACCATCGATCCTGGAAGGCACTACACACATGCCTGTGTGCACACCCCTGTGTGTGTGCATGAGCACCGTGAGGACTTGAACGTGGGGCCTTGCACTCTTCCTTGCATCTCCCCTCCCCCAAGACTATCACTGTACCACTTAAGCCACAGCTCCACAGCCGGCCTTTTGCTGGGCTTATTAGAGATAAAGATCTCACAAACTTTTCTGCCTGAGCTGGCCTTTGAACCACAATCCTCAGATCTCAGCCTTCTGAGTAGCTAGGATTATGGGCATGAGTCATCAGGGCTGGCTTCTCTTCTCCTCTCCTCTCCTCTTCTCTTCTCTTCTCTTCCCTTCCCTTCCCTTCCCTTCCTTCCTCCTACCCTACCCTCATTTTCTTTCTTTCTTCCTGAGCCAGCTCACTACCACCTGCTCCAACAACACAGACTATCTTAGTAGAAGCACTGTACTACAGCTGGAATGGAGGCCGGAGAGGGACTTGGTCACAGCACCTGGAGCCCTTGTCCCCTCCTCAGTAGCCTCCAGGTGGTACACAGACACACAGGCCCTCACTTCTCCATCTCCTGGGCAGGGGTCAGTTGCCCAAGATGCTGGCCTCACCTCCTGCAAATGAAATCCAAGTCTCTCTACTTCATCCAAAAACAGCTGTTCCCCCAAAGCTTTCAGGGCTTAATTCTGATTATAGACACAGCTGGACCATGACTCCCTCGCCGACATGTAACTAACTTTCACTTTACTCACATTCCCAGGAAAATTGACGATTTTCTGCCGTTTTTATTACACTTGACGATAATTTAAAAGGCAGGTTTAGTGCATCCATAAAACCGACTTTGCAACAAGCTTGTGTTGGTAGAAAAATATATTTGGCCAAGGCCTATTGTTTAGAGTCGTAAAACACAAGCCAGGAGGGGCTCTCGGGCGGGCTTCCTCCTCCCTTCCCAGAACCCCAGTTCACTGTGGTCCCACTTCTGGGAGGCAGAGAAGTGGCCTGGATCTTTTCCCTGCTGGGCCCTCATCTCAGCAGACTGAGAAGCCTGACCCAGCCTGAGGATGCATAGGGACCATGGAGGCTGAGAAGCCCCACCCACTTTCTGGGGCTCCTGTGCTTCGAACACGCTGTCTGTTGAGGCTCTCCAAGGGCAAAGCTAGCTTCCAAGAGGGAATTTATAGCCAGCTAATCAAAGCTTAATTACAGCAGCTCAGCGGGTTCCAGCAGGAACTCAGGCCGGAATGGTTTTGCTCAGAAACTTTTTACGAGCTGAAGCAGAAGCAGCAAATTAGCAGGAATCAGAGGGAAATCGTCCTGCCTTAACCATGTCCCCGGGCTGCAGATCTGCAGTCACCCTGCAGAAAGAGGCTCTGTACAGAGCTGGGAGGCAGAGGTGGGAGTGAGCTAGGCCAGCAAGGCCTGGAGTGACTGATAGCCCTGCCCTTCACTCTGAGGAAGGACCATGACCCAACCTGACACCACCTCCCTCTGTGGCCAGTTGATTCCACTCAAGGACATGACAGAGGTGCTGGGACTCACTTCTCTTTTTTTTTTTTTTTGCCAGTCCTGGGCTTGAGCTCAGGGCCTGAGCACTGTCCTTGGACTTTCTCAAGGCTATAGCTCTACCACCTGAGCCTCAGCACCACTTCCAGCTTTTTTTCTATGAATGTGGTACCATGGAATCGAACCCAGGTCTTGTGTATGCACTCTACCACTAGGCCAAACTCCCAGCCCAGTTAATCACTGCTTATTCTTAGGGACCCTCGCCAGGATTCCCAAATCCTCATTTTGGGAATTTAAACCCTCCCTACTCCATGTTTCAAACTCCTCTGCACAAATGTCCATTTCACTATCTAAAGCCCACCTCAGCATTAACCAGCCAAGTCCCCAAATTCAAACTCTACTCTCTTCCAACTCCACATTCCCCAATGCACCCCTCACCTTCTCCTCCCCCACCTCCATAATTTTTAGAGAAATAGCAACTCTGTCACTTTACAAATCTGGATTTTGAATCTTGCCACTATCAGTAAGCAAAATATGTTTTCCTAAGAAAGTAATTTAGTCTATCTGGGCCCCCGTGTCCACACTGATGGACTGCCAGATGGACTGTGAAATCCATACTAGGAGGTGGCTAGGAGGCATAAATAACACACCTGTACACATCAATAAGCAGTGGTTACCAGTTATAAAATACAAAGCAGAAAGCCACAGAGATCACAGCTGCCCCTTGCAAAGAGGACCTGAGCTCTGGTTCCATGTATCTCTTATTACCAGTCACAGGCCTAAAGACATTGGCTCTGAGACAGTTTGGGGAGACAGTTCCTTCAAGAAGAGAATAAGAATAAAGTATAAAGCTGTGGCTAGAGACAAAGGGAGAAGAAGGAAGGATGCAGTCAAGAATTCACTGTAAAGCCAGGCACCAGTGACTCACTCCTGTAACCCTAGCTACTCAGGAAGCTATGATCTGAGCTATGATCTGACAGTTCAAAGCTAGCCCAGGCAGAACCATCCGTGAAATTCTTTATTTTTTTATTTTTTTATTTTTTTGCCAGTCCTGGGCTTAGGCTCAGGCTCAGGGCCTGAGCACTGTCCTTGGACTTTCTCAAGGCTTAGCACTCTACCACTTGAACCTCAGCACCACTTCCAGCTTTTTTCTATGTATGTGGTACCAAGGAATTGAACCCGGGTCTTTGTGCATGCTAGGCAAGCACTCTACCACTAGGCCAAACTCCCGGCCCCCATCCGTGAAATTCTTAACTCCAATAAACTACACTGAAAAATTCAAAGTGGTGCTGTGGCTCAAGTGGTAGAGCACTTACCTTGAGCACTGAGGGGCTCAGAGACAGAGCCCAGACCCAGAGTTCAAGCCCCAGGACCAGCAAATAA
Source organism: Megascapheus bottae (assembly GCF_031878675.1). NCBI lineage: Eukaryota > Metazoa > Chordata > Mammalia > Rodentia > Geomyidae > Megascapheus > Megascapheus bottae. The sequence goes on from NC_143514.1 coordinate 61,704,453, forward strand.
TAATCATTCACTGTATAAGCTACAAAACTGAGAAAAATAAGGGAAGGGGTGGGTCCAAGGGAGCATGAAAATGTTGAAAGGATGACACAAACCAGGATGCATTGTATCCATAAGCTGCTTTATTAAAATATAAGACATATCCTAAGAACTAAGAAAAGCAGGGGAAAGGGTAGGTTGGGAAAGATGAGAATGTTGACTGGCATTGATCAAGATGCACTATATTCATAAACTACTTTGATGAAGAGCAACTCCTTTGTATAACTACTGAAAGATAATCAAAACCACTGAAAGAAAAAAACCAAGATACACAGCCCCCTCCAGCAGAGGCTTCAGACTGGAAGGGCCAGGCAGTAGTAGTGTGCAGGGGGGGTAGAGGGAGGGGGAGTGTACAGGGCTGATTTCAGTTGTGAGTTAAAGTGGGTTTCTGGAATTAATCACTTTATTGACAAATTACAAAAGGACTGAAAAGCTGCTTTTGTGCAGCTGCAGCCCACGTAGATGCCTCCTTTCAACTTTATGAACTTCTCTGACAATGAATAAAACCACCGTGGCATGACAGGCACCTGTATTATTCTGCGCGGATCCCTTATTCCTAATGTCATCAATTACAATAATCAGATCAGTGTAACACCGGGCTGGAGTGGGGATGGTGAGCAGGGGCAGGCGTGTGAGACCGAGGCTGTTCAGAGCCACTCACTTGTATTCTATAGCACCGTAAGATGGCTTGGAAATGTGATTGCCCTTAAGTTTTAAATTACCTGCAATCATTAAAATAATCTAGTTCATATTCATAAAGCCATGATTATCTTTTACATACTCAGTAAACACTTTATGAGGGAAAAGGGAAAAAACTCATAATTCTGCAGTGAAATAAAGAGGTGTGATGTGTTGGTGTTGAAATGCTCAGTTGTGTTGGCGTGCCCTCTGAATTGGGCGTGGGACTGAACACGTTTAGGACTCAGTGTGGGTGGTAGGGTGGGTTGGTAGAAGGATAACTGGTAGATGATGAAGAGAAGAGGGAAGAGAGCCATTTCCAGAGCTCCGAGCGCTAACTCCTGCCTGCATCTCTGCCTCACCTGTCCACCTGGCTCATTTGAGACCATCAGGGATCAGGTGGGATTCCCAGAACCAAGAGAGGCATGCCCAGGGTTCCTGGATGAGGAGGTCTTCTTGCTCTTCTTTAATAGATGGCAAAATGGAGGGTCAGAGAAATTTAAGTGACTTTCCTGAAATCTCACAGGCAGTAGCAAAGACTCGGTCCCCAGGTCTTTTTGTTTCCCAAGCCTACACTCACACTTGCCGAAGTGCTTGGCCCAAGGCCACATGGCAGCGAATGGCAGACTGGGACATGTTTTGGGCCTTGCCACCTGGTTGCTTCCAGCTCAAGCATTTTGTGGTGTGGTTTGGTGCAGTCACCCTCAGGCTTCAGGGTAGGGCCTCCTGGATGACAAGTCACAGGTGACATCTACTGGACACTGGATCTGAAGTCCAGAATTGCACACACTTCTTTGATTTTCCAGTAAGACAGGCAGAGCTCCTTACAGCTCAGAGCAGCTGATGGACCCTCAGCCTTTCTCATGAGTGACCATTATTTTTGCTAAAGCTCCAGATGGCACTCATCCGAAAAAGCCACCTCTGTCCCAGTCACTTCTAGGAGATGGGGTTATCCTGGATCCTTTGGTTAGTTCCAAGCTAAAAATTCTAGTGGGAGTAGGTGGACAGGAACACACTGGTTAAAGCCAGGTTAAACGCTGGAAAGGCTATCACAATGGCTGCAGAGCTATGGCCACTCCTGATAGCACCCTGCCCAGCTCAGAGGAATGTAAGGGGCCCCCAAGAAAGGCTCCTGCAGAAAGCAGGGGGAAGGCAGGGAAAGAGGTGCCTCTAGCCCATGGGGTTGGCCATGATAATTCCTAGGTTACCTATTGAGCCCCTCAGGACAGCTGACCCTGAATGGCATGCATGCGCCCAGTGGCTGAAGCCACACAAAATGTGCAGCGTAGCCATAGAGCTTGTAACTCAGAAGTTATGTAGAACAGGAGTTAAAAATAGCATGTTCTCCCCCTCCCCTCTCCCCCTCTCTTCTCTTTCTCTTCTCCCTCTCCCTCCCTCCTCAGTGATGGGTGGGGGGAGCAATCATATCCCACCATGCTGCTTTCCTAGGAAGAGAACTGCCACTGGATTAGTCCCTTGGGAAGGGACGAGGTCAGCTCTGATTAGTGGGTTTGGGCAAAGGCTCTGAGGCCACCACCTGCAGGAAGAGAAGTTTTTGCCATCTTCCCCCTTTCTTTGGGACAAGGTCGCAGGTCTGCAATCTAGGGGAGGAGGTTCAATTCAGGGGACTCATGTAAACAATGCCACACAAGTGTGCCTACTCCAAAGCTACATTCCCCTAGAGCGGGACCCAGAACAGTTCTCCCCAGACAACATAGCCAGGACCTGAATCTTTGACTTTCAGCTTCCAGATCTGTGAGAGGTATTTCCATTGTTTATAAAGCAACAGCCCGTGACATTTTGTTTTAGATGTGCGTGCCACATGTGTATGTATGGAAGACAGGGGCCTGGGATGTTCTAGCACCCACAGTGTGTGCCAGGATTAATAGCACTTGGCCCAGCTCCAGTGGGACAAAGCTGGTGCAAGGTAAAGGTCCCTAGAAGGGTCCTGAACTTTCTGGGCTCCTAGAGAGAACAGATGTCCCTTACCACCTCCCCCTCCTATCCTCCACCAGGTCCTCCTAGCTACCGTCTCACCCACCTGCCCTCCCTGTGCCCCTGGTTCCTCACCCAGGCCTCTCCTTCTCCCCCAGGGCAGTGGTTACTCAGTGCTCTCCCTGCTTCCCCCTTGACTCTTCCTTCCAGAAGAGTCTACTCCACCAAATCCATCATGCGTTAAACCCTAACCAGCATAACCAGCCCTGCTCACTGTCATCCTCATGTCTACCACTCACACCAACACAGAACTGGCCACATGCTTCCCCTTGGCTTGGAGGTTTGAGGAGAAAGTACGCAACAGCCTCTTTGGCTTTCCATGTTCAAGACCCAGACTCCAGACCCAGAACCAGACCCAGACCCAGACCCAGACCCAGGCTGGTGCAAAGGAGAAGGACTTAACTAAGCCAGCAGCACCTTCCATACTTACCCTCAGGAAGTGAGGGAGGAACAGAGACCAGAAGGGACAAGGGAGAGGACATTTCCTCTTGGAAACGTGAGACACAGGACTAGAGTTCTCCCTAGCTTCTCCTTCCCACCAACCTCTCACATGCTGTTTGTCCCTTGTGTGGGTCCTTGCCCACCTGATTTCCATCCGCCTGACTCCTGCCATCTTGGTGTCTCACTGGAGCATGTCAAGCTCCAGAGTCTTCTGATTCCCATAGGTTCCTGTAGCCCCGTCTCCTAACACCCCCCACCCCCAACCTCCTCCAAATCACTCACCGTGATTCTAACGAGACCCACAATTGGGAAAGCTACTGCTGGATATCCCCATCCAAAATGGAGTGGAAGGGCTAGGCAGGCAACATCCCTGTTGTGCTGTTTCTCCTGGGGAATCTGCTACATGGGACTCGAGTGTTACAAGAAACAGAGAAGCCACCACTTAAAAGGCCAAATTACAAGTGTTTATTGGAGAGCCAGAACTGCTGGTAGACTCTTGTCTCAAAGACAAGCAGCCCTGAATGCAGCTATCACAAAGCTTCTATAGGCCAAGACCACATGAAGTGTGTACAGGGAATTAAATATAACAAAAGTGTTATAGAGGAGCAAAGCAAACTAGATGAGGACACTTAAGTTTAATAATAGCAAACCATCTAGGAAAACAATCAGGACAAATCAAAGGCTAATTATCTAGGGGCGGCGTGGACGCAGTCTCCTTACTTCACAAGGAGGCACCACTCAGTATTGCTGAGTGATGAGCGGACAGCCTTCAGTACACACAGCACATTGAGCAGTGGCAAACAAGCCCAGGGTTTCAGGAGCCCAAAATGCCAAAAGCCTGCTCTTTGTTTGTACCATGGGCTCCTCATACGGCACTGGGGCTGGCTACACAGCCACCATCTGATTCACTGCCTCTCACCATCATGGCAGAGAACAGCATAGCAAGTCATGCTCTGATTCTTAAAGCTTCAAGAACTCACCACATTCCCTCCCGCTTCACCAGCCACAGCAGGACATGCGATCATCCCGGTGTTCAAATCCTAAGCTAGTGCAATCTTGCTTTGTTGCAACACTGTCGCTGACCATTCCATCCCTGCTTCACCCGCCCACCCCCAGCCTTGGCCTAGACATTGCTTGGTGCTGGGCACAGAGCCCTGTCTTCTAACATGGAAGCCACAGGCCACAGCTGAGCATTTGAAATTAGACTTGCTCCATGTGTAAAACCATAGTCCAAATGCCAATGCTTTGGCACAGCAAAAAGAATGTGAAATGTCTTAATGATGTTTCATTTTGATAAATATTATTTTATATAATCAGAGGTCATTTTTTGCTACAGTTTAATACTTAAATAACTCCCAGTCTATCTGTTAAAGCCTCTGTCCCTGCCTCACACCTCCACCCAGGCATGATGCTAATGGGAAATAGCAGAACCTCTTAGAGGCAGAGCTTTACGGGGGGGGGGGGGGTCTTTAGATCACTAGGGATGCACTGAAATAGGACATTGTGGAATTCTACTCTCTTTTGTTTCCTGGCATGAGATGAACAGCTTTGCTCTGACACAGACACACTAATATGCACACGCATGTGCATACACACACACACAATGTACTTACTGCCCCACTGCAGGCCCCAAAGCAACAAGGCCATCAGATCAAGGACTGGAACCTCTACACCTGTGAGCCAACACAAACCTTTTGTCTTTATCAGCTTGACTACCTCAGCTATTGCTTATAGTGATCCAAAATGGACTGACAGAACATCACAATGAAGACACAATCCATGGGGTTAAGGAAAAAGATGCTAATAAGTTTAATTTCACCTATTTCTGTTCTCTTTTTTTTCCCAGTGTGGCTACAAAAAAATTTTTAAACATCATGCATGGCTTGCCATATTCTGTTGGAACAGGGTAGCTCTAACCCAATCACAATGGGCAGGGCAGTGAACTCAGAATGAAGTCCAGTGCCCCAGAACTAGGAGGGGATGGATGAGGGGAGCCTGGGGGCAGGGTGAAAGCTCTGACAGGCATCTGTCCAGGCCGCTGGTCCCTTGCAAGCCCTCGCTGGCCTCCCTGAGCTTGAAGCCTCTGTGTCACTTGTGGGACTGAGGCCTTGTTCCTGGGCCACTGAGTACCTCACTGTTATAGCGCAGCAGAGTTGCCAGCGTGATGAGCAGCAGCTCCGCCACAGTCTGGTACCAGAGGAGCCACAGCCAAGAAGGCATTCTCACTTGTGGAGAAGTGTTAATAAATATTTACCAAGCCCTTTGACAGGGCCCGGGGAGAATAGAAATCAGTCCCCGCAGGCGCCAGCACGGCCTCCCAAAGGCTGGCTGCCAGCAAGGCCCCAGCTCCGCAAGGCCAGGCGGCCCACTGACCTCCGTTCACTGCCTGCACCCACCCCACATGGCCTGGTGGCTCTGTTTACAGAAGCTGGGAACTACAACCATCCCTCACCATTGATTTTGTGCCTCTCCCTGTGACCGCCGCCCTGGATAACTCACACTTATGGATTTTTCTATAAATCCCCAAATTAATATCAGCAGCAGGTGGGAATATATGGTTGCTAGATACAGGGAAGACTACCAGCCCCCAGGCTGGGAATCAAATGACACACAGCCTATGGCTGTCCCTCCTGTGCCTGAGTCCCCAGGCTAACTCCTGTACAGACCTGAGGCTGAGCCACCCCTAGGACAGGAAAAGTGTGTGATTTGTAGGTGTGAACAAAGTTGTGCATGCAGGCATAAGGGAACCAGTCATCCCAGGACCTCCCATTAAGTGTGTCATTAAAAAGATACACTCTAGGGGGCTTGGAATTTGGCCTAGTGGTAAGAGTGCTTGGCTAACATGCACAAAGACCCGGGTTCAATTTCTCAGTACCACATATATAGAAAAAAGGTGGAAATGGTGCTGTGGCTCCAGTGGTAGAGTGCTAGCCTTGAGAACACCCAAGGACAGTGCTCAGGACCTGAGTCCAAGGCCCAGGACTGGCAAAAAAAAAAAAAAGATACACTCTAAGCTGGCAAAGAGAAGAACAATGGCTTTGCATTCATTGCCTTTCCAATCATAGCCAGCTCCATCACCAACCAGCTGTGTGACCTTGGAAACTTGCTGGGCCTCTTTGTGCCTCCATCTCCCAAATAGCTAAACATGAAGATAATATAATGGTAAGATTATTGTGTTGTTTCTGGGCTTCTTTATTTATCCAATAGATGCTAAACATGGGGATTTCCTCTTGGGTGAGAGCTACGAGAGAAACGAGAATTTAGAGCAGAACTTGGGAAGGCCCCATATAAGATGGTGTCTCTGAAGAAGGGGTGATTTTAGCATAGGCCTGGAAGGTGGGAAGAGATCAACCAGGTGAAGGGCTGGGGAAGAGCCATGCCCGGCAGGCGTGAAGCCCGGAGGAGAGTGGGTTACCCAGCATGCCTAGTGCCTTCCCTGCTAGGGGGATGTGAAGTCCCCAGGAGGACAGTGGGCAGGGTAGGGCTGATTGTGGAGGGGGAGTCCACCCTCACTGTTCTCCAGCTACTCTCTCCTGGTTCCGCCACAGACCTGCTGAGACCCCAGAACCTCCTAGACAGAGTCCAGTGATTGAGGCACTGTGCCTGGGAGTGAACAGGGGCTGGGTGGTGAGGTGGGTGGAAAGGGGCAGCACAGGTGTGTGTCCAGAGGTGGCATGTGTTTGAAGGAGAAATCCTTCCCCTTCTCCTCCATCCCCTCCCCCTTTCCTTCCTCCCCTCTCCCCTTCCGGCCAAGTCAACATTCACCGTAGAGGCCTTTGAATCCAATCATCTTTAATAAAACTGCTAATTGGGTTTGGGAGTCTCTGCAGGGCCTGGCAGAGGCCAGAAGCCTGCTTAGCTGTGCCCTAGCCCTTCCCTGCCCTGACCCTGCTTCTGCTGCCACGTGAATCCCCCTGGGCACTTCAGAGGGCCACAGGCAGATGAGGGAGGGAGCAAGGAAGTCACAGGACGAGGCACAACGGCAGGGCCAGGCAGAAGTGACCTCTTCAGTGTACCAGGTCAGACAGATGGAAGGGCAGGCCCAGGGCAGGGACCGTGGAGCTGTGAGGGCACCAGGAATTCGAGTCATCCCTGACACAGGCTCCTGTGGCTCCACTGAGGCTCAGGACTCCACATCATAGAGTGCCACAGGTGTGGGATAAAGCAGCAGGTAAAAGGGGTGGAGACCAGGGAGGACTCCATGTGGGCTGGACTCCATTAGCAGGTGAGACAAGGAGAGTGACATGGGTACACCAGTGAGCAGCTGGCCAGGAGACAATCCCCAGGAATGCAGGAGAGGCAGGAGGGGGCTGCAGAAAGGCAGAGATGAAGAGGGAACAGACCACCTGGGATAATTAATTACTAAGTGCCAGGAAATGATCCCCAGGTGGGCCAAGAGCTCCAGGCATACCAACACCCCAATCCTGAAGGCACCCTACAAGGCAGGGCTCCCCCGACCTTTGGCAGAGGTGAGGAAATGGGGCTCAGAGGCCTGGGGAGATCCACCTGCAGATGGGCACACAGCTAAGCACTGCCACTGAGGGGCACAGAGAGGGGCGGGCAAAGGTTGTAAACCTGCCCCCATGTGGAGGGATGAGGAGCTGCCCAGGCAGGTGACATGGAGATGGGTATTCACCGGGGCAGCCTGGGTGCCTGATAACTGGCAGGGGCAGGGCTTGTAGGGAACCAGAGTCACTCTGAAATGTCCTCACTTTTCTCCCTTTCTCATCCTCTGACCTGGCCCTACTTCTTTCCCTTTTTCTTCCCTCCTTTCCTGTCACTCTGTCTTTCCATAAACCAGTCTTGCCCTGGTCACCGAGGCTCTGGCACTCAAGCAGATACATTACCTCTCTCCTGGAAGAACTTAGGATGGGAAGAGGAGAGAAATCATAGAAAAGAAAGCAGACAAAAACATTCCCGTCAGTGATACATCCATGAAGAGGCTAGAAAGGACTTACCTGGTAGAAAGGTGGCACTCCTCTCCCCGCCCAGCACAAGTTCTCTGAGTCCTCCCCAACACAGGGCAAGAAAGCAGCCTTGCAGGGCTCCAGGAGGAGAGCATTCTAGGAGAGCACTGTGAGAGGAATGTAGGCCTGAGCTGAGACAGCTGACAGGGTACAAGAACAGCAAGAGCCTGGGAGGGAAGGGCTTGAGAATGTTCCACAGTCAGAGCTCCAAGGGCCTTACAGGGCAGGAAACTATCTCAATAAGCGGTGGGCATGCACTGCAGGAAGAGAGATCTGAGGATCACAGTTCAGAACCAGCGCTTGCAGAAAAGTCCATGAGACACTTATCTCAAATCACACACACACACACACACACACACACACACACACACAAGCACGCACACGCACACACACACACTCAAGTGGTAGAGCACCAGCCTTAGGTGGAAAAAGCCAAATAAGAGTATGAGGCCTGATAGACACATGAAGAAATGTTCAACATCTCTGGTCATAAAAGAAATGCAAATCAAAACAACTCTAAGATTCCACCTCACTCCAGCTAGAATGGCCAGGATCAGGAAAATGAATGACAACAGATGCTGGAGGGGATGTGGCCAGGAGGGATCACTACTACACTGTTGGTGGGAGTGCAAACTCGTCCAACCACTATGGAAAGCAGTGTGGCAGTGCCTCAAAAGGCTAAACATAGAACTCCCCTATGACCCAGCAATTCCACTACTTGGCATTTACCCAACCACCCAGAAACAAGGACATACTAAACCCACTAGCACAACAATGTTCACTGCAGCACTATTCACCATAGCAAAGATATGGTACCAACCTAGATGTCCCTCAGTTGATGAGTGGATCAACAAGTTGTGGTATTTGTACACAATGGAATTCTATGCTGCTGTCAGAAAGAATGACATCGCCCCATTTGTTAGGAAATGGCAAGACTTAGAAAAAATCATATTAAGTGAAGTAAGCCAGACTCAAAGGAACTTAGGCTCAATGGTTTCCCTCATTCGTCATAATCAGTAGAAACCTTGGGCTCTACTAGCAGAGATTTGCAATAGAGCAAAATCTTGATACATAAGGACATATAATGTGAAGCTAATTGAAAGGACCTCCAGGATAGTGAAACAAAAGCCATATAATGAATGATTGTTGTCCTTAATGTACTATGTTGTCTCTCATCTCCTTTGCTGTCCCTTGGTTATCTCATATTGGTATAGTATCTCACTTTGTTATCTGATATATTGAATTTATTTGTATTTGGATATTTGAAATTTGATAGGGAAGGGGGGAAAACCAAGATGGGTGGGAGGTGTGGGGGGGGAGGGAAATGGGTACCAAGACATGTGAAAGGGTATCAATGTATGTGAATTAATGCACCTTCTATCTGGCAAATATCATGTAACCCTTTTACTAATTACAATAAAAAAAAAAGAGTATGAGGCCTGGCAATCCAAAATTTCATATGGAATAATAAAAGACCCTGTATAGCAAAAACAATTCTTTTTTTTTCTTTCCATATATTTTTATTATAATTAATAGAAGGGTTACATTATATTCACCAGATAGAAGGTACATTACTTCACAAATATTGATACCATGTCTCATGTCTTGGTCTCCATTTCCCTCCCCCCACCCCCACCCCTCATCTTGTTTTCCCCCTTCCCTATCCTATTTCACATAACCAAACATGCATATATACAATATATCAGATAACAGGTGAAATACTGTAACAATATGAGATAACCAAGGGACAGCAACTTAGATGAGAGATAACATAGTACATTAAGTACAACAATCGCTCATTATATGGCTTTTGTTTCTATATCCTGGAGGTCCTTTCATTTAGCATCATACTATATGGCCTTATGTATCTAGGTTTTGCTCTATTGTAAATCTCTGCTAGGAGAGCCCAAGTTTTCTACTGATTATGACAAATGAGGGAAACCATTGAGCCTATGTTCCTTTGAGTCTGGCTTACTTCACTTAATATGATTTTTTCTAGTCTTTCCATTTCCTTACAAATGGGGCAATGTCATTCTTTCTGACAGCAGCATAGAATTCCATTGTGTATAAATACCACAACTTGATGATCCACTGATCATACTAAATCCACTAGCACAATGATGTTCATTGCAGCACTATTTACCATAGCAAAGATATGGAATCAACCCAGATGTCCCTCAGTTGATCAGTGGATCAACAAGATGTGGTATTTATACACAATGGAATTCTATGCTGCTGTCAGAAAGAATGACATTGCCCCATTTGTGAGGAAATGGAAAGACTAGAAAAAATCATATTAAGTGAAGTAAGCCAGACTCAAAGGAACATAGGCTCAATGGTTTCCCTCATTTGTCATAATCAGTAGAAACCTTGGGCTCTCCTAGCAGAGATTTACAATAGAGCAAAACCTAGATACATAAGGCCATATAGTATGATGCTAAATGAAAGGACCTCTAGGATATAAAAACAAAAGCCATATAATGAGCGATTGTTGTCCTTAATGTACTACGTTATCTCTCATCTCTTTTGCTGTCCCTTGGTTATCTCATATTGTTACAGTATTTCACCTGTTATCTGATATATTGTATATATGCATGTTTGGTTATGTGAAATAGGATAGGGAAGGGGGGAAAACAAGATGAGGGGCAGGGGTGGGGGAGGGAAATGGGAACCAAGACATGAGACATGGTATCAATATTTGTGAAGTAATGCACCTTCTATCTGGTGAATATAATGTAACCCTTCTATCAATTATAATAAAAAATACATGAAAAAAAGAGTATGAGGCCTGGGCTGGGAGCATGGCCTAGTGGCAGAATGCTTACCTAGGATGCACAAAGCCCTAGGTTCGATTCCTCAGGACCACATACACAGAAAAGGCCAGAAGTGGTGCTGTGGCTCAAGTGGCAGAGTGCTCACCTTGAGCAGAAGTGCTCAAGGACAGTACCTACACCTTGAGTTTAAGCCCCAGGACTGGCAAAAAATAAAAATAAAGAATATGAGGTCCTGAGTTCAAGCACTAGTAGTCATACACCTCCACACAGCGAGAAGTTTTAATGCACTGGGCACTGTGTCTCATTCATTCATTTACCCATCTATATTTACATTTAGTGAGTACCTACTTAGTAGAAGTCTCTGAGAACACAGCAACAAATCAGAGACATAACTCCCACCCACAAGAAGGAGAGAGATCAAGCACAGTAAAAGATGGTAAGTGCTGCAGGTGAACAGACAGACAAACCGAGAGACAGGGTGGGAGGGGGATGGGCTGTCATTTTAGACCAGAGGACTGGGAAAGGCCTTGAGAGGATGGTGCCTCATGTGTATCAGCAGAAGGAGACAACCATGTGACTACTGGAGAATCCCTACCAAGTAGAAAAACCAGCAGGTACAAAGGCCCTGAGGAAGGAGGGAGCATGGGATGTTGGAGAACAGCAAAGAACCCAGGGTGGCTGGAACAGAGTACACATGGGGAGTCAGGGAGGGAGGACTGGAAATGAAGTCAGAATGGTGAAGGCACCTCATAGAATCCCTTCTACCATACCACAAGGTACTTACTAATGGTCCATTATCCAGACAAGCATGGAAAGCATGGAGGAAAGAAGCAGCTGGCCTATGGGCAGGTTGTGATATTCCTCAGGGCCTGAGCCCAAACTGAACCAATGTACTCGATTGGTAAGTGCAAGCCACTCTCACCAATGTGTGTCCCATGGGACAAGTTATTGCATAGAGGCTTAAGTCAGTTTCTTGAGGCCTGGCTTGAGGGAAGCTGGGCTTCAAATGCAGTTCTGTTGGACTCTAGCACTCACACTTGCTCCAGGCTGCTGAGTCAGCCAATCACTGCATGTGTACAGAGAGGTTGTCAGCCCAGGAAGAGGGCTACTAGAGCAGCCCCTTGAGCCAGGGTGAGGGGGCTGGGACAGATCCCATATCTGTCTATTACTTTAGATATCCAATCTTGTCATTGAATCTGGGATGGGAAATGACAAGAAGTCCCAGAACATGTCATTCTGATGGGCTCATCAGAATGAGGCACAGATGAGGCACAACTCCTCAGGCTAGGACATGACCTAAGGGCCCATCCGGCCACTTGTCCACCTATTTTCTACTTATCCATCCACCCATTCTCAAATCTATTCGCCACCCAATCCATCATCCAGCTTTCCATCCATCTACCATCCATCCATTCATCCATCTATCTACTCACCCATCCATCTATCTATCCATCATCCATCTGTCCATGTATCCATTCATCTGTCCATTCCTCCATCCATCCAACTATCCACACATTCATCCCTCCATCAATCGTCTATCTGTCCATATGTCCATCCACTATCATGTTTGGCTCCACATTGGGCAACTTATAGGCCACAATCCATAGCTGATGGAACTAGTGATGACCCCCTTGGGTCATCTCCCTTCCCCTCTCCAAACCTCAGCCCCACTTCTCGGCTGCCCATCAGAATGACATGTCCTGGGACTTCTTGTCATTTCCCATCCCAGATTCCATTACGAGGTACGATTGCTGAAGTAATAGACAGATAGTGGATCTGTCCGGGCCCCGCCTGGCTCAACAGGCAGCTGCCGGGTTTTTCCCATTAGCCACAGGGCTTGACGGACAGTAATGGATTTCATACTGATGCAGAGCCTGCAGCGGATAATTCCATGATAACGGTTTATCAGGCACTGACGGGAGGTAATGGGTAATCACCAGGCAGAAAGCAAACCCGTCAGGGAACCCTGGCCTCCGCCCAGCCTGCAGTGCTTCTGTTATGCCAACTGCCACCTTCCTGGGCCTGTGGGCCAACTCTCATCTACATCCAGAAGGATGACAGAGAGATTGGCCTTGGAGCTGTTCGTGTGCAGGCCAAACCTGGTTGGGCTCCCATGGGAGCCGTCCTATTCTCGAGTCCCAAGCCCCTTCCTAAGGCTTGTGCTACTTGGATTTATAGCAAACATGGAGCAAACTGGCTGGGAAGCAGGGACAACCCCAAAGTTCCCTTATACAACCCTGTGACCCAGTTCAGAACATCCAAGGCAACTCTGGCCACAGCACGGTGCTGTAGGCGAGTCAAATAGCCATCCTCACCCTGTGAACTGCTCTTTGGGGTCCAAAGGGTGGCAACAGACCCCTGCCATGACTCTGTTGCAGCCCGCCCATACCTTTAACCTTCACAAATGACCTCCATCTGTTCCTCACCATGACTTCCCACGGAGCTCACCTTTTCCAAATCAATGGAACACATGCAAAATGATGGACTCAAGGCTTTCCACTTTTGATTTTAAAATTGGTAGTGACCAGTGGTGCAAGGGGCAGGGCTCATTTGGACAAGTCCATATATGCCAATAACATATCTGGATCAGACATACCCCCTCCCCACTTCCAAACCCAGCCCGACAAGCTCCACTGTTCCATTCTCCTACATGCAGATGGGCCACATCTCTCCTTCTTCACCCCTCCATTCGCCCTCCCTCACCCTCCAGCTCCCAGCAGGATTTGTTTTACATTCCTGTCATTCATTTCTCTTGGTGTGTGCTAATTGTTCAAAGGGGTTTCATGGTGGTATTTCACAGATTCGTGTACAGTGTCTTCATCAGATCGCCCCGGTCAGCTTTCATTGAATTTACTTTTGCGATCTTCATTCACAGACAAGTGTACATAATGCCTTTAGAATTTTCTGTTCAAATATTCCAGTGATCTTCTTGTGATGATTACTCAGAGTAGAAAATAAATGATCATCCATGAGACAGCCACGCAGTACGTACTGCCCACTTCCCCTCGTGTTCCCTTTGGACTTTTCCTTGTTGGTGTCCTCAGTGGAGCTGGTATTTCTTTGTGGTTCTACAGGGTATTCATCCCATTAAACTGAGCAATGACCAAATGGCCCTAACTAGACATTCCTGAATCATAATTTGGCACAAAACTCCAACTCACCTGACAGAATTTGTGTTGTTGGCATTTTGGCAATGTTCGAGTTCTGAAGGTGCAGGCCTAGGATCCAGACCTCAGGACAGCAGGGTTGAATTTCTCCACAGGCCATTTGTACCTGCCAAAAGAGTTCAAGAGGGTCCCTCTTGAAGTCCAAAGGAGTGGTACAGGGAAAGCTTTCCTGGGCTCAGGGGAGATGAAAGGGTCTGTGCGTGGGGACAGATGTCCAGAAAGCACTGAGAGAGACTGGCCATGGAAGACAGAGTGGAGGTTTCCATGTGAAAAGCACCACCAGGGCTTGTAAGACTTCCTGTGAAGCAGACATGTTTCAGTGTTCAATAAGCCAAGCCTGATTCTACCTTCATGCGCTGCCAGCAACGAATGATTACCATCCTATCTCTGCTGCGTACAAGAGGACGCTGAGGCACAGGGAAGTCTGGTGACCTTTTAGTCATCTACTTAGAAAGCTGTAGAGCCAGGACTCACTCACTCAAACCCAGCAGTCTGGGTCTCAATCCTCACCAGTCTGGGTCCTCACCAGGCTGGCTCCTGTTACAGTGGAGCATCTTGGGTGGTGGAGGCTGGAGCTGCCCCGTACAGCTCCCAAACAAGGGCGGTGCACACCCCGCTCTGCTCTGCTGTATTACCATACCAAATGTGCAGCTTCAAGTTACCCACGTGGATAGGCCGACTTATCCAGTCTGCAAACACCACAAAACAGGCTTTCTCCACTCTGCAGAGCCAGTTGGTGAGTGTTCCTCAGCACACCAAGCCTCCAGGGGCTGGGAGGTGGCTGGTAGCTGCAGAAAGGCAGGAGACCTTACTCTCCATCAGGCCCATCTTCATTCATCACAGAGGTAGCCCATAGCTAGGATGTCATTCACTCACTCACTCGTTCATGCAATGTACATTGAATGAGAGTGATGCTGGTGAGCTGAAGACAGAGACCAGTATGAGAGGGCCCAGATGTGGGAAGGGCAGGGGCCCTGGGCAGGGGAAGACAGGGAGACACAGAGGCCTGTTCTTCACTCTACAGCTGCCTGGTCTCCTTCAAGTGAACGCTGACACCCCAGCTCTGCCTGACCCAGAAGGGCCCCATTACTTTAGACAGTCAAGACTGAGATGAAATGGGGACTATGGAGACTCTGCCTCTACTTCAGCCTCTGGTCCATCCCTGGCCTGGCCTCACACAAGGGTTGAGTTCCCTTACTTTGGGGCCCAGGCCGGGTGCTGCCTCTGCTTGGACTGTCTTGCTGGATCATATGTGCCCACACATGTATACATGCATGCTCAAACTCACTGTCCCTCACCTGGCTGACTGCCTGACTTCTTTCAGCTCTCTTCCCCAGTGTTAGTTTTTCATTTCAGCCTTCCCTAACTACCAGTGTCTTGTACCTCTGCCAACCCCATGCCCACCCCCAGCCTCATAAGGTTCTAAATATATCCCATTGTCTAGGATTTAAATATCCACTAGTGTGATGATTTGGCCATTATCTAATGACTGAAAGCTCCAGAAGACAGGGACTTTGTTTCCCTTGTACCTGGAACAGTGTTCAGAGGATGGCAGTTTTCAATAGTTATTAACAAGGAATGAATGAATGAATGAACTGGTATGTGCCCACATGAGGGAAATGGAAAGGAGAAGGGGGAGTGTGGGGGCAGATGGCAGACTCAGAGCTTCTTCAGTGAGAGGTAGAGCAAGACCCCCATTCCTGCCCTTTAACCCTTGGGAAGAAGGATTGGGGCAGATGGACAGAGGGATGGGAGTTGGCCCCCATGACTCAGAGAGGCAAGCAGCTGAGCTGGAAGAAATCTGTCCTCCTCCCAGCCTTTCCACCCTGTGGGCTGAGCACCAGGGCTAATTAAACTGCATTTGCTCAGCCAGGCCCTGGAGGGGACAGCTCCAAGCACTCCAGATGGGCTTTATTTGTCAATTTGAAAACTAATCTCTGACTATTTAAACAGCAGCTTACACAAGCCCAGACCAGGATTAGCATTTGGCACCTTGGAGAAAAAGGTGGGTAGATTCTCAGGTGTTAGGGAAAGATTCAGGGTACATTAACTTGCAGAAAGAGAAAGCCCCAGCCGGGCACTGGTGGTTCTTGCTTATAATCCTAGCTACTCAGGATGCTGAGATCTAAGGATCACAAAAATAGCCCAGGCAGGAAAGGCTCTGAGATGCTTATCTCCAGTTAACCACCTAAACACCGGAAGTTGAGCGGTAGCTCAAAGTGGATGAGAATTAGCCTTGAACAAAAAAAGCTTAGGGACAGTGCCCAGGCCCACCATTCAAGCCCCAGCTAACAACAATAAGTAAATAAGTAAGTAAGTAAAAAAATAAATAAATAAGAGGAAGCCCCTCCACTTAGCCTGCCAGCTTGACCAGCAATTCTCTATGCTGGGCTTTGTTCCCTCAGAAGCTACAAACACAAGCAGAGTCCCCTAGATCTTCTTTGGGGCACCGGACACTAAAGACACCCTCAGTTGGGCCTTTTGTTCTCAGAACTGTAAGAAAACAAGTTCCTGTTTAGAGAAGTGAGGTTTAAAGCCAGCTTGGGCAACAAGTTAGCAAAGATATTGTATCAACCCACAAACCAGGCATGATGGGTCTCAGTTAGGTGAGGGGGTAGGAAGATCTCAGTTCGAGGCCAGTCCTAGACCGAAAAAAAGTAAGAAAATAAAAACAAACAAAAAAAGAGCTGGGGGTATGTTCAAATGATAGGAGCGCCTACCCTGAGTATCACTAAAAATGAACAACAAACCAACCCCCAACTGGGGAAACCAAGAGAGAATGAGTCCAGCCTGAGGCTTCTTCCATTCTCTCCAAACCAAGGCAGTGTGACTCTAGCTGCAGCCCTGAACTTGAAATGCAGCACACTGAACCTCCCCGGTAACTCCCATCTCCTCCATCCCTGTCTCCTTAAGCACTGCTGTAGGGGTGGGGAGTGGACTCAGCCAAAGCCATCACCTGCTTTCTTTCTGTCCCATACCATAATCAGCTCCTTGGCCAATCCTTCTGGTTCTACCTGGAAATGTTGTTCAGAACCACCCCTCCCCACACAGGGAAAGACTGGACCCCAGACACCATCCAATACACCCAGACCACTGGCTTACCTTCCCCTGCCCCCTAGCTGTCCCATGCACAGCCCACTACTCACCATCAGGCAGTCACTGGGGACTGGGAAAACATGAATCCCATCATGTCACTTCTGTTCGGAGGTCCTTGATGACTTCTAGCTGCAAAGTCCAATGATTTCTAAATCTTTACTATGCCCCCTAGGTATGGCAAGGCAAATGGAGGTGATCAGAGTGCTGCACAGAGCTCAAGTTACACAGGCGTAGGCCCTGGTGCATGTGCAGCCTGGCACACTCCTGCGAGAACAAGCCCATATGGGTGGAATCCAGGGGAGTCCACCTTTCGTAATCAGCCTCAGCCTTGGGCCCACCAGCTTCCGGTCTGGCGAAGAAGCAGTCTTGAGGCTCTCCTCCACCTACAGGCCTCATGACTCTCAATCCTGAATGCCAAAACCAAGGAGCAGAGACACAGTGACACTCTGCCACCTTCCCAAGCACCCCTGCACTAAAGCTCCCTGTGTGATCAGAGTCCCCAATATGCCCTACAATGTAAGGCAAGGTCAAGGGCCTGAAGAAGCCCCAGATACATCAATTCCCCTACTGAAGCCTTGCCAGTGTACGAGGATGACTAGAATTGAGATCTGGAGACATCATTCCCTCCCTTGTGATCTTGCTTCTCTAGGCCTCAGTTCATCTACTCAATGAAAAGTGAGCCCTTTCAGGCAAGACAGCCCAGTTCTACATTTTGTGTGTGTATGGGGAAGAGGGGATTGCATGTACGCACACACACATATCCTAGGGCTTGAACTCAGGGTCTAGGCACTGTCCCTGAACTTCTTTTTGCTCAAGGCTAGCACTACCACTTGAGCCACAGCTCCACTTCCACTTTTGATAGTTTAGTGGAGATAAAGAGTCTCATGGACTTGGGGCCAGGAGTTTGGCCTAGTGATAGAGTGCTTGCTTAGCATGCACAAAGACCCGGGTTCAATTCCTCAGTACCACAGACATAGAGAAAAGCTTGAAGTGATGCTGATAGCTCAAGTGGTAAAGCTCTAACCTTGAGAAAAGTCCAAGGACAGTGCTCAGGCCCTGAGTTCAAGCCCCATGACTGGCAAAAAAAAAAAAACCTCATGGACTTTTCTTCCTGGGCTGGCTTCAAACCACAATTTTCAGGTCTCAGCCTCCTGAGTACCTAGGATTACAGGCATGAGCCACCCACCTCCTGCCTAAATTCCATATTCTTTCCCAAGAGGAGATGATACTGTCATGTAGGGCTGAATATCTGTGGAGATTTTTTTGGTTACAAATAACAGAAAGTCTATCCCAAACTGGCTTTGTAGTATAGGAAAAAACAACAGTTTGTGTGATTGTAAATTACTGTGTATCTTACAAAGTTTCAGGTATAACTCTATGCAGGTCTCAAACACAATTAAGATGGACATAGCTCACCAGCAGAGCATTTACACAACATGAATAAGACCTTGGGTTTTCAATCCCCAGAAGCAAACATGATGTCTCTCAGTCTCTCTTCCTCCTGTTCCCCTCCCTCTCCTTTCCCTTATCTCCTTTTACCTCTGCCTGTTAGTTTCACTTTCTCACTCCCCTTCTGAGTCTCCTAAGATTTCACATTGGTTACATTAGCCCCACCCATTACATCTACCCAGATAAAAAGACGTTTGTTCAGAGACGAATATCTGGGGTAGGAGTGTAAGGGATAGAGCTACAAAGTAGGCAGGATTAGCCAGACATCAGTGCCTCTCGACTGTAATCCTAGCTACTGAGAGGCTGAGATCTGAGGATCATGATTCAAAGCCAATACACGCAAGAAAAATCTGTGAGACTCTTATCTCCCATTGAGCACCAGAAAAGCTAGAAGTGGAGCTGCGGTTCAAGTGGTAGAGCACTCGCCTTGAACATGAAAGCTCAGGAACAGCACTCAGGCCCCAAGAAGTGGCACAGATGCACACTCACATGAACGCACACTCACACACACACACACACACACACACACACACACACACACACACAGAGGCAGGATTAGATCTCACAGAGCCTCTGCCTGAGGATAATGGGGAGTCAAAGAAAGCTTTCATCAAGGGTTGACCTGACCAGGTTTGCATCCCTCAAAGCCAGCGTGACTTTTAGTCCCTGGGCCCTGGCTGACTGTCCACACCCCATGCAAACGCCAACCTTCATGAGCCCACGTAGCTGACAATGGGTGAGGGCTCTGACCCACAAAATACACTAGAAATAGCTCTGTGCCAGGCCTTAAGAGACAGTCAGCTCCCCCTCCTGCTCCTTGGAATATTTAACCTTCTTGGAGGCTTGCTACATGAGGTGTCCAACTATCTGGTGGGGAAAGACCAAATGGAGATACCCTGGGACTACAAGAAGAGAGGAGGGACAAGGGAGCTACAAGCACATGAGACAAATGTGTTGGCTCTTTCAGACCAGCCAACAGCTGAGTCTGCCTTGATTCTACTGAGGGGAGGTAAAGGGGAATTGTTTAAGGACAGTAAGTTTCTGAGAGTTTTGTTACACAACAGCAAGTATCCAGAACAACCTTGGCTAAGTGATGATCATGTATAATTTGATAGTGATAGTAACCAAAGCGGTGCAATTTGGGCAATTCGAACAGTATGGGACAGTGAGCTGGAAGCTTGGTGGTAGCTTGTACATATTAGTCCTACTATTGCTGTCATTATGGGATCTAGGGATAGAATGGACAGCGGCACCAGCTGTGAGGCTCACTGGTCCTGGTAGTCTCCACTGGGTGTTATTGTTTGCACAATGCTCACAAAGGTTCTGGGTTCGTCTCCTGGCTCTCCCACCTCTCAGCCATATAAACCTTAATCAATTTTTTAATTTTTTAAATTATCTTTAAGTAGTTGTACAAAAGAATTGTCATTTAACAAAGCAGTCATATAACCTCAGCAATTTTTAACCTCTTTGGCCTCCAGTCAACTTTTTAATTTTTTAAATTATCTTTAAGTAGTTGTACAAAGGAGTTGCCATTTAACAAAGCAGTCTTATAACCTCATCAATTTTTAACCTCTTTGGCCTTCAAGTTTTTTTTTCACTGGTATACTAGATCTACTTTACAGCGGTTGATTCCATGTGGAGCTCTTAGAATTATGTTTCATTCTAGCAAAGTCTCTGCAAACTGTTTCAGCTGCTAGTATTTGTACTCTAATTATTTTAATAATCCAGGATGAGGATAGTCTTGGGCTGCCAGGCTAAAGGATGGAAAAAGTAATCACTAGCAAGGGAAAAAGGAAGGAAAAACATGATCATGTCACATGAATCCTCCTGACCCAAGTCTATGTCCCTGGAGATGGTGGCCACAGTGCAACTTCCCAGCATCCTTGGGGGCCGATTCCACAACCCTGTGTAGTAGCAGAGGTGCCAAGCCCTCACCCTTTGACTAAGCCAAGATGTGAATCATGTAGAGACTTCCCTATACTTTGAAATGATGGTGCAGCTGGCCCTGGGTGTGTCTCCATAAGATAGTCTTGCTTGTAACATGTGAGGTCCTAGGTTTCATTCTCAGTACACACACAAAGAAGTCCACAAACCCAAATGGTGCAGCTGATTCTAACTGTGACATTTTAGGGAACCTCTCTTTGTAACAGCCCGACCAGCATCACAGGTGACAGAGCGAGAACTCATACTTACCAAGCAACTATAGTGGGTGCCATGGTGTGACACCTAGATCCCGCTCTCAAAACCAAGATACTCCTGTATCATCACAGATGAATTCTTCTCCAGAGATTTTCCTGAGCCAAAGAAAGCCACTTGCCCAAGGTCACACACCTTTCAGGCCATCCACAGCTAGTGAGATTCAAAGGTCCCATTCCTTTGCTTCTGGTAGGCCAATTCTGCAAGGTAGGGGGACCAACTCTTCTGTTTCTCTGGGGCTTTCTCAGTCTTAGCACCTGAAACCCTGCATCTGGGGATCGTCTCTGTCCTGGGGAGATTGCTCGTTGGTTACCCTACCATAGGTGGAACCCAGATCCAGTGCTCCTGTAGAGAAAGGCCTCTGTAACCACCACAGCAAAATGAATTCCTATGTCTGCCAAGCCCTAGCTATTCCCCTCTCTACTTCCTTAGCATCCTGGGACCTTCTCTGAGAATGTACCTGCAGGTAGCCTGACCTAAGCCAGCAGCTCCTCTTTATCAAACACCATGCCCAACCCTGTTCTTTCTCCATCAAGATGAAGATGAGCCTCATTGTTTCCTGAGAAAACTGACAATCACAAATACTTTTCTCAGAGCAAATCTGAAACCACTCCATTTCCCACCCCACACACACTCCCAAACGCCTTTGTCAGCTAATTTTCTCCTCTATACATTTCTCTAATGATGCCTTCCTTACCTTCTCTGAAAGAAAATCAAGCTATGTCTCTTTGGTCTATTTGCCTAAGACAAGCAAATGTTTGTACCTGGCACAGAGAAGTGAGCAGTGGTACCTGTCAGGTTCCTCTGCAGGCTGGTTGCCAACTTGCTGGTTGCTTACTTGCAAGGCTACTACAAACTCAAATCCTTCTTGGTAGCCTCCTGAATTGTTTTATTTCCTCCCTTTTTTGGCAGGGAAGATGATGTGGCCAGCCTTCATCAGTCAATAAATTCCCTGCTTTTCAGTTTCTCTAAGAGGCAGCTGCCTTCACAGCTAGAAGCTAACCACAGGCACATGGCTATCCCTCCTCTTGCCTGAATCTCCCTTCCAGGAGATCTAAGGCCAGCTGCTCTCAGGAGAAGAGAGGGGTGCCTCGCGTCCTCCTGTCTCCTCTTTTCCTTTCCCTGCTGTCTTCACCCCATCTTCCTACTACTTCTCTTCTTTCTATGGCCTCTCCTTCATCTCCTCTGCAGGTCCCAGTAGGGCCTTCCTTCTACCCTTCCCTCCCTGTCTGTCCTCTCCTACCCTTCCCTCCCTGTCTGTCCTCTCCTACCCTTCCCTCCCTGTCTGTCCTCTCCTGCTTCATGCCCTTGTATCCTGTCTCACCTCCCCATTTCTGTCTTATCCCAGATTCTGGCACCCCAAAAAGACTCAAGGCTCATATGCCTGCATTAAAACCCCAGCGCTGACACCCCTTTCTACGTTCTCATTTACAAACGGGGGGGCACAGGAGACCTACATCTTAGGATTGTTGTGGAGATCCAGTGTCCTCATGTGGGTGGCACTGCTGCATGGGATGTGGCGCGTGGGAAATGCACCAGTTCCATCCTCGTCTCTCTAAAGGACAGAACACAGATTGGAGCTTCCTCTGAGAAGAAGGAGCCGACCCAGAAAGCCCCATCTCCTCATTAGCATTTTGCAATTTGCTGAAAGAGAGACATGGATAGAGAAATAGAGGCTGCCCCCAACTCCACTCCAACCCCCGCCCCCAATCTGGCCCAGCACCTCCCAGCACTTCTCCTAGGATTGGGAGCCACTGTCTGGCATGGGCTCCTTCAGCAACAGCCATCAAAGTGCCACCAGCACCATCTGGTCTGCCCACATCCTCACACGGGATTTATTACCTATTCCCTCCATTAGCATAAATAATATGGAGCTTGGTTTTCATGATGGTTTACATAATAAATAAAACAGGTCAATTGCCCACAAAACTAGTCTCTGTGAACAGTAACAGATTTAATTAGATTTATTTTACCCTGGGTTTTCTGGAGTGAGGCGGATGTCTCTCGTGCCAAGGATAAACTTCCCCATAAACTTCTATTTCTGGGAAGACAGCTCCCACCCTCCAAGGAGACAAAAGAAGGAGAGGGAAGATGGGGAGGGAGTCAAAGAGAGGAGTGGGGAAAGGAAGACAGACCAGGGGAAGGAAGGGCAAGAGAAAGATCTGGGGCTCCTGTCACCCCATCCACAGATCAGCTGGTCTGCTTAGGTGCAGACTTTTGCCTGAACCCTTCCAGATGTCTGGCCATACACACCTGAAAGAGCCATGTTCCTACAAGAAGCTCAGGTGCCCAAGATCAAATCCCCAGTAGGGTCCTTCCTTTCATTATTTCCTTCATCCCTTGAACCTCAGCAAACAGCATTCTCCCATGGAGACCCACCTACAGGAAGTTAGCAGTCCCCTCCCCGTCCCCCTCCTAAACACATCCACCCCTGCCGAGTCAAAGCATCCTTCCTGACTCACCTCACTTCCAGGTAACCTCCATAAGGCTCACCTACCTGAGTTTTAGTCCTTAGTGCTGTGACCTGCTGACCTGCATCAGGCCTTCCACATGCGAGTTCTCCCATGCAGAACAGAGCCTCTGAGGAAGGCACAGTAGGGCTCACTATTCCCTTCCCTACCCCCTCTGCCTGGATTTGGAACTGTGCCCACAAGCTCCTTCTATATCCCAGCTCATAGCTGCCCCCAGCATGCAGTAGCTTTCGACAAGTGATTGCAGAATTTCTAGGCTGAGTCTCTTCTCCCTGAATCTCTGTTTTTCCATGGCCACTTGAGGGAGTGACTGCTGAAGATAAAACGTGGTGGGAGGCACACACTCGAGGATCACAAGCTGGAGGACAGTCTGAGCATAGGCTGGAGAGAGAGTCAGTCTCAAAATACAAACAAAAACAAAAGGGCCGGGGATGGTGCAGCACTTCCCCAGCACCAATTCCCAATTCACACACACACACACACACACACACACACACACACACACACACACACACAGAGGAAGGCTGTCTTTAGTGAACACTGTCCTGCCTGGCATTGGCCAACTTAGCTCTATTCAGGCTCATTGATGCAGACCAGAGGAAAAAGGCAAATGAGTGCCCTACCCCCACTGCAATCCTTCCATTCTGCCCCCTAAACTAGTGACTTCCTAAAACAAGTAAGGAGGGACAGTTGAGGTCTAGGAGAAGGCCTTTTGCAAGATCACATACCAGCCAGGCCCAGATGAAAGCTTGATCTGAGGGGAAGGCAGGCAGGCTGCACCTGAAGGTGATGGGTGAGGCCCTGCCCCAGCTCTGGTCAGGCACTGCTGCTGCCATTGCCCTGTGACAATCTCCTCTACCCTTGGCAAAGGTCAGCTCACTGAGACCAGCGGGCTGCCTGCCTACCCAGAGCTGCCTGTGGGGTGGAAGGAAGTCACTGATTGCCCAGGGATAATTTCAGGAACAAGAAGAGGAAGCTGGGGCACCAGCCAAGCCCATCAGCTTCCTTTGCACAGCTCATCTCTGCAGAATTATGCAGCCTTCTTGGCTATAAATCTGCTAATTATTCATGCACAGTGCTGGGAACCCAAGCTGGGATGATGGGGGAAAGCAAGGAGGGTTATAGATGGAGAAGAAATTGACAGAATGGGGTCCCAAAAGCTGGCAGGACACAGAGCAACCCACCTCCTGTCTTTGGGGCAAGGCTAAAGGGTGGGTTGTCCTTGTCTTCTTTCCCATCTCATCATTCCCTGAAACTTTTTCAGGCTCAGCTGTCACCAAGCTCAACATCAGGAGGCCTTTGACCTGGGTTGCTTCCTGGAGGAAAATCCCCATCACCAGGCTCACAAAAGATATCACATCAGCAACTTTACTGTATTCTCAGAGACTAAACCTGTCACCTCAGGTAACACACCCATACACAGCTCCTGTTGCCATCCTACACCTGGCCAGGCCCAGCTACAAAGGACAGAAAAACCAGCATGCATCATTCATCTTCTTGCTTGAGACCAAGGAGAAAAATTGCAGCCAGGTGGATGGCATAGGACCAAGGAGGATTCACTGTCTTTAATTATGGGTAAGCACCAAATTCACATAGAAATTCTTTTCATTCAAAAGCAGAAAAAGGGAAAAGAAATCCAACCACATACCTATGAAATATACTGTAATAGAAAACAAAGGTTGTACCACACTATACTAAGATGAGCCTTCTATTAAAAAAATAATAATAAACAACACTAATGGAAACAAAAGGTTTTTTTAGGAAGGCTTTAGCTTTTTTTGCCAGTCCTGGGTCTTGAACTCAGGGCCTGGGCACTGTCCTGGGGCTTTCTCAAGGCTAGAGCTCTACCACTTGAGCCACAGTGCCATTTCTGCTTTTTTTCTATGTACGTGATGCTGAGGAATCAAACCCAGGTCTTTGTGCATGCTAGGCAAGCACTCGACCACTAGGCCAAACTCCTGGCCCAGGAAGGCTTTAGCTTTTGTTTTGAACGTTTTAATTGATTCATCTGTTCTGTGATTTCTTTTCCAGATTATCACACAAATGAATGAAACAGTACATACACTTTTGAATCTGGCTGCTGATCCCTCCTCCTCCTCCTCCTCCTCCTCTTCCTCCTTCTCCTCCTCTTCCTCCTCCTCCTCCTCTTTCTGATTCTTATTCTTCCTCCTCTTCCTCCTCTTCTCTTCTCCTTCTGATTCTGAATCAGAGTTTGAGCTTGAGTGCCTTACATTTGCTTACTAGCCAAGCTCTCTATCACTTGAGTTACAGCCACAGCCCTTTGAGGGATTTAGTTACTTTTCCAGTAAGGTCGTGTGTTTTTTGCCCAGTGCTGGCCTTCTTCCTATACCTCCTTTGTAGCTAGGATTATAAACATGAACCACCATACCCAACTTGTTTGTTGAGATGACTTTCATGGTAACTTTTATCCAAACTGGACTGGACTGTGACCCTCCCAATCTCTACCTAACCAAGCAGGTCAGGTGACAGTGTGAGATGCCAGGCTGAGCTGCATGTGGCTTCCTACACTTCAGATAACTGTTTCTCTTGGGAGGTGAAATTGCTGGGTCATGAAGCAGATCCATTTTTAGCCTTATGTTGTACTGGTTGCACCATTTTGTAGGCCTATCAGTACTGTGTGAGAGTTCAGCTTCTCTGAATCCTCCCTAGGATGTGACATTATCAACTTTGTTTTTTGTTTGACACATTAGTCAATATAGTAGGTATGTGATAAGATTATAATTGTGTTATACATTATTTCTTTAAAATACATGATACAGCCACTCAACGGAGTTTGAGTTTGGTCATGTGACCAATGATTACCCAGGCAGAAGTGAACCTCATGAGTTTGAAGCCTCAAGTCTTCAATGTCATGGAGAGTTTCTTCTTACCGAGCACTTTGACTTCCATCATGAGAACAACATGTCCCAGCTGTTGAGACAGAGATATGAACAGAACTCTCTCAAAAAAAAGTATGACTCCATTCTTATGGAAGAAGTACCCCCACCACTCCTCAGCCTTGTGATGACAATATAAATTATCATTTGGGGTGGCTTGTTACACAGCACTGTTGTGGCAGTAACTAACACACAGAATGAGTTAAGAATCAGTTTTAAGATTTTAATAGCTGGTTAACAGAATATGCTTATTTTTATGTTCAATCAATTGCCCTTTAAATGGGGGAAGTAAGTAGTCAAAGAGGAACAAAGAGATCTGGCTGAGAAGCAGGTGGTTTTGCAGAAAAGTACCAGCTAAAGAAATCTTCTAATATTGAAATTTTCACTATAAGCCTGTAAAGAATAAAAATATATAGTGCAATAAATAGAATTAGGGATGTGGAGGAATAACTTCAAAAGTTAAAATAAACACACACACACACACACACACACACACACACACACACACACACACACACACACTAAAACAATGAAAACAGCTGGGCATGGTGATACACACCCTGAAGTCCCAACTATATGGGAGGTAGAGACAGGAAGATCTTGAATTCAAGGCCACTGTCAACCCCCATGTACACATTCAATTTCCAATACCAAACAAACAAGCAAACAAGGGCAAATAAGGGGTAAGGAAGAGAAATGACTGAGCCACATATACATTGAGTCTCAAAGCAATGATCAAAGATGAAACAGAAGAAATGTGTCATATGTTCAGATGCTTGAGTCTGAAGTTTGCAGGAATCACTAAGTAATAGATGACAATGTTGAAAAACATCAAGGTTTAGCTTCATTTAGAGGGAGGGGAAGGGCGCTGGGTACGAACTTGGGGCCTCATGAGCACTACACTCCTCACGATTGTACCCCTATCCCTACAGGAAACAAAAAGGAAGTTAATTCTTGCAAAGAATTCTGTAGCCACTGTCCACGGGGGCCAGCATTGCTGTGTGGCTGGTCTAAAGATGTGGTGGGCTAAAGATGAGAAACATGCCAGATTGTGATTACATATGACCAAATTATTGTCAAGATGACAATATTTTGAATATGTGGAATCCAATCAAATGTATTAATCTCATCTGTTTCACTTGTTTTTAGTGTGAGCAATAGAAAAGTTTAAATTATATATGTGGCTTGCATTTTGTGTTTAATAGAAAGCATTGCCCTGAAAAGGGGATTGGCAAACTCTGGCTAGTCGACCGAATCAGGCTCACCACCTGCTTTTGTAAATAGAGTTCTGCTGGGACACTGCCACACTCATTTGTGAGAACAAATATTGTCGATGGCTCTCTCACGTGACAGTAGCAGAACTGAGTAGCTGCAACAGAAACCCCACAGCCTGAAAAGCACAAAAACGTGCATCATCTGGCCATTTAGAAAAAAAGCTGCCAACCTCTGCTCAGAGTGATAAGTACTAAATGAATATGGAAATTTCAGACAAGTTTTGAGTTTAACAGTTCTAGCATCCTAGCTGGACACCAGGGGTTCACACCTCTAATTCCAGATACTCAAGAAGCTAATATCTGAGGGATTGCAATTCAAATCCAGCTTGAATAGGAAAGTCCACACCATTCTTACCTCCAATTGGCCAGAAAAAAATGCCAAACTAGAGGCATGGTACAAGTGGTACAGTACCAACTGTAAGCAAAAATGCTGAGCAAGAATGGGAGACCCTGAGTTCAAGCCAGTATGAGCATAACACCCTACAGGCCAAGGTATTACAAAAAGAGGTTCCTTGAGGTGTCATCACCAACATCCACCCCCCCCATTTTTTTGTTGCTTGGCTCCTTTCTGCATGTGGTACTTGCTGCATGGGTACAGACGTGGGCCTCGTACCCAAAAGCTCCACCACTGAGCTTAGCAGAGCCATATATTTAGGGCTCTGGGAAAAAAACAACGAAAGAGTCTCCTCTTAGCTCCCTCCCACCTCCCCCCCCAAAAAAAGCATAGCATTCTACCCCAAACACCTTGGCTATTCCCTGCTGATACAGATTTTGAGCTTCTAAGCATCAAAGACATTTATTTGGTCATGTGCTGGAGGCTCGCTCCTATCAGCATAGCTACTCAAGAGGCTGAGATCTGAGGATAGCCTGATGGGAGTCTGTGCAACTCTGATCTCCACTTGGCCATCAAAAAGCCAAAAGTGGATCAAGTGGCAGAGTACCAGACTTGAATGAAGAGCTAAGGAATTGTACCCAGGCCCTGAATTCAAGCCCCAGTACCAACATACACACATACACTCCAAAAATAACAAATCTACATATGTTTGGGTAATTTGTTACAGCAGTTAGGAAACTGACAAGGTAGACAACAAACAAAAGTAGAATTAGTATCTTGTCTATAAAAATCACAGCTACTTTTATACTGAAGTATGAATTGCAGATATCTCCAACTATTTCTTCCAATCAACTTGGAATTCTCAGTTGTGAATAGGCCTGCCACCAAATCTGCATATTAAATGTATCTGAAATCTGGAATAAAATGGTTCCAGGCCATCCTGGGCAGAAAAGTCTGAAGGATTCTCTCAGCAGAAGAAGCAGGGCCTGGGGGTACATACCCATCATCCCAGCTAGAAAAGAAAGCCTACAACAGGTAGAAGCAAGAGCCTATCTCAAAAAACCATCAGAGCAAATAAAAAGGCTGGAGGTGTGGCTAAAGTGATGAATGCCTGCCTAGCAATCACAAGTTCAAACTCAAGTACCACCACCACACATACACAAAAAGTAACAATAAAAATTGGACAAATAGCCGGGCACGGTGGCTCATACCTATAATCCTAGCTACTCAGGAGGCTGAGATCTGAGGACCAAGGTTCAAAGCCAGCCCAGGACCTGAGACTCTTATCTCCAATTAACCTCTAGAAAACAGGAAGTGGGGCTTGGCTCAAGAATAGAGCTCAGGAAATTTGATAGGGAAGGGGGGAAAACCAAGACAAGTGGGGGGGGGAGGGTAATGGGTACCAAGACATGTGAAAGAGTATCAATGTATGTGAATTAATGCACCTTCTATCTGGCAAATATCATGTAACCCTTTTATTAATTACAATAAAAAATATTAATAAAAAAAGGAATAGAGCTCAGGGACAGTGCCCAGGCGAGTTCAAGCCCCATGACCCACAAAGAAAAATCGACAAATATCACTTAATCAGATTTCTATGTGAGTGTGTGCTGGTGCCTGAACTCATTACCGCAAGCTCTTAGCATTCTTCACTGATGAATAGTGCTCTACCACTTGAACCATGCTTCTAGTCCCAATATATCAGATTTTTTAATTGTTTGATAACAGCACTAATTAGCTGCCTTTGTAATGCTATGTTCTTTATTTTCTGTTTCAGAAAATAACTGGGCTTTACCAGCCTATCATTCAAGTTCATGGCACACAGACAAGAACCCTGGCTATGAGTAATCCCTGGCTTATTTCAACATTCTTCTAAAGAAAGATAATAAAGGTCTTTGCAATAATTTAATCCTACATCGATACAACTGGCTCCTTCTGTATCTCGGAGTCTTGAAGGGTGGATACCAAGTACTGGAATTGCTGGGTTGGAGGATGTATAGAGATTTTAGTTTAAAGATTCTGTTCATCTTCCTCCGAAGGTGTCTCCTGCTGTGTGTGAGCCAAAGGACCTCTTCCCTACAGCCTAGCTACCAGCTGCTGTATTATTTCCTGAAAATGATTTCCTTGTCCCTTTAACTTTTGTCATCCTGATTCTCAAAATACTTCTCTGGGTTTTTTTGTTTTGTTTTGTTTTGCCATTTCACCCTGTGTGAGTTTGCCAATTCATATCTTTTAACCTATTTTATACTGATCTTATTTTAATTTTCTTTTGGATTTATGAGTTCTTATTTACTCTGATTATTGTCTGTTCTATATTGCAAGTATTTTCTCCTTGCCTCTTGCTTTATTGGGCTCTGTTTATGACATTCTTTTGTCTTACAGAAAATTTTTAATTTGGATGTCGACATAATAATCAATCTTCTCTTTTATGCCTTTTGCATTTGTAGTCTTATTTAAGAGAATCTTGTCTACTCTATTGTTATATCTTTCTATATGTATTCATATATTTGTCTGGTTTATTTCAATGACTGAGTTTTTAATGCATCTGAAATTTGGTTTTGTGCATAATAGTAGGTAAGAATCTACATTGTTTATTTTATGGGTGGCTAGCCAATTGACTCACCATTATTATCCTTCCTTGGCTTATTTAAATAACCGACTTTTATCCTACACTGAAGTCACACATTCTATAACTTAATAAGCATTTATTGTGTCCTGCTCCTTGTCAGGTAGTATTGCAGGCAATGGAGATAAGACAAAAGAATGCATAGACAAAGCACTGGTTGGATGATAAAATCACAGTAGAATCCTAGCTATCTAAGAAGTTGAGATCTGAGGATCACAATTCCAAGCCATCCCAGGCAGACAAATCCTTGAGATACTTTACCCCCAATTAACCAGCCAAACACTAGAACTAAAGATGTGAATCAAGTGGCAGAGCACCAGCTGTAACTGAAAACAAACTGAGCAAAAGCAAGAGGACCAGAGTTCAAGCCCTAGTGTTAGCACAGAGAAAGAAAATAGAAAAGCAAAGCATATAACATAAGGAGAATACAAAATTACATGACCAACTTTGCAGTAAATATAACTTTGTAACATTTCTCTATTTAAAAAAAAAAACAAACAGATTTAGAGCTGGAAGTATGCCTTAAGTGTTAAAGCATCTGCCTGAGAAGTACAAGGCCTTGGGTTCAAACCCCACTAGTGCCAATAAACAGATAGATAGATAGATAGATAGATACATACATACATACATACATACATACATACATACATACATACATACATACAGGAACAAGAAGGAAGTACTGTTTGTAACAAATGCAATAGGCAAGGTAACTTTACCAAATCAATAAGAAAATTTGAAAACTCCATTAGGAATATGAGCAAAGGACATAAAGAAGAAATTTACAACACAAAATTCCATAAAGGCAATAAATATTTGAAAAATTTCAGCATCACCAGTAATAAAAGAAATTCAAATTAAAATATTCAGACATATATTTTGCCTGTCATTTTAGCCAGGCTTTTAAAGTATCATTGTACTTAGGGCTGCCAAAAGTTCAGAGAGAAGGCAACACTTCTGGCCTGCAGTGGGAGTGTAACTTGTCACAATCATCCTGTCAGGCAATTTATTTAGATGGATCCAAAACTTTAAAATGTCTATATCTTTTAATAAGACAATCTCATTTATAACCATTTCTCCTAAGGACATAATTAGAGATATGCACAAAGATTTATTTCCAAGGTGGTACCCAGCAGTATAATATATAATAAATATAATAATAATAAATGGGAAAAAAGAAAACAATTTATTTACAATCCTCAACTCTAGGGGATTTGTAAACTAGATTACGTTAGAGTCATATGATGGAATTCTATATGGTCATTAAAACATCACATTCTCAAATCATATTTAATTTTAAAGAAAAGTGCCCAAGGTAGAAAGTCAAGCCGAAATAAAAGGAATGCCAGGCTCTGCATCGATTACAGAATAATGGATTTCATAAATAAGTCTGCTCAGCTATGTGACATGGTTCCCCACCACCCCAGCTCTCTAATGTTTCTTCCCAGCCCTGTGTTTTCTCCTGGAATCTCTGCCAGTCTACAGGGTCATTCAACGCCACCCTTGCCGGGCCCCACCCCATCCACAGGCATGATATCCCCATCACCTTCTACCACATCCAGCCAATCCCATCATCAATGAATCTGGAATCATCTAGCACCAAGGCTTAGCAAAGACTTTCAAGATCAAGAATCCCAGCCTAAAATAGCTAGATGGGAGAGTTCATTAGCTCACATGACCAAACCACAGGAGGTCTCCTTCCCCGGTTATCTGAATCTCAGAAGTGTCCACGACCTGTATTGCAAATGTCCTTCAGTTCCTCCCCCACTCAAACCCTTCCTCCACTCCCTTTCCCACCTCTGCTTTTTCTGATTTCATATTCAATCAAAGAAGAGTAGACGCTTTCCCATAGTCCAATTTAATAGGGAAAGTTCCTGATTGGCTGGGCCAGGTCATCAGCTGCTCAGTGGCTAGAATGGTGAGCATTGCGATTGGCAGTTCCCATGGGAACCATGAGGACAGAACAGGAAAGGGTGAAACCTGCTCTCCTCCTCCCCTCCCAGATGAAGGGAATGGGACCAGACACACAGGTCATACGCCTCTCATGACCCACAGAGATGGCAAAGAGGTACTCGAGATAGCCCCTTTGTCTTTTTGTCAAATTGCTCTTTTAATTTGGCTGTGCCTCCTCTCTCCCATGAGCCCAGGCTAGGGAAGCCTCTGAGTTAAAACCCCCATTGATTAGCTCAGTTGCATCTCTCCCATCAAGCCCTGAAGTCCTCTTAACAGCTTCTGCTGCTTTCATATCTTGTGTGGGCCACGCTAAGTGCTTCAATGGTTCAGGTCAGCAGGGACAGGCACAAACGCAGACTCACCTGCTAGTATGCCTCCAATTATTTAAGTGCCCATCAATCTTTTTTTTTTTTTTGCCAGTCCTGGGCTTGAGCTCAGGGCCTGAGCACTGTCCTTGGACTTTCTCAAGGCCAGAGCTCTACCACTTGAGCCTCAGTACCACTTCTGGCTTTTTTCTATGTATGTGGTACCGAGGAACTGAACCCGGGTCTTCGTGCATGCTAGGCAAGCACTCTACCACTAGGCCAAACTCCCGGCCCCATGCCCATCAATCTTTACAGGAGTCCTGAAGCCTCACCCCTTAGGCAGTACTCCACAGAGTGGATCCTGTCTGCCCAGTGGAGCCCTGCCTGAGAACTAAGGAGACAGCAGTTCTACGTCTCCCCAACACCCTCCCCCAGCATCCAGAGTACTAGCTCTTGTATTGTGCCTGTGTGTATAGATACACACACCCTAGGATGTCTGGCTACTCTTTAGGAAGTTTGGATTTGCACAGCTCAGAGGAGGTCTTATGCATTTGCACAAAACAAAGGAGTTAGGCTCTATTTCTGTTCTCACCTACACAGACAGCTGGCTGGCTCTTCTGGAGATTCATATTGTATTATTTCCAAGTACTGGTGGCTCAGGCCTATAATCCTAGCTACTCAGGTGACAGAGATCTGAGGCACACAAATCTGTAAGACTCTTTTTTTATTGTTGGTATAATGTATAGAGCAGTTTCAGTTACATTTATCAAGTAGTAGGTGCATTACTTCATGAACACTGATACCCACCCCTTCTCATG
The DNA here is from genome assembly GCF_031878675.1 of Megascapheus bottae. Taxonomy (NCBI): domain Eukaryota; kingdom Metazoa; phylum Chordata; class Mammalia; order Rodentia; family Geomyidae; genus Megascapheus; species Megascapheus bottae. The sequence goes on from NC_143514.1 coordinate 61,737,930, forward strand.
GTTTTGTCCCCGCAAATCTGTAAGACTCTTATTTCCATTTATCCAACAAGAGGCTGGAAGTGAAGGGGTGGTTCAAGGGGTAGAACACCGGCAGGAAAGCCAAGTGAGCTATGAGTCCCTGCGTTCATTTTAAAAAGAAAGAATTGTAGCTGTGCCTTGTGCCATACCTCATTCAACACTCTCACGTCCACTTCTCCAATTAACTACCAAAACGCCAGAAATACTGCTGTAGCTCAAGATGGTAGAGCACTAGCCCTGAGCACAAAAACTCAGGGACAGTACCCAGGTCTTGAGTTTAAGCCCTAGGACCAGAATAATAACAACAACAACAACGACAACAACAACAACAATAATAATAATAATAATAAATCCAGCAATTCTACCTCCATACCAGAAAGAATTGAAAGTATGTGTTCAAATAAAACTTTGGAAATAAAGTTCATAGCAGGGGCCTGGCGTTTGGCCTAGTGGTAGAGTGCTTGCCTAGGATGCACCAAGACCCAGGTTCGATTTCTCAGTACCATATACATGGAAAAGCCTGAAGTGGTGCTGTGGCTCAAGTGGTAGAGCTCTAGGAAAGCCCAAGTACATGCTCAAGCCCTAAGTTCAAATCCCAGGACTGGCAAAAAAAAAAAGTTCATAGCAGCCCTATTCACAATAGCCAAAGAATTTAAATGTCCACCCCGTCCCCCAGCTGGAGAGTGACAATGTGGTATAAGCATACAGCAAACGATTGCTTGACTATTAAGAAGGAGTGGAGTACAACTACATGCTACCTCCTGGGAGACTCTGAAAATGTTACCCCATGTCCCATGTTGCGTAATTCCTTTTGTATGAAAAATCCCCAGGAGGCAAGTCCATGGATAGGGAAAGACCAGGGTGAGGAGGGAGGGGCAGGGAGTGACAGTGACAGGGAGGAAGGCGTGCACATGGTAGTAACACCCACCACCATCACAAGACTGCACTTAGTGCTTCTGAAACACACACTCAAAAACGGTTACAATCGTTAACTAGTTGAATGTATACTATGTATATGTTACCAGCTCTTTCTCCTTCCCTGTCTCTGCACACCTCCATTTGGTACGGGCCCAAGACTGCTCTTCCCCAACAAACTCTTTTCTACCTGAAAAGAATGAGAGAGAGAGAGAGAGAGAGAGAGAGAGAGGAAGGATAAGGAGGAGGAGGAGGAGGAGGAGGAGGAGGAGGAGGGAGGGAGGAGAATGTCAGTGGATCTTGTGGTATCGCACCTGCCCACGCTCAGGTGCAGTGGGATCTTACATTTTAGACACGTGGAGAAAGCAGAACCTCTATGCCCCAACCCTCCTCCACCCCTCCCCTCCCTCAAGTCCTTCCTTCTTTTTGTTTCCTTCCTTCCTTTCCTTCTTCTTTCCTTCCTGCTCTCTCCCTTCCTATGTTCCTTCCTCCCTTTCTTTCTGCTTTCCTTCCTACCCCTTCCTTCCTATCTTCCTTCCTTTCTTCTTTCTTTCTTTCTTTTTTCCTTCTTTCCTCCCTCCCTTCCTCCTTTCTTTCCTAGCTCCCTCCTTTCTTCCCTCCTTTCCTTTTCCTCCCTTCCTTCCTTCCTTCTGTCTTCTTTCCTCCTCTCCCCACTGTGAAGGACAGCTTGGGATGCTGGCTAGGGGATTAAATCAGCCTTGAGCGGGACCCCGCCCCCTACCACTCTTCAGAGGCCATCGCCCTCTCTAGGAACCCATTCGAGCACCATGCTGGGAGCTGCGCTGATGCTTTCTAGTCAAGTGACCTGGATGCCCGGGCAATGGGAGACAGTCAGGAAAAGCAAGGGGAAATGCTTCCTGAGCTTCTTCCAAGCCGAACTGCAGGAGAGCCTGCGTGTGTCCACCATCGGCCAGAGCACCCTTCTTACTGTCATAAAGGTTGGGCTTTTTCTTTCATTTCAGCTCTCCAAACTTAATTTAAAGTTTCTCTCCTTTAAATATGCCCTGGCTGCAGAGAAAACAGCAACAAGCTTCTAGAGAGAGGTGATTGTCTGAGCAGATATTGCAGCAGCTTAAATGAAAAACTGTCCCTGGAAGAGCCTGAGGGAGCAAGAGGAGTGCTTAGGGAGCAGGAGAGGAGCAGGGGTGGAGGAGAGGATCCAGGGAAGGCCAAAGCCTTCATCCATAACTATTATCACAGGTTAATCCCCCTCCACCACCTCCATTCTTTTAACTATCACCCTAATTTGGAAGGAGGTAAAGGGGAGAGGTTGCTTTTCTTCGCTGAGTATTGTCTTGGCAGGAGAAACTTCCAGGTGATTTGCTTTTGCTCTAGAAGCTGAGCTAATCGTCCATTGACCCAAGCACAGGTGGACTTTGAGATCTGGGGTGTGAGTACAGAATGAGACTCTTCTGCAGAAGGAGGAACGGCCAGCCGGAATCAGATGGGCAAGCACGATGGACAGGCAGAGTGGCCCATCCAGTTTCTATCCCTAATGCATCCCTGTTCCTGGTTCTGCTTGATCAGAACTTAGGTTCACAGTCTTACACAGTTGGCTAGTCGGAAATAGGGTCCAAAATTTACTCCATCCACTATCCAAAAGCAGAACCCCTGGCCGAAGCAGGAACTAGTTTTAAAAAATAACCCTTTGTTCAGAACAGAATGCAGCACAATTGAAATAACATTTTGTTTCAACCAATTTCATAAAGAACACTGAAGTGACACATAAACAGTTTAGGATATGTAACACTAGGGTAGCGGCCCCTAAAGTGTTGCTAATGTCAAGTAACCATTGAACTGATCTTTATTCTTACAGAAAGGAAAGCTTCATAAGACCTCCGCTTGCCTCTCATAGCATTCTAGGAGGGTACCATGACTTAGGCTCTGGGAAGAGCTCAGTCGTAGCCAAAGCTCCCTAAACAGTGCCAACCTAGAAACAACGTTCTGTACTTACCCTCACCCTCCCCTCTGCCTCTCCTGTGCCCAAGGCCTGTCTCCATGTCTCTCCTTCAAAGACCTCCAGTTTATGTCTTTTTGCTTCTGTTGTCTGCTTATTGTCTCTATTATTTGTTAACAACAACCAGATGGACCGGGACTAGTACAGCCCCAAGAAAGGCTGGCTGTTTCATCTGTGCAGCACCCTTTCCTTGTAGTGGGCTAGTGTTTCACTGACATCAATGGACCCTCCTTAAGGATCGCTGGTTTATTTATTTATTTATTTATTTGCAAGGGGGGAGGCAGGATGCTAGTCCTGAGACTTGAACTCAAGACCTGCAAGACCTGAGCACTGTCCCTGAGCATTATTGCTCAAGGCTAGTGCTCTACCACTTGAGCCACAGTGCCATTTCTGTGTGTGTGTGTGTGTGTGTGTGTGTGTGTGTGTGTGGTTAATTGGACATAGAAGTCTCTCAGACTTTGCTGCCCAAGCTAGCTTCAAACCAGGATCCTCAGATTTCAGCCCGCTGAGTAGCTAAGATTACAGTTGGGAGCTACAAGTGCCCAGCTTGTGAGAGCTATGGTTCCTCCTTGGTCTCTGCCACCCTGCCTTGATGCTTATCACAGTTAATTGCCTCTCATCCCCTCTGCCACAGAACAGGCTGTGTGTTCCTGACTGCTCACTTGTGGCTGCCCTTTGTGGTCTTTCCCAGGCGGCCTCCAGCTTTGTTGTATACTGGGGATAAGTCATTAGTGTCTGTGGCCTCTGGAAGGAGGAGGCTGCAGGATCTCCTCCCTTGCCATTACTCTTCCTTGCTGTGAGGCAAGGCTGCTGTTATAATTTGGGGCTGGAAAAGGGCCCCAGCTCTGGTCCTCACTCATTCTGTGATAACAGGCAGAATTCTGTCTCATTGGTTCATGTTTCCCAACCTTGAAACGTCAGAGCCAATGTCCTACCCCAGCTCATCTTGGCCAGAGAGGAAGGACCTAACTGCCTCTATTCACCCCATCTGCTCCCTCCGCCTCTTCCTTGCCCTCCTCCTCCTCTGTACCAATGCTCTTATTACTGTATTGTGGGGAGATGAGGAGAGAGGTAGAAAGGAGAGACTTGAGAGGCAGTCCTTGGGAGCCTCAGGCCTGGGTCAGCATCTCTTTGCCAGCCTCAATCTACAGTATTTCAGCATATTGTCCATTGGAGTAGCCCTGCTGTTTGGCTTCTCTGCCCTTCTGCCATCTGCAACCAATGCCTTGTATGAAACCTCTTCTGTCTGCAAGATTTAAAGAGCCCTGTCTTTTCCAGGCTGGATGGTGACTGATTTAACATCTGACATTGAAATGCCTCTTCAGAAAGCAAGTGTCTTGGTACAGGGACATACCTTGCTAAGGCTCTGGGGGTGGGGAGGACAGGTAACACCTTAAGAGTGCAATCTGACTAGAGACAAGAGAGAAAAGGGGGAAATCTCCACTATTCTGCATGGATAGCAAGTAGAAACTGGATGGTGGGAGGAAAGAGGGAGGGCACTGGGGGGAGGGGGAATTGGGATCATTAAACAACATAACAGGAGGAAGACTCAGGTGGTAGAAATGGCTGAGGGGCTTTTAGGAATGGAAATATCAAAGATGGGCTTTTATACTGCTGGCATTCTGCAATCTATAAATCCCTTCCTCTCCCCATCCTTTGCAAATGTTTGCTACCCACAGAGATTTTGTGTGCCCAGCCATGCTTTGTTTTAGGGGTGAGGCTGATGTTTTTTAATGGAGCATAAAGAAAAGAATTGAGGTCCGTGTCTGGGCTGACTCGGGGTGAAACCGGCAACACTAGCAGGGGGTAAAGGGATGCATAAATGGAATTAATTCAATGCAAGCGGGAGCTCTGAGCTCCAAATGACAATGAGTATACACGCTAATCTCCCTGCATTTGCCATGTGCCAGGCTCTGCTCTAAACACTGCCCAGAAACAAGCCAGGCCCCAAACAGGTACTATTGTTAACTATCAGCAAAGGGTCTGAGAGAAACCTCAGCACAGGATGGCACACACAATTAGACTCCACTCTGTTCCTCTGAGACTTGTGTAAAGCCCTCCAGGACTTTGCAGGAATCTTGGGAGATGACAGGTAGCAGTGAGTTGAATTGGGTTGTGAACTGACCCAAGCTGATGTCTAGACGCAGATAATGCCTGGCCAACTTCTCCCTCTTAGGCATTTTCCCATCTGTCCCTTTGACTAGGCTGAGCTCCATGGTACAGAGACTTGGCTCTCTTCCTGGGTGATCTCTCATTTCCCCCAGTGTCCCAGGCCAGTAGGAAACAACTCAAGTTCAAGTTGATTGAATAAGCAGAGAGGAAGGCAGTAGTTGTGTAAGCTCCCAAGGAAAACCAGGATATTCCTCTGGGCCTTGAAGGTCCTGGAACCAGAATGAGGGAAACATTTGTTTCCTTTGTCACCTCCCTCCCTGGTGCTAATTCTAGCACTGCCAGGCACCCATGCAAGCATGAAGCTGTGGCTCTTTCCTAATTGAGAAAGAAACATCTTCAAGTCATGCCACATCAAGGAAGGGTGGTGCCAGTAGGCACCATGCATTTCCAAGATGCTTTTTTGCCTCTGTCATGTGTGCATTTATTTCTCCTTGTGCGTGAGGATATGAGTGCCACCCTCTTTGAGGGTTCCTCCCCCCCGCAAAGAGTGAGTGCTCTCCTGGGAGGTGCAGAGGGGCTGGGGTGTGAGGGAGGTAGGGAGTCTCTCCAGCAAAAAATAAAATAAAATAGTTATCGCTTACCTATTGTCTCTTTCAGGGCTTAGTCTTGCATTTTCTTGATTTCATTTTCATGTGATAAAAATGGAGAAGTAACAACCTTTGTCTCCGCTAGCAGCAGACAGCTAGAAGAGCTTTGTTCTCCATGTGGGCAGACAGCCACTCCTGGGAATCATCTCTGGAGACCTCGCTCATAGGAGCTCGCCTCCTCCCTTGGCATGTACACACCTCTCTGGCATGTACACACCACACACGTGCACATGCATGCGTGCATGGCATATACATACATGACCAGGCCCCAGTCACAAGAAACCAAAAGTCTATTCCAGGTGCCACTGGACTGAAGAAATGGGTGAGGTCAAAGACCAGGCCCAGTGACCTATGCAGAGCTGACCTCCTTCCTGGGCCACTACACTAGATAGAGGACAGAACACCAGCAGGGGGCTGTATGGGAAATCTAGACAAGAAATAGTGTGGCCTGGGCTAGAACGCTCTACTCACAAGCAGAAAGAGAGAACAGACCTGAGAGATGAAAGAAGGACCATAGATTGAATGGGTTGATGGGGGTCGCAGATCTCTGGCCTGACGGATGGTTGTTGGTGGTGTCATTCCTGATGCAGACAGCCAGGGAGGAAGATAATGAACTTTATGATTCAAAGGACATCCGAGGAGAGATGCTTAATGGGCCATTGGACACATAGAGCTGGTACCCAGGAAATTCAAGGGTCCTTGATAGATGGACAGCCTCACCCAGTGAAATGGAAGGCCAAGTGCCTCGATGTTGAACAGTCTTGTCTATCAGAAAGACAAGATGAGAAACTGGGGCAGAAACCTTCAAGCCACTGGTGCCTTCAAAGTCAAAAGTCATATTCAAAGAAAGAGGTTGTGAGTATGAAGAGAAGAAAGAAGAACTGGTAAGGAGATAGAGATATAAAAAATCAAGCCAGGCACAGTGACTCACGCCTGTAATCCTAGCTACTCAGGAGGCTGAGATCTGAGGAACTTGGTTCAAAGCCAGCCCAGGCACTAAAGTCCATGAGACTCTTACCTCCAATTATCCTCTAGAAAACTAGAAGTGGGGCTGTGGCTCCAGGGGTAGGGTGGTAGCCTGTGAGAAGGTGTAGGACTGCGTCAGCCAGGTGAGGCGGGCCACACAGAAAGAGCAACGACTGCTTGTCTGAAGTGAGAGGGTGGATACAAGGATGAGAGGTCAAGTGTGGTCACCGGGGGAGCTGAGAGAGCATCAAGAATCTAAACAAGGGACATTTCCTTCACACCACTCTTTCTTTCCCAGCCTTGGGCATCACTTTAAGAAATGCCTTGGCCAGGGTCAGGGCGGGGGGTATGGAGTCACTTGGCTTGGAGTTAGGAAGACAGACACTTGCTGAAGCTCTGAGGGTTGTCAAGAAACATCTGGAGCCTTGGTGGTCCCAGGGATTAAAGCTAGGACCACTGGGAAGACTCCCAAGGGTTGTGATGGGAGATCTTAGTTCACTAAAAAGGAAGGATTCCCATAGCAAGGGTTGCCACGTGATGGAAGATCTGGCTTTAGGATAGAGGCCACATGATGGAGAGGGAAATATCCCCCTGCCCTATCAGAGATGCCAGCTAGAACGTCCTCCACCATGAAGGGTCCAACCAAAGATCCCAAATGCTCTTTGCCCCTGAGATCCTTGTGGATCCAAAGAATGCAAAGTGTGGATCCCTGCCCCCCCCCCCCGCCGCACCCCCTTCTCACCAGCCCACTAGTCTCACACTCGCATCTGCATGCATGAATATTTAAATGTCATCTGATTGCATTATGCGTCATGAGTTGGGAGAAAGAAAAAAAAAAAGGATCCTGAAAGGCACCTCTTCCTGTCTTACTGGAGGCCAGAGAAATCATTCGAGCCCTCTGTCACAGTTCCTATAGGCTCTTCTTCCCCCTCCACTCTCAGATTCTGTCTCTCCTGGCAGCCACTGGCAGGAGGGGAATGCTCTGTCCATAAACAGCAGGTTGGGACAGCTCACCAGGACCCACAGCCTGTGGCTCCCCCTGGATGGCCCCACTCTGCCCCCTCCCCTAGCACATGCCTAAATATGGCTCCAACACCACACACCCATCCAGCCTCTTCCCTTCTACATGATCCTAAGCTAGAAGCAGATATTACCATCCTGTCTCCAGAGCTCATTCCAGCACCACAGTCTCCAAGACAGGAGCTGTGGGTCTACAGCCTGGCTAGAAGGAAAGCCCATGGAGCTGGCCCCAACCCCTCTCCTAATCACTGAGCCCAGTAGCCAAACCCAACCAGAAGCTGGCAGCAAAGGAGCCCCTTGAGGTCTGGCATGTTCAGGGAGGTCAAGTCCTGAGACATGGCCTGGCCTGGCCGTAGCTGAGGATGAGCCCCACACATGAATGAGGGAGGGAGGCAGTCCTTAAAGAAGGAATTGATCTTAGAAGAGACACAATGTGTATCTAATCATAGAAAAGAATATTTATTGAAATGAACTCCAGGAAATGGAAACAAGAGCGTTTTTTTTTGCTTTGTTGTTGCTTTTCTTTTCTTTTTTTTTAAATTTTCTTTTTGTCTTGCTTGTTCATTTATCTGTCTTTGAGGAGGTAAGGGGAGACAGAAATAGAGGGACAATGGGTAAAGAAATATAGCAGTGGACTCACTAGACACTATGTCACCAATGTACTGTACAACTTAGGAATGGAACTAGGAGGGAAAGACTGGGAGAGAGGGTGGAAAGAAGTGACAGAGTCCTAAAAGAAATGTACTCTTTTCCTGAATTATGTAACTGTAACCCCTCTGCATATCACCTTTATAACAACAATTAAAGTAAGAACAAGGAACTGTTATCCTGTTCCAGAAACCTCTGCCTAAGTCTAGAAGCAAATAGATGGGCCTTTTATCCTCCTGCTAGGCAACTGAAACCCTGACTCCTCCCACTTTTCCCACTCGTAAAAAGTGGGGCGCTCCTTTGAGTGCCCCTCTCCAAGGTCTCCAAGTATATGGCTACCTCTCTTTTCCACTGGGGCTCTACTGGGATTCACTCACTCCTGGCCTGGGGAGCTGGGTTTCCATGGCTGTCTGGAGCCCCAAGCCCTGGAAGATGGAGTCGCCAGCCCACTTGATTGCCCCCTAGACTCCGATGACAAATGCACCTGGAAACAAAGGCTTCCTGCTGAGGCCTGAGGCTTCTCCTCCAGGAGCCTCTTCCCCAGCTAAATACCACCCTCTGGAGACTGGGTAATGACCTTTTTAAGTCTCGCTCAGTCGCCTGCCTTGGTATTTAGAGAGCAGCCTGGTCTCTGGGGAGGAAGGGAAGAAATAGTTCTTCACGCTACTTCTGAAAGCTGGCCCCAAGAAGAGAAGAGCGGAGAGCCTCACCTCTCCCCTTCTGAAGCAGACTCAACTCAGCCATCATTCTTCCTTCTCTACCGCAGTGAATTTGTGGATGCATTATCACAACTGTCACTCAGGTTTCCCAAACAGTGTGCACAGGTAGGTTTGTACCTGAGAGAATGCATAGGAATGTGTGTGTGTGTGTGTGTGTGTGTGTGTGTGTGTGTGTGTGTGTGTGTGTGTTGGGGGGAAGTGGGCCTGCCCACAGGCAGGGATTACGTATTAGAGTTTTGGGAATGTCCATTCATGATGTGGGAGGGATATGGATGCCCCAACTGAAAATGCTGACAAGGAACTAGAAGTTCTGATGGTGCATTTTTGTTTTATTTTGTGTTTATTTATGCTGATACTGGAACTTGAACTCAGGTCCTGAGTGCTGGCTTTAGCTTTTTCCTACAAGACTGGTATAAGAACACCCCTTGAGCCCCAGCTCCACTTCTGGCTTTTTTGTTGTTGTTGGTGGTGGTGGTGGTGGTGGTTAATTAGAAATAAGGAGTCTCATAGACTTTCCTGACCAGGATGGCTTTGAACTACAATCTGTGGATCTTAGCCTCCTGAATAGCTAGGATTACAGGCATGAGCCACTGGTCCCTGGCTAATGGTGGGTTTTGCAGGTCTGCAAGTGGTTCTGCTCTCCTGCTTCAGCAGGGATATTGGCCCAGCTGGCAGCACCAGAGGTAATTTCAGCAAGGAGAGCCCCCAGGGTTACCTGTGATGGGAGATTCCTGCTTCCCATTCTCCACAACCCAATACAACCAGCTGGCCCAGCCACCATCCTTTCTGTCTATCTTCACCCCTCATCCACTACTTGGGAACAAGGAGCTTTCAGAGTAGGTGGCTGTTGCCCCACTAGGACCCTGGGGCCTCTTGCTGTCCACAGCATGGCCTCTCTGCTAGCCACAGCTGCCCATGGGTACCCCAGACCAGACAGGGCAAGTAGCCAGAGTCCCAGAATGCACCCAGCACCGTGAGTCCTCCGGAGCTTGGGACGTCAGCCAGCACATCCACTGGATGTGCAATCTAAGCAGAGTGTAGACAGTCACAGAGCTGGGGTTCAAGCAGCAGCTGAGTTTGAGGACTGTAGCCACGCAGTGGGGCCTGCAGTGGCAGCTGGACACAGCTGGGGTTGTATTTGGACCTGGGGGGGAGCACTCACTTCCCCAGCTGCGAGGGAATGCCGGCTGCTGTGGGCTCCTGCTCAGCCGCCCTTAGGATCTGCCTTGGGGGGGAGGAAGATGCCACACTCAAGGTGGCGGCCACTCCCCTGAGCATCCCCAGCCACTATGGCACAGGGGCCCAAAGCCCAGTGCCCTTGGCTCCCCTGGGGGATAACTCCAAAAAACCATCCCTGTGTCCTAGGGGATCTGCTGAGGCCTTTGAGGCAAGCCACGTTACATCATGAGCCCTTCCCCCAGCAACCCAGGTCCTCTGCTGCCCTCCCCCTCCCCCAGAAGTGATCTTCCCAACTCATCTCCATCTCAGTCTGTTTTGGAGGGTGTTGACCTAAGACATGCGTCTCTACTATGTGTTAAAGAAACCCAGAGGCCTGGAGATGGCCTGCCCATGATCTACACAGTGAGAGAAGAAAGGATGAGGAGAAGAGAGAAAGAAGTTGGCAGGGTAGCAAGGTATGATGAACTTCAAGTGGAACAAGGCTATATGGAGGGAATCGTGCACGTTGTTGCTGCCAAAAAGTTAAAAGAGCTGCCCAGAGTTGGCTCACCCCTATAATCCTAGCTACTGGGGGGAGGGGATGGATCTGAGAGGGTCCTGCTCAAAGCCAACCCAGGCAGCCAAGTCCAGGAGACTCTTGTCTCCAGCTAACCAGGAATACGTTGGGAATGTCTTGAATTCAAGCAAAGAGTGGGGAGGAGGAGGCAGAGAAGGGGAGGGGAGGAGAAGAGAGGGATGAAGAAAAGGAGGGAGGGAGGGAAGGAAGGAGGGAGAGAGGGCAGGCAGAGGAAAAGAGAAAAGTTTGAACAAGCAGAATATTTCAACAAGTGAGTGGTCGATAGCATCGGGTTCCACAGAGTCCTAATAAAATCCAACAACAGAACTAGTCCTGTGCTTAGCCGAAATACAAGGCTGATGGCTTTAGCCAGCGCAGCCCTTAGAGAGTGCTAGCAGGCTGCAGACACTGCCCAGTGAGCACTTCAGAGGGGGTGGCCAAAGGAGAAAAGATCGAAATAAGGAAAAAGATGGCTCAGCATCAAGCGGAGGGGGGGGGGGTATTACTAGTTTGATCATCACTATTGTTCTTAAGATGGGGAAACAATGAAGCACACACCTTGAGGATTTCCCAGCCAGAAGGCTTCATCCATTTGCAGGCCTGGGAGACATTCAATATCTACTCATGTGCATTTGTCTTTTGCCAAAAGCAAAATGAATCATCTTAACCACTTAAACAAGAAGGATCTAGCGCTTTGAACTTAAAAAGACACTTGCCACTGTAGGAACACCAGCCACAAGAGTGCAAATGGGGTATCAGCTAGTGACAGCCTCTGCAGACTATTGGGGTCTGCTTTAAGACCCCCATCTCCTTTTCAGTCATCCCTGCAGCACTAGTTTATCTGTCATTTGGCCTCAGAGGCAGCACATAAAGAAAGGCCTGTGGCTGGTGTTTTGATGTGTTTCGTGTTTTGGTATGGGTCCTGTGGCTTGAGCACTATCCCTGAGCTTCTTTCACTCAAGTTTAACATTCTAACTCTTGAGTCACAACTCCACTTCTGACCTTTTTTTTTTGCCAGTCCTGGGGCTTGAACTCAGGGCCTGGACACTGTTGGGCTTTCTCAAGGCTAATGCTCTACCACTTGAGCTACAGCACCACTTACAGCTTTTCCTATGTATGTGGTACTGAGGAATCGGACCCAGGTCTTCGTGCATGCCAGGCAAGCACTCTACCACTAGGCCAAACTCCCAACCCCTTCTGACCTTTGTTGGTGGTTAATCAAAGGTAAGAGTATCACCACAGACTTGCATGTTTAGGCTGGCTTCCTACCTCCATCCTCAGATCTCAGCCTTCTGAGTAGCTAGGATTAGAGGTGTGAGCCAGCAGCAGCTGGGGACCCTTCAGTGCCTTTGCCAAGGAACCCCCACATCATCCTCATTTTGGGTGGGTGTGCCCTTGGTAGAGAACTGAAAGGCTGCCATGTGCTCACCAGTCAGGACACACCAAGGGAATCTGGGATGTGGCTGCTCCAGCAACACTGATTAGAGCCCAGGCTACTCACACCCAAACCAACCAATTCTGACTTCAGTGCCACATCAGTTAGAAATCTAGACCTGACAACACGCACGTGGTCCTTCAATATCATAAAAAGAAGTCTAGCAGACGGTGAGCCAGGAATGGTGTTGTGAATGTGTGCATTCATCAGGAAATCCACTTTCTAGCTTTCCGTTCTGCCACCCACAGTTCCCATCCTCAAGGTTTCTTCGTGGTCCAGGGTGGCTGAAGAGTTCTAGCCATGACATCTGCATTCCAAGCATGAAGACTGAGGACGATGGGGTGGGGGCGGGGACTTGCCCTTCCATATTAAGGATATGTTCAAAGTAGTCTCTTGTGACCGACATATCATTATCCAGAATGTAATCATGTAGCCACAACAAACTGTGAGGAGGCTGGGAAATAGACTGTCATGTGGGCAAGTGGCCAGGCCAGATGAAATAAGGTCTGTTAGGAAAGGGGAAGAAAGAGGTGGTAAAACAGTTAGCTACCAGCTCCTCCCCTTCTGACCAGTGACCGAAGCTCATTTGCTTGAGCCCTCAGGTCCTCAGCTTTCAAGGCTATGAAAGGGTGAGCACCTCTACGGTTGTTGTCCTCAATCACTATCTTCAAAGGGGTCCAAAATTCCAAGGCATGGGAGCGTAGGCTCAGGTAAATGGGGCAGTTGGGAATGGTGGAGACTGGGGGTAACGCGAGTGTTAGATCGTCTATAGAAGATTGTCCTATTTAACGCCTGCCTCCATGAAGATCACCTCGCTTTCTCCAAAGAAACTGAAAATCAGAACCATATGTCAAATCCATCTAATTTTGAATTTCACAATAATTCACAGGTTTTTTTAAAATCTGTTAAAGACAAGATACACATACGTGTATCTTGCATGCATGCGTGGATCTGCCAGCTAAATGTAAATGTGTACCTGAAATACTGGGCATTCTGACTTAAGAACAAGGAGACACCCCTTTGCTTTATGTGTTCCTAAGATGTCTTGATTTCCTTTGGGTATGATGGTCATTCTTCCCGTAGCAAAGGCCTCGTTGGGCTAAGGACAAAAAGGTTTATAGTGACAGCACTTGGGCTTTGTGGTCTGAGTATGTGTGTGTGTGTGTGTGTGTGTATGCATCTTACTCATTACAAACCAGGAACTCTGGACAAGCAAATAAAAACCTTAAGGAGCAACTCTCTTCTGTAGACATGGTGATCCTTTAAGCAAATGATCAGAGCAAGTGGACAATATTCTGGAAGGCAGTGTCAGGTGACTGGCTGCAATCTAGATGTGAGCCTCTGGCCATGGATCCACAACACCCATAGTGGAAATGTCTGGTGTGACCTCACTTCCTCCCATTTGCCAATAACAGTGGGTACCACTTGCTCTTAATTCCTGATATTTGTGCTCAGCCTGTGCCTGCTTGGTCATCTTAACAACAGGGGGAAGGGGGACGCTTGGGCCCCAGGATGCAGCATCTTTGACGGCATCCTTGACGTTGAATGCCAAGGCCTCTCCACTCTTCAGATCCAGTGCGCCTTGCTCTGGAAGCCCCTGCTTTCCTGTGCAGAGGGCTTGTGAGGACTCATCCGTGGTCAGTGGGACTGCATGGCGATGCCACAGTTGCCCCGTTAGATGCCCAGAGGAAGCCTGCGTTATTTTGAAATTGGACCAAAGTGAACAGGGCACCAGTGGCTCACACCTGTAAATTCTAGCTACTTAGGAGGCTGAGATCTGAGGACTGGAGTTCAAAACCGGCCCAGTCTCCCCCCAAAAGTCTGTGAGATTCGTATCTCTAATCAACCACCAAAAAGCCCATTGTAGAGCTGTGGTTCAAGTGATAGAACACCAGCTTGAGCCCCCAAAAAGCTAAAGGGCAGCAACAAAGCCCTAAGTTCAAGTCTCAGTAACACAATCACACACATGCACGCACACACACACACACACACACACACACACACACACACACACAGAATGTCAGAGTTGTAAGTTGGTGCTACTCTTCCTGATACAATTAGAAGGCTTCTAAATTCTTTCCTATCTTGTTCTAATACATGTTTCTCCAGTTTGCATCCCCTTCTTTTCCTGTCTAAGCTCTAGCCAACTCTACTCTCCTTTATAGTTGACATTCTTGTCTCAGATTCAACATATCCCTCCAAACGTTGTCACACCAAAGCATGTGTTGCATCAGGAGGCTGCTCAAGCCTTGGGCAGCATCAACATTCAAATGTCAGTCTGTAAATATCCCTCAGGCCAATGGGCCCTTCCTTTGAAGGCACCTACATTTCACTTCCCTCCTCCCCCAAGTTTATTAGGAGCAGATTTTTTGCAACCGATGGACTCAAGCTGGTCTGTAATGTTGCCAGTTTGACTCTGGGCCCTTTATCGGTTGGATAAGATTGGCTTTGGGCCACGTGTCTCTGAAACAACTACCCCTGGAGGACATATCTACTCATGATGATGCCACTCCAAAACAGCACATATCTGAGACAACATTCTCTCTGACCAGCCTGGTACTAGGACAAACATCAGGCACTAGCTATTCCTGCAGCATGTGTTGGCAGCTGGAAAACACCAGCAAGTTCGAATTCTCCTAGTGGCATCTGCTCTAACAGAACCAGAGTGATGAAATCAAAGTAAAAAAACAGAGCTTGCCTCTCCTCTTCTACGTTAATTCCTTGGTCGCTGCCCATCTACCCACAGTCAGCATTAAAAACAGAAACAAAAAAACCCTGAGCATTTTGTGCTGAAGAAGTAGCTGGGTCTACCTTGCTACTCATCCTGTGCACACGCCCTGCTCTGCTCCACTCAGAGGCCTTTTCCATCCAACTTGAAAGCTCTGAGCTGACCCCTCACTGCCCCACCAGCCTCTCCTATCCCCTTTGGTCTGCTCCTCCCTCTATTCCAGGAGGCACTTGCTCTAAAGGCTACCTGAAAATAGGTGACGTAGCTCACACCTGTAATCCCAACAACTTGGGAGATGGAGATCTAAGCCCACCCAGACAAGAAAGCAAAAGTCAGCAAGACCCCCTCTAGCATACCCATCATCCTAACTGCAAAGGTGGGGGCACAGATAAGAGGAGGACCATCTGAGGCCAGAACCTATCTAAAAAGTAACTAAAGCCAAAAGAAGCTAGAGAGAGCACCTAGCATGCGTGAGACCCTGAGTTCAAACCCCAGTACCACCACCACATAAACCAAGGTACAGGTCCAGCTCTGTGGCACCAACCAATGTTACCTCCTGAAAGATACCCAGACGAGTCCCCTGGGCATTCTCTTGCTTGCCACTCATAATTTTCTGCAGGGTCTCATCATTCTCTGAGGTTTTTGTGTTTGTTGTGTTCATTGACCTCTGCCCCTGCTACACCAGAGAGCCCCATAAAGTTAGGGGGATTTCAGGGCCTTTATTCCACGCTCTTTGTCCAATATTTGCAAATGGTGACTATCCCGCATACATTTGTCAGAGGCAGGCAGGCAGGAAGCTTCAAGCCCGCTTGTTGTTTGCTCCATTGTCGGGAACCATGAGAAAGCATCCAATATGGTGCTTACAACCTACAAGCTCCATCCAGCCCAGCCCAGCCCGCTGAGCTCCTGCCTGGCCCAGCCCTTGAATACTGTGGCCCCATGGGCACTCATGCCTTCTGCTCCACCCAGGCTAGCTCCAGCCAAACTCTCCCCGTCTGACAGCAAGTGATGGAGCCTGAGCCTCGAGGAGTCTCCCCATCCATCACTCACCGGGAAGAGCCACAAATTCTGATGTCTCTGTCTGCACCTGTCACACTCAAGGGTAACCGCTCCATGGCCAGGTGCACAGCCATTCCTCCCTGCTGACAGCTGCCGCTGGCTCAGAGCCCAGCCCACTGGTGAATCTGTGGTGGCTCTGTAGCATCCACCCTCGATCCACCAACCAAGCCACCAGCCAGGGCTGAGCAGTCGCAGGAGGTAGACAGCCAGGAACGCTTCAGATCAACCTTCGCTGGAGACAAGACAGGGAAATCCCACTGTGAATACCAAGCCGAGGGAGAGCCACCTGAACAGAGAGCACTAGTGCCATCCCTCACCCACCATCTCAGCCTCCCAGGAGGCCCAGGACTCTCGTAGGCAGAGCCTGAGTCCCATCCCATGTCGCCCAGCCTCTGGAGTCCTTGCCTATGTCTGTCAGCCTGAGTTAAAGGGGAGACCACTCAGCTTTACCCTCAGAGGTGCCGAGATCACCCACATTTCAGCCAGGCAGGTGCACCTTCACACACCAGCTCATTTCTGTATCAGGTGGTTGTACCCCCGCTTGTCTACTCTGTAAATTGGGCTAACAAATGGGTCTTAGCCAGGTATCCGTGGCTCATGCCTCTAATCCCAGCTACTCAGGAGGCCAAGATCCAAGGACTGTTTTTAAAAGCCAGCCTGGGCCAGGCAGGAAAGCTGGTGAGATTCTTATCTCCAACTAACCATCAAAAAGCCTGAAGTGGAGCTGTGGCTCAGGTAGTAAAATAGCAACTTTGGGTAAAAATAGCCAAGGTACAACACCAAGGCCCTGAGTTCAAGTCCCAGTATACACACACATACACACAATACACACACACACACACACACACACACACACACACACACACACACACACACACTTGCTAGTGCTTTTTGTATATTCACCAGGTGCAACCACATCATTGTCTAACTTCAGAACATTTCCACCATCCCTTAAGGTAAAGCTGTACCTGTTGACAGTCACTCCCAACTGACTCTGTCTCTATGTAATGGCCAGTTCTGGGCACTTCATAAAATATGGAAGCTTATTACACAAGATCTTTTGCTCATGGCTTTTCTCGCTTAGCATGGTGTTATCTATGAACATAGTATGCCATGTAGTAGAATGCCACACTTCTTCATTTATCCTTCCATAGGGATGAGGGGCATTTGGGTTGTTTTGATGTCTGGGTCCCTACATGACTGAATCTTGCACAAGCTTTTATGGAAACATATCTTTTCAACTTTCTTGCATAAACACCACCAGGTAGAATTGTTGGCTCTTACAATGAGTCTACACAATGTTCTGAGGAGCTGCTGATCCCTGCCAACCTCTGGGGCATCTTTCTACACCCCACTAGCAGTGTGGGAGGGCCCCAAATACCCCACACCCTGATCAACACGTATTTCCCATTTCGTTTTGCAAACAACCATCCTAATAGAGCAATAGCTTGCTGTGCGCTGTTTTCATTTCTCTAGTGAATAAGTGATAAGGAGTCCTTTGTCGTGTGTATTGGCCATCTCTATATCTAGAAACAGGGCTGTCACTCGAAGTGGTAGAGCACTAGCCTTGAGCACAAGAACTTAGTGGATAGCACTCAAGCCCTGAGTTCAAGTCTCAAGCCAGAAAAAAAAAAGGTTCTGTGAGGATGAAGAACTGGTGCATGTCTGGGGCTGGGAGTGTGGCCTAGTGGTAGAATACTTGCCTAGCAAAACCCTGGGTTCAATTCCTCTGTACCACATACACAAAAAGGAGCTGGAAGTAGTGCTGTGGCTCCAGTGGTAGAGTGCTAGCCTTGAAAAAGTCTAAGGACAGTGCCCAGGCCCTGAGTTCAAGCCCCAGGACTAGTGGGGGGCGGAAAGGAAAAAAAAAAACAACTGGTGCAGGTGAAGTACTGAGCACTGGTACCCCAGCAGGTCTGGACGGGAGACTCACCACGACTGGGGAAGACTCTAGTTGCAACCTTATCTTGGGAGCATCTGACTCTGTTCCTGCTTCCCCCACTGCTCTTCCCACCTGGGCTTTTCATTCTGCCAGCTCAGTGATTCTCAGTAAATGCGAGCTATTAACTTCTTCTGGTTTCTCTATAAATAACACAAGGAAAGCACGTGTGTGGTGTGCATCCAGTGTCACGTGTAGTTCTGAGAACTTTACATTATTTGCTCAACTTTTCTAAAAGCCCTGTTAGAAGCCCCTAATGTTTCCCCCACTTCACAGATGAGATAACTGAGACTCCCCAAGTCACAGTGCAGAACCAGGCTCAAACCCAGGGCGTCTGACCCCCGATCCTGTGATCTTTTCCACACAATGCAGAACTCTTGCTAAAGCTGGGAACAGGAGACAGAAAATCCAGGCTCTCCATGGACCCCCGGCCGAGCACCAGCTGCCTCCTCTCCACCTCTCTCCATCCCTGAGCCACACCTCCAGTGGTCACTGCCTTCTTTGGGATAGCACTGTGTCCTCTCTAAGCCTTTTTCTCTCCAGCTGTCCTCAGCAAGAAGAAGTGCCTCTACCTGGGTCAAACCCTCAAGTGTGTAACCAGGCATTACAGAGGAAGAAGGGGAGACAGAAAGAAAGAGGAGAATGAACCCAAGGAAAATGAATATGTCAGTCTGACCATGAACACTAAAGACTGGCAACCCAACTGGATAAAGTCCTTCGAAATAAAAATCCCTGGCTCCTGGTTCTTATGAGATTCTTGAAGGAGACTTTGGGACCACCCTGACATTTATCCCAAACTTAGAACACAATTATTAGAGGTTGAGAGGGAGTAAAGAAGGCAGAATTAGTTGAACATTGGTAGCCTACAATCCTAGCTATGTCTGTAATCCTAGCTACTCAGGAGGCTGAGATCTGAGGGTCACAGTTAGAAGCCAGCCCAGGCATGGAAGTCTATAAGACTTAGATTCAAGTAACCACTAGAAAGCTAGAGCTGAAGCTGTAGGCTCAGGTGGTAGAGTGCTCCCCTTGAGCAAAATAATAATAACAGTGATAATACTAAAGCTAAGAGACATGCCCAAGCTCAGAGTTCCAGCCCCAGTTATCAGCACAAAATGAAAAGGGCAAGATTAGCACCAGTCTGCAACCTTGAGGAGTGAGATTTCATGGCAACAGAAGCTCCAACACACAACAGAGTCCCAGCCTCCAGCCCAGGCAAACAGTGTGGAGACTGCTTCTGCTCCTGTGTCCATGACAATTTCCCAACTCTGGAAGACATGGCGATGGGGCCATGGAAGACCGTGGATCTAGCCACTTCTGAGTCCAGATGCCCTGGCAGCTTTATCTTCTCCCCGTCCTCCTCCAAAACTCCAAGTCACTTAATAAATAATAAATAAATAAAAGTACAACCTTTATCATGTCAGCAGACAAAATGTGCAGGGGAGGGAGAAGGAAGGGGAGGGAGGGATTTGCCAAGTTGATAGTAATTCTTGATGCTAATAAAGTGAAGATGAAGATTGACTGGGCTGCCTACAGCTCTGGGAGGTTGGCAGTTTATGCTAATGTTTGAAAAGTCTATTTCATATGCCTTTATGTTGAGTTGTTTCATTAGGTTTATTAAGAGCCCAATTGATACATTTCTTGTTGACTCCAAATATTCCTGAGGTGATTAATTCTGAACAATGGGGTTAATTAGTCTGCAGACTTTGGAACACTTCTCCAGGCAGGAGCTTAAGAAACCAGTTTCCAGGGAATGTAATCTCCAAAAGAATTACATTCCTTTCTTCTATAGGAAAGAGGAAAAATTCTCCCTAGGGAAGAAGGGATGGCTGTGATCTCACAGAATTAAATAAGTGTTAAACTCTAACGAGCCTCTGTGGGTTGGTTTGTATTTTTTAATCCCCCTCCCCCTTTTTTTCTGGTTTTTTGCATTAGTAGGTAAATAGTTTCCAATTAGGGAGGGGGATGAATCTGGACACATGTGCACACAAGAAGAAACCAATCAGGAGAGTAGAAAACAGGTAACGTGCATGTCCCTGCTCCCTAAAATACCAGTGCCACCTCCTAGGTCCCCACAAAAGCCCTTGGTCTCTTGGGCCTCATTCCTTCATCCATAAAATGGGGACAGTGACATCTGCCCTTCCCCGCTACCTTGTCCTTCTGTGAGCAGGAGATGTGATCACATACAACGCAAAAGCCCTTTGAGAATAAAACCTTTTTCTTTTCTTTTTTTTTAACCTTTGAGAGGTGAAAGGGAAAAAAAAGACCCATTTTAGAAGTGGGCTTTTTTAAACTATATATATATATATATATATATATATATATATATATATATATATTATTCCCTCATGAAAGGGTTTCTTCTTGTAGCTGGGATTTTTCATCTCGTGTTAAAGAGAGAGAAAGGGTGGGGGGAGAGGGGGAGAGAGGGAGAGAGAAAGGGAGAGAGAGAGAAAGAGAGGGAGAGAGAGAGAGAGAGAGAGAGAGAGAGAGAGAGAGAGAGAGAGATTTAAAAATAGCTATTTTAATGAAAAGAACAGCTCCCCTGAAGAACTGGGCAGCCCTTTCTACAGGCTTTGCTGCCGAAACTCACCGTCCAAATTGATTTTTTTTTCCCCTCCTCTTCTTTAAAGGTAAGTGATGAAATACTGCAGGTTTGAAAGGGCTGACATTTTGGGTAGCAATTAAACCTCAGGTCCATCTAGGCATGTGGTAGCTGGTGGCGGCCTCTCGTTACGGCGAGAAGGGTTACCCGGTGGGCTGAACCAGCTCTCTGAAGAGCTGGGCCCGCTGTCTAGATCCAGGTAATTAGATTTAACAAGCTTGCCTGTCCCTCTCTGTCCCCCTACCAACTCCAGGCAGAGTGGCCAGCTCCAGGGACCTACCTCATACCCCCTCACTTGGGAGGCAGCAAGCAAGTCCAATATCCTAATCACCCCAGTGATGGATGAGGACATGGAGCTGCTAATGACATACAAGGGGCGGTGGCGCAGTTAGGAATTCATGGCAAATGGAGATGGCAGGGCCTGCTGTATCACTAGATAGTCCAAAGGTCTGATTCAGACAGGGCCAGAAGATGTGATTGGAAACATTTATGGGGACAGAGTGAGGACAGTAGACACTCAACTCCTATCTGTGTCATTCTGGGGAGGGGGAAGGGGCTGGAAAACACAGTTCCAAGGACTCACGCTTCAGCACACTCTTCTCAGGAAAAGCCATGCCCAGCTCCTCCTCCCCAGGGCTGTGACCTGTCTGTGGGGCCCAAGTACCTGGTTGACATGTGGAAGGTGGATGTCACTGGCTGGTAGCTTTCTTTTGTTTAGCTTTCTGGGCCACTTTGCTATTTCACCAGGACCAGGCACTTTCTGTCCACACCCAGGGCACTGGCATGGCCCAGGGTTCAGACTCCAGCTGGGCATAGCTCTCAGCTGATTGACAGATGCCATGTCTATCTCTAAAAATACCCATTGCCATCCCGTGACAAAAGGACACAAGGACTCAGGCTCTCTGGTCCCCATTGTCACTCAGCCACCCTCCCCACTCCAACAGCATCAGTGTCTTTGTAGGCCAGCAGGTCAAATCCAATGTTTCACCTGGCATTCCAGGCCTTTTGAATCGGAGGAATTCAGAGCCCACTGATTTCACTTCTGAGCTCCCCCAGGTTGCCTTTGAACACTAATAGTGTCTCTGAGTCTCAGTTTACCCATATGTATAGACATTGGGTGGGCCCAGTTGAATGGCTCAGCCCTCTGGCCAGAAATGTTAAATGTTTCCCAACCAGAATCCCCAAAACCTCCAGTGTCTTCCTCCATGCTGGGATGCCTACCACTGGATGGCGCTCTTGAGAGCTCTCATCTCCATATGATCCTGTTCTCCCATCCAATGCCGGCCCTCTCTGCTTGGTGAGATGCTGCCCACCCAATGCATTGCAGTCCATTGGCAGAGTTCCTCATGGAAGTCTCCTAGAGCATCCCCAGCGGCTGCCTTCTTGCTGTCTTCCCAGCGAAGGAGTCATGCACACCACCAGTGTTTAGCGTGCGGGATAATGGCACTCCAAAGGTTGCACTGCACAGTGACCTGGACCAATATGACAGGACATCTGACTCTACACCTGGGATTCCCCTCCCTGAAGGTTCCAGAAGGTTCCCGATGCTACTAAGTGTTCTGTTTGGAGTCTTCACAGTCCACGTGCACATTCTCTCTCCCTCCCTCTCTCCCTCCCCTCCGTGAATGTCACACACACACACACACACACACACACACACACACACACACACACACCCCCTCCTCCTTGGAATTCATTGTCTGCTGGACATTGTCCCAGGTATCTAAATGACATTTATATTGTCACTTGAGAGGCCTGCGGTGGGGGGGCAATGGGAGGCGTGGGTTACAGAGGTGGTGATCACTAACTCCCCAGTTCTAGTTGTTTTGGAGGGGCATAAGACTGTGAACCAAGTCCAAGAGGAGTGAAGACAGAAAGGAGATACAAATCTGCCTCAGAGAACAGAGAGGGGCGATACAGGGATGAGGGGGAAAAGTAGCTCAGGAAGGAGAGAAGGGCAACACAGACTCAGCCTCCACCACACTGGGCTCCTCTGAGACGTACACCCTTAATGCCCTTCACAGAAGGGAAAAGAACGCGGAGAGGGGCCAGAAAGATGCAACTCTCTCCCATAATCCCTTGCCTTCAGAAGGCAACAGATCCCTTGAAAATGGGGATTCTGCTTCAGAGAACTCCAGGAGACGGGGTGGAACTAGGCAAAGTGGCATTGCAGAATGCTGGCCAGTTCCCATGCTCCCTCTCACCTGGTTTTCTGCTTGTTTTGTTTCTGTATAAGAATCACTTTCTAAAGTGCTCTCATGCTGAGCACTTTAAGAGGAGGTTACTTCTCAGGGGGAGACTTCTGTTTGGGGTAAACACAAAACAGGGCAGGCAGTTTGGCCACACTTTGAAGCCACATCCCTCATAAGGAGTTATCTGGATGTCTACCTGCTCAGCTGTGGAGCTAGTGCTCCGTTGCTTCCATACCAGCTGGGGGAGGGATACGATTAATTATCATCCCAAGTACTAAAAAGGAAATGCGCAAACTCACTCTAGTTTTTTTGTCTCCCCTAGGTGAGATACTGAATCAAACTGGTAGAAATGTCCTGGGCTGGTGAATGTAAGTGGGAGAAAATGGTAGGGGCTTCAAGATAGGAAAGGGGCTGGAATGGAAATGTAAAAGTGGAGGGTATTGAGATGATAAGGGATGGAGTCAATGGGATAAGATGAGAAGGGAAGGAAAGGGGGAGGAGGAGGGGGAAGGGAGGGAAGAGAAGGGAAGGAATAAGACTGGGAAATGTGGGGGATAGGATGGAATAAAAGGGGAGGGGAAGGGAGGGGAGGGAGACTCAGAGGGGCTCCTCCGATGCACAGGTCGGTTCTCAGCTCATGTCAAACTTCCATAGCCCATGGCTGTGGCCAGCCAAGCTACACCAGGCAGCCTCTTCCTCAATTGCTCAGCAAGTGCCAGAGCCAGGAAGGAGGGAAGGAGAGAGGAAGTGGATGGCTCTTCAAGAGGCTGGCACTGGTCCCAAGCAATCTGTTCCCAACTTCCTCCTGAGTGGGTGGCCGCGGCACGTCCCCAGCCAGCCCCCACGCCTCTCACCAGCCGTCAACGCGCCCTCACTCTTTCCTTGTGTGTGTTGTCAAATCTTCCCAATATAGCAGCCTGGAGTCTGTCAACAGTTCTGTTCCATGCCCACGTTCCCTCACCAAAGGATGCTGCCCCCTTTTTCCATGGAAGGGGGCTCCCCTCAGGTCCCCCACCACAGCTCTGGCACACGGAGGCCCGATATCCCTCCCAGGAGGCGGTGGGCTTGCAGGAGCCATCTCAGCTTCCGTGGTCTGGATTTCCTGGTACAGGATGGGACCTATGCCAACCATATTTGAGTAAAATTTTGAAAGCGGAGCCCAGGAAATATAAAGACTGAGCCTGCGAGGGACAGGGTTGTAGCTCAAGGAGCAGAGCGCTTGCCAAGCAATCACGAAGACCCGAGTTCAAACCCCCACTATCTCTAAGGAGCAAAATGGGGGGGGAAGCTGAAGATGGCTATGCAGATTTCTGACTTGGATGATTCAGGGAAAATGCTGCTCACCAGGGAGCAGACTCCAAAGAAAGAGCATTTGGGGAGAGGGAGGAAGAGAAGAGCCAGAGATCTTGAGCTGTAGAGCTTTTCAGTGCGGATGTCCTGAACATACAGCAGAATGGGGGTTCAGGAGGGACATGGGGTGCAGAAGGTTTCAGCAAGTGAATGCCATCCTCCACGCTCATTTGCTCATGGGAACAATCAACCTGACAATAACTCAGTTTACAGAACCAACCCCCCATCCCCCAGCTCCCTGCAGAGAGACTGCAACTCCAGCACAGCCTGCTCAGCCTGGCTCCACCTTCAGGGGCCTGTGATTGTGTCCCATGGGCCACCTTCCCTGTGTCTCATCCAACTCTTCCCCCTGCCCCAGGATCAGAGACTGACCTTAGCATCAGGACACTCCTGTCCCAGCTCCAGCGTGGCCGATCCACTCCAGGATCAAAATGGGTCAGACTCAGTCTCCTCATCTGTGAATTGAAAACAGACAGTTAGGGGCAAATGTTTAAGAGTGTGCAAATGTTTCTCCAGTGGAAGTAAGTGAGAGAAACTGCCTGCAGATCTGGCCAGTCGTTTCAGCTTTGTCCCCAGCCCCTCCACATCCTCTCTCCCCCATATGTGGGGGCCCTCTTCCTCTAGGGCCTCCAGGGCACTGTTCCTCATGGAGTCTCCTAGCCCACTACAACCCCTGCCATGATTCACCAGATAACCCCACAGGCTAGGAGCCACCACTACGCATGCTCCACCAGTTCCACTGATAGCTGCACTGGGCAGTGTCTGCTTAGGTTTCAGGGTTTACTGGGAAATGTCAGGTGCAGAGTGAATGGTTCTTTATCTCAGAATGTTAGCAATGATCTTTCATTTGCTGATCTAATTGAGGTCTTCCCCTAAGCCACTCAGGCCCCTCCTCTGCCTGGACCGTATATATCCCAGCTGACTCCACCACCAGGCCCACGGACAGGACCTCTGCACAAGGCAAACAGAGGAAAGGGATTTCAGATACAGAGATGGGCTGCAGCTCTCCTGAGACACAGGTAAGGCTTAGGGACCTTGCTCCTCTGAACCCTGTAAGTTGGCTCACAATCTAAGAAGTGGGCTGGCGCCAAAGAACAAGGTTGGTCTCCACTGTGGGCTGTGAAGATACACATGACGTGAAGTCTGCTGGGTACCCGGCACCACAGAGACATTCACATGGGAAACTTCCCTCCCCATGAAGAGCACGCAGACCAAACCCAGGACAGTGAAACATCCTGTAGTCAAAACCAAGGGAAGGAGTCAGAGACCTGTGAGATACCTGGAAACATACTGATGGCAGCTGAGATCCTGGTTGCAGCTGTTCCTGAAACCCAGATCCTCGAGCCAATCAAGTCCTGTTGCCTTACCTGCTTTGAACTGAGTCTCCATTGCTTACAACCAGCATTCTATTAAACGGTTTAGATGTGTTCCAACCACCAGCTCTAGGGACACAATTCCATCTTTGCTGTCTAATCCAAACCAGTGCGGGGCATAAGGCCTGTAGACGTGGGGCAAAGCTGACCCAGACCCACACTACCCTCCTCCCAGCTATCTATGAGTCACTCTTCTGCCCTCTGCTTCCCCACACTGGTCACAGAATGCCACTGAAATCAACTCCAGGCAATGATAGTTTGGGTGGTGCTTCCCAGGGCCTCCAATTAAGAGAAGGAAAAAAGTCTTTAACTCAAATTTCCTGCATGGGGAGCAGGGAATGTTTCTCAAATCTCTATTTCTATTTTCTCCTTTTGTGTGTGTGGGGGATCATGGGGCTTGAACTCTGGGCCTGGGCATTGTCCCTGAGCTCTTCAGCTCATGGCTACCACCCTACCCTTGAGCCAAGCCCCACTTCCCATTTTCTAGAGGATAATTGGAGATAAGCGTCTCAGGCTTTGAACCTTGATCCTCTGATCTCAGCCTCCTGAGTAGCTAGGATTACAGGCATGAGCCACCATGCCCAGCTTATTTTCTCCTATTTCACAAAAATAAATTGTTGTTAAAACTTAATGAAAGCATAGAAAACCACGTGTCTGCATAGGAGCAGCCTCTCACAATTCTAGCCCAGACAGGAAACTTACCTCTAGCAAAGCGAGCCCAGAAAAACCTGTGCTCCCATCTTCCCTGGGGTAAGAATGATGGAAACAACCCCATGGGAATCTCGTGGCACAGATTTCTCCCAAGTGAGGAGGTCGAGCCCAGGCAGATTTCCCAGGAGGCAGGAGTAATAGAACATCAATACAGAACCACGGAGAGAGAAACTGAGTCAATAAACCAAGAAGAAATATGAAGACGCCACAGCAGGACTGAGCTCCAAAGAAGCCATGATTCCCACAAGTGCTGAGAAGGGAAGAGGGGAAGGCAGCACATGTATTTACAGTTTATGGAACACCTCAACACATAATACTGTGTTTGATTTCACACCACCTGGTGAAGTCGAAGCTATTGTCTCCAAGGTTTTTCATCTTTTCCTTTGCTTTTTTTGTTTGTTTTGTTTTTAGGTTTGTTTTGCTTTGTTTGTTCTAAGGTAAGGAAATAGAAACTCTGAGACATCAATCAAGTATCTTTCTTTTTTTTTTTTTGTCAGTCTCATAAACTTTCCTGCCCAGGCTGGCTTTGAATCATGATCCTCAGATGTCAGCCTCCTGAGTAGCTAGGATTGCAGGCGTGAGTCACTAGCAGTAAAATCCAGACATGAGCCAAGTCCAAGTCTCTCTACTAAAAAGCATTACCTCTATGTGGATGGGGTTGTGCTCATTGATCTAGCCATGAGACACAAAATCGAAGTGAGGTCCAGATTTTTGATCTTGCTTCTTACAAACCGCACATCACTGGAGAAGCTTCTTAACCACAGTCTCCCCACCCTCACTTGTGGAGATGTTTCAAAAAGCATGCAAATCACTTGAGGCAGGGCTTACCATTCGTCTCTCTGGTTCTAATGGACACAAAACTTAGCAGGTACATATGCTCTCTAAGTCCAATTCTCCCCCATAAAGTTCAGTCTTATTTTGTGTTCCCTCCCCCACCCCACAAAAGCAAATCCAAGAGTTTTATGCTTGAGCCTTGCCACATTGTCTCAACCACAGAGGAGAAGAGCCTCAGACATGCCAATTGCTTCAATGCTTATTTCTTAGATGAAAAGCTAGTTCTTAGGGAAGTCAGTCTCTCCTTCAAGGTCACATAAATGACATGTGGCAGATGCAGGATACAAAGCTAGCTTTGCCTGACTCTGCACCCCTCACATTCCACAGCACTCAGAGAAGTTTGGCCTCTGGAAGGGTCCTAGGGCACGTGAAGAGGTGAAGGGCAGTTCAGATGCCTTGTGGTGATCCAGTGCCAGGTGGGGCTGGGATACTAGCAAGAATGGGCAGTGAGGAGTGGACAGAGACTATTCAAGTGCACAGATCACAGGCCTGGCTGGTAAGTGGACTTGCCAAGGCTTTCAAGTAAAGAGGTGAATGAGAAAGACCTTTCTTAAGGGAGAAGTAAGGACCCTGCCTCAGCTTACTAGGTCTGAGCACTTGGTACACATGGAAGTGGAGCTGTGGAGCCCAGCTGAGGCTGAGTACGATGGGGATTTCTTGGAGGAGACTGAGTACTCAGAAGAGACTCGAGACCAAAGCCCTTGGGTCCAGACCACCCTAGTTCTCTTGCCTCCACCTCCATCCATCCTCCATCCTGCAGCCAAAGACCTCTGCCCCAACACAGTGACCAAGCTTTCCTGCTCAACTCTGTCACCATCCCAATTTCTCAGGCTCAAGGCTAACTTCTGAGCATGAACTATGGATGGGTCTCCCACTGCTTAAGGGCTGTCTCTTGCTTCCCGCCTGCAGATAGGCCCTGAAGCCAGGCATCCAGTGTAGCCATGGCCAGGGTAGCTATTACAGGAGTTGTAACCCCAGGTTTGGTCATTCTTCGTCCTCATCAAGGGCCACAGGGAGGATGGAGAAATGAAGGAGGTAGAACCAGGGCTGTGTCTTTCTCAGTTGAGAGGGTGTGGGTGGAGTGGGAGGCTGAGAAAACCCACCAGAGGCGATACCTGCTCCAGGGGACCAGCATGCCACTTCTTGTATTGAAGGAGAGAGCGGATATGGAAGGGCTGACAGTGAGAATGCCCCCTCCCTCTCATGACCTTTACTGAAGACATTTCCTCTGAATGTCAGGTTCATTAGACACAGGATGGGGGTGGAGAAGTTGCCTTACAACTGAATTAAAGACAGGACCAACAGGTGGACATCAATCTGACTGGGAACAGGAAACCAGCCTGGGGGGCAGGAGTGCACCCTCCCTCTACATCCTGTCCGCCCTCTGATCTAGGGGCCGAGTCATGCTTGTTCCCCTGCAGTGACCCTTCCATACTGACTCTGCTCCACAGAGTCCCAGAGAAAGCTCTTATCCAGACAGAGCAAGTCCACAGTGCTCACCAGCAACTAAGTTCCAGTGCCTGGTTCTAGAATGTTCCCTAGAACATTCCCAAATAGGTTCTTGGACTTGAAGCATTTGTCCTGCCCATCCCTATTCCCCAAGTGCAGCCTTTCATCAAATGTCTGTGTACCGGCTCAGAAACCCACTCTGTACCCTCCCCTCCCCATCCCCTGGCTAGACAGGTAAAAGGAAGTAGATGTTTTCCCTGGCCTCAAGGAACTCCAGGTTGCATGAAGAAACCACAAGAGCACACAAATGTCACCTAATGAGACAGTCTCCTGGTGCCAAGTGATTAAGGGCTTCCCTTAAGAAGGGAATACCTAATCTGGGCTTTGCAGGATGAATAGAATCTGTTCACCACATTCATTCCTTCTGGACACTGGTTTCTCAAAGCAGAAGGGGTTGTGATTCCCCCTAGGTAACTCAGAACCATGTGACTCTGAGTCTTTCACTTCCAGGCCACTTCCTTGGCTGAGCAGCATGGCTGACCAGGGGATTAGAGGGCAGGGAGCCTGGGGCTGTGATCACTGTTTGGTGTGCCCCAGTTTTCTGTTACCTTGGCATTGTAAGTGGGCAGTTGTGTAGGCTGGGTCCTTTACTCCTGAACTCTAGGTCTGCTGTCCAGCTCTCAGGAAATGACATTTGTAGCTCTCTGTGTGGAAGCCCAGACCCCCACTGGATTCAAGGGGGCAAGGAAGATAGCTGGACTAACAGGCTTTTTCTGAGAGTTTTCAAGAGTGCACAAGCATGCACATACACACACACACCTCATCCTAGTGCCTCATCCTTCATTCACCCTGGTCTCCAGCTTCCCAAAGACCCTTAAGAGGGATGACCCACCCTTGTCCCTTGTCTTCACAGCTCTCTGGAGTTCTGTTCCTCATTCCTCCCCCACCAGCCACAGGCCCCTCTCCCATCAAGGACATGTTCCCCCCACCCCCCAGTGCAGAGCAGCCCCGCTGGGCTCCTGGCTGGGCACCTCCATAGCTCTTCAGCTGCCAATTCATCTTCACGCCTCCCAGAGGAGCAGCTGTCAGTGCATTCTGGTGTCTAGGATGGGGAGAGAGCCAGAGAAGGGAAGGGAGAGACAGAAATCAGGAGCCAGGGAGGCAGCCCCAGGCAGGGAAGTGGGGAGGGAAAGGCAGGAGAGGGAAAGAGGGACAGAGAGAATGTAAAGGCCAGAACAGAGGAGCAAGAGCAACTCAGGAAAAGAAGGAACCAGATTCACCGCTCGGCCTTTGCCTGTCATCCAGAGAAGACGAGAACCTAGGGACTCAGCTTCTCACACTTTGGGATGAGGAGCTGGAAGATATGGCTTGCAGCACTCTAGGACAGAAGCAGGATGCACACCGGGTTTACAGAGCTTATACTAAGACCAGGGGCTGGGGGAACAGGATGAAGCATTTAAAGCTTAGCACATGAACAGAAAAAAATTCACAAGCATGAAGGTTGTGCATCACAGAAAAACACACATGAACAAGTATTACTGTACAACCAGACAGACACATGTACACTTGACCACACTACTGTATTAGGGTTATCTGCCAAGGGAATAATCCATGCATGCAGTCAGAGTGCACATGAGCTCGCCGTATCTGGAAACAGCATCCTGGACACCCCCCGTGGTGTGCTTTACCAGTCTCCTAGGTGTTTATCAATCTATTCGAGTTGACAGTGAAGATTAATCATCACAAGTCCTTGTCAAAATGACAATCAATTGCCTCTCTGCAAGCCACAGCTTTCCAGTCCTGCCTCCTTGTCAAAGGTTTTTGCTCTTTGCAAAATACATGCAGTTCAACTCCAAGAGTCTACACAGTCTCGTCTGGTCTGTCTGTCCACCTGTCTGTCCATCCATCTGTCTGTCTGTCTGTCTGTCTCTCTCTCTCTCTCTCTCTCTCTCTCTCTCTCTCTCTCTCTCTCTCTCTCTCTCTCTCTCTCTGTGTCTCCAACCCCCACAAATGATGGGGCCTGGGCACTGTCCCTGAATGTCTTTCTACCATTTGTGACACAGCAACACTTCTGGCTTTTCCTAAGTAGTTCATTGGAGATAGAGTCTTGTGGGCTTTCCTGCCTGGGCTGGCTTTGAACCATGATCCTTAGATCTCAGCTTCCTGAGTAGCTAGGATTACAGGTGTGAGCAACCAGCACCCAGAACCCCACGGTCTTAACAATTCCAATGTCATTCAGAAGTGTAAATTCAATGTCTCTTTTGAGACTCAGTTGTGAACCCCTGTAAAAATCCAAAAGGGAATGACACACATCTAAGATAGAAAAGAACAGAATAAGCACTCCTGTTCTGAAAGGGAGGAATGGGGTGGAAAAAGGAGGAATGAGGCTAATGCAAGACTGAACCAGCAGGGACAACTCTACCTCCTCTAGCTCCAGTATCCAAGGCCCTGGTGTCATGATGTAACCCTCAACAGTCTTGGGTACCCCCATGGCCTGGCAGTTTGCAGCTCCCGTGGGTCCTCACTTAGGTGGGCCACACTTGCTGCTCGTGGGTTTCCTCAGTGGGCGTTCCACTTTCCTAACCTTTCCAACATCCTGGGGTCTGCACTGCAGCTTAGACGCCATGCTCACATCTTTGCGTGTTATAACCCCCAGGGGCCTGCAGGAATCTTGACCCTGATCCGAATCACCTGACCTTGAAGGCCTTTCTTTGAACCCTCAGTGGCATCATGTGCCACCATCTCCAGGGGTAGTGGGATCCCTGTAGATTCTGGTTGCCATGGCGTGCAACTGCCTGAGTGGCTGAACCCCAGAAAACATTTCCCTAGGTGGCCTGGTACAAGCAGAGTGTTCCTGCAACTTTGTCTTCTTAAAAGAAAGTCTGTCAAGTGAACGAAGAGCATGGAACGTATCAATGAATGGGCACGATGTCTGAGATGCCTTTTCGGGATGTTTCCCATTGCATTGTCCCGGTGCTTCTTTGGAATGGTGCTAATTTCTTTAACAATCGCACTGTCCTTGTCCACAACTTTCCATTCGCCAGACTGCACATTTTGCAAATCCTTCTGCTCTGCTGTTTTGCTTCCAGTCCTCTCTGTAAGTCTGACTAGAGACAGCTAGCGATCATTGTGCCACAGCCTCAATGGTGCACTGACTTGAAACTTCCTCAGCCAAACGAATCGGTCCACAAAGTCCCAGGACCTAGACAAAGAGTAGATGGGTTCTTTGCCAGGATGTAACACGTGTACCCTCTAGTTTAGTCCCTCTTTCCACGTAAAACCTCATGGGCTTGGCTTTCTCATTCCTGATGGCATTCTGGTCTTCTGGCTCCCACCAAACCCCCACCCATCAGCTCAGCATTCTAGGCTTTCTCTCCAGCTCCTCAAGGTTCTGCCACCTCCCAGCAGTGCTACAGGTTGAAACCAAGACTTTAGCAGAGGTGTCTTTGAAGGAGATTTAAGATACAAGCCACAACACTTATAGGAGATATAAACTGAACTTTAGAACCTGCAACTAAGGTTTCAGGAAACACCAAGCAGGCCAGGCTGGCTGGATTCAATCTCCATCTGCCGCTTTCTAGCTGTACTCCTGCTCTTGTCCCTAAAATGCACAGCCAAAGCAGGGTCTCATGACACCCATGCAACCACGGGCAAGTCCTTAGAATGGCTCCTTACTTGCAACAAGTGAGCCATGGGTTCCCAGAAGAAGGCCCCCTTCCTAACAAAGGAGGAAGCTACTGGGGTGCAGAGAGAGAAGAAGAATAGTGAGGGCCCCCATTCTAACGCCTCCTGCTACCTCTCCAATGTTGACACATCTTGATTTTTAGGTAGGACTGGATTTGGGGTCAAAATCAGCAACAAATCCAGGTGCCAGTGGCTTATGCCTATATCCTAGCTACTCAAGAGGATATGATGTGAAGATAGAGGTTCAAACCCAGCCTGGGCATAAAAGGCCATGTGACAATTATCTCCAATTAACCACACAGAAACATTTTTTTAAAAAAATCGCAAGTCGAACTGTGTCTCAAGTGGTAGAATACTAGCCTTGAGCAAAAGAAGCTCAAAAACAGCAGCCAGGCTCTGAATTCAAGGCCCAGGGATCAGTACAAAGCAAACCCCAATGCTACAGCTAAATTCTACCATCTAAATGACTCCAGAGGAGAAGCGGTGTAGACCAGCGACCTGGAGTCTCTTGGATATCACAGTAATCTAAAGGAAGAAGTCATAGAGATTGGGATAGCAGTACCAAAGGTGATAACACAAATGCAGGAAGGGAGGCTGCCAGCTGAACAAACGGGTTACGTTGCAGAGTACCAAGGAGTTGGTGGTGTTAATGGCATTAGCAGATACCAATGGAGCCCTCACCAGTGCCAGGCAGGGTTGAAAGCATTTACTCCTTGTTCCAGACCTCAGAAGTTCGCATCATGATTAGTCCCATGTGCAGATATGAAAACCTAGGAATAGAGAGGCTATGCACTCTGCCAAAGGTTGCACAGCTAATCAGTGTTGACGCCTGGAAGCAAACCTAGAATGCCAAACTCCAGAATATAGATTTGCAGCAAGTGCTCCCATTATTTCAGCCAGTACAAAACAACAAGGGGGTAACAAGGGGTGTAAATAGTTTTCAGGAAACCAAACCTCAGATCTGCACAGAGGAGATGACTTAACCAAGATCTCTCCTGGACCTCGGCATCTCCCAGAAGCTCAGTTCCTCTTCACCAGTTCCTGCTCTGCAGTATGCCATCCTGACACGTGCCAAGGGACAAGTGTGGGGCCAGGACCACATTGCCCCAGGCCAACAACTCTGAACTCACCAGGCACCATCCATCCAGAGCAAGCCTCCCTCTCCACTGAGGATGTAGCTAAACAAGCCTGGCTCCCCCAGAACCCCCACCCTTGGCTCCATCCCACTGCTCAGATAATGCCACCATCTGGGGCCCATCTGCAGGGAGCTCGCCTGCTTGTTAGAGAGGGGCCACCTTCCATCTGCAGCCTGGAGCCCCATAAATTTCAGGGCGGGCAGGGCTGCACCTGCCAGCAGGAAGCCAGCCAGTAAGGCATAACCCTGTTAGCACCCTGCCAGGAAGGGCGCAGGCTGGGCTACTTGGAGCTGCTCCAGAAAGATGGCTGCAATCAAAGAGGCAACTCCTGTGGTGGCAGGAGCCAGGAAGGGCGCTGGAAGGCTGTGGGGTTGAATTCTGGATTCATTCTCATTTCAGGGGGCTTTGGGCACATTGTTTCAACTCCTGAACCAGTTACTTTATCCCTAATAATGATAATATAGGACAGATGTCATCAGAACACCATCTTAATCATTTGTGTATCTATTACATTTAAAATAGGGCACCAGAAAGATATCTATGGAAGGGAGGGAAGGAGGAAGGGAGGGAGGGAGGGAGGGAGGGAGGGAGGGAGAGAAGGAAGAAGTGAGGAAGGGAGGGAGGGAAGGAGGAAAGATAGCTATGGAAGGGAGGGAGGGAGGGAGAGAGGGAGGCAAACAACCATTCTGCCTCCTTTCTTGTTCTCAGAGCTCCAGTTCCAGCAAACAGGGCCTTTGCATCTTGTGGCTCCATGTCAGTCATGAGAACCTGTTTCCCTTACCGTGATTGGTGTGGGACTGGGAATGGGACCCCTTTCCAGCCAATGAGATATAAGGAGGAAGGTGTGCCTGCTGAGGATGCTGGGAAGAGTTTCCATCACTAATCAGAGAAAGGAGGGGCATGAGAAGAGCGTGCTGGTCCCTGTACTTTTCTTCTTGCTATCTGGTTATGGGGGAGGAGGGGGCTTGGAAATGAGAAAAAAAATTGCCAGCACAGGTAGGCAGGCAGTTACCATCATCTAAGGATGGTTGGTAAGGAAAAAAAAAAGAGCACAAGTCCCCCATAGGGACTGTGAAGCCAGCCCTGGAACTATGACAATGACATTTCTTGTTCACTAATAATCACTCACTGAAGTTTCCCTTCTTCCAGCTACAGAACATCTGAACTTTAACTAGTGTTGACTACAAAAATAACAGCTGATGGGGCGGGAGCATGGTCTAGTGGTAGAGTGTTTGCCTAGCATGCAGGAAGCCCTGGGTTTGATTCCTTGGTACCACATACAGAGAAAAAAACCAGGAGTGGTGCTGTGGCTCAAGTAGTAGAGTGCTAGCTTTGAGAAAGCTTAAGGACAATGCCCAGGCCCCAAGTTCAAACCCCAGGACTTGCTGAAGTAAATTGTACCCTCATCTCCTTCTCTCCCTCTCACCACCACTCAGGACACTCTGGGGCTCACCAACACACACACACACACACACACACACACACACACACACACACACACACACATTTGAGGACATTAGGCTAACTTTAGATCTCCTCACTTATATCTGGAATGGGACTGGACCACCATTCTCATGACAGGCCTGGCTGCCTCTGCCTCAGAGATTCCTGTCTGACTTGGACTATGACATTCTGGTGGCTTTGAACCTGTCTAGCCTAAGAAGCCCTCCAGTCCTCTACACATCACTCCTTTTTGCTATCCACCAGACACCAGCTGCAGGGCAGACCCATCCCAAACTATTCACGCCAATCTCCACCCCAGCAAGTTCTTTGAAAATGAGCGCATCCCTGCAAATACTTCAAACACGTTGTAAAGTATCATTAAAATTAATCTAGAGCTAACATGATAAAGTATTGCAAATTATTTTATCTCGTATATTTATTAGATGGTTCAAAGCATTTTTGGCTTGTACTAAAAATTTTAACAAGAGCTATGTGATTGGGAATGTTTCATTTAAAGATAACAAACCTTTATGATACAGCGTCTCAGTGGTCTTGTTCTTAATTCGGATTATTTTTATATTTTTGTTTTAATTGCTGTTATGGCTAGAGGGGAAAAAGGATACCTTGTAAAGATTCATTGGTCCCACTGGGAAAACAGCAAAGCAGGTTGTTTTCTTGGAGTTATTTCTCATTCCTATCCACCAATTATGCAAAGTTTTTTTTGTTGTTGTTGAAATGCAGCAAGTAAATTTCCATCTTCCCTGGTGTCAATCAGTGGTTCTTACAAACTAATCAAAAGGTGTTACATTTTTATATTTTTAGCAAACTGGTCCTGGAACAGTTTGAGAAAAAATATTAAGCAGGTTAAAATATTCTGTTTCCAAGTTCTTAAGTTTACATACCTAGGATTTGTAATAGGTGATATATACATATATAAGACATTTTCTGTCAAAAATTCACAAAACAATGGAAATATTTCCAAATGTTCACTTTTAAAAATACTCTCTTTACAGTACTAGTTTTTTTCCGAAAATAATTTCTCTTCCAGCCATTATTTACATATCAAGCATACCATAAACAGAGGAAGTAGATGTGCTTGTATTTTTTTCTTACAGGATCTCTGTAGTGTAAATGAAATGTTTTGTGTCCTGAGTTCAGTTGTGGAACAGAAAAAAGATAATATTGGAGAAACTAATAGACTTCAAATAACGTCTGTAGTTTCCATAACATTCCATAGTTTGATTTTTTTTTAATCTGGTACATAAAGCCAGGTGTTGGTGGCTCATATCTGCAATCCTAGCTACTCAGGAGGCTGAGATGTAAGGACAGAAATTCAAGCCAGCTCAGGCAGCATAAAAGCTGCAAGTGGAGCTTAGCCAGCCTTGAGCATAAAAGCTAAAGGAGAGTGCCTAGGCTCTGAATTCAGGCTCCAATACTGGCCCATGCATACATGTGCATGCACATGCATGCACACACATGCATGTGTGCATACACACACATATACACACAAGGTAGATTATGGGAAATTGGGCAGAACATGTACAGTTACTCCCTGTACTAGCTTAGCAACTTATCTATAAATATAAAATCATTGTAAAACACAAACTTTAAAGTTTTAATGCTCAGCCAGTTTGAAATGCTTCTCATTTTTGAAAAGGAAAAAAAAAGGAGCTACCAAACCCATCTCAAATTTCCACATCTCCCTATTCCGTTACAAGGTGCCTATCAAACCTCTATACCTCCATTATAAAATACTTTAAGAATCCTACCACATATTAAAAGTCTTGCTTTTATCACATAAACCCCATCAGTGACATCCTGCATCGTTCTGTACCCTTCCATCCTGGAGTCCTTCATTTCACTGGGAGGTTTTTGAGTGAATTCTCTGTTTGCTTTAATCTCTGTAACTTGAACCCTGAATCCTTCATGTACTGCAGCGAAGCGTCCACTCCATCATGGTAGTATTTATATTGTTTTTCCATAAAACATTGTTTTCATTAAATAAGTCACTGATTATTGAAAGTAAATCTTTCTCAGTACATCTCATAAAAAATGTAATTCTTTGTGTATTGCATTATTGAGATCCAAAATCCAGCACACACCCTCAGCATGAGTTGGGATGTATTAAGAATGTTGGAATCTGCCCATTACTATATAGCCAGTCTCTTCCACAGTTTCGCCTGGTGCAGAACTCGTTTCTTTCCATCTCTCAGCAATATTTTTGTATTTTCCAACCATTCTTGCTGACAAAGGGATGCATTTAAGTTTGTCCTCAGATTGTTTCCTGCATATCATTTCCTCTATTTTCTTGAAGCACAGAGAACAAGCATTTAATTGATGGGGTGATACATGGTGTTGTATTTAAAAAAAAATCTGCCACTATCAGGTAAGAAAATCGCAAAAGAAGCTTTCAAACGTTTATCACACTGCATCAGAACATATGCTGAGAACCAGACTTCAAGACATCTTTGGAAGAAATCAGAAGTTGGCCTTTGTGTTCCAGATGCTTCATTGTTAAGGATAGTCATACATCTGTCAGGAGAGGCAAGGTGAGGCTGCAATGACAACCATCCCCACCACCTGTGGCTGGACAAAATGAGGTTTGTAACATGCCACGTGCGCAGTGCACGGGTCTGTGGTGACACATCCTCACTTTAAGATGCAGGCAAACTAAGCAGCTTCTTTCTAGAACATTCTCGATCCTTGTGCCAAATGAAGGGTGGGGTGGATGAGTCGCTAGCGCTAAATGCGTCTTCCTGAGAGTGAGACTCATCCCTCCTGCTCAGATTTCAATTGGCAAAACAAGACAGGTGGCCACACTTAGCTCCAAGCAGGCCAGGAGAGTTTGGGAAAGAGTCTGAAATGGCTCCCACTTGGAATCAGTGATGCTCACACATCTGCTAACTGCAGTCACTCCACATTCCCATCCTCTAATTTCTCAAGCTTTCTGATGGACCCTGGCAAAATGTACCTGCCAAAGCTTTCTTAAAATTATTATCCTTTTCTTTTTTCTAGATGTTAATTGTTTTTATTGTTAGATATTGTAAATGTTTTTAAATTTTCCTAGTTATGACAAAGGTGATACACAGAGGAATTACAGTTACATAAGTCAGGTAAAAGGTGCATTTTGGGGACAATGTCACCCCTTTCCTTGCTCTTTCCCAGTTTTGCCCTTCCATCCCCATCCATAAGTCGTATAGTTCATTTTCAGCATAATGTCCAGTGAGTACCATGGCTGCATTTGTTCTGTAAAGTTGTTTGTTTGCTTGCTTTGTTGGTCGTGGGGCTTGAACTCAGGGCCTGGGCATTGTCCCTGAGCTCTTCTGGCTAGGGCTCTACCATTTTGAGTCTTGTTCTCCCTTTTTGTCTAATATCCTGTTAAATCTGATTAAATCATGTCTATTTGGAGGAGAAATAAATAACACTCTTTCCATTTTCTTCTTTCTTTTTTTGTCAGTACTAGTCTTGAACTTGGAGTTTTTGTATCTACTAGGTAGCTTCTCTACCATTGAGCAGACCTTCAGTCTTTTTTGCTCTGTTTTGGGTATATGAGTGTTTGTTTTCAGATAGTATCTCCATTTTTGCCCTATCTATCCTGAACTACAATCCTCCTATTTTATATTTCCCTCCATAGCTGAGATGATAGGCCAGCATACCCAGTTTTGTTTTGTTTTGTATTGAAATGGGAGTCTGATTAACTTTTCACCCTGCTGGCCTCAAAACTTGATCTTCCTGATCTCTACCTCCAAAAGAGCTAAGGTTATAGCTGTGAACCACCAGTATCTAACACACTTCTCCATTCTCTAACTACTTGTTTGTGTTGCATTTATTCTGGTATTATCTTCAATTGGTGGCATTTGTTTTTCAGGAAATATTAAAGCCTCATGCCCATTTTGTAAAGGATTAGTTAAAATTGAATTATCTCATAAAAGGACATGCATAAGAATGTTCTTAATGATGCTATTCATTATATCCCCAAGCTGTAAACATCAGCAATGTCTACTAACAGAACAACACATGCATGCAACAGAAGGTTGGGCAGTAATGAGAATGCAAACCACACAAACAGAGAGATCTACACAAGCCTTCCGTGCAGTGGGAATAAAAGAAATTATTCCAATGTTTAGAAAGGTAACAGTGAAATCACCTGCCTTGTATAGCTAATGTAAGCTAATAAAAATATGAATAGAAAACAAAGAAGAAAGAAATCATTCCAATATATTGTTTCATTTGTACAAAGCTTAAAAAAAAAACAACAGTGAAACTCACACGCAGTGCTAGAAATCATGATGAGGGTGGCCAGGTCACATAAAAGGACAGAACCTAGAAAGCATCACAGCCTTGGCATCAGAAGTGTTCATCATTTTATTTTTCTTCATTCAGATGTTGCTCATATTGACAGGTTCACTTTGGGAAAAATCCATCCACCTGGACCCTTAAAAGTGATGTTCTTCCTGGGTGCTGGTGGCTCATATCTTCTACTACCTAGCTACTCAAGAGGCTGAGATGTGAGGATCCAGGTTCAAAGCCAGCCCAGGCAAGAAAGTCTATGAGACTCTTATTTCCAATCAACCATATAAAGCCAGAGAGAGCTGTGGCTCAAGTAATAGAGAGTCAGCCTTGAGTGAAAACCTGAAGCACCCAGTCCTGGCACTTACTCCCCACCAAATGTGCTCTTAATGTCAAACTGGATTGCATAATCCATGCACACGCGCGCACACACACACACACACACACACACACACACACACACACACACACACCCCAGAGCCACATATAGAATGCCATTCTTAGGCCACTCGAGAGAAAGATGAGAGCACACATCATTACTAACCCTGCCGCTCGATCACTGTTCCCTCAGCACACATTGGCCTCTCCATGGCCCA
Source organism: Megascapheus bottae (assembly GCF_031878675.1). Lineage (NCBI taxonomy): Eukaryota > Metazoa > Chordata > Mammalia > Rodentia > Geomyidae > Megascapheus > Megascapheus bottae. The sequence goes on from NC_143514.1 coordinate 61,777,509, forward strand.
TGACATACAGCAAGACATCAGTATCAACCCACATATCAAACCTCAGTAAAAACCAAACTTGGATCTTCTAAAGTACAGCAGTCCATTTTGGTTTTGTGTTCTTGGACTTGAACTCAGAGCCTGCGCACTCACTGTCCCTGAGCTTCTTTTATTCAAGATGTTTTTTCTCTACCCCTTAAGCCACAGTGCCACTGGTTTTCTAGTGATTCATTGAGTAAAGAGTCTCACAGACTTTTCCTACCCAGGCTGGTTTCAAACCTTGATCCTCAAATGAGTAGCTAGAAGGCTGCAAGTGTGAGCCACCAGATCCCAGCTAGATCAATCCATTTTTATTGCACTTCTAATGTTCTTTGCCCAATTCCAAAAGACAATCTTGAGACACACGCTACAGACAGATGCCTGGGTCAGAACTATGGACAGCGTCTGCCTGCTGGAAGCCCAGGAGTCAAGACTTCTCCCAGGTCAGCGGGTGACAGAGACTTCGTACCCAGAGTACGCAGAGGTCCATGCATGAATGCCCTTATAAGTTCAAAAATACAAAAAGTGTGAGTTTTAGCAATGCAATAAACTAAGGGTCCTCATTAACCAAACCCTGGGAAATCACCGGTATCCCATTCTCATCACAGAATCAATGTGATGGTGAAGCAAATGTTTTGCACGCCAGCCAGAGCATTCACACACGCACAGTCCATTTTTAAAGAGTAACAAGAGATGCACTTTGCTGTAACACTCACGAAGAGGGAAAAATGTTTTGGATAATGCAGAAGGTGTACGTCTGGGACTTGTAATGCTCTGAAACATTCAATTCATAAGAAACAGAGTTTGCATCTGAATCCATATTTTTCTAGCTCCAAAGCTCATGTTTCCTGACTGCACTATGCTGCTTGTTCTGGTTGTTTTAATAATATAACTGTAAAAAAAAAAGCTAAGAAACCCAAAGGGCTCCAGGGAAAAAGAAAAAGGAAAATAAGCCCATATATCTGGGCTGATAGGGTTCCTGGTTCCATTCATGTTTCCTTCAAAACAAACCTGAGACGAGACTTTAAGCGTGGAGAAGTGGAGGAAAAGCCATGGATGTGCCTATGAGCGTATTGCCACCCAGCGCATCTGCCACCCCTCCTGGGAAGCCAGACGACCCACTGCAGAATGGCCCACAGGTGACCAGAGGAAGGTGAGCTGTGAACTGTGATTTGCTCATTAATGCCCCTCCCCCACGAAACCCGGGCCTTACTCCCCAGGACCTGCAGTACATGTGGCAAAAGGAGTTTTACAGATATGACTAAAGAATCTTGACACCGAAGGATTCTCCTGGATTATCTCAGTGGCCCAAACAATCATAAATGCTTTTACAAGAGTGGAGCACGAGGAGGGTCAGAGTCAAACAGAAAGGGGGTGAGGATTTGGAAGACACTGTGTTATAGCACTTGAGGAAGGAGAAGGGACCATGAGCCAAGGCAAGCAGACGGCTTCTGGAAGCTGGGAAAGCAAGGAGAGAGTTTTTCCTTCACAGACTCCAGAAGGCAAGCAGCACTGCTCACACCTTCCTTTTAGCCTTTACCATTCCTTTCACACCTCTGATTTCCCAGAATTATAAAATAATAAATTTTCATTGCTTAAAGGCATTAAGTTGGTGGTAATTTGTTACAACAGCAATATGAAACAAACTCATTCACACGAGCATGCTTATGTGATGTTGATTTGTAATCTACTGACTCTGCTCCACTGGTTGCAGGTTGCAAAGCAAGTTCTCACAGCCAGAGAATGCTTCCAGGCTGGAGACGAGGGGGGCTGTCTGCCTGTAGGGAACTGCTGTGAGTGACTGGGTGCTAAATTGGGGTGTGAGCTTCCTGACAATTAAGAAGAAAAAGAAGAGAAAGAATTTCTTTTTCCCTCACTCTCTTCTTCTCCTTCTCCCTCTCCTTTCTCTCTCCCTCCTCTCCACCATCCTGCCCTATAAATACTGCCTTATTAATACTTCCTTTCAGTGAATTATTTTGCCTTTTGAGACTGGGATTCTCTTTGTAGTCCAGGCTACCTACTAAGTGTTATGATTGGGTATAGGCAAGTGCTACCATGCACAACCCAACTAAGTTTTGTTTTATTTTATTTTTGATCAGTCACAGGGCTTGAATTTGGGGCCTTGGCACTGTCTATGAGCTTTTTTTTTTAATTTTTGCTCAAGGCTAGTACTCCACCCCTTTGAGCCACATCTCTATTTCCATTTTTTTTGAGTAGTTAATTGGAGATAAGAGTATCACAAAGACTTTTCTACCTGCGCTGGCTTTGAATCATGATCCTCAGATTTCAGCCTCCTGAGTAGCTAGGATTACAGGTGTGAGCCATGGGTGCCCAGCTATTATTAAATTCTTAAAGGGATTTATTGCACAGGACTTTATTTAATGCATAGTGGGTTTGATGCGAGTTTAAAAGAAACTGTAGAAAGTCCTTTCTGAATCATCTCTATGTAAAAGTAAACGGCAACACATTCCACCCTAATTTAGGGACATTGTCTTTGTGGTGGGTGAGTTCTCCCCTTCTCGCTAGATGCAAATCTCCAAACATATTGGGGAATGGATGCCAACGCAGTGTTCTCCTATCTGGAGCAGGGGCTAGCCACACAGAACTGATTAAACTGAGTGACTAGGCAGTGACACTGTTTTGGGGTCTTGGGGTGGAGAGTGCTAAGCTGGGGGTCCCATCCAGGTGGTCTCCCTGCTGATGCCCTGCTGTGGAAGCTGGAATGGCCACTCCATCCCCCCATGGAGGGCGCTTTAGTGAACAGCATTGGAATGCATGGAACAGAGCCCTCAGCAGCCCTTCTCAAGCAAGGTGACGACCATATGATCAGGAAGAAGGGTCCGTTGGCTTCAAAGACAGAAAACAGAGGCCAGGCAGATTGTGTGGGAGCGGAAAAGCACCAGGGACCAGGCTGCTCCTCCTTCCACCTGCTTTCTCAAAACCTGTCCCTGCTTCTCTCTGAGCAGCTACTCCGATGTCTTCCCTAGCCCAGACTGCACGTGACCTCTCAGGTTCCATCATTCACCATCTGCTCCACGTCCTCTGGGTCCCAGTATCACATGCTCATGGATGGGGTCACTAGAAACCTGGGCATCCACCCAATGGCTGAGTTCCTTTGATCAGGCATATTCCCAATGGGTGAAGTCCTTTCAATCAAGTGTACACTCCGTCCAATCAGCCAACGGAAGGAGGAGCTTTTAAGAGACCAGGAAAAAGGGCACTATCGTATAGGAAGCCAGGCTTCGGGTGTGTAGGTCAGAAGCCAGCTGTGCCTGTGCTTTTCAATCTAAAGGAGGGCTTCAAAAAGGCCCAGGGACACTCTCTGAAAAACAAGTGTGATCATTACGCAGGCCTAACACCTCAGCCCCAACACCCAGCTCGGAGACTCCACAGCGCCCTCCATCAGGAAAGGGAGGCTGGTTTTCACTCCATGGATCTGAGCCTGCTTTATCACTGACTTCCTAATAGAATTCAACTGAAACGACAGTGCCGCAGTTTAAGCTGAGGACTCGAAGGACCTGCTCTGTCTGGCTACTCCTCCCTCCTTGTCTTCTTCCTCTCCCCCATTCCTCTCCTTTCCCCTTCTCTCTTCTGATGCTGCCTTAGGAACAAGGAAGGCTGTGGGAATACACAGGGAAAGCCCACCTTGAGCCAGTCCCTCCAGCAAGGCTATCCCTGACCAGACAGTAGATCTTAGGGGGATGAATGTGCTCCAGCAAAACCAGTCAGGCTTTCCCACAGCAGAACTATCTTCTGGGTCTTGTAAACTGGTGCTTGGAGTAAATGTATGTTGCAGGAAGTGGTGGGTGGAGGGGAATGTTGAACTCATGGCCTTTGTTCTCACTTGGCTTTTTCCACTCAAGGCTTTGCTCTGTACCACTTGAGCCATACCTCCACTTCTGGCTTTTTGATGATTAATTGGAGTCAAAACTTTTCTGCCTGGGCTGGCTTCAAACTGAGATGCTCAGACTTCAGACTCTTGAGTAGCCAGGATCAGAGGCATGAGTCACCAACTCCCCACAATGTGTGTGGATTTCAACAGAGCTTTAGGATATTTTGTTACACAGCAATAGCTAACCACTACAGCAAGGTAAGGAAGGGCCCTATTAGTTTAGCTTTAATGGGCATCATCTCCCCCTAAGGAGTTACTCCTCTTCTACTGCAGCCCCCAACACCAGCCCGAGTGCCACACCACCAATATCCCATCCCATCTTCAGCATGGGTTGTTAGAACTGACCTCCTGAATTCACAGGATATTGCTCACAGGAGACTTTGGGCTAGGCATGCAGCTCATCCCTGTAATCCCAGCTACTCAGGAGGAAGAGGTTAGGAGGGTCACTATTTCAGGCTAATTTGGCAATTTGTAATTTGTAATGCAGCTATACAGGAGGCAGAATTAGGAAGGCAGTGGTCCAGGCCAGCTCAGGCAACAAAAAAAGTAAGACTTTATATGAAACATAACTAAAACAGAAAGTACTAGAAATGTGGATCAAGTGGTAGGGCACCTGCCTGGCATGCACAGGGCCCTGAGTTCAAACCCTGGTACACTGAGAGAAAGAGATACCAAGACTGAGGCTGGCTTTTGCTCAAGGCAGATTTCCTCAGCAAAGGTCAGATTAGCCAGCAAGAGCTGCCGGCTCTCAACACTCTAATACGATCAGATGTTCCTGGGTGCTACAGCAGCAGGGACGTGACCTGCGGTTACCCAGAAGTCAAATCGAGTCAGAGTCCAGCTGGTAGGGAATGGAGATGCCTTTGGGGAGGGTTATTTGTGCTTAGAAAAACATCTGTAGCTTTATTTCTTTTAAGATTCTCATATAAACTATGACTCAACAAAGTCAAGAACTCCAAATGCAGAGAGATGGCTGGAGCCACATTGCCTGGGCCTTCTACGGCAGTGTTGCTACCAGTCCATCCCTGTGCGGTACTCAGAGTACTTATTGTTATGTGTGTATATTATTCCTTCAAGAAGCTGTAACTGTATTATAGGACCCATGTCATTTCTCCCGTACAGGGTTTTCACTCCGGCTATGACTGATGGCCTCTATTTCCACTTAGGGTAGAAATAGATTGACTATACCCCACTGAAACACACATATTTCTGTAGTTGTAGGATACTATATATTGACACTGCAGCTCTGTCTCTGTTACCTTTGGTCCTATAGATAAAAGTTACTTTCTATAAACAAACTATAGTTGTGCGGTAACTGCAATTATCTCACTATGTCTATATGTTGCTGTGGCCATGTACCTGACTGTGTTGTTATGGGCAAGGCTCCAATTGTATTACTGTATCTCTATATTTGGGCCATTGCATTTAGGCATGGCACTTATTACTGAAGCCATGTTTTGTTTTTGTTTTTTTAATATTTTATTATCAGGGTGATATATAGAGGAGTTACATTTACATTCTTTTTTTTTTTTTGGCCAGTTGTGGGGCTTGAGCTCAGGGCCTGAGCACTGTCCTTGGACATTTCTCAAGGCTAGAGCTCTACCACTTGAGCCACAGCACCACTTCCAGCTTTTTTTCTATGTATGTGGTACCAAGGAATTGAACCTGGGTCTTCATGGATGCTAGGCAAGCACTCTACCACTAGGCCAAACTCCCGGCCTTCCTACTCAATTCTTACAACACCCCTGCAAAGGTAGATATGGTTGCACCCATTTCGCAGATGAGGAAACTGAACTGCAAAGTGTAAGTTACTTGTACCCAGAAACACACGAGCAGTATGTGGCTGTAGATGGCACAGGAAAAACCCTTGAGTCCATGTCTGATTATTGTCATGGATACTATATATTAACTCTATGGAATTTGACATATGCCTGGATGTGCAGCACCTACAATGCAGGAAATGGCTCATTGTGTCAAGATTTTTTAAAGACACTTGCTGGATGTAGAATATCAACTATCAACTTCATTCTCTGACACTTTTGTTGAGTTAGGAGCTCCTGAATGCCGCAACAATTAAGTTACTAAAAGAACCTTGATTGAATGAGCAGACAATAAATTTAAAGAACAATGAAATTCATTCTCCTAACTCTCAATAAATTTGCAAATAGAGAGATAGTTACATGAGCTTAATTGTTGATGAGCTCTGTGCTTATGAACTTTATTGATCCTATAACTGCCTGCAGGCTAGGAAACCCTCAGGGCCATGACAGATGCTCTCCCAGGGCCCTGTTCCACCCCCCTCCCTACTACCCCTCCCACCTTGGATGGGGCTCCTTCTCCCTCCTCTCCCCGTTCCCTGGCCTCTGCTCTTACCTGTTCCCTAGGAGAACCTCAGGTCTCCATGGAGGCTCAGAAAACCCTTCCAGAGCATCCTGCCCAGTTCAATTTCTCTTGGCCTCTGCCTTCTGTCTATTTTCTTTCTGTGTCTGGGAGTGAGCTCTATCAGAGTGAGCCAATATGGCCAGGGTCTGGAGCTGGAGTCCGCAGGGATGAGGGTTTCTATGTGTCAAATCTGTGTTCTTGAAAGAGTCAGCTCCAGACAGGCTTATGAAATTGGCTCCCCTGGTCTCACTGACTGCAGCCCTGGATCCAGGTCTTAAGTTTGCCTGCCTTTTCCAGAGCATTCCATGACACTAACTACCTCAACTCCCATCTGAGCTACTCATGGTCCCTTCACAGCCCTCCCAGCCTCCTTCCTCAGCTGCCACTCTCTGGAACCAAACTCTGTCTTCCCTTCAAGTGCTTTAACAGGACAGATACAGAGTTAGAGTGGACCCCCTACTCCCCTCAAGGCTTGGAAATACTGAAATGCAGAGAGTAGGGCTTCCTTGAATGGAAGCCTAGATTGTTAATAGGTCTCATTTTGAATATTCATAGTGTTGAGAAGCTTTTGATCAAGAAGGTAGACCCTTTTGGACGTCCTTCTAACTTAAGGGGAAGCAGATATAGGACACACACAGTACAATTGCTCCTTTCCATGCCCATTGCAGACATCGCTAATCAATGACAGACTCTCTCATACAGAGCCTGGACACAGCTTCAATATCCTTCTCAGTCCAAGTCTCCTCATACCACCAGTTGACTAGAAGTGGATATAAAACAAAATCTATTTCCTGTCTAGTCAACTCATTCATTGTACAGAAATAGTAACTGAGGCCCAGAGAAAAAGTAAATGGCCCAGGTTCACACAAGTCAGAATCTGGAGTTCCTAGCCTCTGACCCAAGCTGTGAGGGCAGAGGCTGCAGCCACGCTGGGGAGTAGAGCTGGGGATGACTGACTTCTAAGAAACACCAAAGCACCAAACAAAGAGCAGCCAATGAGAGCCCTGCTCCTCCACCCACAGTTTCCATAGCAACCCACTGGTCCCCTAATTTGGGGTGAAGATAGAGAATAGGGCTTCCAAAGTGTTTCGATTCAGAAATAAACCAAAACCAAGCTGTTATACTTATTAATATGACTGTCTTCATGGTGGCCTCATGAGCAGAGGCTATTACTACCTCTACTTTTCCAGTGTGGGGACAATCCATGTCTTGTCCCAGTCAACATGGCAAGCAAGTACCAATACAAGGATATTAACTCACTGTGGCTGCAAAGTTGATGGACCTTACCACTGACCTCTGACCAGTGCAGGAACACATACACACATGCACACACACTTGAATATGCACATACACCTGCACACATGCATACGCACACATACCCCACACACACCAAGGGCCCTATGAAAGTGCAATGTCTCCTGAAACCCCAGTGTCATCGAATCTTTCCCTGTTTTCCTCTTCTTGGTGGGAGGGCAGTGGTTATCCTGCAGGCAGTGGGCTCACCTGGACCCATCCCCACCAAGGTATGATTCTCAAGGTGTGGGGTTCATGTGCACAAATGAGAGAAGTGACTGCCCTGCCGGGGATGGGAGTCTGCCTTGCAGAGGAAAGGCTGGTCTGCAGAGGACTGCGCTCAGAGCCATAGACTGTCTAGTGGCTGGGATTAATGAGGCTTCCCTGTGTGTGTGGAGAGGTGATTAAGGAGCTTGTAGCCGCCTCACCTCCCATCAGTAAAACAAAGGCTCTCTTCACAGGCTTCCTAGGGAGCAGGAAAAGGGGTCCAGAAGCCTATATCCTACTCAACTTTTTTTTTTGCCAGTCCTGGGCTTTGAGTTCAGGGCCTGAGCACTGTCCTTGGACTTTCTCAAGGCTAGAGCTCTACCACTTGAGCCTCAGCACCACTTCTGGCTTTTTTCTATGTATGTAGTACGAGGAATTGAACCCGGGTCTTCATGCATGCTAGGCAAGCACTTTAACCACTAGGCCAAACTCCCGGCCCCCTACTCAACTTTTTATTGTCCCAGCCCCAATCTAGAATCCCTCCCCACTGCTGCTTGTGTTCTACACAAGTATTTATTGAGCCACTAGCATATGCCAGTCACCCTGCCAGCCCAGGAAGACAGAGAGGCAGTCAGGACAGGAGCAGCCTCTGTCCTCATGTAGTTCACAGATCTGGAAGGAAGATGGGCATTATGGGACAGAGTTCATGGTGGTTTCATTCATTGCCTGGCAGAGAAGTACAGGATCTGACACCTATGGCCCAGGTGCCCAGGGAGTGGCTGTGGGGATGGGCCTGGGACGCAGGAGCTGGAGCTGGGCTGGTCACACTGAGTTAGAGGACACCGAGGAGGTCAGAGCAGAACTGATGGTGTGTGGCTAGGTGCAGTTTCCAAGGAAGGAGATAAAATGGAGCAAAGATTGCTCTCTGAGAGGAGCCGCCGCAAGCAGGAGGCAGGTGGAGTGCGTACAACATGGATGCAGGAAAAGAGGAGAAGAAAGGGCTGGCAGAAGAAAGTGTCAGTTGCTGCCCAGAGATCTTGTAAGACAAGGTACCAAGGCTTGACTTTGGATTTGGTAAATGGGTCACCAGTGGCCTTGGTTGGTGTAGGTTAGGTGGAGACAGAGTAAAATCGGAGCAGGTGAGGAAGGCGTGCATGGAAAGGAAGCAGGTGACAAGAAGACAGCCCATCTTCATTGGCCACAACTACTTCAGTGGTGTCTGGGCTGCCATGTGGGGATGAAGGTCACTACGGCGTATGGCCCACAAAGTCCATGTCAAGAGCACGGGGCAGGGCATCTCCAGGCTGGCGTGCAGATCCCAGCTCTGCTGATCCCTGCCTGGGTCTGACCTGGATGAGTCACCCCACTTCTTTGAGCTTCAGGATTCTTTTTGTTTTTGTTTTTGTTTTCGCCAGTCCTGAGGCTTAAACTCAGGACCTAGCACCGTCTTTGAGCAGCTTTTGCTCAAGGCTAACACTACCACTTGAGCCACAGTCGGAGCTATCACTTGCGGCTTTTTCTGTGTATGTGGTACTGAGGAATCAAACCCAGGGCATCATGCATGCTAGGAAAGAGCTCTACCACTAAGCCACAGTCCCAGCCCCAGTTTTATTTTCTTTTTGAAGGAGTCTGCACATCAGGAATAAGGAAGCTTCTCTCTTTCAACTCTGATGGTAACGAAGGTGGGAGGGGAGAGAGCAGGTGTGGATCCTGCTCAGGACTGGGGATGGTACTGCCCTGTAATATGGAGTCAGGAAACGAGAGGAGTGGTAAGGTGAGCAGGGGTCTGGCTGGTGAGGAGCTGATGGTAGACTGGGAGGGGCTATGAAATGAAGAAGAGCCGGCAAGCCTGGGGTCACATGGAGAGCCTGGCAGAGGTGAAATAGAGGAAGGGTGGGCCACCATACCTCCTTCTGATCAGGTCAGATCTGAGGTCTGATTTCACTGTCCCTTTGCTTTCTTTGTGATGTTAATCATCTTGCTTCAAGTTCTCAGCCTTATTTTTACCCATCTACACAATGGGACCCATAATCCCTATCTCAACCTAACACCTAGAAAGTGAAGCTCTTCAAAGGTTTTTCCAGCAAGACTCTACCCCTTACCTGCAGCACACTGGCCCAGCCCACCTCTCCAGCCTCAGCCCAGCCACTGTGCCCAAGCCCTAGTTCCCTTAGTGTCACAATAAACTGAATGATAACCAAATGCAGTGGTTCACAACAGGCGTATCTCCGAGTCCCCTGGGGTTGTGCTCATCAAGCTGGACTGGCTGGTCTGGTTTCAGATCACAAATGACGTCCAGATGCCTAGACATGCCTTTTCACGCCTCTGGGCACTCCAGAACAGGTCCTCTTTCTAGCAATGACAGAGCCTAAGACCACGGATGCACCCACCTCCTAACAAGAGCAACTAAGATGTCAGCTAGCATACTATTGGCCAAAGCTGGCCATGTAGTCAACCCTGACTACCACCCTGGAACATGTGCTCCCGACATTATGAGACCATGGCGAGGTGTGGGCCTGTCATAGAGATGCCAGGAAGTAAAGAGTTGTCATCAGTAATTCCATCCACTAAGTCCTATAACCTCCATCTCTGATCAGTCTCCCACAACCCCTTGTGCCCCCCACCCTGCCATTTTATCCAAGCCTGTTTCCTCTGCCTAGAATGCTTTCCCTACTCCATCCTCATTCAGCACAAGACAGGCTTCTTTTTTATCCTTTGATAAAAGGAACTTAAACATCAACCCTGTAAGAGGCTGGGAAATAGAGCCTTGCAACTTACCCAGGGAAGGAATGAAATAGAGTCTGGTGACCATATCACTTTGTCTCTGTCACCACCACGGGATCATATAGAATAGAATTCTCCATCCTCTGAATAAGCCAGCTACCAACCTTGGGCAGAGAATGGGGCCAAGACCCCAAAGAAAGAAGTCTAGGAGTTAGAAAACAGAGAAACATACAAGAAGAAACCAGGGAGAGAGGGAACAAAGGGGACCAAGGAGAGATGCTCAGAATAAAAAGTGGCAGATCCAGGTCAAAGGAAGCCCAGAAAGGACACAGAGAAGAAAGGGTCACAGAGCAAGCCACAGAGGCTGTAGCAGAGAAATGAGGCCCAGAGGGCCTGACCAAGAGGACAACTAAGCAAGCGACGGAGGGAGCGAGGGAGCCAGCGCATCTTCTCACAAGTGCAGAGTCTGCAGCCTCTCTCCCCACCATCCCATTCCTCTGGCTGTCACCCACACACACAACAGAACCAGAAATCTAATTTGGCCTTTGTCAGCTCAGTAAATGGTATTTGTTAGGGGGTGATTCCCTGTAAATAGACGAAAATTCTAAATTGGAAACCCGCATTTGCCACCGGGGACTCGTTCTCCTGAACTCCAGGCCCTAGTCCACAGCAGCGGGCAGTCATTTTTCCAGCACTAATGCCAGTGACAAATGGAGCAGCACCAGACTGCTTAGGCAGCATCTCCAACAACCAACACTGCTAGCCCCAGAGATCTAATCAGCCTAGGCCTGGCCCCTGGTCACTGCAGCAACAGGGAACTAACTAGGCCCCAGGAGCAGGAGGACAGACTCGAGGAAGTAATTACTAGAGCAGAGTAGGGAGGGGCTTAGGGGTCCACAAAGTAGTCCCTGCCCTCATTTCCTGGGGCATGGTAATAACCTCGTTGGTCCCTTGGCTATGGAGTCCAGTCTTTGTGAGAAAGAAGTCCCCAATATTACAAAGACCTTGTGCTCCCCTCTGCTCAAAAGTCTGCGTAGCAGACACCCTTCAGCCTGTGTCACCTCCATCTGCCCACCCCTGGTTACAGTCACAGTGGTGGAGAACCATTGATCCAGACTCACATCTCTCTCACACTGAAAATCACTCCTCAAATGATCATTCTAAACCAGGCGCTGGTGGCTCACTCCTGTAATCCCCGCTACTCCGGAAGCTGAGGTCTGAGGATCATCGTCCCAAACTAGCCCAAGAAAGAAGATCTGTGAGACTCTCACCTCCAAAAGCTGGAAGTGAATGGATGGCTCAAGAGGTAGAGCACCAGCCTTAACTGATAAAGCTAAGGGACACTGGGCAGGCTGTGACTTCAAGCCCCAATACTGGTACACACACACACACACACACACACACACACACACACACACACACACACACATCATTCCATGTGTCTTTCTACTTTTTCCCCCAGGGAAGAAGTAGACTTTCCAAAACTTTCCAGAGGTTGAGGGCTTGCCCGGTTGTAGGGAAAGTTTATCTCAGGATCTATGTAAGAAAACGAGTATCCCAGGGCCATCCTTCTATCACGCAATGGGACTCAGCTTTCCGCGGTTCGGCTGGAGATGCTGGAACATCTTTAGGGGATTGGTGGACTTGTGGCCCCATTGTCCCCATTGCTTGTGACCACTTGCTGTTATGTCCCCTCCCCCCTCCCCATCTCACCTGTCCACTCCTTCCCTCATGCTTTCCACAAACAACCCATATTCCTCCTGAATCTTCTCCCAGTATTTTTCAAATGTATTCCCTGGAACCTCAGGGAACCTTAGGACATGTCTAACCTTTCTCTCACTCTCATTTAGATTGATTTATTTGTTTTAGGGAACAACGGCTTATTTTGGCATATCATTGCAGAGACTTTTGTCCATATTACCCAGGAGAGCATGATGAATCCGAGCAGCTTACATCATGGTGGCCAGGAAAGAAAAAGAAAAGGAGAGAGAGAGAGCAAGAGAGAGAGAAATGAAGAGAGAAAGAATGAGAATAAGAATGAGCTAGTTAAACAGAGAATATGCCTAGCTTCCCATGTGCCATTTGTTTTAATGTTCTGTCATCACCATCTTGAAATTTTTAATAAATGTTGAACAAGGAACTCCATATTTGCAATTTGTATTGTGCCCTGCGCAATTTGCACATGGCCTATATAGCTGGCCTTGCTCTGCAATCCCAGTGCTTTGTACTAAGTCTACACATGATGGATGCACAGTAGATACTGAAATAAATTGAATTGGATCTAATCTAAGTGTGGGGCCTCTGCCCGCTCCTCTGCTCTCCACCTCCTGGCTCCTCTGCTTCCTTCCTGTCCTGGGTGTTAAAAGCTGTCATTACACAGAGGAGAAGAAAAAGGAGGGCAGAAACGCAGGGCAGGGCGGGGGGGGGGGCTGCCCTTTATTCCCACTGGTCTCCAGGCCCCCTAAACTGCCCACGTCCTCTATTGGCTTGGGAGGGAGCTCCCATGTCACTCCCCACGGGAAAACCGTGGCTTTCATCTTAAAATGCCACTGCACAGTTTCGTGATGCTTAACAAAGCTCCATCTGAGATGGTTGGAAATTGCCCTGGCTCTAAACCTGATCGCAGAGAGCAGCCTTCCTCAGAGAGGAGGTTACAGGAGCCAGAACTCTACAAAGATGCGAGGTCAACAGAGGACTGGAGAATTCGAAGCCAACAGATCTTAGACAAGACACTGCTCTAGATGCGGAAGGTTTGGCCAGGAAATGAGATCGAAAGGAGGGGTGGGGAAGGGGGAGAATACTTTTCTTAATTGGAAAAACAAAATGTTTAAGACAGCCTCAGGAAAAGAGAGTGTGTGGAGGCCATGATTCCTCCCTCTTCTGTTTTCCTCCCCTCTTGTGAAAAGGGGAAGGTACAGGACTCTGAGCTCAGACAAAAGAGACCAGAGGCCTTTCCAGGGATTTGCAGAAAGCAATCAGAGATAAGGCTCTTTCGTGGGGCAGTTAAAGCTGCAGGACAGAAAGGCCTGGGTCTTACACATCTTGTCTAGCTGACCCCAGGTCCCAAAAGGGGCTCTGAGAAGCCTCAGAGATGCCAAAATTAAATTGCTTGGAAAAGGAGAGAAGAGTCAAAGTAAAATTAAGCTTAATTATTAGCAGTTAAGGGCTAATGAGGGTGCCTGATTTACCTGAGTGTTTGGCTATTTCTACATCTTGCACTAAATTACCTATCACTTTTTATTTGTACTCATTAGATTGGTTAATTGTTAGACTTTGTTATTTAATAAATTCTACTACTATACACACACACATACACACACACACACACACACACACACACACACACACACACACACACACACACACACTATGGCTAGAGAACGGTTCCGTTTTTCTGTTGTTTCTGTAATGTGTAGACTTGACATTAAATCCCCATAATTATCCACCACCATGAAGAGGTTTTTCACTCGGGGTGATTCTAGCTCAGATCCCACAGCCCATCTGGTGGCAGCTAGCCAGATTGCATGCCAACTCAATGTATGCAAAATCATGCCTGGAGAAACCATCAACTTCAAATGCCCACGTGGACACAGTGGCCAAAAGCAACAGAGGGCAGGGATAGGAGGGACGGATAGCTGATGCCCCTGGAAGAGGGAACATGAGGAATGACTATTTGGGGGTAGGTCCCAGGGGTGACAGCCCCTCCACGGGAGGGGCTAGCCTGTGCAAGAAGGAAGAGAGCAGCAGGGGGACCCGAGCCAGCATGGGAATCAAAGTTCAGAAACATTGCTTGAGTAATGGAGGGGTAAGGGACAGAGAAATCTCCCAGAACAGTATCCCAAAATGGCAGCCTGAGAAAATCTGGAGGAAGTTGGAGGCAGAAAAGAAACAAGTTCTCAGGCTGTACCCGGGTGGCTCATGCCTGTGATCCTAGCTATTCCTATGGTTGATCTCTGAGGATACAGTTTGACGCCCGCAGGCAAGTTCCTGAGATTCTTATCTCTAATTAACCACCAAAAAGAAAAGAAAAGAAAGAAATAGTAAGTAGAGCTGTAGCTCAAATGTGTCCACCTTGAGCAAAAATGCTTAGGGACCATACCTAGACACTAAATCAGATCCCAAGATTAACATGCACACACACACACACACACACACACACACACTTCCACTGACTTTAATCACTCAAAAATGTGTGTCAGGCTTGGCATAGATGAACAGCAGGGAAAGCTAGAGGCCATCAAGTGTAGGACCTCAAATACCATATATGTCTCGGAGAACCCCACAACACCCAGCTCCTCCTGCTCCTCCCCTCATCCATGAGCTAAATCCCTGCCAGCTCCCATCAAGAGAGAGTTCCAGGCATCTTAGAATTAGCCTCCGGGGTAGAAGCAGTTAACTCCTTGTAACCTCATCTCTGCCCACTGGCTCAAGAGGTAGAAACCTCATGCTGGCTTTGTGAGTCCAGCAGCCAGCAGTACAGGGACAATCAGCGATAGTAGGGGACATTACAGGGACATGCTTAGGTGTAACGGACCCAGAGAATGTCTCTCTGGACAGCCAGCAAGCCATCTCTCAGGGCTGGATCCTTGGCACCAGACACCCACCGAATACACCAGAAATCAAGTCAGCCAAGCTCAGGGAAAGGGCTGCTTCTTCCAGACTCCAGGCACCCCTTGTCTGCATGTACCTCAGAGTCCCTGATCCCTGAGCAAGCAGGACCTATCAGGGGCCTATCCTGGGTCCACTGCAGCTGCCACCATCTTGAGTCACAGCCTTTTGAGCCTTTTCCTATCTTCAGGGAAGGGTCTAAGTCCATGTACCTCAGATGGTGGGGTACCTGGACACGTGAGCCTCTGAACATTGGCTGTACCCTGCTCCAGAGCCCCTACAGCCAGTGGCAGGAAGGTAGGTGGGCTAGCAGGACAGACCCCAACTGGCATGAAGAACCCTGAACTGACCTCACCAACTCTAAGTCACATTATCAGAACATCCCAAGATGTCTCCCAAAAGAAAGAGAAAAGAAATGATAGGGGAAGAGGGGCCCAAAGTTACCCAGAGATGAGATTCCTGAGAACAGAGGTCTGAGGCAGGAGGCTAAGCCCCCAAGACTGAGGCAGAGGTGGCTTGCTGAGGTGGCGCCCACAGGAAGGTTCTAGAAGATGGTAGGCTGAGAAATGAGTCAGTTCTTGTTGCTCTGAATAATTCACGGGGCAGCCAGATGGCATATGCTTCCTCTGAGTGGCATAGCGGGAATTCCAGCCTCCTCCTTCTCTGCTCCCTGCCAGTCACCCAGGAAACCAGCTCTGGGAGAAAGCACTACCTGGGCCCCAGACCTGACAGGAGGATGGGAAGTGGGGGAGGACAGTCACGAGGTCCAGTCAAGAGTCAGCTCTGCTGGTCACTGCCAGGTTGGGAGGCAGAAAAAGAGGAGGCTGGGACCCGAGGGTGTTAAATCATGAAGGGACCGCAGCGGGAAGTGCTAGCAAGCTAACTCGGGAATGAGAATAGAATGAGAGGATGGGCAAAGGTGGGAACAGGGCCATGATGAGGTAATGTCACCTTTGCTTTCTTCCCAGGCTTCGTGCCCGGCTTCCTCCTGGGCCCAGCTCTGTCTGTCTCTGTCTCTGTCTCTCTGTCTCTCTCTCCCTCTCTCTTTCTCTCTGTCTCTCTCTCCTTCCCTCCTTCTCTCTTTCTCTCTCTCTGTCTCTCTCTCCCTCTCTCTGTCTCTCTCTGTCTCTGTCTCTCTCTCTGTCTCTCTCTCTCTGTCTGTCTCTGTCTGTCTGTCTGTCTGTCTCTCTCTCTCTCTCTCTCTCTCTCTCTCTCTCTCTCTCTCTCTCTCTCTGCCTCTCTCTCTCTCTCTGCTTGGCTCAGGCTCTGTGGAAAATTCAGTGAACCCTGGAATTTTCAGAGCACTATTTGAAGTAGCTGGAGCACATCCAGCCTCATGCTCGGAACAAGCACTCTGGCTCAGAGATGCCAGCAACTCCTCTGTGTCATCCTTTCCAGCTACCTTCCCCACAGGCACCTGGCTTCGGGGCCAGGTCATGTCACCCGGATTGCCCTGTCTCCTCTTCAAACATCCCAAGCCCTGTTTGTGCGAGCCAGCTCTCTGTTGGTACAACAACATACCTGAGAGCACTCAGAAGGAGGAAT
This sequence comes from Megascapheus bottae, assembly GCF_031878675.1. NCBI lineage: Eukaryota > Metazoa > Chordata > Mammalia > Rodentia > Geomyidae > Megascapheus > Megascapheus bottae. Next base: position 61,794,178 of record NC_143514.1, read on the forward strand.
GTTTTGTCCTGGCTCACAGCTTCAGAACGTTCAGTCCATGGTGGCTTGGCCACACAGCTTTGAGCCTGTGCCCAAGCAGCACACCGTGACCAGGAGCACAGAGCACAGCGGGCTGGTCAGCTCATGGTGGCCAGGAAGCAAAGTGAGAGGAAGAGGCGGAGCCAAGGCCCTAACAACACCTTCAAGGGCACGCCTCCAGTGACCATGTCCTTCCACAAGGCCCTGTCTCCTCAAGGTCCCATCACGTCCCCACAGTCCCAGCAGCTGCATGACATCTAAACCGTAACCCTGCCCTGGTTCATATGAGGCCCTCGCATCTTCAGCTTGCTTCCCAAGGCTGGAGGCTTCACATTTACCTCACAGAGTAGACAGTGCCACATCTTATCATCAGAAACTTCTACAGACTGGACAAGACGGGTGGTGTCGTGATAAAATAGGCCTTTTCTGATACGTGAGCTGAGGTCTAGCCCCTTGTGCATTTGAACATATACCCAGGTGTGGTACCAAGGGCTGTGCAAGTGACTTAACTTCTCCAAACCTTGGCTTGGTTTCCTTCTCTGTAAAATGGGGAAGCCCTTTCCCTGAGGGGTTAAGTAAACTCAGGGCATATCAAGGGCACCTAAAAAGACATGACTGTTGTCATTGAATGTCATATGCAACATTGCGTTACAACATACATGTGCACATTTCTGTATTGCCTTGGTGTATGTTTCACTGCTACAATCAAATACTTGAAGCAAGCTAACTGTATAAAGAAAGAATGCTTACTTAGCTTGTAGGAGACTAAAGATCTGAATAGGATGGTGCTGGCTCCACCGTGGCTGTATCTTGTCACACTGGTGGCAGTGGCAGAAGAAGGAAGCAAGGAGGGAAAAAACATCCTGAAACAGAAAGCCAGAGAGAAATGTAGTGGCTGTCTTACTCCTAGAGTTCAACTCTCATAAGAACAAGTTTAATCCTTTCTGAGGTTACGCCCCCCCCTCAATGACCTAAAGTCCTCTCACCAGGCCCCACCACGAACAAGTCTCATCACCTCCTTTATTGCCACTGAGGACCTAGATTACAACACATGCACTTTTTTTGGTTTGGTCTTTTGAAGCAGGGTCTGGCTACACAGCCCAGATTGAGTTTGAGTTTACAATCCACCTGCCTCAGCCTACCTACTCCTGGATGACAGGCTTACCTCACTGCACTCAGCAGTCCATACATGAACTGTCAGGGTAAATACTCCAGCCATGTTCAAGCCATAACACATGACTTGGTCCTTCCTGAGACACAGATGCTATTTTCTGACCAGCTCAGCTGCACAGAATTCCATTTGTCAAAAAGCCTAAAGCATTAGAAGCTTCATTCCATTACCAAATGATGATTATTGACTGAGAAAGCTTTCATTTTTTTATTCAAATCTTTTGATCAAACATGATTATTTTATTGTGCCACTCAATTATATAAGGTTGCATTTTCAGTTCTCGATTAAGAGAGTGACTTTAGACGTAAAAAGGTACAATAAAAGTAATCACTACAGCTGGGCTCTGGCGCCTCACACCTATAAATCCTAGCTACTCTAGAGGCTGAGATCATTTTCAGGCTGGAGGCCTTCACATTTACCTCACACAGTGGACAAGGCCACATCTTATCATCAGAGACTTCTGCAGCCTCGACAAGTGGTGCTGTGGCTCAAAGTAGTGGAGTGCTAGCCTTGAGTAATAAAAGTTCAAAGATAGTGGCCAGGCCCTGAGTTCAAGCCTCACAACCAACAAAAAGTTTTTTAAAAATCATTACATACGTTTCAATTTGCCCCAAAGTTTCTATTTTTTTCCCATTCTCTAAAGTAAAGTAAAACATTTGAATTTATTCAAACTAAGATTTTCAAGTTTTAGGAAATATATTTCTTGGGCCCATAGGATGAAGAACTATGCTAGAAGCACAGCACAGACCTGCGTGTTCTAGCCCCCCTCCAGCATGCAGCCTCCTCTGAGTCCCCCACCCACAACCTAGCCCTGTGAGTCTGAGAAAGAAGTTGGAGCCAGGCCCTTCCTCAAGTTCAGGGACTCCAAAGAAGAGGCTGATCCTGCCTGACTCTAGCCCCCAGCACCGATCTTCTCTCCCCGACTGCTGTTCCCCACTGTCCTGGCTGCTGTCCCTCTCACACCACTGGCAGTGGCTTGAGCTGTGTCTCCCCTGCAGAGAAATATGTGACAAGCCTAACCTGGAACTAGTAGATGAGACCTTATTTGGAAACAGGGAATGTGTAGCTGTCGTTGAGTTAAGAAGAGTTCATAGAGGATTAGGACGCACCCAAACTCCATTACTAATCCTTACAAGAGGAGAAAGATTCAGAGAGAGGCGCCAGGAGGAAGGCCATGAGAGGCTGGAGGTGGAGGCCACAGTCAGGGGCTGTAGAGGAACTATATGGGGTCCAGGAACTTGGCAAGTGGGACGGGAGGATTCGCTCCAGAACCCACAGAGAAAGCTTGGACCTGTCACACTTTGACCCTAAACTTTCAAGCTCTGGAGCTATGAGAGAATTTTAGAAGAATTGTTTTGTTTGGGAAGAGAGGTAGGGGAAGTAGGGATTTAAACTCAGGGCTTTGTGTTTGCTGTGACATTTAAGTCACAGCCCAGGTCTTTGTGCCTTCATTGTTTTTCAATAGGGTCTTGTTTTATATTCAGGCCTGCTTGGCTCACAATCCTCCTATTTACACTTCTTACATAGTCTGGCATGACAGGCGAGTATCACTGTATGAGCCTTTCACTGGGTGAGATGGAGGGGGATCTCACAAACTTTTTGCTGGGACTGGTCTTGAACCATGAGCCTCCTGATCTCTGAATCCCAAGAAGCTAAGGTTACAAACTAGCATACCAGGCCCATTTTGTTGTTGCTATTCCATTTTAGTTATTTGATTTTAGCGCTGGTCCTGGGGCTTGAACTTGGCGGCTGGGCACTGTCTCTGGCTCAAGGCTAGCACTCTACCACTTGAGCCACAGCTCTACTTCTGGGTGTTGGTATTGGTTAATTGGAGACAAGAACCTCATAACCTTTCTTTTCCAGCTTGGCTTTGAACCATGATCCTCAGATCTCAGCCTCCTAAGTAGCTAGGGTTACAGGCGTGAGCCTCCAGTGCCTGGTTATGTTGTTTTATTTTTAAGCCATGGGATTCTTTAAAAATCCTTTTCTATAGCCCCCCTTAGGAGGCCCTCCCCGACTAAGGAGACCATGTTTCAAAAGCAAAATACAGACAAAAGGACTGAAAGTGTGGCTCAAATGGTAGAGTATTGAGAAAGCTCTGACAGAGAAGGGGACACGGGGCTGCTCCAGCCCAAGTCCTGTCACCTGCAATTGCTCCTTGATGTCATCAGACTGTGTGCCCTGATTGTGGAGTGGGGAAAGCTGCCGCCTGCTGTACCAGTTAGGGTCTCAGCAGGAAGCAGATGGCACACTCCAACTGGGTGATTTAAGGAGATTGTATAAGGTCTGTTAACAAAGGTGTGAGCAGGCTGTACAGACCCACCTTGTGGGATGTGGGGATTGGATCACAGGGAAGGAAAATGGACAGAGACCTTGCTCAGCCAGCTGGACAGAGCAAAAGAAGGAAATGACCCCACCTTATCTCCTCCCTCCTTCCACTCTCCTGCTAGGCTTCCCATTGACTGAACCCAACAAGAAGCCAGGTGGAGGGCAAGGAGTTTGGCCTAGTGGTAGAGTGCTTGCCTAGCATGCATGAAGACCTGGGTTCGATTCCTTGGTACCACATACATAGAAAGCTGGAAATGGTGCTGGGCTCAAGTGGTAGAGCTATAGCCTGTGAAAGCCCAAGGACAGTGCTCAGGCCCTGAGTTCAAGCCCCAGGACTGGCAAAAAGCCAGGTGGCCAAGGAGTCCATCCCTGGGTCTCTCCAGAGAAACCAACAGGGCAGGGGAAACAGAACAGGTGAACAAGGGCAAAGAGGAGGTCTGCAGAGGCAGACACACACTTGATGGCACCCCTCCATCACCCTACCAGTGAAAGGGGCCACAGACTCAGACTCACATGGGTGGGTGGGTGGGTGGGGGTGCTGCAGAGAAGGGGAGGCACATCTCACTGTGTCACAGGCACCCCCTTCCCTCTCCCTCCCCTCCCCTCTCCAGTGCTCCAGGTTAGAAAGTAATGGTGAAGGCCGGGTGCCGGTGGCTCTTGCCTGTAATCCTGGCTACTCAGGAGGCTGAGATCTGAGGACCATAGCTCAAAGCCAGCTCAGGCAATTAACTGTTAGAAAACCCAGAAGTGACGATGTGCCTCAAAGTGATAGAGCACTAGCCCTAGTGAAAGAGCTCAGGGACAGCACCCAGGTCCTGAATTCAAGCCACACCCTGCAGGGCGCCTGGGTCCTGGCTCGGGGCTCCAGGGACAGTCTGAAGGACAGGCAGATGGACTGGGGACCACCCTCACTGACCCCCTAACCTCCTTTGTCTCCTATCAAGCACTGTTGAGTCAAAGGTGCTGCTAGATCCCTAGGAAAGATAGATGGAGTAATCAGGGTAAATGAAATTAACATGCACAGGGTAATCAACACTCATTAGGCCAATTTAGTCAAGTGATGACCTCAGTCAGCTTTTATTTAATCATATACTTAAATGTCAAATCAATATGCAAATCTCACCCAGGCCTTTTCCAATTATAACCCATTAAAACTTTCAAGTAAATCAATGCAGCCAGACAGGGTGGGCAGGGAAGGCAGAAGAAGACAAGTTGGGCCCCCAGACAGTTGGACAGTGGGACTATGCCATCTACCACACTCACTGCACACCCACACCTAGGATCCTTATCCTGGCCTCACCATCCACCATGAGCTAATCCTTCCCCTATCCCATCCCCTATCGTCCTTCCAATGGCATTCAGAAAGGGAATGCTGCTACATACCTGAATCCCAGCTACTAAGACAGAGACAGGACTATCAAGGAAGACACAGTAGTACATGTCTACAAATCCACTACTTGAGGTACAAGTCAGAGGATCAAGGTCTGAAGGTGGTGCAGGCAAGAACATAAAACACTAGCTCTGTGTGTGTGTGTGTGTGTGTGTGTGTGTGTGTGTGTGTGTGTGTGTGTGTGTGTGTGTGTGAGAGAGAGAGAGAGAGAGAGAGAGAGAGAGAGAGAGAGAGAGAGAGAGAGAGAGAGAGAGAGAGAAGCAAGAGGACCAGGGCATGGCTCAACTGATTAGCCTAACAAGAGAGGCCTTAGTTTCACAAAAAAATTAAAAAGCAAAAACAAAGATACAAAGATAAAAGGAGGAGGAGGAGGAGGAGGAGGACGAGGACGAGGAGGACGAGGAGGAGGAGGATCTGGCATTCCCTGGTAGCTTTGCACTCCTCAGCACTGACCATTGGTTTTTGCTGTGAGCCTTGCCCCCCTAACCTTGTTGGAGCCTCCTTAGCCTTGCCCATCTGCCATCCCTGCATTTAACCCACAGGGGGAGAAAGGGGGAGCTGTGAAGAGAGCCCCTTTCCCCTCTCAGGCTGCGTGGCTTTGGCCACTCCACACTATGCACTCCTCTGTAGAGCTGGGCTATGCCTCCGTGCCTGGAAGACTGGGCCCCCTTTAGTTAACTGGTCTCTGACTGGGGAAAAGGCACTCAAATCGAGCCAGTCTTCACCTCTTGGTCTCTCATCTGCCTCTGAGACTGACAGATGTGTAACCCCAACAAGGCAAGACTCAGACAGACAGAAGAGAAGAGAAAGAGAGAAAAAATGGCCAATGGGTGCCAGGCATAATTATGCCACCTGTGGCACTGGTCCTGGGTTGCCTTCCCATACTCCTGCTCTGCAGATGAAAAGGGATTGGGGGGGGGTGGTATGTCCCTTAGTGAGTGACTGATAGACCTGGGAATGAAAGCCAGGTCTTTCTAAGGCAACATCCACCAAGCCCACTGGTTCTCCACATCCAGAAGAGCTCAGGGACCTACCACAGGAGCCCTCTCCATCAAGGATATGCCACGTGCATGGGTGGCAGGAGGCCAGGCACAGACTAGGTCCTGGATTCCTGGAGCCAGATGGGAAAGAATCAGGGAGATAGCCTGCCAGTCCCTGCCTGGCCCTGGGGTTCCTGGGTCCCTGAGGCCTCCAGTGAATGCAGGAGAAATGCAGCTATCTGAGAAATCTGCAAGGGTCCTACTAGAGCAACTACTCCAGAAGGGAATGCAGCTGACCCAGGCCAGGGCAGCGGGTGGTGGGCGAGGGATGAGGGGCCCTAGGGAGATGCACCATAATTGACTTGCACAAGGCATGGGTTGGGGTCAGGGGGAGCAGTTCCTGAAAAACACTGGAAGTGTCAGTGACTATTGCTGTGACAGAGCTGATCTGATGGCTTTGGTGAATCCAGGGCCCCCTGTCTGCAGATGGGAGGCCCCAACTGTGTAGGGCAGAGTCCAGAACTCACAAACCCACTTACAGGTGTCCAGGGCCAAGGCTGGGACCACTGAATGTAGTAGAAGATGTCCAGTCCCCTATCCTCCCTCCAGTGACCTCCCCTCAATGGCATCCAGGAAGGGTGTGATGGCACACACCTTTAACCCCAGCTATTGAGAGGCAGAGATAGGACGATCAAGGTTCTGGGCCAACTAGGCAAAAACCTATCTGGAAAACAAGGACACAGGTGGCTAGAGTCCTGATGGAGGGTCCTGGTTTGCCTGGCCCATCCTTGGTGTTACCATCAGAAGTCTGATTCTGGAGCTACCTTGGTTCTAGGCAAACCTGGATTCTGGGTCTTCCTTGAGACAGCCAGCCTGAGCTGCCCACAAGAGAGAAGAGCTGAATTCTATCCTCCAACCACAGCCCGGGTCAGGCCGAGGGGACTCCTGGGAGTTCCACAGCCCAAAGGCACAGAGAGGAAAGGAAACCCCAGGAGGAAAGCAAGACAGGGAAGGTGGGTGGAGATGACTGACAGTCAAGGCCTGCAAGGGGCATTGGAGTAGATTATCTCATTTAATGCTGGCAGCAGCCCTCTCAGGTAGCTCTGCAGTCAGTCCCTGCTGAGGAAGCAATGTGAGAAGCACCGAGGAGCTTGGATGTGTGCTGTGTGTCACAACACAGAGAAACCAACCCTGGCCTGGCAGATATGCCTCCTCCAGGCAAAGGCAGATCCGAGAAGTCCTCCTCATGCAGAGGTGCAGCCCCTTCCCAGGGCTTCAAGGAAGAAGTGGGGGTGTCACAGCCAGCTCTTGGAGGAGTGCAGGAGAGGGACAGCAGGTCTGGGGGGTGCTAGAAGTGGTCCCCAGTGATCCTGGATCCAGAGTGGGGAATCGACCAAAGCAGAGCCGCAGCCTCCAGTGGGTTGTGGAAGCTGAGTTGCCAAGGTTTCCTAAAAGGCCAAAGGCACTGAATCATAGCAGGAAAGAGCTTAAGATGCAGCGCCAAGCCCCATGCAAGAGGACTCAAGCTCCCAACACGTCCTGGGAAAAAGAAGATAAGTACAGCTGCTCCTGGTAAGCAAAAAGTCACCATTTACAGATTGCCAACATTTTCTAACCATCTATATCCTGACCACAGGCTGGGACCTCAGTTTATGGGCACCTGACAAGAAATTAGCCAAGCACAGATGGCCCACACCTGTAATCCTAGCTCCTCAAGAGAATGAGATCTGAGAAATGCAACCAACCCTGAGCAGAAAAACCCCTGAGACTCTCATCTCCAGCTCACCGCCCCAAAGCCAGATGTGAAGTGTTATGGGGTTCAAGTGTTAGTGCCAGCCCTGAGCAAGAAAGCTAAGGGATGGTTTCCAGACTATATCTAACCTCCAGGACTGGCAGAACTAAAAATAAAAAAGGGGGAGAATGAAGACCTGACCACTGGCACAGGTCCTTCCCAAACCAGAATAGTGAGACTCACCTCCTTTCAACTCTGGGGGGTTCGAAGCAGGCTCTCAGCTTCACAGACCAGACAGTAAGAGAGAGGTGGATGGCAAAGTGGCTGCCAACTGCCATGGTGGCCCAGTGGGAAGAGCAGCATTGTTCGCGGTGAGTCTAGAGCCTGAAGCAACAGTGGGAACACGGCCTGTGTACCTCCTGCAGGCCAGGTACTGTCCCATCCCTGACACCAGCCCTGCAGGAGGGAGGCAGGCCTCACAGAGAAAGAAGATGGCTCTGAGCAAGTCCTCGGAGATCCACCTGCTTCAAGGAACTCACGGCTTGCATTCTAAATGCCCGTGCTCACTGATGACTGAATTTCTCTCTCCAGCCCAGACCTCTCCCACACCGCCAGATGTGAGTTCTCAACTGCTGCCTTAACATCTACATTTGCATTTCTAACGAGCATCTTAAACTCAACAGCTCTGAGGAGAAATGAGGCTACACCTCTCCCCTCCACAAACCCTGCTTCTGCTCTTCCCTTAACTTCCAGAACACAACCCTGGATACTTCAGAGTGTACTCACAGACATGCCCTCGCAGACATGCCCTCACAGACATGCCCTCGCAGACATGCCCTCGCAGACATGCCCTCGCAGACATGCCCTCGCAGACATGCACTCGCAGACATGCCCTCGCAGACATGCACTCACAGACATGCCCTCGCAGACATGCACTCGCAGACATGCCCTCACAGACATGCCCTCGCAGACATGCCCGCACAGACATGCCCTCGCAGACATGCCCTCACAGACATGCCCTCGCAGACATGCCCTCACAGACACGCCCTCACAGACACGCCCTCACAGACACGCCCGCACAGACACGCCCTCACAGACACGCCCTCACAGACATGCCCTCACAGACACGGCCTCACAGACATGCCCTCACAGACATGCCCTCACAGACATGCCCTCACAGACATGCCCTCACAGACATGCACTCACAGACATGCACTCACAGACATGCCCTCACAGACATGCCCTCACAGACATGCACTCACAGACATGCCCTCACAGACATGCCCTCACAGACATGCACTCACAGACATGCCCTCACAGACATGCACTCACAGACATGCCCTCGCAGACATGCACTCACAGACATGCACTCACAGACATGCACTCACAGACATGCACTCACAGACATGCCCTCGCAGACATGCCCTCACAGACATGCACTCACAGACATGCACTCACAGACATGCCCTCGCAGACATGCCCTCGCAGACATGCCCTCGCAGACATGCACTCACAGACATGCCCTCACAGACATGCACTCACAGACATGCCCTCGCAGACATGCCCTCGCAGACATGCACTCACAGACATGCCCTCACAGACATGCCCTCACAGACATGCACTCACAGACATGCCCTCACAGACATGCCCTCGCAGACATGCCCTCACAGACATGCACTCGCAGACATGCACTCGCAGACATGCACTCACAGACATGCCCTCGCAGACATGCCCTCGCAGACATGCCCTCGCAGACATGCCCTCGCAGACATGCCCTCGCAGACATGCACTCACAGACATGCCCTCGCAGACATGCCCTCACAGACATGCCCTCGCAGACATGCCCTCGCAGACATGCCCTCGCAGACATGCCCTCGCAGACATGCACTCACAGACATGCCCTCGCAGACATGCACTCGCAGACATGCCCTCACAGACATGCCCTCGCAGACATGCCCTCACAGACATGCCCTCGCAGACATGCCCGCACAGACATGCCCGCACAGACATGCACTCACAGACATGCCCGCACAGACATGCCCTCACAGACATGCCCTCACAGACATGCACTCACAGACATGCCCTCACAGACATGCCCGCACAGACATGCACTCACAGACATGCCCTCACAGACATGCACTCACAGACATGCCCGCACAGACATGCCCTCACAGACATGCCCTCACAGACATGCACTCACAGGCATGCACTCACAGACATGCACTCACAGACATGCCCTCACAGACATGCACTCACAGACATGCCCTCACAGACATGCCCTCACAGGCCCATCCGCTGCCCATCCTTCTGGCCCTAATGTGAAAACAGAGTGGGGTAGGTGGAAGGAATCTCAAGTTGATCACTTCTTCCAGCCATGCACATGGGCTGCTCACCTTCCTCTGAACCACAACCACCTTCTCCCTGCAACCAACGAACATGTCTTCTCCCTGGCCTCCATCTCCTGGGACTCCCCCTCTACAGTCCAGTAGTCACATGAGATTGAGTGCCACATAACAAGCCAGACCGTTTCCTACTAGGTCCCTCTTCCCTGAGAGGACAACCCTTCCGGTACCCTGCCTGAATGTGGTCAGATAGGGTTATTTCGGGAGAGAGAGAGAGAGAGAGAGAGAGAGAGAGAGAGAGAGAGAGAGAGAGAGAGAGAGAGAGAGAGAGAGAGACAGAGAGAGAGAGAGAGAGAGAGAGAGGAGAGAGAGAGACAGAGAGAGACAGAGACACAGAGAGAGAGAGAGACAGAGAGAGACAGAGAGAGACAGAGACACAGAGAGAGAGAGAGAGACAGAGAGAGAGACAGAGAGAGACAGAGACACAGAGAGAGAGAGACAGAGAGAGAGACAGAGAGAGAGAGACAGAGAGACAGAGAGACAGAGAGAGAGAGAGGGAGGAAGGGAGGGAGGGAGGGAGGGGGGGAGAGAGGGAGAGAACATGTGGATTTTCCCCCCTTTGATCTCTTTTTGTGCGTCAGGGGTAGGAAGAAAAATATCCAGTATATACTATTTTGGTTTTGTTTTGCAAGGACTATTTGTGTGTGTGTGTGTGTGTGTATCATGGGACTTGAACTCCGGGCCTGGGCACTGTCCCTGAGCTCTTCAGCTCAAGGCTACCACCCTACCCCTGGGCCTGCATGTTGTCCCAGAGCTCTTCAGCTCAAGGCTACTTCCCTACCCCTTGAGCCACAGCCCCACTTCCCGTTTGCTAGTGATTAATTAGAGATAAGAGTCTTATGTTCTTTAGAGGCAGGGCTAGCTTTGAACCTTGATCCTCAGATCTCAGTCTCCTGAGTAGCTAGGATGACATTGTGAGCCACCACACCCAGCTATTGCAAGGACTATTTTTGATAGCAAGAGCAAACTATGTGGGGAAAAAGAGCCTCACAGACTTTCCTATCCAGGCTGGCTTCAAACTATGATCACCAGCGCTCAGCCTCCGGAACAGCTAGGAGGACAGAAGTGAGCCACCAGCAGCCCCTGGACTTTATTTCCCTTGCACTCTCTCTCTCCGCTTCATTTTCATTCAGTCCCTTTAGTGGCAGTGCAATTTGCCTTCCCCTCTCATCCAGGGGACTCGTGACCATCTCTTGGTGAGACGTAAGCCCACTGCAGTCTCCTGGGTCTTCACCCTCCCAGGCACTGTTGACCATCCATTCCCTCTCTGTTTGTCCTCTCTCCCTCTCCATCACCACTTCTCCACTCACAGAATGAATGGCAGGATTCCCAAAGTTCAGCACTGGGCCTTTTTTTCCTGCTTATTGTAAACACCCTCATCCACTTCCAATAACCCCTCTGTAATCCACTATCACTAATTCTCTAATAGTTCTATAGTCTATATCTGCAGCCCACAAGCAAGTCTCAGATTAATAATTATAATTTCTCTTGGCTGGGCCACTGCTAACTAGCATCGAAGTATGACATTATCTTCTCCCTTAGCTGTAGGGGTCTCCCATTCCCATCCAGATCCTGGGTTGTTAAATGATGCCAGCATCCCAATCGCTTCCCTCTCCTTCTACTGAGCTGTGTCATCTGCAGGTTCACTTTGTTGTCTAACTTGCAGGTGACACAGGAGCATCGCTCGAGTTTGCTCCCATCACCTCCTCCCACCTCCACCTCATCAGGAGCCCTGGATGGCCTTTGCATTCCAAGCTCCTGAACCAGTCCGTATCCACAAAGCCCACTTTCCATATGAGGTGAAGTACTTGGGTTCTGAGGATTAGGGGGAAGAAGCCTCAGCCACTCAGGATTGTGATATAGTCTGCCACAGGTACCTTCCCTGCATCCTCCTGCCTTCCCTCCACCTGACATGGGAGCTGACACGTGAAACAGCGAATGGGTGAGGGAATGCACACAGCATCAGAGTGGCCATCAGAGAAGCCAGGGTTCCCATTCCCAGCAGGCTGGCTGTGAGGTCAGCAGTGAAGACTGAGGCTCCTGAAACCCCCCAACCTTCATCATGACAGAGAATATTCTCTGTAATAAATAAGAGATCAAACCAAGTGGTGCTGCGGTGCTGGATCCGTCTGCCTGAGCTAAAGAGGAAGTGCCTCTTCTGTAGGGCTGCAGGGAAATCGCCGCACTTGTTCACCACGGGAGCTAAGCCTCCTGTGTGCCTTCCCTGACCATGCACATGGCATGGCGCTGCTTCTGTGCAAGCCTCACCCTGACCACTGGTCATTCAGAGAGTTGTGGTGCCTCTCCGGGCTTAGCACAGGAAGCCTGGTTCCCTCTCCTAAGGGGGTGCCAGTCCAATCGTATTCTGAGCATCTTCAGAATGACGCACCCCTCAGCCCAGCGCTGACTTTTAGACACAGTGAAGCCCGTGTTCCTTGGCCATTCACCCCCAGTCCTTCCATCCATACTCACGGAGCAGTGGATCAAGCAGCTTCTCCCATCACTTCCCCGGCCATCTCCATTTACAAAGGCCCCAGGTCATGCAGCCCTTGGAGAAGAAGTGCGACTCCAATCAAACTCCAATGTCTTCCCTTCTAACCAGAGACAGGAAGGCAACAAGGGATCCTAGGACATGGGCAGGGCACCATTAAAGTGGACAGTCTTTGAGCAACACTTTGCTTGTTTGAGACAGAATCTGACTCTATAGCTCAACTTGACTTCAAACTCCATTTTTCTGCCTTGGCTCTTGAGTGCTGGGATTGCAGGCATGCACTATGACGGCTAGTGCTGTCATTGACTGCTTGGTTAATCTGAGACAACACGGACAGAGAACGGGCAAGTCACTGATCTGACAAATTCAGGAGGGAGGGGGAAAAAAGCTATGGGTCCCCATGAGTTGTCTCAAGGGAGACAAGACTGCTCCAAAATGGGGGTTGCAGAGCCCCAAATCTTAGAGATGGAAGAGCTCTGGGCTAATGTACAAGTGACCAGTGTACAGGTGTGGGTTTGAATTCTAGATCTCTGTCCTGCTCCTCATATGACCTGGAGCTTGAGCCTGTCCCTGTCATCCTGTATTCTTCCTCTGTAGAATAGATTGTTGCAGTCTGTGAGGGTTAGAAGCCATCATACATGGCAAGGCTCATGGTTCACCTCTAACCTGAGTGAGTCCTTGGTGAGTTGCAAATTCCTTCCTTGCCAAATGTGGTCCGTGTGATGTAAATAAACAGAAGAGCTTGAGTTCAAAAACACGGGACAGATATTAAGTTAGGGTGCAAGGTAGCATATTGACAGGAGTCACTGGGTCTCCAAGCATTTGTAGCTGCTTGTAGATGGTTGAAACACCCAGCTACATTCATTGTTTCAATTCAAGGCTGACAGGTAGAACCAGGCGCTCCAGCAGCCCCCTTGGTAGATCAGACAAACACGTCTAGGAAGACAGAGGCACACTTGAGGAACATCTGGAAGACTGAGTTGGACAAGGGGGATAAAGATCAAAGTAAGAAGTGGCTTTAGTAAAATGTGACCTAAGAAGGCCAGCGTGACTGCTCCATGCCCCATGTGTCTCTTCCATTTCATTGCTGTATCCTTTTTCCACAATGAACTGCTCAGTATAAGTAAAACAGCTCACTGTGCTCTGTGAACCATCCCAGCAAGTTGTCAAGTCTGAGACAGAGTTTAAGAGAATACCTAGCTCATAGCCAGTCCATCAAGAAACCAGGAGGCTGGGAACATAGAACTGGTATCTGAAGTAGGTGACCATTTATGGGATCTAATATTATGGGGTCAGAATTGAATAGAGCTGATGTGTTGGGGACTGACTGTGGGGTCAGTGACCTTGGACCCACACAATTGAGTACACAAGGAAGTAAGCTCTTATCATGATTTTGGGCTGTGTCAATAGCTTCTCATTTAACCTGTTTGGGACTTGATAGCTTCTCATTCAACCTATTTCAGACTCGATACTGTTTGTACGAATGTAGCCCCTGGCAGTTCCCTAGTTTAAGATGTGTATTTAAGATTGAGAACTGGAAATAAACTGGGCTACGGTCTTGGGCGACAGGCTTCTTAAGCTGTGGCTCCTGATTTGGGCTGTAGCCCTCCTGAACCCCATCTGTTTGTCTCTCTTCTAATTTTTCCTAGTCCTTGCCCCCTATTTCAGGAACCCCAATCTGCGAACCCTGGTTTGCTGCCGGTTGGCCCCGGCACTGATGGACATCCAGTTGATGTACAAAAAATTAAAATCAGTTATGGTGTTGGAAGACCCCACACATTTGGTATCAGAAGCATTGAGGGTCAAAACAGCTCAGTGGATCATGGCCAACATAGGATGCATGCCTGTTTCTAGCCATTGTAATGGAGACGCTCACTTAACTTTCTGCACTCTCAGCAGGGATAGAGCAGGTGCTGGGTGGCTCGACAGCCATTCATATCTACTCGAGGATATGTGGAAGCAGTTAACATAGGCTAGCAGGGACTAACCAGGTCCCATCCAGGGCCAGGCAAGGAGGAGGCTTCTACATGAGGGCAGGAAGAATGAGGTCACAGTGGTGGGCAGGCTGCTGGAGCATGCTGGTGACCCGCTGGGCAAGTGGCAGGCTGGCCATCCCTGACATTCAGGCAGGAAGGTCAGCATGTGGAGAGGCCAGTGAGCCAGCTCACGTGGCTTTCCACGGGGCGGGGGGGTGGGGAGGGGACATCGTGTGGCAGAGCACAGCTGGCGCCGAGCACATCGGCAGCCCGAGTCTGTGTTTCTCAACGTCAGGTCTGCAGAATTGTGCTGGCATAAAATGTTAGTGAGGCCGTCAGCTGACTGATCAGAATGACGGGGCCCGGGGAAGCCTGCGTGTCTGAGGGCAGCGTGGCGGAAGAGCTGCATATTGGAGTATCCGTTGGAGAACATGGCTTTGACAGGCTGTCGGTGGGGTTGGGTTGTCAGCAGACCTCAGCCTCTACACCCTGGGCGACGCCTCCGGGCAAGATCAGGAGGTGCTGTGCCGCCCACTGAGAAGACATGGCTGTGAGGTATTGCCCTTCCATCCAGAATGGGGAAGGAAAAGGGAACTGGAGTTTAGTTTTAGGTCTTCCCTAACATAGCACCCCAGACTGGGTAGCTCCAACAGCAAATCTTTGTTTCTTACAGTTCCACAGGCTACAAGTCCAAGATCAGTGTGTATGCCTGTCTGTTCCTGCCAAAGCCTCTCTTTGGCTGCCAGAGGAATGGCTCATTCCTGTCTTCTCTTTGTGGGCATCTGAGTCTTAATCCCCTATTTCAAAAATGTCAGTCATATTGGATTAGAACACACCCTGATGCCCTCATTTTACCTTAATTATCTCCTAAAAACCCTATCTCCAAACACAGTCACTCCCTTGGTGACTGGGGGGAGTGAGGCTTTGGCAATGTAAAACACAATTTGGTCCCTGATAGGTGGTAATTAAGGAAGTGAGATTAAGGAGTTCTTCGATGTCAGGACTGGGCAAAGAAACAGGCAGTCACAGGCTTGTCACAGGCTCAATCAGGGAAGTGAGGTGGTAAACAGAATTTGGTTTGGCCCTATGGAAACTCCAAGTTGCTTAAAGGGCCATGAAAACAGAAGGAACTAAATGTGGATACAGGAGAAACTGTGTCCACATTCTGAAAGAGGAAACCTGTGGAAGCTTGGCTCATGGAACTACCTTCCAGAAGAACAACCAGAGGACTGAACTCAAATCTCCCTAAAATAGGAATAGTATAGAGCTAAATGACAGCTTTGCAGTTTCCCCCACCCCCATCTTTGAGCAACTTCTTCTGTGTGCCAGTACTGAGACTTGAACTCAGGTACTCCTTCTCTGACATGGTGACGGTTTGCCATTCCATAAATGACAGTGAAATGAAGCAGTGGGATTTTAGGACCCCTTCCCTAGCTCTGCATCCCTGGTTTGTTCCTGGGGGGGATTCTTACTTCACCATTTGCCCTGAAACTGGTTGAGTCCACCAGTACCAGCACTAGGGCCTGCCTAGCAGGAGTCACCGGCTCTCTGTTGCCCCTCTACCAGGTTTTGGCTCAGATTGCAAACCTGGCCACACCCCATCCTGCATCCCAGCTCCATTGTTCTTCCCAGAACGTGTCACTTCTAACCTACTCTCTTGTTTTACTCCCATCTTCCAGAATGATGGTTCCAAAGTTTTTTTTTTTTTTTCGAGTCCTGGAACTTGAACTCAGAGCCTGGACACTGTCCTTGGATACTTTTTGCTCAAGGCCAGTGCTCTGCCTCTTGAGCCACAGGGCCACTCTTGGCTTTTTCTGGGTATATGGTACCAAGGAATCGAACCCAGGGCTTCATATATGCTAGGCAAGCATTCTACCACTAGGCTATGCTCCCAGCCCCATTCGAGGGTTTTGTAAGCTGGGTTCACTAGCACCTGAGGAAAAACATACCTAAATTTTTAAAGTATTTAAATAAGTACTTGTTAGACCTCAGCACTATGGTTCATCCCAGCTACTAAGGAGACTGAGTCTGGGGGATTGCCTGCACCCAGGAATTTGAGTCCAGGCTGGGAAACAGTAAGACTCATCTGAATGCAGGTACAGGCCAGCATGGTGTGACAGGGATGCAGGATGCAGTGAACTGAAGGAAACCATGGGGTTTTAGGAGACATGGGAGATACGGGGTTTCCATCCGCTTTTTTCTCTGGGATTAAAGTGGACCAGGAAGCTATGTCTCTAACCCTACCCCGTTCTCCTCAGGACAGGCCAGCTACTCTGAGAGTAGGGCAGGGAAAACTTACCCCGGGTGTAAAACCTGAAGCTAGAGCAGCTGTGTCTGAAAAGCCAATCACCTCCCTGTGGCTTTGCCCACTTCTGGCTCACAGAACTGAAACACTTCATTTCATGGCTTCTGGTTACCAGAGGACAGCCCAGGATGAAAGAGGAAAGCCTGAGGTATGCCTCCATCCCTGACCCCTGTCCTAGTGTCATGAGGAGCCAGCTCCAGGACCTCCACAGATACCAAAATCCATTTTTAAGAAAGAGCATTTGTATTTAGCCTGTGTACAGACTCCTGTATACTTTAAATCATCTTTGGATTATTCACAGTACTTAATACAACAGGCATGTTATGTAAATACTGATTTTATTATATTGTTGATAGAATCATAACAAAGGGGTAAAGTCTGCACATATCCATTACAGATGCATTTTTTTTCTGAATGTTTTCAATCCACACTTGGCTGGAGCCGAGGGTTCAGAACCTGCAGATTTAGAGGCCACTGCTCTGCTTTGCCCTGCCCTGGTATCCTCCGTGCTGGGTGGAGAGCTGTCTGTGGTGCTGAAAAGCTTTCCTGGCCTCCACTCACATGTGTGGGTCTCTCCTGTGGTCAGAGTCACAGTGATCACACACACCAGATGTGTGCTGAGTAGTGCCAGGACATGAGGACCCATCTGTACATCTGGGCACACACACTCTCTTGCACACTTGCACTCTCATGTTAGTGAGGCATAGTGAGGACAGGCTACAGAGGAGAGATGACCTTCCTGTCTGTAGACAGGAGATTAATATAAGAGCTGGGCCAATTGAAACCATATTCTTGTCATTTTGCTTTGTATGGTTGCTGTGTGGCAGAAATGAAGGACCAGAGTCACAGCTTAGGCAAACCCAAACAAAGCAAAGCCTGACCCAGAACTGTGAGGCTACTGAGGCCTTTGAACCTGCTAGCCAAGATGGCACTTGGCTGGGGAAGAGGCTGGAGCTGGGCTGAGACTAAGCCAAAGCTGAGAAGGAACTGAGTTGGGGCTGGAAGTGGAGATAGGTGGAGTTGACCTTGGAAGCTGAGGCAGGCTGGTGTTGGGATGGGGCTATGAGCTGGCATATCTGAGGAGCAGACATAACTCCTGCAGCCTTCTGGTTCGAGCAGAGCTGCCAAGCCAACCACAAAGACTTGGGGTTGTGACTGGTGTGGTGGCTGATAAGTGACTTGCTCTTTTGTGAAATAAACAATGACAATCTTAGCCTGGGGTCTGCCCATGGCAAAGGAATGGACCCGTCTACCCCATACTGTTGCAGCTGTGTCTGCCCTAAGTCACTGGGAGGAGACAGTTTGGTCCCTAGAGAACCCACCATCTGCGGCTCAGATGTCCACTCAGCATCCCTGCACCTTCCCATCAATGTCCATAAGGAAGGCCTCACTTCCTCAGCCTCCCTCCCCCTGCTGAGACCTAGCCCTCTCCCCAGGAAGGGTCCTGCAAGACAGCAACCCACAGCCCAGAGGCAGGAGGGCAAGATCAGAACTTCGATCTAATTCCACTTCCACCAGGCTGTAAAAATCCCATTGGAATGTAAACTCCAACAAGCCAGTATTGTACCTTCTGGCACATTCCTAAGCCTTCAGAGCTCAGTTTGTTCATCTGTAAATTATGGACTTTCCACTCTATACACACACACACACTCATACACACACCATGCTCCTGGACAGAATCCAAACCATACCAGTGCTATTTTCTGAGCAACTCCTAAGCCTGGCTTGGAGTATAGGCATGGAAGCAGGGGTGAACAAAGCAGAGCTGTATCTGGAGTAGCCTCCAAGGAGAAAGGACAGACAAAGGCAAGGAAGCAGATAAGCTGGGAGCCACAGAGCATCCAGATACAATGTGGAGCTCTTTGTGTGTGAGGTCAGCTCTCTGCCACACTTAAGAAATAGCCAGAAACAACTCACAGGACAATAGGTTTACTTTGGCTCACACCTCCATGACCTCTGATAGGAGCACATAACAGGATGAAACCACTCATGGCAAGCCAGAGATCACAAAGGAAGAAGACAGGTCCACAACCCCTTTGAGGGAATACATCCCCCCACAATGACCTAAAGACCTTCCACTTGGCTCCACCTCCCAAAGCTTCCTCCACCTCCCACTACTGCCCCCGTGGGGACCAGGCCATTGACACACAGTCTTCCAGATGTTTATCCAAACTACAGCACTCAGTTAAATGTGATTCAGCTACAACGCATACAAAAAGTTGCCTGTTTGTTTTCTGAAGCTCACATGAAACTGAGCCTCCTGTATTCATATTTGGTAGCTGTGGTATGATGATTCCATGCCTTTCAACTAGCCAGTCTCCAGTCAAGTTCTGATTTTCCCACTTATTGGCTGGGTGACCAAGAGACAGTCACTAAACCTCTCTGCCATTCCCTCAAATCTGAGTGGTATCCGTGAGGATGGTTACTTGATAAGTACTTGTCATATTGCACATTTATATTTTATGTAATCTTTCTTGGTCTGTGTTTTGATTCTAAATAATAAATACATTGAATTAAAGTAGATATTGAGATAAAGCATGAAGCCATTCCCTGGCCAGGATCCTCACAGACAGTAAGTGTTCAGATTCTTCAAAGAGCATAGATGATCTTCTAGAAGTTCAAAACTTTGTGGCAGCACAGAGTAGCAGAGCCCTGCCAGCTAGAAGAATCCTTGCAGACTTTCCAGAACAGGAGGGGTCACATGTCATGAGGGGAGGGCAGGAGGAGGGCAGGAGGAGGGCAGAAGCCTGCTAGCAGAGCAGGCTGTGTTGCCTCAACAAAGCCCCACTGGGGATGTAATTGTCCACAGTGGGATTCGAGCCTCCTTTACCACACACTTCTACCAGAGCTGCAGTGCCACATGACCATGATTGGCAACTGAACCACACATACACACACACGCACACACACACATTCCTTTCTCCTTGTAAGTTGATTGTCTCAAGTATTTCATTATAGAAACAGAAAGCTGGTGAACATAGGGTCAAAAATCCTCAGTAAGAAGGCAGCATCCTTCGTTCATTTAAACAGATACCTTTGTGTATCTAACTGTACTCAATCACAATTTAGGCACAAGACTAAAGGACATCTAGAGATATGCTGGTAGTTTATGCCTACAATCCTAGTACTTTCAAAAGCTGGGAAGTTTGAAGCCAACCTAAAATTGCAAGATTCCTTCTTAAACAATATCTTGGCATAATGGCACACACCTGTCACCCTAGCTGCATGGGAAGCTGAGACCAAACGTATTGTGATTCTAGAGCAGCCTAGAAAAGTCTATTGAGACTCCATCTCAGTAGAAAGAAGCTGGCATGGGGACATCTGTCTGTCATCCCAGCTATAATAGGAAGCAAAAGAAAAAAGGTATGATCTAGGTCCAGGAATTAAGAGTATTTCAAAATTAATCAATATGAGCTGAACACTGGTAACTCACACCTAGCTGCACAGGAGGATAAAATATGAGAACCATGGGTCGAAGCCAGCCTGGACAGGCTGAAGAGTCTTATCGCCAATTAACCCTTAAAAATCCAGGAGTGGAGCTACGGCTCCAACGATAAAAATATTAGCTTTGAGTGCAAAAGCTCAATGACAGAGCAGATGCCAGTGGCTCTTGCCTGTAACTCTAGCTGCTCAAGAGGCTGAGCTCTGAGAATTGTGGTTCAGAGCCAACCTGGGCAGAAAAGTCTGTGAGACTCTTATCTTCAATTAACCACCAGAAAAATGGAAGTGGTGCTGTGATTCAAAGTGGTAGAGTGCCAGACTTGAGTAAAAAAAAAAAATTCAGGGACAGTGGCCAGGCCCTGAATTCAAGCCCTAGAAACACACACACACACACACACACACACACACACACACACACACACACGCACACACGCACACACACTGGAAAAGGCCTCTCTAAGAAGGTGATATTGTAACCCTTTTATTAATTACAATAAAAAAATTATTAAAAAAATAAAAAAAGAAGGTGATAGTGCAGGTAATGGAGGGGTAGGGGCCTGTGGGACAGGACATTCTAAACAGAAACAACAGCAAGTGCAAAGGCCCGGAGGAAGGAGTGTACTTGGCTTGAACAAGGAACAGCAAGGACACCAGAGTGGGCGAAGCACAGCAGAACATGGAGGAGCAGGAGATGAGAATGGGGAAGATCTAGGAGGGTCAGATTGTGTAAGGTCTTTCTTCAAGGTCATGGTAAAGGCTTGACTTTCAGAGTGAAATGGGAAGTCAATGAAGGCTACTTCGGCAAAGGTACAAAATGCTCAGAATTGTGGGTAAAGGAATGGCATAGATAGGGTGATGAGGTTATAAGGGAAACCTGGGCAAGGCTCTCCCTACAGAGAATGGCTGTATTTTGAAGCTTGCATGAATGGAAGAAAAGGTATCTTGGGGCCCCTGCATGGTCCTGAGGGTTCTTCAAAGCTTCAGGTGCGTGGTGTGGCTGACCAGTGTGGAAAGGTAGGTGGAGGCCAGCTTAGCAATGCCCTGCCAGCTACTCCGTGGCATCTGGATTGAGCCTGCGTGGAGTAGGATTGCCTGTGAGGCCTGCTGCGCTCAGGCCTGCTTTGCAGAACCATGGCTCCAGCCACCCTACAGAGGCTTTCTTTGTTGGAGATGAAGGGGGCTGGAGACGGAGACACCAGCAGGCAAGCAGGGAAAGATGTGGCAGGTAGGCAGCAAATGGGGAGACGGGAGCCCAGGTTGGGTGAGGCCCGAGCCTAGGACAGGTGCCACAGAGAGAGAAGAGACACTGGAAAGGAGCCAAGTGCTGTTGAGACTGTCTGGCATGCGAGAGATGGCAGGTCCACACGCAGTGGGGATAAGGCCACCCAGAAGTTCTGAACTGGGGGCCAAGCAGTGAGTGGTCTGAAGCCACAAGAAGGAAAGGAAGCTGGACAGGCAGCCATACAAAGCATAGAACATGCAGGGGAGGTCTGGGCAGTTGGATGGCATTTTCCCAAAGCAGGTATCCACTGGAGCTTGCCCATGCCAGTGTGGGGCTCAGAGAGACACCCAAGGCCTGTCCACTGCTCCCCTCCCCAAGAGCAGCATACTAAACAGGCCTTGGTCAAAAGTACGCCCAAGCCTACAAAAGATACAGACTGGGTTGCCCAAGCAGAGGCAGCAAATCCATTTTCAAGGTCAACCTCCCCCTCACAAGGCAGGACCCCCCCCCCCCGCCCAGCTTTCATTTCAGCTGACGTACAAAACAAATGGCGCCGGGCCTATGAGCTCTTCACATCAGCACAAGATGCTTAGTCAATAAAATAGTTGAGCCCAGTGAACTCAGCATGCAGCTCCAGGAGGAGATGTTGTTTTTTGGTGTGTGTGTGTGTGTGTGTGTGTGTGTGTGTGTGTGTGTGTGTGTGTGTGTGTTTTCCAGGGGAAATGTTATCATTTTCTATTCCTGTTTAATGAATCATGGGAATTATAGCAACATTACAAATGGCTTTCTGTGCAGTCTATTACTTTGTTTCTGCAGGGTTCTAATGGCAGGCTGGCTTCAATGAGGGCTCAGCCTGCTCCCCCGCCCCCCCCCTCAGCTAAAGAGAATAATGATATTATTTTAAGTGGTCCCCTTACAGGGCTGGGAACATTGGTAGCCCGGGACCTCATGGATTGGGTTTAAAGTGGGCAACCCAGAGTGATTGATCTGGGAATTTCCTGGGGATCTTCCCAGAAAACAGCTGAGCCCATCCTCCCAGAGGAGAAGCAGGAAGCCCACAGGTGGAGGCAAAGGCTGGTGAGCCTTTCTTCTGAGCTGGAGAATTCAGGTGGGGCTTACAAAGAGGGTGGCCAGGCACTGGTGGCTCACGCCTGCAATCCTAGCTACTCAGGAGGCTGAGATCTGAGGATCATGGTTCAAAACCAGCCCGGGCACTAAAGTCCATGAGACCTTTATTTCCAATTAACCACCAAAAAAATCAAAAGTGGTGCTGTGGTTCAAGGAGTAGGGTGGTAGCCTTGAGCTGAAATAGCTCAAGGACCAGGCCCAGGCCCAGAGTTCAAGTCCCATGACCTACAAAAGAAGAAGGAGGAGGAGGAGGAGGAGGAGGAAGAAGAGGAGGAGGAGGAGGAGGAGGAGGAGGAGGAGGAGGAGGAGGAGGAGGAGGAGGAGAAGAGGAAGAAAGCCGGTTGATGTGTGCTCAAAGGTGGGATAGAAGATACACCATGACTGCCCTTGAGCCCGGGCTGGCTCCTGTGACACCAGGAACTCGCTGCTCCCTGCCCACAGAGGCCTCCGTCCAGGGCAGGAGCAGGCTCTGTGAGTCAGCTGTAGGTTCTGCTCCTCAGGATGGGCTACAGAGGATCTTGGGAGCTCAAGGAATATGGGATGGACAGGTGAATCCTAGAGAATCTCCAGTCAGCAAATACTTGCCATTTACATGACTAAATGAGCTCGCTTTGTTTTGTATAAGTAAGTTGCAAGATCAGTCAAGAATTGATGGGAAGCCGGGCACAGTGGCTCACACCTATAAAAATCCTAGCTACTCAGGAGGCTGAGATCTGAGATCAAGGTTCAAAGCCAGCCCAGGCACTAAAATACCATGAGACTATTATCTCCAATGAATCACTAGAAAAACATGGAAATAGTGCTGTGACTCAAGGGTAGGGCCCTAGCCTTGAGCTGAAGAGCTCAGGGACAGTGCCCAGGCCCAGAGTTCAAGCCTCATAACCCATTAAAAAAAAAGAATTGGTGATGGATAGACAATGAAGCAGTGTGGGGGTAGAAGGGGTGGAAAATGCAGTCAAAATTTCAATGTAGGGCAAGGGAAGATATAACATTGTCCAAAAGGAAATGTGCTCTTTACCTGGCTTATGTAACTATAGCCCCTCTGTACCTCATCTTTATAATAACAACAAAGAAATGTTTTCAGAATTAAATGTATATTCTACGAAATTAACAAAATTGAAGGAAGGGGCGGGTTAGGAGGGAGGGGTGAAAATGTTGAAAGGGTGGCACTGATCTAGATACATTTTATTCATAAACTGTTTTGTTAAATGGAAATTCCTTTGTATAATTACTTAAAGAGAGGGGAGAAGGAGAGAGGGGAGGGGAGGGGAGGGGAAGTGGAAGGGGAGGAGAGGAGAAGGGAGGAGAGGAGGGGTCTTAAAGGCTACTGGATCCTATGGTACAGCCAGTTCACAGCTGTAGTTGGTTAGCTCAGGCATGGATACCTAGCTTGAACAAAATTAAGCAGATTTATTTATTTATTTAGTCAGGCATGGGGCTTGAACTCTGGGCCTGGGCACTGTCCATGAGCTCTTCAGCTCAGGGCTACTACCTGAGCCACAGCCCCACTTCCCATTTTCTAGTGATTAATTGGAGATAAGAGTCTCATGTTTTTCAGTGCCTGGACTGGCTTTGAACCTCGATCCTCAGATCTCAGCCTCCTGAGTAGCTAGGCTTACAGTCCTGAGCCACCGCTCACCAAGCTCAGATTTATTTTTTAAATTTATTATCTCTTAAGTGGTTGTACAAAGGAGTTGCCACTAAACAATGCAGTTTATGAATGCAGTGCATCTTGATCAATGTCACCCTTTCAACATTCTCACCCATCCCTCCCAGCGCATCCCTTCCCTTGCTTTTGACTTTGTAGGATATACATTGAATTCTAAATTAAGCAAGTTCTGACACCACCACCAGCACCCCTACAATGTGAGATGCAGAAGAAACATTTTTGTTTCTTTGGGTTGCTGCTTTACCTTTACTGCCTAGAGTTTGCCCTGCCACACAGCAAAGACTCGATACCTATCAAATGAATGAATGAATGAATGAATGAATCTCAGAAGAACTTGGGATTATTGCTTGGGAAACACAGACAGGGAGTTGTAGAAACTGAGTGGCATTCGCTGTATGAGGTGGACAGACGGCCTACCCCTTCCTACCTCTGGCCCTCAGTCCTGGCTTATCCCCATACTGTCTTCTTTGAAGCTAGGCACAATAGCTCAATATCCTGATAGCCTTCTCTCTTGATAAGTGTGGTCTTTTGCGATCAAAAAGCCTTCCCCAACAAAGGAGCATTTTGGCACTTCAGCGCGCATTCCCCACCTACCTCTTTCTCCCTAAGAGTCCCATCTACCCCAGGCCACATGTCAGCAGTGACCAGGCCTACCTTTGTGCTGCCAGCACCAGCTCTAGTAGGCTCTGATTCAGAGATGCTGAGTCCCACGCCCAGGGAAGGTGTCCTGCGGGGATAAGAGTCCCCTAGGACAGAGGCATGCAGAAGAGGAAGAGGCCTCCCCTCCTTCCAAGTCCTCTCACACAACCCTGGCTTCAGATCTAAGCTCCTGGGCCCCTGCTCTCAGGTCAGAGATCAGAGGTGCCTGCTATGAGCAAGCATGGCCTCCCTTGACCTCACGCACTCCCACCTCCCTCCACTCCTCCCCCCCCCCATACACACACACACAGCAAACGCAGCAAAGAGCAGGCACTGGTGAACTCATAGCCTTGGGAAATTCTGAGTTACAAGCTGATGTGGGAGGAAGGGGTGCCCCAGCCCCACCCCCCCCATGAGGCTGCTCTCTGCCTGGCTGGATCTAGTTCTTTCTTCCCTTCCTTCCGCCCTCGCCCCGGGTGCCCAGATACTAATTATAATGACCTGGTGAGTTACAAGACGGTGAAATTGCTTCCACCTGAGGTTGTCACGGGCTAGGAAGAAATACCAGGGCTGGAAATTAAACTGTGCCAGCAGGCTTGAAGGAGTGGGAGTGGGAGGGAGGGGAGTAGGGTGATGGGGGGGTGGGGACCTGCAGCTTATGAAGTGATGTTTATGGAGTATGGGAAAGAAGCAACCTTGCATGAGACACAGAAATGATTGGACATTGCCCACCTACTGTGGTCACTGAGTACAAAGTGCCACAGCAGAGGGTGAGGGGGCCAGGAACCGGCAAAGCCACCAACACCACCACCCCAGCCACCTGGATATCCAAAGACAGAAAGTACAGGGCTCCACTGTGGTGGTGGGGGGATGGCTTGAAGTAGTCCCAGCTACCCAGAGAGAGGAGGGCAGGGAAGGGGAACTAAAGCCCAATCTACCCTCAACAGATCCCCACACATCCTATCCCAGCCTGAGGAAAGGGTCTCTCCCAAACCCAGCCCTTTCTACCCTGGCTTGTGCCCATTTAGCCAGCCTTTGCATCTGGATGGCTGCAGGCTCCAACCTGGAGGTCCAGGGGTGAGACTCTCCAATACTAGCTAAATGGCTACAGGGTATAGAAGAAGAAAGGTTTCTAGATGAAGTGAACATGGTAATAATATTAATACCAATGCTTAGCTGCAACAACTCTCTCTCCCTCCCCCCTCTCTTTTCCTCTCTCTCTCCCCCACTCCCTTCCCCCATCTTCTCTGTAAGAGAAAGAGAACAATCTCACAAGCTTCACTACAATAACTCTAAACAAAACAGCAGCACACAGAATCTGGCAGCACAGAAAAAGAATAAATGTCCTGGTTGAGTGGGGTTGAAGAAATGCTAGGTAGTCAGAACCAGGAAAGCTACTAGTTTACCACATTAGGGAATTTGAGCATAGATTATCTGTATAAATCAATATACATTTTTCATTTCTTTTAAAATACTGAAAACAGAATAAACAGCTACTTCTTAACATGACATCTTAACCCCAAATGAGAAGATATTGAAAACATTCCCATTTAAGACAGAAACAAAGTCTAAGACCTCCCCACTCTGCTGCATAGGTACCTGCTAATGTGATAAGAAAATGTATTTCACTACCAGTTGGTTCCGTTTGGGATTTTTTTTTAACTTTACGATGACTCAAAATAGTATGCATTCAGTTTTTTAAAATACTTTGGATTTTGCAGTTTGATCTTTTCTTGGGCTGGCAGTATATGCCAGAATACTTTCCTGTAAGCCACGGCTCACAGTTCACTGCATGACCACGAGGTTAAATAGCATACCATCCTACAATGTGGTACGGCTAAGTTACGTTTTAAGATGTACTTTGACATATGATATTTTCAACTTATGGGCTTATTGAAACAAACTTCCATCATAAATCAAGACGTGTTCTGTAAATCAGAAATGACAGGGGGCTAGTTGCTCTCTCGTGTAATCCTAGCTATTTAGGAAGCTGAGATCCAAGAATCAGGATTTGAAGCTAGCCTGGGCAATAAAGTCCATGAGACCCTTATCTCCAATTAACCATCAAAAAAAAAAACTGGAAGGGGGGCCTGGAGTTTGGCCTAGTGGTAGAGTGCTTGCCTAGCATGCATGAAGACCTAGGTTCAATTCCTCAGTACCACATACATAGAAAAAAAAGTCAGAAGTGGTGCTGAGACTCAAGTGGTAGAGCTCTAGCCTTGAGAAAGCCCAAGGACAGTGTTCAAGCCCTGAGTTCAAGCCCAGGACTGGCAAAAAAAAAAAAAGCTGGAAGGGAAGTTGTGGCTCAAATGGTAGAGTGCTAGCCTTGATGGGAAAAGCTGAAGCCCAAACACCCAGGCTCTAAATGTAAGCCTTAGCACCCCAGAAAAAGGGGGGAGGTGGAGGAGAAATAGGAGTATGTCATCTTTCTGCCTTTGTGACAGAGACTACCTGAGCTAGTCAACTTACAAGAAGAAACCTCACCATGTCAGAAGTGTCAGCCCATGAGCACTTGGCCCCATCACTCTGGGCCTGTGGCAAGACTGAATCTCATGTCAGAAGCACAGGACAGGGCCAAGCTGTTCATTTCATGGCAGCCAGGAAGGAAAGAGGGAGGCGAGAGGAAGTTGTCATCCTAATACGCCCTTCAAGGATGCACCACCATGACCCACTTCCTCCAGCTGCCCCGCCCTAGAGCCTCCCCTGGTCTCAATACCTCCACACCAGCTACATGTTTGGGCTGGGGAGAAGTTTTCAACACATGAGCTGGGCCAGGATATTCCACACCCAAACTAAACCACTAAAACTGTCATTATCTTCAGAAGCCATAAATACATTCCTGGTACACCAAAGAGAACCAATTGAAAGGCTCACCAACAATAAGGACATTCAGCCATGTGGCCAGCTATAAAACAATATGCAAAAATCACCTTCATATTTTTAAATGGTGTATAATAGAAAGACAGATGTTGTTTACAATTGCAACCAAAAAGGCAAAATGCCTAGAAATGTATTATATATATGTATATATAACACACATATATAAAAACAAATATATATATATTTATAAAATATATACATAATGTCAAAGCTACTGAGGGACCCAAAAGATGACATGAACAAATAGGAAGGTATACCATGTTGTTGGATAAGAAGAACCAGCATAACGAAGTGATCTCCATTTTCTCTTAGCTGCCCTATGCTGTTTACATGTTCTTCTAAAAACACCAACAGAAATTTTTAATGAAATGGGTTGACTTTGACGTTAATATGGAACGTGAGCATCCAAAACTAGCCAGGAAAATTTAGAAAAGACAGTAGTGAGGGCAGGCTTGCCCTACCATGTACTAAAATTTACTATAGAACTTCAATAACTAGAATAACATGAGGAATGGCTCATGAAGAAACAGTAATGAAACAAAGCAGAAAGCACAGAAAGAACCCCAAAAACATGTGAGGGTTTTTTTCCCTATGACTAAGATGACATTCAAAATCATTGAGAGGGGCCTGGGAATATAGCTCAGAAATAAAGCACTTGTCTAGCATGCTGGAGACCCTGGGCTCAACCCCCTGCAAAACAAACAAACAAACCATCCACATACACATACACCGCTAAGGATCAAAAGAAGTCTCTGAAATTATGAGAAAGATACTCAACATCACTGTTAGGAAAATGAAAATTAAAACCACAATTAGTTATCAACACACACACACATTCACACACACACACACACACACACACACACACACCTGCTAGAAAGAAACAAGTGTGACAAGAAAGTGGAGATAGAGAACTTTTGAACATCATGGGAATGTAAATTGGTACTGTCATTATGGAAAATAGTATGGAAGTTCCTCAAAAAAAATAAAAATAGAACTGCCATCTGATCCAGCACTCCTACTTCTGCATATACATCCAAAAGAATTGAAATTTCAAAGGCACATATGTTAATTGTATTATTATTCACAATAGCTAAGATCTGGAATCAAACTAAGTATCCATCCATGGATACAGGGATAAGGAAAATGTATTGTGTGATACACAGTAGGTTACTGTTTGTCCCTTCCCTTGTGACAACATGGGTAACTCTAGAGGACATGCTAAGTGAAATAAGCCAGGCAAAGAAAAGCCCTATGTGATTTGATATATACATAGAATCTTAAAAGTCACATTCATGGAAGCAGAGAATAAAATCATGACTTCCAGGACAAAGGGTTAGAGGGAGGTGACTGGGGAAGAAGAGTAGAGAGTTTCTGTTAAACAGGATAAATAATATCTGGACATAGAAGAAGAGGGTGGCTCAAGTGGTGGAGCACCAGCAAAAAAATAAAAGCTAAGTGGGAGCACATAGCCCTGAGTTCAAGCCCCAGTACCTCCCCCCCCCACACACACACTATTATAGAGATCTATGGCACAGGGTTGTGATCAGTCAGTAATCATGTATGATACACTTAAAATACCAAGAGATTAGATCTTGTCAGGCACCAGTGGCTCATACTTACAATCCTAGCTACTCAGGAGGCTGAGATCTAAGGATCAACGTTTGAAGCCAGCCCAGGCAAGAAAGTCTGTGTAGGATTCTATTTCCAATTAACTACCAAAAAAAAAAAAAAGCTCGTATAGGTGCTGTGGCTACCTAGTGGTAGAATGCTTACCTAGCATGCACGAAGACCCAGGTTCGATTCCTCAGTACCGTATACACAGAAAATGCCAGAAGTGGTGCTGTGGCTCAAGTGATAGCACTCTAGCCTTGAGAAAACCCAAGGACAGGGCTCAGGCCCTGAGTTAAGCCCAGAATTGGCAAAGAAGAAGAAGAAGGAGGAGGAGGAGGAGGAGGAGGAGGAGGAGGAGGAGGAGGAGGAGGAGGAGGAGGAGAAGGAGAAGAAGAGAAGAAAGAAAGAAGGGGAAGAGGAAAGGGGAAAGGGGAAAGGGGAAAGGGAAGGGGAAAGGGGAAAGGGAAGGGGAAAGGGGAAAGGGGAAAGGGAAGGGGAGGGGAAGGAGAAGGAGAAGGAGAAGGAGAAGGAGGAGAAGGAGAAGGAGAAGGAGAAGGAGAAGGAGAAGGGGAAGGGGAAGAGGAAGAGGAAGAGGAAGAGAAAGAAGGAGAAGGAGAAGGAGAAGGAAAAGGAGAAGGAGAAGGAGAAGGGTTGTCCAAGGAAAGCACCCAGGACCTGAAGTGTCAGATCTCAGGAAAGACAACTCCCCCCAAAAAAAATTTTTTTCAAGGCAGTGATCACTATTAGAAAAGTCAAAGAATGAACAATAAACTGAGAGAAATACCTGGTGCTTATTTCACAAAAGTAGTCAAATTCTTATTTGCATTAAAAGCTCTTACCAATCAATAAGAAAAAGATCAATAACTCAATAAAACAATACACAGAGGGTACCAAAATAGTTCACAGAACAAGAAATCGAGCCAGGTCTTAAACATTCAAAAAGACACTGAACCTTACCCTAGCAAGACAAATATAAAACAAACTACCTACAGACTGTTTATTAGCCAACTTAGCAAAAAATGGGGGCGGGAAATCCCTCTTTAAACCTTTACACTTTAGCTGGGTACTATCAGCTGAGATCTGAGGATCATGGTTCCAAGCCAGCCCAGGCATGAAAATCCATGAGACTCATTGCAAATTAAGCACACTCCCCCCAACCCCCAAAAAAGCTGGAAGTAGACTAGAAGCAGTTAGGCTCTTACTTCAAGCCGCAGGACTAGCGGCAAAAACAAAAACAAACAAAAACCACCTTTGCTCTTTAAAAAGGTGAATTTTATCATATGTGAATCATAGCTCCAAGAAAGCAAAGAATGAGAAGACTCTTTAAGCCTCTAAAACATAGTGTTAAGTGAGAAAGCAAAGTACAGAGCCCTCTGGATGAAAGAGTAACATTTATGAACAAAAGACAAGAGAGAGAACATTGCATAGAATTGTATGTATTTCTGCCTAGCTGCCCTTGTCTGCCTGGCTTTAAGGCAGGGTGACTCTGCCTAGACAGAGGGAGTGAGAGGCTGGGGTCTGGGCTAAGAGAAAAGCTTTGTACTACAAATAACCTGGAAGCATTTATTTCCTGTTCAAATAACAAATTGAATATGAATTTGAATTAAATTTGGAAATCAAAAGTGGCCCCTCTGTTGGATGTGTAGGTAGAAGTAACAGAGCTGAGGGCAAGCTGCCTTCAAGCATCTCAGGAACTCAAGACCTGAGGCAGATGGATCTGAGTGGTGGTGGCTTCAAGCAGGAAATGTCCTAAGAGGACCAAGGGGTTGGCCAGGCCCAGTTGGACTCACATGAGCAAGTGAAGAGGAAGAAGGAGTGGCACAAACAGGGACAGGGGGGCCGGGAGTTTGGCCTAGTGGTAGAGTGCTTGCCTAGCATGCACGAAGACCCGGGCTCGATTCCTCAGCACCACATACATAGAAAAAGCCGGAAGTGGTGCTGTGGCTCAAGTGGTAGAGCTCTAGCCTTGAGAAAGTCCAAGGACAGTGCTCAGGCCCTGAGCTCAAGCCCAGGACTGGCAAAAAAAAAAAAAAAAAAGAGGGACAGGGGCTAGAGCACTTGGCCCTGGAGACCTAAGCCATTTTCTGAACCTGCTAAATCTCTCGTGTCTCGCAATGAAATGTATGTGCCTCTCCTACGCTGGACTTGGACTTGGGACATAGAGACAGATCAGACTGCCAATCAGGAGCTCCCAGTCTAGCAGTTTCTAGACCCATGGTCTGCAGGGATATTTTTTAGACGGCTTGCTTATACCACATTTGCTACTTTGCAGTTGTCCAGAGCAAATTGCAGGGCCAAGCCACCCATTCCTGTCAAAGTACAGGGCACCAGTGAGGAATACAGGCAGATCAGGAGTAGGTCTGAAAGGGTAACGTCACCTGTGCCCAGGTGGGAAATAGAAAGAGGGCAAGGCCCATATATTCTCCAAAAGTTATTTCTGCCCAGTTCTATTTGGAGTGACAGGAAATGGGGAAAAGAGAATGCCAGGCCCACCCTCAAGGCCTGCTTCCATGCTGAGCATCAGGCATCCTGATTTGAAGGTCCAGCCGCAGAGCCAAAGGTGCAGCTTTGTCTGTAACACCACAAGAAGACAGGCCAGGAAGGGGCAGAGCTAGGAGCACACAGCTCCTGCATTGGAATTTCACTTACAGAACACAGTACATCCGTCTAAATTCCAACAGGAAAGGGATTTAGCCTTCAAATTAAGCAGCACTTAGCACAGCAAGTCTATGTGCAAATTTATTTGCTAATTATTTACTTATTTACATAGGGATGGGGCTGGACATAGGGAAACAAACTAAGGGTGAGGATCTCAAGGCCTGCATGAATGAGAGTTACTACTAACTGGGGCCAAAAGGCAAGAGAAGAGAACCTTGTAGAGCCTCAATAGAGGATAGTCATCAACCTCTAACCGCCTGGCCTCAAAGAGAGGAGTAAGAAGTGGACTTGTGATCCCATTCGCCTCCATTTCCATGGCTCCCACTGGCTAAGCCACCTAACAGAACAAAGGAGCTGTGGAGGTGTTGGTACCCACCAGCCTTCTACAGGACAAAGCAAAGGAGAGTGGGAAGGAGGCTATGGAGAGACACATGAAGCCGGCCCACCTGCAGGCCACCTGACACCTGCCTGTTCCCATCCCTCCCCACTCCAAGAACTCAGGCTTCTTCTGAGAACAGTAGCAAAGGCAAGCCCAGAAGCCAATTCCCAAACACACCAGTCCAAGAACCCATCTTTCCCCAGCAGACTGGCCAAGGTGATCTCAGTCCCTCCCCTGGGCACTAGGACCCAGTCTCTGCCTCCCAGGTCCTTTTCAAAATCAGAAGGCAGAAAGCTGAACAGCCCTCTCTGATCCCCCTGTCAATCCCGTATCTGGGCCCAGGACTCATTTTCAAACCAACCAAGCATCAGAAGTCACACATCAGGCTTATCTCTCCTGCCACTCAACTCCAGAAAGCCCTTCTCCCCGTCCCCAGCATTCCCAAACAAATAGAATGTCTCCCCCAGCTCCCAATCCTGATAAATGCCTGAGCTCAGGGAGCAGCGTCTGGTCCTACAGAGCCTCCAGCCAGCCCCACGTGCTCAGGGTACATAGAGAATCAGCCATGTCTGACTCTTCTAGTCCAGAAGAGAGCAACAAAACTATCACCCCACCCTCACGGGGCCTGGGCTGCCAGACCCCTCCCTGAGCTTCAGCTACCAAAACTAGTCTCAGCCTCTGTTCACTAACAGCAAGAGAGGCCAAGGTCTACATATTTATTTTTTATATCTCTGACTTAATGCTGTTTATTGAGAGAACTGCACTGGGCTGACAGAGATCTGCTGGAACTCTAGACCACAAGTCTGACTACCTATGAAGATGCAGCCCCTCCCTCTTGGCTGCTTTGCCTTGCCAGGGGAAAGCTGTGAATAGGTAGTATTTTTGGCAGCAAACAACCTAGTTGGAATCCTTAGCCCTTTAGGATTCACTGACTTATTCATTCATTCAGCAAATGTAGTCACTGTTTGAGATACGGTGGGAAGCTGGGTTCACATCTATAATCCTAACGACTCGGGAGGCTGAAATCTGAGGATCGATGTTCAAAGCTAACCCCAGGCAAGGAAAGTCTGTGAGACTCTTGTCTCCAATTAACCACCAAAAATCTGGAAGTGGAGCTGTGGTTGAAGTAGTAGAACGTCAGTCTTGAGTGAAAAAGTGTATGTGAACAGAGCCCAGGTTCTGAGTTCAAGCCCCAAGACCAGCACAAAGAAAACCAGCACCCTTTTGATGGGTGATCCCTACTTTACTGCCACCCATTTCCTCAGCTACACCCTTCTGTCCATCCAGCCCTGACTTTGATGCCCCTTTCCCTGGGGAGCTGGAATCTCATTTCCTCTCTACCCTCCTGGCAGCAGAACCCAGGCAGAAGAAGAGGGCTGGAGAGGTGGAGGATGGCTGGGGCACAGGCAGGACAGAACTGTCAGTCCTAGATGGAAAGCCTGGCGCATCTCCTCCTCTTCCCCCTCCCCCTCCCCCCAGGCTTCAGCACCACTTCTGACTGATGGCAGGAAATTGGTCACCGCTAAGTCTATCTGAAGAGGATGGATAAACAGTCATGGAGGCGGGGAAGGGGGGACTAATGGGTTAGGGAAGGGAGGGGCTACTCTTCAGACATACCCCCCCTTCACCCTAGCCTCTCCCTTTGCCCCTCCAGGAACTGTGGTGGGGATAGTGACACGAAGACAGCCAGTTCTTATGTCCCTCTTGACAGTAATGTGCCCTTCCCTCAGCTCCTCCATCAGCTAAAGTCCCTCCAGTCTTCAAGACATCCGTGTCATCCCACTACCTCCCAGAGACCCTCCCACAGGCTGGGCCAACTTCCAGCCATGTACACTACACCAAGCCTGACGCAGAGCATCTGCCACCCAGGCTCCTCCTCAGTCCTCTGCCACACCCATTCCACAAGGTGGCAGAGCGAGGCTCAGAGAGGTGAAGCAGCTCACCCAGGACATATAGCTGGGAAGAAACCATGAGACCACAGTTTGCACCACATCTATTGGACTGCGGGGCCTGGGTGCTCCCCCTTTAATTTCTCCCATCCTTGTTTATCAGCACTTTGAGCTTTGTGAGACAACCCCTGGTCATTAACTCCATCTCAGGGCAGGTTATCATGGGGGGAGGGAGGTGTGTCTCGAAGCTACTCTCCCTTATTAGACAGTGGCCAACACAGATCAGAGCCTAAAGACGCCCTTGGCCTCCGCCCTCCTCCCACAGCTCTGTCCCAGCCAAGGCTCCCCTAGCTTCTCTCAGCGCCTGCTACGTTCCTCCTGGCTTCACCGAGACTTCCTTTACAGCGTTTCCAAAAACCTCACGAGCCTTTGCATTTTAAGCAGACGCGATTGTATCAGACTTTTCCCTCGTCTTTCCAACGGCTCAGCTCTCCCCAAGTTTGATGAGCTGATCTCGGCTAGATAAATCACATCAGCTGTCGGCTTTGCTGAGCCTGGGGAATGACATTTCCCCCGTTTGCTTCTGGTTTAATGCGAAGGAGACCTTCTTGCCGCAAACCGTCAAGGCCAGGTGAGACGAAAAGAGAGTTTTACACAAATGGTCCCACTCCACCAATCTGGGCCATCTAGGCTGGCTTCTCACTCCCTGTGATTTCTGAAAGGCTGGGAGCCGACCGAGACAGCAGACTGAGGAGGGCACTGGGGATGCATCTTCCTCTCCTGGCTTGATGGTAATTGGCAGCATTTCCATGCATTTCCATTCGGGATTATGCCATAAATTTCCTTGGCTCCAAATAGGGCTGCTCCCAGCAGGAAGGGCGGTAGGGGAACAGACAGGGATGGGAGGGGTGGAGTGCCCCCAGACTCCAGGCCTAAAATCTCTGGACACTGCCCCCCCCCAGCTCCTTCACCCCTTCTTCCAGACCCACTTACAGTGCTGTTGCTGACTGATGACTGATTCTCCTGGGAAGAGGGAAGCAGGGGAGAGTTTGAGGGTTTGCAGCCCTGAGCTCCAAGACACAAGGCAGGAGCAGGAGAGGCAGACGGAGGGGGGTGGAGAGCCTCCAGCTGACAGCCTCTTCCACTCCTCCCGCTGGACCCATGGATGGTCATGGTAGTAGAGGCACTGCAGTTCCTCTGGCTCAGCTGGCCATGGCAGGCCTCTAACAGGCTGCCACTGGGAACCCCAGCTGGGCAGCTCTGAGAAGCCAGTGCTGGGCCACAGGTACTGACAGAGTGGAAAAGAGCCTCCAGTATGAATAGTGATTGGAGAAGGGAGAGTAAGGGAAGAAACAGAAGGAGGGAAGATCCTACAGGGGAGGGGAAGAGAGGAGAAGGAGAATGCAGAAAGGAGCGAGATAACTGGTCCTTACAGAGGACTCCTAGGGTTGGGTTAGATGTGCGAATTCAGATGTGATGACATTTCTAACACGCACCAAAACTGCACATGCAAGCCATCCACTTATACACTCACATTCACTTATCCTCTCCTAACATGACTCCCTGGCTCCTTCCCCACCCCTCTCCTCCCTCCCCGCCCCCCCCTCTCTGTCACACACACACACACACACACACACACACACACACACACACACACACACACACACACAGCACAAAGACCTATTCCTAGACACCACACCCACAAACTTAGCAAGGACCCCATGTTTGATTTTTTTTTTTTTTTGCCAGACCTGGGCTTGAGCTCAGGGCCTGAGCACTGCCCTTGGACTTTCTCAAGGCTAGAGCTCTACCACTTGAGCCTCAGCACCACTTCTGGCTTTTTTTTTTTTCTATGTATGTGGTACCAAGGAATCGAACCAGGTCTTCGTACATGCTAGGCAAACACTTTAACCACTAGGCCAAACTCCCAGCCCTTGATTTTTTTTAATGAATATTTTTTGCAAAACTAATTATGAGGGATTGAAGCCCAGAGAAGAGCTAATGAGCTATGCAAATACCCTGGCACCAACCCCACTGGTGCAGTTCCGAGATGCAGAGGGTGATTGAGATCCTCTGTTGCATGTCTCTCTGTGATCCTCCCCATAGCTGGGGGCAGGGGAGGG
This sequence comes from Megascapheus bottae, assembly GCF_031878675.1. Lineage (NCBI taxonomy): Eukaryota > Metazoa > Chordata > Mammalia > Rodentia > Geomyidae > Megascapheus > Megascapheus bottae. Next base: position 61,830,613 of record NC_143514.1, read on the forward strand.
GGGAGCAGGCTGGAAGGGTGGGCCAGTGGGAGGGGCACAATACCAAAGACATGGTGCCCTTCACCAAAGACCTGACTTCAATGTCAGGCCCATCAACTTCACCCCCGAGCTCAGAGATCTGGAATGGGGCCTGTGAGTGTGCTTTTCTGGAAAGCCCATAGGTGAGTTCACTGCTGCAAGTTCCAGGGGCCACACTCTGGAAGCCTCCAGCTTCAATGGAGAGCTCCAAGCCATTGTCTCTGCACAGGGACAATGGGTCAAATGGGATTTGTGTTCACTGGACTTCAAAGAAATACCAGAGACCCTCCAGACGCTGCTCTCGGCATAGGATCCCACTGAGCTAGAGAGCCTTGCCCGCTCCTCACCATCCCGTCCCCACGGCAGCCAGTGGTCATCCGAACTTACCCAGCTCTGGAAGCTTGGACTCAGAATGTGACCAGTGTGAGGCTCAGAGAGGTGAGGATGTGAACAAGGTCACCCTGCGAGGCCTGAGGTCTTAACTCCCCTCTCCAATCCCTCCTGAGTTTCTGTTCCATTGCACGCAGACAGAGAGACATGCCTGAACAACATCAAACCCAGGACACTGAGCTCCTGCCTTTGTCCCTCTGGGGCCTAGAGTGAACTATTTAGCCCACATCCCCATCCAGATCCTGGAGTCACAGTGGCACACGTAAGCAAGGAGGAAGGTCAGTGTCTATTCAGAGCAGAAGGCGCCGAGAAAACCTAACCAATCTCCCCTCCATTCCCCTAGCTGACCCTGCCCACTGTGAATATAAGGCACTCATCTCTGGCACCTCAGCTGCTGCACAGGGCTATGGCCACCCGTGTCAGAAGAGCAGCAGAGCAGGAGAGCAAGGCCGAGGACTGCAGGCCGGAGGCTGCTGGAGACACCCAGCAGTTCTGAGTTTCCCTGGAGTCCAAATCAGTTGCCCTTGGAATTGAACACAACAGATGGGGGCTGAGCAGGGAGGAGCCCCGCTATCCCTCCTTCCACATGGCCACCTCCAGACCCAGCTGGCTGGGACCCAGATTCTTCAGTCTATACGTTAATCGTTATCGACTGGTTAAGTCAATGAGTGCTGTGAGCCGGCTGGGCTGCTACCGGAAATGGGAAAGAAGGTAAGCCGCAGCCGCCCGATCCAGTGTCATGACTCCAAAGGTGTCAGGCCCTCGCTGGCCTCACACTTCTCCAAACACGTGCCATGCACAAGGCGTTGTGCTCTCCACGTTGTGCTCTGGACGTCCACTGAGCACCCCATTCCACAATAACCCCCAGGCATTGTTTGGTGCGTCATCCTTAAATTACAGAGATAAAGAGGAGAGCAATGTACCAAATCTCACAGCTCCTAGCTGAGCTGGATTCAAACCTATTTCCTTTTTAGTTCAAAGCCTGTTTTGTGTGTTTCTTCTTTCATGAATCTTCTTCCTCGAGAACTCTTCTTCTCTAGCTGGGAACATGGCTCGAGTGATTTAGTACATGCCTAGCAAGCATGAGGCCCTGAGTTCAAACCCAGTACCACCAAAAAGAAAGGCAGGGGAGGGGGGGGGAAGAAAACTTGTATTCATCCTCAAAACCCAGCTCTCCCTGATACTCACTTCCCATTTCACCCAGGCAGAATGAGTCATTCTGATCAGAATTCTAAATAAAACAATGATTTAATAACTAGCATTCCATGGAAGGGAATGCCTGCATTTCATTTTTCTCCCTAAGCCACATACTAGGGATAATAGAAGAATCTCTGGCTCCAGAGTCTAGTTGTCTATTTCTTGGTTAACTGTGATAACTGGCCACTTTCAAGCGTACCCACATTGGGACCCTCACTATCCATCTCCAGAAGTTACTCTTCATCTGAAAGTCTGCCTCCATTAAGCCAGAAACCCCATTCCTCCTTTCCCACAGCCCCTCCTAGCACCACTCACTTTTCCCTGTGAACCTGCCAGCTCTAGGTACTTCCTATAAATGAAAACACACCATACTGGTCCCTCTGCAGCTGGTTTCTGTCACTTAACACCATGGACACACAGTACCGCCCGTGTCAGAACGTCCTTCCCTTCCCAGGCTGAAGGACCGGCACCTCATTGCAGGTATCTGCCACGTGGCTCATCCATCGCCATCAGTGAATGCTTAACCTGTTTCTACTGCAAGCAAAACCGCTGTGAAGAAAGGGTGTGCAAATCTCTGTGCAAGTCCCTGTTTTGAGGTCTTCTGGATCTGCACCCAAGTGGAGTCAGGAGTCTTAATTACTCCACTCCCTCTCCTGACACAGTGTATAGCACAACCAAGACACCGCCCTCTCTCCAGACCCGCCACCAGAGCTGGCTTTCTGTCCCTTTCCTTCATCTATTTGCATCCTGGACATTTCTACCTGGATCTCACCTGCATTCCCAACATCCAAACCAGTTTTCAGTCCTTCCTTTGCATAGCCAGTGCATTCTCTCCTCAGACTATACCATCTCTATCCCTGGCTCTGCCAACAAACTGAAACAAGCAAAAACAGAAACATGTTTTTCATGGAATCCCCTTCCAACCAACAGCTGGGTAGTGGGGTGCACATTTGTGATCCCTGCTAGTTAGGAGATTGAGATCAGAGGAGCACAGTTGAGCATGGTAGGATATGCCTGCCATCCCAGCTGTGGCAGGAAGCATAAACAGGAGGATTGCATCCCAGGTTTAGGAAAAACCTAGATCCTGTGCATATTCAGAGCAAAAAGGACTGGAGGCTTGACTCAGTAGTACAGTACCTGCCTAGGAAGTGAGAAGCCCTGACTTCAAACTCCACTACCACACACACACACACACACACACACACACACACACACACACACACACACACACGAACTTCTACAGGTCCATGTAACATATGATCACCCATGACACACAGGTATACAAAGCCATTTGGTGGTACACAGGCCTCAGGAGGAGCGCGTGCATGTATATAAACATAAACACACCGCAGGAACCCACAGAAGGGCACACCTCATATACTGCTATACTGCATCACACTGAGCCATGCCAGAAGTGTGTGTGTGTGTGTGTGTGTGTGTGTGTGTGTGTGTGTTCCAGTCCTGGAGCTTGAACTCAAGGCCTGGATATTGTTCCTGAGCTTTTTCAGATCAAGGATACTACCCTACCACCTTGAGCCACAGTACCACTTCTGACTTTCTGGTAGTTAATTGGAGTAATATATAAAAGTCTCATAAGTCAGGGGCAGGATCTTTGCCTAGAGGTAGAAGGCTTGCCTAGCATGCACAAAGACCCATTCCTCAGTACCACAGAAAATGCCAGAAATGGTGCTGTGGCTCAAGTGGTAGAGCACTGGCCTTGAGAAAGTCTAAGGACAATGCTCAAGCCCTGAGTTCAAGCCCCAGGACTGGCAAAAAAAAAAAGTCTCACAATCCTGACACTGGTGGCTTATGCCTGTAATCCTAGCCACTCAGGAGGCTGAGCTCTGAGGTTCGCAGTTCAAAGCCAGCTTGGATATGAAAGAGACCATGAGACTCTTACCTCCAATTAACTACCAGAAAACCAAAAGTGGCCCTGTGGCTCAAGTGGTGGTAGAGCACTAGCCTTGAGCTGAAGAGCTCAGGGACAGCACTCAGGCCCAGAATTCAAGCCCCACAACTGACAAAAAAAAAGTCTCACAGACTTTCCTGCTGGGCTGGCTTCAAACAGTGATCCTCAGATCTCAGCCTCTTGAGTAGCTGGGATTACAGGCGTGAATGAGCTGCTGGCGCCTGGTTTCAGAGGCCTTTGAAAAATGTCTGGAGGTGACTTCTAAGAGCCCAGGGACTAAGGCAACTCGTTACAGCCCTTATATGTGAATCTTCTCCCTGCGAAGTTCCAGAGGCTTCCTTCCCTTGCAGAACATTCTGCCTCCTCCCCTGAGTATGTTTCTCCCAGCTTCATCCTGCTTGGTTCGGTGCAGCTCATGGGTTTGTAGGTTCAAGACTAGAAAAGACAAGAGAGGCGCTCAGCTATAGAAAAGACCCACTCAGCAGAACTGTTTACTATGACACAAACAGGGATAATTATTGTTTTTTTATGCCATTTCCATACAAAATTACTCATCCTGATTCTTGGGAAACATTGAAATGGGGAAGTCTCATGAACAATGAAAGCGGCTGGATTGTAGAGAGCCATTGTCATTTCTGTGGATGTGGGCTCCCTGGAAAATACAAGCACGACTACACACAGGAGCCTGATGCTGGCTAAGGAGGGGAGGGGAAAACTGGAGTCAGAAAGCAAGCAGGGGGTGTGTGCACATGTGCGTGCATGCATGCATGCGTGCGCGCCCGTGTGTGTGTGTGTGTGTGTGTGTGTGTGTGTGTGTGTGTGTGTGTTTATTCTGATTTTCTGCTGCTGCATAACAAACTACTTCAAAATTAAATGGCGAAAACAACCAACACTGTTAGCTTCAGCTCCTAATTTTTTCAAATCAGAAATCCAGGCTGGCTCCATGTAGTGTCAACAGAAATGGTGGCTTCCAGTGGAGAATGGAATGTTCTAGAATCCAGGGTGGCATCCTGGCATGTTTATGGCTTGGCAGGGCTACGGGCAAGGCAGAACCTTCAGCCAGAGCTGCCACTGGTGTCCTCCACAAGGGTCAGGGAGCAGTCTCAGATGAAGGAGTTCTTTCTGGGGACCCCAAGCTCCCAAGGAGAGCTTCTAACCTGATGGGTTAGAAGATACCTAGTCTGGGGAGCTTCTAAGCCCAGTCCAAATTCATGGGCACTGGGGGAATGTTAGACTCTACATCTCAATAAATAGAAAAAGTAGAGGAATTCTTTTAGCCATCTTTAATTCATCGCTAGGTGTTTTATACTTAGAATGTAGGGGAGAGAATGTTTTTTGAGAGGACCTTAGAAATACCCTTGAACCCCACCTCAGTGCCTCAGTTCCCCAGCTGTGTGGCCTTAGACAACTCAAATAATTCCCCTACCTCCTAAAACTGAACTAACAAATGGAATTTTTACAGGAAATTGCAAGTCAAGACCAGCTAGTCAGTACTGTTCAGTGAGCACCTACTTATTCTGTACTAGGCGACCATTGCATGAGCATCTCCTCCTGTTTCTTCCAGCCCTCCTGCCCTGGGGCCACATGCCATAGAAGAAAGATGGACAGAAAGAGACAGACACTCCCTTGAGCCTGCTGACAGCTTTCCACCCATCGAGACCCAGGCTCTGGCAGCCTGCTCCCACAAGCCTCCCGATGATTCTGTCTGCTCCAGTGCCAAGACCCAAGGTGAGCCCTGCAGTCCACCATCTGCACCAGCTGGGCTGGCTAAAGGCAGCTTCATCAACGCAGGGGCGTCCCTGGCTAACAATGGCGTTAATTTTTCATTTGTTTGTTTGATTTTCTGCAGTGAATGAAGAGTGTTGGAGCAACATCTGGAGCTGCCCCAGGCTGAGCTCAGCAGTGGTGGTGACAGCTCACAGCCAGCACTACTGCAGTGTGCAGACCAAGCTTGTGCAGGCTTGGTACTCACATGCAAACACATGCATACATGCAGGCATACATACATGTGCCTGCACATAAGCAAGCACCATGCCTCTCCATGCAGGTGTCATACACACAAACCTATGCACATGTGGGCATGTCTCTGTGCACATGTGAACACACAAATACACACATGCCCACAGATGTGTGGGCACAGATGCACGTGCTTACACACTCATGGCATGGTCATATCACCAGGACCAGGCAAAGGACTTCCACTGGGCCAAGGAGGCCACTGTGAGCCCTGTTCCACCGAGGTCCCTAGTAGAAAATCAGGCCTGACCTCTAGCAGGGGGTGGGGGCTCAGCTCCCACCCCACAATCTCCCTTGAGCTGTAGGTTGCATTGCCCCCACTACTGCTATCCTGCACCCTCCCCAGGCCCAGCACTGCCCTGGAGTGTTATCAGCTTAGCCCCACTCAGGGAGGGACTACTGCCCTCCCTCCCCGACCACGAAGTGAGAGGTTGACCAGAAAGCAAGCCAGAGATGCAGCCAGTGCAGATCCCTGCTGCCAAAGCCCAGCCAGCTGCAGGCCCAGACCGCACCTGCTGTCTGCACGGGGGAGGTGTGTCTGGGGGTGGGGAGCTGTGTGTGTGTGTGAGTTGTGTATGTGCACACATGGTTCCAAGCACACAGGTCTCTGAACATAGCTGCATCTAGAGCATGCACCTCTGTGTAGTCCTGCTATCTGCACTGTGTGTCCACATGTCTCCAAGCCACTGTGTACACAAAGCGGATTGTACATTTTTGTGTCTGTGTCTGTATGTGTCAGAGTATGTTCATGTGTCTGTGTCTGTGTCTATGTCAGTCTGTATTTTAGTGCATCTCTGTATTTGTGTCTGGGTGCTTGTGCGTCTTTGTGTGTATCACATGGCTATGCCTGTATGTCTGTGTGTATTGTGTTAATGTCTGTGTATTTCAGTGTGTCTTTGTGTATGTGTTTGTGTATGTGTCACTGTGTTTCATGTCCCTCTGCATGTGTTTATATGAGTGTTGTTGTGTATCATGTGCTTCTATGTTTCAGCATGCATGCATGTCTGCTCTGTGTGTGTTTTTCAGTGTGTCTCTCTGTGTGTGAATGTGTTGCTGCAATCTATGCCTGCATGCTTCACCATGTATGCATGTGTTTATGTGCAGGCATCTGTATGTGTCACCTGAATATTTCAGTGTCTCTGGGTATGTGTTTGTGCATGTAATATTATGTTGTGTGTTTGTGTATGCTTCAGTGTATACATATGGGTGTATATGTGTGTACTGTTACGTGTCATGTTCTTGTGTTTCAATATGTATGCTGTGTTTGTATGTCCGTGTCTGTGTGTGTCATGTGAGTGTTTCAGTGTCCCTCTGCGTGTGTTTGTGAGGGGCAGGGGCAGGGACTGTCTCAGAGGTCTGTGCTGAGGCAGGTAGTCCACAGGCCCTCTCACCTCCCACCATGGGACAGCCATCTGGTGGCCTGAGGCAGAAGGGAAGGTCTCATGCCTGTCCTTGATGTATCCCGAGGCGGCTTCTCAGTGAGTCTCCTGGCTGCTCCCTCTCCCGGGGTCTCTCCTGACTCCCTCTCTCTGCACAGAGATGTGGGTCATTGATCTAGTCCATCTCCATTCAGACACTCTCTCTCTCCCTCTCTCTCTCTCTCTCTCTCTCTCTCTCTCTCTCTCTCTCTCTCTCTCTCTCTCTCTCTCTCTCTCACGCACACTCACACATTACAAACTATTGATCTCTTTGTTCCATTCACACTCCTGTGACACACTCTGTCACATACTCTTTCTTCTCCCTCCCAGCACAGCCAGGGCAGGACGAATCTTTGCTGTAGGATTGACTGGGGGGGAGGGAGGTTACTAATAACAGAATGCAATGGACAAGCCTAGGAGTCTATGAAGGATATCTTTATCTAAGGATATAGGAGCATTCTGTGTCACCCAAGAACAGAACCAGAGCCCAGACTCCAAAGGACTGTTTAGGAGGTCTAGAACCTCCTCCCTCTCTTCTCTGGAGCCTCTTCTTCCCTCTCCTCCAACTTCTCCAGGTCCTGGTGACAATGATGACTTCCCCCCATGGCTGGGAGTGTGGCCTAGTGGTAGAGTGCCTGCCTAGCATGCACAAAGACCCAGGTTCAATTCCTCAGAACCACATACATAGAAAAGGCCAAAGTGGTACTGTGGCTCAAGTGGTAGAGCTCTAGCCTTGAGAGAACCCAAGGACAGTCAGTGCTCAGGCCCTGAGTTCAAGCCCCAGGACTAGAAGGGAAAGAAAAAAAAGACGACCTCCCCCACCAACTCTCAAGTGCGAAGGCTGCCATTCAAACAGGGGCCCAGTTTGACCAGAAGCAACCAAATTTACGGGACTGAAAGAAAACCTAAGTAGCTAAGCCCAAGTCCATTGTCACCTCTGATCCAATCAGCAGTGGCTGAGTCTCGTAGAAACATGGCTGCCAGGACTTCTAGAAATTCTAGAGGGAGTTCCAGGTGTGTGAGATACCCCATGAGACCCACTTCGGAGCTGCAGGAATGCAGGCGATGCTGAAGGGACAAGAAGCCCAGGGTCCCCCACATGACAGCCTAGTTCCCAGAGTGTCCTCGGAGTCTGACTGGACTCGCACTCAACCCCCAGATACTGGCGGCCTTCCCCTCATAGAAGACCTGCATCCACATAGTCCTGTGGTTTCATTCAGCACCCCCCTTTCTATCTTGGCTACCCACCTAGGGTTGAAATACGGATACTGGCCTAACTGGTACCATCTTGGCACCTTGGTGGATGAGACTCGTAGAGGTGAAATTCCACTTCCCTATCCTCACCTCCAGGTGATAGGCTTATAGTCCTAGAAGCAGGGGCAAGGCTTGGGTAATAGGTTCTGGGACCTGCCAGACCTGTACCATGAACCTCCAAGACTCTGAGCCCCCTTTGACCCTGCCCCTTAGCAACAACCTTATTTAGACCCACCACCCCTGCTGCCATGGCACGATGCCTCATGTCGCCTGGCTGTCCCCAGATCACCGCAGCGTCTCTCTTCCACTCTCTTAGAGTCGATCTGGTTTACTGAGATTGTCTTTCTGTTTGTTCTTTACTACCCTCATGGCTCAGCTTCCTAGCAATATTAAGTACATTTGAGGCTGCAAGTTTGGGGGAGACATGCATCTACTCACTGTCTCCAGCATTCTAATAAAGACTCCGGAGCCACCATCCCAGAATGTGCCTTCTCTGTGTCTCTACAGAGAGCAGGCCTTGGCAGCGCTGGCAGGATCTAGCGCAGCACAGGGTGGTGAGGAGCTATGGAATGGGAAGCAGGGATTCCTACATTCTCACAACCAACCACCAGCCAGGCATGGTGGCTCATGCCTGTAATGCTAGCCACTCAGGAGGCTGAGATCTGAGGATCGTGTTCAAAGCCAGCCCGGGCGTGAAAGACACTATAAGACCAAGAGATTCTTAGCTCCAATTAATCACTAAAAATGGAGAGTGGCGCTATGGCTCGAGGGGTAGAGCTCAGGGACAGCGCCCAGGCTCAGAGTTCAAGCCCCATGACCCACCAAAAGAAACCAGCCACCAAATGTCCTTTTCTTACATGGAAACAGGACAGTGAGGGACTCCATCCTGCTAAAAGTTAGGGACACAAAGCTACCAGTGCAGGTCTGAGAGGCAAACTAGTTGTCAGCACACTGTCGACACACACTCAAAAGTATTCACTGCAAAGCACATGGGTTAGGAACTGGGCTCACTCATCTGCCAATGTCTTAATGGCAGATGATAATCCTAAATTATTATAGCTGACATTTAATAGGCATATAACTAAGGGCCAGGAGCTGTGCTGGGTCCTCTCCAGGCATTAGCTTATTGAATTCTCACGGCTGCCCAGAAAGGCAGGTCTGTGATACCTTTTATTATTTCTTTTAGGACAACAAAAGGAACATTGACATTTATATAAGTTGTCCAAGGACCCCCAGCCAATAAGGGGAAGAGCCAAGATTTGAGTTGAAAATCTGTTCAACTGTAATGGCAAAGCTCTGGACCTCCATGCCATGTCCTCGCTCCAGGACATAGGGTGTGGTGGGTTCAGTGTGCAAGGAACCATACAGGACTGGCTGTGGCCAGCCCCTGACAATGCCAGGCACTGAAAAGACTAAAGCTGACCAAACCAGACAAGAACAAAACTATTTGGACAGTAATCCAGAGTCTTCCCACGCACTCAATAATTCTGGATGCTCTTGCTCTCTACTTAGCCTTAGATTCCCAGCTGAGCTCTGAGCCCCTAGGGGCAGCACTTGTGTCCTCTTTCTCCCACACTCTCTGGGCTACACAGAGTACAAATTCTAAGCCAGTAGCAATTGTCTGCACGGTTGTCTATTGGACAATGTGGTGGGTGATGGACTGACGTTGGCTTGCATTGTTGGTTGGGTGGTGGAATGATCTACTAAATGAGTGTGGGGTAGCTAGTTAGATAGTGTCAGAGTGTGAAGTAAGCCAGGAGAGAGTAAACCAGCTCCTTAAATGGGAAAGCTACTACCATCTGAATCCCTGTGAGTGTTCTCTTAGATTTCTAGATAGGAGCTCCCCAGGATAGAACACAGAACCCACTCTCCCCCCTCCTTAGCCAAGTCAGGGCTTCCTCTCTGTTATCTGTATCTGCTGGACCAATGATGAAGACTCAGTCCCATGCAGCTTCACATAGCTCCCCCACCACTGCTAAACACATAGCTAATTGTGCTCCTGGCTGACTGGGTGGGCTCTGTTGGGTGCTTAAAGACTGGGAGACCATGCAGTGGAGAACAAGGAGCCCAGCGGTCTGGAGCAGCTTGCCTCATCCTGCCCGGGAGAAAGGTCATGTGCTCCGATATGAGTAATTAATTTTCTCCGAGCTTCGCTGAAAAGGTTAACCTGATTTATGGGACGCAATTGAGTGTAGAATGGGTTGTGTATCTTGTAAAAGGCCCATTCCGGCGTCTGAGTCTATAGACTCACTCCCAGCTGGCATCAGCTGGGAGCTAGCCCTACCTTTTATGCCTTTATGTGAAATCCATGTGAAAAAACCCCAGAGAGAGGCTCACTTGACCAGAAAGTTGTTTTCTGAACTCCCAATGATAGGGAGGGGTCCCTAGGAAAGGCAGAGAAGAGTTCTTTCTGCCCCTGTCACAATCCCCAACTTGGTGATAGCCTTAGCCTTGATCTAGCTGCACCCTACATTCCATGAAGAAAAGCTCTACCCTGAGCTTCGGTTCCAAGTTCAAGGCCAGGCTTGTCCATAGACCCTCTGGATTCAGCCCAGTTACAGTTTTCATGGCTCTAAAATGGGAGTCAAAACCCTTGCTCTCTCGGTGCTTGCCAGCTGTGTGAGCTTGGCAAGTCACCCGCCTTCTTTGTGCCTCCCTTTCCTCATTTGTGTTAGGGATTATAGTACCTATGTCATTCGTGTGGGAGGGTGGTGTGGATGTGGATGCCTGCCGGCACGGTCACCTGTGCTTCCAGCACCAGTAGTGGTTAAGGAGCCTGGGGCTCTAAGAACATAGTTGACCTTAGAAAAGGAGAGCAGGGGGCCGGGAGTTGGCCTAGTGGTAGAGTGCTTGCCTAGCATGCACAAAGACCCGGGTTCGATTCCTCGGTACCACATATGTAGCAAAAAGCCAGAAGTGGTGCTGTGGCTCAAGTGGTAGAGCCCTAGCCTTGAGAAAAATCCAGGGACAGTGCTCAAGCCCTGAGCCCAAGCCCAAGACTGGAAAAAAAAGAAAAAGAAAAGGGGAGCAGACAGTGGCATTTGTTCTGACTGCTCTCCCTCACCAGAGATGAGAACTCTGTGCCGCCCCCACCCCCACCACCTCCACCACCACCACCAAGCTCTGAGGGAGTCTGCTGCTTATCAAATCCACGTTAGCCAGTCTAGCGCCACCTAGTGGAAGGACTGAAGTCCGCATGTGGGCGGCTTCAGGACCCTTACTTGCCCAGGCTGGGGGTGAGATGTAAAATGTTACCTAAAACTTCCCTGAGATTCAGCCCTATAGCAGTTCATTAAGATGCAGGTCACATGTGCTCACATCTGTGTGATTACTGACTAAATGGGTTAATATGCCCAACGGTCCTAGACCTATGCCTGGCATGAATTAAACCATTCAAGAAATGTTTATTGCCACTGTTTTCATGCATGCATATGTACATGTGCCTGTGTTCATAAAAATGCATGCATGCATTATCTAAGAATAGTGCATTATGTGTTTACATGCCGTGGCGTGCATGTACATGGAGAGTTACAGATGTTGGTATGTCTGCATGTGTTGTATCTATAGACACATGACATCTTTGGTCCTATTTTATGATGTCTGTGCAGTAGTTCCCTATGGCTTCTCAGAAAATCATCATCATCAAACAGCTCAACACAGCATTCAGTTATCTCATGCTTTCTATGGGTCCTGAATCCAACACTACCCCATAGCCCCTCTGCTGAGGGCCTCACAGGCTGCATTGGAGATGGTGGCCAAACAAACTTCCGTCTAATTGGAGGGCTGAGGTCCTCTTCCAAGTTCATGTGGTGTCAGCAGAACAAGTTTCCTGGTAGCTGAAAAGTTCACAGTAATATGCTTATCTGAGGTGAGCAGGAAAATCTGACTCTCCCAATGGTCTTTTTTTTTGTTGTTCCATTTGGGTTTGTTGTTGTTGTTTTGTTTTGTGGCACTGGGGTATATGTTTGCTGGGCATGTAGTCACAATTCCATCCTCAGACTCCTCTCTTAAAAAGGCTCACTTGAGTAGGTCATGCCCAGCCAAGGGAATCTCCATTTTGATAAGCTCCATGGCAAATAAATAAATATATTCACATGCACACACATATGTTTCTCTCTATGGTTATAGGCAGGGTGCATATGCATGGATATGCATGCATATGTCGCTGAGCTTGCTTTTCTGTGGGCATTTTCTTCACAGAGGAATTGCAGTTCATAAAATGAAGGTTGTAGCTCCCTAAGGTCCTAAATCTCTTCCTCTGTCAGTCAGCCAGGGACTTTTTAGTGTGTGCATTTCAATTCTCTCCTGGGTAAGGAACTTCCCAGGATGGGTTCTGCACTCTACTGTGAAGCAGCCCCTGCTCTGTATTTTTGTTGTCGGTTATGGGGCTTGAAGTCAGTGCCCGAGCACTGTCCTTGAGCTCTTTCGCTCAAGGCAAGCCCTCCACTACTTTGAGCCACAACTCCACTTCCAAATTTCTGATGGTTAATGGGAAAGAAGAGACTCACAGACTTTCCTGTCTGTGCTTTGAACTGTGTTCAGATCTCAACCTACTGAGTAGCTAGAGTTACAGGCATGAGCCACCAGTGCCCAGTTCTGGTCTGTATTTTGAAGTGTCAAATGGTTGTCCTCCTTCACGCACTCATGTGCACCTGCACACTCAACATATTTGCACACATGCACATAAACACACATGCGTGCACACACACATGCATATGTCTATGACTCACTCTGAGCAGCTCCAGTATGTCTACAGACAAATATTCTGCTCCCCAAGGAAAGCCACCACCACCGCAGGTCCCCTTCCCAACCTACTATGAGATTACAAAATCACTGCTCTTTCGAAAACACAACACCAGAAGGCTGGGACAGCCCTGTCTCACCTGCCTTGCCTGGCAAGCCAGGGGGCCTGCTGGGAACCTAAATGGCCTTGCACTCAGGTGATCACCTTATCCCAACATCATGCAAAATGAATAGGATGAAGCCAAGAGATACTGAGGACAACCTGAACCATGGCAACCAAGCTGTCAAATAAGTGTGAATCCTTGACTGTTCCCCTTCCATCTTGGAAATGTCATACAGGTCAGCACAGCAAAGGCTCTGAGAAGGCCTGTGAGAAAGTAGGACAGGAATAGCTCTCAACACAGATGCAAACAGGGTCTCTATTACTGGCTCCAGGCACCAGTGGAATGGAATGACTGAATGGACAGTGAAGGCCCTAGGGTGAGGAGTGGAGCCCATCCAGGCCCCCTGGGAAACAGCTAGGTGAAGAGAAGGAGGTAGTGGCTGAATGGAGCTATCAGAAGTACTTAGGGCGAGGCTGGTACACAGAGAAGAGGCCTGGGTGCGGAGCTGTAGGCACAGAGCCAGGGTGGGGTGGGTGGATACAGCTGTGTGCCCGTCATCTCCAGTTCCATATTTACTTCTGTTGATGAGATTGTGTCATGCTCCATTACAATTCATAGACTCATGTTTCCAGATTTTATGCACCAAAGTGCTCTGATTTACAGAGTCACCCTCTGCCTGACACTGCACCCCCAGCAAGGTGTATGAGTCCCCGAGGTTCGTCTGGGATCACCAGAGGCTTTTGTTTCTCAGCTCAGGGGCTGGTGCCTGATAGACCCCTCCAGGGGTGTATGGGAAAGATGGTAGAACACCAGATACCTGGGCCAGGCATGGGGAAGAAGAGCCATGGGGCTGTGGCGGCAGCCTGTCAGCCATGGATACCCCACTTCCTCCCTCCTTCAAACCCCTCCCCAGCAAACCCCCTTCATCAGCACCACAAGCTTTCCCCGGCTGGTCAGAGATCAGTACCCACCAGGTCTCTGAGCACCAATTCAGCACCCACAAATAACCGTGCACTGCTGGCCCAATCCCTGCTGAAGACCTCAGCTGAGGTATCTGAAGGAGCAGCTGCCTCCTGGCCTGGGCAGCCCAATTCAGCCAGTCTGGAACCTCGAATAGTGCACTCTGTCTTGCCTTGGGTTTGCCTATGCCTTTGGTGAGTGTGTGGTTGTGTGTGTGTGTGCTCACGTCATGTGATTGTGACTCCTTGTCAGTGTGTACCTGTGTTTGCATCCTGGCAGGCTCTCTGAGGGAATCGGGGACCCCTCAGGGTCCCTGAGTTCTCCTGGGTGAATGAACACATGCAGGTCACTCTTCTCCCTTCAGCTCTTTCTCCCCACCTCCCCATCCATTTCTCTGGCTCTGTTCTTTAGGTCTCTGTGCACAGCGACAAGCACCTGACTACCACCTCTGTCCCCCCAGCTGCTTTAGAAACTCCTTGGCCCAGAGCCATGCATCCTGATCTTCGCTTGCTCACCCACCCTTTATTCTTCCAGCGTCTCTGGGATCTGTGCATGTCCTTCACAGACTTTCATGTCCCCAGGGTTCCTGTAGCAACCCCCGGCCAGTGAACGGGTGAGTCTGTGCTTAGCTCCAGCCACTGGAGCCCCATAATGCCTTACAATGGGCAACTCACGTGGCTCAAAAATGGCTCCACTTTGGCCAACGCTTTCCAGGTTTCATTTGTCTGATGACAGTCTAATCCTCCCAGCACCACAATTCCCCTCCTCAATGCTGCCACGGTGACTAGACACACCACTAATCTCACCACCCCACACTACCACCCTTTGCTTACTCCACCAGAGCCCAGGTGTCCTTGCTAAGAATGGAATGCAACTGGAACAGCAGAGTCACCAGGCTCAGACATGATACGGCTGGGGCTAGTTTGTCCCAGACTCAACACTGGTTATGCTTGCTCCTGCTGTCCAGCCCTATCTCCCCAAGGCTTCACCCAGAATGCCTCCCCCTCACCCCCATCCCCACCAACCAGGCTTCCTCTGTGTCCTCAGCCTGAAAAATAATGTCTCCCACAATCACAGCCACCCACCACCATCTACCTTTCCACCACCCTGGGAGAGGGTGTTCAAACACCAAACTCTGCCTCAAGTGAATTCTCCAGTAAGGATGAGGCTGCTCTGAGCCAGGCCTACCTGATCACACGTCTCACTCCCACTTCCGGACCTCTGCTGGGGGGACTGTGGGGGAGAGAGGCCTGGGTGTCTGCAATTCCCACCCTGGACAGCTGAGAGTCTGGCATTGATCACTCGTCCTACAATTACCATGCAGGCACAGGCAGGGATTTCAAGGATGATTGACATCAAATGAGAAATCCATGGGGCTTCAGGAGGCAGAGACCCCTCTGTTGAGGTAGGTGTGGAGGGAGAGGGCAGCTGCCCTCGCCTGCATGGGCCTCTGCATCTGGAAATACCTTCCACAGGAAGCACGTACCTGCTGAGCATTCACCTCCCCTTGAGGTTACAGGAGATGCTTCTGTGACTCTGCCTTTCTAGGGACCAGACGAGCCAGGCTCCACCACAGAGTAAAGGGGATCCTGTGCCACAGGTCTGCTCTTCGGGTGGCCAGAGAAAAGCTGGAGGGTAGAAGAAGTGTCTGGGGTGGGGGTGGAAGACTGCTAAGACCACTCAAAGCATTAGAGAACTGTTCCTGGGCCCAGGAGAATTGCCTATGAGACACATAAATATGCATCGATGCTCTGATCCCAAACACATTTACAAGCCTGTGAATTTACTCCACGCACCTGTGCACACATTTACACTCATCACACTCTCTTGCCTACCTCGCTCATTCCCACATTCCCAGGCTCAGAGGCTAAAAACAACACAGAAGGCCTCTCTCTCCTCTCTCTCTCTCTCACACACACACACACACCCCTCTGTCACATACCCACTAACACACTCCAATATCACACGCTCACATCTTCATATGCAAGCATGCGCCTGTATCCTCAAACACATTCTCACATTCTCAGCGCCAAATACCCAGAAGAATCAAAAGAAAATGAGGGACACCCCCCCACACACACACACACACTCATGAGCAATTGTGAGAAGGTACACCACTTGTTCCTTTCTTCCTCTCCCCCCTTTCAGAGGGGTTTTCATTTAAAAGTTGGCTGAGCTCGAGCTTTCCGATTACAGTCGAGACTATATAGGTTTCCTAAAGATAAGGCTGAGAAATTGATTTCAATTACCAACGTGGAGAGGCAGCACTTCTCAGCCTCCTTAGCCGAGCATTAACCCTGGAGATCCAGGGGCTGCTGGAAGAGGAATTGACATGGCAGGCGCGTGACACCAGCGTGCAGGTGGCACATGTCTCATGCCCACGTGCATCCACATGCAAAGTCCCACCCACTGCAGCTTAGGCAGAGAGCCCAGATCTAGGTGTCAAGAGGCCTGGGTTCTAGCCTCAACTATGCCAATATTTTGCTATGTGATCTTCAGGTCCCACCTGTCTTCCCTCTAGATTTCTCTTTGAGAGACATTTCTGCTTGCCAGGGCTCAGGAGATGTTGGCCTCACTTCTAGTGGGGCACCTGCTAGAATTTGCTCCTCAAAAGCTTCTGTGTTAGAAGCTTAGTTCTCAATGTGACAGTGTTGAGGGGTCAGAAACTTTTCTTTCTTTTTTTTTTTTTTTTTTTTTTGGTCATGTTGCTTGGGCTCTGCGCCTAGGTGCTGTCCCTGAGCTCTTCAGCTCAAGGCTACCACCCTACCCCTTGAGCCACAGCAGCACTTTCAGTTTTCTGGTGGTTAACTGGAGATAAGAGCCTCACAAACTTTAGTGCCTGGGCTGGCTTTGAACCACGATCCTCAGATCTCAGCCTCCTGAAAAGCTAGGATTCCGGGTGTGAGCCACCACACCCAGCTCAGATTCTTAAAAATGGGGCCTGGAGGGAGGAATTTAGGTCATGGGGGAAAGGTGGCAATCTTGTAAGAAACTAAGGTAATTTTTTTTTCCTTTTTTTTTTTTTGTGGGTCATGGAGCTTGAACTTGGCCTGGGTGCTATCCCTGAGCTCTTCAGCTCAAGGCTACCACCCTATCCTTGAGCCATGCCCCACTTCCTATTTTCTAGAGGTTAATTGGAGATAAGAGTCTCAGGTCTTTTTTTGCACAGGCTGGTTTTGAACCTTAATCCTCAGATCTCAGCCTCCTGAGTAGCCAGGATTACAGGAGTGAGCTACCATGCCCAGCTAACTAAGGTAATTCTTATGGACTCCCAGCTGGTCCCCCAACGACAGAGACTAGAAAGGCCGGCCACTCCTAGAGCTCTGGCTTCCTGTATGACCATGTGATTGCTCCCTCTGACTCACCTCCCATTACCATACCCCTTGCCCATGGCAGAGCTCAGGGGCCCTCACCAGAGTCAGCACAATACTGTCTGGACTACAATCTCTCCAGATGTGAGCTCCAAAAACGTTTTGGTTATAATGTACTCTGCCTTCAGTATTTTGTTATAGCAAAGGAAAATAGACGAATACATCCCACCTGTTGAGAATGTCCACTCCGCAGGAGACCTAACAAACTGCCATATGCCTTAGAACCTAGTCTCTTCTCCATTTTGCCTCCAGGATAGAGTCGGGGAAGGAAGGGCCGCTGTGCACTGGTGACATATAGGTCTGGCATTAGTCAGCCTGTGCAGCATTAGCTGCTACAACAGGCAGGCTCTGAAATCTCAGTGGCTCTTTTACACATAAAGTCCTGTGTGGGTACATTAATATCCTATTGCTGCCATTACAAGTTACTACAAAATCAAGTGGCTTTTAAAATAAAACCAATTTGTTATCTCATAATAGGTGAAGTATTGAGGCTGAGTTTTGGCTGTATCCTCAACTTGGGACCCCACAAGGTTAAATTTAAGGAGACTGCTGATGGGGCCCTTGTCAGAAGGCTCTGGGCAGAGCTGTTCCAAGCTTACTCCTGCTACTGGCACATTACAGAACCTACGCCTCATGTCCTTGGCGGTGGCTGGGCAGGGAGCAGGTTCAGCCTTTGGGGGTTGTTTCCATTCCTTGACCACACACACAGCCATTGCCACCTTCAAAGTCAGTGGCACTTCGGATCTCACTGACCTACCTGAATCTTCCAGTTTCCTCCTTCCTCTTCTGGTGGTATGATTACACTGGATTTACCAGATAATCTAAGATAATCTCTCTAAGGTCCGTTGATAGTCTTAATTGGAGCTGCGAAATCTCCTTTGCTATGTAACCTAACACGCTACATAGCACCAGGGGCAAAGGTCCTTGGGGCTGAAACTTTGTCTACTCCAGTGGCCAAGTGGCTCTCCACCAGAGGTGACTCTGGTATCCAAGTCGTGTAATGCTGCCATCCTCAAGTTGTAGGCTCTGTATTGTCACGGAAAGTGGAGGCGAGGGCTAGAGACTTTCCATTCTGGGTCAGTTACATCAGTTCTTCCCACATCTCATTGACTAAAACCAGTCACATGGTCCCAACCTAACTGCAAGGGAAGTCTGGGAAATGCACAGTGGCATGTGAATGCTGGAAGCACTAGTCTCTATCAAAAGACATGGAGCAGGATGTAGAGAATAGCCTGCCAGGTAAGCTCTTTATAAAGAGAAGCAGCAGGAAGTGAGTCTTGGAACTTCAGTCGGGGTTCTTCTGTCTAGAAATCTATAAATATGTACCCCACTGACAATGGGCTGAAGATAGAAGGGGAAGCAAGCCCTGTGCCCTGCCATTCTCTCAGGGGATGGAATATGAGAGTCACAACTCAGAACCACATCTAGGGCCTAAGACATTTAGGAGACTAACAAAGAATGCCTAATGGGAGTTTCTAGAAAGTTCACAATAGAATGAACCCTCTGGGCTAGAGAGCCAGCTAGGCACTACTATGTAAGGATTTTCTATGACCACTTGGCTTTTTTTCCCTTTTCCTTTTCGCCTTCCACACAGTCTTGACAATCATGACCTTTCTATCTTTCCTATTACCCCCACCAAGGATGAGGGGTGCAGCCCCCATAGTCACATGAAAACAATGGAGAAATGCTTTTCTATGGTCCTAAGGCACTCCTTGGCAGAAGGACAAGATGGGAAAGAATGTTTCCTTTTCTTCTGGCCCAACCTAATGTCCTTGGACGACCATCTCAGGGAGAGACAAGCACAAGGACCACAATAGTTTCTGTCCATGATCCACTTAACAAGAAATCTCTTTAGCCATCACTCAATAATAACCCATGGAGTTCTGCTAACAACAACAAAAAAAGGAAACTGAGCATGGGTCAACTATATACGAATGGCAGAATTTGAAGCAGATTAAGACAGACAATTTGAGGTAGAAACCAGGGGTAATAGGTGTGTGTGTGTGTGTGTGTGTGTGTGTGTGTGTGTGTGTGTAATCTATTTGGGGGAGAACCAGCTAAATGATTTAAGGATAGCTGGAGATAGAGATATAGTTCAGAGATACAGCTAGCACCTAGGCAAGGCCCTGAGTTTACTCCCTAGCACCAGAAAAGAGAAGAAAAAAACAACCAAGAAACTTCTCTGAATAACTTCAAGATGGAACCTCCAGCTTTAAAGCTCCTGGGCAGCTGTGACAGGGGAAGCAGACAAGAAAAAAAATCCAATCATGAGGAGACACAGGTGGTGGTTATACTTGCAAATGGAAACTAAATCAATCAGAGAGAACGTTGTTAAGAGTAACAGGCCAGAGACTCGCAGGCAGCAACCTGGTCAGATGTTCCTTTTGCTGCCTAAATCAACTGAATATTTTACAATCCTTTCCACTTCTACAGAAGGTGCTCCAAGGCAAATCAGGAACCATCGCTGTGGAAAGACTGTACAATCACAGCTAGACACAGGAATAAAAACTACAAGACTAATAGCATAGAAATGGTACACTCTGGGCAAAGGAAGCAGAGATAGTCCATATTGAAAGAAATGGTTCTAGCTTATGCTGCCCCTCGCGAAGGAAAAGTCTGAAACAAGTGTATACAGGCAACTAGATTTTTTCAGGGGTGTTTCCCAAGGACTAGGAGAATAGACTGAGAATGACAAAACCCCAGCATAAGAGTGAAATATACTGGCCCAGTGCTGTGGGACCCAGGACCCTCTGAGGAGGGAATGGGTCCTCAGCCCCATTCTGAACACACCTGCGACTTTTCAACACGAGTGAACAAAAGCTGAGTAACTCATCAGTTACCCAGTTGCTCCTGAGCCCCTCAAAAGTGATCCCCAGAGAGTGAATGTAAACTCCCTGAATGGATTCAACACTCTACCCAGGCCCAGGTATCCCCTAGACAAGGTCTGACTCCATCTGTCCTCTCTCTGAAGGCAGGATCATCAAGGTCAATGAAGCTGGGTGTGGAAGACTCCAGAGTCACATTTGGAAAAGCCCAGGTCTGGATCTCCACACAGGCCAGAGGCCACAGGACTTGTGAAGACTGATAGCTCCACACAGTTCTAGACCCGTGGTGCAGGAGCCCAAAGGACAAGAAATCCCAGGTGTCATCCAAGCCCATGGAGGACTGAGGCACGTGTATTTCGGGTGAGCACTGACCTTCCCTAAGGGCTACACTGAGCACTGTCTAGGGTTTCCTCTGGGAAGAAAGGAGACATGGAGCCTTCTCTCCTGAAGAATATAGGGGGAGCTTCACTCTACAAGTGTTTACAGTCATGAGGGGAACAGAGTCAGGAAAGTTTGCCTTATCTGAAAGAACTTGAAATTCAGGCCCATGAGAGTGCTTCAGGCGAAGTCCTTGCTGCTCCTTGCCCAAGGTCAAGCCAGGGCAGGTGTGCCTGGCTAGGAGGTAGGGAGGATGACCAATAAAGAAAGGAGCATTTCCCATAGGGCAAGCTATAGTCAGGCCCCTGTAGAGCCTTTCCTCTCCTGCACCTTGCCCTCGCTCCCTGTAGAGGGGCTGATCACACACACCCAGCAGATCCCTCTCAGTGGACTCTGGATGCAGCTGCCTTCAGAGGGGAGATACCAGGAGCCTGGGAGGACACAGCATTCCCTTTCCTCTCCTCTGCGTCTTAATTAAGTGCATTCATTTCCCCTCCTCCCTCTGCACACGGGCCTGGCTGAGATAAGGCATTGATCCCCTTCCAGAGGAGGAGAAAGGAGGAGAGAGGGAGGCTGTAGCTCCCTCTTCGTGGGACAAGAAGGATAGCTTATTAGCAAGCCCTTAATTGTGTGTTCTTTAACTTGGGAAAGTTCGGAGCCAAGTCTAAACTGGGTACTCAAAGTGAGACATTTCTTCCTTCAAGGAAGTTAGATTTGGTATCCCTTTGGGAGAGCCCAGCCCCACCTGCACCTAACACACGAAGAGTACAGTTCACTACCTAGGGAATGTTTCGTTCTGAAGGACTATCAGAATCCTATTACATAGCCAACACAATGCCGTTTTGCCTGATGAAACCAAGAACTAAGCTCTGACGTCAGAGGCCGGTTTAGGGACCACCTCTGCCACAGGCTAGCTGGGAAACTTAAATCAAATCAGCTGGTCTATGGGCCGGTAGCTACTGACCTAAATCCATCGTATTTAAACATCTGTTAGAGTTGTGTGGTTAGGAGGGTTAAAGGCAAACCCCATGGCCCCACCCTCTTTGAGACCATGAAGATTCTCATGTATGGGAATTCACATCAGCTCAGTGACATCAGGAATATTATGTAGTCCCTTTGTCGATTGTTTTAGCAGCAAAACGGGTGTGACCATGGACTCTCCAGGCTGCTCAAACAATTCTGGACTGTCATACAATCCATCAGTGTGACTTTATAAAGAAGATAACAGCTTTTTGTTTTTTAAAAAAATTGAAAAACCACTCCCTTTTTGCTCTGAGGCAAAGGGGGAGCAAGCAGAGGAGAGCATCTCACACACACACACACACACACACACACACACACACACACACACACACACACACACAGGTATGAACAGCTAGGGCCAAGCTTCCCTTGCAGCCCAGCCCTGTTCCACCAGCATCCCTTCAGTTAGTTCGTATCCTTGGCAACCAGCCAGGTCCCAGGGTTTCACATCAACATTTGTTGAATAAAAAATGAACATATGAAGTTAAGGACCAACAAGTGTAGAGCACTTCGTATGAACCAGGAACTGCATCAGTCACCTTCACGCCCTTGACCTCATTAAATCTTCCAATACCCCAAGTCATGTCTTAGAGGTGAGGAAGCTCAGCTTACAGTAGAAAGCTTGGAGCAATCAATTGAACAAATGAACTCTGAGAGCTGCTCCCAACAGCCCAGGGATCCAGAGGGTTGGGGTGTTGGGGTGGGGGCTGCAGGTGTAGACTGGCTCAAGGATAGGCCCTGAGTTCAAGGTTCAGTACTGTATAATGATGGACATACAGATGAGAGAGAGAGAGAGAGAGAGAGAGAGAGAGAGAGAGAGGCCAGAGGATGGAATGGTTCCTCACAGAGTGACTCCCACAGCTCTCCAGGGAAAAACTGAGCACACTTCACTGGAGGCACTGTCAAAAGCAGAGTTCAACCTCTTCAGAGGCATGGTCTCTTCTTCCCAAAAGTGGAGGTCAGGTTCTCTGCCCCTTTGTAATTGATGTCTGCAGTAGAAGGAAAAGCAACTAAGCAGGCTCCCAAGTCTCTGATTTCTTAATAATTCATTAATCTAGAGTCAAACCTCTGGATTTCCCTCTCCAAATGAAGATGTTGAGATTCAAGACATGTGAGGCAAGGTGGTTGATTCCTGTCATCTCTGGACTAGGGTAGGAAGATGAGTTTTGAGACAGCCTAGGGTATCTATTGAGACCTTGTCTGGAAAAAAAAAATAGCTGAGTGTTGGTAGCTCAGTCAGGAAGTAGAGATCAGGTCAAGGCTAGTCCTAGGAAAATAATTCACAAGACTAAACGGTGATGAAGTGCAGAAGAATAAGGAAGAACATGTGGTTCAGCCCTTCCTCCACTGTGCAAAAAGCAACACACCATCTAAAACAGAACTAGAGCAAAAAGACGAGAGTCGACCGCTCATGTGATACAGTACCTTCCTGGCAAGAACAAAGCCTGAGTTCAAATTCTAGGATTACTCACAAAAGAAAAAAAGAAAATAAAAGTTCTGTACTCTATAGAAGCCTAGGGGTCTTTAAGAAAGCAACTTCGGGCTGGGAGTTTGTCCTAGTGGTTAAAGTGCTTGCCTACCATGCACAAAGATCCGGGTTCAATCCCTCCGTACCACATACATAGAAAAAAAGCCAGAAATGGAGCTGAGGCTCAAGTGGTAGGGCTCTAGCCTTGAGAAAGTCCAAGGACCATGCTCAGGCCCTGAGCTCAAGCCCAGGACTGGCCAAAAAAAACTTGTTTCCAGAGCACACTGGACAGGATTCCTACCACTACCACCTCTGCTGACCACAGAATAGAATAGCTTTACTTCAACCTTTTAATACTCACTAGATTTTACTTCCCAAAAGATTGTAACTTTTTTCAAGTTCACAAACCAATTCCAGTGTCATAGGAAAGCATGGAGCAGGCAGGCAGGAAGTCTGACTGCGGCCCCAGCTTTGTCCTGTGAACCTGGGCACAGCCCTTGGCACCATCTGGGCCAGCATCTATCTGCTCGCAGAACATGTGAGGGAGTGTGTATCTGGGGGCTTTTCCACCTGGAAATCTTGGATCTGACTTCTCTCTGGGCCACGTCGCATGGGTGGGAGAGGCCCCACACCCCAGTCTTCTTGCAGCCTCATGGAAGCTACCAGAGAGCTCTGGAAATATTGATAGTGGCTTGCCAAATGGGAGGACAATTGTTCACTCCATGTAGAAGGAGGACGGGGAAATGAGCCTGCTCATTAGCGAGGCTGGCCGGAGAAGTGTCCTCCTGGCTTGGTGGTCTCACTAGGACAGTGGGGATACGGTAAAACACAGATGAGAGAGATCCATCTGTTTGCATTTAATTTGAGACTGAAGTTTCCAGCTCTGACAATGGAGAGCTCCATTCCAGTGTACAAAACCAAGATAGAGTTGCTGGAGGAGAAATTACTGCCTGGGAGGCACAGTAATTATAAATCAAGGACTTCGCCATAATATCTGGGTCCCTTCACTGTTTTCTAGGTGATTAAAGTGGCACAGATAAGTCAGTGTAGGGTGGCTGATTTAAAGGGGCATCCTCGGGGACTGGTACTTCCTAGTCCTCTAGGAAAATCCTGTCTTCTATCAGTAATAGGATACAGTGGCTATATTTTATCAACTGCCTTCTATAAACTAAACCCAGAGCTCTTAGCATCATAATCATCTCAATAAATCCCCCTAACAACCCAAAGACAGAGGGAATGGTGAAAGCCCCATTTTACAGCTATGGAAACAAAGCTCAGAAGTCACAAAACTCAAGGTCATAAAACTTGAGCCAGAGTTTAACCACTCTGTCTTGCTCCAAATTCCACAGCAAGAGCTCTTAACAAGCCCCACTACACACACACACACACACACACACACACACACTGACGAGGTCTAGAGCCCATAGATAGTAGGAATAAATAACACAGGGCCTCAGGTACTGGTGACTCACATCTCTAATCCTAGCTGCTTTGGAGGCTGAGACCTGAGAATCACAATTAGACAGACAGGACAGAAAAGTCCATGAGACTAAACACTGATCAATTAACCAGAAAAATGCCAGAAGTAGAGCTGTGGCTCAAATAGTTGAGGGCCAACCTTGAATAAAAAAGCTAAGGAAGAACTCCAAGCCCTGAGTTCAAAGCCCCCCTCCCCAACACACACAGAATACACCCTTATTTTTATTTAGTATATATTGGTTATTCAAGGGAAAAGGGTTTACTGTAATATTTCCTCACTCCCTCTGTCAGTCTCCCTTATCCCATTCTTCTTTTTTAAAAACAATTTCATAGGGTTTCATTGTTCTGTTTCATACACATAAACAAGCTATCCCAATTTACCTTCCTTAGCCCTCCCTCCTTCACTAGCACCCAATCTCCTCCTCCAAACAGAACCTGTTTTACTTTCCTATCTTTTGGGGGGTGGGGGAAGAAGTGTATAGTAACTGCACCAGAGTTTCACCAGTTATTTGTTGATGTAACTGGACCAGGCAGTCAATAAGGTTCATACTAATATGGCCATTTTACAAATGAGAAAACTGAAGTCAAGTCAACTATCAAGGTTACATGACTGGCCAAGGATGGAGCCAGGATTAATAACTTCCAGTCCGGAGCAAGGAAAGGACTTACTGTCCCCTCTCCCCTCATCCATTCCCTTCCCCAACTCTGGGGGTGTGGATGTCACTATATAACCACATCCTCTGTCCCTTACCGCAGGGCAGCTATTCTGGCTTGGGGGAAGGGGAACATTCAACATAGAATCAAATATGAAATGTGGATCATTATCTGAGATGAAACATTCTGATTTTATAAATGGAGCCTATTAGATGCCTAAAAGTGACCATTTAAAACAGCCTGATTATCCAATAGAACCAATAAACCACGGAGATAAAATTTAAAAGGTCAGTGGGAGACACAAATAATGTTGCCTTTTGTTTCTATCCCATAAAGTGCAATTTGTGATCTTTTATTTTATGGGCAGCCACAGCCAAAACCAAGATGCTGTGGGGTGAAGTGGCCAAAGCATGGAGACAGAGGCTCAGGAGTCCAGGCTAGAACCAGAGAAGGGCCACGCTCCCAGCCTGCAGGACCCAGCTGGATGAACCTGCCTGAGTCTGTAAGAACCCAGAGAAGCAACCACACAGCCTTGGAACCCAGGCAACAGAAACCTCCCCAGTCCTGGGCTGAAAGTTCCTCCTACCCCAACCTAACCCCAGGGAGCCTTGGAGTTTACAAGCCTCGCCTGAGCTTTACTCTGTAGAAAGTAGTCTAGGATTTGAGATACTTGAGACCCCCCCCCCACTCCCTCTCCTTACCCTGGACAGGACAGAAGGGCTAGAGAAGACTCCTTGGCTACCTGAACCATACCTGCACAGCCTCCCTCTACCTCCAGGTGAGAGCCCAATCTGAGGTCAAGTCTGGGTCTCCCTGGGCTCAGAAACAGAAGAGCTATCTAGACCCTGAGTGTATGACTACACATGCTATTGCCCTTGCATATCCCTCCCCAAATACCTGCTCGACAGCCCCTAGTTGGGCTCTGGGTGCAGCCTAGCCAGCACCCAGGCCAGGTAAGCCCTTAAGGCTAAAGTCAGAACATCTTCAGAACCCATATCTGTTGAGGCTCTGAGGAGAAAGGGGTGCCTGGGACATGAGCCCCTTTGTCTCCCCATAAACCTGCCAGACACCAAAAACAAAGGATGTTCTTATGGGCATGACCCAACCCAGGATGCCACACCATTCCTGCCCCCACTTGGAATCACCTCCTGCAGTAGCTCCTGGTCCAGCACCAGGGTTCAGTGATGTTGTAAGGCCAAGCTGCCTGGGTTCAAATCCCTGAGCTACCATTTTGCAGTCATGCAACTTCATCTTCATCCTTTACTCTCTATTTGTATACATGTTTCCTCTCATCTGCGGATTAGGCATGGAACTAAACCTACCTGACAGGTCAGGGTGAGGCCAGACCACACATAGCTCACCCTCTGCTGGCCTCACCCACTCCAGCGCTGGCTCCTGCCCTGCCCCATTTCCTGGCTTCCTGGATCAGATGGTTGATTGTGTGCATTCGCCTTCCCTCTCCCTTTTCACTGTAGATTTCGTTTGAATGTGATCTGTAATCTCCTGAAAGGCCCCTGAGGGACCCATTGGCTCCTTCTAAGGAGCATTAACTCAAACTATAACCAGCTCTCCGTGCCTGCGCCAGGGGGAGCAGGTCCCCTGGGATCTCCCCTGAGGGCCACCCACTGCCACTGGGGAACTGTTAGCCCCTGCTCCAGACCAGGGGTGGGAACGGCATGACAGCTGCCTCCCGGGCCCCTGCCAGTCAGCCAGCTAGCCTGTGCTCTCCACCGCCAGGACAGGTCACCTCCCACAGCTCAGTGACCACAGATGGACCACACCAGCCCCATGTATCCTTCAGCAGCCCTCATCCTCTAGACAAGGAAAGGGTCTGGCCGTGGAGGGTGGGGCTCCCTGAGCACAGCACACTTCACGTCCTTTGCTGGGAGGCCCCACTCCTTTTCAAACCTTCCCACAGTCCTCCCTAACCACGCCCCCACGCCCCCTCCCCCGCCTCTGTTCATTTGCAAGCCTGTTCAAATTCACCATCTCAACTATCTACCTCCAGGTCCTGCCCTCAGGAGGGGTGGAAGGGAGGGGATTTAACTCCGCTCTCCTTATCTTCCCACCCCATCTCCTGCCACCCATCCTGGGGTCTGCTTCATTTAAAGTCTCCTTGACTTCTCTTTCCACTATTCCTCCCTCTACAGTCAAACTTAGCAAGTCTTTTGTTTAGAAATTCACAGGAGGAGGAGAGGAAAGGGGCAATGAAGGGAAAGAGGAAGAAGATGAAGCCAAGACTAAAGAACAAATCTCTACAGAAACTCCAGGATGCAGATCCTATTCATGTGACTTCACCCCTCTCTCCCCAGGCCCCAGTACCATGCTTGGCATTGGGTAAAAGAATTTTCCACAAGGAGAAATGAGAAAACAAATAAATAACCGCAGCCGGGGTCAGCAGTTGGCCCTACTTCAATGATCACCCTGGCTGACTGATTGTCTCCCTTTAACCCCAAGCTCCCCTGCACACTCTGGGGCTGCATGCAGCCACCCAGCCTTAGGCCTCTGGAGAGCCTACAAAATGAGGATGCCTCTGCTGAGCCAGGGGCCTCTGTGGGATTTGGCAAGCCCACTCAACTGAGAGAAAATGCAGCCACATCAGTGCCCTGTAAGTCAGGGTTGCAAGAAAACATTGTAGGTGGGTGGGAAGGTAGCCCTGAGTCTACTTTCTTTGAGAGGGGATCCTGGCAGTGGCTCTGCCCAGCACAGCTGGGCCTGTACGAGGTCCTGCTGGCCTAGCCAGAGCCTGTCAGTCCCTTACTCCCCTCCCTGTAGTCAGAAATTACAGACTGGGCCTGGAGAGCCCTTCAGTCAGAACCCAGAACCCACGGTGCTCAGAGGCCCCTGCCTCTTACTCCAGGCTAAGCTGGCCAGGAAAGAATAAACCCCTGGGAGGAGAGAAAAGTAACTGAATCCCTACCCCACCCCCTCCGATACGCACAGATGCAGGTTGCCACTCAAAAAGCAATCTCTCCAAACGTTTAAAAAACTGCCTGCAATTTATATCTTGTGCTTGACAGAGCATCTCCCAGTCATTTCCTGGCACACAGTAGTGCAGGCCCCTGAGTCCAAGGGTGACTCCACCCCCAGCCTAGGTACCACTGGCATGGGGGGAGGAGACCAGGTGGGGAAGCATGCCACCCCCCCATCCTTCCCCCACCAGCTTTTGAGAATGTAGAGGCATGTCCCAGCCACCCACAGCTTCAGCCTTAGCCAGGGTCCTCCTCAAACGTTACAGAGCCATAGACAGAAAGCCACTGGGTTTGTTTTTTATTGCTTTGTTTTGTTTGTGCCAGTACTGAAACTTGAACTCAGGACCTGAGCACTATCTCTTAGCTTGTTCCAAGTAAAGCTGGTGTTTTACCTGTTGGGTCCTATCTCCTTTTCTGGATTTTGGCTAATTAACTGGAAATAAGACTTTCACCACCTTTCCTGCCCTGGCTAGCTTCAAACCTTGATCCTCACCCTCCAGACACAGCTGGGACTACAGGCCTGAGCCACCTGCTGCCCTTCGTTCTTTCCTTTGTCTCCAGACTATGAGTAAGAAAGCATGATGTACGTGCAATGTCTTCTGTGCTCTAAGAGAGGGAGAATGAAGGATCTCAGAGGAG
This sequence comes from Megascapheus bottae, assembly GCF_031878675.1. Lineage (NCBI taxonomy): Eukaryota > Metazoa > Chordata > Mammalia > Rodentia > Geomyidae > Megascapheus > Megascapheus bottae. The sequence continues at coordinate 61,859,431 of NC_143514.1, forward strand.
GGAACCAACATCCCTGGCCCCCAGGCCAGCTGTCCCTAGAAGGCCATGCAGGAGTTAGCCAAACAGAGACAAAAGGGATCAAAATGGCAGGCACAGCATGGGAAAGAGGTAGAGCAGTGGGAAAGTAGAAGTGTGGAAGCCCGTGCTGGTGGCTCATGCCTGTAAATCCTAGGTGCTCAGGAGGCTGAGATCTGAGGATCATGGTTCAAAGCCAGCATGGGCAGGAAAGTCCATGAGACTTTTATCTTCAGTTAACCACAGGAAGCTGGAAAAAGTGCTCTTGCTCGAGTGGTAAAGTGCTAACCTTGAGCACAGAGGCTCAGGAACAGCACCCTGGCCCCAAGTTTAAGCCCCAAGATCAGGGGAAAAAAATTAAAGAGGAAGCATGGAGTGCAAAGTCAGGAGGGACGGCCGAGGTGAGTTAAAGGGTGATGACCGAGAGGACACTGGCTCTAGAAGCTGCCCACACCCCTCAGGGCATCCAAGAGGGTTGCAAGCAGGAAAGGACACTGGCCAGGCTTACAAAGAGGCAAGGCAGCAGGCCCGCCCGCCCACCTCCCTCCCATGCCACCCTCCAGTCATGCTCACCTCTGGTCTGTTTTCTAACAACCTGCTGATCTCATGGCCTTCTCAGAACATTTTCTCAGTCTTTTTCCTGCTCATCCTCAATGGCTGGCTCAGATGTCATCTCCTCTGGGAAGCCTCCTCTGATTTTTCCCCTCCACCTGTCCACTGCTTTCCCCCCCTGTCTTCCAAGCACTTACCCTGGAAATTAGCTTCCTTATGATTTTAGGTCATTATTCTTGATTATCCTCAGAGGGAATGGAGACCTTGTCAAAGCTTGTTTCCGGTGACAGCCCCACGGGTCTAGAGAAGAGCCTGATGCTAGGTAGACACCCAGCAAATACCTGCCAAGGGCAGAGGAGGCCTGCGCTGCTGTTGAGGTCCCCAGTGCCCCTGTTACAGCTGGGGCCTCTGCCTACAAACTCCAACCTCGCTGTCGTCAGTGCAGTCCTTCTGCAATTAATCATGTTCTGTCAGGTGTTAGCCTTTGTGTTGTCACTGGAGGCTGCGTCTCATTCATCTCTGTCTTGCCCCAGAGTCTGGTACATAGTAGGTGATCAGTCGAGGGTCCCCTGTCATTAATCCACTAGCCCCACCAGACTAGCTAGTGAGCAGATATTCTTAAGAGCACAAGCAGAGGGGCCGGGAGTTTGGCCTAGTGGTTAAGGTGCTTGCCTAGCATGCATGAGGACCCGGGTTCAATTCCTCAGTACCACATACATAGAAAAAAGCCGGAAGTGGTGCTGAGGCTCAAGTGGTAGAGCTCTAGCCTTGAGAAAGTCCAAGGACAGTGCTCAGGCCCTGAGCTCAAGCCCAGGACTGGCAAAAAAAAAAAAAAGAGCACAAGCAGAATGGGGTATGCACACATGTGCCCCACAGAACAGAGGGGAGGGACGATGAGGAAAGGCCGAGGAGCAGCTTTGAACAGGACCAACAAGGACCCTGTAGGACATTTCCTTCTCTGGCAACCATAAAGACACAGACCTTGCTCTCAACAAGACAGGATTTCCTCATTCCAGAGCTGGGTGGCCTTTGAGTAAAGCAATGAACCTTTGAGCTTCAGGCAGTGTTACTAGAGAGATCAAAGGCTGTCTTGAGTTCAGAGTGCATAGCCTGCCACCTAACACTTTGAGTGGGGGGCCACCATAAATGCTAGTGAGAAAATAATAAATAAAAGCCATCATAGGAGTCACTGACAGAAAGATGCTCATGTGAAAACTTAAATCACTTGGCTCTCAGAGCTGTGTGCGACCTCAACAGGCCCTGTGATTAGCAAGTACCATTTTGGGGGATGAGACATTACACAATTTTCCCAAGGCCACACAGCTGCCAAGTAGAAGAGCCAAGGTTCAGACCTAGGAAGCTTGGCATCAAGATACCACACTCGTCTGTTCGTTACCATTACCTCAGTTTCCCTACCCATAAAATGGGTTTCATATCCTTGCCTGCCCACAAAGGGATGAGGAGGAGCTGGGGGCAGGCACAGGCCTGTCTACATCCTTGTGGGTACCTCTCCCACCCAAAGGTCAGCAATCCGGTGCAGCGCTGCGGGCAGAGCCAAGCAGCCACAATGAAATCAGTGTCGGTTGTTCATTTGGTAAATGGGATTTGGTTAGAAAGATGAACGCTGCCACTTCTGGCTAATGTGTCATGTAAATTCTAATGATAATACAGCTCCCGCGCCCCGCCCGCACCCCACACCCTGCACCCACCACTCAATTATCTCCCGAGGCTGGCTCCCGAGCTCCATGCGTCAGTAGGATCCTTGCCCGGCCTGCCTTCCCCAGCGCAAATAATGAAAACCCGCCTCGGCCGCGAGATTGCTCACTTACATTTTCTATTAATTTTTTTTTTTTTGCTTTCAGAGGAAAAATGAGAGGAGCTGGGGAAGGGGGAGGCAAAGTGGGGGCAGGGCAAGAGTGGGGTGAGGCCAGATGGCAAGCAGCCTTTCTGGGCCTTCCTTGAGCTTCTGTCTCCATACCCAGATATGGACAGTCTGCGCAGAGGTACTCAGCATGGAGCCGATTCCCTGGTCACTCCCTTGGCCTCAGATGGAGGGAGGCCCAGGGGTCAGACCCAGACCCTTAAGTAAGGAGAAAGGGCCGTGAACTAGGGGTCGGTTCTAGCTTTCTCTATTCCCGTGCTATGGGACATGGAACGTGTCCTTAGCCTCTTTAGAGGTAGCTGTTGAGGGTGGAAGAGCTGCTTGGCTAATGTCCAGGGTGGGTCTGTCCTTGGGCACTAGCTCAGGGATGGACTTCCAATCCTGGCAGAGGTTTTGCAGAGGGTAGGCCAGGGCTCTGAGACTCCTGTGAGGTGTTACTGTGGTGACTCACTTCTCTGGCGAGGTTCAGATCTCACCCTAGATATTTTTGAAGGGTCTGTTGGCTGGGGCGGAGTGGGGAGTGAGGAAGGAAGCATCCACTCCAGGTCCCACCCTGAGTCCTGAGTCTGTTTGGAGCCAGCAGGAAGCTATAGTCATCTGAGAAGAGGCTGTGTCTTCCACACACTAGAAATGGTAGGTTTAGACTGGAAACTGAGCACAGCCCCTGCCCTTCAAGCCCCCATTGCTCTAGAACATAGAATCCATGGAACACGGGGAATCTTAGCAGGAAGAGAAAGGCCACTCACTCACCTGTAACAAGGCTGCCTAGAGGAGGTGTCACTGAATCCAGGAAACCCTAAAATGGGTGAGAGTCAGCCTAGAGGATTCCAGAATGTGTAAGGAAGCATCTGGCATACAGCGGATGCTCAGTAAGGAAGCGGTGACTTCTCGGTCATCTAATGAATCCAGGCAGCTAAGGAGCCCAGGCCTTAGCGTGGGGTCATGACAGGCGAGGCCTACAGGCAGCCAGGGGCATGTGTGCAGTGTGACTGGACAGGTCAGACAAGTGCATGGGTGGCTGGATGGCCACAGGTCACGCAGCAGGGGACCGGGTACTGTCACCTGTCTGCCCACCAAGAGATTCCTTACACATTCTAAAATCTTCTGGCTGAACCCTAAGGGAGGCAGGCTTGATCTGTGGCCTTCAGTGTTTTATTTTTATTTTGTTTAGAGTGAAAACATATTGTTCCATAACATAAGAAAAAAATACAAATTTGAGAAATGTAGGAGAGATTTAAGCTTTGTAGATGAATTAAAAAGTAAATACACGTCAGAGGAGTTGCTCTCAGCCACTCCTCCCTACAATAATTGTTACAGTCCATCTAGACATCAAACCTCCATCCCTCAAGCTATACAGCTCCTGTCTTGGGCTGTGTCCAGGTGAGCGCAGAGCTGGCAGGGTTCCAGCCTAATGCAGTGGCCAGCATCACTCACCCAGGCCCTGGGGCCGAGAAGGAAGAGGGCAGTGTGGGGCTGCCCCATCCGAGGGTGAGTACCTATCCCAAAGAAAGGATTTTCCTGGCGGCAATAGCTGCTGCCACCCTTCATCTCCCAGGACGCGTGGGATGCCTTCAGGCCCAACATATGTGGGATCTTCTAAAACAGGGACAGGAAAGGAGGAAAAATAAAATCTGTTCCCCCAGGTCTGTTGTCTCAACAAGCAGCAGCCTCCAGAAACACTTCCCACAGGAGGAGGGGAGAGGGCTGTGGATTCAGAGGCACAGTCCCAGTCTACAGATGGGCAAACTGAGGAGAAAGGGCTTGCTGTGTGCAATGGGCTGGAAGCAGAGCCAGGGAGGGAACCCATCAGCCCCAATAGGAGCATGAGGAGGAGGAGGAGGAGGAGGAGAAAGAGTTGGAGAGGCCAGGACTGGGTTGGAGAAGGGAGGAGAAGGGCAGTCCCAGGCTGGGGGACATAGCTGGGGCTTGCAGCCTTGTGGCTGCTCACAGGCAGGTAGCTGAGAGTGAAGGTGATTATTCCCAATAGTCACACTTCCTGGAAGTGGTAGTATGTGGCCTGTTTCGATCAATGACTGCACAACTGATACACACAGGTGGTGGGTGATCCACCAGCCAGCTCTTTAGTAATACGACAAGCGGAGCCCCTGGTGACCCTCACTGTCACCTTTGCAGCACCAAGAAACAAGTCTATGTTGTTATAAGCCAGTGAGATGTAGTGGTGTTTATTATTGTAATGTGAAATCTGACAGAGAAAAGAGGAGGTTTACAAGCAGATCACCCAGGTTCAAATCTAGCTAACTGCTTGACACTCTGAGTGACTTTGGGCAAGTCTTTTCCCTCTCGTTCTCTGGCTCTACCACATAGGGAAAATTCCTTCCACCTCCTAGAATTCCAGGACTCTCTTGTCTAAGAAATCTCCCTACCCTTGGCCAAGACCACCCAGGGTTTTGAGGGAACCAGAGAGATAGCCAGACTCCAGGAATCCCCAGAAAGGGATCTCTGTGTGGCAGTGAGATGTTATCCAGTATCTGAGGAAATGTAAAATGCAGATTCCTGGGCCAGACTCCGGGATTAGAGGGCAGTAAGTACAAGGATGTTCCAGGGACCCATGCCATGCTGGAAGCCACCCATTCCCCCATCAGAGAACTTCAGTTGGGTCCCAGCCCAGCAAGTGAAGAAGCTTGGAGTCATACTGCCCACAAGTCCAGCTGTCCTTTCCAGGAGAAGCTGCCCTGCCCCCATGCGGGAGCCCAGGGGCCTCTTCTCAGGCTTCCTGGCTGAACTGGAGATAAAAGCAAAACAGGGCACTCAATAATGCAGCTGGGACCAGCTCACCTGCAGCCTACACAGCTCCCAGCCTATGCCTGCAACAGGAACATAGCTGGAGGCCTGACTCCTCCCTCCCAACACACTCCCCGGCGCCATCCTCCAAACCCTTCACAGGGCCGAGAAGAGAAAAACACCAAAGGGTGAATTTCTGATTAAAAACATCACCTCTTTTGTTGTTCTTGCAAGGAAAAAAATGTGTGTACCTATGTGTGTTATGTGTAAAGACTGAATATGGTTTGGGGTGAGTATAATATCTGTATATATGTGAGTGTGTAAGGTTGTATATATGTGTAGGGTGGGTAAGTGTATGTACATGGATGTGTGTGTGTGTGTGTGTGTGTGTGTGTGTGTGTGTGTGTGTGTAGTGGCTTAATACAAATTGGTTCCCTAATTGATTCTGAGGGAAATCATAACAGTGTACACCTTCACATAGCCAACTTTTTATTTTAAAGTCTCTGAGTTGTTTGCCTTTTTTGTATGTGTGCCAGTCCTGGGGCCAGAACTCAGGGCCAATGTGCTATCCTTGAGCTTTTTTTCTCAGAACTAACACTGTACCATTTGAACCACCCCTCTACTTCCAGTTTTTTCCTGGTTAATTGGAGAAAAAAGTTTCTCGGGTTTCCTGCCCTCCTCAGGTTGGCTTTGAATTATGATCCTCAGACCTCACTCCCAAGTCAATGGACATGAGCCAATAGTACTCAGCTGTTTGCCATTTTAAGGGTCTTTAATGCAAGGCCAGAGTCTTTCTTTTGCTTATGAGGCTCCTGTTTGAGTCGCTTCTTCTTTCTTGGGTAAACTAACTCCACAACACATCATCCTTGATTTCCAATTTCAATTTCTTGAAAGTGGAGCAAGAACTTCAAAGACTCTTGTAAAGTAATAGGAATGTCGTATCTTCTCGATTTTTACAATTTAGTTCCCAATCTTATTTTACAGTTGCTTATATACACTTAATTTGACAACAATGCTTTTTTAGCAATTCCCATTTATAGTCTTTCTAAAGATTTCAATTGCATTTTATAGAAACTGCAACTTTTTGCATGTATACAGTATTTTGGTTTACTTATTATTTAATTGAATTACACATTTTCAATACAAAAAGCCACTGTTATAAATGAATTTGGAAACAAGTCCACCTGACTCTTTATAAGCCTGTGGAAAACAGGAGCCCCAAGTCTAATACATTACAGAACAGCTTCCAAGATGGGGTGGAGGGCAGGCTGTGTGTTTCACAGTGAAACTGAGCTTCAGTCAAGCAAGTGGGGAGGAAAGATGAGTGAGATAGATGGCTCCACCTCCTGTGGGGGTGGACTAAATGTGTACTGGAGTCCCTGTCACTTACTGCAGCAAACAAGTCTGGGAACCAGGATTATCACCCAATCACCTATCTCTGCAGATGAAGACAACGCCATTAGTGGTAAACTGAGGCCCTGGCCACAAGATAAAGCAGGACAGAACAGAGGAAATGTGTTCTGAGTGTCCACACTCTGCCATCTCACTGAACTCTTGTGATGATCTGAGCAAGATGATCTGATCTCCCCCAAGACTGTGATCTAGGAGGTGGGGGCCTTGTTGAGCTAGACAGATGTGACATTGGAACTACAAACACAGCCTCTAGAGTCGTCACTGACCAGGGCACTCCCAGAAGGTACAGGTGATGGCTGGCTTCCTGGAGAATGGTTGAGCCCCTCTCCTGAACACCAATCTGCCCTGTAGGGCTAGGGATGGGGTATATGGGGGGACTTACTGACTGGCAGGTACCCATGATGATAGGGATGTGGTCGGGCTGGCACTACTAACCAGCACAGGTTCAAAGCCTTCTGGATGCTCCAGAGCTACTCACATCCACCTTTGCCTTAGATACTCACATAGTACCTTAGGAAGAGGAGGAAGGTCCTTCATCACTTTCTAGATGAAGGAACTTTCCAGTGAGTGCCCAAGCCCGGGCACAAATTGTACACATCTATGGCTCTAGCCTCTTCTCCTCCTCTCCTCTAGCACAGGCCCTAGAAACCCAGAAGTACATATTGTATATAAATAAAAACACGTTGTACTCAGTAGGGTTGCGGGGAAATCAAAAATATTTGTTAAGTCTGGGCACAGTGGCTCATGCCTATAATCCTAGCTACTCAGGGGATGAGATCTGGTTCAAAACCAGCCCAGGCACTGAAGACTGTGAGACTCTCATCTCCAATTAACCACAAGAAAACTGAAGTGGGGCTGTGGCTCAAGGGGTAGCGTGGTAGCCTCGAGCTGAACAGCTCAGGGACAACAAGCACCCAGGCCCAGAATTCAAGCCCCAAGACCAACAAAAAAAAATCTATATAGGTATGTTCCAAATATTGCATGGAACCATATCTGTTTAAATAATTATTTATCATTGGATACTCCAATGTAGGCTGGCATCCTGGTTGTTTATTTGTTGAACTTGAAATCCTACAATGACACCACACCTAGATACAAATATCTTGAGGGGGCTTCAGGGAAGGAGTATCTGAGCCCTGTCTCACCACTGGGGAGGACCTGGCCAAGTTTGTACTCCTTGGTACGTGACTTTGGCCTGGCCTACTCTTTCAAGTCCCCATTTCTTCCTTGAGAGGTCATGAGTATTAAAACAGCCCACTTGCAACGGTACATTCTGTGTAAGTGTTCAATGGGAGTCATTGTTTATTTTTATTGTTATGAGTATTATATTACTATTATATAACCAGGTGGTAAAAATTAAGGCTGAAAGAGAGATGGTAACCTATTGTATACCCAGCCCTGGGCACTGGTACTGCCCACTGCTTTGCTGGATGCCAGCTGGGCAGTCAGCTCCATGACTATTCTGAGCAGCCTTCTTCCAGAAGCAGCTGCCTCCCCCAGCACCCGGAACTCAGAGCACCACTGTTGAGATTCACCTGCTGCTGCCTCCCAGAGCACATGCATTGATGACAGGCCTCTTCTTCCCTTCATCCCAGTGCCAGACTCCTCCTGTATCAAATCTACCCCAGTGTCTACCTGCCTCCCCCCAGCCCCCTTACACACACACACAAGATCAGAGATGTGCTAGATGGCAGAGGGGGCCTGGAGGTGAAGGCACTGCCATTCATTCACAGAACCCCAGGAAGCCAGGCCTCAGATGACTCCAGATGCAGCTTCTGGACAGCCTGAGGTTTCTATTGAGCCACCCTATGGGACCATGGAAGGAGGACTGGAAGGACTGTGAGGAGGGGTTATAGTGCTGCTGCCTGGGGCTCCTTGGAGGCCTCTCCAAGAACTGTACTCCCTCCCTCCCATTCCCTCCTTCCCTCCCTCCTCAGGCTCCCCATCTGCAACCCTAAGGAGCTGCTGACAGTTCCCATATGCTCCTCTCTGGCTTCCTGGGGAAGGGGAAAGAGGGGGGAATGCCAAGAAAGGTAGGGCAGAGAGAACAAGGTGGCTCCAGCACCATGCTGGTGGTTTCCTGTATGGGTGCCTTCTGCCCTGCTGCCAGGGACCCCTCTCATCCATATACCAGGAGGTCCCACAGCTAAGGACAGAGGGGCCTTTGTGAGAAGCAGTTACAGCTACTGTGTTCTGTCCAGCCCCACCTGCCGGAATATTTAGCTCCCCGGCTGCCTGTCTATGGAAGAAAAGAGCCAAGACTCCCTCTAGACTTAGGAATTCTTTGGGTGTCTCCTTTCTGCACCCCACCCCCCTCTTCTGCTCTCAGACCACAGGAGTTCCGAGCCAGTGGCTAGCGCCGCAGGCCTAAGCTCTCCATCAACCCAGCCTCCTCCAAGCAGCTCCCACTTGGCTCCTGCTTGCCAATGCTGCTCTCTAGTGGTATTCTTTAGCACTGCAGAAACTTCATGCGTGGCCTTACCATGAAAGATGGGCCAAAGACTGTGATTGTGATACCCCCACCCCTTACCCTGAAACGCTGTTTGCTTTAAGGCAACTATGTGGCCACGAGCTGTTTCCTAGCTCCTTAATTACATGGAGACCCCCTTCAGGAAACTCAGAGCCTGTGGGAAGGGAATGCTATATGTTTAGGGTACTTCTGCAGAGCCTCTGGTCAGACTTGCAGTAGCTGCCCTGTAGAGTACATTATCCTATTTGAATGACAAAAGCAGAGGCTTCGGCGATTAACATCACAGTTCTACATGGACAGGTTTCTTGGCTTCATTATTTAGGGGAGCTCATGGCAGCATACAGAGGTTCATTGATGGGCCAGTCCTCTGCTGGAAGAGGACCTACAGCCCTGTGTGCGAGGTCACAAGCTGTCCTGGGACACAGCAGTACCTGTCCTGGGTATGTTCACCAAGGGTAAGGTTGAGGGCAGGACTCTAGACCTGGCCCACACCTCTACTGACCACACAGGAAATCCCCCTGACAGATGAACCATGAGGTCCTTGGAAGAAGTTGCCAGCTGTGACAGCAATGCCAGTCAGGGTCAACCAACCCCCTAGCAGCCTAGGCTTCGTACAGGGGCTTTGTTCTGGTCACTGGTAAAAGACAAGGGGAGGCCTCCCTCACCCTCCAGGGGTACCAGCCTCTCTCCGAAGGGCAGCAATAACCAATCCCAGCAAGCTAGAGGACCTACAGGGCCCCACAAACCATAGATGCTCAGCCCGGGCTTGATGAATGAGTGGGAAAAGTGTTCACCTGGGAGCTTCCAGGCTTATGAGGTCAGGACTCACCCTCCATTCCTAGCTGTCCTCATGCAGACCAGCAGCAAAGCCCCCGGAGGAAACCCAGTGGAGAGCATCTAGCCCCAACTCTGCTGTGTGCCACGGCAAGCCTTCCCACCCGGGGCCTCAGTTTCCCTACATGTATAAAACAGATTTGAAAGCTGGGTGCTGGTGCCCACACCTGTAATCCTAGATATTCAGAAGGCTGAGAGCTAATGATCACAGTTCAAAGCAAGGCGGGGCAGGAAAATCTGAGACTCTTGTCTCCAATTAACCACCCAAAAAGCCAGAAGTGGAGCTGTGGTTCAAGTGGTAGAGCTCTAGCTTTGAAGAAAAAAAAAAAAAAAACAACCTCATAGACAGCACCTAAGCCTTGAGTTCCATCAAGCCCCAGGACTGGCACCAACATGTCTTTATTTAAATTGCAAGGAAATTGAACCATTCAGGCATCCTCCGAGGTCTTAAAATAGGGAGTAAAGCTGGGTGCTAGTGGCTCACGCCTGAAATCCTGCTTACTCAGGAGGCTAAGATGTATGGTTCATGGTTCAAAGCCATCCCAGGCAAGAAAGTTGGTGAGAGTCTTATCTCCAAATAACTACCAGAAAACCAGAAATGGTGCTGTGACTCAAAGTGGTAGAGTGCTAGTCTTGCAGATAAAAGAAAGCTCAGGGACAGTGCCTAGGCCTTGAGTTCAAGCCCCAGAAAAGGGAATAAAGGGCCCTGGGAGCTATGAGGTGAACTCTACCCCCAAGCAAGCTCCCCAGCTTCTAGTCTTTCCATAGCACACACGAGGCATAAGCTGGTGCCATGGAAGCCTAAAGGAATTGTTCAGCATACTCATGTGGGACCTGACATGCACAAAGCACACCTGTGGGTCTGTAAATGTGAACATGCGTATGCAAAGCCACATGCACACATTCATGCACACACATTTCTAGCTACACACTACACCCACACAGGTGCCCTCCACTCAGCGCCAAAGAGCCTCAGGAACAAGTTTAGGGACACACAAAGTTATGAAATTGATTTCTCTGGGAACAGTTGGAATTAGTTTTAATTATCTTTATCTTTCTTCCAATTGCGCTCTCAGCTTTCCTCTTGCTATTTAATCCATCACTATTGACTTCTCCACAGGCTCTGGAGGGGGAGTGGCGCAGGGGCTGTGGGGGGGGGGAGTGTGACTATTCTCAAAATAAAGAAATAAATAACAACAGCAACAACCAGCCCTACCCATCTCTTCCTCTGCAGCAGAAAAACCAGCTTCTCCCAGAGAGCTGGCAGAACTGCGTGCAGAATTACACATCATGTGCAGACCTCTTGGGGGCAGACCTGGGCTGAGATGTGATGTGTGCAACATCCCACCTGTTTGAGTCTAGAGAGGCTGAGCTACATTTCACCCCTGCTGAAAAGCCTTTTAATCCCATCCTCTGGCTCCACACCTGGAGCCACCCCTATAGGCCTTCCAGGACCTTGCACACAGATGCCCCACTCCCACCCCACCCCACCATGGTGGGGGCAGGGACTGATTCACCTCCCAGGCCAGGCACTGAATGATCAGTGCTATAAACAGCTGTTGAATCAGTGGGTGGATGGATGGATGGATGGATGGATGATGGATGAAAAATACCTCTTTGTAAGCTTTTGAGAGTCTAGTGTATCTATTCCTGTGTTCCTTCTACCCCCACTGTGTGGCTATTGTGACCTTTGGCACTGTGCCAGGCACTGTGGTGTCAGCAAGTTTGCTCCGGAGGGACACCCCACCTAGGAGAGTCAAGGGTTGGGTAGGGGTCACCGATGGGTTAGGGGATCCCTCTGAGGGAAGAAGACAGGGCAACGTATTTATGTCCAAGACCCACATGAAGGCAAATCTCCATTTTTCTCATGTTTTGCTTTCTGCTCTCTTGCTGACCCTAGAACTTGTTGCCCTATCCTCCCATGACTCCCTCAACGGTGCCCAGGCCTGAGTCAATTCCACTGCAGCATCTGAAGGGCCCTGTGTGCAGGGGACACATCTCCCCCTCCATGGGGAACAGAGAAGGAGGCCATCGCTCAGCAGTGAGGTGCCAGTGCTAAGTGCCCCGCAGCGCTAATATTTTATGATTAAAAACCATTAAGGTTTAGACTGTGAAAATCTGAGGGACACAAAATCAATGGCCCAATATTGCTTCCTCCGGTAAGTTGTGTAAATATTGTGCCTTTTATTGTTTGGCCGATGGCAAGAGGAGAGATACAGGTGCAGATTATACTAATGAATCCCCTCCCATCCAAGCCAGCACTGGTGGAATTAGCAGCCTGACTCTGGGAGAGCTGGACACAAGAAGAGCCTGACTGGCTCTGGGGAAGACTGTCAGTTCATTCTCCCCAACTCCCCACCCTGCCACTCAGCCCATTGACCACAGCAGCACCAGAGCCCCAGGCGCCCCCTCCTCAGCTTGCTGTCCCCACCCAGTCAGACAGGCACGCGCATGTCACATGGTGACATGCTCTCCTGACAGCCCGTCCATCACTGGGCTCTGCCATCTGCTTGAATTTGCATTTTTAATCAGGATCTGTCTTTTCTCCTCCAGGGGCTTTGATTGGGGAGGGGAAGGTGATTCCAGGGGTTGCTCTAGATTTAGAGGGGAAGGAGATGAGGGGTGTCTCTCCTGTCTGGAGTTGAACCTGAGGAATGGCTCTTTCCTCCTTCCGGCTTGGGAGTGGTGGAGATGATGCTAACGGCACTCCTGTGCCCAGGAGCATGGGGACGCATGAATTTCCTTGCTCACCCAAGACTGGGTGCACAAGTGCAAACGTGTGTGTGTGTGTGCAAGCACACAGTCTCCCTCCGGGAAGAGGAGGGCATAATTTTGAACTAAGCACCACAGCCAAGCTCTTGCCCCAAATGAAAGGAAGTTGCTGTAGGGTGGGGGTCCCCTAGCCACATTAGACAGGCTATGGGGGTGGGGGGACACATCTCCTTACTGTTCCCTGAGGAAATGTCCAAAAGGAGAAGGGCTACGGCTGTGTGAGGATAGGTATGCCAGCCACTAGGGACAGCTGGCTGAAGAGGCCAGAAGGGTAAACAGATAGGGAGAGAGCGGGCTGTTGATGTTGAGGGAGGATGGCTGAGGCCCCAGGTGAGGGAGCGTGCCTGGTTCTCACAGGAAGAATCTGAACTGACAGAGGGCACATGTGAGCCATAAATTAAACCCCTCTTCAGAAGCATAGGGGTCAATCTGGGGAGGTCATCTTGATTAATGCTGGGGAGAGCTAGACTTTTCTGAGGACAGCTGGGCTGAGGAGGGTACAGCTGGGCTGAGAAGAGGACAGCTTAGCTGAGGAGGGTACAACTGGGCTAAGGAGGACATAGCTGGGCTGAGATGGAGAGAGCCTGGCTGAGGAGGGCACAGCTGGGCTGAGGAGGGCACAGCTGGGCTGAGAAGAGGACAGCTTAGCTGAGGAGGGTACAACTGGGCTAAGGAGGACATAGCTGGGCTGAGATGGAGATAGCCTGGCTGAGGAGGGCACAGCTGGGCTGAGGAGGGTACAGCTGGGCTGAAGAGGGTGCACCTGGGCTGAGGAGGGTACAGCAGGGCTGAGGAGGGCACAGCTGGGCTGAGGAGGGCACAGCTGGACTGAGAAGAGGGCAGCTAGGCTGAGGAAGGCGCAGAGGGACAACTTGGGTCAGGTGGCTGTTGTGCAGAACAGAAGGGCAAGGCATTGTCCATGAGTCCCCAGGGCTCTTGACTTCTGGCCCACATCTTGCTGGCAGAATGCCAGGCATGTGCCCTGGTGCTGGCAGTCTCAGGCAGGGGGAAGCTCAGGTAGAAATGGCCTCCTCTCCCCTCAGTACTCTCCTCACAATCAACTCAAAGACAAAGGCACACAGCAGGAGGGGAGGAAAGGAGGCTGGAAGAGGTTCCCAGCCCTCCAGAGACACAGGGACTGGGAAGAGCCCTGCATGTCTCCCACACGCCATCTCCAGATAGCCAACAAACCAGACCTCCATTGTACAAACAGTAGAAAGGACATAGGCGAGTCCTGATCTGCAGGACAGCCAGACTTCCCTGCAAGCTGGAGACCCACCCTCTCCCCCTGCCCTCTCTTCATCCCTGTCATGGCCAGCTTGGGTGCCATGACAGAGTATCAGAGCCTGGGGGGTCTCAATAATAGATATTTATTTCTGCATAATTCCAGAGGCTGGAACTCTGAAGCCAAGGAGCCAATAAGATTGGAATCTGGTATGGTCTCTGGCTGGTCAGCTGTGGTCATCTCACTTTGTGCTCACGTGACAAGTCTGCACGTCAGAAGACAAAAAGAACAGGCTTTCTAGGGTCTCCCTTCCAAAGGCATGGATCCTATCAGATGGCCTCATTCTCCGGCTGCCTGGACCTCTGCCTCCTAAACACCATCACCATGGGAATTCAGGAGTACACGTTTTGATCACCACCACTCCATCTGAACCCCAGCCCTGGCCACTGAGCGCTGCCTTCCCCTGAAACTCCTTTCCTGGAGGGTCGGGCTGAACTCCAGCTTCCTGATCTATCCTGGCACGGGGGAGCTGTCCTTGGCAAAAGTCCTAAGACCTCAGCAACTACGTGACCTGGGGGCCCATATGCCCCACGCCATTTGCTAGCCATTTTACTCATTATTATGGATGACCCACTCAATAATAACCTTGTGTGTCAGGGTACATTGCTCCATTCTTCCGCTGGGGAAACAGGATTGAGGAGGTTAAGTGACCTGTCTACAGTCAGTCATCAGGATCACCAAGTTCCAAGCTCTCTACCATTTTCCAAAACTGATCTCAAGAAGCCTCACCTCTGTCTCCACTCCTGAACTTCCTTCCTATTCCCATGTAGAGAAAACTCAATACTCTTCCTCTGGGCCCTGGTACCTGGAGGCACCCTGCTATACAGGACAGCCATTGCCAGAGACATGCAAAGGCCCAGGGTTGGAGAGGCCAAGGTAGCTCTGTGGGCCAGGCCTTCCCAGGGGAAGCATTCCAAAGGGGCACGATGGTGCAGGTGGGATGAGGGTCTTTACGCACAGGCAGGCCTGGTGCACAGTAGGGAGGGCATGTGGGAGGTTTCTGGCCAGGTTGAAGTGTGATGAAACAGTGCTCAGCAAGGTTCCATGTGCACCCATTGGCCTAGGTTCAAGTCCCAGCACTACCATTCCAGAGCTGTGTGATCCTGAGCAAATCACTTTGCCACTCTGTGTCCACGTCCTATATCTACAACCTGGAGCTAACAGTAATACCTGTCTGATTATGTTCTAAAATCTAAATGCCAGTGATTGTATCTAGAGATCCCCTTCTTGAATGCTTGTTCATTAAACACGTCATTTGAAATATAATGTAAAAATCAATGTTAAAAAATTATTTAATTTAAAAAAGAAGAAACAATAACACCTGTCCACAAAAGTGGTGTTGAATATTTTTAAGTTTCTATGTGAAAAGTGCATAGGACAGAGAGGAACAGGTGTAACAGGAGTTACGTGTGGTTGTCGTAGGGTCAGTCTGTCCATCCCCCTCCCCACCATAGGCAAAGCAGCTTAGGACAAAATCTGAGTCCCTCCATCTTGTCCAGCCCCAGCCCCACCGTGGACACGAAAGGAAACCTGTCCCTTAACAGTCAGGGACTGAACAAAAGAATTTGTACATGTGTGTTGTGAAACATATCAATAGTGTGTATGTTTATGTGTGTGCTTTATTAGCTTGTGTGTCATTAACAGATGACCAATGCTGGTGTCACTCCGGTGTGTATGTCTGCTCTACTATCGGGCTACCAACACTTGTGTCACTGGGATTGGATGCTAGCAGGTGCCGGGTGTGTTACAACATGTGGACTGGTACATGTGTGCATGTAGGAATTATGTTAGAGAGTGTTAACATCAGGAACAGGAGTGGTCTCACTGTATATATTTGTATGTCAGCATTTCTCTGTTTCAGTGTGTGTGTGTGTGTGTGTGTGTGTGTGTGTGTGTGTGTGTATGTTGGCATTGGGTGGATAGCTACGGCACAGTTGGATATACAATTATATACATGTAAGCCAGGCATGGTGGCTCATGCCTATAATCCTAGCTACTCAGGAGGCTGAGATCTGAGGATCAAGGTTCAAAGCCAGCCTGGGCACTAAAAAATGTGAGACTCTTATCTCCAATTAATCACTAGAAAATGGGAAGTGGGGCTATGGCTCAGGTGGTAGCCCTGAGCTGAAGAGCTCATGGACAGTGCCCAGGCCCAGAGTTCAAGCCTCATGACCCACAAAAAAAAAAAAAACAATTATATACATGTAGGGTTTGTACAGGTGTCAGTGTTGTGTGTAGCATTCTGAGGATCTTTTGTCAGTATAATGTGCATGTGTAAGTGTTGAGTGCCTACACTCAACAGTGCATTCACAATTGCCAGGGATGGGGCATATGCTTTGCCGTGTCTAGTGTAATTTGTGTTAGCATCCTCAGGTGTGTTGGTATTGTGTGTACATAGGCAACTGCATTGGCTATATGTGTGTACCCAGGCTGTATAAGCGTTCCTGAGAGTGCTGTGTATAAATGCCAGTCTGCATCAGTGATGGATATGTGCACCAGCCAACACTGTGTGTATGTATGTCTGTGCTGAGTGTGTGTGCAAGTGCCCATGCCTGTGTGCTTGTGTCTTTCTCTGCTGAGTGTATGCACAGGTGTGTGGCAGCTTCAGAGTGCATGTGCATGTCTATGCTGCTGCACATGAGTGCTAGCAACAGACGTGTATGTATGTGTCAAAGGTGAACACACTACATGTCAGTATTGGGTGTGTTTTGGTATTGTTTGTGCGAGTGTCTTCTGTTCTGGATACATGCATGTGTGTGTGTGTGTCAGTGTTGGATATGTAGATGTGTGTCAACAATGGGCTTGGGTGAGTGGGTGATTGGTGTGTGTTTCTGGATGTCAGCATGTTCGTGTAATCCACGTGGGCATTGTATCAGCCTTGGGGGACTGTGTATGTGCATGAGGGTTGTGTAAATTTGTGGGCCAGCATGTGCTGGGTGGCTATCCCTCGCCCCATCCGCTGGAGGGCGTCGGCAGGCCCCTGGGGCCTGGCTCTCTGCCATGCCTGCGCGGGCCCCAGCCTCTCCTGACTGGCACCCAAGTTAATAAGTGTTGCTTTTCTCCTATTCTACTCAGGTCTGTGATGGAAAATCCTCAGGCTGGAAGTGAGCCCCGAATCGATAGTCCATTCCATTTAACAGGGTGGCTGTCACCATAACGAGATAAAAGTGGATTAGCTTCAGCGCTCCTGCTGCCGTCCGCGGGGCCATCTGTTCCCTGCCCGGCCAGCCTCCTGCAGCCACCGCCCTGGGGCTCCCCCAAGGCTCTGGTAGGTACAGAGGGAGTCCAGAGCTGGGTGGGATGGAGTGGAGGGTGGGGCTCGACCAGGTAGCCTCAGAGCTCTCAGGATGGAGATGGGGCAGGGAGAAGGCCAGCACGAGTCCAGGGCCAGTTGGAGCATTGTGATGCAGCTGACCATCCTCCATCCTGAGAGGCCTTCTGGGAAGCCTGTACCCTCCTTAAAGGTCTGTGTGACTGAGCCACACCTGCCAATGTACACATGCACCAAGGCCTGTGGGCCCAGATGCCCGGGGAGCCACACACAGCCTGGGGACTCTTCAAAAGAAGGGAAACTCCTTCCACTTGCCTCACAACTGAACAACAGAAGCAGCTCCTTTCACAGCAAGAGGAATGAACTCAGACTACACAGCAGAAGAACTTCTGCTCATGAGAATGAGCTGCTTCTCCAGCAGGTGACCAAATGTTTGCATTGTCAAGATTTGTTCCAGCTTTTGCTGAATCCTAGATACATGACACTAGGTATCAGCCAGCTGCAAAGAAAGGTTGATTCAATCAGATCGCTCTTTATTTCTTTCTCTTTTTTTCCTGTAGTACAGATTGTCAATATTATCATCTGGGCTACATTTATGCTTTGGAATTCTTTGTTTTTAGATCATCAGTGGGAAAGAAGGTCATCTTATTTTGTGACAATCACATTCGTTCCTTCCAGTTATGATTGTGTTGCACATAAACATTTTCCCCACCACCAAGGGTACCCCTGTGAAGTGAATACCTTTATTTTTCCCAAGCCAGGCACTAATCACTACCTCATTCCTCAGTGACTCTTCACTGCACCAACCTGAGATGTCACTTTTGCCATTTATTGAGGTCTCGTCTGTTAACTTGATCATTTTTGTGCTCACCAACAGTTTTCTCTAGCCTACCTTTGTGATCTATTTTTATCTTTAAGAGTGTGTCTCTTTCATGTTGACACCCAGAGTCCATTATTTTATAGTTGTGAAAGTGAAGTCAGTGGCAACTGCCTTTGACATGTAAACAGCAGTCTCCCAAATCTTGTAGAGTCACATTTTAGAGACAGACCCACCAAGGCTTCTGAAGCCTTCTCTTAGGCTGGGACAAGAGTGAGCTGAGAATTCAAGCTCTGATGCCTCCCAGACTACCCTAAGAAGGGTGTGAGAGTCAGATGTGGGCCCCAAAGCTGCAGGAGGCAGAACGGACAGTGGACCTGACTCCCTTTGAACGCCTCTGAGAAACAGGCTCTCCAACAATGTGAGAGCAGATGGTTTCTCTGAGAGATGATGTAGAAAACCCCAGGTGGGGATAGAACTTTGCTCCCCCCTTCCCCTGGGACCTCTGTGTGTACAAGGTAGACTCTGTCTGAGTTCTCCCACACTTAGAAGGAGCTGGGGTATTCATACTTGCACTCACACCAGCAACTGGCTGAGAGAGCCCCTGAGCAGCAGGGAGGGGCCCTAATTCTCCCATTTTCCCAACCAATGAAAAAGCCCGGGCAATGGGAGGGAGCTGGCCATACACTCTGATAGGACAGCTCAAGGGGAACTGACCAATGAGCAAACAAATATGGTGACCTAGCAAGGAAAGAAGGACATGGACTAGAGTCAAGGGACAAGGTTTAGAGTCAAGTGCTCTTAGGAAGCAGAATAGACAGAAACCTGAGACAGCAAGCATGTGGGAAGACCAAAGATTATCGTGACCCTTGGGTTTCCCATGACCCTTGAGTTTCTGGGCCGGGAGGCAGTGTAGATGACAAAGGGAGACACAAGATGGGAAACTCCAGAAGAAGAAGTGGGAATGGGGTGGGGAGGGTCTGGTTTAGATTGTGTTGGGTGGAAATCTTAACATCCAAATGGGTCCTGGAGACAGATGGGCACTGGGGCTCAAGGGTCTGGACCAGGAGGCAGAGTCAGGAAGCAGATGGAGAATCAAGGCCTGTCACCAAAGCCAAGGGCTAGTCTCATCCTAGAGATGATCTGCTTTTAACCTACTGGAAGTATATTCTCTTCCTAATAAACTTTCCTGTCATTTTTATACACACACACACACACACACACACACACACACACACACACACACACGCACACGCACATGCACACATACACACAAAGCCGCTATGGATGAGGCTGACCAGAGATGCCACCAAGAGACTCAGGGAACTCTCCACAGATGTGCTGGAGGGATTATGGGGAAAGCTCAAGAAGGTTTGTCACACTTGTGTTGTAGCCACAACTATAATCCCAGCACTTAGGAGATGGAGACAGGAGGATCTTGAGTTTAAGGTTAACCTAAACTATACAGCAAGATCCTGCTCAAAAAAAAAAAATCCAAATCCAAAACAACAACAAAAAGATGATTGGTCTCCCTGTCATTCCCTTGACTGAGACTCCTTCCCCTCCCATGGGAAAAGAAGGGGGAGGGGTGGAGGAAGGTGGGTGGGAGGGAACAAGGGATGTGAATTCTAAAGGAGCCGACAGCTGTCAAATAATATAAAACCTCATATGTTAATAATTCTTACAATTTTGCCAAAGACTTAATGGCTGGCCTGTCAAGAGCAGTGACAGAAGCTATTAGGGAAACAAGACAAGAATATTTTGGAGGCAGCATCAACAGCACTGCCCAGTGCCAGGTCTTGGAGGACCAGGACCAGGACAAGCCAGGCCTCCTGCCTACCACCCCAGCAAGGCCCCACTCCACCAGAGAGGAGCTGGGTCATTGCGATTCAAGCCATTAACTGGGGATTGATCACCTCTAAGGACATTTTAATTAACCGTCAGATCCCAGAACAGCCTCATCTTTCCTTCCCCCTCCCCTCCTCTTGGTCTGAAGCCAGTATGGTCCCCAACACAAACAAACAAGCAGTAAGCACTGGCCAACAGCACAATATTGCCATGTCCCTTGGGAAGAGGCAGGCAAATGGCCTGTGGATCCTGACTGAGGCCCCGCTGGTGACCCAGGCCATCTCTAAGGGGTTTCCTAGGGTCCTGAGTCAAGGTCTGATGACTGGACCCCCGTGAAGGGCCAAGTGATTCCACAGGTTTCGGTAAACCCTTGGATTTGAAATGCCTCACTTCTCACCTATAAAACAGGAACGGCAGAAAGTAATAACACACGAACAACAACCAAAAGAAAGTTTTGAATGTTTAATATGAGGCTCAGGACATGGCTTAACTGGTAAATCACATACCTAGCCGTTACAATGTCCTGAGCTCAAATCACAGGCCACTACCACCACCTAAACATTAAATAAATAAATAAATAAATAAATAAATAAATAAATAAATAGGGTTCAATATCTCAAAACCACTTTCCCCAACTCTTAAAAGTACTTTCTGGTTAATATTATTATTTAACTCTCAGTCAGCTCTAAAAGGTGACATCACTATCTCCATTTCTCCAGGGTAGGACAAGAAGTGATGTAGCAGGAGATGGAAATTTGCACTCAAACCCAAATCAGTGCATCTCAAACTTGATAGAGCAGAGGGATTCCCCTGGGTGCTTTGTTGATAGAAAGATCTAGATCAGAACGTCTAGAGTGGAAGGAGGGTGTCATTCTGCACTCAGGTGATGGGGATGTCACTAGACCAGACCACACTTTGACATGGTGTGAATGTCATGTCGCCTTTAGCTGGCACAACATGTGATCAAATAGGTAGCTACTATGGTCCTTGTTAGACAGAGTCTACTGGGGCTTAGGGACATGAAACAGCTTGATCAAACAACAGAGCCTGAACAGAAGAACAAGGTTGTGACCCAGGTGGCCTGGTAGGCTAAGGTGGTACTGAGACAGGAGGAGCTGGGAGGGAGCCCCATTTTCAAGAGAAGCTTTGGCCTCAGTAAAAAGGAAGCTATGATTAGAAAATAGACAGTGACAGTGCTGTAACCAGAAGGAAGAGATCCTTGTTCTGGAAATTTCTCCAGCTTCAGTGAAAGAGCCCTGGGCTAGTCCACTGGGGGTAGAGGACTTTTGATCCAAACTGCCTAGAGGCCTGGGAGCTCCATCCTCCCAGAATGGGAAGAGTTGCCCTGGTCCCAGCTTTGGGGATAATCTCCCAAATACCAGAAGAGAAACAAAAATACAAATAAAGGAATTCTCATGTGCTCTCCTGCCCTGTGCCTTAGTCTGTGTAGGACAGCTAGGAGGAGAAACGCAAAGTCCCCGGAGCTGATAGGACTAACAGAGGCTAGAGACCTCTGAGCAGCAGGCTCTCCACTGTGCAGTGGCATGGCAGCTACCACAACCAGTTTCACTCAAAGCTGCCAGAAACCAAAGCAAGGTCTGTAAAAGCCAAGGTCTCCTGGGCACTGGTAACTCACACCTGAGTATTCTGGGGCTCAAAGCCAGCCTGGGCAGAAAAGTCCTTGAGTTTCTTATCTCTAATTAGCCAGCAAAGAGGTGGGGGTCAAGTGGTAGAGCACCAGCTTGGAGCAAAAAGGCCAAGTGAGAGCACAGGCCCTGAATTCAAGCCCCAATATCAGCATATACACAACACACACACACACACACACACACACACACACACACACACACACACACACATCTTTAACTTCCTTTAGTAAAGGGCCAGCATTTGGGGGCCTTCCTCTGCTATAGGAATAGGTGCTACTCACAGACAAGGCCCCAGGGACCTTTTTCCCACAAATAACAAAACCACAAGGCCAAGACACAGACCCTGATCAGGAACTCCTGGCCCCCACCTTCTTCCCATAGTGGCTGTTCCCAGGCCCCTGGGCTGCAAGCCCATACTGCCTGCAGCTCCCAGCCCAAGAACATTAATTGAAAATTAATCCCCTTGCTACGTGCCGACGTGCAAATCAAAGCTAAGTGTCTCAATTAGGAAGAGAAATGGAGTCGGGCACTCTTCTCGGGTCCCAGCTTATTTATGGGGATAATATCGTTTTTAATGAGGAAAGCTACTAAAAGGCACAACAAATGCAACATTTAATAGAAAAATATTGCAGCATTTCATCAGCACAGCACAGCCAGCAAGGTGGATCCCGGGGACGCAGGCCCACCCAGCGGTCCTGTGGCTATGCAGAGCCTGTGGAGGAGCACAGGCGGCACACATGTGTCAGGGAAGCGTGCATGCGGCCTGCATGCACATGGATGTCTACATGCATAGCCATACCTGGAAATGTGTGGATCTGTGTCTGGGGGAAGGGTGACATTTCCTGTGCTTTTGCTACAGAGATTAATTTCCTACCTACAGTGCTCTTAATCAGGACCTGGACCAGCCAATAAGGTGCCCACTGGTGGAGGGCTGTGGAAGGAAATCAGACCTTTCTGGACTCCTCCTTGGCATACCTGGCTATAGCTGTCTCAGCCAACTGTATCACTGGCAACTAAAGGACAAGACTCCTTAGTGCTCACCCCATTTCTCCAAGCTGACATTTAGCCCCAGCTATCCCTTCTAACGCAAGTGCAAGTTATCATGCCTATGCCCCCTTCTTCCAACTGGGTGCCTCAGGGCCACAGTTCCAGGCCCTGCAGCCCCACCCTTGCTGCCCTTGGCATCTGCCCCCACGCACATGGAGAGGCAATTGAGATGGCAGCTCCAAGTCCAGCCTGGCTTCACCTTGATCCAGCAGAGGTCACAGAGGTCACCTTCCTAGCCCCCAACAACACACACACACACACACACTGCCTTCTAAGCCTCTTATCCTAATTAGGGTTAGGGTTAATGCAGATTCCAAATCTTGCCCATTGACTCCATTGCTCCCCCAAAAAAGTATCTGCCCACCTAATCTTCTTTCAGAGTCCTCCCAAGGGCCCAGGTCCTCGCTCATGGGAATGGATGATTTCTGTGGTGCCAGTGGGTGAGACCACAGTGTGCCCAGTACAAGGGCACAGCATCAACCTTGGCCTGGCCAGGGTTGGTGGTGGCAGTGTGAAGAAAGGTGTGATGTCTGCCTCTGTTCCCATACCATATAAATCCAGGCAGATGCAAAGTTCCCAGAAGAAGAGGCTGAAATTCAGATAGACTAAGACACTTGTCCAAGGCTGCACAGCAGGAAAATCTCAAAAGGTTTTACAAAGATCCAGAGGGCATAAGACCCCAGACCTGCTGGGGCCAGGACCTGGATTCCCCCTGGAGAGACTGGTCCCCACTGACCTCCCACCAGCTGTGTGACTTTGGACTTGTGACATAACTAACCTCTGCACGCCTGGTTTTCATTGGTAAAATAGAGGAATATCGCACCTACGGTGCAGGGTTTGCAGGGTTAAATGAGCCAAGGTCCCAACAGCTCCTAGAATTGAGGTCAGTGCATGATAAATGCTCAGTATGTAGTGAGATGTAGTTACTAATATTAGGCCATTCCACACATACACTCCCCAAATCATTCTTTCCCTGGTCGGACAGCAGGCACAATCCATCAGGCAGTCTGCAAAGGGCCCCAAGGCAAAGGCTTCCGCTTCCCCAAAACACCCACCTCAGACAGGAACCTGGGGTGTCCCTCACTCTGAGAGTCCATATACATGTCCTTGCTGCTCATAGAGCTGCCTTCATTGTTTCCTGCACCTTTCGGATGTACAATTGCTTGAGTTTTAAAATCATAAAATAACAATAACAATGACATTAAAGCAGTGGGGAGAGGGGATTCTTGCCTAGCGGAGTAGCATTAGCTAGGCAGTGGCATGGGTGGCAATTCATCTCATGTCTGCCTCCTTCACATGACCTTAGCTGTGTGTGGACAAGGACATCTTGACTTCTGTCTGCAGTATTCCCCGGAACCTAGAAAAATGTCTGGACCTGGGAAGTAATTGATTATCACTGGAGAGAGGGACGAGAGAGCAGAGGGCTGAGGCAGAAGTGGGGGCCACCTGTGGGCTTGGCTAGGGAGAGAGCCGCCGCCCTGTAGGGAGATCTGAGCTTCTGGGGATGGAGACCCCTACCCCAGAGCCCATCTGGTGCTCATTCCCTCTCAGACCCCAGGTACCTCCAAGACTTACGACATTTGAAAGTTAACTTCCCACAAAAGTCACTCTCCAGGATTAATATTTATTTCTTATGAAATTTAAATTTTTCAGGGTAATTAAATTTTTATTCGTCGTGAGTTATAGATAAAAATATTTATAACTTTCTCTTTCACGCCACTGAGGATGAGGGCTGGATGAAACCAATTACCCAGACCTCCTCCCGGTAGCTACACTGGGGTCAGGGAAGGGAGAGTTTATCTGGGGCAGTGGAGAGGGGGGCAGAGAGCTGGCATTCATCACCCTGAAACATAGCCAGCCATGGATTCCTGCATCTATGCAAGAGGTGTCATGGGCAAAGGGAAAGGACTCAGACCCACACCCCCAGTGTCCTGGGCCACTCGGCTGATTAACAGTCATGGGTGGCTAAAAAGCAACAGACATTTCTTTCTCAGGGTTCTACAAGCTAGGAAGTCCAAGGTAACAGAAGATTCAGCATCTGGTAAGGACAGTGCAGGCTGCCGTTAGGGGTAGAACACACTGGAGCTGGGCATCAGTGATTCACGTCTGTAATCCTAGCTACTTAGGAGGCTGGGATCTGAGGATCACAGTTTGAAGCCAGCCAGGACAAAAAAGTCCATGAGCTCTTATCTCCAGTTAATCACCAAACAGCCAGAAGTAGAGCTGTGGCTAAAGTAGTAGAGTGCTAGCCTCAAGCACCTCAACCCTAAGTTCAAGCCCCAGGACCAGTATACACGTGCACCTGCATGCATGCACACACAGTCCTCACCCCCCCCCCCACACACACAGTGGACCACAAAGCCATTGACAGGAGCTGGCTGTCTCCCAAGGATACTCAGCGTAGTTAGAAAGTTCATCCTGTCACTAACCTTGAACTCTGAGCCCTTAAAAATGGGTCTCCCCCTGCCCAATTGTGCGCCAACTCCAACTAAGGTGATAGGTAAACTCAAACACTGGGCTGTAACCCTATTGGCTACCTGCGTGTGGCCGGAGCTGGCTATGGTCCCTCTGTGTATGTAACTATCCCATTGGTCACCTGTGTGGCCAGGTTCGAATGCATGGGTTTTGCCCTTAAAAACCCAGCCTGAGAGCTGCTCGGGGTCACAGTGTCAACTCCCGAGTCTGCACTGTGTCCCTGGCCGGTCAGTTCACCATCTACTTTCCCAATAAATTCACCTTATTATATGAAAAAAAAATGGGTCTCCCTAGAATACACCCAGGTCTCACGTGTGTCCCTCTGGAACGCAGTTTTCTCCTGCCCTGGGAAAGAGGAACCCAGCCCTAAATTCTCACCATTCACGCTGTCAACATGGCCTCAGGTCTCCCAGGAAAGTGCTGCCTTCCTAGGGGACCACATGATAGCAGAGCAGCCTTCCCCAAACAATGGCACCTGTGAAACCAGACTCCACAGATAGGGCCACACAACCGACCACAGAGTCAGACATTTGCCATGTTCTGGCCCTTCCTCCCTTGTGACAAAGAGTCCAGAGGCCCAGGCTGGGTAAAGGCCAAGACTCACCTCCCTGATGACATCAGGAACCAGCCTGCTTGCTCTTCCTCTTGCCCTTGCTGGGAGCTGCAGTTTTGTGCTCGCTAATTAGACCTGTCGCCAGCCCAGAATCACTCCCAGGCTGGGCTGGGGAGGTCATTAAGCCAGAGATGGATAAGTGCTAAGCCAGCCCCGCTCTAGAGATTTACAAGGCTCAGGCTAGGGAGGATTTATAAGGCTTGTTAAATTTCTAATTGAGTTTAGACTGTAGTGCCATGGTCTCGGTGACCAAGCTGCATGGATGAGAATTAAACCAAGTACACCCATCCCTCACACTCCAGGATGACTCTGGCCTTCCTCCTTCCCTACCCCACCTACCTGCCTAGCAGCAAAGGCCAAGGGCTGCACAAAGACAGTGCAGTCCAGTGGGCAGCCCCAACCCAGGCCCTCAGCAAACTCCATCAGCTCCAGCACAAAGCCTGCCCAAGAGATCAGGCCTGGACTCCACCTGTGCATGGTTAGTTACTCCAGCTGTCAGTGGGATGATGACAAAAACACCGAGATCCTAGCTACTCAGGAGACTGAGAGCTGGTGACCGCAGCTCAAAGGCAACCTGGGCAGGGAAGTCTGTGAGACTCTTTACCTCCAGTTAAACCACCAAAAAGCCAGAAATGGAGCTGTGGCTCAAGTGGTAGAGTGCTAGCCTTGAACAAAAAAGCTCGGTGCCCAGGCCCTGAGTTCAAGCTCCAGGACCAGCACACACATGCACACACACACACACACACACACACACACACACCAATCCAACTTACAGAGAATATAAAGTAAGCCTGCTCATGTGTGTCTCCCCACTCAAAAGGCATCTCCTTGCTCCCACTGAGATTCTCCACTACGACCTCAGAACTCTGAGGGACACCTAAGGCTAAGGCAAAGGATCTCCCTGACTTTTCATTGGAGAAGCACAAAAGACTCAGCCCTAAAAGAAGCCAGGGGGCTGAGGCAGTCTTGCCAGGGTTCTGGCTCCTTAAAGAGCTCCCAAGCATAAAGGTGCTCAGTGATAGGCTGGGAGTGTGGCCTAGTGGTAGAGTGCCCGCCTAACATGCACGAAGCCTGGGTTCAATTCCTGGTACCACATACACAGAAAAAGTCAGATGTGGTGTTTTGGCAGAGCACTAGCCTTTAAAGTCCAAGGTCAGTGCCCAGGCCCTGAGCTCAAGTCCCCCCCCCGCCCCCCCCCCCCTCGCCAAAAAAAGGTACTCAGTGATGTCAAAAGGCCCACTTGTCTTATCCAAAGCTGTGATGACATTTTAGAGTGTAGACATGTGCAAAGTCATGAAGAAACAGGAAAGTTCCTCCAATCTGTCTCTGGGTGGGGATCATAGAAGGAGGAAGTGGCGAGAACTGGGACCACCCCCCCCCTCCTCCTGCATATCTCGAATTCTGGAGCCAGGGCTCCTCAAAATGCATCTCCAAACCTTACACATATTTACAATTCCTACACAGATGGCTCTTGTATGAATGAGAGGAATTTAGGCAGAAACCCTGGTTCATAATCCAAACATTGTGCACCCTCTGGTGGCCATTGTGCCAATCTAAAACCAGCCATGCACCCAGCCCAACAAAGCTCCAAAATGACAGGGAACACAATGCACAGTGCAAGATCCCAGTCAGTGCCCACTTAGAAGAGGCCATGCTAAGCCAGGCGCAGTGGTTCACACCTGTAATCCTAGCCACTCAGAAGGCTGAGGTCTGAGGATCGTGGTTCAAAGCCAGCCCGGGCACTAAAGTCTATGAGACTCTTATCTCCAACTAACCACTAAAAATCTGGAAGTAGTGCTATGACTCAAAGGTAGGACAGTAGCCTGAAGAGGTCAGGGATACCACCCAGGCCCAGAGTTCAAGCCTCACAACTGGGTGGGGGTGGGGGGAAGGTTGGGGAGAAGAAGAAGCCATGCTCTGAGACGGCACCAGACTTTTCCAGTGTCACACAGCAAGTAGATTGTATCTGATAGCCCAGAAAGCCCTCATTCATTCATTTGCTCTGCCTCATCAAACACTGACTGTACAACAGTATGGTCATAGACACGAGCAACCAGCAAGGAACATGACAAAGTCCCTGCCCTTAAGAAGCCTACATTCTACTGTGAGAGAGAGCTAAGCAATATACACATGACCAAGCAAATACAGAAGGCATCCGGTGGTGATGAGGGCTATGGTGGAGCAAACGAAGCCGAGTAAGGAAGTACAAAGCAGCAAGGGTGTTATTTTGCATAGAAACTGATGGAAGGAGTCTCTAAGGACATCTGTAAAAAACATGAGAACTTAGTAAACAAGACTAAAGCAAAAAGGAGTTAGAGCTATGGTCAAATGGGAGAGCAATCTGCAAAGCAAACGTAGGGTCCAGAGTTCAAATATTACCACCAAAAAAATTTGACAAAATAGACTCACTCATTCAAGCATACAAAAGCTTAAGGAATTCATCAGCTGTCAGAAACAGAACTGTAGCTCACATAGTAGAACACTAGCCTAGAGCAAAAGGCTCAGGGACAGTACCCAGGTCCTGAGATCAAGCCCCAGGACCAACAAGGAAGGGGGGAAAGGGAAGGAGGCAGGGTGGGAGGCTAGGTGAGAGGGAAGACAGAAGGAAGGAAGGAAGGAAGGAAGGAAGGAAGGAAGGAAGGAAGGAAGGAAGGAAGGAAGGAAAGATTGGTTTTTGCTACAAGAAACATTCAAAGGGGGCTGGGAGTTTGGCCCAGTGGTAGAATGCTTGCCTAGCATGTAGGAAGACCTGGGTTTGATTCCTGGGTAACACATACATAGAAAAAGGTGAAGCGGTACTGTGGCTCAAGTGGTAAAGTGCTAGCCTTGAGAAAGCCTGAGGACAGCGCTCATGCTCTGAATTCAAGCCCCAGGACTGGCCAAAAAAAAAAAAAAAAAGAAAGAAACATTCAAAGGAAATGATGCAGGAAGAAGCAAAATAATACTAGATAGAAATATAGATCCATCAGTGTTTAAATCCAGAGGTAAATATATATACATATATATAGTACTAAATTATGTAAAGTACTTCAAAAATAATTATTTAAACAATGACAATGTATACTGTGGGCATTATAACAAATATATGTAGTTGTAAAATGTATGACAGCTGTAGAATAATTGCTGAGGGACAGCAAGTAGTGTATTCTATTGTAAAGGCTAAGCATAGTGGTTCGCACCTTTAATCACAGCTACAAGGAGATGAAGACCAGTGTGAGGCCAGCCCAGGCAAAAGGTGATGAGATCCTATTTCAAAAGTAAACCAGACCGGCTGGGTACAGTGGCTCACACCTGTAATCCTAGCTACTCAGGAGGCTGAGATCTGAGGATCAAGGTTCAAAGCCAGCTCGGGCACAATAGGACCTGAGACTCTTATCTCCAATTAACCTCTAGAAAATGGGAAGTGGGTCTTGGCCAAAGGGTAGGGAGGTAGCGTTGAGCTGAAGAGCTCAGGGACGCGCCCAGGCCGAGTTCGAGCCCCCTGACTCACACCCTCCCCCCCCCCGGGCCAAAAAAAGCCAACCTGTTGAATTGAAACCCCTTTGTATAACTACTTAAAGATAAGAAAAATAAGTTTTTATAAAAGCAAGCCAAGCATATTAGTTCATACTGTGGTCCCAGCTACCCAGGAAGTAGACATGGGAGGATTACAGTCCATTGTCTACTTGAGCAAGAAGCAAAGAGCCACCCTGAAAAATAACTAAAGCAAAAAGAGCAAGGCCCATAGCTCAAGTAATAAAGTGTTTGCACAGAATTCACAAGGCCCTGAGTTCAAGTTTCAATGATGCCTAAAAACAGAAAGAATGGGGGGAAAAGAAAGCAATCCTTAAATTAGAGAGACCCACTAAATAACAAAATTAAAAGTGATAGCTACACCAGGAATGGTAGAGTACTTGCCTAGCATGCATGAAGCCCTGGATTCAATTCCTCAGTACCACACACACTGAAAAAGCTGGAAGTGGTTCTGTGGCTCAAGTGGTAGAGTGCCAGCCTTGAGAAAGCCCAAGGACAGTTTCCCAGCCCTGAGTTCAAGTCCCAGAACTGGCAAAAAAAAAAGTTATAGCTAATTAACCAATGATAAACTAGAAACAAAAAAGCTCATTTAACTCAAAAAAGGCAAAAAAGCTAGGTGTGGTGGCTCATGCCTATAATCATAGCTACTCAAAAGGCTAAGATCTGAGGATCACTGTTCAAAGCCAGCTGGGCACTAAAAGAAAATGAGACTCATCTCCAATTAACCACTAGAAAACAGGAAGTGGGGTTGAAGCTCCAGGGTTCGGGCAGTAGCCTTGAGCTGAAGAGCTCAGGGACAGCACCCAGGCCCAGAGTTCAAGCCCCACAACCCACACAAAAATAAATAAATAAGTAAATAAATAATAAAAATTAATAAAAAGAACATATAAAAAATGAGACAACTATAAAACATCCAAGGTTAAACCTAACTACATCAATAATCACATTAAATGTAAGTAACCTAAACATCCTAATAAAAAGGTAGAGATTGTCAGACTGAATTTTTAAATGTCAAGGCTCAACTACACACTACTTCAAATATATTAAATATCGGCACAAATAAGTTAAAAGCAAGAGAATGTAAATAAACAGGCACACCCTGCTAACACTAAATAAAAGAAAGCTGGGATAGGTAAA
Organism: Megascapheus bottae; assembly: GCF_031878675.1. NCBI lineage: Eukaryota > Metazoa > Chordata > Mammalia > Rodentia > Geomyidae > Megascapheus > Megascapheus bottae. The sequence goes on from NC_143514.1 coordinate 61,889,766, forward strand.
CTAACATCAGAAAAAATATATTCCAGATCATAATATCACTAGCAATAAGAAAATTCATTTCATAATTATCAAGGGATCAATTAATCAAGAGGAATAACAATTCAAAATGATTTTACATCTAATTACAGAGCTTCAGAATACATAATAGGAAAATGAAAAGAACCAAAGGAAAAATAGACAAATCCACAATTGCAGTTGAATATTTCAATATTCATCTCTCAATAATTGATTAAAAATAAGCAGGCAGAAAATCACTGAAGATTTGAAAGATTTGAACAACACTATAAAACAACTTGGTTTAATTTGTATTTTTAGAACACACCACTCACCATCAAAATACATATTATTTTCAAGTATGCATGGATTAGTTTAGAAGACAGATCACAGTCTGAGGCATAAAAATCATCTGGAGAAATTTAAAATAATTCACATCATACACATCTACAACAGAATTAAATTAGGAATCAAAATGGACATAGAAATCACCATATCTGGAAACTAAACAATACCCTTTTAATAATCCATGAGTCAAAGAAGAAATCAAGAGAAATTATAATGCATTTTAAGCTAAAAAATAAAAACAAAATCAGAGGGATGCTGTTGTAACAGTGCTTAGGAAAATATTTATAGAACTAAATACCATTACTTGGAAAAGAAGAATGGACTCAATTAATGACTTCAGCTTCTAACTTAAGAAATTAGATGTAGCTCATCAGTACCCCACTAATCTCGTGTGTGTGAGACCCTGGATTCAATCCCTAGCACTAAATAAACATATAAATAGGAGTAAGCCAGTGTGGTAGCATGTGTCTATAGTCTGACCTATTCAAGGTTCAGATGGAAGGATCATTTGAGCCCATGAGTTCTAGACCAGTGGGGTATGGCTCAGTGATAGAATGTTTTACCCAATATGCATGAGACCTTGAGTTCAAAATCCAGTAGCATTGGGGAAGGGGCAAATAAAATCTAAAGTAAGCAGAAAGAAGGAGAAGGAGAAAGAAGAGGAGGACGAAGAGAAGGAAAAGAAAAAGAAGAAGAAGGGATTAGAGCCAGAATCGATAAAATAGAAAACAAAAAAAAATGGATGTAATTTTAAAAGACAGAAACTGATTCGTTGGAGAAGAAATCAGGAGAATTGATGAACCTTTAACCAGACTGATGAAGGAAAAAGAACAGTCATTATCAATATTGGAATCAAAGAAATTGTATCCCTACACATTCTACAGTTACTAAAATGGAAAAGGGAATGGTCATTGAGTGGACTGGGTATAGTGGTACACATTCATCCTTCCCGCTCCTGAGAGGCTGAGATAGGAGGACTGAAAGTTCCAGGGCAGCCTGGGCTGCACAGCGAGATCCTGTCTTCAAAACAAAACCAAAACAACATAAAACCTGCAAAGGTAACTGAAGAGCCCAGTGACTTCACAAGGGAATTTAGGCAGTTTTAAGGAAGCTGCTATAGTACATAGTGAGCAAATATTTGGTCTTCCTGTTTTCTGGCACAAAGCTCCACCACTCTTGCAGCCTCTACAGTGATTCAGTGTTTGTAGGCTCAGTCCACTCAGGCTGCTATAACAAACACTGAGCCTGAGAGATTTTTATGTAAAAGAAATCTCTCTTAATTCTGGAGTCTGGAAAGTCCAAGATCAAGATGCCTGCAGATTAGATTCCAGGTAAGGACTGACTCTGCTCCAGAGGTGATGCCTCCTGGCTCACAACATCGTTGTTTCCCAGGTATGATGTGCTTATCGAGTGACTGGATAGGTAAATGGGTTAACACCTGGTTCACTGGTGCTGATAACCATGGTGCTGATGGGTGCTGGTGGCCATGACACATGACCTACCCAAAGAAGGCCATCGTTAAGGAAAGAAGTCTAACCTTAGAAATTTACCCATCCAAGATTACAGTAGCTTTTCCTCCCTCATTTATTTTTTTAAATCATACACTTGATATAAACTCACTAAAGAAAAAAATGTAAATAGAAAGAGGCAAAATAAAAATAAATGTAAAACCTCCTGAGATTCCACACCCAGAAATGACTATTGTCAAGTATTTGCTGACTCTCATCCAGACCATCTTCATGTTTAAAAAGAAAAAAAAAAAGCTTAACAAAGACAGGCTGGAATTATGCACATGCTGCACTGCAATGGAGTGTGACTCTCTCCGTGTCAATAAATATGTATCACGGGCAGCAGCCACTATTCTATTGTAGAGCAGAATCACAATTTATTTAACCAATTTGCTGTTGGGGAATATTTAGACTGATCCAATTTCTCAACATTTTATGTGATGAATATCCTCCTTATCCATACAACTTTTTGAACTTGTCCAATTATTTTCCTTAGGATAAATTTCTAGAAGGGAAATTTCTGAGTCAAAGACAATACACTTATTTAGGGGGTTTTCATCTGTACCTACAACCAAATCGTCTCTTAGGAAGGTTGTACCAATTTATACTCCCATTCTTGGAGAGCAGCTATAGATGGTAGTGGAATAGATTAGAAGAGGGGCATTCGTCGGGAAAGGATGGGCCAAGCTGCAGTAACAAATTAACCCCCAAACCTCCATGGCATGACACAACAAAGTACTATTGCCCACATGGTAGATTCAATCCTGCTAAGCAGGAGGGCCTCTGTGTTTAGCTAGCTGTACTTTCTGGAATATGGGACCTCCTTAGGGGTGGCAAGTGACATGTCCAGATTCTTAAATGCCTTGGCATAGAAGGGACAAGTAAGCTAGGCTCTCACCTGTAAATCCTAGTTATTCAGGAGGCTGAGATCTGAGGGTTGAAGTATGAAGCCAGCCCAGGTAGATAAATCTATGAAATCTCTATTTCTAGTTAAAATTAGAGAGAGCCGCATCTCAAAAATAATGAATTGAGCACTGCTGGCTTATACCTGTAATCCTAGCTACTGAGAAGGGAACCTGGGCCTCTGCCCCTCTGATGGACCCCATCCTAGGACTCTTTGTCCTCAGCCCTCACCCTTCTAGATCTGTCCCACCCACCTGGACTTAATGAAGTTCCCAATTGACACCACCAATTCCCTGATGATTAACTTCCAGCAGATTAGAACCCGGACAGCTATTTAATTAACACGCATGTCTGAGATTACTCAAGACTCATTAATGCTCCATGATTGACTTGTTAACATTCAAGAATTCAATTACTTGCCTGGCATTAAACTTCTAGCCAGGATGTAGGACCCGCCTGGATGATGAATATCCCAACTTGAAGATGCCTAGTCTGGGAGCCCCACTCTGAAGAAGGAGACAGCCCAGCCCTGGATGACAGGAAGGAGGGAGGTCTGAGGGAGGAGACAGCACAGGTCAACTAGGGGCAGCAGCCTACTCATCCTGTCCTGGGAAGGAAAAGACACAGCCCTGCCACTGGAGGGCACCAGCCCGAAAGGAGAAATGCAGCCAGGTGATGAAGGTCTGAGGGAAGCGATAGAACCTGCCTACTGAAGCCCTGGGCTGAAGGAGCCAAAGACCAGTGTCTCCATCGAAGACAGCCGGAAAGACAGGGGCAAGGAGTGGAGAGGGACATGGTTAGGGACTGCTTTCCTTGGGGAGACTAAGAAGCCCCAGTTCCTCAGAGGCTTCTGGGGAAGACAAGACAGTATGGGCTGCCTCCCTCCTCAACTCTCCTGCCTGTCACCCTGGGTATCTCCCCACCCCATGCTGGGGCCTCCAGAGTGGGTGTGAGATTGGTGGGAACTGAAATGTGGCACTGCAAAGGGAAGGCCTAGGTAACACAGGCCCTTCAAACAAGGTCACAAGGATGCTGAATTTAGCCAACCCCTCCTTAACCTAAGCATCTTCCACACCCCAGCTTCGTGGTGCTTCCCAGCCTAGAGACAGGCAGACTGAGGTCCAGGGAAGCTAAGAAAATTGCCCAAAAATGCCCTTCATGGCTAACCCTGACCACACTGCCCCGAGACTGGTAATTCCGGGGCCCGGATGATCAGCTCACGCCTGCCACCATCGTTTCTGTGAATTAAAACTTCTCTGAGGAATCTCAAGGGATGAGTGTGGGTCATCTTGTGTCTGGCAATCCCTTGAGGAGCTCAGTGAAGAGGAGAGCGATCGAGAAGCCTGGGCCCCTGTGCCAAGCAGGCCAGAAAGGTGAGTGGCCATGCAGGGCTGCAACATGGTGGAATTCTGTGGTGACATCCGCAGCCCAAAGAAGCCCAGAAATGGAGCCTGGAAACAGGCTTTGGATACATGAGTTTACTCTCTGAGTCTGTTCCCCTAGTATAGACTGGGAAGGATAATAATATTATCAGTGGAGTAAGCGATGTCACACAGAGTTCAAATCCATGTCTGGCAAGCACTGTGCTAGCCAGTGTTCAGCCACAGCCATTTGTTAACATGGCTCAAGGAAAGAGAAGTCACCAGGAGCCACAAGTAAGTCATGTCCAAAGCGATGCCCTGGACTGGGAGCATGGCCTAGTGGTAGAGTGTTTGCCTAACATGCATGAAGCCCTGGGTTCGATTCCTCGATACCACATACACAGAAAAAAAAAAAAAAAAACAGAAGTGGTGCTATGACTCCAGTGGTGGAGCCCGAGCCTTGAGAAAGCCCAAGGACAGTGCCTAGGCCCTGAGTTCAAGCCCCAGGACTGGCAAAAAAAAAATCTATGTCCTGTCAAATGCCAATGGGTCATTCCTATAATCCTAGCTATTCAGGTGGCTATGATCTGAGGATCCTAGTTCAAAGCTAGCCACAGTAGATAAAATGGATTCTTATCTCCAATTAGCCATCAAAATTCAGAAATGGAGGCATGGCTCAAGTAGAAGAGTAACAGCTATGAATGAAAAAGCTGAGCAAGAATGTGAGGCCTTAAGTTCAAGACCCAGTACCACTAACGTCCATATGGAACATTTGTTTTTGTTGGTCATGAGACTTGAACTCTGGGCCTGGGCGCTGTCCCTGGGCTCTTCAGCGCAAGGCTACTCCCTATCCTTTGGCCTGGGGGTTGTCCCTGAGTTCTACAGTGCAAGGCAAACCTTAATGCTGCCACTTCTGATTTTCTGGTGATTAGTTGGAGGAAAGAGTCTCACAGACTTTTCAGTGCCTGGGCTGGCTTTGAACTGAGATCCTCAGATCTCAGCCTCCTGAGTAGCTAGGTTTTACAGGTGTGAGCCACCTCACCCAGCTTGGAACAAAATTTCCAAGATGATAAGTCAAGATGCTGTATTACTGCACAAACCTCACAACCACATTTGACACACTTTGATGTCTGCAAAGCAGGGTGAAAGACTGTCAGAGGCTGGATGCATCCATGCTGAGCCACTGACTAAGTGGTCCACAGACAGCATCACTAAAGAGGATAACTGAAGATGGGCACAGCAAATACATCTGAACATGACATGGTGTCGTAAAGCAGGAAAGGCCAACAACAACACCCAGTGACTCCCAAAGTCCCAAACAGTACGTTTAGTCCTAGAGGACTAACTGTAACAAGAAAAGGTAAATGGCCTGCCCTTTAAAGGCTGATAGGAAAATCCTTCCATTATATGCTGCTTAACAAGCAGAACAGTCAGCAGGAAGTAGGGGTGACAAAGAGAGAGGAAGGGGAGGGGGAAAGAGAATCTTTAAATGGCTGTTATCCTTCCAAATAGCCTTGCAATATCTTAACAGATCTTAAACTAGCCTTACAGACCTTAAAATATCTCTGATATACACAAAAGAAAATTAATGACTTATTTAATCTCTGGGGAGGGGTACTAACGCTAGCAGACAGAGATGTGGGAGGGAAATTTGTCACTGAATAATACCCTTTTCTAATTTTTAATTTTGAACATTGTGAATGTATTACCTATTCAAAAATTAAATTAAAGAATATTAACACTTGTTATCTCTGGTTGCTGGGGCAATTGGTGGTTTTACACTTTTTCACATTTTCCTGTATTGTCTGAATTTTTAAATGGCCATGTACTACATTTTTAAGTCAAGAAAAATAATGGAGCTATTAATATTTTCTTGAAAGCCTGCCTCACTTATATAGGCTAAGGACCTGACTGGCTCACAAATCATGCAACAAAAGCATTATCAAGCCAGGCCCAATGACTCATGCTTATGATCTGAGCTACTGAGGAGACTGAGATTGGGAGGATCAAGGTTCAAGGCCAGCCTAGGAAAAAGTTTGTGAGATCCATCCTCAACCCATTTCTGAGTGCCATGGAGAATGCCTGTCATTCCTAAAGCTACATGGTAGGCTGAGATTTGGAGGATCTCAGTGCCAGGCCCACCTGGGAGCAAAGAACACAAGACTCTGTCTCCACAGAAAGAAGCTAGAAGTAGTAGCAACAGCCTATGATTCTAGCAGGGATTAGAAGCCTGTCATAGGGAATCAATGCACACCAGGAAGGAAATGAGACACTACCTAAAAATAACCAGTGAGCAAGTGGCTCAGGTGTGTCATTCCAGATACTTAAAAGGCTGAGATCTGAGGATCACAATTCCAAGTCAGCCTCCCTGAGGAAGTGGCACTATGGCTCAACATGGTAGAGCACTAGCCTTTAGTGATAACGCTCAGCGACAGGATCCAGGCCCTGAGTTCAAGCCCCACAACCAACAAAAACAAAAGTAAGAGAAAAGTATTGGGGCCAGGAGTATAGCCCAGTCGTAGAATGCTTGCCTAGCATGCACAAAGCCCTGGGTTCAATTCATTGGTACCACTTACATAGAAAAAGCCAGAAGTGGTGCTGTGGTTCTGGTGGTAGAGTGCTAGCCTTAAGGAAAGCCCAAGGACAGTGCCCAGGCTCTGAGTTCAACCCCTAGGATAAGAAAAAGAGAAAGAAAGAGAGAGACAGACAGACAGAGAGACAGAGAGAGAGACAGAGACAGAGAGAGAGGCAAGAAAGGTAAGTCTGAGACTAACCAGCAGTCAGAAATTGAGCTGTGGCTCAAGTGGTAGAGGGCCTTGATTTAAAAAAAAAAAAAAAAAGCTAAGGGACAGCACACAGCCCTGACTTCAAGCCCCAGACCTGGGATGATAGAGAGGGGGGGGGGGGGGAACGAGCAAGCCAGGCACAGTGGCTCATACCAGTAATTCTAGCTATCGACGGCTGACTGCCTAAGCAGGATTCTCACCAACACTGTGAGATTTTTTTTTTTTTACCAGTCCTGGGGCTTGAACTCAGGGCCTGAGCACTGTCCTTAGGTTTTCTCAAGGCTAGAACTCTATACTTGAGCCACAGCACCACTTCTGGCTTTTTCTGTGTATGTGATACTGAGGAATCAAACCCAGAAGTGTGTGTTTGTGTGTGCGTGTGTGAAGTGTGTGTGTGTGCACGTGCACACGCAAATGTGTGTACTTGCATACACCTGCATGGGGACACAGAGGTGATCAGGCACTGACTTCGGTGTCCCGTGTGAGCATGGATGTGAAGTGAACCCACAGGGCAGCTTTGTGGGTGGGTACACATGACACTTCTGTCGGTAGAATTGTCTGTGCACAGATATGTGCCCATTTAGACTGGCCTTGAAACAGAAAAAGATACTGCACTGTTCTCCCCATCCTCTCTCATACACACACACACACACACACACACACACACACACACACACACACTGATAGACACCCTTTACCACACATGGACATCTCCAATGGCCTCATTTGGGTGTACACCAACACTGTGGAGTGCCCTGAAGTTTACTACCCTGGCGCGTGTTCGGCATTCAGTAAACATGTCTATAGTTACCACTTTTATCATAATTTTACAAATGAGGAAATAGGCCAAATGACCGGCTAATGTTATGTAAGTTTATGGTAGAAATGGGAGCCAAGTTCACGAGACTTAATTCCCACTCAGGGCTATTTTCCTCCATTATACATTTTCATATCATGCAGTAAAAATTTTGTAAGATCGGCTGGTTTGGACTAAGCTCCTGCTTAGGCCCAATAGACCAAATTAAAATGGAGCTCCTCATGCCAGCCTTCCAGAGATCAGAACAGTCAGAGAGACAGTGAAATCAAATCCCCAGGCAGCACAGACTAAGAAGGATCACACATCTGCTTTAACCATTATGCAACAAGTCATTTCCAACCAACCTACCAACTGTGTGTGTGTGTGTGTGTGTGTGTGTGTGTGTGTGTGTGTGTGTGTGTTTCACCTGAGGCTTGAACACAATGTCTGGGCACTATTTCTGAGTTATTTTGCTCAAGGTTAGTGTACTACCACTTGAACCACACCTCCACTTTTGGCTTTTTGGAGGTTCATTCAAGATAAGAGTCTCTGGATCTTCCTGCCCACACTGGCTTCAAACTTGGATCCTCAGATCTCTACCTCCTGAATAGCTGGGATTACAGGCATGAGCCACCAGCAAACAGCTTAACCAGTCAACTTTTTATGTTCTAGTTACTGCCTCTTTCAGTCTTCCATATGAACAAAGCCATGTCCTCCGCTTAGTTCATGGGAGGGCCCCCTGGAGCTCCAACAAGTGAGGGCAGCTTGATATAAACGACAACTAAAAGCCCAAATAAATTTGTTGTGATTTTTTTCCCCACTCTACACTACTTCTTTTACACAGGAGCCCCACACACATACTATAGCCATGGCTGTCCATCATATTACAGCCACGCTGGATGCTCGCTATAATGCTATCATGTACACAGCTTGGCACGGTGTTACATAGACACCTCCTCACAGCGTCACACACATATCAGGGCTGTCTATTATATACACACATGCATAGTGCCCAGCAGAACACACACAAAGCATCTACTATATACACCCAAATACCTTGGCACTCATACAGATACACACATGGGGCTCTATCGTAACACACACATGCAAATTCTGTCACATGCATAGTGCACATATCCTTGTACATATAGACATCCATCACACAAGTATACAGTCTCTGTCACCTACATGCATGCACACACACACATACACAAAGCATCCATTACCTACTCAACACATGCAAGCACCTGAATGTAACATAATCCCAGCTAATGTTTGCCCACCAAGGAATTTAGCATCTTCTCCATAATCACATTTCAGACTCACAAAAATCCTGCAAAGTAGGTGCCTTCCCTACCTTGCAGATGTGGAAACCAAGGCATGCACAGAGTGGCTTAGAACTGACCCTAGGTCTCCTCTCTCTCAGGCAGAAGATCCTCTGTTCCGTGCCTCCCGTGTGTACCGTCATTCTGCCTGTCATCCGCTCTGCTGAGGTATATAATTATTTGCCATACAATGGTCTAATATTAAAGTGAAATTAACAACGACCCAGGAGTGGGCGGCCTTTGGGATCTGCCCCTCCCCCATTCTCTTGGAGAAAAGCTAGTGGTTTTGAATGATCAGACATCTGCATAATGGCTTCCCTTTGTTCTGATTAAATTGTCCAGAATACTAAGCCAGCCTCTGTTAAACCCAAGGCCTCTGGCCCAGGGGTCCATTTTTATACCCTCATCCTTAACCAAGCATATGGTAGGGAAAGATGAAATGTCAGTTCTCTCTCTGATATGCCTGGTCTAGAATTGGGGAGTTTTTCCAAGTTGGCCTCAGAACACTGAGGAGTCGACCATAGCCTAAAAAATTAAATAAGAGGCAGACAGGTTCAGAAAGACAAAAGCAGCATGCTTTGTCTCATATGTGGATGCTAGACCTAAAAGATAAACATACATGCAAATATATACAGTATCATATATACACACACACACATATATATATATATATTCAATCCAACTAAAATTTGATGTGTGCATGTATGAAATAACCATGGTGAAACACCTTGGATCAATTAACATGTATCATAACAAAAATGAATATTAAGAAACTGAATCTGTTGTCTAGGATATAAGGATATAAGTTCTAGTGGGGAGGGAATATGGTCTGGGGAGGGGGAGGAGAGAGAATGACCAAGGGTGTGGCTCTTTGATAGAGATGCATTATATAGTTAAATAGACTTGTTAATATCAAACTTCATTGTACACCTAATTAAGTTGAGACAGACAGACAGGGAAACAGATAGACAGAGTCAGCAGCCAGGCTTTGGGGAGAAGAGAATCTAGAGGTAGGATGGATGGAGAGAAAGCTAAGTTATGCCTCTGGAGGGCTTAGAAAGACTGAGCAAAAACTTTTCCCTCTGAGACAGGCCAGACCCCAGACTTATCGTCCATCATAACTGTCCACAAAACCTCCAGGGCCAGCTGACAGCGAGCCCAGCAACCTTGGCCCTAATTTTAGTTATGTGACAGGAACAATGTTAGAAGCCATGGTTAAATGGTATCATAAGACATTCAAAATGTTATGTGCTAGGTTCTGAAGACGTTGCTGGCTGTCTGTGGCCTTATAAGCTCCATACAGGGGGGTCCCCACTGCCCATGGCTGCAGAGATAGACTTTGTCTGGAGATGGAGACACAAGATGGATTGACAAGTTCTTCCCTCTGTGATGCTGTCTCCGCTCCCCGCACACACTGTGGGAACCTTTGTATAAAGACAGAGATAACAGGAATTGTCCCAGGAAAAGCAGTAAAGCCCCAGAGATGTCTCAGGTCAAAGTATGAGAGAATCCAGCTTAGAGAAGGGAGGAAAGGAACAGTTTCCCTCCCACCCCCACGCCTTCCCCACCCATACCCTTACTCCCTCCGTGGAACTGCATCCCTTCTTTCCTCACCTCCTCCTCTTCCCCACACACCACACCACCCTAGAACTCTAAAGACACAGAGAAACAAAGAATAAAGAGAAACAAAGAAAGGAGAGTCCCCATGCAGCTTTTAAATCGCAAGCCACCTGGATGCTTACACTGCAAGCAAGGTCCAAACCCCACTCCAGGTGGTCTTAGCCCCGTGGTTACATGACTCTCCAGGGACCAGGCAGTATGCTACTGTGCATGGTACCGTGACTCATCTGGCAAGCCCATCATCACCACCACCACTGCCTTGTGCAGGCCACTGCAGCCAGTTTGTTGTGGGGCACTTAACAAGACACCCTATGAGCTAATGCTCTGTCCAAGCTGCCATGGGACACTCAGAGCTTAGCAATCAGAAGGCATCTTTATGACACTGAATAACCTGGCCAGAGCTCAGCAGCTCCCAGATTACGGAAGCTGTTGTTACCGCACGGCCATGGCTACCTGTGAACCCAGGTTCCCAAGACCAAGCCTCATGTGTTTTTTTGCTCCTTAGCCCCCAAACTTGCATGCGTGTCTGGGCATGTGCAAGCAGAAGTGCAGGCACAGCAAGCTCCAGTATGCCTGGTCTTTCCTGAAGAAGTTCCCAACCTCTAGGAAACATCCCTGCTTATAGGAAGCCCCTGCCAAACAGGGAAGACCCCTGTGTCCAATTAGCTCCAGGCATGGCCTTCATCTCAGGAATCTCAGGCACGGCCTATCTCTGGGGTTCTCCTTTCCCAACAGAGTAATGAGACAAACATGAAAAGAAGGAGCCCAGATCACCACTGAACAGGTCTCAAAAACAGGCTGCCAGGCCTCCCAGACTGTGGGTCAGGGTGGGCTGCATTTGCTGGGAGGGGCCTCACGAGAGAGCACGAGCAGAGAGGCAGAAAGGCAAGGAGCCAGGCCTAGGCTATCACTCAGCATCACGGCTCCCCAGGGAACATTTTACAACTTCACCTATTCTGCGTTGCCTGCCTGATAGAGCATCCAAAGCAATTCCAGGACTATATTTCATTGTCACATTTATTTGCAAGGGGTGTCAGTCAGGCCCCAGAAGTCAGCTGCCCTGCTGCTCAGGCCCTTTGTTACACATACAGGCACGTGCTCCCACATTCAGAGACACCCAGAAACACACAGCCATCCCCGTGTCACATCCTGGGGCCCATGGATCAAGGTCACCACCCTGATGTCCTCAAGGACACCAGCCACATCACTGGTGTTCACATTTCATGGTTCTTCATATACACATGGCCAGGTGCAGTGTCCCCATGCATAGATGCATGCTGGCAGCCATGCATGCCTAGTCTGCAGCACAGAGAGATCCAGAGTCCTCAAGCCATCAGAACCACATCCAAGCCCTTCAGGGCCTGGTGGGGGAAGCCAGCCTTCTCACACTCTTGGACCAGGGGACAAGCAGAAGAGAACCTCCTCGGTGTCCCACAAGTTTGTGGAGCTAAGAAAGCCCTTTCACACTCTCTCTCTCTCTCTCTCTCTCTCTCTCTCTCTCTCTCTCTCTCTCTCTCTCTCTCACACACTCACACACACACACACACACACACACACACAGAGCAGGAACCTCTTCAGCTGCTGAACCATTAGCACTAATTACCACACTTGTTGAGAAAGGGATTTAATTAACTCTCTGCTGAGGCTCCAAGGGAAACCAAGGCCCAGGGACTCTTTCTCCCTCCTGTGGCTTTTCAAGGCTGGGGGAAGGGTCTCTAATGACAGAGTGAGAGGAAGGCCATCAATCCAAACATCTAGATGCATCCTGACACCTGGCACACACACTAGATGCTCACAAGGCATACCTGGAGTAACTCCACATGTATCTGACCACTCTTAAAAGCATGTGAAAAGCCAGTGCCAATGACTCATGCCTATAATCCTGCCTATACAGGAAGCTGAGATCTGGAGGATGGTAGTTTAAAGCCAGTCTGGGCAGTAAAGTCCTCAGACTCCATGTCCAGTTAACAGCAAAAAGCCCAGGCTAGAGGTGGTTCAAGTATAGAACACCAGCCAAGCAAAGGTCATTGAGTTCAAACCCCAGTATCAACTCCCCATCATATATGTATATATATATATATATATAATATATTATATAACTAGATGAGGTAAGCAGGCAGGTAGATGTGAGGCAGATGGATGGATGGATGGATGGATGGATGGATGAATAGATACCATTATATTCAGTTCAGTATACATGGGCCCCACCTAGCCCCACACTGGACCTAATTAGAATCTCATAACCTTCCCACGTGCAAATTCTCTCACCATCTTTCAGTCCTCTTCCTCTCCTCCTTCCTTGAAGGAAGACTTTATAGAGACATGGCTGACAAGTGAACTCTTCTTGTTTACTTATGTTTGAGGGGTTGTGCCACTTCCCTGTTATATGTCCTCTACTCTCTCTGTGTACCTCAGTTTCTTTGTGCACAATATGCAGACATTGGCTCCTAGCTACAGGACTGGTGTGAGGAGTAAAGGCATGATTAGAGATGTGAACATGCTTGCAAAGTTCCACTGGAAACCACCACCTTCCAGCAATTACTGTCCAGGGGCTGTTTTTCCTATAAGGAACAATCCTGAGGACTGGTAACACCTAGACAAGCCCTGAGTCTCTCCATAAGGCCCCAAGGCCCCCTCTCTCTGACCCACATAGTCCTGGAGACAAGGTCCTGGACAGACAGAGCCTTCAGTAGGGGATGGGGGTCCCTACAGGTCATATGGGGCTGGCCAGCCTGCAGCGCAATCATGTATGAAGAAAGTCCAAGCTGGGTTCCAGCCAAAAGCCAGGGTGAGCCAACCCCACCCACCCAGCCCCAAACAATGATATATATTTTCAATTTTCTCAAAGATTATATATTCTTTTCTGTCAGACGTTCATCTTGTGCTTTTTTTGACCAGGATAAACTGAAAAATAATAGAATCCAGATGGAAAAGATATATACATTGGCCCAGTGCCGACTGCGGAGCTGACCACACTTGCTCTTGGGGGTGGGGAGGCAGAACTGAACAGTGGTCAGGCTGAAGGAGAATGGGACACTGTGCCAACTGATGCCACCGAAGCCCCAACTGGCCCCCTCCCAACCTGGCAGTATAAAAATTGTCCACGGGCCTGGAGTTTGGCCTGGTGGTAGAGGGCTTGCCTAGCAAGCATGAAGACCCGGGTTTGATTCCTCAGTACCACATACATAGAAAAAGGCCGGAAGTGGTGCTGAGGCTCAAGTGGTAGAGCTCTAGCCTTGAGAAAGTCCAAGGACAGTGCTCAGGCCCTGAGCTCAAGCCCAGGACTGGCAAAAAAAAAAAAAAAAGAAAAAGCCAGAAGTGGTGCTGTGGCTCAAGTGATAGAGCACCAGCCTTGAGAGAGCCCAAGGACAGTGCCCAGGCCCTGAGTTCAAGCCCCAGGACTGGCAAAAAAAAAAAATTGCCCAGCTGAAGCCAAGACACCTTGACTGACTCCCTTTCCTCATGAAGAAGGAGGAGGGGGAGGAGGAAGAGGAGGGGGAGGAGGAGGAAGAGCAGGAGGAGGAGGAGGAGGAGGAGGAAGAGGAGGGAGAAGAGGAAGAGCTGGAGGCTCAAGTGATGAGTGCCCACCTACCAAGCATAAGGCCTTGAGTTCAATTCCAGTACTGCTACACACACACACACACACACACACACACACACACACACACACACACAGAGTGTAAAGTCATCTATATTACAACTCACTTTTTTTGTCAGTCATGGGGCTTGAACTCAGAGCCTGGGTGCTGTCCCTGAGCTCTTTTTTTTTTTTTTTTTTAACCTCAAGGCCAGCACTCTCCTTCTTTGTGCCACAGCTCCACTGCCAGTTTTCAGGAGATAAGAATCTCACAGACTTTCCTACCCAGGTTGGCTTTGAACCTCAATTCTGAGATCTCAGCCTTCTGAGTAGCTAGGAATACAGATATGAGCCACCAGCACCCAAGCAGAACGCACTCTTTAACAGTCCTTCCTAATGTCTCACTCAAATCCACTTTGCTGCAACATACTGGTTTACTCTTATTGTGGTTCTGGTAGGCTTTAAGCCTAATTGACAAGGACTACCATTTTCTCACAAACAAAAACCTTCCTTTTCCAATGTTCTTTTCATGCAAAGCAGGCTGGTTGGTGAAAACAAAAGATACTAGAGTTTGAAGTTCAAGTGCCAGCACAGTCACTTAACTGTATAATCTTGGACAAATTAACTAACTTCTTGGTTCCCCAATCTCTCTGGGACTGAGAATCCAGCACTGTCTGCCTCAAGGGCTGCTCTGAATAAACTGAGCTAATCCCAGCTGATATGAAGGGGACCTGGCCCCAGAGACTCTAGGACAGTTCCAACTCCAACCCGAACCTCACAACCCAAGCGACAGCCTCCCTGACCAGAGTGAGGCTACAGCCCTCAGATGGATGACCTATAGGAAAGAGTAGAGCGGCTCAATCCCGGCTGCCCTAAGTAATTGGTGGTAATCCTGCCTATCGCCTCATTCCCAGCTGCGGGACTCGGTGTCCTCACCATCCGTCATTAGCCTGGCTCTTCTGGCGGCTCAATTGTAGAACATGATTTTAATAACCCTGGCAGGAGGGGATCATTCTTCTTTTGTCACTTAACTCTGATGCTGTTGAAAAGAGAGACAGAGATGCAAAAAGAGAGAATGATGGCTGACAGAAGAGCCAAGGCAGTAAAAGGGGGAGCTGGAGGCAGAATCTGGAGAGCAGGGCAGAGACAGCAAGGAAGGAAAAGGAGTAGCAGGAGTAAAAGGGAGGGGAAAAGAGGGAGGGGAGAGAAGGAGAAAAGGGAGAAGGGGGAGAAAGGGAAGAGAAGAGGAAGGAAGGGGAGAGGAGAGGGGAGTAAGAGGAGAGAGGAAGAGGAGGGGAAGGGAGAGAAAGGAGAAAAGGGGGAGAATGAAAAAGCTAAGGGAGAAGCAGAATGGGAACCTACAGCCAGAACAGCCTGTGGCCTGGGGAGCATAGTTCCACACAGCTCCTTCTTCCTGACCTCACCCCCTACACACACACACACACACACACACACACACACTACTTCACAGCCCACATGGGCCAGGCAAGGTGAACACACACTGAACCCATCAGGCTGGCCCAAGCTGCTATCTCAAGCTGTCACTCCCAGTTCAGTTTAGAGCTGTACCATTCTAGACACTGGGGTGAAGAAGAAATTACAGCAATTGCTCAAGGGTGTGTCAACAGGCCAGCACAAGGTTCGAACACATGTGTGAGATACCTAGGCATAGGCAACAGGCCAGCTCTGCCACATGCTAGGCTAGATAAGTGGCTTGGCTGGTCATTCCTGACCTCTGTTTCTCACTAGCTCACATAGGAGCTAATGGTGCACAACACAGAATTGAAATGCTCAGCTACAGAGAGCCCCCTGACAACCAAGAGACCCTCTCAGAAGAGTAAGGAGCTGCGGCAAGCGATACGCCATGAAGTAGTGTCCAGACTTTTCAGTCTCAGAGCTATTTTGTCTCACTAGATAGCAGGGAGAGGCCACTAAAGGATAGGGTTTGTGGGACCCACAAGGTGCAGCCCAGCCCCCAATGTGAGCAGAGAATAGTAGAGCCAAGCTCCAAGTCCTGCAAAGCTGGAGGCACAGCGCCACCTGCTGGCCATATGAGAGACCCACAAGAAACGTGATGGGGAGCATAGATGGGTGCTTCTCAACCCCTCAGAAAGACCGACTCGAGAGCTACTTCCCCACAGAAACCTGAACTGCAGTTACCAAATTGGGTACCTGAATCCTTCTCTTTGTGTAAGGCCCCAGTAGAATTTCTGGAACCAGTCCTAGAGAAAGCTGATGAGTTACAGCACTGGTAGCTCTATTGTCTAAAGCTACACATTTCCCTCCAGCCTCAAGGATGGGGGGCTCAGTACTGGAAAAGAAACAGTTCAGGTGGACTGGAGGCCTCGGAGAAGCTGGAACTCACCCAGTTCTTGACACAAGGACCTACAGTCGTGGAAATAGAATGTAGAGGGTGTAGTGAGCGTGCCAGATGCAAACATACCAGCACAGGTCTATAGGTAAGAAAGCTGTGGTACTGATGGAGGTTCTGAGGGAAAAGGAACCCCATCAAGACTGCCAGTAATGCAGAGACTCACTTCCTCCGAGGACCAGGGCTTGTGACTGGGGGATATTCTCAACTGCCTGATGACTGTAAATTTCATCGCCTCTCTGGCCCTTGATGTTTCCCCATCTGTGAAATGGGTGTGAAGGGATGAGATGGGGCCTGGGTCATGTGTCCTGGGCCCAGGGTTCATAGGCTGATTTCTGCTTGCTCACATCCAGGAGGAAGCTGTGCAGCTCTGAGATCTGTGATAATTCCTCTTTCCCAGGATGACAAGCCAGCAGCAAGCTCAGAATCTGGGCAGGGAATGAGGCTGGTCACAGAGGAGGGATATGACATCCATCTGATCTGGGGTTTAAGCAGGAGTGCAGAATCCCGGGCTCATGGCCTCTAGACCATGGATTATGATGTCTCTGGCTTAGGCACGTGGGTACAGCTATCCTAGAGCCTGGGAGAGCTTCCAGGACCAGCCTGACAGTCAGGCCTGTGATGAGTTAAGGCCTCCGTCCTCCAGCTCATATCCTAGTAGGAGGCCTGGGACTTACGAACTAGGATCAGAGCTCCTAGGACTTACCCAAAGGCTTCTACTTGTGAAGGCTCTGCTGGATGCCTTATGTGCCCCCCGACTCTGGGGAAGCCTCATAGATCCCTGGATCCTCCCACAGAGATTGTCATTCCCTGCCATTCTCTAGAAGCATCTCTGAACCAGGGTATCATGTGTGCCATGGGGACATGCCATCAGAAAGCCCCCACAAGATGCAACCACCAGCATTCTAGTACCGGGGACCATGATTAGAAAATGTGTCCCGTGTCAAGAAAGACTCTAGCTCTTACACCACATCCCAGATCTCCAGCACGCCTCAAGTCTGTCCTGTGAATAAAAACTTTTAACCCTGGGCCTTCCTTCAGCACCAAGGTCAGCTCTGGCATTCCTATGCCCCCTCGCCCATGCCCACCAGGTCCCTGCATCCTATTAGGTCACTCTGGCATCACAGCAGGATGAGGGTTCCCTGCCAATGAACACAGGGTACCCCCAACGTCATACTGGGTTTGGGTGTGCCCTGCTATGAAACCACCGCTGTTAAGAGTTAGGCCCAAGGGTCCTAAGCCCTAGCATCTGGCCCCAGTCCCCTTTCTCATTTCTCTGTGTGTCAGTTTTGGGCCCATGAGCACTCAGAGGCCTTCCTGACTCTCCTAGCCCCTGTGAAGCCAGAGCTGACTCTGTGGTTTGATGGCCCAGGTACCTGTTCCACTTTCTGGTCTATAAGAGGCATTTGTTAGAGACTAGAGGACAGAAAGAAGGAAAAGCCGGGACCATTCTCAGCCTCCCACCCATCTCAGCAAACACCTGTCAAAACAAAACAAAACAAAACACTGTTTTCCTGCTGGAAGGTCCAGCATTCCAAGATCACTGTCTCTCCTGTCTAAGAGTAGTAATGGCTCCCAGCACTTTCTCAAATGTCTCCTGCTGGCTTCTCAGCCTCTTCTATTTCCAGTGTCACCAATTCCGTCTTTTTAAACTCTGGATTCTTTCCACTCTGGTTCTTTCCTGGCTTGGCCTTCCCTCTCTACGAATGACCTGCATGCAATTTTAGTTTGCTATTTCTCTCACAATGGTGCCTGAAATCAAGGTAACTGAAAAGACCATCAGAAAAGACCTCCTGCCTCCCTCCACAGGATACCTACACACACTCGTACACACTCATACACACACTTCCTGTGCCCTGAGGACAAGTCAAGCCTTGGAAATACATATAGCCTTAGCCCTTCCATAGAGAAGGGACATCTCAGTCCTGGGATGGGTTCGGATCCTGGCCCAGTCACTTCTTGCTATGTGCCTACAGTTTACTTGTGCTCTTATACAGCTACAAAATGGCATGTCACTGATAGCTGTTTCACAGATTGTTTGCAGAGGTCTTCCTGGACTCTAGTTTCTGGCTAACAAGAGGCACTGTGGAAAATTCCAGATTGAATTTAACACAAGTAGCTGGGCATAGTGGCTCACACCTGTAATCCTAGCTACTCAGGATGCTGAGATCTGAGGATCAAGGTTCAAAGCCAGCCTGGGTAATACAAAGCCAAGAGACTCTTATCTCCAATTAATCACTAGAAAACAGGAAGTGGGGCAGTGGCTCAAGGGTAGGGTGATACCCTTGAGCTGAAGAGCTCAGGGACAGTACCCAGGCCCAAGAGTAGGGCAGTAGCCTTGAGCTGAAGAGCTCTGGGACAGCGCCCAGGCCAGAGTTCAAGCCCCATGAACCCCGACCCTCCCCCCAAAAAAAGAATTTAACACAAATGCTCTAAGCTCCTCTGTCAACTTGGCTCACAATGCTCTGAGCAGGGTCCAGGGCTGAAGTCCTGATGTTTCACACCCTGCCCCATCCACCCTTCACATCCTTTTCTTCCTGCTCCGGCCCTCTCTGACTCTCAGCTCTTTTGCCCATCTCTACTGTGTCCTATTCTCAAGTGACCAACCTCTAACCCTGGCAAGAGCTTCTCTGGTTGTTCTGTTCTCCAAACATCACCTTCTGAGAATCCTGCCTCCTTAAGGGACCAAGGGGACTTCTGACACCCTGCTGGGTTTCTCAAAGTACCCCCTGACCCATCCTCCAGTCAGCAGTGGCAAGGCTGGGTTCCTAGACCCCCATTCCAGGTCCCCTTGAAGAATGTGCAGCAATGGGGTGCAATAGCAAGCTCTGAGTCATGGTAGTGAGCACATCTGGCTATCGGATTGCCCCACTGATGGAGGCCCAGCCAGGAGCCCCAGGAGGGCTGAAGGCCCCAGGATGGGCAGGGCATCCCAGTGCTCATACTTCTTTCCCCCAGTCATCAGGAGCTCTGCCTTTCTCTCTCTCCACCCCATCCAGGAAGAGGTCAGTACCTGCAGCCTCTGACTCCCGGGCTTCCTGCTCGGAAACAGAACAGTACTCCTATAGATCTACTCTTCCCAAAAGGCTTTTCCTCAATCTTTATCCACCTTGGCTTTCCCCTCAGATTCCGTGTGTGTGCACACACACACCAGGCCTACAGCTTAAACTCAAAGCGAAGGTGCTGTCGTTTCAATTTTTCACTTAAGGCTGCTCCTCTACCACTTAAGCCACAGCTCCACTTCTGGCTTTTCAGTGGTTAATTGGAGATAAGAGTCTCACAGACTTTTCTGCCTGGGCTGGCTTCAAACCATAATTCCCCAGATCTCAGCCTCCTGAGTAGCTAAAATGACAGATGTGAGTCGCCAGCATCCAGCCTCCTCCGAGTCTATGGAGTTCATTTACAAATATACTAAGCCCCAGAAGGAACCACAACTGGTCACAGGCTCCCTGGTCCATCAGCTGCAGAGCTAGGACTCAAGTAGACATGTATGGGAGGACTGAGTGGGTGATGGACGCAGCCAGGTTTGTCCAGAGGCTTTCACCACTGTCTCACACATCCTTGAGTGGCCTTACAGTTGTTGTGGATGTGAAACCTGTTACTGTTGCATCTTTATCTCAAAAGGACATGAGATGGCTTTAGTACAAGAAAGATAAATTCACTCAACAAATTCTTACTGCTCAAGAGAGAAAGTAGTAATCAAAAGAGTTGCCATAGATGCTGATTGATCCTGAAATGGGAATTCCAGTCCCCTGGAAGCCAGGGAAAAAAAGCAAACAAACTCTAAGACCTGAGTTACTATCAGCAAAGGGGAAGCAGATTAGTTCCTCCACATATTTCCAGGAACTAATTTACATAAATTAGTAAGCTAGTTGACTAGGAGGAGCCCCTGGAGACTTTCCACATGAGCTGAGGAGGCAGTATCAGGCAATCTTAGACCGCCTGTGAATCACCTTCTGACCAGAGACCAGGGAAAAAAGTGTCATTCCC
Organism: Megascapheus bottae; assembly: GCF_031878675.1. NCBI lineage: Eukaryota > Metazoa > Chordata > Mammalia > Rodentia > Geomyidae > Megascapheus > Megascapheus bottae. Next base: position 61,910,345 of record NC_143514.1, read on the forward strand.
CATTTCTCACCTTGGCTGGACCTTGGCCTTTGAGAGTAGAAGTCTATAATTGGTTTCTTGCAAGTCTTAAAGAAGCACAGGTTCGGGGCCGGGAGTTTGGCCTAGTGGTTAAAGTGCTTGCCTAGCATGCACGAAGACCCGGGTTCGATTCCTCGGTACCACATACATAGAAAAAAGCCGGAAGTGGTAGAGCTCTAACCTTGAGAAAGTCCAAGGACAGTGCTCAGGCCCTGAGCTCAAGCCCAGGACTGGTTAAAAAAAAAAAAGCACAGGTTAAGCTGAGCACTGATAGTACAAGCCTATAATCCTATCTACTCAGGAGGCTGAGATCTGAGGATTGCAGTTCAAAGTGAGTCCAGGCCGGTAAAACAGTGAGACTCTTATCTCCAATAAACCACCCAGAAAAGCCCAGAAGTGGAGCTGTAGCTCTAGTTGCAGAGCACTAGCTTTGAGCATAATAGCTCAAGGACAGTGCCCATGCCCTGAGTCAAAGCCCCAGGATCTATGAGGAGAAAAATCAAGCAATGCAAGGTAGCACAGGGCAGATCCCAGAGTCTAGGAATTAAAGATGACCCATTCATTTATTCGGCACATGTTCTTTGGGGCCAGGTCTTGCCCTGGGTGAAATGGAAGTTTATGCAATGAATAATAACCCATTAACCTAAAAGAATTCAATCACTAACAGGGGCACCTAGTACAGAGGCCTTACATCAAGTATCTCATTTAACTTTTTGTGGTACTCAAGTTCAAACTCAGGTAGGGTCTTATGTTTGCTAGACAAGCACTCTACCACTTAAGCCAGATCCCCAGACCTTCTTCATTTTTTTTCTTTTAATTATTTCTCAAGCAAGACCTCATAGTTTTTGCACCATGCTAGCCTTAAACTATGATCCTTCTACCTATGGATCCCCTATAGCTGGGATCATAGACACCCACTACCATGTCTAATTTATTGACTGAAATGAGATTTCAATAATGTTTTTCCCCAGTCCAACCCTGATCCTCTAAATCTCCATCTCCTGATAGCTGGGTTAAAGGCACAAACCACTGCACACAGCCCTCACTTAATATTTTGAATTAACCTATACAATAAATATTGTTATTGGTCACCCCAGCAAGGAATGGAAAAGGAACCCCCCTCTGGAGAAGAGCATGCCCAACATAAGCACTCAGAATTCCCAAGGAATAAACATATAAATCCACATTTTAAAAAGAAGAAGAAGAAGAAAAGAAAAGCCGGGCATGGTGGCTCAATGCCTGTAACCCTAGCTACTCAGGAGGCTGAGATCTGAGGATCAAGGTTCAAAGCCAGCCTGGGCACAAAAGTACTTGAGACTCTTATCTCCAATTAACCTCTTGAAAACAGGAAGTGGGGCTTGGCTCAAGGGTAGGGTGGTAGCCTTGAGCTGGCTCAAGTACAGCACCCAGATGGAGTTCAAGCCCCATGACCCATAAAAAAAAAAAAAAGAGGGCTGAGAATGTGGCTTACTGGTAGAGTACTTGCCTAGCATGCATGAAGCCCTGGGTTTGATTCCTCAGTACGTAAGCTGGACGTGGCTCTGTGGCTCAAGTGGTAGAGCATTATTAGCCTTGAGCAAAAGAAGCTCAGGAACAGTGCCCGGGTCTTGTGTTTGTCATATGACTGGCAAAAAAAAAAAAAATAGCAAGTCCCTAGGAGGCAATTATTAGCAGGAACAACCCACCAGTTAAGTTTAAATCTCAAAAGAGATGACAGAGATTATAACTTTCCTGTTATAGCATCTGAAAGAGCTTCAATTGATTTTTTTAAGTTGAAATTGCAAAAGTGATCTAGTATGAAGATATCCTCCCCCAAAAAAGATGAATCAGTCTGGATACGAATAAAGCAGAACTTTTAGAATAAAATGATAGCTGTTGAAATAGAAAATTTCAACAAATGGGTTAAACGGCCTGTTAAGACACAGTGGATAAGAGAGTGAGCTAGAAGATAGATCTGAAGAGCAGCACAGAAGCCAGGCACTGGTGACTCACACCTGTAATCCTAACGGTTCAGGAGGCTGAAATCTGAAGATCACAGTTCCAAGGCAATCTTGAACAGACAAATCCTTGACATTTCCAACTTTAGCCAACAAAAAGCCAGAAGCGGAGGCTCAAATGGCAGAGCTCAGCATTGAAATTAAGTGACAGCTCAATCCTCACCACACAGATTTCCAAACAAACACAAGTAAACAGAAGACATGAAAGACAGGTTATAAACTACAAGGCTACAAAGAAGAGACAGAGGGAGAGGTGTGATGTGTGTGCAGACAATAGTGAGAACTCTCCAGAACTGATGAAAAGCAGGACTTCACAGATATGGGTCTATCTATCTATAAACACCAAACAAGATAAATAAAAAGACACCCACAACTAGTCACAGTAGTGTCTCAGGTGAAACACTAAAGAAGAAAATCTTAAAAGCAGCTTTGCTGGGAGAACACTTCCCCTACAAAGGAGGGATAATTAAAGAACACGCCTCTCAAAGCAAATGACAGGGAGCAAATAACAGGGAGTAGCTTCAAAGCTCTTAGCAAAAAGGACTGTCAACCTGGAATTGGGAACTTAGACATCTTTCTTGCAAGGCTTCGGGTGAAAGGGAGATACCTGGAATTTTTTTTTTCCTAGATAAAAACAACCAGAAAGGACTTATCAACAGCATATCTTTGCAACAGGAAGCTCTGAAACATTTGTTATAAGAAGAAGGGAAATTATCCCAGAGGGAAGGATAGATGGATGAGAGAATGGGGAACAAAGAAGCTGATAAACATGTAGAGATCTACCCAGATACCTCTCAAGATAATGACAACCTGTGGAAATAGAATGAAAAAAAAAAAAAACCTAAAATGCCATGCTGGGGGACGAGGAAGGGGAATATGCAAATCTGTACAAGATTAAAGGCAGGGGGTTCAAAAGTCCTTGTTTTTAGGAGAAAGGGTTCAAAATACTGGCAACCACAGCAACCTGCATTAGGCATGCCAATAGATGATGCCTGAGGATCCCATGTCAGAGCCAGGTGCCCAGTGGCTCACATCAGTAATCTCATCTACTCAGGAGACTGAGATCTGGGAAGAAAAGTCTGTGAGATTCTGATCTTCAGGAATTAACTAGCAAAAAGCTGAGAGTGGAGCTGTGGCTCAAGTGGTAGAGCCCTAGCCTTGAGCACAGAAGCTTAGAGACAGTGCCCAGGCCATGAATTCAGCCAGCACAAAAGAAGGAAAAGGAAAGATGAGTCAGGACCAAGTGAAGCAGCTGAAATGAGGGCCCCCTGGGGGGCTAGTGACTCTCTCTCATGCATACTGGGAACTGGGGCAGATGAGTGTTGTTTATCTAGAAGAAAACTTGCTTCCTGCTGACCTCAGCATTCCTAAGAATGCTGTTCTTAGGAGGACAAAGCTAAGCTAAGGACATCGCTGTTTATGTAGTCAAACTTATAAAGCCCTCTCCCTGCACTTAGCAAAGTGAGCAAAGCATGAAAGACAATAAATGCAGCTACCATGGCCACCACCACCAAGCTAATGGGGTACCTTGAGAGAGTGGGGCTCTTGGTCCAACCTTGGCAGATTGTTGGGAGCAGGCAGTGTTGCAACCCTTTGGCAAGGTTTTCTGTCCAGCCAGTCACCACTGGACATTTGACATTTAGCAAATTTATCTCTTCTGGTAGCTTTCCTGTCCAACTTTGCAAACCTTAAACCTTTCAAGTTGCCTCTAGGTGTTCTCTATGATTTGTTTCTCAGAGATCTGTCCCACTCTCTAGAGCAGCCAAGATGAGGCCAGAAAAAGCAAGCACTGCCAGGAGGCCAGTGGCTCACGCCTGTAATCCTAGGTACTCAGGAGGCTGAGATCTGAGGGTCACAGTTCAAAGCCAGCCCAGGCACTAAAGTTTGTGATACTTTTATCTCCAATTAACCACTAGAAAACCAGAAATGGCGTTGTGGCTCAAGGGGTAGGGCAGTAGTCTTGGGCAGAAAAGCTCAAGGACAGTGCCCAGGCCCAGAGTTCAAGCCCCATGATAGACCAAGAAAGAAAGAAAGAAAAAAAAGCACTTGAAATCTACATGCAGGGCATGTAACCAGACACCTGTGGCTCATGTTTGTAATCCTAACTACTCAGGAAGATGGGATCCAGAAGATCACAGTCCCAGTCAACCCAGGGAGGAAAAATGTTATAAGACCTCCATTTCAACAGAAAGAAGCTGGGTGTGGTGGTATAAATCTGCCATCTCAGCTATCAGAAAGTGTAACTATTAAAGGAAGATCTTTGTCCAGTTTGTCTAGGAAACAATAAACTCCCAGTTCAAAACCAGCATGGGAAAGAAAGCCTGTGAGACTCTTATCACCAATAAACCACAAAAAGCTGGAAGTAGAGCTATAGCTCAAGCAGTAGAGTGCTAGACTTGAGAAAACCCAAGGACAGTACTCAGGCCCTGAGCCCAAGACCAGGACTGGCAAAAAAAAAAAAAAAAAAAAAAAAAAAAAGAAAGAAAGAAAAGCTCAGGGACAGCACCTAGACTCTGAATTCAAGTCCCAGGACTACCATAAGCATATGCACACACACACACATGAACAAAAAAGACTGTAGGCAACCAGGCATGGTGGCTCACACCTGTAATCCTAGCTACTCAGAAGGCTGAGATCTGAGGATCTTGGTTCATTGAGCCAAGCACAGTGGCTCACCTGTAATCCTAGTCATTCAGAAGGCTGAGATCTGAGGATCATGGTTCAGAACCACCCCAGACACTAAACTCAGTGAGACTCTTATCTCTAATTAACCACTATAAAACCGTAAGTGGTGCTGTGGCTCAAGGGGTAGGGCTACAGCCTTGAGCTGTAGAGCTCGGGGACAGTGTAAACAGGCCCAGAGTTCAAGCCCCACCAGGAAAAAATAAATAAATAAATACATTCTGAATCTCCCCATAGGGAAAGAAGAAATCAAAATATTCCTATTTGCAGATGACATGATCTTCTACCCAAAAACCTCCATCCCATAAGCTCTTAGAGCTGTTCAATCACTTTGGCAAAGTAGTAGGATACGAAACTAATATGCAAAAATTAGTAACCTTTCTGTATGCCAACAATGTACCAGCCGAAAGAAAAATCATGGGAACAATTCCACTGTCAATAGCCTCAAAAAAAAAAAAAAACTAGGAATTAACCTATCCAGGTATAAAAGATCTTTATAGCAAAAACTGTAAAAATCTGAAGAAAGAAATTAAAATCACCAGAAAATAGAAAGACTTTCCATGATCATGGATAGTTAGAATCAATATCGTGAAAATGGCCATACTGCCAAAAATGATATACAAATTCAACGCAATCTCCTCAAAAATCCCAAAAACATTCTTTTCCAAGATAGAGAAACCAATACAAAAATTCACATAGAACAACAAAAGACCTAGAACAGCCAAAGGAATTCTAGGCAAAAAAAAAAAAAAAAAAGTAATGTGGCTGGTATAACAATACCAGACCTCAAATTCTACTACAGAGCCATAATAACAAAAACAGCTTGGAATTGACACAAAAATGAATAGACCCAAAGATCAATGGAATAGATTAGAAGACCCAGAAATAAAACCATACACTTCCAGTTATCTGACAAAGGAGCTTCTTTAATAATTGATATTGGGAAAAATAGGACATTTATATGCAGAAAACTAAAACTAGATCCCTATTTGTTGCCATGCACTAATATCAATTCAAAGTGGATCAAAGATCTCAATGTCAGACTCAAAATTTTGAAAAGACTGCAAGAGAAACTAGGATTAACATTAGACCTTATTGGTATAGTAAGAAACTTCTTGAGTAGAGTCCCAGGGGCACAATAGAGGGTTGAGAGACTTGACAAGTAAGACTACATCAAAATTAAAAGTTTCTATACAACTAAGGACATAGTTACTAAACAAGAAAGATAGCCAACAAGCCGGGCATGGTGGCTCACCCCTGTAATCCTAGCTACTCAGGAGGCTGAGATCTGAGGATCACAGTTCAAAGCCAGCTGGGGCACTAAAAATGGTGAAACTCTTATCTCCAATTAATTATCAGAAAACTGGAAGTTACACTGTGGCTCAAGGGGTAGGGCGATAGTCTCGAGCTGAAGATCTCAGGGATAGCACCCAGGCCAAGTTCAAACTCCATGACACTCTCTCTCTCTCTCTCTCTCTCTCTCTCTCTCTCTCTCTCTCTCTCTCTCTCTCTCTCTCTCTCACACACACACACACACACACACACACACACACACACACACACACGGATATACTATGGAATTTTATACAGCCATTAGAAAGAATAAAGTAGTGTCATTTGCAGGGAAATGGATGGAACTAGAACAAATCATATTGAGGTAAGCCAAGCTCAAAGAGAAAAAAGGTACATGTTGTCTCTGATATGTGGAAATTAGTTCAGAATGCACTGGGATATGATAAATTATACAGGATTCTAGAACACACAGTGAGGACAAAAATAGATACTCTTAGGAGAGAAACACAAAAGCACAATGTCTAAGTGTCTCTTCATATTTATATAAAATAATATACAAACTGAAACAAACTCCAAAATATAGAAACAAAACACTTTTTTTTTTTTTTTTTTTTTTTTTGCCAGTCCTGGGCTTGAGCTCAGGGCCTGAGCCCTGTCCTTGGGCTTTCTCAAGGCTAGAGCTCTACCACTTGAGCCTCAGCCCCACTTCCGGCTTTTTTCTATGTATGTGGTACCGAGGAATCGAACCTGGGTCTTCATGCATGCTAGGCAAGCACTTTAACCACTAGGCCAAACTCCCGGCCCACAAAACACTTTTTTATTGTTTTTTTTTTTTTTTTAGTTTTTGATGATTCTGTCTTCTTTCCTTATGTATGGTATATTCATGTGTACATATTCAGAAGTGCTGGGGGGGGTAGGTGACAGAACTCCAGGAGAAAAGTATGAAAAAGTGCAGCAGTGTAGCTCACTGAACATCGATTAAAGGGAGGAACTGAGAGAGAATGAGGGAGCAGAAGACATTTTATGAAAAGAAATGTATTCATTGCCCAACTCATGTAATTGTAATCCCTCTGCATATCACCTCTATAACAACAATAAAGTAAATAAATAAGAATGGGACGCCAAGAAAAATTCTGAATCCCCGCACTTGAGAGTGTGAGGCAGGAGAGTCACAAATTAAAGACCAGCCTGGATTACAACACAAGATCATGCTCAAGAGAAAAAGAGGCTGGATCTTCAGAGGCTGGAAAGGATACAAGGGAGGGAAATGGAGAAAAGATGCTAACAAATACAGAGCTGGGTACAGGTTGCTCATGCCTGTAATCCTAGCTACCACCAGAAAACTGGAAATGGAACTGTGGCTCAAGTGGTAGAGCACCAACCTTGTGCTGAAGAGCACCAAGGCCCAGAGTTCAAGTCCCACAACTGACCAAAAAAAACAAAGAATACAGTGTGTAAAGTTAATAATGTATCGTTTATTCTAAAATAGTCAGGCCAGGGCGGTGGCTCACACTTGTAATCCTAGCTACTCAGGAGGCTCAGATCTGAGGATCATGGTTCAAAGCCAGCCCGTGCGCTAAGTCCATGCGATGTCTCCATTTAACCTCTAGAAAACGGGAAGTGGAGCTGTGGCTCTCAGGTTAGGGCAGTAGCTTTGAGCTGAAGAGTTCAGGAGGGCAGTGCTCAGGCCCAGAGTTCAAGTCCCATGATCCACAAACAAGTAAATAAATAAAATACAATAGTTAGAAGGGTGACTTTTTAGATGATCTGAATAAACAATACACATACACACACAAACACACACACACACACAGAGTTTTGTATCAACAAATTTGCTGATTTTGTCATTACACATTCTATGCATATATGAAAACATCATATTGAACCCACAAATATGCAAAATTGTTATATCAATTAAAAATAAATTTAAAACCAAGATGGAGCCAAAGTAGCACTTCCAACAAAATAGGGCCTTCAAAATCTTGCCAAAAAATTAATAACATATGCCTTCACTTTAAAGTTACAATTTAAAAAAAGGGGTGACCGGGAGTTTGGCCTAACAGTAGAATGCTTGCCTAGCATGCACGAAGACCCGGGTTCAATTCCTCGGTACCACATACATAGAAAAAAAAAAAAAAACTGGAAGTGGTGCTGAGGCTCAAATTGTAGAGCTCTAACCTTGAGAAAGTCCAAGGACAGTGCTCAGACCCTGAGCTCAAGCCCAGGACTGGCAAAAAAAAAAAAGAAAGAAACAATCCCTGGGAGCTGGTAAGGTGGCTTAGTGGTAAAATGCTTGCCTGGCATGCATGAAGCCTTGTGTTTAATTCCTCAGTACCACATATACAGAAGAAGCTAGAAGTGGCTCAAATGGTATAGTGCTAGCCTTGAGCAAAAAAGAAGTTCAGGGACAGTGTCCAAGCCCCAGGACTGGCAAAAAAAAAAAAAAAAGCAAGGAAAAAACACTCCAAAGGAAGTAATTTCTTTTCCTTTCTTTTCTTTTCTTTTTTTTTTTTTTTTGGTTGGTTGTAGGGCTTGAACTCTGAGCCTGGGTGGTGGTATCCCTGAGCTCTTCAGCTCAAGGCTACCACCCTACCCCTTGAGCCTACCTCAGTGCCACTTCTGGTTTTCTAGTAGTTAATTGGAGAAAAGAGTCTCATGGACTTTAGTGCCCAGGCTGACTTTGAGGCTAACTTTGAACCGAGATCCTCTGATCTTAGCCTCCTGAGTAGCTAGGAATTACAGGCATGAGCCATTGAGCCCGGCTAAAGGAAGTAAATTTTTTTTGCCAGTCCTGGGCTTAAGCTCAGGGCCTGAACACTGTCCTTGAACTTTCTCAAGGCTAGAGCTCTACCATCTGAGCCTCAGCACCATTTCTGGCTTTTTTTTTTCTATGTATGTGATACCAAGGAATCGAACCCAGGTCTTCATGCATGCTATACAAGCACTCTACCACTAGGCCAAACTCCCAGCCTAAAGTAAATAATTTCTAAGAGAGAAAAATTTTAAGTCAAAGCAAAAGAAGAAAAATCAACAAATTAAAAAATTGGTTTCTTGGGGAAAAAGAAAAACTAATAAAAAGACAACCCTCTGGCAAGATTGATCAAAAATCAGAGATGTCACCAAGGAAAGTTATTAAAAATAGAATAGGGATGCATTTACAGATCCAGAAGAGACTGGAATGTTAGAAAGTAATACTGTAGACAGCTCCATTCCAAATTACATGGCCTCATAAGAACAAAGGAAACAGAGCAGCTTGGTCTGGCCCATGATGACAGCATAACCTTCATTCCAAAATCTGACAAGAAGGAGGAAAATTACAGGCTGATTCTATTTGTGAGCATAGACACAAAAGTGCTAAACAAAGCAGTAACAATCTGAAGCAGCAGTCAGTGGAAAAGGTAAGATAATGTGGCCAAGATGGAGGTATTTGTTGTACAACTACAGGGCTGTCTGCTGAGATCTTAGGATGGAGGTCCAAAGCCAGTCTGGACAGGGAAGTCCTTGAGACGCTTATCTCCAAGCACACACATGTATATGATACATATATACATATATAATAAATATAATAAATATATACATATATAATAAATCCATGAACATATTCAGCGCACTAACACACTTGCTGACAAAATATCATTGTTTCCTCTCCTAATCTTTTTATTTTGTTGCAAACTGTTTGTATGTATATATTTATGGACCATAATTTTACGAATACTATAAAGCTAATTAACAGAACCATCACCCAAATACTTACCATATTTTATGGTAAGAACATTTGATGTTTATTCTCTTAGCCATTTTGAAATGTATAATATATTGTTATTATCTCTTCTTGGGGAGGTTTAATACAATAATGACAAAAAGTTCAAGCAATATAAAGTTTGATTAAAAAGAAAAATGACCAGGGGTAGGGGGGTAGCCTTGAGCTGAAGAGCTCAGGGACAGCACCCAGGCCAAGTTCAAGCCTCATGACCCACAAATAAATAAATAAATACATACATACATACATACAAGCCTGATATATGAACTTGCTCCCAAACTTTTTTTTTGCCAGTCCTGGGCCTGAGCACTGTCCTTGGACTTTCTCAAGGCTAGAGCTCTACTACTTGAGTCTCAGCACCACTTCCAGCTTTTCTCTATGTATGTGGTAACAAGGAATCCAACCTGGATCTTCATGCATGCTAGGCAAGCACTCTACCACTAGGCCAAACTCCCAGCCCACTCAGACATTTTTAATAGTATTTACTACTGCAATCAAGATTATGCAGTCAGGCACCAGTGGCTCACATCTGTAGTCCTAGCTAGTCAGGAAGATGAACTCTGAGGATCACCGTTCAAAGCCATCCCAGGCAGGAAAGTGCATCAGACCCTTATCCCCCATCAACTAGCAAAAGCCACAAGTAGAACTGTGCCTCAAGTGATAAAATGACAGCCTTGAGCAGAAAAGCTCAGGGAGATTGTCCAGTCCCTGAGTTTAAACCCCAGGACAGGCACCAAAAAAAAAATTATGAAATGCCACTTGTGTAAGTTAAGAAACACTTGATTAGAGAAATAATACATATATACCAATTATTGGTGAGTTGGATTGAGAAAACTGGAGCCCTTTGTGCCAGGATAAAGAAAGCTTTGTGCTTTGTGCTATAGATGATACAAGAAATTTAACTCCCATGTCCCAAAGACTACATTAGAAAAGATCACTAGACATCTAGAGGCTAACATTAAGGGCCAGTTTTATGATGGTGCTGGGGTATGAACTTAGGATCTCGCAAAATAAGACAAAGCAATTTTCCTACCTGATATCAAGACAGAAAAATAGAGATCTGAAAAAAAAATCTAGTATAATGCAGGGATGGTCGAATGGACTCGATGGGAATAGAATGGAAAACCTGCAAACCACCCACAAATATGTGGGAATCTGATGTGGGGATAGACAGAAGCAGTGCTGTCCGTCAAAGGGTAACACGAAGGAAGTCCATAAGTGGAGAGCCACAGGAAAATAAATCTGGGACTTCTCCTGAACCCTAGAGGATACCAACTCCTCTTAAGAAAAGCAAACAATGTTAAACTCTTAGAAGCAAGCTGGATGTTGTATCAGAGGATTGATGTTTGTTTTTTTTCATATATTCTTATTGTAATTAATAGAAGGGTTACATGATATTCGCCAGATAGATGGTGCATTAATTCCCATACATTGATACCCTTTCACATGCCTTGGTCCCCATTTCCCTCCCCCCCACCCCCACCCCTACATCTCGTTTTTCCGTTCCCTATCCAATTTCAAATAACCAAATACAAATATATCCGATATATCAGATAACAAAGTGAGATAGTGTAACAATATGAAATAACCAAGGGGCAGCAAAAGTGATGAGAGATAACATAGAGGATTGATGTTTGAAGCAGACACAGGGAAGTCCATGAGACTTATCTCCAATTAGCCACCAAAAAAAAAATACAGAATTGAAGTTGTGGCTCAAGTGGTAGAGCAAAAAAGCTAAGGGACAATACCCAGGTCCTGAGTTCAAGCTCCAGTACCAGCACAACAAACACAACAAACAACTATTGGGAGAAAATGGCTTTTTTTTTTTTTTTTCCTGTTGTGAGGCTTAACCTCTGGGCCAAGGTACTGTCCCTGAGCTATTCAGTTCAAGACTGCTGCTCTATAACTTGAGCCACAGTATTACTTCTGGTTTTCTAGTGGTTAACTGGAGATAAGAGTCTCGCAGACTTTAGTGCCTGAGCTGGATTTGAACTGCCATCCTCAGATCTCAGCCTCCTTTAATAGCTAGGATTACAGGCGTGAGCCACGGGCAGCTGGCAAGAAAATGACTTTGTAATCTCAGAACAGGAAAGGCTTTGTCCAGGAAGATAGAAAGCATCAATTACAAGGAAAATATTTGTAAATCCAATGACAGTAGAATTAAGAACTTCTCTGTATCAAGTTATCATGAAGAACATGAAAGGACAAGCCAACAAATGGTGGCTTGCAGCACACACCACTGACCACCCATCTAAGAGCATGAGCACCAGACATCCCCAGAAGAGGAACCTGAGAGACCAGTCAGGAAACAAAATCAACTTCACTGATAACGAGGAAAATACAAATTGAGACAATAATTTCACCCCACTACCGTGATATAACTAACTAACTAAATAAATAAATAAATGAAGGAAGGAAGGAAAAAGAAAAAAGAAGGTTAACACCATCAAGGATCTGGACTAGTAGTAACTTGTACACTTAGCTCATTGAGCATTCCCGTATCATGTCTACTCAGCATTTGTTCTTCTAAAGAGTCTCATGAACTGGGAGAGATGCCCAAGGATGTCCACAGTATAATCCCAGAACTTGAGAGACAGAGACAGGAGGCTCAAGTGCTCCAGGCCAACCTGGGCTACATAGCCAAATCAAGAAAGAAGGAAATGAAAAGGGAAGAAAGAGGAAGGGAGGGGAGGGGAGGCCTTAGAAGCAAAACCAAAACAAATGACAACACTTATTAACAAAGAAAACTGATTTAAAAAACTAATGTTGGTAAAGTTACACAATGAACTACACAGGGGAAACAAAAAAAAAAAAAAAAGGAAAAGCTTTGTCAAGAGCCAAAATGACAAAATGTGTAACTACAGATCTATAGCTCGACTGTTATTCATGAATGAAGCAGCTCCTCCACTTTGTGGAATGCAAGTTCCTCCTGGGTTGTAGAAAGGAGCAAGGTATGGCCGGGAGTTTGGCCTAGTGGTAGAGTGCTTACCTGGCATGCATGAAGACCCCAGTTCGATTCCTCAGTACCACATACACAAAAAAAAACCCCAGAAGTGATGCGATGGCTCAAGTGGTAGAGTGCTAGCCTTGAGAAATGCCCAAGGACAGTGCTCAGGCCCTGAGTCCAAGCCCCAGGACTGGCAAAAAGAAAAAAGAAAGGAGCAAGGTGGCCTATGAGCGGCACAGTGGAAGAAAGAAGCAGGCCACAGGAAAAGAAGCTCTTTGGTTAACCAAGCTCCCTCAATTTACTTTTCTGTAAGACTTCTTTTTATAACTCTGTCTACATAAAGGAGTTTTCTTAGAATACAGTTCACAGATAAATTCACCCATAGAATGTAGTCAATGCTCTTTAACATAATCACAGTTATAGGATCATTTCTACAATCAATTTCACAACATTTTCACCTCCCTAAAAGCAAACTCCATCGCCATTAGTAATTGCTCCCATTTCCTTCCTTTCCCATCTATTCCCAGCTCCCTGACTCAGTCCCAGGAACCACCTAACTTCTCCCTGGTTTTTTTTGTTGTTGTTGTTGTTTTGTTTTGTTTTTATCAATTGGCCTATTGTGAACATTTTCTAAATCTCCCTGTCCTTTGACGTCTTTATTCCCATGTTACCAACTCCTCAAGTCCTACACTCTTTCTATTAAGTCAACATATAAGATCATGCAGTATTTTTCTATGCCTGGCTGATTCCACTCAACATAATATTCTCCAGGTCTACCCACGTTGTCACAAATGACAAAACGTTCCTTCTTATGACTGAACAGTATTCTATTGAGTGTGTCTATGCACCACAGTTTTTAATCCAATCACCCACTGATCCAAACTGAAGCTGATTCTGTGTCTTAGCTGTTATGAATGGTACTGCAATAAACATTGACATGCAGATAATCTGTCTAGGCTCTGATCGCACTTCCTTTGGAGATAGATATATTCCATAGTAAGATTACTGGTCAGAAAGTACTTCCTAATTATACTGACTCAGTGGGTTGGCCTTGTTTTCAGGAAAAGCTGTTTTGAAATTACTGCTTCCTTAAAGTTTCCATTTAATTATGTGGCAGTTAGCATGAATCACTCTATTTTGGTTTGATCTTGGTTTGGTCTTATCTGTTGAAGACTAATGTAGCAGATAAAATCCTCAAGTTATAGCATTTGACTTAGGGTAGAACATAAAGCCATGAAATTGATCCCCAGCCCTTGCCAAACACACACACACACACACACACACACACACACACACACACACACACACACACATACAATCCTCCATAGTTTCTCTATGACTTCAATCATCTATCACAAGGCAGCAGAACTATAATATTAAATTTAAATAGCAAGTTACAAAAGACTGCATACAGGAGAATAATATTTTTATAAAGTTCAAAACCAAGCAAACCAGCAGGTATTAGTGGTGTATGTAATCCTGTCCTGGCTACTCAAAAGACTAAGATCTGGAAAACTGTAGTTCAAGGCAGAAAAGTATACTAGACTTCATCTCCAAAATAACCATCCAAAAGCAAAGGTGGAAGCTTGGCTCAGGTAGCAGAGTACCAGCCAAACAAATATGAATTCAAACCTCAACACTACAAAAAAAAAAGTATATTCACAGAAGCATACAACTGTGATCAGCATATTTTAAAATGGAAACAGAATGATAATCACAAAACTCAAAATGTAGAAGCTGAAGAGTCAGAGAAGCAGGGGGTAGGAAAAAAGAGAATGAAAAGCTATGGGTGATGTCCCCAAGCTGTGCCATACAATTTAGCAGCCACTGACCACATGTGGAGATTGCTGATTTAAATTTAAGTGAGTTAAAATTAAGTAAAATGTAAAGTTCAGCTCTTAGTCACACATGAGCTACCCTTTCAAATGCTAGGTAACCACAGGTGGCCAGGAGCCATATTGCACAGCACAAATTGCCAGGGCATTTCCAACAGCCCGTTTATCTTGCCCACAAGTTGGTAAACTTTAAGGAGCAGGAGGTCATGTTCTTGGATCTTTGGAAAATAAAGTCTCAACAACTTAACTCTGCTGTTGTACCTCAAAAGCAGTCTCAGATGACATATATATAAATAAGTCAAAGTTACCTTGTTCTCAATTTTCTAGTTTTTTTTTACTTTACTGTAGGCATAAGTACAATAATGTCATTATTTTTGGTAGTACATAATGCAAGTACCTATGAATAAAGAAAGATCACAAACATAACTTACTCTCAGGTTAGAAAACTTAGCATGTGTGTACATGTGTGTATATATATGAATGTATACATATATGTATCTATATATACATCATATACACACATATAAAAAGAGACACTGCCTGACAGAAAAGAAATACTGAGCTACTCAGCAGGCTGAGATTTGAGGATCAAGGCTCATAGCCAACCCGGGGACAAAAGGACCTGAGACTCCAATTAACCTCTAGAAAATGGGAAGTGGGGCTTGGTTCAAGAGTAGAGTGGTATCCTTGAGCCTAAAAGCTCGGGGACAATGCCCAGGCTCAGGGGTAGGGCGGTAGCCTTGAGATGAAGAGCTCAGGGACAGCACCCAGGCCAGAGCTGAAGCCCCATGACCCACCAAAAATAAAAAGTACTGAGACTATACTTAAAATAACTTTTTAAAGATTCGAGTATAGATGTATTCAAGAGCTTGGTTTTTTTTTTTTAACTTTTCTTGTTATTTTCCTACAAACCTCAAATTATGATAAAATTAAGAGCTTAGAAACATGTCTATGGCCAGTTCTCATGGCTCGTGCCTATAATCCTAGCTACTCAGGAGGCTGAGATGTGAGGATTGCAGGATCAAAACTAGCTTGGACACAAAAGTCCATGAGACCCTTATCTCCAGTTAACCACCAGAAAACCTGGATGTGGCCCTATGATTCAAGAGATAGGTAGGTAGCCTTGGGCTGAAGTGCTCAAGGCTAGTGCCCAGGCCCAGAGTTCAAGTCCCATGACACATGCACACACACACACACACACACTTATAAGCCGTATACTGGTGGTTTACACCTGTAATCCTAACTACTCAGGAGGCTGAGATATAAGGATCCTGACTCAAAGTTAGTCTGGACAGGAAAATCCAGGAGACTCTTATTTCCAAAATGTCAGAAACAGAGCTGTGGCTCAAGTGGTAGAGTGTTACCCTTGAGCAAACAAAAGCTAAAACAGTACCTTGGCCCTAAGTTCAAGCCCTAGGAAATACACACACACACACACACACACACACACACACACACACACACACGCACACACACTCAGATATAGTTATATGCAGTTACACTAAATGTACAATTAAAATTACACTTGAAATGTACAATTAAGATTTTTCTACGGCAGATAGGTTCTTCAATAAAAAAATGAAGGCTCCAGTCCCTTCCTGAGGCTCAGTTTATCAGGCAGGTAGAGGATCAAACTATTAGTTAGCAATGTCTCAGGTAAAGAACTAAGTGGTGCCGGGCTAGAGAGTGAGGGAGAGAAAGAGGCTGACAGATGTGAAATGGAGGGAGGCCTCTCTGAGCTTAGAGAGTACAAACAGGTTATGAGGATGGTAAAACTTACATGGAAGAAACCAAAGAGGGAGGGTGTTAGAGAGTGAGATTCTAGAAGTTGAGAAGAACAAAGTGGCTGACATAGAAAGCCTGTGCTTTCTATAACCAGACAAAGGACTGAAAGACAAGCCCATCACAGTTGGCCAGTGAAACTTTTTCATGATGCCAGGATAACAGAGAAGAAGACCAAGAGGCAGATGAGACACCCCTACCAAGAGAATGAAGCCAAATGGCTGAAGGCCAGTAAAGAGTAACAGAAAGAGATAGAGGATGACATGACCTCCCAGGACAACCATTTCTTATACTACTCTCAGGTTCAGGTTCAGGTCCTAGTAGGTACTCAAAAATACTTACTGGAAGCCAAGCGTAGTGGCTCACGCCTGTAATCCTAGCTACTTAAGAGTCTGAGATCTGAGGATAGCGGTTCAAAGCCAGCCCAGGCCCTAAAAACATGAGACTCTTGTCTCCAATTAACCTCTAGAAAATGGGAAATGGAGTTTGACTCTAGGGTAGGGTGGTAGCCTTGAGCTGAAGAGCTCAGGGATGGCACCCAGGCTCAAAGTTCAAGCCCCATGACTCACTAAAAAAAATTATTACTCGGGCCAGGAGTTTGGCCTAGTGGTAGAGTACTTGCCTAGCATGGACAAATACCCGGGTTCGATTCCTCGGTACCACATACATAGAAAAAAGCCAGAAGTGGTGCTGAGGCTCAAGTGGTAGAGCTCTAGCCTTGAGAAAGTCCAAGGACAGTGCTCAGGCCCTGAGCCCAAGCCCAAGACTGGCAAAAAAAAAAAAAATCTTACTGGATTAATGGGATGGGTGAGTAGATGGATGTGTTCATGAGTGATAGGTGGGTAAAGCAGGGGAATGAGGATGGATGAATTAATGAGTAGAATAGGTAGAATAGTAGTAGAATAGAGATGGCAGATGGATGAATGAGTAGTTGAGTATGATGGATGGATGGATAGATGGATGGATGAGTGAAAAAATAGATTCCTATGCTGATGGCTCACTCCTGTAATCTTTAGTTTATCAGGAGGCTGAGATCTGGAGGATTTGCAGTTCAAGGGCAGCCTGGACAGAAAAATTTGCTAGATTCCATCTCCAAAATAACTAGCAAAAAGCATAGCTGAAGGCATGGCTCAAGTGATAGAGCACCAGCCTAGCAAACACAAAGCCCTAAGTTTAGAAGCACAGTACTACGAGAAAAGAAAAAAAGGGACAGAACAATGAGAAGGTAGAACAAATGAATAGGCAAATAAGTAAATGAAAGAACTGAATAAACTGGACATTCCAAGAAACACAGGGGAGAACAGCCTTGGAGGCCAGCCAGAGACATGGCAGATAACAATTCTGGCCTTGGCCCAGAAGCCTAGACCACTTATAAAAGCACTGTAACCACAGGAGGTTGCAAAAGCCACCATTCTTCTGTTCCTGTTGCCTCCTCACCTGAAGGCTCATCTATGAGCAGTAGCCCTGTGTCTCCAGGTCCAGGCTGCAGGGGTAGAGAACACAGAACAAAGAAACTGGTTTTTCTAGGAAACCCTGCTCCCTCTTGAATCCAGATCAGACCCAGGAATCAGAGAGAGTGCAGACCTGAGGTACTGATCACGGACAGTCTGGGCAACCTTCACTTCTCTCTAGCCCTTAAACAGGTCTTACCATTCTCTCTGGGTAGATGGGGGGAGGGGGCGCGTGGGCATAGGTGCATACCTATGCATATGTGCACATGCACTTGATACTGGGACTTGAACTTAAAGCTTCATGTGCTCTCAACTTTTTCAATCATGGCTAGCATTCTACTACATGAGCTATGCCCCCACTTCCAGCTTTTTGCTGGTTAATTAGAGATAAGAGTCAGATTTGTCTCCAAACCTGGATCCTCAGATCAGAGTCTTCTGAGCAGCTGGGGAAACAAGAATGAGATAGTGTGTTCAGCTCTTCTAGAAATATAAAAATGTCCATGTCTTTGCCCTCTGTCTCCCCATGCTAAGAAACACATACATGTCTGATTGGAGAAGGGGGCTCAGTCCCTGCACAAATGGATCCAATTCCCTCTTCCAAAGAAGGCTTGATAGAGCAGAAGCTGGCTGGACCAGAATCTCATTCCTTTATCTGGCTGTCCCTGCCCCATCATTAGCCACAGGTTACAGAGGAATAGAGTTCCTAAAGCCAAGATAAGCCCCACTCCCACCACAAGGACCAAGAACCTCCCCAGCCATCCTGTGGCAGGCCAGGCCAGGAGAACTGAGATAAGACCCCCCTGGGCAGTGGCTCAGAGGAAAGAGGAACAAGAAAAGACTGGGGAAGAGGGCTTCCCTTTTATCCACTCTAAACTAAAATTCTGCTTCCTTCCCCAAAAGAGTACCTGGGTCAGCCCAACTTCTACACAGCCTGGAGCCCTGCAACTCACTTACCAGCATTCAGCATCAATTAGGTGATAATTAACTCATTTTTCATTTTAAGGCTCCAATCAAAGGCAGAAAACCCTGAGCATCAGAGAAGCAGGAACATGCAATAGTGGCTGTCACAGGTGGAAGAGACTACTCCATAGCTAAAGGAAGACAACTGCAAGCCCACTGCGGATACTCAGCACTGAAGATCACCCAGTCCAACATTCAAACTGTATGGGCCCCTTTCCAGGGGCACATGCTCCATGCCAGACCCCATGCTAGCTACCAGGGTCACAGATCTATCCCTACCTTCACCAAGCTCCTGGGAGCCTGACAGGAGAAGTTGACATTCCAGCTGAATTTGAAACCATGGAAGTAATTTCAGCAGACACAGAATTATGGGAAAGGCATTCCAAGCAGAGGGAATGGTGTGGGAAGAGGTCTGGAGCTTTATTAAAACAGCCTGACAAGTGATAGCTGCCAGATCTCTGGAGCCTAGGCTCAAGGAAGAAGAGAAAAATGAGAAAGGCAGAATCCAGAGCTGAGGCTCTAGGATGGGGAGACCTAGGAGCTACGTTTTGAAGGGCCTCAAGATTATGAGGAAGCTCTAGAACTTAATAACCAGTAGATGGTTTTCATCTGATTGGTAACTTACTTGGATTTGTGGTTTTAAAAAAGTCCCCCCAGGGGCAGGGAGTTTAACCTAATGGTAGACTGCTTGCCTAGCATGCACGAAGACCCGGGTTCAATTCCATGGTACCACATACATAGAAAAAAGCCAGAAGTGAAGCTGAGGCTCAAGTGGTAGAGCTCTGGCCTTGAGAAAGTCTAAGGACAGTGCTCAGCCCCTAAGCTCAAGCCCAGGACTGGTCAAAAAAAAAAAAAAGTCCCCCCACAAAGGGTGAATCAGTTCAGCAGTGATACTTACTAGGCACTATGTTGGAAATGAACTATACAACTGGGGGTGGGGGGGAGACAGGAGGGGAAAAACTGGGAGAGAGTGTTCAAAAGGAAAAGTACTTGTTACTTGACATATGTAACTGTAACCCCTCTATACATCACCTTTACAATAATTTTTTAAATCCCCCCCAGGCTAAGTATAACAAGGCTAATAACTCAGGGACAAAGACAGGATACCAGCAAGAAGCCATATCCTTCATCAGATAAGAGAATAGGATAGAATCTAGAGCCAGATACTGGGGCAAAGAGATGATAGGACTTTAGATGAGTGACTTCACTGAGACAAAAGGGCAGGGTTTCAGGAGGAAATGTGGAGGAGCTCAATTGGTTTGGAGTGTTTGCCGAGTTTCAAGAGCAGACAGGGACCTGAGAGGCAGGACTGTGAGATACTTGCTCAAGGTCTTACAGAATCTGGTATAGAATGCAAGCTTTCCCCATCACCACCAATCCCAGGACCATGCCAGCCTCTCCCACCTCTTTGATGGGTACCTAGGCCTGCTGCCCACTCCACCCCTAGGCCTTTGCTCTTGGCTCTTCACTGTATACCCGTCTCTCATCCACACATCTCAGTCATCCCTCAAGTTCTAAATGGAGCCAACCCTGATGACACTGGGACTTGAGCCAACATCTAGGATCAGAGGTGAATGGGGGTTTTGATCTGACCTATAGCTCTGCTCAGCCTCCAGCCAGCTGTGTGGCACAGGCAGGCACTTTCCCTTTCTAGATCTGCTTCCTAACTTTTTAGAGATGAACAAGGAAACAGTCTAGTAGGCCAAAGGTCAATAATGACCAGAACATTAAAATGTGCCAAATGCCCTGGAGGTCCAAGAGGAGGAAGCTGAGGAAGAAAGACCTGGTGGAATTTTCTCTAAGCCTAGAAAGAAGAAAAAAACAAAGTGAACTTTCAGCATTGATGAAGAAGAACCAGGGAGGGCTCCTGGCAGAGGGATGAACCTGAGCAAGGCAGGGACACTGAGGTGCCAAGTACATTCAGTACAGAATAAGCATCCAAATGCTGCTAATTTCTGAGTCAACAGCTCAACTGTTTTTGTAAGTGCAGTCTGAGCACAGCAGCCTCCAGTAAACACCTATTTACACAATCAAGTCACATACAAGGGTGTGTTTGCACAATGACCTGTTTGCACAATCTCAGCAGACTGTCGTATTCCAGTCCTGGCAGAGAAGCACAGTAGTTCTGGACACTTACACTGGGTCCACTCTTCTGGAACAGCACATCTCAAGAGGTGCTGCCGAGAAGGTCCCCTGATCAGAGCCCCTGGGTGGGGGAGGTGACCCACAGAGGCCTGTCTGATGGAGAAGGGGACAGGAACACAAGAACCCAAGGAGGAAGTATCCACAGAGAGGATATCAAATGCCGGTGGAGATATGACTTCTCATTTTCCTCGTCAGTTTCAGCTCAACAAAATGAACACTTACTAAGTATACCTAGGTCTATTCCATAGACCTCACATTTCACTGATTTCTCTTAGGATTCCTATGAAGTGGGTATCATGATTTCCATTTCTTCCCTCCCCTGTCCCTTGTTTTTCAGCAGTACTGGGACTTGAATTTGGGGCCTCAATCGTACCAGGCAAGTATTGCTGAGCCATGCTTCCAACCCTTTTTGCACTTTTTTTTGTCAAGAATTTTATGAGCATCTTTTTTTTGTTTTTGTTTGTTTGTTTTGTCAGTCCTGGGCTTGAGCTCAGGCCCTGAGCACTGTCCCTGGGTTTTCCCAAGGCTAACACTCTCACTCTACCACTTGAGCCATAGCACCACTTCTGGCTTTTTTCTATGTATGTGGTACTGAAGAATCGAACCTGAGTCTTTGTGCATGCTAGGCTAGCACTCTACCACTAGGCCAAACTCCCGGCCCCTGAGCATCCTTTAAAACATAAGAAATCAAAGCCAGGTGTGGTAGCTCACACCTGTAATCCTAGCTACACAGGAGGCTGAGATCTGAGGATCAAGTTCGATGCCAGCCTGGGCACAAAAGGATCTGAGATTCTTATCTCCAATTAACCTTTAGAAAATGGGAAGTGGGGCTTGGCTCAAGGATAGGTGGTAGCCTTGAGCTGAAGAGCTCAGGGATAGCACCCAGGCGGAGTTCAAGCCCCATGACCCACCAATAAATAAATAAATAAAACATTGGACCATAAGAGACAAACATGGTAATATGATTTAGATCAGCATAAAAATACACTTTTTATCAGTTACTTAAATCCGTGGCAATTTTTTAACAAATTATTGGCCCACTATGAAGGGCCAGCTGTCCACAATTGAGAGTCAACCTATTTGACTCTACTTCCCTCAATAGCATATTTATCTGCATGTTATAAAGCACCAGAGTATTTCTCCCACATAAAATTAACACATCTAAACATCTTATTGACAAGATTCCTTGGAAAGCACTTTATTGAGAAAAGAAGTCATAGCAGTTAGAGTACATTTTCATACAGGATCTTTAATAAACTCTTTGTTTAACATCTTCATCTGTTTCAAATGTTGTTCAAAGGAGAGGAAAGGAAGAGATACAGCCCTAACCCTGCTGGATGAGTTAGGCAGAGTAAATGTGCCTTCAGTGTAGGTGAATATTATAGCGCTAAAGGTAAGAGAAGAAACAGAACAAGGCAGTAAGATTGGCTCAAACAAGATGGGATTTGGACTGATGATTTTAAGAAATAAATTCAATTTTTATTTTCAGACTCAAAAAATTCTAAAGGTAACTCCCTCTTCCATCTGTCGCAATGGCGTGGAACCCCGTGGCATCTAAGACATGTTGAAAAAGATGTTCCGATCCCTAAAATAATAGAGAAAAGGCCAAAGTGAGATGTTCTGAACAAGTTCAAGATTTTACAAAATGTTGCAAGGACACTGGAATTCTCACAGTAGTCAAATGCCAAAAAGAAAATTCTGCATTGAAAGAATGTCTCACTACTTACTATAATCATCCAGCCTTTTATGAAGAATGCAAAGTGGAGTATCTGAAGGAAAGGAAAGAATACAGAAACACTGGTATTTCTACTAAGCTTCTCACAAGCATGTAGGCCAAAATGTTCAATGAGTCAACAACTCTCATATTTATAAAGATCTTTTGAAAGTCATATGAAATATTGAACTTCAGAATTAGGTTGCTTTGTTCTAATTATGGAAATATTGATTTTATATGAAATAAAGACCTTTATTTTTTTTAATTCTAAAGATATCCTTGGCAGAGTAAATACTTTAGATGTAACTTTTAAAGATCATCTGTAAGTTATGAATATTATTTCTTTTCTTCAAATAAAAATAATATGGATGACAAAGGACATTACCATGACCAGTTAAAGCCATAAATGAGCAACTTATAAGATTTTACTTACTGCTTTAGAATTAAACAAAATTTGACAATGTTTTTCAAGTCTAGAAACCATGTTACAAGAGGAGTCAATCAAGTTAGAACTTCAAAGATCTAACATTGTAAATGTTTTTCTTCTAAGAAATTTAATATTAAATCATTCATGATATTAAATGTTAGGTAGACATAGTTCTAATAATTCGGTGACTGTCATACATACAAGGAACATTTTAAGAACATCATACTTACCTATTAAACATCCAGGATTTTTTGTTGGTGGTGTTTTTGTGTGGGGTCTTGAACTCAGGGCCTAGTTGCTGTCGCTGAGCATTTTTGCTCAATGCTAGTGCTCTACCACTTTGAGCCACAGCATCACTTCCAGTTTCCTGGTAGTTATTAGAGATAAGACTCTTACAGACTTTCCTGCCCAGGCTGGCCTTGAACTACAATCCTTAGATGTCCGCCTCCTGAGTAGCTAGGATTGCAAGTATAAGCCACCAGTGCCCAGCTTAGGAAAATTTTTATTTCCTCGTATTGTATCCTTCCATTTTATAAAACTATACAAAGCAATCTTTTTTATCTGGGGGGGAGGGGTTGGTTGGTTATAGGGCTTGAACTCTGGGCCTGGACACTCTCCCTGAGCTCCTCAGCTCAAGGATAATGCTCTGCCACTTGAGCCACTTCTGGTTTTCTGATGGTTAATTGGAGATGACAGTCTCACGGACTTTTGTGCCCAAGCTGGCTTTGAACCAGGATTCTCAGATCTCAGCCTTCTGAGTAACTAGGATTATAGGCAGGAAACACCTCACCTGGCTCAAAACAATCTTAAAAAGGCAGTAAAACATTGGTAATAGAGGGGCCAGGAGTTTGGCTTAGTGGTAGAGTGCTTGCCTAACATGCGTGAAGACCCGGGTTCAATTCCTCAGTACCACATACATAGAAGCCAAAAGTAGTGTTGTGGCTCAAGTGGTAGAGCTCAAGCCTTCAAAAAACCTAAGGACGGTACTCAGGCCCTGAGTCCAAGCCCCAGGACTGGTAAAAAAAAAAAATCTATGAACTCCTATTCCTTAATCAATCAATCCTGAAAGTGACGCACTAAAATGAATTGCACTGATTATTTTTTAAATGGGATCTTGCATCACACCAAGGTGTGTGCCTGATCATCAACCTGTCTATTTTCACATGTCCCACAAAGCTGAGCTCATAGGCATGCACCACTGCATCCAGCTATGGTAGAGAAAGGGTCTTGCAAACATTTTTGCCCAGGCTGGCCTCAAATCACCATCTTCCCTATCTCATTCTCTCAAGTAACTAGGATTACAGGTATGAACTGTCAGTGCCTGGCACAAGATCCCCATTTGAAAGATGACAAAAACTGAGGCTCAGAGTGGTTGAAACAACTTGTCAAGTAGTCAAAACAACTTGTTCATGTAAGTGAACTCACATAAATGAGGAGTAGCAAAATCAAGCGGTCTGACTCCTCAGCCCATGCTTTTAACTGCTCTATATTCTTAATGTCTCTACTCTAAGAGAAGTTCTTCCTTAAATCTAACTTTCATTTCCTTAAATCTAACTTTCATTTCAGCTGCTGCAGCTCTGTTTCCTGGTTCAGATGCTCAAAGGAGAATGAAGCACCAATCAGAAATAATCTTGTCCTGACATAGTAAAGTGTATAGAAAGAAAAAGTGAATATAATCTTGTTGAACTATGGCAGTTTCCATGCAAGGCACTACACTGCTTTGTTTTCTGGTTTGTTGGGTCTGGGGCTAGTTTATATGTTTTTATCTGATTTTGTTTAATTTTTTTGTGTGTGGGTCATGGGGCTTGAACTCTGGGCCTGTGCACTGTCTCTGAGCTCTTCAGCTCAAGAGTACCACCCTACCCACTGAGCCACAGCCCTACTTCCCCTTTTCTAGAGATTAATTGGAGATAAGAGTCTCACAGGCTTTAGTGCCCCAGGCTGAGGCTGGCTTTGAACCGTGATCCTCAGATTTGAGTAAGTAGCTAGAATTATAGGTGTGAGCTACAGCAGGGGGCCTAGTTTGGTTTAATTTTATAAGACAGGATCTCACCATATAATCCAAGCTGTCCTTGATCCTCCTGCCTCTTCCTCCAAGTACTGGGATCCCAGATGAGCACCACCACACCTTGACTAGTCCTGACTTCTGATAGCTCAGCTGACCGTCCATAGGCCCTTGGGAGGAGTTCTTATCCCAGTGACCGATAAGGAAACAGAGGCTTGAACATGGTAAACCACTTCTCCAAGACTCTGCTACCCAATAGATGCACCCGGAGGGTTCTTTGTACCCCCACAACATGCTCTGGAAGGCAAGAAAGTTGTTTCTGCCCTCAAAGAGATCTCAAGATCCCACCGTGTTTCAGGATTAATGAAGAGGGAATGACACGCTCAGGTGAGGAGCCCCTGAGGAGCACTCCACAGAGATAGAGGCTAGAGCTAGTCGGGGACAGGACTCAGCAGGGAAGAGGTGTCAGGAGGCAGCCATCTGGCAAGAGCAAAAGCACAGAAGTACTGCAGAGTCTGGTTGCAAGCAGGGAAACACAAACTTTCACTATGACAGGAGCATGAGATGTGGGAAGCAGAGGCCCACGCAAGTGGCAAAAGAGGCGCTGTTGTGCCAAGATTGTCCCATGTTCTGGGAATGACCTCCTCCCCCCTTGCTCAGGGCCCATGTACTTGAACCCCAGGTGGCAACGGCTTGATGCTCAGTGGTTAGACACCTGAGCTCTGATTAATCTTAAAGTGACCAGTGGTTTGAGTTACCAAACAGCCAATCAGGTGATTGTAACTATGGAATTCCCCTATAAAAGCTGTGTAAAATCCTTGTTCAGGGCCTTTAGCATTGCCGGCTACCGGTACACAGAGGTCCAAGTCTAGACTCGTAATAAACAACCCTTGCTTTTTAGCTTTGACTGTGGCCTCTGGTGGTCTTTTCGGGCTTCTAGGAATTCGGGTACAAAAGCGCCTGAGTGCATTCCACTATGCTTCCCTTCACTGCTTTCTCCCAGCTTATCCCATTAAGGAATCAGGAAGCTGGAAGCTTGGTACTGGTGGCTCAAGTCTGTATTCCTAGCTACACAAAAGGCTGAGATCTCAGGATCCCAGTTCAAATCTAGTCAGGGCAGAAAAGACTAAGAGACTCTTACCTCCAATTAACCACCAAAAAGTCACAGGTCTAAGTATGGCTCAAGTGTCAAGCCTTGAGCAGAGAAGCCAAGTGAGAGTGTCCAGGCCATGAGTTCAAGTCCCAGGGCCAACACACACACACACACACACACACACACACACACACACACACACACACACACACACACGGAATGAGAAGACAAAGACACAAAGACTTGCAGACAGGCAGGAGAGAAGATGAATTGTGAGTGGGGCAGGACTGAGAGGTTGCTCCATGACAACCACAGCTGGACCAGGGCTCAAGAAGCTCATCTTCTGATGAGAACTGATTGGTGTGGGTATGTGGAGGAAAGAGTGGAAGGGGGTGATTGGGAAAGGAGGTGATTGTGGGTAATTCACCAAAACGAGTAACAAATTTGACAGAATGAGCGGGGGGGGGGGATTCATCCACTCAATCACTAATTCAACCATGTATTGACAGGCAGAGTTGTAGACACACTGGAACTAAAGTTCTGAACAGAAAGGCCAAATGGAAAAGGGAACACTGCCCCTGCTGTCATGGACTTTCTGTTCTGCTGGAGATGAAGACAGCTGGTATCTGAGAGTGAAATGGGATATAGAGGAAAGAGACAACTGGAAGAAGGTACAAATTTTCAAAGGATGCTCAGAAAAGGCTGATATAAAGTGGAATGCCAGTGGCTCACACCTGTAATCAAGGGGCTGACATTGAGTATTGCTGCTCAAAGCCAGGCAGGAAAGTCATGCAATACTTGGTTCCAATTAATTACCCAAAAGCTGCTAGCTTTGAGGAAAAAAAAAAAAGCCCAGGCCCAGAGTTCCAGCCCCAGACTGCTAAGAAAAGAGAAGAGAAAATAAAGATAAAGGAAGGAAGGGAGAGATAGAAAAAGAAAGGGAAGAGAAAAGAAAGGAAGGGAAAGGAAGGGAAGATAAGTCTGATATTTGAGCAAAGGGATGAAGGGAAGGGAGTTGATGCCATGTAGCTTTTTGGAGGAAAGGAATTCAGGCCAAGGAAACAGCAAAAACAAAGGACCTGATGCCAGAGGCTAATGTGAATCCAGAGCTTCCACCATGGTCTGCCCCATCCACACAGATCCAGTAGCCCTCTTTCCTCACGGGACACCATGCTACACATACACAGCATGCACTTGAGTGCTGGCACACAGCCAGTCCGTAGGCACCTTGCCTTTATTGGGTCATAAATCCCATAAACTCTGATCAGCCTGAACTGTCCAAAGAGAGCATCTATAAACAGCCGCCGAGGAGTCAGACACAGACATAAAATGCACTCAACTAGAGAACACTGTAACCCAATCATGGTGTGCAAGTACTACCAGTTTGGGGTGAATGTATAAATACCCTGGGCCTTATTTGCAAATCTTGTCTCATCCCCAAAGTTCCTCTGTCTGTCTGGCCTGTGGCCGTAGTACAGAGAAGCAGTGATAAGTATTGAGTTATAAAACACAGATTTCAAGGGCCCCTAGGCCAATGTGGAAAAAGAGGCTGGGGGTAGCAGGGCCTTCCCAGTGACACTTTCTCAGAACTGGGGGAACCAGGATGGCACCCAGCCACCTGAGGGCCTTGCCCAGCCCAGCCTCAAGGCTTCAAGCTCAGGAAATCCGGAGACTAGCAAGAGGGCCATCGTTGCCACATCCCCAGCTCTTTAAGACCCCCAAGGCAGGAAGGCATTGGGCTCTTCAGTTTCTCTCAGGCCCCTTCCTGGGAGGAAAGGGCTGCGGGTGCCTGCCAGGGTGAGGGCGCAGGGGAGGCCGGGATGCCGGGGAGGTGTCGCAATCCCAGTTCCCTGCCTGTCATTAACGACTGAGAGAAGGAACTTGCCCCTTAGAGAAGAGAGAAGGCAGCAGGGAGGCCGGGTGCCTCACATCGCCCGGTCCCAGTGTGAGTAGAGGATGCCCAGGGAGGACCCAGGCCCGCCTTTCGTGGAGACCTGGAATCCCTGGACCACTCCCAGCTTTCCCAAGGGCAATGTCCGAGAGCCTAGGCCTGGGTCAGACCCTGCCTGTGGGGTGGTCTCTGGGAACCAGGAGCCTGGGGTGGGATTTCTATGAGGAAGGCACCCACAGCCAAATCTCTCTTTTGGAGGAATCCAGAACTGGGCTCAGGGGTGCCCATTCCACTCTTCCTACTCCATGCTCCTGTCTCAGGACCTGTGTGCCTCCCATTCAACTCCTCCCTCCCCCTCCCTCTCCCCCCCTCTCTATCTCTATCTCAGTCTCTGTCTCTATCTCTCTCTGGCTCTCTTGGTCCCTTTGCCTCTTCACTTACAATGTTTAGTACCAGATTGTTTCTTAATCAGCCTCCCAGGGTCTTAGCTTCTCTGGGTCATCACTCCTGTCTCTTCTGCCTAGCCATTTGTGAAGATACCCCTCTCTCTCTCTCTCTCTCTCTCTCTCTCTCTCTCTCTCTCTCTCTCTCTCTCTCTTTGCTTCTTTCTTCCCTCACCCCCCCCCACTGTGGTTAGTAAACTCTTTACTACACCTCTTCCTAGAAAAAGAATTTCAAGAGGACAGGAGAGAAAGGAGCTCAGGAGGGAGGCTGGGTGCAATGGGAAGGGAAAGAAAAGTAAAGACTGGTGTGCTGGTGGCCATGGCAGGTGGTACTAGGTGTGCTGGGTCACTGAGGGTCAGAATAACTGTAGAGCCTGGACAAATGGCTAGAACGACAGGGACAAGCTTGGGACCAAGAAACTGGGGGGGGGGGAAGGGACCAAGAAATGAGGCTTTGGGGACTGTACAGTGCTACAAAGACAAAAACAAGGTGGCAGCCCTATGAGCACACAGCCTTGAGGGAGGGGTTCTCAGCCCTGCTGGGCTCCATGAGCTACAGCCTGCTTTATGGCTGAAGGATGCAAGCCATGACTACTGAGCGCTTGCTCCACCCCTGCACAGCTCAAGTGGTTTTGATGGCAATTGTCTCATTTCCTCAGTACAACAACCCCAAGAAGCTACTGTTATTCTTTATTCACAGATGGAGAAACTGAGGCTCAAAAGGTGAAATAACTTGTCTAAGGTCATAAGGTGGGTAAGTGATGGAGCTGAGTTCTCCACTTCTTCTCCTAGAACAGCTAGACACACACCAGCACCCAGGAAAGTGAGGAAGAATATCTGGACCTGTCAGGTCTGGTTGCCCCCTCTAGGTATAATAGAGACAAACAGTGGAAAAGGAGAGAGCAGAACCTCACTAGGCATAAGAAGGGCCTCCTGCTTACTCTACTGGGTCTACAGGACCAGGGTGTAGAAAGAAAAAAGAGGGACTGGAGTTTGACCTAGTGGTAGAGTGCTTGCCTAGTATGCACAAATATTTGGGTTTGATTCCTCAGTACATACACAGAAAAGGCCCAAAGTGGTGCTGTGGCTCAAGTGCTAGAGTGCTAGCCTTGAGAAAACCCAAGGACAGTGCTCAGGCCCTGAGTTCAAGCCCCAGGATTGGCAAAAGAAAAAAAGCATCCTCTTAGGAGAGGGACACACACAAAGGTGTAATGCTCTATGTGCCTCTGATCATATAAAATATTATTTATCAAATGAACTCCAGGAAACAGAAACAAGTGGTTCTCTCCTTTGTTGCTCTTTTTGTTTGCTTTTCTTTTTGTCTTATTTGTTCATTTATCTGTCTTCAGGAGGGTAAGAGGGAACACAGAAATGGAGGGACAGAGTATGAACCAATGCAGGAACTGTACTCACTAGACACTATGTTGAAAAAAAAAACTATACATGGCTGGGAAGGTGGCTTAGTGGTAGAGTGCTCGGTTAGCATGCATGAAGCCCTGGGTTTGATTCCTCAGTACCACATAAATACAAAGGCCTGAAAGTGGTGGTTTGGCTCAAGTGGTAGAGTGCTAACCTTGAGCAAAAGAAGCTCAGGGACACTGTCCAGGCCCTGAGTTCAAGCCCCAGGACTGGAAAAGAGAGAGAGAGAAAGAAAATGAACTATATAATTTGTGGATGGGGATGGGAGGGAAAAACTGGGAGAGAGTGAGGGAAGGGATGATGTCTAAAAAGAAAAGTACTGGGGTCGGGGGCTTGGCTCAGCGAAATAGCCCATGCCTGGCAAGCGCAAGGCCCTGGGTTCGGTCCCCGGCTCTGGAAAAAAAAAAAAAGCTATAAAAAGAAAAGTACTAATCAGACTTATGTAAACTGTAACCTCTTTATACATCACCTTTATATTAACAACTTAAAAAGAAAAAAAATGCATGGAGACAGAAGTCAGTCTCCAAAATCTGGGCTGAGGAGCTAATCTTCCTTACCAAGTAGGAGCCAGCCATCCATTGACTACTTACCCTGTAGATAGGGATGCTGGGGAGGGCTGCACAGGTTTCTCACTACACAAAATTGCCCCAGGGAGGCTGAAATCTCACTCATTTTCCAGCTGTCAGGTCTTAGTCCAGGAGAAAGTTGCATCTGATTTGCACGAAGGTGACTTATGGACTCCAAGTCAACAGGCCCTCTGGACAAGAGCACATGTCTCTCAAGGTCCTTTCCCTGCTCCTTTCCTGGGAGGCAGACATAATAACTGTGCCATGCACAGCACAAAGCCCTCTGACTGCATAATTTTGTGCTGCACTGTGGCAAAGTGAAGATTATGGGTGGCTTTGATTCCAAAGCCATGTGACCTTTACCACCTTTCTCTGCCTCCAGGTGATCATCAAGTTGACACCATGACAGGACTGGGAGCCTATGGCCTGGCTAAAGCTTCCCTGATCATCCTGCTGCTCCCTGGAAGTGAGTACAGGACAGTGGGGAGTCTCCAGGAGAGATGGAGAATTGGGGGATACAGAAGGACCCCTTTCCCAGCACAGCCACACATCTCTAGGCTTCCCAGAGAATCCCAGAAGGCTCAAGACTGAGCCTCCGGGGGGGCTGCTGGTGTGGAGAATTGAAGAGCAGCCCATCTCCATTGCTATGTAAGCTTACATGTTCACACAGGCTGATTTGGACCATAATCTTCTATTCACATTTTCTTTGTAGCTAGGATGACAGATAGGAGCCACCGTGCCCAACTGATTATCAGTTGGGATGGGGTCTAGTGAGGTTTTTTTGGCCTAGGCTGGCCTGAGCAGGAGCATCAAGGCCTCCCAAATACTGTCTCAGAGTAGTGGAGGCTATAGATGCATGCCACCATGCCTGGCCTCCTTTTTCTTTCTTCTCTCTTTTTTTTTTTCTTTTTTCTTTCTTGCCAGTCCTGGGGCTTGAACTCAGGGCTTGGGCTCTCTGTGCTTAAGGTTAGCACTCTACCACTTGAGCAGCAGTGCCACTTTTGGCTTTTTCTATTTATGTGGTACTGAGGAACCGAACCCAGGGCTTTGTGCATGCTAAGCAATCACTCTACCATTAAGCTGCATTTACAGACCTCTTTTTTCTTCTTTTTTCTTTTTCTTTTTTTTCTTTTTTCTTTTTCTCTCTTTTTTTTCGTGGTACACTATAGCCCATTTGAACTTTCTTATCTAGCAGGCTACACAAAAACACGAACATATACCAGGCTCACTTAATAAGTAAGATGGAAGTAGAGCTGTAGTTCAAGAGGTAAAGAGCCAGCCTTGAGTGAAAATCCAAGTAAGAACACAAGAACGTGAGTTCAAGTCCCACTACTAGAACAAAAACAAAGAAAGAATGAAAGAAAGAAAGACATAATAAGCAAGCAAGCAATACATGCAGAATGTAAACCTGGACAGTCCCATTGTAATGCCAGGCTCTTACCCAGCACACCACAATTGCATTCTGGGTAACAATGTGCCTTTGAATGCTGTGATCAATTCAAAAACCACAGATTGCTGTGGCTGAGGGGTTCTTATCACTCTTATCATTGCTTTCACCATCTTCGGGTAGAGGGTGTGAGAGGACAGCAGTCTCTGGTGAGGAACTAGAGCTGGCTTGAAAGAATGGAGTGTCATGTCCTCTCCAATTCTTTGGGGAGAATACACTGCTAGCTTGAAATCAGCCCTGCTGGGGGCATTTACACCATGGGTATGGAAGAATCCTAAAGACCAGGAGTTGTTGAGAGCCTATGTTGAAGCCTGTTGATAATAAACATTAATGGCAAATTGCTACCTCTGACTCATTTCAGATAGCTTCTTGCTTTCAGGGATATGAGGCAGATTAGGGTGGTAAGACCAGGACAAAACCTAAGCCTCAGCCCAGATCTGCCCAGCACAGGAGTCCTTCAAATAACACCCTCCCTCGTCCCACCCACAGGCCTGGAGAAATGTGGGCAGATCAACATCTCAGCCCCTATCATCCGCCTGGGAGATCCTGTCACTGCTTCCTGCACCATCAGCCAGAATTGCAGCCATCTGGACCCAGAGCCACAGATTCTATGGAGACTGGGAGAAGAGCTGGAGCAGCCAGGACAGAGGCAGCAGCGCTTGCCAGATGGAACCTGGGAATCGACCATCACCCTGCCCTACCTCAACCACACCCAGGCCTTTCTCTTCTGCTGTGTGCAGTGGGGCAACCGTCCACAGATCCTGGACCAAGCTGAGCTGCAAGCAGGCTGTAAGTTTTCCCATTCCCTCCTGGATGCCTACTGAGTTCTTGCTGGGCTCACACTTGATGGACATGTTATCAGGGAATAGTCTTATTTTTCAGATGAAGAAACTGAACATTCTGGGAAGGGAGGATTACACACTAAGACAGGATGGAGCCAAGATTTCCCTTGGGTTAATGTGGCTCTAACATCATTGTGAAAACCACTCCTCTGTGTTGCTGCTTAGCTCCTCCCTGGAGGTCAGCCCTACCAGCTCCTCTCACCCCAGCCTCCGCTTTCCTTGCACACTGAGCAGGATGTAGTTTGCGCCAAGCTGATACATAAGAAAAACAGAACAAAGTCCTTGTGTC
Organism: Megascapheus bottae; assembly: GCF_031878675.1. Classification (NCBI taxonomy): domain Eukaryota; kingdom Metazoa; phylum Chordata; class Mammalia; order Rodentia; family Geomyidae; genus Megascapheus; species Megascapheus bottae. The sequence continues at coordinate 61,943,351 of NC_143514.1, forward strand.
AGAATCTGTAATAATGCTTGGCACTGGTGGCCTACGCCTGGAAGGCGAGCTAATAGAAAGGCTGAGATTGGGAGGATTGAGGTTCCAGGCAGACCAAGCAAAAAAGAACACAAGACACCATCTCAGGGAAGAAGCTGGACATGGTGACTCACGCTAACAAGAAGCATAAAAGGAACATGGGGGCTGGGCACAGTGGCTCACGCCTGCAATCCTAGCTACTCAGGAGGCTGAGATCTGAGGACTGAGGTTCAAAGTCAGCCTCAAATTCAGTCCAGGCACTAAAGTCTGTGAGACTCTTACTTCTAATTAACCACACCAGAAAACCGGAAGTGGCGCCTATGGCTCAAGGAGTAGGGCAGTAGCCTTGAGTTGAAGAGCAGAAAGTGAGACCCTATCTCAAACTAACCAGTGGAAAATTAAAAAGGACTGGAGATATGGCTCAGTGGAAGAGTGCTGGCCTGGCAAGCATGAGTCCCTGATATCATATTCCAACACTACTCACATATACACATGCACACAAAGTAATAGGCTGACTCTGAGGACATGCACCTGTAATCCCAGCTATGGAGGAGGCAGAAGTAGGTGGATTTGAGTCCAAGAAAAATAATCTGGAAGCATGGCTTAAGTTGTAGAATGCTTTCCTACCAATCTCCAGGCTATCTATCTTGGCCCTGTGTTAACCACTAGTGTTGGAAAAAAAAATAATGGTAGCGGCTAACACCTGCTACTTTCAGCATGAAGAAACTGAGGCACAGAGCAATGGAGCAACTTCAAGATCATATGGTTAATGAATGATGGAACAAGAATGGAAATCTAGAGGACCCATCCAGGCAAAGGGGACAGGAATGGGAGGACAGAGGTCACTGAGGTATATGATGCTTACCCAGTACCTCCTGTAACCTGGCTTCTTCCGGGGCTGCCCCTCCAGGATCACACTGCATGAAGACCAGTAGATCAATGAGGTGACCCCCAGAGGCACCAGCCTAGAACCTGGAAGTAAAGTCATTCGTGTAGGCAGGAGCTTTCTGAATGTCTCACCTTCTTCCCCTCCACATACAGACCCTCCGGCCACACCCTCCAACCTTTCCTGCTTCATGAACCTCACCACCAATAGCCTCACCTGCCAGTGGGAGCCAGGACCCAGCACCTACCTGCCTACCACGTTCATCCTGAAGAGCTTCAAGTGAGTAGGGGCCTGACCCTAGCCCCCTTCCCTTGGCTCCTGAGGAATGTAGGAATACAGAGCCAGAGAGAAGAGAGGAGAAGGGAATCTTGATTTCTTCCTCTGATTGGCACGCAAGCCTGACCTTTTGGCAGGAGCCGGGGTGACTGTGAGACCCAGGAGGACTCCATCTTCGACTGCATGCCTGATAAAGGACACAGCTTCTGCTCCATCCCCCGCAAACAGCTGATCTTGTACCAGAATATGGTCATCTGGGTGCAAGCAGAGAATGCACTAGGGGTCCGAGAATCCCCACAACTGTGCCTTGATCCTGTGGATGTTGGTGGGTAACACTAGGTGCAGGGGACGGGACGGGAAGGATCCCCAAAGTGAGTAGATGCAGAAAGGCACAGAGAAGGCACATTTCCAGCAATACACAAGGAGACATTGTACGTCCTTGAAGAGAGGCAGACAGAGGGTGCAGCTGGAGACAGGGATGGGGACACAGAGGCGGGAAAGCAAGTTCATTTATTCTTCCAGTTCATTTCTTAAAGTGCTCACTGTACATGAGGCTCTCCTTAAGATCTTGAAGATCCAAATGAGAAAGAAAATGTCAAAAGTCCTACCTCAAACTATTATGTCTGGCAGGAAAAATAAATAAAATAGAATGTCAGGTCACTAAAAAGGTGACAACTAAGTAGATCTTTGGAGGAACTAAGGAAGAAAGTACTTTAAGTAGAGTGCAAGTAGAGTGTACCAGAAACTAGTACAAAGGTCCTGAGACAGGAGCCTGAAACAGAGACTTAAAGAAACACAGACAGATACACAGACAGACTATGGGCACATGGACAGAGATAGAGACGAGGTAGACAACACATCTGGAAACCTAGGAAAGGAAATAGACTCACACGTAGGGAGAAAAGAACTCAGGCAGAGCTTTATAGGGCGGGACAGGGAGAAGTGTGACAACTCTCCTCCTTACAGTGAAACTGGAGCCCCCCACACTGCGGGCCCTGGACCCCAGTCTTCAGGCAGCCTCAGCCCAGCCATGCTGCCTCTGGTTGGCATGGGAACTATGGAAACCAAGCATGTATATGAAACAGAAGTGTGAGCTGCGTCACCGGCTACAGGAGGAAGGAGCCAGCTGGGCACAGGTGAGGCAGGGGTCAACTGTCAAAGCCTGAGGTGGGGCATCCAGGAGGGGGTTGAGTGTGAGCCAGCCCTGAAAGGACCCAGAGATCCAGGCTCAGACATATGCCTCCACCTGGTCAGGTGACTCCTCTGCCCTCCAGTACCTACCAGTATGAGCTCTGTGGGCTCCGTCCAGCCACAGCCTATTCCTTGCAAATGCGCTGCATCCGCTCACCCCTGCCTGGCTACTGGAGCAGCTGGAGCCCCAGTCTGGAGCTGAGAACCACAGAATATGGTGAGTGGGTGACAAGGGCCCAGTCTAGGCACCAGCACCCTCCTGAACAAGACTGCTCATACTCCATCACTCCCCACAGCTCCCGCCGTCAGACTGGACATGTGGTGGCGGCGGCGGCAGCAGCTGGACCCTGAGACAGTGGGCAGGCAGCTGTTCTGGAAGGTGACTTTATCAAATGCTGTGTTTCTGCTGGATACTACCTCACCCCACAGCTCCCCATAGCATGGCCTCAGGATTCCCACTGGCCTGGGGAAAGGACTTGGATATATTTACATGTAATTTACATGCAATTTGCGTGTGCCTAAGAAACTGAGTAGTGATCTAAAGAGGCTGTAATACAGGACTCACTTGTGCTGTATACACAGACTGGCTTCTTCCTTCTCTCCTTCCTAGAAGCTGGCACTAGGGACAGAGAAAGTAGAAGAGGGAGGAAAGGAGAAAGGGAGGAAGGGGAGAAGAAAGAGGGGAAGGAGAAAAAAAATGAGGGAACCGGGGAGGGAGGCAGAGAGGGGAGATATCTGGCTCTGGATTGGGAACTCAGTTCCTAGGACCAGCATTGCTGCACTTACAAGGAGCTGGACAGATCTCTTACCATTTTCTTCTTGCCTGCCGCAGCCAACGCCCCTCAAGGAAGACAGTGGTCGGATCCAAGGGTACCTACTCTCCTGGAACCCCTCAAAACAGCCAGGGCTAGCCTTGACCCTCTGTAACACCACAGAGCTCAGCTGTACTTTCTCCTTGCCCTCTGGAGCCCAAGAGGTGACCCTTGTGGCCTACAACACAGCGGGGACCTCTCAACCCACCCCCGTAGTCTTCTTGGAGAGCAAAGGTAAAAAGGGGTTGGCAGCCAGAAGAGCAGCGGGGTAAACAGGTAAATTCCAAGGCAACACTGCCTGGGTTAAAGTGGAGTTCCAGTCTCGTGCTAACAGAATGATCTGGGCAAGTGACTTCCCTCCCCCACCTCTGTCTACTCAAGATCTAGTAAAGGGCTGGGTGCCAGTGGGTCTCGTCTGGAATACCAGCTGCTTAGGAGGCTGAGGTCTGAGAATCACAGTTAGAAGTTAACCATAGCAGAAAAGTCCATGAGACTCTCATCTCCAGTTAACCACCCAGAAGAACTGGAAGTGGAGCTAGGGCTCAATTGATAGAGCACCAATCTGGAATCAAATAGCTAAAAGACAGTGCCAGATCTTGAGCTCAAACCCCGGTACTGGCACACACACGCGCGCACACACACACACACACACACGCACACACACACACACACACACACACACACGCACACAGAATCCAGTAAAGGCAAATAATTGCCAGGCAACTTAAAGCACCATATACACAGCACCATTTCCTTCAGCGCCAACTACCACTATCATTAGCCAGAACCCAGTGAAACTGCCGGTGGTGTGTGTACATGCATGTACAAGCATGAACACACAAGAATTCCTAAAATTACACATCCAAGCTGTGTGACCTTTGATAAATTACTGCACATCTCTGTGTCTCTCCTTTTGCTCATTGATACAATGCAAACAAAGATAGCACACCTCCCTGATGGGACTGTTAAGGACCCAGAGAATTGACACGTATCAAGGACTGCGCCTGGCACATGCCAGGGGGTGTCCAAAGTTTGTTTCCAGGATCATCAAGTGTCCCACTGTGACGGATGCCATGCTAGACTTCCTCTAGGTCCGTCTCATTTTCTTTGCACACAGTAGGAAGTTTTCCTTTACAGATGGTGAAACAGGCTCAGATGTTGACTCAGCCTAGGTCACCCAGCCTGTAAGTAGCAAAGCCAGGATTGGAACCTAGGCTTCTGGCTTGGGAGCCTGCATTCTTTTCACCTTTATCCCCTTGTTTTCCACTCTGCCTCCAGGCCCACCCCTGGATGGACTCCATGCCAGAGCCCTAGACCCTCACAGCCTCTGGTTGGGCTGGGAGCCTCCCTGCACTCAGCCTCAGGGCTATATGATTGAGTGGGGCCTGGGCACCACTGGCAGCAATAAGACTTTCAAGATGGAACACAATGGGAGCATCACAGAGACCCTGCTACGGGGTAAGCCAGAGCTGGAAGGCAGGGAAGGGGCAAGCGTGGAAGGGGAAGCTGAGGAAGCCATCCTGGTAACAAGAGAAAGCCTGAGGGCTGGTAATGTGGCCGAGGGGTAGAGTGCGTCCCTGCCCAGCAGGCATGAAACTCTGGGTTCCATTCCTCAAAACCACATAAACAGAAAAAGCGGAAGTGGCGCTGTGGATCAAGTAGCCGAGTGCTATCCTTGAGCCAAAGAAGCTCAGGGACAGTGCCTAGGCCCTGAGTTCAAGCCCCAGGACTGTCAAAAAAAAAAAAAAGGAAGCCTGAGCTGTCCTACAGAGAGTAAGAACCCCCCCAAAAAAATTGTGTGTGTGTGTGTGTGTGTGTGTGTCGGTCATGGGGCTTGAACTCTGGGCCTGGGCTCTGTCCCTAAGCTCTTCAGCTCAAAGCCAGTGCTCTTGAGCTCAGTGAGCCACAGGGCCACTTCCAACCTTTCTTTAATCTCCTTCTCAGCTAACATCCTTACAATCTGGAAGTTCTTCTTGCAGTCTAATCTGAGTCTCTCTTCAGCCCTAACCCTGCCACCTTCTAACTCTCTCTTGACTCCCTCCTAATTCCCACCAGATGATATAAAGAATAGGTAGAGGTAATTAGCCCTGACCAGAGACCTGAACTTTGCCTTCATCACAGCAGAGGTTCCCCTCAATCAGAGTGCCTATCCTCTCCTCTCTCCACAGAGAACATCAGGCCCTTTCAGCTCTACGAGATCACCGTGTCTCCCCTGTATCCAGGCACCGTGGGACACTCTCAGCGTATCTATGCCTACTCCAAAGAGATGGGTTTGTCAGCCACTAGCCCATTTCCACTGTCCTCCATCACCCCACCCTCTCTCAGGGCCTGCAAGGGCCTGAGGAGTCAGGAACATGGAGGAATATTCCCCTTCCTCACCTACTTTTGGCTCCAAACCCCAAGGGTACCCCTGCCACTGAAGAGAAATTAGGGCAATGAGCCTGAGGGAATTTAGGGAGAATGTCATGTAAAAACCAATCAATGGGGCCGGGAGTTTGGCCTACTGGTGGAGTGCTTGCCTAGCATGCACGAACACCTGGGTTTAAGTCCTTCGTACCACATACATAGAAAAAAGCCAGAAGTGGTGCTGAGGCTCAAGTGGTACATCTCTAGCCTTGAGAAAGTCCAAGGACAGTGCTCAGGCCCTGAGCTCAAGCCCAGGACTGGCACAAAATTAAAAAAAAAAAAAAAGCAATCAATGGCCTCAACAGTAATCAGGTTCCACATCTGAAAGCCGCTGGACAAAGTCCTGGCCTAAATTCAGAGAGGGAACTGCAAGAATCAGATAAAAAAAAAAATCAGACAAAAATCAGGCCTGGCAGAAATTACAGCTGAAGGATTTTCAAACAGAACTAGATTCAAATTCAGGCTCTACACTTAGGACTGGTAGATGGAATTCAGATCAAAACCCTAGGAAGGCCAGGCATGGTGGCAGACATCTGTGATCCCAGCAGCTCGTAGTTTCCAGGCTAGATTAGGCTACATAGCAAGACTTAGTCTCAAACAAGTCAAAGAAAACCTTTGGGAAGATGATTCTTGGGACAGATGTTGCCTTGAACTCTTCTTCCCCCGATATTATACTTACCTCAAGACAAGGGATTATTATGTAACCCACACTGGGCTTCAACTCTACCTCTTTATGCTTCTGCTTTATGCCTCTTTATGCCTCCTGAGTGCTGCTATTATATGACTGTGCTACCATACTCGTTCCTTGGACTCTTCTCTTATCCACCCACAGTGTGGGACAGTTCCAGAGTCCAGGGACCCACAAAACTCTCTGCTCTGCTCTGCTCTGCTTTGCTCTGTCCTATTTCCTCCAGTCCTTCCACTTTTCTCTGCAGGCCCTCCCCAAGCCCCAGAGCTGCATTTAAAGAACATTGGCAAGACCTGGGCCAAGCTGGAGTGGGTGCCCAGGATCCCTGGGCTGGGCAAAAGCCCAGTTACTCATTATACCATCTTCTGGACCAATACTAAGGACCAGTCCTTCTGTGAGTCTATCCTCAGCTCCTCACAACTATAGAAGATCTGGGAGGGGGGTGCTCAGTAGCCCTGTATGGGGCTCAGCACCCCAGCCTAAGTTGACCAAATACCCCACCCACCCCCAGCCACCATCCTGAACACCTCCTCCCACAGCTTTGTCCTGCATGGCCTGGAGCCAGCCAGTCTATATCACATCCACCTCATGGCCACCAGCCAGGCCGGAGCCAGCAACAGCACAGGCCTCACTCTGATGACCTTGGCCTCGGGTAAGGGGAGAAGGGAGCTGGCAGGAATGGCTATGGGGATTGTGCCTACCTGAAGGATTTTGAGAGAAAAGATGAACATGCTTACGAATCCCCTTGTCAGAGAGCGGGCATCCAGCCCTACCTCTGGATCCCCCCAACCTAGGTCAGACCCTAGCCCCAGCCCTGGATCTCAGTCTAGGGAGGAGATGCAGCCTCACCTATGGATTCCAGCCTGAAGAAGACCCAGCCTCATCCACAGACCCTAACCTGCAGAACAGCTCATCTTTTCCACATGCACACTAACCTCATCTGGCTTTCTTTGCCCTCACCCTAGGGGAATTGGAGCTCTACATCTTCCTGGGCCTGTTTGGCTTCCTGGCTTTGTTCATCTGCCTCTGTGTGGCTGCCTGGTTCTGGTGCAGTCACAGGTAAGTCCTTTTGAGAGAAGTGGTTCTCACCCACAATGCACTGCCAGGCAGGGAGTAAAGGCCAGAGGAGCAATCTAAGTCCCTCCCAGCCTCTCTGTTCCCCTCACTTTATCCCCTCTTCAGCTGCTGGGGTGAGATAAAGGAAGGACGGCTGGAAGGTACACCTGACCCAGCTTTCACCTTTCCCCTTCTCCAGCAGGAAGAATCCCCTCTGGCCAAGCGTGCCAGACCCAGCCCACAGCAGCCTGGGCTCCTGGATACCCAAAGCCATGGCGGAGGTGAGCACATGGAAAAGAAGGAAATGTGGCTGGGGCTGTTGGCTTCAGGCTCAATAGAAGTGAAGAGACACTCTTCTGAAAATAAGCACATGAAGCTTTGTATCACTGCGAGCAAGACTTGCCCCCTGTAGGAGTGATACAGACCCGGATGTGGTTTGCATGGCAACTCGACCAAAACAAAGCCTCAGTCACTTCAGTATGTGGTGGGAAGAGTCACCATGCTGGGTCTGGGAATCTAGGGTATTTTTCAAGTGCAACTCTTTACATTCTACCACACGGCAAAGAAATGTTAATTACCCTGACTCAGAAAGAAGAGTAAATGAATCATTCCTTCCTCTACTTTCTGTCCCTGTGTTCAGGAATCCTTCCCACTGCCCAGCCTTTGGGACTCAGGGATGCCACCCATCACCAAGATCACTGTGCTGGAAGAGGAGAAGAAGCTGGGATCCTGGGAGTCCAGCGACAGCACAGAAACTTGTGGCCTCCCCACCACGGTCCAGGCCTACGTACTCCAGGGGGGCCCGAGAACAACATCCACCCCACCACAACCTCAGTCTAGCACCAGTGACCAGGTCTTTTATGGGCAGGTGCTGGGCAGCCCAACCAGTCCAGGACCAGGGCACTACATCCGCTGTGACTCTACTCAGCCCCTTCTGGGGGGCCTCACCCCCAGTCCCAAGTCCTATGAGAACATTTGGTTTCAGAACAGTCCCCTGGAGACCCCAATGGCCCCACTCCCAAACCAAGAAGATGACTGTGTCTTTGGGCCACTAATTGACTTTCCCCTCTTACAGGGGCTCCGCGTCTATGGTGTAGAGGGACTGGGGGCCTTCTAGGGTTTTTTCTGGGGTCTCCTCACCTGGGCTTGTCTCTAGCTAGAGGAAAGGATAAGTTGATAAGCCATCACTAAGAAAGAGAAAAAAAAACTTACCAGCCCAGAACTAATTCAACTCTTTCCCTGTTCCTGGCCTCCAACATCTCTCCTTCACCCCAACCTCCATTTGCTGGGCCTCCTAGACTATACCACATACTTCAAGAGCCAGATAATGTTCCACCTGCCCACCTGCTAGCTTTTTGTGTTTGGGGTCCCTCTCCCTCCCAGTTTTTCAGTTTCTTAAATTGTTTTTCGACTCTGAGTTTTTGGTGTTGTCTGTTGAAACTCTTTCCGGATATGATGGTACATACCTATAATTTTAACACTTGGGAGATTAAGGCAGAAAGACCTTGGTTTCAGACTTACTTGGTCAGCAGAGAAGGAGGGAAGAAAGAAAGGAGGGAAAGAAGGAAGAGAAAAATCTTGAGTATGCCTGAGAATCTGTTTTGGTTTTTTTTTCCTTTTCGGGTTCCAGTGGTCAGGGAGCCTCTCAGAATCCTTCCCTCCTTCATCCAGCTGTCACCTAGCATCAAGGCCCTGTAGGCATGACAAGGATTCAACCAACCCTCAGATAGGTCCCATTCTGGCAGTGGAGACCAAACATTGTCAGGGCCCAGGAGCAAGACTAACGTGAAGGAGTCACAGAGAGCTATAGAACACGGTAAACAGCCCTCTGAAAGAACTAACCCTGCCTCATGTGGTCATACATCCCTGTAATTTCACTACTCAGGAGAACCTGGAGTTCAAGGCTGGCTTGGGCTACAAAGTGAGACCTCCCTCAAAAAAAAAAAAAAAACCTGGGGCCGGAAGTTTGGCCTAGTGTTAGAGTGCTTGCCTAGCATGCACGAAGACCCAGGTTCAATTCCTCGGTACCAAATACATTTTTTAAAAAGCTAGAAATGACGCTATGGCTCAAGTAGCAGAGTGCTAGCCTTGAGGAAAAAGCCCAAGGACAGTGCTCAGGCCCTGAGTTCAAGCCTCAGGACTGGCAAAAAAAAAAACTAATCCTTATTGTGGAATATTAATGAAAACACTTTCTCAGGGCTGGGGATATAGCTCCATGACTGAATGTTTGCCCAGCATGTATGAGATCCTGGTTTTGATCCCTGCTACCAGAGTGACAAAACTTTTAGCAACTGGGCACCCTGGCTCACTCCTATAATCCTAGCTACTCAGGAGGTTGAGATCTGAGGATCCCAGTTCAAAGCCAGCCAAGGCACTAAAGACCATGAGACTCTTATCTCCAATTAATCACTAGAGAACCAGAAGTGGCACTGTGGCTCAAGGGATAAGGTGTTAGCCTTGAGATGAAGAGCTCAGGGACAGCACCCAGGCCCAGGGGTAGGACAGTAGCCTTGAGCTGAAGAGCTCAGGACAGCACCCACGCCCAGAGTTCAAGGCCCACAACCGACAAAAAAAAAATTTTTAATTAAAAAACTTCTGGGGCCGGGAGTCTGGCCTAGTGGTTAAAGTGCTTTTGCCTAGCATGCATGAAGACCCGGGTTCGATTCCTTGGTACCACATATAGAAAAAAGCCGGAAGTGGTGCTGAAGCTCAAGTGGTAGAGCTCTAGCCTTGAGAAAATCCAAGGACAGTGCTCAGGCCCTGAGCTCAAGCCCAGGACTGGCAAAAAAAAAAAACAAAAACACTTCTGCTAGCCCAGAAAGCTTGTAAATATGTAACAAAATTGAATAAGCATTAAGCCAGAACATGCTAGGCATAGAAAGAAAAGTCCCTGTGAGACTCTTATCTCCAATAAACCACTCAGAAAAAGCAGATAGTGGTACTGTGGCTCAAGTGGTAGAGAACTAGCCTTGAGCACCAAGAGGCTCAGGGACAGTAGGTAGGCCCTAAGTTCAAACCCAAGACCAGCAAAAGTGTGTGAGGGGAGATAATGGAGAGGAAAGAAATCCTACTCTTCTACATAGTCAAGTGGATACACTTCATTGCATATACTTTCGCAAAATAAAAAATAACTAGGTTCAATTAATAGGATTTGACAGTACCATTTTTGTCATACATAAGTTCACATTAAAAATGCCTGATAAGTATGGTAGCCATCTGCACTTAATAGCCTTTATCCAAAGTGAAAAATTAACTTCTCATCTATTTGTTACAGAAAGGTTTGCAACTTGGAAGTTAGGGATCCCTCCAAATAAACCAAAAGTTAGGACATCACTATCTATAATGATTATATTTCAAAGAGATGATTCTCTCAAGTCCTTGAGAAAAATGTTCCTGGGTTGTGAAACTGGCAAGAGGTTTACTTGACTTGTAAGATTTCCACACATCACTGCGTGTGGTAGCTCATACCTGTAATCCTAGCTACTCAGGAGGCTGAGATCTGAGGATCAGGGTTCAAAGCCAGCCCAAGGCACAAAAGGACCTGAGACTCTTATCTCCAATTAACCTCTAGAAAATGGGAAGTGGGGCTTGGCTCAAGGGCAGTGTGGTAGCCTTGAGCTGAAGAGCTCAGAGACAGCGTCCAGGCCCAAGTTCAAGGCCTATGACCTACAAAAAAAAAAAAAAAAAAAAACTTTTTTAATTAAAAAGAAATAGAGATTTCCACACATCTTGAAAGAGTAGAGAAAGAATTCCCTCTTACAAGTTTTCTAAAGTAAATGTTCGAAGAAAAGGCACGGGGAGCGTGAGTCTGCCTCAGAGATCAAATGTTTCCCTTACACCCAGTTCACTTCACAAATCTCACAGCATGAAGTTATTGAAGGTTTACTATTTCATGGTGCAGACATGCGGCTCCGTTAATTTTCTGGTGATGGTAACGAGATTGGGATTCCAGCCCAGCAATTTCAGGAGGCCAAAAAAGAAAATACTAACTAGTTTGAGGAGACCAGGGAGCCAGGCCCACAGATGCCCCAAAGCAACTAAGGCCTAAGGTGAGGAAAATAGGAGAGGACTGACGAGGACAAGGAAAAAGGGGGAAAGTGGCATTTTGGAGTTCATAGAGCGCAGCATGGCACCTATGCAGCCCAGCGCCCCAATCCGGCCAGCCGAACTGCTCCATCCCATGATGCCTTGTGATCTTCGTGTCCCGCCCACCAATCCATTCTCTCGGTCCTCGGCTGGGTTGACTGCGCAGCCACTTCGATTGGTCGAGCCTGAACCATCCCGGCGGCGCCCTGGTCCCTAGGGTGGAGGGAGCGCGGTGGCCTTGTCCGTGGCTTGGGCCCCCGTGGGGATCGGGAGTCACCATGCTCAGGGCGGCGTGGAGGGCTCTGAGTTCGGTTTGCACCCACGCCTCAGTCTTTGGGCTGTCGAGCAGGGCGAGCGCCAGGCTTCCCTCAGCCCGGTGGGGCCTGCAGCCTCCAAGTGAGGAGCTGGGACGTGGGGCTTGGCGGAGGTGGAGGGAAGGGGCGGGCGCGGTGGGGGAGCGGACGCGGTAGAGACCCGGGGCGGGGGCGGGGGCGGCGGGCGGGGAATCCAGGCCCCACGACTTAAGGAAATGGATGTCTCGCCCCCCCCCCCGCCCCGATCCGCCCAGGCCTTCTCCTGCAGGCTGCCCGCGGACACGCCAGCCAGAAGCCAGGTAAGAGGCCTTGAGGTGGGGGGGGGTGGGGGGGTGGCGGCGGCGAGACTGTGGGAGAATGAGCAGGGAGCTCATTGATGTCCCTTACCGCGTTCCACAGTCCAGCCCAACCAAGATGGGGACCCACCCCTTTCCACGCTGCTCAGAGACTACCGGAACGTCCCTGGAATTAACAGGTAAGCAGGGAGACCTGGGGGGAATTGGCAGACAAGTGGAGAAGGAGTGGCTTTGAAAGGAGGCCTGCTGTATTTGAAGCTCGATTATAGACGAGGCAGAGAGCTACAGGGACTGGTAGTGTGGCTGTCATGGAGGGCATCTACTTCTAGCTTGCATTTGTACTCTGAAGGCCTTGGACCACTAGATATCTAGGAGTTAAGATGCCTCATGGGTCTGTGTAGAAATCTTTCACTTCTGTGTCTTCCCTGTGAGAGAACAGTGCCCCCATTTACTAGATTATTATTAAGCTGCCCCATGTCCCGTATTACCTAAAGGGCAGAGCTGAGGTTTAAATCCAGGACCGACAGATACCAAAGCCAGATACTTCAGCATCAGTTTGCAAGGCTGTCTCTCTAATTCTGTCCACTGTACAGTTTGGCTTGAAGTATCGAGAGAGAGAGAGAGAGAGAGAGAGAGAGAGAGAGAGAGAGAGAGAGAGAGAGAGAGAGAGTGAGTGCTATATTCCAACTAAAAGGGGAATCCCTTTTTGTCAATCATGGGGCTTGAACTCCAGGCTTGGACACTGTCCCTGGGCTCTTCTGCTCAAGGCTAGTGCTCTGCCACTTTGGGCCACAGTGCTACTTCCAGTTTCTGGTGCTTAACTGAAGATAAAGCATCTCACAGACTTGGCCAGGAGCATGGCCTAGTAGTAGGGTGCTAGCCTAGCATGCATGAAGCCCTAGGTTTGATTCCTTGGTGCCACATACACAGAAAAACAGAAAGTGCTGCTGTGGCTTAAGTGGTAGAGCACTAGTCTTGAGGAATGCCTAAGGACAGTGCTCAGGCCCTAAGTTCAAGCCCCAGGACTAGGGGGAAAAAAAAAAGTCTTACAGAGTTTACTGCTATGGTTGGCTTTGAACCATGATCCTCAGATCTCAGCCTCCTGAGTAGCTAGGATTACAGGCATGAGCCACCTGTGCCAGTCTCCTTCTTCTTAAACTAAAATGAAAACCACATTTCTTCCCTTTTCCCTTCTTCTCTCATACTTATCGTTGCTGTGGTTGTTCAACAGGGTTGATGAAGTTGTGAAGAGAGTCCTGTCTTTGGAAATGGCTAGCCAGGTGAGTATGCCAGGCCTTATTCAACCCTCTTTCCTGGGACTTCCTCCCACCTTAGAGAGCACCTCCACCCCATGCTTCACAATCACAACATTTACCCCCACTGTTATTTTGTGTCCATTTGTCAGTCAGTACTCCTAGATTGAGCCTGTAAGAACAGAGATAGTTTTGTTCCCTGGTTGTACCCCAAACATCTGACAAGCATTGATGGTACTCAAAGAAGCATCCACAAATGAGTAAACTTTGGAAGCATTCATCCAACAAACATCTCTTATTGGTGGCCTTTGTCTCAGGCTCACGTAGATGTGAGCAGCCAAGACAGTGGTAAGCACAATGAAGTCCCAGACCTGAGCCTTATGAGCTTGGATGCAGTAATTGCACCTGTGGCCTTTTGAACAAGCAGGTTAGTTCTTACGGGGTGGCAGCTTATACAAATACTCCTGATCTGTCTCTTCAACAGAAAGAGAAGCTACAAATCAAGCAAGAACAGCTGATGAACAAAATCATGGCGAACCCTGAGGACACCAGATCCCTAGAGGCTCGAAGTTGGTCAAGGGGCTGGGGGCGGGGGGAGGCGGCGGGCACATCAGCTCAGTGGTACCTAGTTTAGGGCCCTTGCCTAGTCTACAAGTACACTTAGATGTGGTTTAGGAAAGGGCAACACATGAAGGACCTGTACTCCAGATCCCAGACCCTGTGATCCTGACACCCATGCTCTCTGGAACCTCTGCTGCCTAGTCTACAAGTGAGGAGAGATCAGAGGCATGACAGCAGTATTATGACTTCATGGCAGATAATGAGAAGCTTGAGGATGTAAACACATCTTGAAAAATAAAGATCATGGACTATGATAATAGTCTGATATTCCCAAGGGCATAAATTCTTACTTTGGTTTCAAGCTGGAACTAGAAGTATCCTTTACTAAATGTTAATGGAACCCCACCACCTCTCCCTTGCTTTGGGGGCAGTTTATCTTCACTGACTCGGAGAACAGTGAAGTAGCTATCACAAGTACCATGAGCTGAAAGCATGCTGCACCTATGTGGACCTACAAGTTTCTTCCCCTGCCTTTGGCCTCCATTATAGCCTCTGCCTCCTCCTGCTTCCTGTTTTATTTTCCCATAGCTGGCAGAGTTCTTAGTAACTACTGATACCATTGAAGAGGCTATGAGATGAGTTTCTGCTTCCCTTAGCCTGCCTTAAACCCTAGCCAGGTTGGGACCATCTTAACCACAGAAGAGCTGTGTATTTTACCTCACCTTTCCACTTATCACTATTGAAATGCCCTAGAGTGTTTGCCAAGACACTGGCAAGATGATAAGATATGTCCTTTTTAACCACAAGTTTGCCCCTAACCCAGATTTCTGAAGGCCAGTTCCTTCTCTCATATTGCCTGCCCCAGGAACTGAAACCTATCTCAGTCTTTCTACTTTACAGCAAGTGGTGTGCAGGAGCCATGGCTCCCACTACTCTTATTGCAGTGCTTACAGAACTATGTACTGGCAAGGGCCTGCTGGGGCCTTCTTGGAGCCAACTGCTACTTTGCCCAATCGTAACAACACAGGTGGGAAAACGAATAAATGGAAATGTAAAGGACAAATATTCCCAAGGCCTTAAGAGCTGAGTGGGAGCTGAGAATTCTGAAAACTGGTTGTGAAAGCAGCTGGCAGAGGAGAGGAAAGGAATAGACCCTTAACCAATTCAGGATCTTATCTTATTGCATTGGCTAGGGCCTCTAGTACAGTATTAAATCATTAACCATAATAATTAGTGTGGTAATCTAATTCTCCCATGTAATGAGAATGATATTTGTGGCTGGGAACTTGGCCTAGCAATAGAGTGCTCGTCCAGCATGCACGAAGTCCTGGGTTCAATTCCTCGGTACCACATACACAGAAAAAGCCAGAAGTGGTGCTAGAGTGCTAGCCTTGAGAAACTCAACGACAGTACCCAGGCCCTCAGTTCAAGCCCCTGGACTGGCAACAAAACAAAACAGAATAAAAATAATGCTATTTGCTTTTGCTTGATTAAAATGCTTTTATTTAAAAACAAGGAATTTCCCTTAGACTTTGATTGCCAAAGCAAAGATAATCCAGTCTTTTGAGATCTTGAAATACAAGGTGCTTTGTGATTTATAGAGAGTATTGGTGATTGTGTTTTCTTTAAATTCTTTAAAATGTAATGCAAGCCTGGGCTCTTCCTTCCTCTGTGGTTTGTGGTTTCAGTTGTTTCCTTGAGCGTCAAGATCCACAGTTTGGAAGAACATATGCAGAAACACCAAAAGGTAAACTCTGGATACCACTCATAGCTAAACAGTAGCAGTCTAAAGCAGATGAGTTAGAAATGGGTCTGTGGGTCATATGAAGCCAGTGCCTGTGACTGAGTGCCAGCTCTTCAACTGCAATAGAGAAAAAACTGTGCTCCCACCTCTACAGGACCCATAGGCCCCTGCCAGGGCTCCACTGATGTCACCAGTGGTTAAGAACACAAACTGCAGAGCTCTGATACATACTGGATGCTTAATAAATGTCTGTTGACTGCATAACTGGAATCAGATTGACATGTTCAAAACCCAGCTCTGTACCTCAACAAGCTGTGTGACTTTAGGGAAGTTATAGGCTTGAGTATTGGTTCTTTGAACTGTAAGGTGGAAATCATAAGAGAACCTGCCCACAGAATTGTAAGGATTACACAAAATCATAAAAGCCCACAGCCTAATGCATAGACAGTCTTTAAACCCATGCTAAGTGCTTAACATGCACCATCTTGTGTAACCCTGTTTCTTACCCATCTTCGAGAGGACCAGTCCAGCTGTGCCATGATAAAGTTACTTAACATATTGCTAGAAGTGATGATAAGACTTGAAGTGAGGCAGTCTTGCCTTTTTCCTTTCTTAGTACTGGATTGAACACAGAGCCTTTTTTTTTCTTTTTTTAAACCACTTTTACACTCCCAGCCCCATAATACCCATATTCTTAACCATTATGCCACATCTCCCCAGAACATTTGGCACAGAGCTACTATAATTAAGAATGTGTGGGGCTAGGAGTGTAGCCTAGTGGAAGAATACTTTCTTAGCATGCACAAAGCCCTAGGTTTGATTCCTCAGTACCACATACACAGAAAAAGCCAGAAGTGGTTCTGTGGCCTAAGTGGCAGAGCGCTACGCTTGAGCAAAAAGTGTGCAAGGACAGTGCCCAGGCCCTGAATTCAAGGCCCAGGATGAGACTTTTATCCCCATTTAACCACTAGAAAACCAGAAGTGGTGCTGTGGCTCCTAGAGTAGGGAAATAGCCTTGAGCTGAAGAGCTCAAGGACAGCACTCAGGCCCAGAGTTCAAGCCCCACAACTGACCCCCCCCCCCAAAAAAAAAAACTGAGGTTGTATTTATTAATACGTGGTAATGAATACAAACTGAACCAATACCAGGCCTGGTACTTCGGTGTTCCCCCTAAAATGGTTGATCATATACCTTGGAGATTACAGTTGTGTTCATTTGAGTATGGAACCACAGCCTCAATGCAGAGGGCCCTCATAGAGCAGCATCCAGCACAGACCCCAGGCCTCCCCCTCTCAGCCCCAAATGACAAGTCTGCTAAGCTATAGGTGGAATAGAAAAAGAGCATGAAACAGGAAACCCCATTTCAAGCCCCATCTCAGTACCCACAGTTCTAAGATAATATCTTTGAGCCTTGATTTTCCCATCTGTAAATGTGAAGAATGACAGTACCACCTTCAACTACAATTTTCATAAGGTTTCAATAAAATGAAAAAAATAAAACATCCTGGAGCCAGGAGTTTGGTCTAGTGGTAGAGTGCTTGCCTAGCATGCAAGCACTAGGATTTGATTCCTTGGTATCACATACATAGAAAAGCCAGAAGTGGTGCTATGGCTCAAGTGACAGAGCCTTAGCCTTGAGGAAATCCCAAGGACAATGCCCCTGAATATGCTCAGGTAATAAATAAACATCATTTTACTACAAACAGCAATATACTCATCTATAGAATATTCAAATACAGAGTTAAAATACAGGACAAGGTATATTGAAATACAGAATCTTTTAAACTACAGGACAAATCCCAGAAGCGCTATCTTATGATGAGCACTGCCAAGAGGAAAAAGTTGCTCAAAAACCTCCGTATGGTCAACTATGATGTATTTGAGAAGATATGCAAGGAGCTGAAGATTGAATACACCATCACCCCTCTGTACTGCAGAAGACCTCATCACCGCCTCTTGAACAAAAGGGCTCTGTGCCTTCGGGTATGAGACCACATGGGTGCTTTGGTCAGCCTCACTATAGACTGGGGTGGAGAGACTGAAGGAAGGACCATTTGTTTCTGACATGCCTAGAACTAACACCGGGGAACTCACAGGCCACTGACCTCTTTGAAGGGGGCTAGAGGGAGACAAGTTTCCAGAAACCTGCTCTATTAAGATTTTCCCTTTCAACCTCCAGGTCTTCCAGGAGAAGCAAAAGCTGAAGAAACAAAAAAAAGCCTTAAAAGCTGCAGCTACAGCCCCAAAACAAGAAAACCAGGGGATCCCAGAGAGCCCTTCCAAAACCTGACCAGAGACACTCAAAAAAAATAAAATAAATAAAGTCTGTTCCAATTACTTCTGTCTGCCTTACAGAGTGATGGGAAAAACAATAGTGTTCTTTTGGGGTTGAGAGAGGGAGAGGAATTGATTCATTCAGCCCTGGAACACAAAGTCTGCCCTTACCCCACTGATCAGGCCTGAGGGTCTGGCACAAGGGAATGATGCTACTTTTTGCCTTCCTGCCCTTTAGCACAGTGCACAAACCAGGCAAAATAACCAGATCCAAAACAACTGGCAGCTTTCAGCAAATATATACTCCTAATGCTGAGTTGTGTATTCATAAGCTGGGCACAGTGGCTCACACCTTAATCCTAGCTACTCTGGAGGCTGAGATCTGAGGATCGGGGTTCAAAGCCTGCTAGGGCATTAAAAAGTCTGTGAGACTCATCTCCAATTAACCACCAGTAAACCAGAAGTGGCCTTGAGCTGAAGAGCTCAGGGACGGCAGCCAGGCCCACCCAGAGTTCAAGTCCCACAACTGACCCAAAAAAAAATAGAAAAGAAACTCAAGAATGTAGGTATAGAAGATTTCAAAAGGCTTGGCTGGTAAGAGGAGGAAAAGAAAACCATGGATGAGGATGTTAATACCTGAAGGACTTTAGCTTGGTGTATATCAAGATGCAACCTTCTGGAGGATATGGACACAATGCCCACAAAGGAGGCAGTGGGGTAGGGGGGAGTTAAAGATGATCTAGAGGAATACTCTGGAAAGGCAGTTGGAGTCATTAGAGTTTCAAGTACATGCCAACACATCTAGATTGTGGTCTGCCAGAAGGCAGGAAGCTACTAAAAGGATATGTCATATTGAAGTAGTATCTTCTGAAATTTGGCTTAGCAGTCAGTGCTGTAGAGTGAAGGAACATAACAGAAAGAAAACTATAGGATAACTGTGAGAAAGGTTAACTAATGGAGAGTTTGGTGACTGATAATTAACAGGTCCAGGGAGATTCAAAAGCCAAAGCTCAAGGCTTCAGTCTACCTTAGAGGAAAAGATGACTGGTAGGTTTTAGAAGTATTGAAATCTACTGGGCTCCAGTGGCTCATGCCAGTAATCCTACCTAAGAGGCTAAGGTCTGAGGATTGAAGTTCAAGGCCAAGCTGGGCAGTAAAATCCATGCAACTTATCAACCAGGAATTCGAGCTGTGACTCAAAATAGTAGAGCAAATAAAGCTCAGGAACAGCACTCAGGCTCCGGACTGAAGCCTAGGGCCAGAATGAAGGAAAAAAAAAAAAAAGGTATTGAAATGGACAGGAATAGTTGTTCATTGAAGTCAGAAGTTGTTATGCACAGAGGGCCAGACAGTGACACAGGAACTCATGATGGAGGTAAAAAAGGTTCACTGCCATCAAAGGAGAGAAATATCAAAGGAGGCCTGCTTAAGAGAACAGGGAAGGGATATCTAAGTCCTGGCCCTCAGGATTAAGCCAGCTTTGTATAATGAAAAATGGAGTTTGGATCTGCTGAGGCATTGTTTCAAGTACTTGTGGGGAATATCGAGTCCATGGGACATATAAAGCCATGAAACTATTTGGGCTGGCCCTGCAAGGCAACCTTAGGTGGGCCTCAAAATTCAATAGTCTAAGAGCAACATAAATTTATTTTTTTGTTGTTTTTTTTAACATAAATTTATTTTAAGTGTATACAGGCACCAATGGCCCATGCCTGTAACCCTATCTACTTGGGAGGCTAAGATCTGAAAATCACAGTACAAAGCCAGCCAACCCAAGCAAGAAAATCCGTGAAACTCTATTTTTCTTTAATTAATCACCAAAAAAAGCTGGAAGTGAAGCTGTGACTCAAGTAGTAGAGCACTAGCTAAACTAGAGAAACAAGCTGAGTTCAAGCTCCAGGGGTGGCACAAAAATTTATATTGTGAATCATATATATGCTTCCCTTTGGTTGCCCATAGCCCATCTGTCTACACTGTGGTGAATCAGAGGACAGTCAATGCTAGGCAGGCTGAGTGTACAAGCTACAAGAGTATTAACAACTGTCTGGTGATGGCAAGACAAGATGCAATGAAATGAATGATTCCTCAAAAATGAAATGAATGGGGGCCGGGAGTTTGGCCTAGTGGTAGAGTGCTTGCCTAGCATGCATGAAGACCTGGGTTCGATTCCTCAGTACCACATACATAGAAAAAAAAAAAAAGCCAGGAGTGGTGCTGAGGCTCAAGTGGTAGAGCTCTAGCTTTGAGAAAGTCCAAGGACAGTGCTCAGGCCCTGAGCCCAAGCCCAGGACTGGCAAAAAAAAAAAAAAAAGAAATGAATGATTCCTCAAAAAATTAATGACCTTGGGGCCAGGAATTTGGCCTAGTGGAAGAGTGCTTGCCTAGCATGCACGAAGGCCCGGGTTCAATTCCTCGGTACCACATACATAGAAAAAAGCTGGAAGTGGTACTGTGGCTCAAGTGGTAGAGCATTAGCCTTGAGAAAAGTCCAAGGACAGTGCTCAGGCCCTGAGTTCAAGCCCCACAACTGGCCAAAAAAAAAAAATTGATGACCTTGCCACTGAATACTGACAGCAATGTCATCAACTTGTCAACACAAACAGTAACTCCATTCCATAATCACTGAATGAAGATTAAGGAAATTACAGTACACAGAAAAGACCTCAAGAGCCAGTGACACAAACAATATGTTCCAATTCCAAGATGCAAGATTAGAACTTCAAAGCAAAATGATTATGCTATTGGTGACACATATTCAATAGGTATTAAAACTTAAATGTTACAATATTCTACAAATGGTCAACTACAAATAAAAGATGCAGAATATCTGCTTTTCAGAGAAATGGACAAGTGAATGGTTTTTTTGATTGGTTGATGTTTAAGTCAAACCTGTGTGCCTCATTTTGTGGCCATCATGTGTTAGCAGCAATGAAAAAAAACGTTAATCTGGAGTATCATTATAACTAAAACTAAACTCAGTGAATTGGAAAGCCACTTGTAAATAAATAAAAATCAATGCTATTGCCTGCCAGGTGCCAGTGGCTCACACCGTTAATCCTAGCTATTCAAGAGGTTGAGATCATGCCAGCTGGGCACGAGAGTCCTGGAGACTCTTATCTCTAACCACCAGGAAAACCAGAAGTGATGCTATGGCTCAAAGGGGTAGAGAACTAGCCTCGAGCTTAAGAGCTCAGAGGCAACTCCCAGGCCCAGAGTTCAAGCCCCAGGACAAAAAAAAAAGTTCTTTAGCAAAGTTAGTTATCACTACAAGCCAGGCTAAAGTGCCTGATAACTTAGAACATTAAGCCATTCAGCTCCAGGGTTGTCAAGAGCTGAAAGCTAGGTATGATTCCACTGCTATTTCTCTGTAAATGTTACATAAGCAATGATAAAATTCTCACTTTGAGGAGACATTCATGAAAATATGCATCTCTGCCCCAAACAACTTACTGCTGCAAACAGTTTTCTTCAAAACTCACCATCATAATGAACCAAGTATGTTCCAGAAGGATCAACAGAAAACTAGACAAGCACTTGAGTGTATCAATATCAATACCCAGCTAACAGCACATGCCTCACTAAAAAGCAATTCTAGCCATCACATAGGGGATCGGTTAATAGTTGACCAGATAGAGCAGGATAACTTTTAAGTGACTAATTTCACATGGTCTATGAATAATGTTTGATATCGAAAAGTTCCTTGGCAGAAAAAAAGGTTTCCCACCTCTGCTTCAAGAAGATGCCTACGGGGCCGGGAGTTTGGCCTAGTGGTTAAAGTGCTTGCCTAGCATGCATGAAGACCCGGGTTCGATTCCTCGGTACCACGTACATAGAAAAAAACCTGGAAGTGGTGCTGAGCTCAAGTGGTAGAGCTCTAGCCTTGAGAAAGTCCAAGGACAGTGCTCAGGCCCTGAGCTCAAGCCCAGGACTGGCAAAAAAAAAAAAAAAAAAAAAAAAAGATGCCTACGGTTAAAGGACATCCCTCCTTCCCCCTATTTAACAGAATGGCTGCTGGTCATTTACTGAATGCTTTTTCCATCTGATTAATCTGAGCAACCCTGTGAGGTGGGAGTTACTTCTACTTCACAGAGAAGCTTCCCAAACCTGCCCAAGATCACAGCCAGGGGACGGGGAGTAGGGAGTCCTACCAAGGTCCTTCTGAGGGCCAGGCGGATGAGGGGCTTCCCTGCCAGAGCCAGAGCTTGGGGCTGGCTGGGCCCACGAACCCCCCGACCGGCCCTCCCCACTTGGCTGGTCCAACCTCCCAGGATCCGCCAAGCCGCAGACTCCAAAGCCTTCCGTGTCCGCCCTGGACCCATCCCCTGAGGCGAGCTCTTTCAACTAGCCCAATGAGCATCAAGCCCTTAAGACACTTCCTACCAAACCTGTCTCTGATTGGCTCGCCTTCACCATTGCGGCGTTGCCCTAGCAACTGGTTAAGGGACGCGGTAGGGCCTCCAGGCCACAGGCTTCGGAGCCCTGGGGCACTTTACTTGCCCTGCTGGCTCCCGGGACCATGTCGGTGAGGACATTACCGCTGCTCTTCTTGAACCTGGGCGGGGAGATGCTTTACGTCCTGGACCAGCGGCTGCGGGCCCAGAACATCCCGGGAGACAAGGCCCGCAAAGGTGAGAGGGGTCTGGCCCTCACCGCCAGACCTGCACCCTTCAGCCCCTCCCTCGCCGTAGCCTGACCACCCCCTCTCCTACTGATTGACCAGTAGTACCACGGCCCCCTCATTGCTGCCGTGAAACACGCAACAGCCACACCATCTCCTCTGCATTTCACACACAGCCAGGGGCCTTTCTCACAAGACGCAGTTCCTGTGCAGTTGAAGCACCTCTAGAGTTAAATTGTCCCCCAAAAGGTCCTTTCCCAGCTGAAGCACTTAATACTGATTGGCCATAACTAGAGAATCTGATGGCTCCATTTCCCCATCTCTTCAAATAGGAGAAATTATTTCCCAATCTCTTGAAAACCCAAAATGGGATCCCATATGCGTACCACCCAGCAACTTTAGTCTTTGCTAGGCTAAGCATCCTTTACCCCTATGGAACAGATTCTGATCCTCCATGCCTGTACCAGAATATCCTCCTACACGAGCTGGAGACAAATCTCTCTCATTGCAGAAGTGGTTTCTAAAAAATACAAGGTTCTAAAATAATACAGATAACTTTAGGGGGGGAAACTCTTTTCTTCTGCAAGTGTTGGAAGGGAACTGTGAAAATATCAGAACGCTTCTAAATTACAAAATCTGGTTCACATGCACAGCATATGCAATTCCCACAAAATGACCACTAAAAACACTGCCACTCTTTTCCTTCCCTCTCAGCAAACAACTGCTTTGCCAAATTACTTGGGTCTAAATATAAAGGATATACTGTATTTTCAAGATAGAGGCAGAAAAGTTGATATAAAGGCAACTAAAATGGCCGCTTACTATTTGTTCACTCCAATAGTCTCTATGTGCAATCAATGTCAAGCATATATATTGTTAACCATTGTGCCTGTGTAATCCTGTCCAATTTCATGCATAAAGAGATGAGAATTACCTATAAAACAGAAAAAGTGGGGCATTCATTTTGCCCATTGTTGCCAACAGGCCTTCTAAGGTACAGATCTATCCATACCCACCTTGCTCAAGTCCCTGTTAGTCTCCTGTGTTTGTCCAGATGTTGGCTATGTCCTGTGCATGTCATTTTGAGGCCTTCCCCCACTGTCTCCCACTTCACTATTCAAATAATACCAAACTGCTTACACATCTTTAAATCACATCCTTCATCTCTCCATGCTTGGAAGAGCCATTCCTCCATTCTTCCCTTTCCACTTGCATGGTTCTCTCAAGACATCTCCTGAGTAAAGAGTCTGCCTGAATTCTTTGTTTTTGTTCTTGGTTTTTTGCGAGGAGGGAGGTTCATGGGGCTTGAACTCTGGCCTGGGCACTATCCCTGAGCTCTTTAGCTCAAGGCTACCATCCTATCCCTGGGCCTGGGTACTGTCCCTGAGCTCTTCAGCTCAAGGCTACCACCCTACCCTTTAGCCACAGCCCCACTTCCTGTTTTCTAGTGATTAATTGGAGTTAAGAGTCTCTCAGCTTTGTATTGCCCGGGCTGGCTTTGAGCTGCAGTCCTCAGATCTCAGCCTCCTGAGTAGCTAGAATTACAGACATGAGCCCTGTGCTCGGCGGGTCTGCCTGAATTCTTATAGCGTCTGTGCTCCTGAAGCTGTTTCTCTTTACCTTTTATTACTTGGCCATGTTATACTGAATCAGTTCCCCCCACTTTATTACTTTATTCATCTTCATACTCTAGCACCTTGCTGGAACACTTAGTAAATCAGTACTTCATAAATTTTTATTGAACAGAGCATAAATTGGCAGATTTATATGGCATTATTACTTCTTCCTCCAGAGGGTTCTGTTTTCCTTGATGCCTAAATGGTCTGATTTCATTCAGGCTAATGGTGGCATGACAGGGTAGGGTTCTTTGTTGGAAGTCTATATCTTGAGAGACAATGTAAACTCTAGTCATTAAGAGTATACTCTCTAGAATCATACAGATCTGGGCCCCAATTCAAATTGTGCCACTAAACTAGTTGTATGACCTTAGAGTGTAATGTCTATTTGTCTGTTTCTCCATAGAATGGTAATAGTACCATGTACTTGAAAGCAAAGTTGTAAGGTTGAAATGAGCAGTGCATTTAACATGCTTAATGCAAGGAGTGACAGGTATTTGGTGTTCAAGAAGAGGTAAGGGTCAGGAGGGTGGCCTGGTGGTAGACTGCTCCCTTAGTATACATGAAGCCCTGGGTTGGATTCCTTGGTACCACACTCTCAGAAAAGGCTGGAAGTAGCATTGTGGCTCCAGTGGTAGAGCACTAGTCTTGACCAAAAAGTGTCCAAGAACAGTGCCCAGGCCCTGAGTTCAAGGCCCAAGAGTAGCAAAAGGAAGAGGAGGAGGGGGGAATCATCTAGTGGGGCATATAATCCTGGTTACTTCAGGAGGCTGAGACCTGAGTATCACTGTTCAAAGCTAGACAGGGAAAGAAAGACCATGAGACTTTTTTTTTTAATTTTTGGCCAGTCCTGGGGCTTCAACTCAGGGCCTGAGCACTGTCCTTGGGCTTTCCCAAGGCTAGCATTCTACCACTTGAACCACAGCACCACTTCTGGCTTTTTCTATGTATGTGGTACCAAGGAATCAAACCTGGGTATTAGAGCATGCTAGGCAAGCACTCTACTACTAGGCCAAACTCCTGGCCAAGACCATGAGACTCTTATCTCCACTAAACTACTCAGGAAAAGCTAGAAGTGGCACTGTGGCTCAAGTGGTAGAGATAGCCTTGAGCACAAAGAGGCTTAGGGACAGTGCCCAGGCCTTGAGTTCAAGCCCCAGGACCAGGGGGCAGAAAAAATGAAGTCTAGGCCAGACCCTTTGAATACTAGGGAAACTTTAAGAACTCTTTATTATAGTCTTTTTTATATATTTTTTATTGTAATTAATATAAGGGTTACATGATATTTGCCATATAGAAGGTGCATTAATTCACATACATTGATACCCTTTCACATGTCTTGGTACCCTTTACCCTCCCCCCCACCGCTTTATTACAGTCTTTATCTTCAACGAAACCCACTATTTTTTACAATTGATATATACTGGTACACTAATAAAATTACACTTAAAATACTTTTTAAAGCTGGGCGTGGTGGCTCAGGCCTGTAATCCTAAGCTACTCAGGAGGCCAAGATTTGAGGTTTGCAGTTCAAAGCCAGCCCAAGTCTGTGAGACTCTTTATCTTCAATTAACCAACAGAAAACCAGAAGTGGCACTGTGGCTCAATGAATAGGGTGGTAGCCTTAAGCTGAAGAACTCAGGGAAATGCATGCCCAGGCCCAGAGTTCAAGCCCCACAACTAACAACAAAAAAAAAGAACTTTTTAAGCCATGTACCAATAGATCATGCCTGTAATCCTAGCTATTCAGAAGGGTGAGATCTCCAATAAACAACTCAGAAAAAGCTGAGAATATGGCTTAGTTGTATAGTGCTTGCCTAGCGTGCATAAAGCCCTAGGTTTGACTCCTCAGTACCACATAAACAGAAAAGGAAAGTGGAACTGCAGCATAAGTGGTAGAGCACTAACCTTGAACACAGAGAGACTCAGGGATAGAGCTCAGGCCCCGAGTTCAACTCCCATGACTGGAAAGAAAGAAAGAAAGAGAGAGAGAGAGTGAGGGAGGAGAAAGAAGGGGAGAGAAAGAGAGAGAGAAAGGGAGGGAGGGAGAGAGGGAAGAGGAAGGGAAGGAAAGAAGAAAGAAAGGAAAGGGCACAGTATCTATAACCCTAGGCTTGAGCACGAAGAGGCTCAGCGCCCAGGCCTTGAGTTCAAGCCCCAGGACCACCTTTCTGGTTTTGCTGTATTGTTTTTGACAGTTTCTGATATATTTAGTAACTCACATTCACACATTCATTCCACAGTTTTTGGCTGATATCACACCATGTGAGAAGCTGAATAGAAACTGATCGGGCTCGTGTGCATTCACTGGCAGTAGGCTACTGATCAGTCCAGTCCAGTAACTGATTCTAAAACTAGAAACTGTCTTCCTAATGACAACAATAACAAACTTTAAAATGAAGCACTTGCCACGTATCAAGACATTTTGATCCCCACAACTGTTCTATCACATAGTTAATATTTTTCAGATGGAAGGACAAAAGCTGCTCACTCAGGGTTGCAGAGCTGATGTGAGGAAAATGGGAGGATTTGAAAGACCTAAGGCATCAGGCTATCAGGCTTCCAAGCTCATGTTCCTAACCAATAACCAGTATGCCTGGCCATGCTCTCATCCTGGGAGTGGAAAGAATGGATCAGAATCTTTGTGGAGCCTTTTTTTTTGGCGGGGGTGGGGGGCAGTCATGGGGCTTTAACTCTGAGCCTGGGCACTGTTCCTGAGCTCTTCAACGCAAGCCTAGTGCTCTACCACTTTGAGCTACAGCACCACTTCCTGTTTTCTAGAGGTTAATTGGAGATGAGTCTCAGTTCCTTTTGTGCCCAGGCTGGCTTTGAACTGAGATCCTCAGATCTCAGCCTCCTGAGTAGCTAGGATTATAGGTGTGAGCCACCAGCACCCAGCTCTTTGTGGAGCTCTTTAAGATCAGAAGAAAGAGGACTTTGAAGAAAAAAAAGGCATCTAATATACCCACTCATTTTATAACAAAAATAGCAGATAGTGGGGCTGGAAGCATGGCCTAGTGGTAGAGTGCTTGCCTAGCATGCACAAATCCCTGGATTCGATTCCTCAGTACCAACAGAAAGGGCCACGTGGTAGAGTGGTAGAGCACTAGCCTTGAGAAAGCCCAAGGACAGTGCCCAGGCCCTGCATTCAAGCCCTAGGACTGGCAAAAAAGAAAAGGAAGAAAGAAAGAAGGAAGGAAGGAAGGAAGGAAGGAAGGAAGGAAGGAAGGAAGGAAGGAAAGAAGGAAAGAAAGAGCAGAAAGGGGGCCAGGAGTTTGGCCGAGTGGTAGAGTGCTTGCCTAGCATGCACGAAGACCCGGGTTCGATTCCTTGGTACCCCACATACATAGCAAAAAGCCGGAAGTGGTGCTAAGGCTCAAGTGGTAGAGCTCTAGCCTTGAGAAAGTCCAAGGACAGTGCTCAAGCCCTGAGCTCAAGCCCAGGACTGGCAAAAAAAAAAAAAAAAAAAGAGCAGAAAGTAGTTTGCTGATAGGGAGTTGAATATAAAGCAAGATAGAACATATAAGATTATAAAAGCTGAGAAACACTTGACTGTTCCCCTTCCACTGTTTTAAAGTTGGTATGGCTGCAGGAGAGGGAGCCAAAGCCACTATGACAGAATACCAGACATGATAAAGTATTCCTTATGGAAGTTTTGAATAAAAACAATATATCTTCTAGATGTTTTCATTCTCTTACATGACTAATTGGTCTCCAGGAGGCCATCCCTGTTCCCACAAGGCCACGCAGATGTTGCAGTCCCTGCCCCTCTCCCCCCCACACACACAAAACAGCTTTAGTTTAACATTTAACAGAAAGGAAGTATGTTCTTTATGGGGTAACTTTTGTGAGCATTGCGTATTGAATGTTGTCCCACATCTTTTAAGCAATAGCAAGACAACAAAAGCTACTTTTGCCTCACTCCTGTCCTCTTAAAAACACTCACCATTAGACCCTCTTAACTTTTGCTTGTATTTGTCATTTTATAGAAGAGGAAACTGGGGCCTAGGCCCTTCAAGTGATTTTTAAAAATATTTTTTTGAAGACATGCACATTACAGTGTCACAGTGAGGAAAAACTGGCAGTTTTACTCTGGATTAGCCTTGTGCCTGCCTCCCACTTAAAATGTAAAGAGGAATTGTCACAAAGTCATATTGAGAAATAATAGAAACCAGTGTGGTGACTGCCTTGCCTCTTCAGGAGAAAATGGGTGCGTGCCCACAGCACTCCAGTGCCCTCTGCTGGTAGGGAGGCTCCTTGACATCTGGAGTGCCTGGTACTCCCCACTTACACTTGCAAGTTCCATTCAGTGCACAGTAAAGTCACTGTATGAGAGAAGATGGACCCCTTGATGCACCACTGTTCCCAAACACACCTTTAAAAGAATCAACGAGGGGTGGAAGTTTAGCCTAGTGGTAGAGTGCTTGCCTAGCATTCATGAAGACCCGGGTTTGATTCCTCAGTTACCACATATATAGAAAAAGCCTGAAGTGGTGCTGTGCCTCAAGTGGAAGAGTTCTAGCCTGGAGAAAGTCCAAGAATAGTGCTCAGGCCCTGAGTTCAAGCCCAGGAGTGGCAAAAAAAAAGAATCCAAGACCCCTTATCAAATTATCCTAAGCCTATCACACTAGACCACCTGAGTTATAAATGCCACAGAAAGATTGACAGCATGGACATCTTGGCCAAGAAGCCAACATCTGCTTTAAAGCCAGACCTGGTGCTGCTTTCCCAGTACCTTTCCTCTGAAACCTCTCCAAAAGCCTGTGGCTCTTGCAAGGAAAATTTAGTGACTTCTCAGAAATATCTTTGTAGTGGAGATTCTGCATAGCCTAGTGAGCGTGTGACCTGGGTGTGCCTGCTGGATTGGTAGGAGCTGTTCACCTGGTGCACTGAAGTATACATAGCAGTAAGGTTTTTCTTATTTTTCTAGTTCCGATTTAACATCCAGCACTGGATAGCCTTGGGCCTAACCCCCACTCAAAAATAGAACTAAAAATAGAATTGTCACAAATAAGCCA
Organism: Megascapheus bottae; assembly: GCF_031878675.1. Taxonomy (NCBI): domain Eukaryota; kingdom Metazoa; phylum Chordata; class Mammalia; order Rodentia; family Geomyidae; genus Megascapheus; species Megascapheus bottae. The sequence goes on from NC_143514.1 coordinate 61,972,464, forward strand.
TCTGGAAAAATAATAGAAAACAGGGATGAAATGTACATGTGTGTAGATCTCTTTATCTGAAGGTGGTTATCTAGATGGAAATCCTCTCCAAAAATTTAAGGAAAGGAAAAAAAGACTTTTTAATCCTTTATGGGTGATTTTCAGAGTCCTTCGGTAGAGAAAATGGAACTAGAAAAAGAAAGCTAAATGTTTGGGGTGTGTGTAGTCCATTTATCTCCCCAGCAACCCTATAAGGTAGGTGCTATCATTGTCCTCATAATAGGAAACTAGAATTTAAAAAGTTGTTTGAATTTTACACAGCTGTTAAGCGGTAGAGTGAGATTCCAACCCATAAAGAATCCTCAGATTCTCATATCCAAGTGTATTTTTCCTGATCTGGTCTCCTCTTGACCTCTGCCTATCTTAACCCATAGGAGCTTTCTTTGAAGTTGTCCTACTATTACTTCTTTCTCTTACATGGAAGCCAGGCATCTGGATGTAAAATGTACATCTGAAGAGTAGGGAGGGCCCTGGTGGCTCACACCTGGAATCCTAGCTACTCAGAGTATGAGATCTAAGGATCATTGTATAAAACCAGCCCAGGCCGAAGTCTTTGTTCAATTAACCAGCAAAAATGCCAGACTTGAGGCATGGCTCAAGCAGTAGAATGCCTCCATGGATGAAAAAGCAAGTGAGAACATATTTATTTTTTTAAGTACAATGGAAACAAATATTGACATCATTTTCCTTTAATTCACATTTCAGGTTTTCTCTTTTTTTTTTCTTTTTTTTTTTTTTTGCCAGTCCCAGTCTTGAGCTCAGGGCCTGAGCACTGTCCTTGGACTTTCTCAAGGATAGAGCTCTACCACTTGAGCCTCAGCACCAATTCTGGTTTTTTTCTATGTATGTGGTACCGAGGAATCAAACCTGAGTCTTCGTGCATGCTAGGCAAGCCCTCTACCACTAGGCCAAACTCCTGGCCCCTGCATTTCAGGTTTTCTGATTTGAACATGTCCAACTATAGTCTAGCAAGGAAAAGTACACATTAACAAAAATTTCAAATTAAAACATGGAGATTAGGGGCCAGGAGTTTAGCCTAGTGGTAGACTGCTTGCCTAGCATGCACGAAGACCAGGGTTCGAATCCTTGGCACCACATACATAGAAAAAAGCCGGAAGTGGTGCTGAGGCTCAAGTGGTAGAGTTCTAGCTTTGAGAAAGTCCAAGGACAGTGCTCAGGCCCTGAGCTCAAGCCCAGACTGGCAAAAAAAAAAAAATGATTATTCTTCCTTAGAATTGTAGTGTTGTTAAAAGCCTTCAAAGGATCTGTGTGGCTTTTCTGTTTTGTGCTGGTCCTAGGGCTTTAACTCAGGGCCGAATACTGTCCTTGAGCTTTTGTGCACAAGGCTAGCACTCTAGCACTTGAGCCAAGCCCCACTTTCAGCTATTTTGGTGGTTAATTGAGTATAAGAGTCTCAACAGGCTTTCCTTCCTGGGCTGGCTTCCGGTTTTCTAGTGGTTAATTGGAGATAAGAATCTCACCTTTATTGCCCAGGCTGGCTTGAGCCTCCATCCTCAGATCTTAGCCTCCTGATTAGCCAGGATTACAGGTGTGAACCATCATGCCCGGCAAATGCTGGCTTCAAAGTTTGTATTCATCTGAGACATTAAATACAAATGCAAAAAAATGAAGTTTCATAAGACAGATAATTAGAATTAGTATTTGTAAAACCTCCATGAAAATAATGTATTCTTGCTTTATGAACTGATGTTTTCTTTTTATGTGCTTCATGTAGATGAATGGACAGAGGTGGACAGAAAACGAGGTATGCTATCTCTAGACTGCATGTATTCAGTCTGCATCCACAAGTAGTTCACCAAGTCCATTATCAGTGGGGCTGAAAGCAGGACCACTCTAAATATTTCTAAGTAGGCACACAGGCATGAATTGTTCTTAGCTGAGACATTAGGAAAACATTGGAATCTTACTTCAAAAAGACAAACCCATTACATAAGGTAAAACAAACTAACAAAAGGGCCACATTGCATCTAAGGAAACTTTCTCTTTCAGTTCTAAACTTTGCAGGGACAACTAGGGGGCAGCAGCTCCACTCTTAGGCAGGTGCTCCTATCTGGGAGCCCTAGAACTATCAAAGAATGGTATGTGCCATAGAACTGCTTCAACATGAGTGACCCTTACACACACACACACACCCTTCACCTTAGCACAGAGACATCTGTTGAGCAGTGGAGAACAATAGAAGCATGTGGCTGCATGACTGCCAGGATTGTGGGCAGAAAGCATGAGATCATGCATGCATGATAGCCTAATCTTGGTAAGGGTTCAGTTTACCTCTCACCTACAACTAGCAACAAACTTGAAAAGGTTATTGACTTCCCACAAAATAAAACAAAACAAAAAAAAGCCCTCCTCTTTTCTCAGTCTTTATATGTCACCTTTACCTTCCATCATTTGATACTTGAGGGTAGGTTGCATCTATCAATTGTCCTTTATATTTTAAATGGTCTCATCACACCAAATATGCTGGGCTGGGGTGATGACATACCTAACAGCACATACAGAATGAAACAGACACTATTTAATTCCAAATCCTCCATCTGTGTGACCTTGGATTTAAAATTAAGAGTCCATTTTCTTTCTTGATAAAATGAAGGTAACTATTTCAACTTGACGTTAAGAAAGTGCATGTAAAGGGCCGGGAGTTTGGCCTAGTGGTAAAGTGCTTGCCTAGCATGCACGAAGACCCGGGTTCGATTCCTTGGTACCACATACATAGAAAAACAGCTGGAAGTGGTGCTGAGGCTCAAGTGGTAGGGTGCTAAGCCTTGAGAAAGTCCAAGGACAGTGCTCAGGCCCTGAGCCCAAGCCCAGGACTGGCAAAAAAAAAAAAAAAAAAAAGTGCATGTAAAGTTCTGAGCCCATGGAACATGGGCAAGATTTAAAACATGGTTGACTATCCAGTTGCATTTCCTAACTTCTCTTTCTTAACCTTGGCTCCAAATTTCATGTTCCCATAAATGAGTGATTTTAGAGCATAAGTAATTGGTAAAAATTGGATTGCATTCATCAAGGTAATTATTTCATCAGATTAACGCCAAGAGAAGCCCAACTAAAGTATTTGATACTTGTATCTTGCAGCCATCTTTTTTTCTTTTTTTTATTTCAATGTACAAAGGGGTTACAGTTATATTCGCCAGAGAGAGGGTGCATTACTTCTTACATATTGATATCCCTTCTTACGTTTTTGTACCCATTTCCCTTCCCCACCCCCTCCCCGCAGCCATCTTTTTCTTTTCTTTTTTTTTTTTCCCAAGTCCTGGGGCTTGAACCCAGGGCTTGGGCACTGACCTTGGACACTTTTTGCTCAAGGCTAGCACTCTGCCACTGGAGCCACAGCACCACTTCTGGCTTTTTCTGAGTATGTGATACCAAGGAATTGAACCCAGGACTTTGTGCATGCTAGGCAAGCACTCTACCACTAGGCTACACACCTGGCCCCAACACAACCATCTCTTTTTTTTTTTAGGGGTGGGGGGATCATGGGGATTGAACTTTGACCTGCGACCTGTCCTTGAGCTCTTCAGCTCAAGGCTACCTTCCTACCCTTGAGCCACAGCCCCACTTCCCATTTTCTAGTGATTAATTGGAGATAAGAGTCTCACAGCTTTGTATTGCCTGGGCTAGCTTTGAACCTGGTTCTGAACTGTGATCCTCAGATCTCAGTCTCCTGACTAGCTACCTCTCCCAGCCACAACCATCTTTTGACACTTCTCTTGAGCAGTTTTTGACCCATCCCAAAATTTCAGGTGGCAGAATTTCAGGTATGAAACCTGAACTTTTCATACACACAACTGAATCCCTAGAGTTTAAGTTTAATATAAGCCTGCTATGTTGAGAGCCCAATAGTAACAAAGTTTCTGAGCTACCTGTGAAAAATCCTTTCCCTCCCCAACCTTAGCCTCTTCCTGATGAAACTGGTTCATGAAAAGGATGCAAAGCTCCTTTGAGTGCCAAGAATCTAAGATCCTTAAACTGCTAAGGTGTTATCTCCTTCCTCTGTGTGTCTATGCTATTTACCTCTGTACATAACAAGCCTGCCTCAGCCCAGCACTACGTGAACCAATGGTGAGAAGAAAATGTGTTAACCTGGTTCTCCACACTGTCTGAAAAATCAAATGTGAAATAGGATCCCTGGGTATAAAACGTGCATTTTCTCTTTGGTGGGATGTATACACACCGCTCCACCATCTTCCGTTCCCAGCAGGTGAACCTTTTTTCAGGTCTGGTATGGGAGCCATAGCAATAGAAAGCTTCTTCACTTCCCAGGAGAAAGGCTGTTGCTTTTTGCTTTGCTATGAAGCTAACAATCACCTTGGGACTTTTTTTTTCCTTTCAAACCAATTTATATGGGGCTAAGCTATTTTTCTTAGAGCCCTGGTAAAGGTTTCAAGACCCTAGAGAAATGATTCAGCTCTTGGTCTATGGAAAATTCTTCCCATTCTCCTCTCTGAGGACATGTGTGGCCTTTCAGTTGCACCTGTTTCTTTGAAAATTCCACATTTTATATCTAAGGCTATGGTTTAAAAAGAAAAAAAGAATGATTTAATGAAAACCCACTTTATTATAGGTCATTGCTTGTTTTGGTCAAGGATAAAGGCCAGGCTTCAGGCAAACCCAGAAAAGGTCTTGTGTGTCTACACTGTCCTCATGGGGAGAGTGTTAGTTCACTGTAAAGATGAATGTAGGTGGAAACTGTCCGTTGGGAAGATGCCCATGTTGGCAGTGGATCTAGTTCTTCCTCACTGAATCTCCAATAGGACGGAATCTAGAGGAACAAGATGGAGTCTAGAGGAAATGGGTCAAGGACAAGTTCCGCTCTTCTGTAAGGTATCACCTTCAGTTCTTTGGGCTAGAAGGGGGAAAGTGTACCTCTTCCCTCTCTCTGAAGCAATACCTTTTAAGATTTAAGTACAAGTCCTCAGCTTTCCTATTCCCCGTAAAGATTTAAAAGGCTTGCCTCTCTGGACACCAGTTGCTCATGCCTATAATCCTAGCAACTCAGAAGGCTAAAAACTATAGGATCACAGTTTAAGGCCAAGGTTATTATCAAAATACCATCACAGTGGGTGCTGGAGACTGACATCCTTAATCCTATCTACTCAGGAGGCTGAGATCTGAGGATCCCAGTTCAAAGCCAGGGCAGGTAAGAAAGTCCCTGAGACTCTTCTAATTAAGTAAGAAAATTGGGAGTGGAGCGATGGGTCAACGTGGTAGAGCATAAGCCTTAAGCAAAACAGCTCAGAAACAGTGCCCAGGCACTTAGTTCAAACCCCACAATAAACAAGGACTAGAAGCCATGAACTAGAGGCTCACATCCATAATTCTAGCTACACAGGAGGCTGAGATCTGAAACCAAGGTTAAAAACCATCCTGGGCTCACATTCTTCAAGAGACTTATCTCCAGTTAACCAGCAAAAGAGCTAGAACGGGACACATGGCTCAAGTGGTAAAGTGCTAACATGAATGAAAAAGCTGAGTAAGAACATGACCCCTGTCTGGGTCCAGGCCCCAGTACCAACACACATACACACACACAAGCTGGACTGCAGCATGGCTTAAGTGGCAGAGTTCCAGCAAAGCAAGCAAGCCAACCATGTGCAAGGCCCTGAGTTTCAAATGCTGTCAAATGCTGGTGCCAGCAAGAAAAGAAATAATAAGGCTGTTGCTGAGCCTTCAGCACGTCTGTTGATGTTACTTATAGAGAGTGCCTTCCTACTCTATATTGCCTTTACTCCCTAAAGATACATGGCCACAGGCGATTACCTGGTATGTCCTTGGAATTCAGCAAGGGGAGGAGTTTAGGTCTTTCAGGAATAGTCACTTGTGTTTCTTTAATAGCTGATTTTATATGTAACGTATTTTTTTTCAAATTTTAATTAGTATATATCATCTTTAGGCCAGAACAAGCAGATTAATTAAGAACAATTTAACCAGGCGCTAATGGCTCACACTTGTAATCCTACTCAGGAGGCTGAGATCTGAGGATTACATTTCAAAGCTAGTTTGAGCACACAAATCCTTGCAAAATGCCTCACATGAAGCTGTGGCTCATGTGTTAAGAGTACCAGCCTTCCACTCTGGAAAGCAGTGTGGAGGTTTCTTAAAGAACTGAAAATTGACCTTCCCTATGATCCGCCATATGGCTCTGGGCATCTATCCTGAACATCATAACCCAAGATATGATAAGGACACCTGCTCAGCTATGTTTATCTCTGCACTATTCACAATAGCCAGGCAATGGAAACAACCCAGATGCCCTACTGCAGATGAATGGATACAGAAAATGTGATATATATATATATATATATATATATATATATATATATACACAATGAAACGCTATATAGCCAACAGACAAGATGAAATAATGGCATTTGCAGGGAAGTGGATGAATCTACAGCAAATAATGTTGAGTGACACAAGTCAAGACCAAAGGAACAAAAGGCACATGATAATATGTGGCTATTAGATCCAAACAGTACAAGAGCAAGGACTCAAAAGTTGTATACCCAATGCTATGGACATGGTATTGGAAGTATACCCAATGCTATGGACATGGTATTGGAAATATAAACACAACTACATAGCCATAAAAACTTGGGGCTAGGACCGGGAGTTTGGCCTAGTGGTAGAGTGCTTGCCTAGCATGCACGAAGACCAGGGTTCGATTCCTCAGTACCACATACTTAGAAAAAAGCCAGAAGCGGTGCTGTGGCTCAAGTGGTAGAGTGCTAGCCTTGAGAAAGTCCAAGGACAATGCTCAAGCCCTGAGCTCAAGCCCAGGACTGGCAAAAAAAAAAAAAAAAAAAAAAACTTGGGGCTAGAAAGTTTGGCCTAGTGGTAGAGTGCTTGCCTAGCATGCACGAAGACCTGGGTTCGATTCCTCCATACCACATACGTAGCAAAAAGCCAGAAGTGGTGCTGTGGCTCAAGTGGCAGAGCCCTAGCCTTGAAGAAATCCAGGGACAGTGCTCAGGCCCTGAGCCCAAGCCCAGGACTGGCAAAAAAAAACAAAAACAAAAACAAAAACTTATGACTATATAGACATAATGTTTTATTACATAGATTATTATGTATCTATGACATACAAACCCTCAGCCTAATTTTGATTATGTTCTAAAATCTAAGTGCCAGTGATTGTATATAGAGATTCCCTTCTTGAATACCTGTTTGTTAAACACGTCATTTGAAATATGGTATAAAAATCAATGTTAATAAATTCTTTAATAAAAAAAAGTTAAATCTTAAAAAAAAAAAGAGTACCAGCCTTGAGCTAAACAGGAGTGTGAGACACTAACTTCAGGCCCTAGTACCAATAATATATACATACACAAGAATCAGGCTCACGCCTGTAATCCTACCTACTCAGAAGGCTGAGATCTGAGGATTGAAGTTCAAAGCCAGCCTGGGCATGAAAGTCTGAGAGACTCTTATCTTCAAATAACCACCTGAAAAACGGAAGTGGTGCTGTGACTCAAGTGGTAGGGTAGTAGCCTTGAGCTGAAGAGCTCAGGGACAGCCCAGACCCAGAGTTCAAGCCCCACGACAAAAAAAAAAAAAAGACTCATTTAAAGCCTATTTCTCATATCAGAGGGTTAAACTGGCCCTTTACTAGTGATAATTTAGTACAAAATATCTAAGTGAATAAAGACCTAAAATTATATGCATGCTGGTTTTTATACTACTAATTTATTCACACCAGGAAGAAATTTTCATTAAACAGCAATATGACACATTACTACAGTGTAAAATCAACACTATAGATCAAATGTAGAAACTTAGACATCCTAAAATAGTACTATCTGAAACATGTCTCATTAAAACATTAAAAATGTTTTAGTTTCTAACCAGTAGGTAGCTATGACTGCTTTCATAAAATGTTTCTCCAAAAAGTCAGTTATCATTTGTCCTATTTTTATGAAAGTTAATATTAAGTAAAAATGTGAAAGTTTTGTTGTTGTTTTGTTTTGTGGGTCATAAGGCTTGAACTTGGCCTGGGCGCTGTCCTTGAGCTCTTCAGCTCAAAGCTACCGTCCTACCCCTGGGCCTAGGCATTGTCCCTGAACTCTTCAGCTCAAGGCTCTACTCTTGAGTCAAGCCCCACTTCCTGTTTTCTACAGTTTAATTGGAGATAAGAGTCTCAGGACCTTTTGTGCCTGGGGTGGCTTTGAGCCTTGATTCTTAGATCTCAACCTGCTGAGTAGCTAGGATTATAGGTATGAGCTACTGTGCCCAATGGAGGTTTGCTTTTAAAAAAAAAAAAAAAAAAAAAAGTGTGCACAGGAGCTAGAAGTTTGGCCTAGTGGTAGAGTGCTTGCCTAGCATGCACAAAGACCTGGGTTCGATTCCTCAGAACCACATACATAGAAAAAAAAGCCAGAAATGGTGCTGTGTCTCAAGTAGTAGAGTTCTAGCCTTGAGAAAGCCCAAGGACAGTGCCCAGGCCCTGAGTTCAAGGCCCAAGACTGACAAAAAAAAAATGTGTGCTGTTTCTCATTTTAAGGAAATGCCCTAATCTAAAATGCTTCTAGCAATCTTTAAAAAAAAATCAATGTATGAATGAGTCAAGGAAGATGTTTGTGGAACTGGTCTGAGTATCTGAAGTACAGCCTTCTTGGACATTGTTAGCATGGATATTTGCCTGAAATTCTGTCACAAAACACTCAAATTCTGCTCCCTAATGGGACCTTCTTCTGCTTTGTCCCCAGGGAGCCAATATCACCAGGCACATAGCATCCCAACTCCATGCCCAGCTCCCCAATTCATACCCAGAGAGCATTTCTCACCAAGGCTTCCTCCTCCTCTATCTTCCTCATTCAGCTAGATTCTCTCTTGTCTCTACAGTTCTGAATGACATCATTTCGACAATGTTCAATAGAAAGTTTATGGACGAATTGTTCAAACCCCAAGAGCTCTACTCCAAGAAGGCCCTGAGGACTGTTTACGACCGCCTAGCTCATGCTTCCATTATGAGACTGAACCAGGCCAGCATGGATAAGGTGAGCAGATAGCCACTCAGCTTAGCTGCATTTCTTGTACCTTTCTGGATGGTCCTAGGCTGGGATCTGTAAATTGACCTAAGCAATGAGATCTTGCAAGAAACTAATACTTGTAAATCTTGGCTATAGTTGAGTTTTCAGGTTGGGAAGAACCTTGAAGAAGTCATCTTCATCAACCCATTGTAGCTTATGTCATCCCACCTGCCCAAAGAGAATCCTGCTTTTCATGCCAGCATTTATGAGCCAGGGAACATATTCACTCAGTTCCCAAAACTTCAATTTGAGGAGTAACAGAGAAGGAGGTGGGAGGAGAAGAAAGGGTAGTTGGAGAAGGGAGAATATAATCCAAGCATGATGTACACATGTATGGAAATGTCACCATGAAACCTATTAATATCTACAATGAATATGCATTAAAAAATTGTAATCTTGGAGCCTGGAGTTTGGCCTAGTGGTAGAGGGCTTGCCTAGCATGCACGAAGACCGGGTTCAATTCCTTGGTACCACATACATAGAAAAACGCCAGAAGTGGTGCTGAGGCTCAGGTGGTAGAGCTCTAGCCTTGAGAAAGTCCAAGGACAGTGCTCAGGCCCTGAGCACAAGTCCAGGACTGGCAAAAAAAAAAAAAAAAATGTAATCTTGGGCCAGGAGTTTGGCCTAGTGGTAGAGTGCTTCCCTAGCATGCACGAAGACCCAGGTTCAATTCCTCTGTATCACATACATAGAAAAAAAAGCCAGAAGTACTGAGGCTCAAGTGGTAGAGCTCTGGCCTTGAGAAAGTCCAAGGACATTGCTCAGGCCCTGAGCTCAAGCCCAGGACTGGCAAAAAAAAAAAAAGTAATCTTAAAAAAAAAAAAAAAAAAAACTTTGCCAAGTATTGGTGGTTCACACCTGCAATCCTAGCTACTCTGGAGGCTGAGATCTGAGGATCACAGTTCAAAGCAAACCTGGGCAGAAGAATCTCCATGAGAACCCTATCTCCAATTAATCATTCAAAAACTGGAAGTGGTAGCCGAGCACAATGGCTTATGCTTATAATCCTAGCTACTCAGGAAGCTGAGATCTGGAGATTGCAGTTCAAAGCCAACCCAGAAGTGATGCTATGGCTCAATTGATAGAGTGTTCGTCTTGAGCAAAAGAAGGTCAGTAACAGTAGCCAGACCCAAAGTTCAAGCCCCAGGACTGGCAATAGATGTTAAAAATCAATAGTTACGGGCCAGGAGTTTGGCCTAGTGGTAGAATGCTTGCCTAGCATGCAAGAAGACTTAGGTTCAATTCCTGTCTTTGGGCCTTGAGAAAGCCCAAGGACAGTTCTCAGGCCCTGAGCTCCAGGACTGGCAAACAAAACAAAACATAACAAAAATCAACAGTTACTCATTCCTGGCACCTAGAAGCCTCAGGGAACTAGACTGTTTTTAACTGGGCTTGCTTACCTCCTGCCATTTTCCTTTGGAAAGTTGATGATCTCCCTGACTCCATTTTCTCACCTAATATCAAGGCAGCCCCTTTCTCAACCTGCCCAGAAAGCTAGAAGGCATTTTGTACTCTGTATCATGACTGGCCACAGACCTGACCTATCATAGAGCCCCTGACCTGTCATGGAGCTAAGAGTAGCAAAGGAAAGGAACATACAATTCACATGTGCCAACTAACCAACACATCAAAATCAAGCCCACTGGCAGAAACCTAGAGGTACTGACAACAGATTTGAAGATTGAAGGCCAGATCATTTTGTTCTTCCCCCTTGCCTGGGGGTTGGAGATTGAATCTGGAGCCTCACATACACTAGGCAAGCAGTCTACCATGCACCTACACCCCCATCCCAAAGATCCAGAAATCCTAGTTTTCTCCCGTTGTGGCTTTTTTACTAACAGCATGCCCTTCCTCTCAGATATGATTACCTGAACTGTGTGATTATCAGTAAATGCTTGGCTGAATCATTGTTGGCTTTTTTTTTGGGGGGGGTGGGTCATGGGGCTTGAAATGGGCTTAGGCACTGTCCCTGAGCTATTCAGTTCAAGGCTACTGCCCTACCAGTGGGCCTGGGTGTTGTCCCTGATCTCTTTAACTCAAGGCTACCACCCTACCCTTCAGCCACAGCCCCACTTCCCATTTTCTAGAATCTAATTGCAGATAAGAGTCTCAGGTCCTTTTGTGCCCAGGCTGGCTTTGAACCTCAATCCTCAGATCTCAGCCTCCAGAGTAGCTAGGATTACAGGCGAGAGCCACCATACTGGCCTGACATCTTTTGTGATTCCACTTACTTTGTTTGTGTGGGGGGTGGGGTTAACAGCTCTACGACCTGATGACCATGGCTTTCAAATACCAAGTATTGCTGTGTCCCCGTCCCAAGGATGTGCTGCTGGTCACTTTCAATCATTTAGATGCCATCAAGGGATTCATCCAAGACTCCCCAACAATCCTGCATCAAGTGGACGAGACTTTACAGCAGCTGACAGAAGTAAGTGTATCACCAGTTTATTGCCTCTCAGTCCCAACACCTATTCCCATAGCACTGTAAGAGCAGATGGGGTTGCTGGGCACCGGTAGCTCACACCTGTATCCTAGCTATTCAGGAGGCTGAGATCTGAGGATATCGGTTCAAAACCAGCCTGGGCACTGAGACACTGACCTTAATCATCAAGTGGTAGAGCCCTAAGCCTTGAGCTTAAAGAGCTCAGGGACAGCATCCAGGCCCAAAGTTCAAGCCTCATGATTGACCAAAAAAAAAAAAAAAAAGCAGGTAGGTTCTCCCAGAAAATTCTAAAGCCCACACAATAGGCATTCTCAGGCCCTCAGCTGCTATCTTCATAGAATGGAGAGATATAAAGCATCTCCTTTTTCTTCTAACTTTGCTAAATCTTGAGGAACAGATTCTCTAGGTCTGTGGAGAATAGGAGCCCCGCACACTATAGCATAGCAAGGTCTGATAAAGGGAGAGGATGCATGCTGGCAATCCCTCTTCTGCTCCTCCTTGCTGGTCTAGTCTGGCCCTCATCCCTGAGCATCCAGACCCTGCCTGTTCATATTGCTCTCTCCCTGGAAAAGTTAAGTGTTTTGTTTTTTTTGTTTTTCTGGCTTGACTTTGGCAGACATACGGGGCTCTCTCTGCTGGGGAATTCCAGCTGATCCGACAGACACTCCTCATCTTCTTCCAAGACTTACATATACGGGTAAGTGAGCAGGCAACTAAGCCCCATCTGTCCCCAGCAGCTGCTGACCTGGGGACACAGAGGTCATCAGGTAGACAAGGCTGAGATTTTGCCTAGGTGGTAATGTCTGGCATGGTTTGAATCCATGATGACAAGCACTCAGGTAAGACATCTCAGCAGTTTTTAAACTACAGGAGACAATGATAGCACCAACCCTTCACCATTACATTATGTAGTTCTTTGAAATATGTTGTCTCTTTCTTCTGCCAAAGAAATGTGATTTTATGTGGCAGGCTAATCTTAATCCCAAACCTTTTCTTGACTTCCCCAGCATCAGACACTTGTCAGGAAGCCTCCCTCCCACCCATAAGACTCTCGCCCTCCCTGATTGTTCAAGCTACATACATCTGCCTTCCTAACCTCTTCCATCTCAATGCCTCTTGTTCCTATCCTCATCCCCCTACCTATCTCCAAGCCTTCCTCCTCCTGCCTCTATCTTGCCTCTGCTCTCAAGAGATCTCTTTCCTCCCTGCTTTGGTTACCATCCTCTATGCCTGTGACATCTGACTCTAACCCCTACTATATCCTTACCTCCCTGCCCCAAACCCCCAGACACAGCTCCACCTGCTTGCTGACACCCACCAGGGCCTCCACCTCCTTGGCTGTGTCTACTCTAATCTCCACAAATCAAGTAGTGCCAGACTTCCTTGTTTCTTCCCCCCACTCACTTGGCTCAGAATCAGTGTCATGTTTTTATTCCCCTTCCCTGATCTTCATCCAATTGCTTCTGAGGCATATAGAGCCTCCTTCTACAGCCACACCCTCCCCTCCATTCCTGCTGCCTCCAGCCTAACTACAGTTCAAATACTTCTCTCTCTTTTGTCTTTCCTGTTCTTTTTTTTTTCTTTCTTGTGCTACCAGAGTTTGAACTCAGGGTCTCACATTTACTAGGCTTGCTTGCTTCTACTACTTAAGCCATGACTCAAGCCTGGATTTTTGCTGGCTGTTTGGGAGATTCTCATACTTTTTTGTCTGTGCTGGCTTTGAACCATGATCCTCCAGATCTCAGCCTCCTGAGAAGCTAGGGTTATAGCCACCAGCACCTGGATGGCTGGTTTATTTGTTTGTTTGTTTGCAAAGGCTCAGGCTACACATAGCCCTCCATCACTGGGCAATAGCCCCAGCCTTGGTTTTTTTTGCCCACTATGCCCCAAAATTAACCTCTTTTTTCCTGCCATGACTAGACAATTCTACACCTTATTAAAAATATATTTCAGAGCTTCTGAATTCAAGCCTGTCTCTCTTAGACAAGACTCTTGTCCTATCTAATAACTTAACAGACAACCATGGGAAAGATGGTAGAATTGTGCAAAATAACCAAGGTTTTGCAGTTAGAAATTCATTGTGTTCAAATCCAAACATATGGCTGTGATTTGGGGCAAATTTCTTCTCTTTAGTCAATTCCTTACCTGAAAAAAAAATGGAAATTACAGGGCCAGGAATATGGCCTAATGGTAGAGTGCTTGCCTAGCATGCACAAAGCCCTAGGTTCGATTCCTCAGTACCACAAACACAGGAAAAGCAAAAAGTGGTATTGTGGCTCAAGTGGTAGAGCACTAGACTTGACAAAGCTCAGGAACAGTGCCTACATGCTGAGTTCAAGCCCCAGGACTGGCAAAAAAAAAATTAATTAAGATCTCTAACAGTCGTGAATTAAAATTTTCAAAAGCATAAATAACATTAAGTTTCGCAACAAATCTAAAACTCAATGTTAAAATACTGAAAATTCCACAACATATGGATTATAGTAATATAAAAAAACATATTGATTTCTTATTCTGAGAAGATAAAATGTATTAGCCAGATGCGGTGGCTCACGCTTGTAGTTCTAGCTACTCTGGAGGCTGAGCTCTGAGGATCAAGATTCAAAGCCATGCTGGGGACAAAAGGACCTGAGACTCTTATCTCTAGAAAATGGGAAGTGGGGCTTGGCTCAAGGGTAGGGTGGTAGCCTTGAGCTGAAGAGTTCAGGACAGCGCCCAGGCCCAGTTCAAGCCCTATGATTATTATTATTATTATTATTATTATTATTACTAGCCTAATTACAATTCTACATCAAAATCATTATAATGTTTTAAGCTACAAGATGCATTTAGCTTTAATTTCTAAGGGGACAGGCAATGACACATCCAAACATTTTTAAGAGAAATAGAAATCATATATCTGGACAATAACCTGCCAATGATCTTTAACATCTGGAACATTTTCCCTGTTTTATCTTTATTGGTTTTTCTGCTGAGCTGCAGTTTGTGATTGCTTATAATACACATTTTTCTCCAAATAATCTTGATAGTTTTTAGATTTGTTAGCAAAACCATAGAATCAAGAAAACACAGCTCTGCTCTAATAACTCCTTGCTTCTTTAACTAAAGCAAATATAAAATTAACTAGGCCAAATATCAAATCTCTCTGTGATATTTCCAAAGAATATGAAATATCCTTAAGATGGCCAAAGTTCTGAGACTTGTACACTGGGACTTAGAGACTGTACTGAGACCAATTCCACTTGAAATCCTCAGCAAAGTCCTAAGAGTTGCCTCCTAAAATCAAGGCTCCTCAGGCCACTCATCTTCTCCCATTCCCCATCATTCCTTTTCATATACACCACTCCAGCACAAACTTTCCTCCTGCTTTTTTCATTGAGAAAACACCTTCACAGAATGTTCCCTATTCCTTCACTCCATTAGCTAGCCTACATCAAAATATTTCATCTCTGGAAAACTAAGTTTAGTGACTGCTAACTACTTGCCATGCACTAGTTTGAATATTTGAGATGCATGAATGAATGAGAACAAGTTGCTCCTTTGAGGAGGTTCTATGCTAGAAGGAAAATGCAAAAGGAAAGATATGACCATGTTCTGTGCTAATAACTTGTAGGCAAATGGCAATATTCAGTAAAATTATAAAGGACAGATAAGATGGGTTGCTACGTTAGACCAGCACTACCTAACACGACTCTCTGTGATGATGGAAATGCTCTGTGCCTGGCCTGTCCAGTACAATAAGCAATTGCCACACATGACTTTTTTTTTTTTTTTTTTTTTTTTGCCAGTCCTGGGCTTGAGCTCAGGGCCTGAGCACTGTCCTTGGGTTTTTTTCTCAAGGCTAGAACTCTGCCACTTGAGCCTCAGCACCACTTCCGGCTTTTTTTCTATGTATGTGGTACCGAGGAATCGAACCCGGGTCTTCGTGCATGCTAGGCAAGCACTCAACCACTAGGCCAAACTCCCGGCCCCACATGACTTTTTTTTGGGGGGTGGGGGAAGGGTTCGGATTTTTTGCTCATAGCTAGCACTCTACCACTTTAATCACAACTTTAGTTCTAGCTTTTTGCTGATTACCTGGAGATAAGACTTTCTCAGGTTTGTCTGCCTACACTGGCTACAAACCATGATCCTCAAGTCTCAGACTCCTAAGTAGCTAGAATTATAGACATGAGCCCCCAGCACCTGACTACATATGATTATTGAGCACTTGGAATATATGGCCAAGAAACTGAGTTTTAAATATTAATTTGGGGGCCAGGAATTTGGTCTAGTGGTGGAGTGCTTGCCTAGCATGCACGAAGACCGAGGTTCAATTCCTCTGTACCACATATATAGAAAAAGCCAGAAGTGGTGCTATGGCTCAAGTGGTAGAGGCTCTAGCCTGAGAAAGCCCAAGGACAGGGCTCAGGCTGTGAGCACTAGCAAAAAAAAATTGCTAATTTGTGCTTTGTATCGCACATCTTCAAATGATAGAATCAAGGACAGCCCTTCTGAGAGTATGACTAACAAAAATCTCAGAGAAGTGCATCTAAGATGAAGATACAGCAATTAATCACTAGAAAATGGAAAATGGGAGTGTGGCTTAAGGGGTAGGGCAGCAGCCTTCAGCTGAATAGTTCAGGGACAGTGCCCAGGCCCAGAGTTCAAGTCCCATGACCCACAAAAAAAAAAAAAAGATACTAATGTCTTTTAAGGTCATTTACATTTTAGACATGAACAATATGGGACAAGGTAGGAGGAAGATAGCATTTAGAAAACTGTTACAGATATCTAGGTCAAAAGCCAGAGAGCTTGGCAGTAGAGTTAGAGAGAAGTACTTACAGTCAGAAGATTCTCCCTTCAGGGCAATGTCAAAAGAGACCTATTGGGAAATTGAATTAAAAGTACCTACTGTTTTGGGGGGCTTTTTATCTCAGCAACTAGTAATACCTTTTATTGAGTTCAGGAAGAAATGACATATACTTAAGATACAAAAAGTAAAGATCTATTTAACTTGGTTTACCTATAAGCCATCCAAATGGAAGTATCAAATAGCTAAATAGGCAACTCAGAGATTCAGTGGGAATCATCAGCATGAGCAGAAGTCTGCTGACCTTTGGGAGAAGCTGATCATCCTCCTTGACTTGTAGATCAGGACCCAGACAGAGACTGAGCTACATGGAAGCTGTGAGAAGCAGGGTCAAGCATTCTGCCCTCACTTTCAGACCAGTCTTCTAACACCTTGAGAAGACAGCAAGGGAAACTATCAACCATGACCCTGTCCAAAGCCAGGTCTATGTTCATCATGCACAAGTGTTTATTGAGTACCTAATCCCCGACCACACTTTCTCCATTGCCAGCAGTATCCTTCCGTGTCCCTGAGAAAGATTACTGCTCATGGAGATACCCCATCCAGCATGTGGCCCCAGCAGAGCAACCTTCATTTTCTCTCTATATAGAAACCCACTAGAAAACAAGGTAAATGCAACAGAGGCTTACCAGTGTTCATTCTGAGATAGGAGAATATAAAGACAGGGCATAGAGTAGAGTGTGGCCATTTATACCTAAGAGCACACGTTTGGTTCCCACCTATAATTCTACCTACTAATCTAAGAGACAAATATTAAGAGATTCTTATTTCCAATTAAGCAGCAAAAAGCTGGAAGCTGAAGTGTGGCTCAAGTGGTGGAACACCCAAAAAAAAAAAAAGGCTAAGTAAGAGGAAGCCCTGAATTGAAGCCCAGCACCCGCACACACACACACACACACACACACACACACACACACACACACAAAAGTTTTCATTAGACCCCATGAGAAGCCAGGGGGAAAACTGTCTGGTATGGAAAGAGATGTCTGAATATGGGGAACACAGGATGCAGGAAAGTATC
Organism: Megascapheus bottae; assembly: GCF_031878675.1. Classification (NCBI taxonomy): domain Eukaryota; kingdom Metazoa; phylum Chordata; class Mammalia; order Rodentia; family Geomyidae; genus Megascapheus; species Megascapheus bottae. Next base: position 61,989,872 of record NC_143514.1, read on the forward strand.
TGCAGAGACATGATCTGGCATTCAGCAGGGAGCTGTGAAAGATTTGAAGCAGGACATGGTTAGATCAGTGTTCAAAAGGGTCTCTTAAGCAATAGAATAGAGAGTGAACTAAAAGCAGATAAGAAGACAGGCAGAGACCAGTTCTGGCAGAGATGATGAAGCGTGCAATAGGGCTGTAGGAATTAGGAGAAAAGGTTAGAGGCTGATACAAATGAATTCTCATTAGACTAATGAATTCTCATTAGACTAATGAATTCTCATTGGACTGACAGGGCTTGGCAATTGAAGACACAGGTTGCTCAAAGTGCAGACTTGATTGTCTGGTAGTAATATCCACTGAGAACTGGGCTCCCTAGAGCAGGAGCTGGTTGAAGAAGACAAAGATGAGCCTGGGTGAATTCACTATGTATTGTGGTCACAACAAGTGGACATGTCTAATGGGCAACAGGAAAGATGGGACGGGTGCCTAGGGGAAGAGGCTAAGTGTAGCTTGAAATGTGTGAGCTACCAGTACAAGGTGAGCACTGGAAATGGGAGTAGATGAGGCTACCTGGGAAAAGAAAGGCTTGAGAGAGAGGGGAAAGGCACAGTAAAAGCTATGACTGACACCAGCAGAAGAATTAGACAAGCCCAAATGTTCCTGTCCAAGTATAGGGCAGACTCTCAAACATATGACCTAAATCTGTACATTTCAGAGTTCCCATACTCCATCTTATTAGAGTTAGGCAAGCAAAGGGTGGGGTATATATGCATATATATATATATATATATTCCCACTTTCCTTACAACATTTCTTTGTCCATTTTATTGAACTAGCATCCCTTTGATTACAAAATGTCCCCCAGCCTATACTCAAGCTTACCAGTGAATTCATGTACATGTTATATAACCTATCCAAGTTTTTCATGTCATGTTTGGTTCATATATCCAAGTAGACTGTGCGGGAAGGGATTGTGTGCTGCTGGGTATTGAACTCAGAACCTTACATATACTAAACAAGCACTTCACCACTGAGCCTACAGTTCCAACCCTTCAAGCAGACTATGTTAAGAGCATCAACCACCATTTATTGAGCATTTTACTATGTGCCCACTCTAGTTTTTCTTTCTCTCTTGATGCTAGAGATCAAACCCGGGGCCACATGTATTCTAGATAAGACTCTGCCACATGTATTCTAGGTAAGACTCTAAGATACACTCCTAGGCTCTGATTTTATGCATTATCTGATTTGTCAGATTGACTTAATAGGCATTATTATTATTATTACTAAATGTATGGAAAGGAAAATTGATGCAGGCTGGTTGTGGTGGCTCATGCTTGTAATTCTATTTAGGAGGCTGAGATAGCTACTCAGAAAGCTGAGATCTGAGAATCAATTCAAAGCCTGCCTGGGCAAGAAAATCTGTGAGACTCTTATCTCCGATAACAAGCAGTAAGCCAAAAGGGGAGTTGTGGCTCAAAGTGGTAGAGTACTAGACAGAGTTAAAGAGCTCAGAGATAAATCCTACCTACTCAGGAGGCTGAGATATGAGGATCAAGGTTCAAAGCCAGCCCTGGCACAAAAGGACCTGAGACTCTTATCTCCAATTAACCTCTACAAAACAGGAGGTGGGGCTTGGCTCAAGGGTTGGGTGGTAGCCTTGAGCTGAAAAGCTCAGGGACAACACTCAGACCCAGAGGTAGGGTGGGAGCCTTGAGCTGAAGAGCGCCCAGGTAGAGATCAAGACCCATGACCCACAAAAAAAAAAAAAAAGCTCAGGGACCAAGCCCTATGACTGACAAAGGCATTTTTAAAAATTGTAGACTTTTAGAATTGGAAAAATTTTTAGATTTTCTCTGTATTTTACAGATGAGGAAGTTAAGACTCAGACTACTTAAATGTTACAGTTTCTTTGTGTGCATCTGTCTATCTGTCTGTGTACACACAGGCCAGTCCTGGGGCAAGGGCCTGGATGCTGTCACTAACCCTGACACTTGAGACCACAGCTCCACTTCCAGATTTTTGGTGATAAGTTGGACATAAGAGTCTCATGGATTTTCCTGCCCAGGATGGCTTTGAACCTCAATCCTCAGATCGTAGCTCTTGAGTAGCTAGGATTACAGGTGTGAGCCACTGGTGCCTGGCTAAGTGCTATAATTTCTATTGCACTGGCCAAAAGCTTACTACCAAATAGACAAACCAGGGAATAGCAATGACTTTACTGTGTTATTAATAATATAAGGTACTGATGCTCTCTAGATCCACACTTCTCACCAGGCCAGCATAGAATTAAGAGCTCAAAATCCAGAGTCAGAAATACTAAAGTGAAGCTTGAAGTGGCACTATGGCTCAAGGGATAGGGCTGTAGCCTTGAGCTGAAGAGCTCAGGGACAGTGCCCAGGCCCAGAGTTCAAGCCCCATGTCCAACAAAGAAAAAAGAAAAAAAGGAAAGAAAGAAAGAAAGAAAGAAAGTTAACAGGGGAGCAAAGAGTGGGTGTGGGATTTAGACTCAGCCTCGGTTTTGAATTACAGCCCTGGGTCTTGTTTTTCCTGTTGGACAATTCACCTTATCCTGAACCTCAGCCACCACATCTTTAAAATAGGGATATACTACTTGCCTTAAAAGTCTACTTATGAAATTCAGATGTAATCTTATTTATAAAAACCATTGGAGGAAGGGAAAAGGGGACAAAAAGATGAGAAGGAGTATCAATATGCAAGAAGTAATGCACCTACTACTTAATGAATATAACTGTAACCCCTCTTTACATTATCCAGACAATTAAAAAAATTGTAACTACATATCAGTTTTGATGTGTTCTTGTTTGTATTACAAACTCACTGAGCAATATTCTCAGACCATTACATGCTTTTCATTTTTAGAATATTTATATCCATGAAATATTCCCAGAAAAAAATGATACTCAGCATATTTTTTCCAGGTATCCACATTTTTAAAGGACAAGGTTCAGAATTCTAATGGGCGTTTTGTGTTGCCAGTATCTGGGCCTGTTCCCTGGGGAACTCAAGTTCCTGGACTCATCAGGTGAGTTTTCCACAGTAATTGCCCATCAGTGCTGAGGGGCCAGGAAAACAAAATTGGGGCCACTATGTAGAACAGCACCATGGAGCCACTTAGGCTGTGCTCACTTATCCTTTAATCAGGAAAGCTCAGCTATTGTGGTTAGGATCTGAGCCCAGCTTTGCCACCTAGTAGAGGATTTTGAAGCAAGCCACCAGTTCCCCAGGATTCATTTAAATGTTAAATGATTTTGTGGGAATAAAAGATAAATAAGTACTCCAAAATGCTTGCACAGTCTCAGCATCAGTGGCTTACAGCTGTAATCCTAGTTACTCAGGAAGCTGAGATCTGAGGATTGCTGTTTGAAGCCAGCCCAGGCAGGAAAATATGAGACTCTTATCTCCAATTAACTACCAAAAAGCCAGAAGTGAAGCTATAGTTCTAGTTTTAGAATGCCAGCCTTGGGAAAAATGACTAAGAAACATGACCAAGCCAATACCAGCAATAAATCAACTTTTTTCTTTGGTCAAGGGGCATGAACTCTGTGCCTGGGCACTGTTCCTGAGCTTTTCAGCTCAAGGCTACTGCCCTACCCCTTGAGCCACAGGGCCACTTCCCATTTTCTAGTGGTTAAATGGAGGTAAGATCCTCATGTTCTTTAGTTCTTCAGTGCTAGTATCTGGGTTGGCTTTGAACCATGATCCTCAGATCTCAGCCTCCTGAGTAGCTAGGATTACAGGCATGAGCCACCATCCCTCAAGGTTTGTGCTCTACCACTTGGGCCACAGCACCACTTCTGGCTTTTCTATCGAACCCAGGTCTATTGTGCGTACTAGGCAAGCACTCTACCACTACTAGGTCAAACTCTCGGCCCCAAGGCTGTTTTTTAGAGTATTTTATTAGTTTCTATAATCACATCCCTGTAGATAAGACCATACACACACACACACACACACACACACACACACACACACACACACACACACACACACACACACACACACATATATATATATATTGCCAGTCCTGAGCTTAAGCCCAGGGCCTGAGCACTGTCCTTGGATTTTTCTCAAGGCTAGAGCTCTACCACTTGAGCCTCAGCACCACTTCTGGCTTTTTCTAAGTATGTGGTACCAAGGAATTGAACCTGGGTCTTCGTGCATGCTAGGCAAGCACTCTACCACTAGGCCAAATTCCCAGCCCCAAGACCTTATATATTTAATACAGAGCATTTACTCCTATACAAATGAAAAAAAAAATTAAGTTTAACGTTTCTAGGCCAATATGGCTATTAGTTTCTGTTCAATGCCAATTTAACACAGTAAACTAAAATATTATTTTCCAAAGTTGATAGCCTAGCTAAAGCTTCCAAAAATTCAAATTATATAGATGTGTATTTATTTATTTATATTTTCATTAGAAAGACCGATAATAGGGCCAGGAGTGGGGGCCAATGGTAGAGTGCTTGTCTAGCCTGCACAAAACCCTAGGTTTGATTCCTTGGTACCACATACATGAAAAAAGCTGGAAATGGTGCTGTGGCTCAAGTGGTAGAGCACTAGCTTTGAGAATGCCCAAGAATAGTGCTCAGGCCCCTCAGTTCAAGCCCCAGGACTGGCAAAAAAAAAAAGAAAAAGAAAGAAAAAAGTACATGCATACCCTTTTTGTCCTATCATGTACAAAGAATGAAGACACTTAGAGAATATTTCATCATGCTTTACTTTATACTATAGAATGTTCAACAACAAAGGTGAAGAAGTCAAGAAGATAGAATTCAAGCATGGTGGAAACTATGTCCATGCATCTAAAGAAGGTTCTTTTGAACTTCATGGAGACCGAGTCTTAAAACTTGGAACGAACATGTAAGCAAATTCCCGTGACTGAATGAACTCAAGTGCAAGGAAAACCATTTCATTTTAAAAAGAGACTTTTGTCCGGTGCGGTGGCTCATGCCTGTAATCCTAGCTACTCAGGAGGCTGAGATCTGAGGATCGCAGTTCAAAGCCATCCAGGGCACTAAAGACTATGAGACTCTTATCTCCAGTTAATCACTAAAAAAGAGAAAGTGGGGCTGTGTTTCAAGAGGTAGGGTGGTAGCCTTGAGCTGAAGAGCTCAGGGATAGCCCTCAGGCCCAGAGTTCAAGCCTGACTGAAAAAGAGAGAGAGAAGAGAGAGAGAGAGAGAGAGGGAGGAAGAGAGAGAGAGAGAGAGAGAGAGAGAGAGAGAGAGAGAGAGAGAGAGAGAGAGAGAGAGGGAGGAAGAGAGAGAGAGAGAGAGAGTGTTCTGGCTGACAATTAGGAGTTAGGTTCACCAGATAAAATGTATACACAGCCCCAAAGGGCACCCAAGAACTCCAAACATAACTCACTCAAGAGGCTGACATGTTCATTTTAAGTACCCATGGATGAGAAGTAGCCAAAGCCTCTGTTCAATGGAAATCTCTCGAAACTCAGAAACCCACAGCCTTTATGTCCTCTCAGAGATGTATGTTCTCTTTTCTGGAGGGGAAAGTGGGGCGGGGAGGGGGAGGAGGGGACATTTCCACACAGTTTCCCCAGAGATTTGTCTTTGGAAAGAAGTAAATGAATGGCCAGGTGCCATGGCTCACACCAGTAACCTTAGCTTCTCAGGAGGCTGAAATTTGAGGATTGTGGTCCATAGCCAGCCTGGGCACTAAAGTCCATGGGACTCTTATCTCCAATTAACCATCAGAAAACTGGAAGTGACGCTGTGACTCAAGGGGATAGGGCAGTAGCCTTGAGTTAAAGAGCTCAGGGATAGCACCCAGGCCCAGAGTTTAAAAAAAAAAAGTGTATGAATGGCTGACATTCAGTTGTATTTTGTACTCATAGTACCTTTCTAGAGGCTATTAAGTGTTTCAAAATAAACTTATGAACTATATTTATAAGTTAGAAGTCAGTGAAAAGAGGCTGGATAATGTAACTGTTTTCTGTCAACCCTAGGTACAGCATGCATCGGCCTGTGGAGACCCATATGTCTGGATCATCAAAGAACTTAAACTCAGAGACACAAGTGAGCTTCTGCTGCCCTCCTTTACCCTCCCCACACCCCTCTAGATACAAACATCTGCCTGGGAAGGAGAGCTAGCCAGCACTGCCCTCATTGTTTGCAATCTTCTCCATTCTCCATTCAGCCTTACAAGTACACAGGTTTTTAATTGTAGCTTTTCATAGAGCTTCCAGGATCTGACTAATTAGGTAATTTTAGGCTTTGTTCACCACCATTAATTAAACAGGAACCACACACTAGGACATGGGAAACAGTATTGCACCAATGTCATTGGGTCCATAGTTGTTGAATCCAGCACTTAATTGTGTGCTGATAATTAAAATGTACATTGTTAATACTTTCCCGTGTAGCCCAAAGTGTTAGCTAAATTCAAAATTGAATTTTGTTCATCTTTATACATGCTCAGTAACTAGCTATAAGTGAGCTATATAGGATGAATCATGGGATATCCAGTTATTAAGCAAACATTTCTCAAATACTTCAGTGAGCTTGGACACAAGGATACAACACTGGCATAGATGTGGTCCTATTCTGAAGGGGTTTGTAGCACCACAGAACAGACAGAGTTGGAAATGTCATGGTAGTGAGATACAGGACAAGCTCACTGAGTATTCTATGCCAGAATAATGTATGCTCTGTCCAGTGGATGGGAGGCACAGGTCAAGAAGGACCAAAAAGGTTTCTCAGAGGAGGTGACATGGAAGTGGGGCTCTAGAGGGGAAAATGAGCATGCTGACAAGGTGACAGGGTGAGTGAAGGCACAAGGAATAAAAGAACACTGTCTCTGGGGGAAGCAGGAGGCAGCTTCATAACTGAGGCAAGTAGCATTAGAGCCTAATTAGGGAAAGTCTCTAAACAACTTGGTTTGGGTTTGTTATTTATTTATTTATTTATGGTGGATCATATGGCTTGAACTCTGAAGCTTGGGCAATGTCCCTGAGTTCTTCATTTCTGTCCCTGAGCTCTTCAGCTCAAGGCCACCACTCTACCCTTGAGCCAAGCCCCACTTCCCTTTTTCTTGAGGTTAATTGGAGATAAGAGTCACAGGTCTTTTTTGTGCCAGGCTCGCTCTGAACCTTTATCCTTAGATCTCAGCCTCCTGAGTAGCTAGGATTACAGGCGTGAGCCACCTGCTTTGGTTTATTCTTTATACAAGGTGCAAAAAGTTCACTTTAAGCAAGGAAGTAATGAAAGAATAGCTGCATTATACCCAAGTGGTGGCAATGGATTAGCAAGAACTGGATGTCAAGTGGGAAGGAAAGGCAAAGGCTGAACATGTAGGAGAGAATGGTCTACACAGTGCATTTCTGAATGTTGCCACAAGAGGGCAATGTGGGAACTCCTCCAAAAGGGTGCCCTTGGACCTAGAGAGGCCTGGACGGCTTCCAAAGCTGAGATAACTGGATTGAAGCAGCAGAATTCTTCACTCCTCAGTGAAGGAAGGTACTCTTAGGAGAACTATGGGTCCCTAGAGCTTTCCACTCATCTTGAAAGTATGAGCGTCTCTAGTTTCCTTCCTTCTAGATCTCCTCTGTTGCTGACATAGGTTATTTTACTTTTGGTTAAGCCTGCTTTCTACACTTTGGTTAGGCCCAAAAATAATTTAAAGTTATTGTTTGAATCATTTTGTGGCACCTCTCTGGGTCTCCAGGGCCTAAGCAGGAAATGTGATCACCTTTGTGTGGCTATAAATCATGCAATTGTTTCTACAGGAAAGCATTGCTCCAAACCCTCTTGCTAAAGAAGAACTAAACTTCTTGGCCAGGCTATTAGGAGGAATGGAAATTAAGAAGCCCAGTGGTCCTGAATCAGGATTCCGGTTGAACCTCTTTACTACTGATGAAGAAGAGGAGTATGTTTCAAGCCTGTTCTCTAAAAACAATCTTTTTTAGAAAACCTAAGCATGGCCTCGTGGTAGAGTGCTTGCCTAGCATACATGAAGCCCTAGGTTTGACACACACAAAAAGCCAGCAGTGGTGCTATGGCTCAAGTAGAAGAGCCCTAGCCTTGAGAAAGCTCAAGGACAGTGACCAGGCCCTGAGTTCAAGTCCCAGGACTGGCAAAAAGAAAAAAAAAGAATACCTAAGTGACTAATCCCTATAAACTCTTATTTCTCAGGAGTCTGAGATCTGAGGATCATGGTTCAAAGGTAGCCTAAGCAGTAAAGTTCATGAGACTCATTGCCAATTAACCAGCAAAAAGCTGGAAGTAGAGCTGTGGCTCAAGTGGTAGAACACTAGCTTTGAGCACAAACATTCAGAGTTCAAGCCCCAGGTCTATTATACACACACTCCTAAAAGTAATAAGAACAAAACATAACAATGCCACAAATGCATGGACTGGTGTGGCTCCAGTGGTAGAGTGGCAATAAGAACAAGAAAGCTGATCCAGAGATGAGTTCCTCACTACTCAGGAAGCTGAGATCTGAGGATCATTGTTTGGAGCAGAAAAATTTGAGAGCTTCTTATTTCCAGTTAACCAGCAGAAAAAAAAACAGAGCTGGAAGTGTAATTCAAATGGTGGAGTACCAGCTGTGAGCAAAAAAGCTGAATGACAGTGAGAGGCCCGGTACCAACACACACATACACACATACACACACACACATACACACACACACACACACACACACACACACACACGACAAACTAAAGAATATACATACAAAAAAAAGAATATACATACATATGTAAAGATTGCAAATGAAATAAATTCAGTGACCTTAAGAATGTGACAGGATTGAATGGATTTAAGCTCCTGGAGTGTTCAAAAAGAGTTTTAATGGCTGACTCACTCCTCACTCCAGTAATCATAGCTACTCTGCAGACTGAGATCTGAGGATCTTCATTCAAAGCCATTCTGGTCACTACAAAGCCATGAGACTCTTTTTTTTGTTTGTTTGTTTGTTTTTCTTTTTGTTTTTTGCCAGTCCTGGGCTTGAGCTCAGGGCCTGAGCACTGTCCTTGGACTTTTTCAAGGCTAGAGCTCTACCACTTGAGCCTCAGCACCACTTCCGGCTTTTTTCTATGTATGTGGTACCGAGGAATCGAACCCGGGTCTTCATGCATGCTAGACAAGCACTTTAACCACTAGGCCAAACTCCCGGCCCCAGCCATGAGACTCTTATCTCCAATTAATCTCTAGAAAATGGGGAGTGGAGCTGTGGCTCAAAGGTAGGGCGGTAGCCTTGAGCTGAAGAGCTCAGGGACAATGCCCAGGCCCGAATTTGAACCCCATGATCCCCACCCCAGTCCCCCCAAAAAGAGTTCTAATGTTCTACTTAGTACAACATAGCCAGAACAAAAAGTATTTGAATCCAAAATGATCATGCAAACAGACTTATCTGTTTGTTACTGAAACCAAATGAGATCTGGGAATGTAGCTCAGTAGCATAGCTCTTGACTACCATGTACTACCATGCAAGACCCTGGGGCTGATCCCCAGCACCACTAAATAAACAGATAAACAGCCTGCTGCAGGTAGCTCATACCTGTAATCCTAGCTACTCAGGAGGCTAAGATCTGAGGCTCATGGTTCAAAGCCAGCCCAGGCAGGAAAGCCAGTGATACTCTTACCTCCAATACCACTTGAAAATCAGAAGTGGAGCTGTAGCTTAAGCAAAAAAATCTCATGGACAAAGCCCATGCCCTGAATTGAAGCCCCGTGACCACCACCAGCAACAACAAAAAGAAAAGAAAATGCAGAGAAAAATTGAGACTTGATGTCTTTGAGACTAGATAGCCCTATCCAACATCAGTGATCCCCACCAACCAAATATTGGAGGTGGAGTTTGCCTTCATTGAAGTAACTTTTTCATGTATTTATTTGTGGCAAGAACTATATTTAATGCAGAGAAAACAAGTAGTCTAAGACTTAAAGCCTGTCATCAGGATATATATACTTCAGTGGAGATAGGGTGGAAAGGCAAAAGGAAAGAAAGATAGGACCAGGAATATTGTTGCCAAGTTATCAAAAGGTAGTTTGCCATGCTAGCCAGGAGAAAACCCTAACCTGGACCTGTTTCTCATCCAGACATGCGGCACTGTCTAGACCAGAAGAGTTAACCTATGAAGTCATCAACATACAAGCTACACAGGTATGTACAGGGGATTTCAAAGGGTCCAATCTTATTTCCCTCAACCTTGGCCTGCAAAGACTTCCTCCTTTTCTAATGGAATAGAACTACAGTCCATTATCTGACAAACAGGTAAGCAACTGAAATGTATACCTGTGGTAGGACAAAAATTAAACACGAGCCAGGCACCAGTGGCTTATGCCTTTAATCCTAACTCTTCAGAAGGCTAAGACAGGCTCTTGTTTCCAAACCGCCTGGGCAGAAAAACCTGAGAGTCTCTCATCTCTAGTTTACAAGCAAAAAAAATCTGCCCAAGTAGTAGAACCCCATCTATAAGCAAAAAATCTAAGAGAGCAGCAGTACCAACACACACACACACACACACTAAATACCTACTGGCCCAAAAGGCAACCTGCTAACACATCCTCTTCTCTCTTGCTTCTCTAAAAGGACCAACAACAGAAGGAAGAGCTGGCACGGATTATGGGAGAATTTGAGATCCCCGAGCAGCCAAAGCAGAGCACTAACAAGGGAGATGACTTGCTTGCTATGATGGACGAGTTATAGTTGTACTGACCAGACACAGCCTCCTCCCTCCCCAGAAAAGCTGCTTGAAGGGAACCTCTGGGAAAGGAAGGCCCAGAGTCTCCACTGATTGAGGCTGGTACCTGTGAGTCCCTAATTATGTCATAAACTGCAAGGCTCACTCAGAAAACCACCTCTCCTGAAGAAACATGTATACGGATTTTCAGCAAAATATATCCTGGCTGTTAAACCAGACCTTTCCCGTTTATTCCTGATTATATGGTGACTGTAAAACATCCTTGGCTAGAGGTTGAGTTTGAGTTAGTAAGAAGCTACTGCCATGATCATTTCCATGTTTAACCACATCAGCTCTCCCATAAGGACATGCATCTCACAGATGCCTGTAAGCCATAACAGAACATCAAATATAGATAGGTATTATGGCACATATCATAATCCCTGCACTCAGGAGGCTTGGGTAGGAAGATTGTGATTTCAAGCCCAGTCTGGACTTTACAGTGAGACCCTATTTTAAAAAAAAAAATCAAGAACTTCTGCGATGGCATAGTGTCTCACGCCTGTAATCCTAGCTACTCAGGAGGCTGAGATCTGAGGATCATGGTTCAAAGCCAACCCTGGGCACAAAAGGACCTGAGACTCTTATCTCCAATTAATCAATAGAAAACTGGAAGTGGGGCTTGGCTCAAGGGTACCCTTGAGCTGAAAAGCTCAGGGACAGTGCCCATGCCCAGGAGATAGGGCAGTAGCCATGAGCTGAAGAGCTCAGGGACAGTGCACAGGCAGAGTTCAAGCCCCATGACCCACAAAAAAAAAAAAAAAAAAATTCTGAGATGTAGCCAGGCTTTAGTGGCTCATATTTACTGTCCTAATTACTCAGAAGGATGAAATATGAGGATCTTAGTTTAAGGCCATCTCAGCAGAAAAGTCCATGAGACTTTTTATCTCTAACCAGCAAAAAACCAGAAGTAGAGCCGTGATTCAAGTGATAGAGCACAAACATTGAGTGAAAAGGCCAAGGGAGAAGTCCTGAATTGAAGACCCAGTACTGGTATGCAAGTACACACACACACACACACACACACACCCCAATCTGAAATGTGTTCTGCTGGGTTATGTAAGTACACACACACACACACACACACACACACACACACACACACACACACCAATCTGAAATGTGTTCTGCTGGGTTATGTAAGTACACACACACACACACACACACACACACACACACACACCCCAATCTGAAATGTGTTCTGCTGGGTCTGGAGTTTGGCCTACTGGTAGAGTGCTTACCTAGCATGCCCGAAGACCCAGGTCAATTCCTTGGTACCACATACATAGGAAAAAACTGGAAATGGTGATGCAATGGCTCAAGTGGCAGAACTGTAGCCCTGAGAAAGCCCAAGCACAGTGCTCAGACCCTGAATTCAATCCCCATGACTGGCCAAAAAAAAAAAAAGTTCTACCTTATAGGTGAGTTTGTAATCAAAGGGAATGGTAGTTGCCTCAATCAGGGTACAGTTGGATGACACTCTCCACCAGGTATACTTTTTTTGTGTGTGTGTATGTGCAGTCATGGGGCTTGAACTCAGAGCCTGAACGCTATCCCCGAGCTCTTGTTCAAGGATAGTCCTCTACCACTGTAAGCTATAGCATCACTTCTGGTTTTCTGGTGGTTAATTGGAGATAAGGATCTCACAGACTTACTTACTAAGGCTGGCTTTGAACTGCGATTGTCAGATCTCAGCCTCTTGAAAAGCTAGGATTACAGGTGTGAGCCACCAGCACCTGGCTTTTCTCAGAATATTCTTCATTTGGAGCCAGGAATTTGGCCTACTGATAGAGTGCTTGCCAAGCATTCATGAAAACCCAGGTCTGATTCCTCGGTACCACATACACAGAAAAGGCCAGAAATGGTGCTGTGACTCAAGCATTAGTGCTCTAGCCTTGAGAAAACCCAAGGACAGTGCTTAGGCCCTGAGTTCAAGACCTGGGACTGCCAAAAAAAATATTATTTATGATTCCTGGCAGAACAAAGCCAGGACATGAAAAAACACCTTCAGCTAGTCGGACATACAGAGGTCTGTACTTCTTTGAACCTCTCTCCATTCATCTGTATATAAACACTTATCCTAATTGAAGATTTTCACCAAGGGGATATTGTTTTCCAGCATCATAAAGCCTCCTTACCACAGAGTTTGCCTCTGCCACTTAGGCAGCTTGCCTTCTAAAGACATCAGCCTGATATGCTAGGACATCTGTCTGCTATGCTTCTCCCTCAGTCACCAAGCTTGGCCTTACTTAGGGGACATAGGAGGCACATGTGGTATGCTACTTTTCCTCAAATGTACCAGTTTCGTTCCTTAGAGAACCATGTGAAATACCCCATGCCCAGAGCAGTCTCTAGCATCTCAGGAAGGAGGAGCAGCCCACAAGCAAAGGTCCCTTCCCAGACCAAGTAAACAAGAGGCTTAGGGCCAGCCACCATCCCAGAGGTCAGGGTCCACTCAAGTTCTTTAGAAGGATTGTCTAAGAAGGTCAAGGATAGTAGAGAAACTCACCTGAGCAGGTCATTGCTCAGCTGAGTTCTAGAATGTAAGAGCAGAGAAGTTGCTTCTAAGCTGGCCCAGGACATAGACTTTGGTTAAGTCATCAGCTAAACTAAAATGGCTTCCCAGCCAAGAAAGTTATACTTGCTAGGCACTGGCAACTCACACCTGTAGCCTAGCTACTCAGGAAACTGAGATCCAAGGATCATAGTTTTTTGAAGCCAGATCAAGCAAGAAAGTATGAGACACTTTAGCTCCAATTAATCACTAAAAAATCTGGAAGCAGAGCTGTGGCTCAAATGACAGAGTGCTCAAAAGAGGCTCAAAAAGGGGCCAGGAGTTTGGCCTAGTGGTTAAAGTGCTTGCCTAGCATGCATGAAGACCCGGGTTCGATTCCTCGGTACCACTTATAGAAAAAAAGCCAGAAGTGGTGCTGAGGCTCAAGTGGTAGAGTTCTAGCCTTAGGAAAGTCAGTCCAAGGACAGTGCTCAGGCCCTGAGCTCAATCCCAGGACTGGCAAAAAAAAAAAAAAAAAAGTTTAAAAAAAAAAAAAAGAGGCTCAAGAACAGTGCCTAGGCTTTGAGTTCAAGCCTCAGGACTGGCACAAAATATTAAAGTTACACTGTCTTGTCTATAATGACACTCCTCTCCCCCCAAAACATTCCTTGTGTGTGAAGTTTGCCTTCTGTTTAGTGTCAGAAGCAATCTGGCCTCCAGCTGAGAGCCCAACTGGGTGACAGGTGAAGGGGAAAGTTCTGTCCTGTTCTTACTCTGGCTCTCTCCACATTGTCACAAATGCGAACTTCACTGTGGCACAGAGTAGGTCCTACGGCCTTGGAGGTAGGCCATAAGTTACCTAGAAGCAGCAGCCTCCTCTCTCCTATCCCATGTTGCCGTCTTGGTAAATAGACAAGATACAAATCTCTACTGAGGCAGCTCTGTGATGAGGCAATCTAAGAGGTTCATGTCTCTAGACTTGGACAAATAGTAAGAAAAACAAGTTTATTTGCATGGTGGCACAAAGCATTCAGAAAAGGCAGTGAAGCTGGGAGGAGATAGAAAAAAAAAAAAAGATGGGGGCTGGATATGTGGATCAGTGGTAGAGTACCTGCTAAGCATGTATGACTTCTGAGTTTAGTTTCTAGCACAGAAAGGTAGGAGGGAAGGAAGGAAGCAAGAAAGGAAGGGAGGAAGGAAAGATAATTTTGCCTAAAATGTGGACTATCCATATTCATTTATAATCAGGCCCAAGATCTCATATAACACTTCAGGGAAAGGTGAAGACACTGTGCTGTGCTACCATTCCTGCCCTAAATCCCCCACTGAGTCTGTTTAGGGTACATCCACTCTCTTCTATCTCCTCTACAACCTCTTTCCATCTAAGCTGCACACAGTTCTCACACACTCTTATTCTTAAGAGGCCCTACAGGGCATGTGAGGCAACTGTGAAAAAAACCAAGGAGACACTCATGGCTCCCAGGAGAAAGCAGTCATTTAAAAATAAATGGGTGAAAGAGTTAGAAAAAGAGAGGCAAAACTGTTTATCTGCCAATTCTAAGAAGAAAGGGAAAGCCATTCCATGTGGTCCACAGATGTAATCTCCCCTCCCCCACCCCCCAGTCCTTGGAGTTTGAACTCAGGGACTGAGCACTGTCCCCGAGCTTCTTTTTGCTCAAGGCTAATATTCTACTACTTGAGCCACAGCTCCACTTCTGGCTTTTTCTGTTTATGTGGTACTGAGGAATTGAACCCAGGTCTTTGTGCATGCTAGGCATGCACTCTACCACTAGGCCAAACTCCTGGCCCTGAAGAAGTAATCACTTTTAAAGATGTAACTCAGGTTACGTTTGGTGGTTCATACCTGTAATCCTCACTACTCAGGATGCTGAGATTTGAGCATCAAAGTTCAAAGCCAGGGAAGGGAAGTCTATAAGACTTTTTCCAGAAAACTGAAAATGGATCTGTGGCTCAAAATGGTAAAGCACTATTCTTAAGCAAAAAGAGCTCAGGGACAATGCCAGAACCCGAGTTCAAGCCCCATAAGCAACAACAACAAGAACAAAACATGGAAACTGGAAAATTATTAGTTTAAGGCCATCCTGGACTATATGGTGCGATTTAAACATTTTGATAAAACTCACTTTTTTTTCTTAGATGTAAATCCCAGGAGGAAAGAAACAGACTTCTGCATAACAACCAGATACCCAGCTGTGTGTGGATCATATGTCACAAGTCTACTTTGAGCCATCTGCGTTGTCACTCTGGTTGACACACTGTCCAAGTCATCAGAGACCATAAAAAAACAGAAATGGAAAGTTTAGACTATACATGTGATCATCATAACAGCTAACTGGAAAGATCCCAACGAAGAGCTGAACATTAATATAATCTTTTTTCTTTCTTTCTTTCTTTTTGTGGGTCATGGGACTTGAACTCTGGGCCTGGATGCTGTCTCTGAGTTCTTCAACTCAAGGCTACCGCCCTACCCTTTGAGCCACAGAGCCACTTCCAGTCTTCTGGTGGTTAATCAGAGATAAGAGTCTCACGGACTTTAGTGGTGGGGCTGGCTTTGAAAGGCAATCCTCAGATCTCAGCCTCCTGAGTAGCTAGGAATACAGGCGTGAGCTCCAGCACCCAGCTTAATGAAAATTTTTATTAAAATGTGTCAAAAAAAGGTCGGGCACAGTGGCACATAACTAACACTCAGGAGGCAAAGGCAGGCAAATTGGGATTTTCTTTTATTTTTATTTATTTATTTTTTTGCTGGTCCTAGGGCTTGGATTCAGGGCCTGGGCACTATCCTTGGATACTTTTTGCTCAAAGCTAATGCTCTGTCACTTAAGCCACAGCACCACTTCCACCTTTTTCTGTGTATGTGGTACCAAGAAATCGAACCCAGGGCTTCATGCATGCTAAGCAAACACTCTATCACACTCCTGGCCCCACAAGTTGGGATTTTTTGAGAGGAGCCTAGGTTATAGAGCAAGACTTTGTCTCAAACAAATAAAAAATAGAGTATGAAGAAACTTTTAAAAGTCAAGGTAATACAAGATAGAACAGATTTCCATAAGAAAAAACTAGAAGCAGCTTTGTGCTGGTGAATCGTGCCTGTAATCCTTACTACCGAAGAGGCTGAGACTTGGAAGATCCTGGTGTTAACCCTTTAGAAAAGCCCATTTCCAATTTAATCAGCAAAAATACTAGACTGGAAATGTGGTTCATATGATAGAGTACCACCTGTAAGAAAGCAGAGAAAAGCCGGGTGCGGTGGTTCACACGTGTAACCCTAGCTGCTGGGGAAGCTGAGATCTAAGGATCATGGTTCAAAGCCAGCTCGAGAACAAAAAGACCTGAGTCTCTTATCTCCAATTAACCTCTAGAAAAAGAAAAGTGGAGCTTGGCTCAAGGGTAGGATGGTAGCCTTGAGCTGAAGAGCTCAGGGACAACACCCAGGCCCAGGGGTAGGGCCGTAGCCTTGAACTGAAGAGCTAAGGGACAGTGCCCAGGCCAAGTTCAAGGCCCATGACCCACAAGAAAAAATAAAAAGAAAGCTGAGAGACAGCATGAGGCCTTGAGTCCAACCCACATATCAGAACACATACACAAACACAATGAACTAGAAGTAGTTTCCCAAAACATCCTTACCATGAATAGCTAGTTACTGGAGTCAGACAGAGGTCAGGAGCTCTGATAAGACCTTGTAGTGGAGACTTGGGCATAGTTAAGTGGAAGCAGGTGACCTGGGCAGGTCACTCTTTTAGGATTCTGTGACAGTCCTCTAGCAATTGGAAATGGAACCATGCGGAGCTCATCAAAAAGGAAGCAGAAAAACTCAGGTCTCCTGTAATGAATTCAGTGTAAGTGGATCTCATACTAGTCAAAAACCTGAAACCAATGCTCACAAAATTTAAAATTATCTTGAGAAGGCTTATAAGGTAACTCAATGAGTTGTCATAAAAACTGGAGAATCCTCAAACAACGAAGCGGGAACCCAGGAAGAGTGAGCAATGGCAAAGGACATCACATCAGGGTGACACCAGGAAAAGAGCCAAACCTGTTGGGTTGTATCACTTGCTTCAGATTTAAAGTTTGATAATACCAGGTTCAAGTCGCAAACTCAAATGACAGCTGATGAAGATCAAAGGAAATATCTGGACTTTAATAATCTTATCTGGGAAGCAGAGCCGCACCTCACATTAAAATTCACAGAATGTCAGTTTTTCCCTACATGCTTAAGGGGCGTTTTTTCCTCAACAACCCACATGAGTCAGATAGTTTCTTCATAGACCCTACTGAGGCTGTAGAAGTCATTAAGGCTTCAAAATCTAGCCCTTTACAAGTAGGCCCCTCCCCAGCATGAGCCCTCTTTAAGTTTGAAAAAGAGATCAAGGGAGGCAGCTGTGAAAACTCCCTACTGACCCAACATCCCTCCCTCTCTACTTGCTGAGAGTCTGAGACACAAATGGAGGACTTCTCTTCTGGACCTGCCCTCTGATTTCTCTTCCAGTGGTGAACTTATGGGATTAGTCTCTTTAAATCTGTCAGAGAAGTACCAGTCACCAGTGGCTCACACTTGTAATCCTAGCTACTCAGGAGGCTGAGATCTGAGGATTGCAATTTGAAGCCAACTGGGGCAGGAAAGTCTGTGAGACACTCATTTCCAATTAACCACCAAAAAGCCTGAAAAAAGAGCTGTGACTCAAGTGGCAGAACACTAGCCTTGAGCAAGAAAGCTCAGAGATTGTACCCAGGCCCCAAGTTCAAACCTTAGGACTAACATGCACATACATGCATGTGCATACATACATACACACACACACACACACACAATTCCAAAACAAAATGCCTGTTTAATATAAGACCTGTTAATGTCAATCATAACAAGACACCTGGGAGATTTTTGTTTTATTTTGTCTTAAGGCAGGCTATGTAGCCTAGGATGGCCTGGAAATGGATATCCTTCTAAATCTTTCTCCTGGGATTACAGTTTGTGCATCACCACCCAATTTCTGGTTGTTTTGGCTGGAATGAAGGAAATTCAGTCTCACACAGAAACTAGTTGGAACAAAGATCCTACTAGGGGAGGCTTCCCTTGAGAGGAAGGGAAGAGAATACTAATTTGTGTGGAAGAGAAAGACAATTTTATTTTTAGGCTGAGACCAGCTGTGGTCGCTGGCAGCATGGCAAGGGTCCTGGGTAAGATGGAAAAGTCTATGAATCAGATTATTAAGTGGGTCTGTGAGTGGGACATGTGATCCCAGCACTAGGAAGGCTGAAGAAAACCTCAAGTTTAAGGTCAGCCTGGGCTACAACGGCAAGGCCCTGTCAGCAAACAAAAGCCACCTCTGTGTTACCACTCAAAACAAGTCTGGGACAGATTATCTTTGGTTTTCCTAGTGGGGACACTGAAGCTAAGAGGAACACACGTAGCTTCTCCAAGGCTCTACAGACTGATCTTCTCTGTGGAAGGCGATCATTGGCACTTCTGGATGAGAAACACGAGGCTCCGGGAGGACTATCAGCTTGCCTGAAGTCACACAGCAAGTAGCGGAGGTGCACACAGAGCACTGTCAACGGGCCCACTCTCCTACTATCCACGACATGGCCTTACCTTGGCTTGCCAAGCCCTACACTGCGGTGGCACCCGCTTTCTCTGACTGCTCGCTTCATTCTCCCCAGTCTCACTGGCCTCTACGTTTCCCCACATCGTCAGGGTCACTTCCACAGGTCTCTCGCCCAGGGTGTTCCCTCTGATTGCCAAGCTCCCGTCCCAGTTCCCACCAGGCTGGCTTCATGTCATTCACCCCAGCTTAGGCGGCCCCTTCTCAGGCCCTTCTCAGGCCATCCGTGACCATCATCTCAAGGAGGCTTTTTTTTTTTCAAGTTATTTTCTCTCTTCCCAGCAGCGTCATCCGCTCAGGGAACCAACCATGAAAAGGGCTACATCTAGGGCATGGGAAAGTAGGTATTGCCAGGTGACGGGTCAGAGAGGACGATAAAAAAAATCTTCCTCACAGTTCCAACGACTACAACGGAGGTGCGTCCCGGGCGGGAAGCTGGCGTCGCGGGGCCTCCTGGGAGTTGTAGTCTAAAAGGGTGAGCGCATGTCGCGGGGCCTCCTGGGAATGGTAGTCTATGACTAGGTGTGCGGCGACGCGGCCTGCGCTCTCGCGCGCTCGGTACTACAGACGCACGCGGGGCCGCGGTTGCCATGGCTTCTCCTCGCGGGGGCGGCGGGAGGCCATTCGGCTAGGCGTTGGCGGGCTTCGGCGGCGACCCCAGACCGGAAAGCGGAAGGAGTTCTGCGCGGTGGGTCGTGGGCAGGCGGAATAAGGGGGAGCCGTGCGCGGGGAGCCTGGGGTGGGGCAGCGCGGGGTGGTGGCTCCCCCCACCTCCATTTCCCAAGAAGTTCAAACCCACCCATTTCTCTGCGCGTTCGGTGCGCTGCGCACCCTCAGTTTACCCACATCGCTTCCCAGCCGGACCCCTGTGCAGCTGGTCCTGCTGCTCCCGTCCGGTGCCCAGGCCTGACGGATCCCAGGTCGAGTCTGCCTTGCCTTCCCTTTTCTCTCCCAGTGTCTCTCGGGTCTCTCTGCCCCTCCGCTCGTACTCGCGTTTTGAGGCGTCGTCTTGCCGTGCAGCCCAAAGCTGGCCCCAGGTTCCGTCTTCCTTCGCCTGCCTCCCAAGTGCTGGGGTTACAGGTGGGCACCGCCATAGCGGGCTCCAACTGTTTGCCTTCACGGTGGCAACCCTCGCCCTTGCTCGATTGCATTCTCAGGCTGAAGGCTGGGAAAGGGTCTTTCAATCCTTACGAAGACCAGGCGCCCCCCCGCCTCCCTCGTCACTGTGCATGTAGCTTTGGTGGAGATGTTTGTTGAATGACGTCGGAAGTGAGGTCCTGTCGTCCCTGACACAGGGTCTGGAAGTAGGAGATGGGCAAGAAAGGCTTTTATTTATTTGCCAGTCCTGGAACTTGAACTCAGGGCCGAGGCACTGCCCTTGGACACTTTGAACCTGCAGTACGGTGAGATTCTGATGGCCTTGTTGAGCCTACAGTTGGATTCATGTGGAAACAGGTTGGGAGTTTTTTGTTTTTCTGTTTATTTTTGCCGGTCCTGGGGCTTAAACTCAGGACCTGGGCACTGTCCTTGAGACACTTTTTGTTCAATTTGAGCCACAATGCCGCGTCGGGCTTTTTCTGTGTGTGTAATACCAAGGAATGGAATCCAGGGCTTCATGCTAGGCAAGCACTCTACCAGTAGGCCATGCTCCCTGCCCCAGGTTGGGAGTTATTAAGTAACTTTCAAATTTACAGAAATAGGAGGGAATAAGGATTCTAACCTAAGTTTCATTTTCTCCACCTTCAGAACCTATATACTTTGTAAGCTACCTTTTTTGTTGTTACCTACTTTTTTTTTTTTTTTTTTTTTTGCCAGTCCTAGGCTTGAGCTCAGGGCCTGAGCCTTGTCCTTGGGTTTTCTCAAGGTTAGAGAGCTCTACCACTTGAGCCACAGCACCACTTCCGGCATTTTTTCTATGTATGTGGTACCAAGGAATGGAACCCAAGTCTTCAGGCATGCTAGGCAAGCAGTCTACCACTAGGCCAAACTCCCGGCCCCTAACTTCTTAAATGACAACTTCAGGGAATATCTCTGAAGATGGGCCTCTAGCCATCACTCCTTTGAGCAACCTTACTAAAAATCCACGTTCCTAGCCCCCAACTCAGTCTCACTGAGTTAGGAATTGGAACTAGCAGGCTGTGGTTTAACAAGCACTCCAGGTGATTATGATGGGTAGTAACATTTGAGAACTAGTGTCTATCATTAAATTCCCATTATTTATTTATTTATTTGGTGCTGTGGATAAACACCCTGGTCCTTGAGCATATTAAACAAACTTGCTCACACTTGTGTGTTCTCTCCCCTTCTTCCCCCTCCCCCTCGCCTCTCCTTTCCTCTCTCCTCTTTTATTTTTAATTTTTTTTTTTTGTCAGTCATAGGGCTTGAAAACTCAGGTTGTGGGCCTGGGTGTTGTCCCTGAGCTCTTTAGCTCAAGGTTAGCACTCTACTATTTTTTTTTTTTTTAATTTTTTGCCAGCCCTGGGCTTGAGCTCAGGGCCTGAGCACTGTCCTTGGACTTTCTCAAGGCTAGAGCTCTACCACTTGAGCCTCAGCACCACTTCTGGCATTTTTCTATGTATGTGGTACCAAGGAATCGAACCCCGGTCTTCATGCATGCTAGGCAAGCCCTTTAACCACTAGGCCAAACTCCCGGCCCTAGCACTCTACTATTGAGCTACAGTACCACTTCCAGTTTTCTGGTGTTAATTAGAGGTAAGAGTCTTACAGACTTTGGTGCTGGCTTTGAACCTTGATCCTCAGATCACAGCCTCCTGAGTAGGATTTACAGCTACGAGCCACTGGTGCCCAGCTCTCCTCTTTTTTTTTTTTTTTTTTGGTGGTCATGGGGCTTGAACTCTGGGCCTGGGCACTGTCCCTGGACTCTTTAGCTCAAGGCTACCATCCTACCCCTGGCGCCACAGCCCCACTTCCCGTTTTCTAGTATTTAATTGGTGATAAGAGTCTCTAGGTCTTAGACAGGCATGGTGGCTCATGCCTGTAATCCTACCCAGGAGGCTGAGATCTGAGGATCAAGGCTCAAAGCCAGCCCAAGCACAAAAGGACTTGAGACTCTTATCTCCAAGTAACCTCTAGAAAAAATGGAAAGTGGGGCTTGGCTCAAGGGTAGGGTGGTAGCCTTGAGCTGTAGAGCTCAGGGATAAAGCCCTGGCCCAGGCGAAGGGTGTTAACCTTGACCTGAAGAGCTCAGGGATTGCCTGCAGGCAGAGTTCAAGCCCCACAACCCACAGAAAAAGAGTCTCTAGGTCTTTTGTGCCAAGACTGGCTTTAACTTCGATGCTCAGATCTCAGCCTCCTGAGTAGCTAGGATTACAAGTACGAGCCACCACACCCGGCTTTCCTCCTTTCTTGTGCTGGTACCAGAGCTTAAATTCAGGACTCAAACTCTCATTCAGCTTTCTTGCTCACAGCTGGTGCTCTACCTCCATTCCAGCATGGCAGGTCAATTGGAGACTTCTGCTTCAATCCATGATCCTTCAAGTCTCCCAAGTAGACTAAAAATGAAAAAAGAAAAGTGTGGACCTGTGTCCAGAGATGCAAAAATTGGGGAAGTGACTGGTATGATGGTATAGACCTGTAATCCCAGCTACTTGGGAGACTAGGGCAAGAGGATAAGCAGATTTGAGGCCAGCCTTGTGAACTTAGCAAGATCATGTAAAGGAATGGGGATGTAGCTGAGTAGTAGAACACTTCCCTAATACGTGGAAAATCCTGTGTTCAATTCCTAGCACTGGAGGATGGTAGGGGAAGAGTTGGGAATAAATTGCGGAGATGGTCAGGTTTGGAGAGTCCAAATAGGAATTTTTGAGCACCTGATGAAGGTGAGCTGGCAACATACTCTAGAGCCTGCTATAACTCCCAATCTCTGTTCCTATCCATAGCAAGCATCTGGCTCATGTGGCAGAATGGCACTGAGCCACTCACTGAAAGAGCGGACTATCTCAGAGAACAGCCTGATCATCCTGTTACAGGGCCTCCAGGGCCAAGTAACCACTGTGGACCTGCGGGATGAGAGTGTGGCCCGTGGACGCATCGACAACGTTGATGCTTTTATGAACATCCGACTGGCCAAGGTCACCTACACCGATCGTTGGGGACATCAGGTTGAGCTGGATGACCTTTTTGTGACAGGCCGCAATGTGCGGTATGTGCACATCCCAGATGACGTGAACATCACCACAACCATTGAGCATCAGCTACAAATCATCCATCGTGTGCGCAACTTTGGTGGCAAAGGCCAAGGCCGGCATGAATTTCCCTCAAAAAAATTTAAGTAAGGCTGGGTGCTGATTGGCTCATGCCTATAATCCTAGCTGCTCAGGAGGCTGAGATCTATGGATTGTGATTTAAAGCCAGCCTGGGCAGAAAAGTCCCTTTGAGACTCTTATCTCCAGTTAACTACTCAAAGACTGAAGTGGAGCTGTGCCTGAAGTAGTAGAGTGCGAGCCTTGAGCAAAATAGCTCAGGGACAGTGCCCAGGCCCTGAATTCAAGTCCCAACAGCCAGGGGAAAAAAACAAAACAAAACAAAAACTTAAATGAGGCTGTCCCCCTAACAAGCTCCAAACTCAGGTCCACCTTTATTCTGAGCCAGTACTCCGCCATCTCTCTCTGCCTAGAGCCTGGTATCTTTAACAGATACCATCTTTCACAGCTGCCTTTCATAGAGTCCACCTCCAAGGCTCACCCTGAGACTCAGAGTCCTATCTGTCTGCCTGTGGCCTTGGGGTAGTTGACAATCCCCCCCTTTTTGATCATTTGTATTGGAATCTGTGATTTACTGAATTAGGGCATGTGTCAAAAGATTTTTTAAAAATCCTTTTGCAATTGTGTTCATCTCATAAAACCAAACTTGGATGCAAACAAGTCCATGCCTCAGTGTTCTCCCTGCTCTTTGCTGGGCTACCTGTGAGTCCTGAATAGTAGGCAAGAAGGAGACATCAAACCTGGCAGCATGATGGAATCACCTGTCTGCCCACCCTCAGAGTCAGATTGAATTGATGTAGACTACAGCCCAGATACTAAGACTTTCATGTTTCCCAGATGATTTTGGAAAACACATAAGAATGAGACCTGCAGTAGTAGTACTTTAGTGTGGTTAGATGGCAAAGGCCTTTTTCTTCAAATTGCAGGAAAAATACTATTAATCTCATTAATCTCTCTTCTGTTTCAAGAAGCAGAGAGGATATAGTATTCCAGGCCCTCTCTTCAGGTGTAGGAGTTCAGTTAATAGTAAGAAATCAAGCAGGGTGCTATGGCTCACACCTGTAATCCTAGTTGCCCTCTATTCTAAGCCTACCACAGGTAAACAACCACTGTAACTGTCTTATGGAACCAGAGTTTATGCTCATCAAACAGCCACAGAACAGCCATAGGCTTTCTGCTGAGTACAAGTCAAGATTTGAACCTGCCTACAAGAAGCTTCTAGTCTAGAGGAAGAAAGGTTAAAAAAAAAAAAAGCACTAAGATGTAATTTTACGAGTTTGAAAAACAGCCAAGCCTGAGTTCTGGATTAAGTTCAGCCCACTGAACTTAAAGGCTTGCATTTCATGAGATTTCATTGAGGATTGTCCATTTGGCACCAGCAGGCCAAGGTTACTGCATTGCTGTTGTCCATGGATCATCAAAACTAGAATGTAGGGCTGGGAATATGACTAATGGTCGAGTGTTTGCCTAGCATGCATGAAGCCCTGGGTTTCATTCCTCAGTCCCATATAAATAGAAAAAAAACCAGAAGTGGTGCTATGGCTCAAGTGGTAGAGTGCTAGCCTTGAACAAAAGAAGCTCAGTGCCCAAGCCCTGAGTTCAAGTCCCAGGAATGAAAAGAAAAAAAAAAAAAGCTAGAATGTATGCAAAGAATGTTTCTTACTGGCTCCTGACCTCAGACTTGAACCAAAATCTTATCATCCAGGTATTTGCACAAATTGGCCCCCTACGGCCATGATTCTTCTGCACACTATATTTTTCTCATTTATTTTTGCCAGTCCTGGGGCCTGAACTCAGGGCCTGGACACTGTCTTTGGACACTTTTTGCTCAAGGCTAGTGCCCTACCACTTGAGCCACAGAACCACTTCTGGCTTTTTCTGTGTGTGTGGTACCAAGGAATTGAACCCGGGTCTTCATGCATGCTAAGCCACTAGCCACCCTCCCAGCCCCCTATTTTTCTCATTTTTATAGGAGCCCATTCAGGAAGGACAGCAGTCCCAGATAGGAGAAAACCATATCTAATGAGTTTCCAGGCCCCTCTGAAAGACCAACACCACAAGCTAACCACTGTGTAAGAGAAACTAGGGGCAGTTCCAGGAGAGAGGTCCTTGCTGTGGAAATGTCAACAGACCCTCAGCAAGTGGGAGGGGAAATGAGCTGGTAGAGAGTTTTCACAGCATCCCCTAATGGGTGAACATTAGTGCTTCCAAACTTAAGGACATCATGCTAGGGGAAGGGAGTGGCATAGGAGTAGACCGGTCTGACTCTTAGGCGTTAGTGTTTGCCAGGGACTTCTGTAGCCTCAGTAGGACCAGCGAAGAAAGTATCAGGCTTGTGTGAGTTGCAGAGGAGAAAGGCTCAGACTGTTCCTTGAGTGTCACCTACTTTCTCTGGGCATTCTGTCCTTCCTGAACAGAATGCTGGGAAGATAGATGGGAGGGAGAGGAGTAAAGCTCTGCTAAGACTCAAGCCAAGCCCAAGAGGAGAGCACACTTATGTCTGCAAGTCCAGAAAAAATGGGTCTCTTGTGGCCTGGTCCTGGATTGCTGAAAAATGCGGTCAGGCACCCAGGTAGAAGCTTAGAAAGCTCAGGGCTTACCAACCTATGAGAAGCCAGAACTTGACTGCCATCCCTTGGGAAGTCAAGCACCCAGTAAGCATGGCAAATCACAATGATAGCAACTAAAGGGAATACCATGATAAGAATCTTGCGCCCGCCCCCCCCCCCCCCCCCCCCCCGGGCTGGGAGTTTGGCCTAGTGGTTGAGTGCTTGCCTAGCATGCACGAAGACCCGGGTTCGATTCCTCAGTACCACATACATAGAAAAAAAAAAAAGAATCTTGGGCCGGGAGTTTGGCCTAGTGGTTAAAGTGCTTGCCTAGCATGCATGAAGACCCGGGTTCGATTCCTTGGTACCACATATAGAAAAAAAAGCCAGAAGTGGTGCTGAGGCTCAAGTGGTAGAGCTCTAGCCTTGAGAAAGTCCAAGGACAGTGCTCAGGCCCTGAGCTCAAGCCCAGGACTGGCAAAAAAAAAAAAAAAAAAAAAAAGAATCTTGCCCCCAGCTAGCTGAAATTCTACTGAGCGAGACAATAAACCAAGAAAGAAAAGTATGTACAGAAACTGCAAAGGAAATAAACAGGGAAAAGTGAAATAAACTGATAAGGTGCCTGCCACTTAAAGGGCCACGGGAAAGCATAACTGCTAGTGCACAGCTAGGCTGGGAGTAGATAACAACATTGTTGTATGCTGAGAAAGAGGCAGGTGATGGGCCACAAGACTTCAGGTCTTTGGTCAGTATAAGTGGTTACAGTCTATCTCCTCAGTTACAGTCTATCTTCTCACAGCTCTTGGTGGTTAATTGGAGATTAAGTATCACAAACTTTCCTGGCCAGGCCAGCTTTGAACCAAGATCCTCAGATCTCAATCTCCTGAGTAGCTAGGATTACAGGCATGAGCCACTGCACCCAGCTGGAGATTGAACCTGGGTCCTGAATTGAGCACATGATTTGTCACAGAATCACAGAACTACCCCCCAGCCCTGATACTAATTTCTGATGTGCAGAAAATAGAACTTGGATTTTCTTTTTCTACCTTTTTTTTTTTTTTTTGGTGATAGTGGAAGCTTGAACTTAGGCCTGGGCACTGTACCTGAGCTCTTTTTGCTCAAGGATAGTGCTCTACCACTTTGAGTCACAGATCCAATTTCCGTTTTCTGGTGGTTAATTAGAAATAAGAGTCTTTATGTACTTCCCTTCCCTGGTTGACTTTTAACTGCGATCCTCAAATCTCAGCGTCCTGAGTAACTAGGGTTACAGGCATAAGCCACTGGCACCCAGTTTGGATTTTCTATTTATGTATGTATGTATGTGTTTGTTTATTTTTGTCATGAGGTTTGAACTCAGCCTGAGCACTGTTCCTGAGTTCTTCAGCTCAAGGTTACCACCCTACCCCTGAACCTGGGTATTGTCCCTGAGCTCTTCAACTCAAAGCTACAGCCCTACCCTTAAGCCAAGCTCCATCTCCCAATTTCTAGAGGTTAATTGGAGATAAGAGTCTCAGGTCCTTTTGTGCCCAGGCTGGCTCTGAACCTTGATCCTCAGATCTCAGCCTCCTGAGTAACTAGGATTACAGGCCTGTGCTATTGAGCATCTGCTCTAGCTTGGATTTTCTTTTACTCACTTTAGTTCCTGTTTTCCCAACTCATCCAGAGTAGCAGAAACTTAATTGCAGATGCTTCAGAGTTCTCATCATTTTTCCTCAGAATAATATCTGGATTCTGGAGCACCTCCTTTCCAAAAGCCAAAACCAGAGAGGGGCTGTCAGATGTGGTAGTCATCTCATCACCCTGACATCCACTGACAGGTTCTCATTTTGTCTGGCCTTGGGGCATCAGCTCTAGAAAGTTGCTTACTTAATCATTCCCTGACCAAAAGACCTCTCTATATGTTACTCTGCCCCATCGGTAGGAACCAGGTTAATTAGGTACCTGCTTTCCCGGTCTCCTCAGACTATGTTAGACCAAAAAAGATCTTGGGTTAGACCCAATTTGGCCAAATGTAGCCCACAGCTTCTCAGCCGCATTTTTAAAGAGAGTTTTGTTACCTCCCTGATGCTGTACCTGGGGAAAAGCCAGCATTTATTCCCTAGCAATCCCTGAGTACCAGCTGATATCCCCAGCCCTGGAGAAGCATCTATGTGGAAGGGGACCCTCTTTCCATCCCAGTGTTAGGTTCCCACATCTCTCCATTCCACAGTTTTCTAAATTTGTTTCTGCATAGATTCTTTCCATTCTTCCCTGCAGGCTGGGCTTTTGGAATCCAGAAGCTAAAAATGGATTCTGCCTACATTCTGTTGTACCCTGGAGCAACAGATGCACAGTAACCTAACTGCATAAGAAGGGACGAACCCAGGAACACCAAGGAAAAGATGAAAGTCATAGTTTCAGATACTGTTGTGCTATCCATGTCTGGATTACCATGGCCTTTGCTCAAGCTCACATTTACCCTTTCTGCAGCTTCAGCTGATGTGCAGCCCAGTTGATGATAGAACCCAAGGAGTTTTGAGAGCTCAGATGACACTATCCCTGGAAATAGTTCAAGAGTCTCTTGCTTGCACGGAAGAGACTGCCAGGGAAAGCACTGGAGAAAGCCTAGGGGGTACAAAACTTACAGGTCAACTCTCCCCATGGAGATATGTCCAACTCTCAGCATGGCTGTACTGGGTGGACTTAAACCATTTCTGTGAGTTCTAGTCTGGCACACCTAGCTTGAGGGTCTACAGGGGCATCAGCAGTTTTGAATGTTGTAGAAGGGCCAGGAGAAACAGCACATAGCTGAAGTATGACGAAACTGGGTTAGTCTGCTATAGGGTGAAATTATATGCTGGGTGGTCACCCAGTTTGCTGTTCCTGATCATAAGCTGTAATGGCAGTGATGAATGATGTGTTATATACAGATAAAATTACAAGGCCTGTATGGAGGAAAAGTACTGAAAAAAAAAAATCTTGAAGGTGGGAAGTTGTAAGACCACTGACCCAGCCCAACTCCATCACTTTATAGTTGAAGAAAGAGAGCTGCCCTTAGCTCTCATGGTTATTTACAGGTAAAGAGCTGAGATAAGCAAAATAATGGTCACTACAAATGATTTCTGCCTGTTCCATGCCCTGTGCCAGGATTGGTTCATGCACCACAGGACACAGCTATGATAGCAGAGATGTTATCACAACACTCCATCAGCCTTTGAGGGATGAAAGTAATCTTACTGCATCACAATAACAACCCTCTAAGTTAACAGCCCATTTTACAAGAGTTCAAGCAAGCTTACAGAAGCTAAATGTGAACAACAGAGTATAGATTTGAACTTGGTTCTGCCTAGCTCCAAACTCTATGATCTGTTTTTTCCAGTTCTGGGGCTCTACTACTTTTTTTTTGCCAGTCCTGGGCTTGAACTCAGGGCCTGAACACTGTCCTTGGACTTTCTCAAGGCTAGAGCTCTACCACTTGAGCCTCAGCACTCACTTCCGGCTTTTTTCTATGTATGTGGTATCGAGGAATTGAACCCCGGCCTTTGTGTATGCAAGGCAAGCACTCTACCACTAGGCCAAACTCCTGGCCACTGAGGCTCTACTGCTTTGAGCCATGGTGCCACTTCTGGTTTGCTGATGGTTAATTAGAGATGAGAGTCTCACAGACTTTCCTACCCGGACTGGCATTCAACAGTGATTCTCAGCTGTCAGCCTTCTGAATTGCTAGGACTACAGGCATGAGCCACAGCCTGGTTCATTAGCTTGGCTTTTTCACTCTAGGCCAATTATTCACTACCACTTGAGCCACCTCCACTTCTGGCCTTTTGTTGAGTAATTTGAGGTAAGAGTCTCAGAGATTTTTCTGCTTAGGCTATCTTCAAACCTCTGTCCCCATATCTTAGCTTTCCTCAGTGGCTAGGATTAAAAGCATAAGCCACCACCACCTGGATTTCCATGATTGTAATTGTGATACAATTCTGTTTCCTGGGGCTCTTGATGCCATAGTAATGACGAGTCAGGTGTCAGTTGCTTCTGCTCCCTACAGTGGTCATACCTAGCTATGATAAAAACATGCCATATCCAGGCTTTAGGGACTGATCATCAAATGAAGCTAAAACCAGCCAGTAAGGAGGACAGGTTCAAAGCATCAAAAAGCCCCTGGAGGTTGAGGCCTCCTCTCTTCCTTCTGTGATAGGTAGAGATGTGATCGTAGAGATAGTTCTTCAAGGCACCATCTCCCGCTGTTGTGACAGGTGTCACTTTGCTATGTCAGCACCATCTGCCAGTGAGCTAGAGTTGGAGAGCTGGCAGGAGAATGTCACAGTGTATGTGTTTCCCAGCCATCCTTCATGTTGGTGTCCTGGTGATAGATTTTCTTCTCTTCTGGCTGGCACTTTAGTGTCTATTCATTACCTCTCTCCTCTGCTTTTCCTCCTTCTCCCCTTAGTTACAATTCTATATTTTGAATCAGCCAGAGTCTCTAGGGGATGGGAATGGTGGTGCCGGCACTGAATGAGTCATCTAGCTGATAATTAGAGCTCTGGAAAACCCAAAACTCATTCTTGCTAAACTCAGGGCTTCCGGAATCCCTAGGCTTTCCCCTCATTAGAGAAAGGAGCATGGTGGGCTGGGGTCTGACTTCACTAGGCTTATTTTGATCACCTACCTCACTGAGGCTGTGCCATTGACATGAGTAAGAGCACTTGCTGGATACTGTGAGAAGCTGTTTGCATGACTCACTGAGCCCTCACAGAGATCTTATGAAGTGTTATCACTATTTGGGTAGCTAGGATGATTAGGGTATTTGCAGGGATTCAAATCCTAATCTTTGGGAATCCACCAGACTTAGTTCAAATCTCAGCCCTGCCATTATTAGTTGTGAGTCTTTGGGCAGGTTACCTCCTTTCTGAGCTCTAGCTTCCTCCTGTGTAAAATAGAAGCCTAATGTTGACATCTCTAAAGAGCTTAACTTAGTAGGTGGGAGGTGCTCTGATTAGTGTTGCTTTTCAGCCCAATCAGCAGCTCAGTGGGGACCAGGCATTCAGAGAGACAAAGAACTGGACACAGGCTGACCAACCAGACCGCATTCAGACCTGCCCTCATGTCCAGCACTTCCTGTGTGGACAAGGCAAATACACCTACTTGTTAAGTGTCTGGCCACACACTAGGGAACCAAGCCGTGCACACAGGCTTGGACACCTACACATGGGTAGAATGACCCAGGGAACAACTGGAAAGAGCTAAATTAAAAGATCACAAGCAGCAAGCACCCCTGATCACTTGTCTGAGACAAAGGAGTGGGGCTATGGCTACCAGTGGTACTGCCACTGAGCCTTTCAGGCCGTTTCTGCTTGCCAGGGGAGGAAAGTTAGACTCAAAGCCCCAGTGAGTCACCAGCCTGATGCAATCCCTTTAAAGGGCTCATCGGCTGGTGTAAGAAGCTGATTCATGGAGGGCGTGGTTGAAAGAGGAGGAGGAGGAGGAGGAGGAGGAGGAGGAGGAGGAGGAGAGGGAGGAGGGAGGAGAGAGGAAGAAACTGAAACTGTACCGGGGGGGACGGAGTGAAGTTAGATGGATGGAATCTTTCTTAGGAACTCATTACTGTCAACCTTCCGGGTCCCAGGCTCCAGGACCTTTAAGGTCGACGCTAAGGGGCCACAAGGGAAATGAATTGTGAGCTTTGGGACAGGAATCCCTGTCTTTTACGGGGCCTAACTGTGGGGCTTTCCGAGGGTCAATTAAGGATTGATCTTCTGATAAACCTATCTCGCAAACAGTCTAATCCTGCCAGCGAAAGTGCAAGGCCCACAGGGTTCAGCGGAGTCCGGGCGAGGCGGAGCCCGGGTCCCAGCCTCCCTGCAGACGTAGGTTAGCGGCAAGTCCCGCCCCCTGGAGTCTCATTCTCCAATCACTTCACAGGAGTCGACCCGGAGTCCACTCTGAGCCAATCCTCAGTCCGATCGTAGCCTCCTCCCTGAAGGCTTCCGCCCGTGGTTAAGATGGCCCTCCTAATCCGAGGTCTGTAGACTCAAGCCAGGGGGCGGGGTCGGGGCGGGTCAGGAGCTCTACGTCACTTCCGTTGTCAGGTGGCGGCGCCGCAGCCATGGAGGGAGGCGGTGGCGGCGGCTCGGGCGGCGACACTGGGAGACGGCGGTGAGCGGCTCCCACGCCCCCGGCCCGGCCCCGGCCCCCGGGACGGAGCGCCGAGCAGCCCCCCCCCCCCGGCTCCGGGCTGCGGACTATGGGCGAGCAGCGCTGACCACCCGGGGAAGGTGAGGCAGGGGGTCCCGGGGCGGGTTACCGGGCAGGGGCTGCGTGTTGGGGCGTTGGGCCTGGGCGGCCGTGGCGATGGGACCTGACTAACTGACCGGAACCATCAGGGCGTGAGAGAAATGGCCACAGCCAATGCTCCCTTCTGCGTTGGGGGGTCTGTCCTTCCCCGGGGGGCCGGGGGCGGCCGCCTGGGTCCCCGTCGCAGCCCTGGGAAGACTGGGCTCTGTCAGCTTTGCCCGGATCCACTCAGGCAGTAAGCGAACCGCCGGCGCTTGAACCGGGCCAGGTGCTGCGCGCCCTCCGCCTCTCCCTGCTGCCTGCCTGCCCTCTGATCCCGAGAGAGACTTGAAAGTTAGGACGCGTCCCCGGGGAGGGCCGAGCAGGACTCCTTCCTCTTGGAGTCCTCACCCGTTGGCACCGGTACCAGCCCTGCTGGGGATGTTGCACCTCCTGGGCGGCGTTCAGGTACGAGTCAGAGCTACCTGCTGGCCAGATCCTCTAAGGCGAAAGCTTGCTGTGGTCAGTGTTTCACCTGTCTGCAGGTCAGGCCCGCCCCTTCCCACGCCGTGCGGCCCCACCCTCGGCCCCCGAGACAGGAGCTTCGGATTCCCAGGGCCGGATTGTCCACCCCACCCTCCCACCCACCTACCCACCACTCCCCAAGTTTGTCTTTCTGTTGGCGGAAGGAAGAGGTGACAGCCTCCCTCTGTGGCCGGGTAGACTTTGCTCAGTTTTAAGTCCCAGGAGGAAACCGGTTGGTTGTGCTTGCTTTTGAGAACCAGTGGGGAAGAAGGTAGTCATGCTGGGCTCAGATCCCGTCCCTCCTGGCTGAGTCGTTTTGCATGAGATAAGGAAGAGCAGAATATGTAATTGTAGGGCCTGGAGAATTCTCACTTATAAACAGCTTTCCTTACTCTGCTGTGCCAGCGTGTGTGGATTTGATGTGGGTGGTCTAGGTAGTCCCCATTCATTCATCCATTCATTCCTCACATAACCACAGGGTCCTTGCCTAGAAAAAACAAGTGCTGTATAGTACTGTCATTGTGGTATTGTCATTAAGAATGGGCTTCCGAGTCAGACTTCCCAAGTTCTGGTTGAATGTCTTTCTAGCATGTGACCTTGGCCACTTGGGTGAAACTGTCTGAGCCTTGGTGTCTACACCTGTAAAATAGGGGGTGATACAAAATTATTACGGAGTTGAAAAGTTAACAAATGCATGCAGAACACCTAACAGTTCAATAGATATTAGCTAGCTCTTTTATTATTTTATTTTAAATTAGCATATGTTACTTGTACAAAGGAGAACATAGCTCCTGTTTCAAGGAGCTTATGGTTTAGTCAAGAGACTGGCCTGTAAACCAACCGTTGAAAAGCTGTCAGCCTCAGAAACAGTGCTGTGCAAGCCCAGCAAAGGAAGCCATAGCTCAGTCACTGCTACCTCAAACTGGTACATAGGATGGGGTGCTTATCACTGGTGATGCCAGAAGAGGTTTGAGTAAGTGAGAATGAATTAGAAAAGAGTCAGAAAGAGAGAAATGCATTTTTTTATTCTAGGAAACTCAGACAGACTGTTCAGGAAATTGGTATGGTGCAATGCAAAGCAATAATTGACTAGAGAATATCACCTTTTAAGCCAAGGCCTGGCATAACTGGGTCCCTGTTTTAGAGTGAGGTCTCCGGAGACCTAGTAAAGGAGGAAGGAGGAGGGATAAATGGCTGGAGAATTTTTGAGACAACTGCAGGCTTCTGAAAGGAGAGTTGGTATTCAGGTAATAGATCTCTGCTGAGAAATGACAGGTATAACCAGTGCACATGGGCCTGGCATATGGGCCTTTCCTTTCTCTTCTTGGGATTGCAGGTCACCTAAGCAGCCAGGGAGGTGGGGCTGCCCACCCAGAAAGCCAGCTAGGGCCAGGAGTTTGGCCTAGTGGTAGAATGCTTGCCTAGCAGAAAGCCAGCTAGTGGTAAGGAGTGTATTGACTCCTATTAATTAATTGTGCCTTTAATTTGACCTTTGGGAAAAGCACTAAGTTGTAGAGGTCAAGAGTTTATTTGGCTCTGCTACCAGACAGATCTGAGTTCTAATCCTAGCTGTGCTAATCATAATCACTAGGACTGCTTATTCTCCATACTTAGCTTTCTTACCTATAAAATGGGGGGCATAGGAGTGCTTCCCTAGTTAGGGCAGTTTTGAGGATTCAGTGAAAACTTGCCCACTGAGTACTTAATACTTACTGAATAGTAACTGCAGACTCACAGTAAATACTTGAGAAATGCTAGTTCTTATAACAGCTAGTTTTTACTATTGGAAAGAACTCATACAAATTAATGAACTCAGTTCATGGGAACTAGAACACAAATAGAGTTGTTAGAACTGTCATATAAGATCCTAAGAGCTGTGAGTTGCCTCTGGCTCACAGCTGCTCAGGAGACTGAGATCTAAGGATCACTGTTGAAACTAGCTGGGATAGGAAAGTCCTTGAGACTCTTATCTACAGCTAACCACCAGAAAAACCAGAAGTGGTGCTGTGGTTCAAAGTGGTTGAGTGCTAGTCTTGAGGGAAAAAGCTCAGGGATGACACCCAGACCAAGAGTTCAAGCCCTACATTCCTCCTTAGAAAACAAAAACAAGCCTAGACTTTCTTTTCATTTGTATTTTTTCTGGAAAGGAAATCTATAGGGAGTTTACCCAGTCTGTATGGGAGCAATGGCAATAATTCAACTAGGCACTCTTTCTGTGTGTCTGTGTCTATGTGTATTACTGGGGCTTAAACTTAGGTGTCTTATTTCTTAGCTTTTTTTTTTTTTTTGCCAGTCCTGGGGCTTGAACTCGGGGCCTGAGCACTGTCCTTGGTAGTCTAGAGCTCTACCACTTGAGCTACATCACCACTTCTGGCTTTTTCTGTGTATGTGAAACCAAGGAATTGAATTTGGGTCTTGTGTATGCTAGGCAAGCACTCTACCACTAGGCCAAACTCCCAGGCCCTTAGCTTCCTTGCTTTAGGCTGACACTACCACTTGAGCCATACTTCTGCTTCTGGCTGGCTTCTTGGTCTGACTTCAAACCTCTGTCCTCAGGTCTCAGCCTCCTCATAAGGTAGGATTTTAAATGAGAGCTACTGGCACCCAGCTAAAAGGACCATTTTTTTTTTTTTTTTTCCCAGTTGTGGGGCTTGACTTCAGGGCCTGAGCACTGTCCTTGGACTTTCTCAAGTCAAGGCTAGTGCTCTATCCCTTGAGCCACAGCACCACTTCCAGCTTTTCTTTTTTTTCTATGAATGTGGTACTGAGGAATCGAACCCAGGCCTTTGTGCATGCTAGGCAAGCATTCTACCACTAAGACAAACTCTCGGCCAAAAGGACCATTTTTAAAAAGTAGAAATAGGACTACAGAGAAAAAGAACATCAAGCTAGGTGCCAGTGGCTCAGACCTGTAATCCTAATTAATCAGGTAGCTGAGATCTGATGATTACTGCTCAAAACCACCAAGGGCAGGAAATTCCTGAGACTTATCTCTAACAAACTATTCAAAAAAAGTCAGAAGTCGAAAGTGGTGCTGTGGCTCAAGTGGTAAGCACAAAGAGATTCAGTACAGCACTAAGACCCTGAATTCAAGCACCAAGATGTGCGTGCGTGCGTGCGTGCGTGCGTGCGTGCGTGTTGTTATTGTCATCATAGTCGTTTGTGGGGCTTGAACTTAGAGCCACAGCACCACTTTCGATTTTCTGGTGGTTTGGAGGTAAGAGCCTCACAGTCTTTTGTGCCTGGTCTGGCTTTGAACCACGATCCTCAGATCTGAGCCTCCTGAGTAGCTAGGATTACAAGCTTGAGCTACTGGCGCCCAGCTGTATGTATATAATTTTAAAATACACATGGGAGAAAATATTAAGAGTTTCTTCTATGTGAGTTCACAATCAGTGATCCTAGTCTGGTTTTGTTATCTTCAGGAAGCATCACAACACAGAACATTAAGTACATACATGAGCTCCCCTGTGTTGCTGGCATGTGTTGGGTACTCGGATGGGAGGAAGAAGATGGCAAGACCACCCTGCCCAGGAGGAGGTTGTGTTCCAGCCAGGACAGGCAGGCACCTACTCCATGCACTGTTGTACAGAGCTTGATAAGTGTCTTCCAGAAGTCTGTGTAGCATGTACCAGGAATTGTATGAGTAGAAGGAGTGACTCACCTAGGGATGGAGAGGAGGAGAACTTTAGGGAGCCCTTTGAATTTGAATTAGACCTGGAGGAATGAGTGTTTCTTGGAAGTAGAGGTGGGAGCAGTATAGCACAAGTGCAGATGAGTACCACAAGGGTGCCAGCACAGAGTGTAGAGACTTGGCTGCGGGACACACCAGAGAGGTAGGCATGTATCATGCAAGATACTTAAACTTTGCATCCTGCAGAGATCAGAGATCTGAGAGAAATCAGCTGGACTCTGGAAATGTTTAGAAGTGTTGGTTGGTTTGGATGACAGTGAATGACAGAACAGAGATAAGGTGGCTAAGGGAGTAGATAATAGATTCATGGAATCTTCCACCTCCATTCAGTAATTTCTGAATTCACCCTCAAAGGAGAGGATAGACTGAAAGACCCCCGCTCCAGTTTTGGCACAGGCCCTTCTCTGGTTTTGCCTGTGTCAGCACCAGGGAGGAAGAGGGCAGCTTCCTTTCCTCTGTCCAGTTTGACAGGGGAAATGCAGCCCCTCCATCTGCCCATAGCTTCCCTGATTTTCCCCCAAAATATAGTCTGAATAGGGTCCTGAATAGTAGTAACCCCCTCAGCCCTGGAAAGATAGCTTTCTCTGAAGCTCCTACATAGAAAGAGGCTTTAAGATTGGATTTATTACTTGATGCCAGGTCAGCAAAGGCAGCTCTATTTCTGAGTAAGGAGAAGTATTATGTACTGGAGGCCACCTAACTCTCAGAGCTGAAAAAAGAAAGAAGCAACAGGTCTGGTACCCTTCTCCCCTTGAGTTCTGAGGAATCCAAGAGCTGTCCCTCATTCCCACTGGACTATGGAAAGAAGTGGGCTGCTGGGCAGTGCTTCAACAGGCCACTTGGAATTTGAGAGAGTCTCCCATTGCTTGTTTTTTGTGATATAAAGTGTGCAGGAAAGTGATGTGAAGCAGGAGTGGTTTTTTTCCTCCACCTGCTCAGGTGAGACTGTGGCCTTGAAGTTGGCCTTAGGCCCATAGTCTCTCCCGAGTATCTTCCCAGGTTCTGTAATCCAGAGCCAAGAATGGAAAAGTAATGCTTGCTTTGACATACTTAACTTGTTTGACATACTTACTTTTTTAAATTTAGAGCTGGTTCTTCTGTGGCATATGCACGTTTGTCTGGGTTATTTTTGCCTGCATTTTTACCATCTTGAATATAACTGAATAAGCTCACTGCTGATGCTAAACATAGGTTATTTCCTGTCTTTGTGTTCCCCAAAGCTGAATTCATATATAACCTTAAGTATCTGTAGGGTATATTCCTAGAAGACTCTTTACTTCATTGAAGAGTCTCTTTTTTAACAGAATCTCTGGCTGATAGCCAATGGCTTACTCTTGTAATTCTAGTTACTTGGGAGGCGAGATCCAGAGGATTGCAATTCTTGGATACTCCAGACAGAAACTCAGTATATCAGAACAGAAGAAACTGAATGTGGTATGTGTGTTATCTGTGACTGGAAGTGTCTGGAAGGCAGATCATAGTTCAGGTGCTCGTCCTGGACTCAAGAAACAAAAGCCTATCTCAAAAATAATCACAAGCCGGGCATGGTGGCTCATGCCTGTAATCCTAGCTATTCAGGAGGCTGAGATATGAGGATCACAGTTCAAAGCCAGCCTGGACCTAAAAAGTTCATGAGATTCTTATCTCCAATTAATCACCAGAAAACTGGAAGTGACTCTGTGGCTCAAGGGGTAGAGTGGTAGCCTTGAGCTGACTCTTAAGGAAATGGGGCTCGTTTCTGTTTTACAAAGCAGCACAGCCAGGCTCAGAGAACTTCAGTATCTTGCCCACTATTACTCAGCTAGTTAAGGCAGAGTCCATACCATCCCCTTCCCAGGCCTAGCCACTCTGGTCTAGGGAATCCATAGATTCTCAGACTCCTGGAGCTGTAGCGGGGTCATGTCAAAAGATTCACAAAGCTAACCCAGTCCCTTCTTTGCCAAAAATGTGAAGTTGCCATTGCCTGGAAACAAGTTTTCCTTCCCATCCTGCCCTGCAAATAGTAGGAAAGGGCTTGTAACCATATTTCCTGCTTCAGTGCTCAGCTCTGCTCCTGGCTGAGTGTCCTCGAATAAGTCATTCTAGCCTGTTTTTTGCTCTGCAAAATGGAAATAAACATCCCTGTGCCTAAGGTAGAAATGACGATTTAAACATGAGAAATTATTGTCTGTAGCATGTTTAATCTAGTGTCTGGGCCCAGCTCTGGTGAGGTTCAGGTGATATCTTTGCTTAGAGCTCTGTGAATAACCCCAAAGTAGCATCCTAACACAGCTTTCTGTCCCTAGGGATTCCAGGTAGCATGCAGGAAGTTCTTAGCATGCAGGAAGTTCTGCGTAAACATATTTGTAAGCTGCCTGGGAGAACTGAGGCTTTCCAGAAGTGCTGACCTTGACCCCTTCTCCCTCAGCCTCTTGGTGAACTCCTGCATGAACACAGAGGCTTTGAATATCTGGGGCACTTAGTTCACACCTATGACTATGCCATATCCTCTCTGATGTCCACCCCCTTGGATGCCATCCCATTACTGCTTAATGGATTCAGAGAAAAGCTCTTGATTTTCAAAGCTTGCGAATATAGTACTGTATGATAAAATAGTCAACTAATACGTAGAAGAATTTATATAAAGTAAAACTCTTCTTCCTTAGGGCCCTAATTGTATTGCTGGATAGTGTTCATTGTTAAATTGCAAGGGTGTGTATGATTGTAATAAAAATAGGAACCCTATTAAATGTACAATATTACCATTTGCTGCTTTTTTTTTTTTTTTGCCAGTCCTGAGGCTTGGACTCAGGGCCTGGGCACTGTCCTTGAGCTTCTTTTCCTCAAGGTTAGAATTCTATCATTTGAGCCACAGCTCCACTTCCAGCTTTTTCTGTTTATGTAGTACTAAGGAATCAAACCCAAACTCAGAGCTTCATGCATGCAGTCTACCACCAAGCCACATTCCCAGACTCCCCACTTTTTTTTTTTTTTTTGCCAGTCCTAGGGCTGAAACTCAGGGCATGAGCACTGTCCTTGGGATTTCTCAAGGCTAGAACTCTACCACTTGAACCACAGCACCACTTCCAGCTTTTTTTTTTTTCCTATGTATGTGGTACCTAGGAACTGGACCCACGTCTTTGTGCATGCTAGACAAGCACTCTACCATTAGGCCAAACTCCCGGCCCCTCTTTTCCATTTTTGACTGTAGCTTTATGCATGTTTCTGGCATGATTCTAAATTTATGCCTGGGATAGAAAAGACCCCATTTGAGACCTGCATTCAAGCAAACGATGAATGTGCTTGAGATCAGCCTGCTTGGTCTCTTAGTGACTGAGCAGATGCAGATGATATCCTCTCTTGGGCCCATCTGAATGGCTGGTGGAGGAGAACGCTAAGGTCAAAGAGTGCCCATCCGCCTCTGTATTTATACCAAGAAGCCTTTTGCCCCCTTACTAGCCTCAGCCATCAACTCTTTATAAACCTCAGAAAGAGAACTGTATTGTTTATTGTCGAAGTTGTGATACTTAATTTAAGTTCTTACAGAGGCAGTTTCAAAAAATGCAATTTTTTGACCCTAGTTCAAATTGCCTTTCTTGCAGATTGATCATAGTGATCTTTTCTGTTAAAAATAGTTTGAAAAAAAAAAATGCATGCACCTGTGCCCAGCCTGGGCTTTCCTGTGTCACTCGGGAAATAGGAGCTCAGAGAATGCGTAGTGTTCACTACATGCCAGCTTCTGTAGTCTTCAGGAGAGCCTTGAGGAGACTGAGCAGAGAGGTGTCCAGGTTGTGCAGTGGACAAAAAGATGCTCTCAGGCTTAGGCAGCCTTTTCTTCAGTCTCCTGCTGTTTCCTCCTGGTCTGGGGTGGCAAGAACTCCACACGGGACCCCATGGCAGGTCTTGTTCTTGGCTGAGTCATCGCCCAAAGCAGTAACCGATGTTTTGAGCTGAGGAGCCCCTGAGTCACATGCTCATGCCAGAATCTCCCATGCTGTAAGCTTCTCTTCTAGCCCTCGTGAGCTAGAGCAGGTTGACATGGCAAGGAAAAGCTGTCAATGACTTGCTCCAGTGTGTGTGTACATGGTAGAAGGCCCCCTGCAAAACCCATTGTCTGTGTACATGGCAGAAAGCCCCCTACAGAGCCAAGTCTCTCAAGCCAGCATGCTTGGCTACTTCCCAAATTGCTTCTGTGGATAGAGGATACCAGGCCAGCACAGTCTGAGAAGGAGCTATTAAGTCTGGTCCTTCCTCCTCTGACACCCACACACAGTGACAGATTATTTGTTGTCACATCAGCTGCTTCCGGAGGCAGGGAGGAAGGGTGAGCCTAGTGACAGGGTAAGCAGTATTACCCTGCATCCTGTTCTGGTGGTTCTGAGTGATTGCCAGTGAAGCCAACCTGCTTTAGTATCTACAGGGGCTGGGTCTCAGGCTATTGATGTCTTTTCCTTTGAGGAACCTGTAAGATAACCCTAAGACTTTTTCTTCCCAAATTGCCTTAGACACATTCTCTTGGTCAGGGATCTTTATCCTCCAGGCTTTCAATGGAGACTTCTTCAGGACAGTGGGATAAAGGAGGACATAAGGGATTACACAGTTGCCTTGGATGGGGATAATCTGTAAGCTTTGCCTATAGCTAGGTCCCTTCACTGTAGGGACAAAGAGGGCTTTCTGGTCCTCAGGCCTACCAAGGAAAGGCAGCCACAAGGATGATCAGATGTGGATGGGGTGGGGGTGTGCAGGCATTCTCAGAGCTCCCCTCCTACTTCCACTGGCTGAGTCATTTCCTCTCTGGCTGCTTCAGGTATTCTCTCATTCGGCCTCTGAGCAGTGTGGCTTCACTGGGTGGGGCTTACTCTGGATACTGAGAGAACTCTGGTAGAAGACTGCTTACTAGCAACCCCACCCCCTGGCAATAGAGCACAGCACTTAGAGAATGAGGAGATGTTATATGTACTTTTGATAAATTAGAGCTATGCATATTCTGCATTTAAAAAATGAACAAAATCATCACTCTGGGAGCAGATGACTGCACAGGCGGGAGTCTTTGTCATCAGGGAGCCCTGGATGAAGTCAAGGGATTACTAATCCTCCTCTTCAACTGCCTACCTCCCCACCCCCCAGCATCCATCCTCAGCACAAAGAAAGTGGCTCTTCATTCAGCCTTATTCAGCATCAGTGAAAAAGCCCTGAAACTGGCCTCACTGTAGCCAGCCTAGCAGGAATGGAAGAAAATGGAGCCCCCTGCTCTCCAGGCTTTGATTTCTTATCAACACAAAGAGATGAAAGGAGGACAGTTATGAAGATTAAAGAGAGAATCTAGGTAATCCCAAGAATGGTCCCTAGCAAGTAGCAGGTACCCACCCAATGAAACCTAAAAAGGAATGTGCTTGGGGAGACTTGCCACTGGGGAGGTCACTGCACACCTCTGGAGGAAGCATTTCACCTTTTGCTGTGCAGACTTCAAGACATCAGCAGCCGTGGGATCACATCTGATCCTTCAACCCTCTTCTGAAGGAGGGAGTGTTGTTACCTTGTCTTTTTTTTTTTTTTTGCCAGTCCTTGAACTTGAACTCAGGGTCTGGGTACTGTCCTGGGCCTTTTTCGAGGCTAATGCTCTACCACTTGAGCCACAGCACCACTTCTAGGCTTTTCTGTATATGTTGAACCTAGGAATCGAACTTAGGATTTTGCTCATGCTAGGCAAAAATTCTACCACTATGTCATGCTTCTGGCCCACCTTCCTTGCTTTATAGATGAGGAAACCAGGGCCCATGAAGGGTAGATGTCTGGGTTCACAAAACAGTTGAGTGGCAGAAGGTAAGACTTAAATCCAGTTTTATATCCTGTCATATCAGTCTTGCTCTCCCAACTGTCAGTGAATAACTGGTCCATGTGGTTTGAAACCCTTAGTTCTGTATGCTATACATTTTTCTTGGTTTTCTGAAGTTGGCTGTGGATGAAGAATGGGGAAGTCAGTGGCCCTGCATGGGAACATTGAGTTATACTGGAAGTGGCTTCTAGAGTGGACAGGTGCTTGCTGTGGGCTGGTGGAGAGGAAATTTGGTAACCTCTTCTCTTACTCAGCCCTCTTCTCCAGAGGTCTTCTCACTTCCTGCTCACTCGCAACTCTCACATCCCACAAAGATGACTGGTTGTAGAAATCTAAAGGGTGCTACCCTTTCTGTGCAGACTTCAGGTGGAAACATGATGGTTCAGGAAGCACTATGATCACGTAGATTCAGCATTGGAAAACCCATGTTCACATCTTATAACAGCTACTTAGGTATTTAAACAGGCATCCCTATCTCTGAATCTCATCTTTTTTTCTAGAAAGTGTTTTTATGTGTGTCTTGAGGGGATATAATTATGTGTTTGCAAGTGCTTCGTAAACTGTAAAAATTACAATAGTTAACTTGAGAGTCTGGGCTTCCTAGATGGATTCTGTCTGAAGTTCCCATCCAGAGCAGCATGCAGGGAGCCACCTAGGAATCTGACAGTCTCTTTGTGGAGGGTAATCTATACAGCATGGATCTACAGGTTACTTTTTGGTTTTTGCTGGTCATGGGGCTTGAACTCTGGGCCTGGGCGCTGTCCCTGAGCTCTTCAGCTCAAGGTTACCACCCTACCCTTGAGCCACAGCCCTACTTCCCATTTTCTAGAGGTTAATTGGAGTATAAGAGTCTCAGATTCTTTTGTGCCTGGGCTGGCTTTGAACCTTGATCCTCAGATCTCAGCCTCCTTCCTGAGTAGCTAGGATTACAGACACAAATCACTGCACCTGGCTCACAGGTTCTTTTAGTCGGATCATACATTCAGATGCACATTGCTTACTTCAAGTCTCATCCTGTCATTTCAGGAGTCAGCTAAATGCAGAGTGGGATCTGTATTCTAAGGAAGTGAAAAATGAGACTGGTGGGAAATTTATTTATTTAGCCAGTCCTGGGGTTTGAACTCAGGGTCTTGGCACTGTCTCAAAGCTAGTACTTTACCACTTGAGCTATAGCAAGGAATCAAACCCAGGGCTTTGTGCATGCTAGGCAGGCACTCTACCACTAGGCCACACTACCAGCCCAGTGGGAATTTTTCTACCAGCAAAAAGACCTTCCCACCACAGAGCTTTAGTGGCCTGGAGCTGCTTTTCCTAGCGTGAGAGGCAGTCTAGGCTGTCACATCTTGCTGCAAGGAGGAGGCTCTTTGCTGCACGGTGGCTCACACCTGTAATCCTAGCCACTCAGGAGGCTGAGACCTGAGGATCAAAGTTCAGGTACAAAAGGACCTGAAACTTGTGTGTGTGTGCGTGTGGCTTAATCTCTGCCTGGGCTGTCCCTGAGCTCTTTAGCTCAAGGCTACTACCCTACCCTTGAGCCCTGCCCCACTTCCCGCTTTGTAGAGGTTATTTGGAGATAAGAGTCTGGGGTCCTTTTGTTCCCGGGCTAGCTTTGTACCTGTATCCTCAGATCTCAGCCTCCTGCATAGCTAGGATTACAGGTGTGAGCCACTGGCGCCTAGACCTGAAACTCTTATCTCTAACCTCTAGAAAATGGGTAGTGGGACTTAGCTCCAGGGTAGGGCAGTAGCCTTGAGCTGAAAAGCTCAG
Organism: Megascapheus bottae; assembly: GCF_031878675.1. Lineage (NCBI taxonomy): Eukaryota > Metazoa > Chordata > Mammalia > Rodentia > Geomyidae > Megascapheus > Megascapheus bottae. The sequence continues at coordinate 62,033,518 of NC_143514.1, forward strand.
GGACAGCACCTAGGCGCAGTTCAAGCCCTATGACCAACAAAAAAAAAAAAAAGGAGGAGGAGGAGGAGGACACTGTTTGTGTTGGGTACAGAAGGATGTCTCTGTAAAGTGTAGCTGAATAGTAGAGTGCTGGCCTGGCATGCATGAAGCCCTGGGTTCAATTCCTCAGTACCACATACACAGAAAAAGCCAGAAGTAGTGCTGTAGCTCAAGTGGCAAGTGCTGACCTTAAGCAAAAAGTGTCCAGGGCAGTGCCCAGGCCCTGAGTTCAAGCTCCAGGACTGGCAAAAGAGGGGGTAGGGAGAGAGAGAGGAAGAGAGGGATTCTGCCCAAGATGCCACATGCTGTGAATGGGTTTGGTTCCTCGGAATGTCCTACAACAGTCATTGACTAAACACAGCCCTGAGCCCTCAGCTAGCTTAGATGTGATCCTTCTCTATACTTTCCTGATATGGGACTTTGGGGTTTTTAAGGCAAGATTCTCACTATGTAGACCAGACTGGTCATGACTTGCAATCTTCCTTCCTCAGTCTCCTGAGTATTGAGGTTGCAGGCATACTTCACCACGCCTAGCTTGATATAGGACTTTTCCTGATCAAATCATTTAAAATCAGGATAGCCCTTACTTTCAGCTATGACTATCTTCTATGGTGAGCTGGCAGATACTACCTAGTCTGACCACATGGGCTTTCCACTGGCCCTATAACAACCCATAGCCTTCAGTTAGACTATTCAATCTGCAAACCATGTTATGTACCTCCTTGTCAATGAGTTTCTCTTCCTTGCCCAACAAGAGCTTCGATGCCTTCTAGATGCATAATAGTCCCATGCCCTGGATGAATGCAGGCAAGCAGAGATGAAGTGTACTTGCTCTCAGGAGAGTCAGATAAACCAGTGGGAAAGTATCAAAGTGTTCTTGGATGCTCTAGATGCTAGAGGAGCAGCAGCTAACTCTGTCTAACAGTCATCATTGAAGATCTGCTGCAAGTGACACTTCGGTGAAGGCTGAGGAAGCATCAGCCAGCAAGGCTCAGAGCAGGACCAGGCGAGGGCATTTATGGCACACTCAAGAACTCATGAATCATTTGGTATGGCTACATTTAGTGTTCATGTAAGAACACTCAGATGGAGGAGATAGCCTGGCTTTGGCAAGCTCACCGAGGAGCTTAGTTTCTTCTTGAAAACTAGTAGCCTTAGAGGACCTCCATCAAAAGAGAAATGCTTCGGTTGGCTAGTATCTGTTCAGACTATTACTCAGAGTATGGTGCCCCAATGACCTGCTGCTCTGGTGCTGGAAAACCCTGAGGTTGCAGAAGGGCGCCACCAGGTGACAGAGCCAAAGACTGCATGGAGACCTCTCCTTTTCCCCCATTCTTTGGTCATTGAAGACTAAACTCTTATGATGAGCTGACTGTGCCCAAGGAGTATAGTCAGCCAAGTTCTGCCATTGTGACTGTGTGCCCAAAGGCAAGCGCTTTGCTTGCTTCATTTGTTTATGCTTGTATTTAAGGTTTGAACTCAGGGCCTGGATGCTGTCCCTGACTTTGAACCACAGCTCCATTTTCAGCTCTTTTGGTGGTTAACCGGAGATAAGAGTCTCACAGACTTTTCTGCCTCAGCTGGCTTTGAACCACAATCCTCAGATCTCAGGCTCCTGAATAACAAAGAATTACAGGTGCAAGCAACTGACACCTGGCACACTTTTGAACTGTGAATCAAGTCTTGGGTTTTATTCCAGCAGGTTGGACTTTCTCCTCTGCCTTTAAGTCCTGAAACTAAATGATAAGCATCATGACCCTTTACCCTGAAACTTGATTTGAACATATATCACCTAGGAAAAGAAGGACATTCAAACTTTTTTTTCCCTCTAGGATATATCTTGCATTTACTTGGCGTGTATCATCAGACTGCTTTAATATAGAACAGTTCTTTAGCTCTTTTGGTGTTTTTAAAGTGTATAGTCCCATTTTGTAGAAAGGATCTAGTTATATGAAGTCACATAATCAGGTTCAGAGAGGAACCAGATTTTTTTTCCTTGGGGTCTGGTAGGGGAGTATAAGAAAGGAATATATCTTTGTTAAGAGCACCACATCAGGAAGTGCAAGATGTGATCATTTCATCACGTGGTTCAGATTGCAGCTTGCTTTTTTTTTTTTCAGAAGAGGTATACATCACAAATGTTTTAACTGTGCTGTTCAATAGTTTTAGCAAATGCATAGACCCCGAAGTTATATCCTTCTATAGCCAAAGCTTTACAGTACATGTGCTTTGCCCTCTTCCCCCAATCCTGTTCCAAGAGATCATGAAATAGAGCTACCACGTCTGAATCCCAGGTTCCTCATAAACTTCACATTTCACCCCAACAGTGGAGCTATCCAGCACTGACTCACCATCATCCTGCACTGCCCCTTATGATGCCCCAAGTAGAGAGTTGCCAGTTGGTGTGCCAGCTTTAGCCTATACAGTAGAAGCCTCTCCTCCCTCAAGGAGAGCAAACAGGACACCCTCTCTATGTCTCCACTCAACAGAGAAGATATTCCACACACAGATGTACTCAAATCAGCCCTCTGCATATACACCCTCTGCAACGCACCTCCATCTACTCAGCAGCTCAGCTCACACGGACTTGTTCTTCCCTCACTGAATGGATCATAGCTGTTAAGTTGGTCATCAGACTACTCAGGCTTGTCTCAGGTAGCAGACACCAGGTCCGAGGCCCTTGAGCCTTCTGTATGGTTAACCTTCTCTCCCCAGCTTTGCACTCCAGTAACTCCTTGAACTGGAGGAAGTCAAAGCTACTGAATTTAAGGTAACAATAACATAACTTATCAAATGCTTTAAACAGGTCCACTGCTAAACCTTTTGTGTGAGTTAGCTCACTTAATCTTTACAACAACCTCAAAAGTAGAAAAGGGATTATTCTCGGGGTGACAGGACCAGACATAAGACTGGTGGAGTCCCATCCATTTCTCTCTGAATGCCACACAGAGGGGGTGGTCTCTTTGTGTTGTGAGGTGAAAGAGACTGAGACATTTTTGTAACCATGGTATTCTCAATGCCTTTGGGCAGAGATTTTTCCTCCCTAAAAGGATCTGGAATAAATCTGGACACCAGATTCCTCACCAGTACCTGGAAAATAGGATTGAGCCCAAGGACAGATAGGAGCTCAGTATACATATGCTAGACGGATAGGTAGAGGTGGGGAGTCTGCCTTCACTAGCTGATACCAGAGGAAAGACAAGAAAAATGAAGGGCTACCAGGTACCAGTGGCTCACGCCTGCAATCCTAGCTTTTCAGGAGGCAGCCCAGGCACGACCCCGAGACTCTTTAATTAACTACCAGAAAACCAGAAGTGGCGCTGTGGCTCAAGTGGTAGAATGGTAGCCTTGAGCTGAAGAGCTCAGGGACAGCACCCACGAGTGTGCCAGAGTTCAAGCCCCACGATTGACAAAAAAAGAAAGAAAGAAAGAAAAATGAAGGGTCATATAACTCAATTTGCTATTTATCTTGCTGGTATTGTGGCTTGAACTCAGGACTTTGTATTCCCACTTGGCTTTCTTACACATGGCATTCTACCACTTGAGCCTTGCCTCCGGTCCAGCATTTTTCTTGTTATTTTGGCAACAGAGTCTTGTGTACTTTTCTTCCTGGGCTGGTTTCAAACCACAGTCCTCTGGACTAATCCTGAGTAGACAAAATTATAGACTCAAGCAACTTACTGATTTTTAACCATTTCGTTTTTTTTAAAAAAAAATCATTATTATAAAGGCAGTGTATAGAAGGATTACTGCTTCACACGTCCGTTCATGAGCGTATTTCTTTTTGGGCAGTTTCAACCCTTCCCTTCTAGCTGTATAGTTTGACATTCAGGAGCATGGAGGTTGGGAATGGATGCTGGCAGTGAATAGTGACGCTGTTGCCTCAGCCTGACCCTGCAGAGTAGACACAGCCCCTTCGTTCTAGTGGCCATTAGAAACCACTGAGAAAACATAGCTCCCAGCTGCTGTCCATACACTCGCACACAAGCATAGGCTGACCCAGCAAGTACTTCACTGGGCCAGAACCACAGTTTCTTTCCCTGCCTTGGGAGGTGGGGGATACAAAGGACTGTCCTTGTACTCCCCCCCCCCCCCCCCCCCCGCCAGTCCTGGGGCTTGAGCTAAGGGCCTGGGCACTGCCCTTGAGCTTCTTTTGCTCAAGGCTAGCACTCTACCACTTGAGCCACAGCACCACTTCTGGCTTTTTCTGTGTATATGGTACTGAGGAATCAGTACCATGCATGCTAAGCATAGCAGTCTATCACTAAGCCACATTCCCAGCCTCTCTCTGTACTTTTTGTAGTTATCCATCTTTCCAGAAACCTAAAGGCCTGGGCTACACAGGGAGTCCTTACCTCAAAGAAAAACAAAACCAGAGAAGACTGAGTGTAAAGCCTGTATCCACCTGTAAGCCCTGCCATAGCCTCTTGTGCTAGCTCTGTGCATCCTGGGCTCAGGATCCTGTATTCTGGCTGAGTGGCAGGAATCCTCCACACTTTGCCAGGCTTCAGTTGCCTTGTACTTGAGTGACAGATGGAGCTGTTCCTTAGCTCCACATTGATTATTTCTGTAGCCAACCTTTCTCTGGAGGTATGTCCACAGAGCTGAACCTTGCCCTGCCACTAGTGTCCAACCTGACTCTATCCAGCCCCTGTCCTGTACTGTGTCTCAATGGGTTCTAGGCATCTTTAGCCTTAGAACCCTGTGCCTGTCCTGGCTGAGGTGACCTTAAGCCCCAAATTGACCGTGTAAGATGAGGCACCCGTGTGCAGACCTGTTAGGGTAGCTGTCCCAGAGCTGAGGCCCTGTCTAGCTGAGGCAGCTCTCTAGCTAGAATCTCTCGAGGTAACTCTCTCCTAGGCACCCCACCCCTATTGTTGCCTCACCAAGCTTCTTGTTGAGTTGAGATTCTAAGGGAACTGTGCTGACTTGGGAGGAGAAAACACAGAAGAGTTGATAGTTCAACTGAAAAGGTGAGCATTTGGCTCAGGAAACAGCAGACAAAGAGCTGCACCTGAGCCAGGCTGGGCCAAGACCCCTTCACTCAGCCTGAGGACCAGCTGTGTGTGGAAGATTCTGGGCCCCAGAGGAACCATGGCTGCATCATCATAGGTCTCTCTGTGAAGCCAGGATCCTCCCCTGTGTCCCTCCAGGACACATCAGGACAGTTGAGGTTAGGAACAGGAGGTCTGAGCTCTGCTCCCATAGCTTCCAGTTTGTCAGGCCTCTTCTCCACTGCTTCCTTTGCTGCAGTCAACTCCGGGTAGCATGAGCGGATGTTCAGGAAAGGAGATATACTAGCTTGCTCTTCCCCACCAGCATCCTTTCCTCTTCCTGCCCATCTGTTCCCATCCTTCTGTCTGCCTACGTCTTGGAACAGTTCCCACGCCATGCGCTTGAGTTGAATCCTGAGTGGGGTAGGTGGGGTCAGGCTGAGCCCACTCATTGTCTGGGCTGCAGCTGCTCCCTGCAAACTGTCGTCTAGACTGTGCGTAGGCACTTAGGCAGTGTCTACACAGATGTGACGTTCCTCCCTGGTGCTCTCTAGGGAACCAGGAGACAAGGCCCAGGCCCCAGCGAAGATGGGAAGTGGGGTCAGAATGCCCCACTAGGCCTGCATGCAGTTCGAGATAAGCACAGGGCTGTCAGCCCTGATAAGAACCATCACCTGTCAGTCACCTAGCTACTCAAAAGGCTGGGATCAGAGGATCAGAATTCAAAGGCAGCCCAGGCAGGGCAGGGAAGTCCTTGAGACTCTTCAATTAATCACCAAAAAACTAGAAGTGAAGCTGTGGCTCAAATGGTAGAATGTTAGCTTTAAGCTCAGGGACAGTATCCAAACTCTGAGTTCCCAGGAGCAACATGAGAGAGAGAAAGAGAGAGAGAGAGAGAGAGAGAGAGAGAGAGAGGGAGAGGGAGAGGGAGAGAGAGGGAGAGAGAATCATCACCAACTGAAATGATGGCATTTATTCATTCATGGAGAGTAGGCCAGGAACCAGAATGTAGTGGCTCACATAACTGCTGTATGCAGTGGGGAGTACATTACACAGTGGGAAGTTTTTCTAATAATGGTGGTGGTAGATATTAAGCATATAAACACAGCCAGCCTGACCAGGCGCAGTGGCTCCCACCTGAAATCCTAGCTACTCAGGAGGCTGAGATCTGAGGATCAAGGTTCAAAGCCAGCCTAGGCACAAAAGGACCTGAGACCCTTATCTCCAGTTAACCTCTAGAAAAGGAGAAGTGGGGCTTGGCTCAAGGATTGAGCTGAAGAGCTTAGGGACAGCGCCCAGTTCAAGCCCTATGACCCACAAAAAAAAAAAGCCTGGGCTGGCATTGAACCACAATCCTCAGATCTCAGCCTTCTGAGTAGTTAGGATTACAGGCGTAAGCCAACACACCTGGCTGGAAGAGAGTTTTTTTGTGTTTTTGTTTTTTGTTTTTCTTTTTGCCAGTTCTGGGGCTTGTACTCAGGGCCTGATAACTGCCCTTGGGCTTTCTCAAGGCTAGCGCTCTGCCTCTTGAGCCAGAGCACCACTTCTAGCTTTTTCTATATATATATGTGTGGTACTGAGGAATTGAGGTCTTTGCGCATTCTAGGCAAGCACCCCACCACTAGGCCAAACTCCTTGCCCCTGGAAAAGTTTTTTTTTTTTTTTTTTTTTTTGGCCAGTCCTGGGCTTGAGCTCAGGGCATAAGCACTGCCCTTGGATTTTCTCAAGGCTAGAGCTCTACTACTTGAGCCACAGCACCACTTCTGGGTTTTTTTTTCTATGTATGTGATACTGAGGAATTGAACCTGGGTCTTAGTGCATGCTAGGCAAGCACTCTACCACTAGGCCAAACTCCCGGCCACAGGAAAAGTTTTTTTTTAAGAGACAAGGTCTCACCAGACGCTGGTGGCTTACATCTTCTGTAATCCTGGCTAATCAAGAGGCTGAGATATGTGGATCTCAGTTTGAAGCCAGCCTGGGAAGGAGTAATCTATAGACTCCTTTCCTTCCCTCCCTCCTCCCTCCCTCCCTTCCTTCTTTCCTTTCTTCCTTCCTTCCTTCCTTTTTTTTTTTTTTTTTCCTAATTCTGAGGCTTGAACTCAGGGCCTGTACTCTAAATCTGAGCCTTTCTGTGCTCAAAGCTAGTGGTCTACCATTTGAGCCTCAACACCACTTCCTGCCTTTTCTGTTTATGTGTTCCTGAGGAATCTTATCTCCAATTAAGCAGCAGAAAACCTGAAATGGTGATAAGGGATATGGTTCTGAGCGGTAGAATACTGGCCTTGAGCAAAAAAAGTGTGTATGTGGCGGGTGGGGGAGGGGGGAGTTTGGCCTAGTGGTAGAGTGCTTGCCTAGCATACATGAAGATCAATTACTTGGTGCCACATACATAGAAAAAGCGGGAAAGTGGTGCTGTGACTCAAGTGTAGTGTTCTAGCATTGAGAAAGCCCAAGGACAGTGCTCAGCCCCTGAGCTGTACTGGAAAGAAAAAAAAAAAAACCCTCAGGGACAACACTCAGGCCCTGAATTTAAGCCCCACAACCAAATAAATAAATAAAAGAAACAGGGTCTCACTATATCGCCCACTGGTCTTCTGGACTCAATCTGGTACCTAGGGCTGGGAGTTTGGCCTAGTGGTAGAGTGCTTGCCTAGCATGCACAAAGACCCGGGTTTGATTCCTCCATACCACAGACATAGAAAAAAGCCGGAAATGGTGTTGTGGCTCAAGTGGTAGAGCTCTAGCCTTGAGAAAGTTCAAGGACAGTGCTCAGGCCCTGAGCTCAAGCCCAGGACTGGCAAAAAAAAAAAAAAAGTATTAGTAAGAGAGTGAGAAAGAATAAATCTCCTTTGACCCTAAAGGTTCCTTTGTCAGGAGTTTAGAGGAGGATTTCTCAGAGTAGTGTCCTCGTACTTCAGAGCAATATGCCTGAGCCTCATGGGTAAGGAATCATTTCCCCAGGGAGCCTTGGGGAGGGGACACTGCAGGCCTTTTGGCTATGGATGATTGGAGAGAAGGCCTCACTTTGGGAACAGCTGCTTTAGGGCTAGGGCTGGCTGCTCTCTCCATCTCTGTGGAAGCTTGGCTTTAGCATCTGCACAAAGCCCAGTTTCCTCCTCTCTGTGTTTTATTGGTCCCTAGCTGGCGGCTGTTTGTCACTGGGAACCTTGGATGCTGCTCAGAGTGGGAAAGAAGTGGTGGCAACAGTTGTGTGGTTCATCATCCAAAGTCAGAGACTCGAAGACTTGGTTAGTGCAGGAGAGTCACTGGTCACTGACCTACTTAGTGGGGATCTCTGACCAGTCTTTTGTCTTGTCTAGAGCTGAGAATGAAGCGGAGAGCACCAGACAGAGGAGCTGGGGAGACGTCCACCAGGGCGAAGGCTCTTGGGAGTGGAATTTCTGGAAACAATGCAAAGAGAGCTGGACCATTCATCCTTGGTAAGCCTCTCACTGGCAGGATAGTGGGTGTGCTGGAGGCAAGGGTTGGAAGGAAGGCTTCGATGACCTGACCTGCAGAGAAGCATTGTGGGGTGCCCACCCACATCTGTGGGGTCCTGAGCAACCCCAGACCTGGTCCCATGAGTCACTGCTTCAAGCATATAAACACACAGCCAGCCTGGGCTATATAGTATACAGTGAGTCTCAGCTGAGAGCCAACTGTCTCTTCCCTTAGAGAGCCACATGTGCACCCCAAGAATGGCCTTGTACCCACAGGAAACACAAGTTGCATTAGAACTTCAAGACCCTTCACCTAAGACTGACCATCCCAAACAGCATGGTTAATTTCACAGGGCTTTTTGTGTTGCAACCCCTGAGCTTATTATAAAATAGGCACAGAAATCCTGAAAAGTTAGGTTTTCTACAGGATTTCTTGGGCTGCTTATAGCCAGAGTTGCAAATAGTATGGGTTGGCCCCCCAGATTTCTACCAAAGGCTGGGCGTGACTTTGCTTTGGTACAGCATTTTGTGTAGGATTGGTTCAGCATCAGGCATTCAACAAATAGCTAACAATGGTGCCTGCTGTTCACTAGGTCTGGGCTTTAGCCTGTGATGCAGCAAGTGATAAAAATAATGAAGTCTCTGCCCTCCTTGGGCTGGGAATGTGGCGTAGTGATAGAGTGCTTGCCCAGCATGCAGGAAGCCCTGGGTTTGATTTCTTAGTACGACATAAATAGAAAAGACTGGAAGTGGTGCTGTGGTGCAACCGGTAGAGTGCTAACCTTGAGCAAAAGAAGCTTAGGGACAGTGCTCAAACCCTGAATTCAAGCCCTCGGACTGGTGTGGGGGGGAAATATATAGGCTCATGCCTATAATCCTAGCTACTTTAAGGAGATTAGGATCTGAGGATTACAGGTCAAAGACAGCCCAGGCAGGAAAAGTCAGACACACACACAAGCCTGAACTGGTAGAGAACTATCCTTGAACAACAAAAGCTCAGGGATAGTGCCCAGGTGCGCGCGCACACTTCCTTTTGAGGAATGGATCAACTAAAGCCAGGTGTATCTCAGGCAGATATACCATTTTGGGAGGTGATGCTGTGGGAATACTCCATCAAGAAGCTTGGTGTAGGTGAAGTCCAGTGGGTGTGAATTATAGGACCCTCTTAAAGAGACTAAGTCGTCAGAAGACTATGTGGTGAAATAGGGCTATGACAGCCAGGATTTCTGAAAAGTAAGCCAGCAACCCTCTGTGCCGTAGGTCCCCGTCTGGGCAACTCACCAGTGCCGAGCATTGTGCAGTGTTTGGCAAGGAAGGATGGCACAGATGACTTCTATCAGCTGAAGGTAAGCAAGGGGTGGGGTGGGACCCTTGGGACCCACAGCCTATCCCGACAGCTGCCCCTCCCTACTCCACCTTAACACCTGCATCACTGTGAGCAAGAGTGGTGCTTTCTTCCTCTCTACAAAGCTATCATGTTTATAATCTCGTGCATAACAAATCCTGATTTGAATAAAGAGTGTTACCTGTGCATAAATAGAAATGCTATCACATGAAAAGTGCTTTACAGTCATGTGGTAGGAAGTGAACCTACTTCCCTGTCCCAGTTGTTCTGCCATGTCAAAAGGGTTTTCTCTTTGTTCTTCCTTAAAGATCCTTACCCTTGAGGAGAGAGGCGAGCAAGGCATAGAGAGCCAAGAGGAGAGACAGGGCAAGATGCTGCTGCATACCGAGTACTCTCTGCTCTCCTTGCTGCACACACAGGACGGCGTAGTCCACCACCACGGGCTCTTCCAGGTGAGTAGCCTGTCCTCCGCTCCTCCCAACCCCAGATGCCACATCCATTTTGACCAGTTCCTCCGCAGGGTCCCCGTGATGATCTTGGCCTGACAGGAACCCTCATGGCTGACATCTTAACTGTGGCCAGGCTTTCTTTGAGTGCTATTTTCTTGTCTTGTTTTGTTTTGTTTTGTTTTTAGAGGGAAAGCAGGAAGTCATTTAAAGAGTTTCACTGTCAGGAAGTGACCAGGCTGGAGTGGAGGGAGGGCAAAGCGGAAGAAGTGGGCCACCTGTACATCAGTCACCGCTGTTGCTTTTGGTCTTGAAGTCCTTTTGTCTGCCCAGGCATTTCAGAGTTTTCATTAGCTGTCCCTGAGCTACTGTCATGTGGCCTTAAGCAGATCATTTCAGATCATCCGTGTGAAATGTGTGTAATGGGAAGAAAGGACAGTTTGCAAGATGAGTGAGTGTAGAAAGCACCCCACAGCGTGGTGTACATTCATCACTGTTTCAAGCAATGGCGATTCCTGTCAGCGGCATTTCCTGCCATGAAATAGATGGAAAATACCTCCCATGCCTACATTCACACCCTCTTAAGGTCTTATCCTTAGTTTTCAACTATAGGCAACTCCAAAAATTTTAATGTTTCCCTTAAACATGAAAGAAGTCTAATTGAATGTGGTTGCCATGCATCTTGTTTACCTTGTATTTTGTTTTTGATATCTTTAAATGTTTGGCCTTGATTTACATCCTTTTTTTTTTTTGGCCAGTCCTGGGCTTGAACTCAGGGCCTGAACACTGTCCTTGGACTTTCTTCAAGGTTAGTGCTCTACTACTTGAGCCACAGCACCACTTCTGGCTTTTCTATATATGTGGTACTGAGGAATTGAACCCGGGTTTTTATGCATGCTAGGCAAGCACTCTACTACTAGGCCAAACGTCCCAGCATGGTTTATAGCCTTTTGAACAAGAGAACCTAGGTTATCAAAAGTGTCTCTAGTTTCTAGCTGGGCATTGGTGGCTCACACCTGTAATCCTAGCTACTCAGGATGCTGAAATCTGAGGATTACAGTTCAAAGCCAGCCTAGACAAGAAAGCCTGTGAGGCTCTTAATCTCCAATTAATTACTTCCTGTCCCCCCACCCCCCAGAAAAGCTAGAAATGGAGCTGTGGCTCAAGTGGTAGAGGAAAAGAAGTTCAGAAACAGTTTTCAGGCTCTGAGTTTAAGCCTCAGGACCAGCACAAAAGAAAAAAAACAGAAAAGCTGGGTGCAGTAATCAAATCATAGCTACTCAGACTGAGATCTGAGGATCTCAGTTCAAAGCCAGCCTAGGCACTAAAGTCTGTGAGACTCTTATCTCCAATTAACCACCGGAAAACCAGAAGTGGCCCTGTGGCTCAAGGGGTAGGGTAGTAGACTTGAGCTGAAGAGCTCAGGGACAAAACTCTGGCCCAGAGCTCCAACCAAACTGATCCCCCTGCCCTCCCCCCACAAAAAAATGGCAATAGCTCATACCTATATCCCTATATTCCTACCTACTTGGGAAGCTGAGATCAGGAACACTGAATTGAGGCCAGCACCAGCAGAGGCATATTCATAAGACCCTTTCAACCAATAGCGGCTGCAGTGTTACGTACCTGTCATCCTAGCTAAGTCATAGAAGGTCAAGATAGGATTGAAGTTCAAGTCATTCTAGCAGAATTTTCCCAGCTATAGCAGAAAGCCTAAAATAAGTGAATCTCATCCAGGAATGTACTCAGAGAGAAAATAAGACCCTATCTCAAAAATAACCAGTACAAAGTGGCAAAGTGGCTCCAAATGGTAGAATCTCCACTTAGCAAGCATGAAATCCTGACTTCAAACCCTCGTAGTACGGGAAACAAAATAAATAGTGCAAAAAAAAAAAAAAGGGCTGGAGGTGTGGCTCCATACTAGAACACTTCCTGCAATCGTGAGGCCCTGGGTTCAAACTAGTACCAGCTCTAGCTTTCTTTTATAAATTAAGAACCAGAAGCTAGGCAGTGAGGGTTCATGCTTGTAATCTTAGCTATTTTAGAGGGCTGAGACCTGAAGGTCATGGTTAAAACCAGCCCAGGCAGTAGTACATGACACTCTTATCTCCAATTAATCACCAAAAAGTGGAAGTGGAGCTGTGGCTCAAAGTTATAATGTACTAACCTTGAGCAAAAGAGCTCAGGGACAGTGCCCAGGCCCAGATTTAAGCCCCGTGACTGACGGGGGGCAGGAGGGGGGGGTTATATGGGAGGGAACAGAACCAGAGATTTGGAAAGGATAAGAAAAATGCCACAGCTCCCACAGTTGAGATGAGGTGGAATTACACAAACTCAGTCATGTAAGGCCACAAGCATGCCCTTAGTCATGATTATGTGACTCTCTGGAGAACTGTGGCTAAGAGGAAAGCTACTGTCTTACATACAAAGAGCTCTGTCATCTTCTAGAATTCACCCCTTCGTAACTTCCACCGTTGACTTGAGATGGGAATAACATTGGTAATAGCTGGAATCTTAAGAGTTCTGTGGAGGGAGGTTTCCCCTGAGCCCCAGTTTTGCTGCCTCTGAAGTGGGCTAAAAGGACCAGTTGGCTTTAAATCGTTAGCCTGACTCAAGTCCTTTGCTGTAGGATGAAAGCATAGACCTTAATCTGAGATACTAACCTAAGATGCACTTGGCATGTGAAAGTTGAGCAGTACTGACCTCTGTTAACTACCCAGGCCTCTAGGCTTACTTTTTAGGTTCTCTCATTGGTTTGAGCAACAACTTCCAGAGGAGAGTCCCACACTGGGCTTTGGCCTTCCAGGTCAAAGCCAAGCCCTGGTTCCCCTTGCCTCCCAGGATCGTACCTGTGAAGTTGTTGAGGACACAGAATCCAGTCGAATGGTTAAAAAGATGAAGAAACGCATCTGCCTCGTCCTGGACTGCCTCTGTGCGCATGACTTCAGTGACAAGACTGCCGACCTGATTAACCTGCAGCACTATGTCATCAAGGAGAAGAGGCTCAGCGAGCGGGAGACTGTGGTCATTTTCTATGACGTGGTCCGGGTGGTAGAGGCCCTGCACCAGGTGAGGCCTGCCCCCCTCCCTCCCACCCCCTGTTCTCTCTTATATTCTGCCCTGGAAGCCACCAGAGTCATACATACCACAGAAAGCCATCTTTTCCTGCTGCTGCTCAGCAAAAGGCAGCTCTGTCCAGAGGAAAGTTGCTGAACAACTGGTGCACCAGGTAGGCACAGTGTTACAGGCCCCTGACAAGGGCCAGCGGGGCAGCCCAGCAGAGCCCCACAGCCTCCCAGCTCCAGGAGAGCTGCAGGATGACTGTCCAGGGGCTGCAGCCTTGTAGAATGAAGGTGTCAGGTCCTTGGGGTTGGGCACAGGATAGCCTGAGCCTGGTTTCTTAGTGACAGGAAGCAGGGTGTTTTACCTCTGACCCAGAGCCCCGGGATGATGCGTGGTTCCTTTCTTTTTCTTCTTTTTTTTTTTTTTTTTTTTTTTTGCCAGTCCTGGGCCTTGAACTCAGGGCCTGAGCACTGTCCTTGGGCTTTCTCAAGGCTAGAGCTCTACCACTTGAGCCACAGCACCACTTCTGGCTTTTTTTTTTTTTCTATGTATGTGGTACCGAGGAATCAAACCCAGGTCTTTGTGGATGCTAGGCAAGCACTTTAACCACTAGGCCAAACTCCCAGCCCTGCTTGGTTCCTTTCTAAGGGGTAGTCTATGGAGAGAGAAGAGGGAGAGGAAGGGGAGCAGAGGCTCCCTGTTAGCTGCTGCCTGAGGACAGAAGGAACTGAGGAAAGGGCCCAGGTGGGCATATCTTAGCCCTTCAGACACCCATTTAATGAGGTCTAAGAGATGTGTCCTAGGGTGTTCCTGTCTTCCCAGATGTCTGGGAGCCTGTGGCTTCCACATGGGGCCTCAGCTTGCCTGGCACTTTTGGTGCAAACCATCTGCCCATTGGTTTTCAGAAAAACATTGTGCACAGAGACCTGAAGCTTGGGAACATGGTGCTCAATAAAAGGTAAGATTCTGTTTCATCTTCTGTGTGGGGGAGGAGACTGGATCCCCGTGAGGATTCTGATTCAAAGCAGCCCAGCCTCCCAAAAATGTAGAGCTTGGGGTAGGATGCTGGCATCTCTCTGTTGCCACGTAGAATATGGTGCTTGCTGAGACTGGGAGCTTAGAGTCCTAAAAGCAGCTATGGAAAGTAATTTGAGTAGGCTCCCTGGCTCCCTGGATACTCATTAAATGACTGTAACAATGGACAAATGGATTAAAGCAATGTGGGACCTCTCTGCAGGTTGGGCTCCAGCTACTTCTGGCCATGTAGGCTTCCTAGAAAGGGACTTACCTGTGAGCGGTCAGCAGCCAGCATTCACAGTGTTAGGAAGAGTGTCTAGAGCCTGGAGGGAGTCCGTGTGCCTCTCTCCAGCATCCTTCAGGAGGCTGCAGCGAGGCAGGTCATTGTCTCCCATCACTCACATCGAATAGGGCACAGGCTCTTGGAAGTGGTCTGGGACAAGGCAGAGAGGGACCAGCCCATGGGAGGGGCCCAGGGCCACTAGGGAGAAGTACTATTCTAGGGGCTCTCACAGTCCTAGAAACCCAGGGTTCCCAGGGTTCCTTCACCTGCCCTTCTGAGCCTCTTCCCTTACCCCTTACCTCCAGGTAAGCTGGGAGGCTTACAGATGGCAGGCAACACAGCTTTCCGACAGAAGTGGCCTGATAGTGATGTTCCATGATGTGATCAGACTAGCCCAGGAGAGTGTCCTGAGCCCACTGTCCATCCCTGTACAGTATCAAGCAAAGGAAGCTGTGGCAGAGCAGTGGAAAGTGCTGTGTGCTTCAGTGGCCAGAGGGCCTCACCATCCTGTCACCTTCCCTGGTTCTGGGGCTGTAAACCCTTCTGTAGGCTGCCCCATGGAGCTTGCCATATGGCATTTCTAACAAAAATACAGATATCCCATTGAGGACAACATTCAGAGAGACTCTGCCAACTGAGTTAAGTCTACAAAGGATAAGATGTGCCAGCCTAAAACAGTGATGAGATGAGATCCTTACGCTGTCGTGCTCTGCAGGGAGGAGGGAAGGAAACAGGAAATTCCAGGGCTGCTTGAACCCCATCTGGCTGAGTGAGTTAGAGAAGAGGAAGAGCAGGATGTGGGGGTCAGACTTGGCTCATATCCCAGGATTGCCTCTTGTCCTAGAGACTGTGAAAGTTCACTTATTTACTCACTGAGTGAATTTATCTACTGAGGTACCAGCCCTTCTTTGCAACTCACAATGCTCATCTGTAGAGGACGAGATGACTCTACCTGAAAAGCTGGCCTGAGACTCGGATAAACGGATGTGAAACTGCCTTGTAAGATTCAGTCCATCCTAGGGACACTTGTGTTGAGGTGGGCTGAGAGCCAGGAGAAAAGGGGACCAAGTGTTTACTGCCCTGAGGAAATGAGGGCTGCTGATGGTGAGGGCCCAGGGCTCCCCCAGCCCTTCCTCTGAATTCACAGGGACAATAGGTGTAGTACAGGCTACTTGAGCCCTGAGTTGTGGAGAGCATAGTGTCTGAGAAAAAGACTTGGTGGCTGAGAGCATCGGCGCACATCTGTGATCTTAGCACTCAGGAGGCCAAGGCAGAAATATTGGGAGATTCAGATCAGCCTGCGCTACATAGCAAGTTCCAGGTCAGCCTGGACTAGAGTGAGACCCTCCCTGCCTGAAAGACAGAAACAAAGAAGGAGGAGGGAAAAGAAAGGAGGGGGAGGAAAAAGAAAAGGGAGGGAAAAAAACAAGACAAAGTGATACACACGTACATACACACACACACACACACAATTAAGTACAGCCGACTGCAGACTATATTTTCTCCAGCTGGACTACAGAGTCCAAGCCCTCCACGACAGCCTCTTTTGTGCCCTACATGAGCATCCCAGGGGTTGTCAGGGACACATGCAGCCCCGGATTCCTGCCCGCTAGGTACCAGGATGCAGAGGCTGTTTTGATGCTGGTTGGGGTATGACAGACAGTGTAGCTGAAGCCATGCTGCTCAGGCTACAAAATATCAGTACCTCTCCCAGACCTTTCCTCAATGTTAAGATATGCTTCTCTGGGTCTCAGAGCAGACCAGAGGTTCTATCACCTTCAATTTGAAGGCAGGTGCTCAGGTTAAAGGCATGGCTATGTTGGTAGGGCACCAGCTAATGAGCAAAGCATCAGGTACCAAGTTTGAGTGCTGGTCTCAGAACAAGAGAAAAATGAAGGCAGGAGCTCAAAGGATATGGAGCCTAGACCCCCCCACACCCCACTTCCCACCATGTGTCAAGCGTATCATCATCACATGTCTCCCCCCCCCATTCCATTTCTATATGCTTTTATTTTTTTTGTCTGGGACCAGGACTTAAACTCAGTACCTGATACTTTGACTGGTGTTCTACCAGTTGCGCCATACCTCTAACACCCATGTTTCCCTCTAAAGCCTCATGTGGTCAGGGTTGACCTGGAAGAACCCCAGCTCCTTTCTACCCACCCAGCCAGAGACCACTGAGCCAGCCAGAGACAGGCAGGCTAGCTGGGCTGTGTGCCCCTAAGAAAAGGGACAAAGAGAAGTGTCTTTGAGGCAGCCAGCGGCAAGAACTCGAGAACTCGACCTTGCTTTGGGTGAGAGGCCAGGGCTGGCATCTGAAATCCTCTTTGGAGTTAAGTGAGGCTGGCTGTGGGCTCCTTCTCTTTCCTCTTTCCTTTGAGGCAGGCAAGTTGCATACCAATTCCTAGAAAAGGAGAACACTGTGGGAGCCCAGAGGCCATAGCTGGAATGTGACTCACTCAGAGCTGCCCCTGCTGACGCACGGGCCCCACCACCCTCACCGTCCCCAGAACCAGCTGGGGGGTCTGGAACTCCCAGGAGCTATGTGCCACCCGGCTGGTGTGGGTGGTGGGGGGGGGCAAAAGAGCCTTGCCAAGCTTCAGGAGGTCTCATTGCTGGCCCCGCTGCTTCCCACAGAGACTCTTAGCCCCAGGCTGAACAGCCACCATAGGGAGGGCTGGAAGTCCTGCCAGCAGGGTTGAGTTGGAGCTCAGCCTCCCCAGCACCAGTGCTCCATGGCCTTTGCCACCCATCTCAAGAGGCAGCGCTTCTGGGACCCCACAGTAGAAACCTTTGCCAGGCATGCCAGCAGCAGAAGAAGAGAGGGTGTTAGCAGTTTACTTTGTGCAGGCGACAGGCTAAGTGCCCTCCTTGGGCCATCTTGGCAGAGCCATCCTAATCCTGAGAGTCAGACACTGGCATTTTCCCTGTCTCACAGATGAAGAAACTGAACTTTACCAAGATTCATATGGCAAGCATGCAGAAAACCAGGACTAGGCCCTAGGAATGAGTCCCCTCCCTTGAACTATCTTCCTTCCAATGTCGTGAGCTTTGGAGACCACATCCATGCTTACCATGGCCAGGGTACGAAAGATTGGACTGCTGCATAGGACCTGTCAAACCAGATGCCTGAGCAGGCCAGTGTCCAGCACAGTGATACAGGGGGTGGGGGGTGTTAAAGGCACTGGAGCAGCCTGCTTCCCATGCGCATGACCCTTGCTGAGACTTTTGAGACTTTTTGCCTGACTGTCAGGCTCTTTTGTTTTGTTTTGATTTCTTGGTTGGTCGTGGGGTTTGAACTCTGGGCCTGGGCACTGTCCCTGAGCTCTTCAGTTCAAGGCTAGCACTCTGCCACATGATCCACAGCACCACTTCCAGTTTTCTGGTGGTTAATTGGAGATAAGAATCTCACAGACTTTTTTGGGCCGGGCTGGCTTTGAACCGCGATCCTCAGATCTCATCCTCCTGAGTAGGTAGGATTACAGGCCTGAGCTTTACAGGCTTGTCAGGCTTTTAACTACACCACAGGCCAGCTTTCTGTAGGGTACCCAGGTCACACCCACAATGCACTTTTCTGTTGAGAACACAGAAGACAGACTAGTCTCTGTTTTACACCAAGCCCTTCGCCTGCAGAATTCCACTGGATAGCTAAAAAGCTCTCAGCCCCACCCCCTTCGCCTTAGAGCTGACCCTTCTCCCACCTGAAACTTCACTGTGGAAAGGGATGGCCTGAGATCCCTTGTGTCGCTTCCCTCTCCGCAGCTGCCATGTCTGCTGGCTGACATAGGCCAGCACAGCTAGCTGAGAGGTCCCCTTAATGGCATAACCCACTACCTCCAGCTGTGGTGTAAGGGCACTCTCTGGAGACTTCCATCTACCCACATTGTGTGCTTCCTAGAAAGGCTGGGCCCATTGCTGCCTGCCCCACAGCCTCCTGGGGAGGGGGAATCTATGGAGAATGAGTCAGCCCATATGGAATGGAAGGAAGAGTTGGGGCTGGGTATCATGAGCTCTGAGGTCCAACAAGGGCTGGCCCAGGGCTTGGATCCTGGTCCATCAGAATCTAGCCATGTGACCTGGCCATGGAATTCCTGTGCTTTACTTGTACCTTCTGAATGGGGCAGTGAGAAAAAATCTCCCTCATAGACTGTTGTGAGGGATGAATGGAAACAGTGGACTCCCTCTTGCTGTGAGCTTAATTGGTCATGAAAAGGAGAATTGGCAAAAGAGGACAGTGCCATCAGGCCCCAAGCTAGCTCTGTGTGTTTTGAGTTCAGTTCCCCCAAGGCATTTAGGAATACCCCTGCCATGCCCAGGGCCTTCTTGAGCCTGGGCCCAGCTGACTAGATGATCCTCTGTGCTCCCCTGTTTTTTTTTTTTTTTTTGGCCAGTTCTGGGGCTTGAACTCAGGGCCTAAGCACTGTCCTTGGACTTTCTCAAGGCTAGAGCTCTACCACTTGAGCCATAGCACCTCTTCCAGCTTTTTTCTATGTATGTGGTACCGAGGAATTGAACCCAGGTCTTCGTGCACGCTAGGCAAGCACTCTACCACTAGGCCAAACTCCCAGCCCCCTGTTCTACCTTGGAGGACCACATTCCTCACCTGGTGCCAGGGTTAGCAGCTCCCAGCCAGTTTCTGCTGCTTCAGATGAGAATCCCAAGATTCTTTATTTGGCCATATGAAAAGGGGTCAAGTATTGCTGGGAGTAGAGTTGGGGTGAGCTGCTGTGGATAAGCATTTGCCTGGGTTCATTCCTAGTACCCCCCCCCCCAAAAAAAAGAAAATCCCAAAAATTAGGACTAGAGAGCATACAATGCCCTGGTGGTATGGCCTTCAGATATGGGGGTACAGGGGGACAGCTCAGCGCCTACCTGCCCTACTCCACAGCGTCACCCCATTGTAGAGTTGCTCCTGACAAAGCAGGCTATCCCGCCGTAGAGGGATAGATACATTCTGTGCATGAGGCCCCACAGCCAAACCCTAGCCCTTTTCTGAAAAGAAGAAAGGCTGGCTGTTCAAATCTCTGATAATCCAACCTTGCCAGGGGAACCCCAGCTTGGTAGAGCTATCCATCCATGTGATCTCGCCAGCTGACAGTGCTTTCCTCACAGTGCAGTGAACTTCCCTTCTCAGTAAACCCCAGCTCTAGCTATAGGACTCGTGGGGGCCTTGGGACCATAGCTCTGACCCCAGAGGGGGCCATTGGTGCTCTGTCCCCCAGCTACCCTGCATCTGCACAGTGTGCACATTCCCAGCCATGAAGTGGGAAGAAGGCCAGGATTCTGTTTGCAAAGGTTCTTGTTCCTCCTAACACAGAGAGCACTATCCAGAAAAATTCCTCATCTTTCCAATTGCAGGATCTCCCTCATACTAGGGTTTTAGAGAGACCATGTTAGGGTATTCTGTTGTTGCTCTAGGGTGCACTGTGGTAACTCCTGTTGTCCCCCTCCTGCTAGCTGGGATGGGGCAGGCTTGCTTATCTCCTGTGCAGACCTAATTGGATGCCAGGGCCTGGGCCTCTTGGAGAGACCTTGGAGCTCATAATAGATGGGCTATGCCTTCAGTAGTGGAGACTGAAGCATGAGACTAACTTCCATACTCCACCAGAGGAGAGTGGCTGCACTCAATTTCCTCGTCTGCACGGCTGTGGGGCTAGGTTGAAAAGGAGGTAGCGGGCTGGGTCTGCAGGGAGGCCACCTTACAGCAGGAGGAAGGCTAGGGTCACTCACTTCTACTGGACGTCTCCAACACGTGTGAATGAGGGAGTCGGGTTATATTTCACCATTACTCCCCATCTAGAATATCATGTTCTGGGCCCTAAGCTGCACCTGAGACTCCCCAGAGCAGCAGGTTCAGGGAAGCCCTGAATGAAAGGAGCTACATGCTCTGTTGGATGCTCCCCCGGCAGCCAGAAGAGGACATGGGTCAAATTCCTCTGCTCTGTGGGTAGGGATGAGGCTGCCCAGCTGTGTTTGTTCAAGATAGGGACTAGTCCAGCAGGGTGCCTGGCTCTCCCTGGGTACTCCCAGCTGTGGACAACGAGATCAGTTTACTCTCTGCCTCCCTTTCTAGGACCCATCGGATAACCATCACCAACTTCTGCCTTGGGAAGCATCTTGTGAGTGAAGGAGACCTACTGAAGGACCAGAGGGGGAGCCCAGCCTACATCAGCCCTGATGTGCTCAGCGGTGCGTGTGGACTCCTCACCTTCACACAGCCAGATGGGACATGTGGCCTGGCTACGAGCCAGGACCTGACAGTGGCCCAGCTAGCACTCCCTGGCAAAGGCTTTGGTCTAGTGGAAGAGGAGGGTGTCCTGGTCAAATAATGCAAGAAGTTAGAACCAGTGTAAGAAAGAATGGGATTTCCCCCAAGGCACGTAAAGTCCTGTAGGATCTCCCAGGAAATAACATTTGATCTTCTTCAGAACTAGGAATTATGTAAAATACACGAGGTTCAGTTTTTGTGGAAATTTGTTGTATGTTTATTGTGCTGGTCCTAGGGCTTGAACTAAGGGCCCTGGCACTGTCCCTAACAGCTCCTCTTCTGGCTTTTTTTTTTTTTTTTTTGGCTGGTCCTGGGGTTTGAACTCAGGGCCTGAGCACTGTGCTTGGTCCTTGGGCTTTCTCAAGGCTAGAGCGCCACCACTTGAGCCACAGCACCATTTCTGACTTTCTTTTCATTTTCTTTTTCTTTTTCTTTCTTTTTTTTCAGTCGGTCTTGGGGCTTGAACTCCAAGCCTGGGCACTGTCCCTGAACCAGTGCCACTTCCGATTTTCTAGTGGTTAATTGGAGATAAGAGTCTCAGACTTTAGTGCCCAAGCTGGCTTTGAACTGCAATTCTCAGATCTCGGCCTCCTGAGTAGCTAGGATTACAGGCGTGAGCCACCGCTCCTGGCTCACTTCTGACTTTTTCTATGTATGTGATATCAAGGAATCGATCCCAGGTCTTCATGCATGCTAGGCAAGCATTCTACCACTAGGCCAAACTCCCAGCCTTTTTTTTTTTTTCCTGGTTAATTGCAGATGAGAGTTTCAAGGACTTAACTGCCTTGGCTGGCTCTAAACCATGATACTCATATCTCAGCCTCCTGAGTAGCTAGAATTATGAGCCATCAGCACCTAGCTTTTAAACTTTTATTTTATTTTATTTTATTGTCAGTTGTGGGGCTTGGATTCTGGGCCTGGGTGCTGTCCCTTAGCTCTTCAGCTCAAGGCTACTGCCCTACCCCTTGAGCCACAGCCCCACTTCCGATTTTCTGGTGGTTAATTGAAGAGTCTCACGGAATTTAGTGCCAGGCTGGCTTTGAACCTCGATCCTCAGATCTTAGCCTCCTGAGTAGCTAGGATTACAGGCGTGAGCCACCATGCCAGCTTAAAACTTTATTATTATTTTTTTGTGTGTGTGTGGGCAATGAGGCTTGAACTCTGAGCCTAGGCACTGTCTCTGAGCTCTTTCAGTTCAAAGCTCTGCCCTACCCCTTGAGCCACAGCCCCACTTCCCGTTTTCTAGTGATAAGAGTCTCATGGTCTTTATTGTACGGGGTGGCTTTGAACCGAGATCCTCAGATCTCAGCTTCCTCAGTAGCTAAGATTACAAGCATAAGCCACTGCACCCAGCTAAACCTTCATTCTTTATAAAACACCCAGTCTCTAGCATTTAGTTACAGCAACAGAAAATGGACTCAGATACTACAGGACAGAAGGAAGAATAAAGGTTTATTTAGCTTACACTTGTAGAGGCTGATCTCAGAGGTCACAGGGCCATATTTGGTAAGGTCTTCCTCACTGGTTGCTATTGGAAACTCCCTGAATCACACACAGCATCACATGGAGAGGGGGTCATACAAGGACGAAGCCAGAGCCAAACAAGTTTTTAACACACCTAGGATTTGTAACCCAGGGGCTTGCTGACTGAGCCTCATGGGAGTGAGATTTCAATGAGCTTTGGTAGGAACTTTCATAATACAGCACAGATGAAGAAAGCATAGCACAGAGAAGTTAGCAAAAACTGAGTTCACCATGGCTCTCCCACCTCACCCCCTGCAGCCAGAGAACTTGTCTTCTAGCTGACCTGTTAGGGAGCAGCAGATGAAAGGGCCCTTGGCAGGTGCTAATCAGTGCTGTGAAGGACCTGGGAAGACAGGGAGAGGGATGGGAGAGTGGATGGGAGTCCCTACCTTCCCTACTGCCAGTTTATTTGTTAGTTTCACAAATGTAATTGGCCCCCTGCTCTGTAAGCTGGGAGCCAGGGCTGCTGGCCCAGGCTCCTGCCCTCCCCACGACGTGCATTTTGGAGAGGCAGACTGGCCCATGTACAGAGCAGGGACTGTAGCAGGCTGTGCACATCCAGTCACCGTGTATCCTAGTGAGCCAACCCAGGGAGCTGAATCTCCTGCGAAGTAGGGAATGGTACTCAGGGAAGGGAGTCAGGGGGCCAGCGGTGAGGTGGGGGCTGGACAGGCCCGCGATGGAGCTGCCCACCCGAGGCAGCCCAGAGCAGTTCTTCCACTGAGTATGTGCATCCTCTGCCCCTAGGCCGGCCATACAGGGGCAAGCCGAGTGACATGTGGGCTCTGGGTGTGGTCCTCTTCACCATGCTCTACGGTCAGTTCCCCTTCTACGACAGCATCCCACAGGAGCTCTTCCGCAAGATCAAGGCTGCTGAGTACACCATCCCTGAGTGAGTCTCTCAGTTCTTGGTGAGGGGACAGCACAAGGAGACCCCAGAGTCCTGGGGGTGCTAGCCTTCCCATGCTGCTGAGCCTTCACCCGCCTCTTCTCCCTGGCCAGGGATGGGCGAGTCTCGGAGAACACCGTGTGTCTCATCCGGAAACTACTGGTTCTCGATCCCCAGCAACGCCTGGCTGCTGCTGACGTCCTGGAGGCCCTCAGTGCCATCATTGCATCATGGTAAGTGGCAAGCACCGGACCATGAAGTCAGCGAGGCTGGGAGAGCAGAGGCCTGCCTCCTTATGCAGGTTTCCCGGGGCAGGACTAGGAGGGAGCAGGCAGCGTGCAGGCTGTTTCCCACGTGACCCTCCCTGCCAACTGCAGGCTGGAATTGCCTCACTCAGTTCTCCACAAAGTCTCCACAAAGTCCACAAAGTCTCTGCATTGAGTAAGACAGAGGCTGACAGCAGGAGTCAGTCATGTTAAGCAGAAGATGGATGGCTGGACCCAAGCCAGGGCTCCCTGACTCCAGCTGAGTCTGGAGTGGTGGGGCCCTGGCCTCTTCGGGACTGACCTGTCTACCTACCCTGTAGGCAGTCCCTGTCATCGCTGAGTGGGCCTTTGCAAGTGGTTCCTGACATCGATGACCAAATGAGCAATGCAGACAGCTCCCAGGAGGTAAGGGGGCGAGGGGCTGGGGGCTGGGGGCCAAGTAGGGGCAGACAGTCTAGCTGCCAAGCTCCCTGATGGCACAGGGCCTCTCCCGGGCCTTCTTCCTCTGCCCTGAGGAGAAGTGGAAGCTGCCTGCATCCTGCCTGTGTCCAGCTCAGCTAGAGGTCCCATGGCCTGAGCTGGGCAGCTGAGGCAGTGGCCAGCTCCTGTGAGGCTCTATGCTGAAGAGGCTTTGTATGGCTCTCACAGCTTCCTCTTCCTGCCAAAGTCACTTCTCTTTGACCCTGTGACTCATTCCTCCTCCTGCCTTTTCATTTTTCAGATGATTCATTTATCCCTGTTTTCTCTCCAGTCTCTGCACTGGGGAAAGTGCTGGGCCGGGGTGGGGCAGGGAGGGGGTTCGGAGACAGATAGAGTGCTAGGCAGCAGTGGGCACGTGGTTTTAGGGCGCCCCTGAAGGAAAGGCTCCCAGGAAGAATGCCAGGCCGGATGTGTAAAGACCCTCCTGGCCCCTTTTGGAGCTTTAGGCGGAGCGGTATCTGGGACCACCACAGAGCCTTCCAGCCCTTGGGAAGAAAGAGCGCTATTCCACCCCAACTCCCACCCTTCCCAGGCTGCTGAGCTGCTAAAATAGTCATTATTGGCACGTGTAGAATATTGGGCCTCAGTCCTCCCTATGGCTTGTGTGACCTGTGCGTGCATGTGAGTGGGGGTGTGCGTGCTCCAATCCTGGGGCTTGAACTCAGGGCCTGGACTGTCTTTCAACATTTCCCCTCAAGGCTGGCACTATACCACTTCAGCCACAGCTCCACTTCTGGATTTTTGGTGGTTAGGTGGAGATAAGAGTCTCACAGACTTTCTGCCCAGGATCCTCAGATTTCTACCCTTTGAATAGCAAGGATTATAGTTGTGAGCCACCAATACTCAGCTTTTTTTTTTAATTAGCATACATTAGTTGTATGGAGGGGTTCAGTGTGACATCCCACACATATATACTATGTATTCTGATCAACTTTATCCTGATCCCCCTTTATCACTCTCTAATGAAGTCCCCACTTCTTAAAACCATTTCCTCAGTTTACAAATGAGGAACCTAAGGTTCAGAGAGGCAAAATGATTTCCCCAAAGTTGTACAGCTTGGAAGTAGAACTCTGCGCCCTGACTCCTAACTAATATAGAGACCCACAACTGCTAATTCTGTTCACCAATGTCTGTGGGCTAAGGGCCTCAGCAGGGGCTTGTGTGCAGGGCTGAGATAAAGATTTGGGGCAGCCCCTGCCCCTGCTCCTGGGTCTGTACTTTAACCAGCAAGGTGAGGTCAGTTGGCCGGAGGCCTTCGTGGACCTGCTCAGCACCTCACAGATGGATCCCAAAGTGTGCTTCCCAGGGAGGCTGGACTCGAGCCAGGCTTCCCTCACGCTCTGCTGTTCTTTCCTCTCCACCCTCGGCCTCACAGGCGAAAGTAACGGAGGAGTGTTCCCAGTACGAGTTTGAGAACTACATGCGGCAGCAGCTGCTGCTGGCCGAGGAGAAGAGCTCCATCCACGAGGCCCGGAGCTGGGTGCCCAAGCGGCAGTTCGGCAGCGTGCCACCGGTGCGACGGCTGGGCCACGACGCACAGCCCATGACCTCCTTGGACACAGCCATCCTGGCACAGCGCTACCTGCGGAAATAGCAGCCTCCGCCGGGGCACCTGCCCCAGTAGCACCTCTCCAGGCGCCCGGCCCCCGCCCCAGGCCTGGCTACCAAGGCTAGGCCCTGAAGTGCTGGACTCTCCCAGGCTGCTGTGGGGCAGGGCAGGGCCAGCCTAGGTCACAGGAGTCAGCAGAGGTACCACAAAGCTACCTTTTGGAATGATTGCTTGATTGTTTGGTTTTTTTTAATCTGAGAAGCCTAGATAACTCATCTGCTTTTAATCATGACATTTTAATCTACCTCTGTCTCTTTAACCAAGCTGTCTCTGGACTAAGTGACAGGAGGAGGAGGGAGCCCACCCACACACCAGGCTCTGGCTCCCGGGCACTGTACCCCCACAGTCCCACAGTCCAAATAAGCTCAAAGAGCAGCTCGCTGCTGGCTTCCCAAATGAACGCCTCCAGGCCCTCCCACAGTCCGTGTTTCTGACCCCGCCTCGGCCCAAGCTTTGGAACACCTTCACCTCATCTTATGCCGGATTCAAATATATTTATTATTATTATTTTTTTTTTTTACTGAAATCAACTTCTCTCCCGTCTCTAGGTGGCTCAGTCTGGGGCTACCCCCATCTCCAGCCTGGCTGGACAGCAAGGGTCTGTGGGGGCTCCCTCCTCACCCCCAGGCACAGAGGAGTCCCAGAGGAGTCTCTTTGCTGGCCCAGGCACCTGGCCCTGTTTCCCTTGACAGGAGGCCTTTCTAGACTTCATCCTTTCTCTCTCTCAGTAGCTTCTCTGAGGTGCTGCCCATGGAAGTCCTGCTCCTTCTCCATTCTTCATGTGGTACCCACATAGCAGGCAGGATGTGAAGAGAGAGGCTGCAGGCCGGCGGCAGTGCTCTGGGTCTGGCTGCTCTCTTGCTTTCCCACCCCCCGTGTTTCGAGGACCCGCCATGGGGGCATCTCCTCCCACCCTCACCTCAGAGCAGATGTAGGGTGGTCTGGCTGACCAGGGGCCTCCATGGGGCTCAGAGACTTGTGGGACGATTGTAGTGGTTGGGGACCTGCCCTGCCTGGATTGAGAACAGCCCTGCTGCCCTTTTGAGCCGAGATTTTGAAGTGGATGCCCGTCTTGCCAGAACTGCTGTTCTCACCAGAATGACCACCGCTACCCTCCCCTCCTGGACTCAGCCCAGCCCAGGGCCAAGCAAAGACCCATGTCGAAAGTCCTCTCCTCCCGCCTATCCTCAAAGAGGCCTAGTGTCTCCTCCAGGTAGCCCAAGGCCCTTCCAGCCTATTCTTGCTTCCCAGCGGGGAGGTGACTGTGTTTCCAGAGTGTGAGCTGCCTCCTTTTATCCCCCCCCAAAAGCTGACTCACTGTGAGTGACCTTGGGCAAGCTCCCAAACTTCTTTGTGCCTCAGTTTCCCCATCTGGAAAAAATGGGGCCACCTCTTGCCAGCAGTAGCAGGGCTGCTCACGCCCCTCCTCCCCATGTCCCAGTCCAGCACATGGGCGCCTGTGCCTCTGCCTCAGTGGGTCTGTGGGAGCCCGCCTGAGCCCAGTACTTCCTAAGTACCCGGCTCTGCCTCTAGCCCAGCTGTCCAGCCTTTTGAGAGCCAGGGTGGGGGGCCTCTTTTCTGTATTTATTTGATAAAAGTCTCCTAAGGGAGCGGAAATACAGTCAGCGTGGGCTCGGGCGCTGGGACTGCCCTCTGGCAAGGCTAGCAGAGCCACCTGGACAGAGCCCCTGGCCAGCAGCCCGCCAGGCTTCCTTGGGCCTGCGTTCCACTTGTGGTTTTTCTCCTCCTTTTCAAAGCAATACCCTCAGGTCTGCAGAGCCCTGTCAGTCAGCCTGGTTCTTTTGAGGCCAGCCCTGGCTCTGGTGGCATTCTGGCGAAGCAGAGGAGAGGAGGTTGGGTCTGCCCTCACTGGTGTCACACACTGAGAGAAGTCCTGTTGTAAAGAAACAAAACAAAATGGAAAAAGTCACAAAAAGTTTGTATAAAGACGTATTTTTGTACTACATGGGGACTCTTCCTGCATGTCAGCAATAAAACTTCCTGATCTGGAGCCACCATGGCCCATAGTGTGTGTAGTTCTTGCTCTGCTTAGGTGCCTCCATCTCTGACTCCAACCCAGCCATTCTTCCCCCCACACTGTCCCGAACCAGGAGGGGGATCCATTCTGCCCCGCACTAGCCAGTGCAAGCAGAAAGGCCCCACAACCAAGCCACGCCAGTCCCTGTAAAACCCCAGTGTGTCTGGATCTTAATAGGCTGCTCTGACCTCTTGCTGGCCAAGGAGCTGGAATGAGGAGAGGCCACACCAGGCTATTTCCTGCACTGCCTCCCCTCCATGGGAAGCCCAGGGTGCCTTCCTTCCTCCTTTACTTCTGTTGCCTAAATATAGACTGCAGGTTGTGCTTTCCTAGCTGCAAGGCTGGAGGCAGGCAAGCTGCCCCTCCCCCTCCTGCCCAATGGGTGGGGTGGGGTGGGGGGGCCGAGGGGAGTGTAAAAAAAAGTACTCCAGTGGGCACAGCACAGTGGCTCACGCCTGTAATCCTAGCTACTCAGGAGGCTGAGATCTGAGCATCGAGGTTCAAAGCCAGCCTGGGTACTAAAGAACCTGAGACTTTTTTTCCTTTGGCCAATTCTGGGCTTGAATTCAGGGCCTGAGCACTGTCCAGGCCCTGTCGATGTGTGCAGTACCAAGGAATTGAACCTGAGTCTTGACATATGCAAGCACTCTACCATTAGGCCAAACTCCCAGCCAAATACCTTTGACTCTTATTTCGAGTTTTGAGCTAAAGAACTCAGGGACTGCACCCAGGCCTAGTTCAAGCCCCATGATCCACCCAAAAAAAAAAGTACTCCAGCTGGCAAAAGCCCCTTTCTTTGCAGGTTAGCAAATGAAAGGTGTGGCTCTCTTCCTTGGGAAGAATTTCCTGCAGGCCCCCAAGCCCCACAGCAGCCCAGCAGTCAGGATGCTAACATCTGGCACATTCCTTGTCTATACTGAATACACGGCCAGAAAGCATCCAGCCCAGGCCTGCCAGCCGCTGCCCCTGCATCCCACCTCCACAGCCTCACCTCATCCCTCCACCAGCCCGCCTTGCTCAGTGTGCAACTATCTTCCCTCAGGCACCTGCAAGCAGCATGGGCCAGGTGGCAGGAATCGTTTCACTGGTGTCAGCCCTTTGAACCAGCCTGGCACTCAGAGCTCCCTGGTTTATGGATCTGCACTGGCACCACTCATCCTTCATAAGCTTACATTGGGACCCCTGGAATTAAAAGGGAGGGAAGGTACCGGAAAAGGGTTGTGTGTAGGTAATCGCGATCAACTGCCATCTATGTTCCTGAGCTGTCAGCAGGTAAGTTGAGAAGTTTCCATCCATTTTGTCCTTTCCTGCTCTCCAGCATCCTCAGGGAGAGACTCCAGGAGCCACACAGAGCTCTCTAGTGGGAAAGGAAGTGAGGAAGTGGAGTCCTGGTGGCTGAACTGTCCAGGCTCTGAAGCCAAGTCTGCTTGGTCTGCCTCGCACCTGCTCTTCCTTGCCACCTGTCCTGAATCTAACCATTTCTGGCTACAGCCACCAAATCTCTGCTCTGACTCTTGGCTCTCCTTTGCCACAGGCCAGGAGCCACATGCAGCCTGAATGAGCCTGCTAAAATCAAATTCATAGCCCTCCTCCTGCCTACAGCTCCCCAGTTTTGCAAGCTGAATCCCTCCCAAGGCCCTTGTGGCTTGAAGCTCAACGCTCCTGACCCTTAACTCCTCAGCCCCTATTAGATCCACTGCATTCTTCCACACACAAACAAGCACACTTCTGGTACTGGCCTTGCCATGCCACTGGCTTTTTTTTGTTGTTTTTGGTCATGGGCAGGTTGTGGGACTTAAACTTGTCCTTGGGCCCTGTCCCTGAGTTCTTCAGCACAATTGCAGCACCACTTCCGGTTTTCTAGTGGTTAATTGGAGATAAGAGTCTCATGCCTGGGCTGGCTTTGAACCATGATCCTCAAATCTCAGCCTCCTGAGTAGCTAGGCATGAGCCCCTGCGCCCAGCTGGAAGGTTCTTCACATATTTGCATGGTTCCCTGGACTGGAGCCCCTTAATCTACTAAGTATTCACTGTACTGGTCACAGCGTGACATGTATATTCCATTCACTACTCAAGAATGACAGTTCTTGTCTGCAGTGTCCACTGTGGAGGAGGTGGACACTGGTCACTGCTAGCTTTCAGTGGTGGGAGCCAGAGGCCCCAGACAACACAGAGGCAAGCAGATATTGCCCCCTGCACACTGTTAAGTAGAAAGCGTACTTGTTACCAAAGAGAAGGATGTAAATCTACTTCATAGCCAGTGACATGAATTGGCTCTGCATCTTTTGCGAATCAACTGTGGAGAGAAAATCCCCCCCAGACTGGAGATTGAACCAGAACCTCTGTTCGCTAGACACCCAGATGCTCTTGGTCACAAGCATGCCCCCAGCCTCAGTGGAGGAAATGTGCGCTTTATTTTGTTCAGAAATGTACCAAGGGCTCATCGCACTCACCAGAGTCGTTGCCAGGGCTGGCCTGCACACGCAGCAATGGATGACCCCCCACCCCCAGCACACATCACTACTTATTTCTATCAAAGGACAAAGAAACTTTTCTAAACTAAAGGTGAAGGTTGGTACATTAGAGGTATGTTTCACTCCCAGCGCAGAAAGGAGCAACTGGAAGCACAGAGAAAGGCAGCTTTGGAGGTGACTGGATGGAGAACCCTGAGCAGGAGCTGTCAATCAAAGAGGAGTCATGTTCCAAACTAGAGTGCCAGGAGGGCCTACTAGATCCATTACTAACATCCATGGAGCACCCTTCCCAGGGCCTCTTCCCAGCAGCCATCTGGGTGTTGGACTTTTCCTCCCTCTGGTACAGGGAGGCCTCAGTGCCTCCCAGCATAGTTAGGAGGGGGTTTGGCGCTGGTCTCGAAATATGCCAAGCAGAGACTACAGTGGTCTGGACCTCTCAGCCCCTCTCCTCTCAACATCCATCTTTCCTGTTTCCTCTCAGAAGCACTCTGTGCCCTCCAAAAGTAACACAGTCTCACCGACACGACAGAGGTGGGCTGTCGAGAGGGCACGTGGACAGGCAGTGGACAAGTCCTGGGCAGGCAGGCAGGCAGGCAGGAAGATGAGCAGGAGGATTGTTGGGATGCCAGCCAGATGAGCAAGAGACAGCCACAAGATGGAAGCAGGTGGCTGGGCAAGCTTATACAGACAGGCTGAGCTGTCTCAGGCAGGATGAGACGGGGCAAGTGGATAGGCAGGTGGCTGGGAAGGCCAGCCAGCCTGTGGAAGGCCCATCAGCAAAAGGTGTGGGGCAGCTTCCCACCTGCCACTTGTGATTGCTCACAATTATCCCAGGGGAAGGCAGCACGCTGGAAGAACCAATGACTACACTGTCATCTGGTTTCTGTATGGCCACCTGTTTGCTCAGAGCTGAGTCATGACCTCTTCCAAACACATCTCACACACACACCCCTAGAACCCACAAATACACCTTTGCCTACAGACAGGGAGAGAGATCTGCATGGTACAGGTGCATGGAAACTGCTTGACAGAAAATCTCCCAAACCTCATACAGATGAACACAGACCCAAACTGAGGTACTCAGCACTCCATACCAGTACTGCCACAGCAGGCAGCAATATGCATGGAGATGATAGACATTAAGTACATCAACCAGCAGTAGAGTTCATGAAACATATTGAGTAATTAGCCAGTCACACACATACCTTGAAGAAACAGGGAGACCATGAGAGCACCAGAGGTTGGAGATTTGCTGACTGGTTTGTTTGGCCTAGTGGTAGAATGCTAGCATTATGAAGACCCAGGTTTGATTCCTTAGCGCCACATATACAGAAAAAGCTGGAAGTGGGGCTGTGGCTCAAGTGCTACATTTCTAGCCTTGAGAAAGCTCAAGGACAGGGGCCGGGAGTTTGGCCTAGTGGTAGAGTGCTTGCCTAGCATGCACGAAGACCCGGGTTTGATTTCTTGGTACCACATACTTAGAAAAAGCCAGAAGTAGTGCTGAGACTCAAGTGGTAGAGCTCTAGCCTTGAGAAAAAGCCAAGGACAGTGCTCAGGCCCTGAGCTTAGGCCCAGGACTGGCAAAAAAAAAAAAAAAAAAAAAAGCTCAAGGACAGTTCCCAGTCCCTGAGTTCAAGCCCCAGGACTGGCAAAAACAAAACAAAGCCAGAAGTGGCACAGTGGCCATAGTGGCACAGTGCTAGCTCGTCAGGGACAGAGCTCAGGCCCTGGGACAGGCACCAAAACCAAAACCAAAACAAGCCAAGCTAGAGGTATGGCACAAATTGTCAAGTGCCAGCTGAGGAGGCAGGATTCTGTCCTGTTCATCTCAGTGCCAAGCTGGTCATGACTCTGTTCTATCTCCTACCTCCCTGGTCACCCCTCCAAGAGGCCTTCAGCCATGTCAGTGTCCAGGACTCAGGCTTGGCACCTTTTTCTTGCTGTCTATTCCTTGCCCTGGGTGCTCCAGTTCCTAGTGGGAAATGGCATGTGGGGGCTGGGTGATCCTCTGGCCTCTCCTACACCTCCAGGTGTCTAATGGAGATCTGCAATCTAACATATCTAAAATAAAACTCTCACCACCCTCACTCCACCTTCGTGAGTGCTTAGGCCCAAGATCAAGGCTAAACTCCTCCTTCCCTCATGTCCACCTCTACACAGGAACTCCTTCCCAACAGCATCTGCATCTCCTGTCACCCCAGAGGTGACTGAGCCTAGGCCCTCGCTTGCCTGGAGGGCAGACCACCTGCTCACTGCTCTGCTTCAATCCTGGTCTTCCTCTCCCCCGGGGTCCACCCTATAGAGCTACCGACATAGAGGGTCCTCCAGTGTGGCATGGGACATGGCACTACTCTTGCTTAATACTCTAAGGTCTCTGCTCTATCCTTCCAAGCTCCTCAGCAGGACCTGCAAACCCCAGCATGGTTACTCCATCAACCACTGGCTCCAGCCCCTAAATACCATCCTACCCCCAGGCCCTTGTCCTTCTTCCTGCCTAGACATGATCCTGGGTCCTTGCATAGCTGTCCCTCCTGGAGATTCCCCTCTCCTCCCACCACCACATTAGCTGATTCTACTTCTACTCACTGAACACTTGGCAGCCCCTGAGGCTCTCTTCCCCAGCGCTGGCCCTTCCATTTCATGTCTGTCCGCTGAGGGCCAGGGCATGAGTACCAACACTTCACCAATAACTCTGCCTCCCCTCTCCCATTCCTAGGAAGGGCCCGGGGCACGCCACCTGTGACCTGTTAGCATCTGTTGACTGGGGGTTATACCGCCCCCCCCCCCAACGCAAGTACTCAAGCAGCATAACAGACAGGGGCACAACAGGGGCGTAAATACCTTTACTAAGGCTCGCAAAGCAGACTAAATACAAAGACCTCCAAGGTGGGAGTCCAGTCCTGTGTCTCTACCCCACCTAGAGCTGCCCTCTGCCTGAACCCAGCCTCAGGAGTGGGGGAGTAGGGGTCTGCAGCCAGGATGGAGAGGGGGGTCGCTGGCCCACAGGCCTCAGGCACTGCCTTCAGCTATGTCTGCAATTTCCTCTCCCTCCTTCCTTCCCTCCTCCTCCCTAAGACTCCCGCCAAGAAAGCCTCCCCCTCACCCCAGCTCCAGCGCCGGCCGGGCGGGCAGCCCTGGGGGCAGGAGGGGGGTGCCTGGAGGGCTGGCCGGGAAGGGGAGCACCCAGCTGCGCACACGCTCTAAGCCCAGGTGGAAGTGCACGTGTGAGCCGGGCGGGTCTAGCCGGGCCGTCTGCCCCTCCACTCCCCGCCGAGCTCAGGCATCCCCGGCTTTTCTGGAGGCCCGGCCTCGGGGCCTGCAAGCCTGCACCGGCCGGGCTCACCCGAGGGAGTCTATCCATCATGAGCCCCGTCTGACCCGAGCCGGCCGGGGGACACGCGGACACCAGGGGGCCCAGGAGGAGGGGCTGGGGTGAGTGCCGGCCCAACCGCCTTGGGGAGGAGCGGGGCGGGGGCTGGAGACCCCTGGGCCCCGGAGACGCGAGCACCGCCCCGGGAAGCGTTCAGAGCCCGAGCTCGGGGAGGGGGCAGAGCCGTGAGTTCGAAGGGTGGCCGGCGGCTAAAGGCAGCGCAACCTCCCCCAATCTCCTTCCCGGCCGAAGTCGGGGTCACACTGGTAGGTTTTAGGGTTCGGGCAGGGCGAGGGCGCGCGGAGGGGCGCCTCGGCGGGGGGTCGCCGCCGCGTGGGTCCCCGCGGTGGGGAGGGGGCGGCCTCCCCCGCCGCTTCCTGCGGCGGAGCCGAGGACGGCGGCCCCCCCACTCCTCCCGCCCCGCCCCGCCCCGCCCCTCCTCTTTCCTCGGAGGAAACTTTCCACCGGTGGCTCCCTCGGCCCGTGTCCGGCCGCGCCGCCGCTGGGAGCCGAGCTGGGCGGACGGGACCGTGGGGACCGGACGGGGCGGGAGCGGCGGGCCCCCGGGTGTATGCCGCCGCCAGCGGGACGGACGTCGGGCCGGGGCAGCTGGGAAGCGGGGTGCTGACGGTGAGCGAGCGGGGCCTGCGGGCGGGCGGGCGGCCGGAGTCCCCCCCTCCGCCCCCGCGCCGCCTCGCGCCGGGACCCCGCCGGGGAGGCGGAGCCTCGGGTTCCGGGGCGTCGGCGCGGGAACTCAGGTTCCCCGGGCCGGGGTCTCTGGAGGGGCGGAGCCGGGCGGGCGGAGGCGCTGACCTGGCCGCTCCCGCAGGCTGGCGGGGCGCTGCCCCCCTGCGCGGCATGGATGCCCCGCGTCGGGACATGGAGCTGCTCAGCAACAGCCTGGCGGCCTACGCGCACATCCGTGGTGAGCGCGGGCGGAGGGAGCGGGGAGGGGGGTGTAGGAGGGGGTGATCGGGCCCTTCTGCCCCCACCAGCCCCCCACTGTCCCGTCCCCCACGCCCAGCCCCGGCCCTAAACCTGGAGTCCATGACCTCTGCACCCCCCCTTCAGCCAACCCCGAGAGCTTTGGCCTCTACTTCGTGCTGGGCGTCTGCTTCGGCCTGCTGCTCACTCTGTGCCTGCTGGTCATCAGCATCTCGTGCGCGCCCCGCCAGCGTCTTCGGGGCCCTGCTCTGCGCAGGGACCCTCGCAGCAGCACCCTGGAACCCGAAGACGACGACGACGACGACGAGGAAGACACGGTGACCCGGCTGGGCCCGGACGACACGCTGCCGGGCCCCGAGCTGTCGGCTGAGGCCGAGGGGGCGCTCAACGTGTTCACGTCGGCTGAGGAGCTGGAGCGCGCACAGAGGCTGGAGGAGCGGGAGCGGATCCTGCGGGAGATCTGGCGCACGGGGCAGCCGGATCTGTTGGGCTCTGGCACATTGGGGCCCAGCCCCACGGGCACGGGCACACTGGGCCGCATGCACTATTACTGACACTCCACTGGACATTCTGCAGAGCCCAGAACTGGCCCCAGAAACTGTGGACTTGCCTCGGCTCCCAACCCCCCCTGGTGCTATTGGATTTAGACCGCCACCTTCTGCGAGGCACCCACCCCAAGCTGGGAGTGGGAGGAGGATGCAAGGTCCCCATCTTTTCTTCCCCAGCCGGGACCGGGACGATGATGTGACCAATGAAGGCTGCGTTCTCGACCACTCTGTCTCTCCGTCTGTTGCCTTTGCCCCCAGCTGGTCCCCAGGGCGCTGCCACGCAGCCAGACCTTACTAGATGCCAAGGATCCACCACTTCTGCCCACTACACACGCACACACACACACACACACACACCTTTGGCCCTCACCAGCTCACACACAGGACCAACAGCACATCCTTCAGATAGATGCATTCCTACAGGTAAATGTTTGGGCACTGGTTCCCGTCGTGTGTCCCCACTGTGCCCTAGACGCGGGCATAATTGGCAGTCACACAGCAGGCTTGGGGAGCCTGACCTTGATGCCAAGGTAGGTAGCCTCAGTGTAACCACGCGTGCCTGAGCTAAGCTAGACTGCAGGTCGAACTCATTTCAGGCTGCGGTGCATCCAAGCCGGCGGCGATGTGGCCACCTGGGAGGGGTCGGGCTCCGGGCCCAGCTCCGGCGGCGCACAGCTGGATTCCGGAATCGGCCGGCTGTGGCTCTCCTGCCCGCCGCCTAGGTCCAGCGCAGGGCTGGCGTCAGGGCTGGCGTCCGACGGAGACACCCTCTGCCCCGCCCCCATCCGGTGGATAAAAATAGCCGCGCAGGCTTTGGGAACCGTAATGGGAGCCACATGTTGGCCAGATGTGCCCGCGAGAGACCTCCAGGAATTCCAGGGGCCGGGCTTGGGCGGCCCCGCCCCGTCCCGCACAGACGAGCCGGCCAGCTCCGAGCGTCAGGGGCAGTTTACTTCCTCCTGTCCTCCAAAGCCGGGCACGGGCACGGGGATGCCTCCGCGCGCGCGCCCTGCGCCCTCACTGCGTCTGCGTCTGCGCGTGTCTGAAGCCCAGTGGCGGAGACTTCTCTGTCTCCTGGAGCCTCGGAGCCTAGAGTTGGGTGGGGGAGTCAGGGCTGCGCCCTGCCCCCGGCCCCCCACCCCCCCCCCCCCCCCCCCGCCGCCTGCGACCCCACCCACCTCCAGCAACCGGCGCTGCTCCCGCTCGTTGTTCAGCTCCTCCCACACCTCGGTCATCTGCTTCCTGCAGACACGAAGCCCAGGTGAGGGGTGAGCGACCCCCGCTCCCCCGCTCTGATCCTCCCCCCCCTGCCACTTACTCCAGCTGCAGCTGCAGCCCCTTCAACGCGCTCTTGAGAGACTCCACTTCCTTCTTTAGTGTCTCTCCGTCCTCTTGCTCATTCTTGCTCTCCGTTTGCGGGAGCCCGGTGGAAATCTCTCGGGGGTCTGCAGTCTGCTCCGTTGCGTGAGGTGTTCGGGGAGCCGAAGACTTCTCGCTCAGAAGCATCTGTACCTCAGGGGTTAACTCTCCTAGGGGCTCTTTGGGGGTCGCATGGAGTAAAGTGCCGGCCTCTCCCTGTGTCTCCAGGGCAGACACAGACCCTGGGTCAGGCTCCAGCCTCGACTGGAGTGGAGAGCTGTCCTCCTGTTTACTCACACAGAGGCAGCCCTCCAGGCCGTTCTGGCTCTGGGGGGGCTCTAGCGTGGGGCCCTCCTCTCCAGACCTAGGCCTCTGCAGGCTTGCCTCCGGGGAGAAGTGATGTAACCCGGTGTCTCTGGGGGCAGTGTC
Organism: Megascapheus bottae; assembly: GCF_031878675.1. Taxonomy (NCBI): domain Eukaryota; kingdom Metazoa; phylum Chordata; class Mammalia; order Rodentia; family Geomyidae; genus Megascapheus; species Megascapheus bottae. Next base: position 62,070,344 of record NC_143514.1, read on the forward strand.
TTCAGAAAGCACCTGCTCTGGAGTTTTTTCTAAGGTGGGGGCTTTGTCCTCCTCCCAAGGGACCTTGGGGTCAGGGGCTTCATCCTTAAATGGGGTTTCTAGAGCAGGGGTCTTATCCACAGAAGAGACCTGTGTGCTGGAGGCCTTGTTCAGAGGCCAGGTCTTCTTTAAGTTGGAGACCTTGTCCATAGGTGGGGTCTTCTCTGGGGTGGCTGTCTTGTCCCCCTTGGGGGGTTTACTCATAGAAGGGCTCTTTGCCAGACTGCTCTTCTCTTCCTCCTGTGGCAATGGGGCAAGGCCCAGCAGAAGGCTCCAACTAATTCTCCTTGGCCTGGTGTCCCCTACCCTGGCACACGCCAGGCCTGGGTACCAGCCTCTATTCGACCACTCCTCCCTCTCCAGTGCCTCCTGCCTCACCTGACTGGATGTCAGGTGCTGCCGGGGAACCTGGGTTCTCCATTGCTTTCTGCCAGCTTGCCCTGGACTTCCAGTGAGGAAGCTGCCATTGGCACCTATGAAAACAGGACCTCAGAGGCCTGCCCGACTCTGTCCCATCTCTGTCCCTCAGCATACCACCCTGTGCCCCTGGACTCACTCCCCCGCTGAGGGTAGGAAGCTCTCACCAGAGTCTCTGGAGGGGCGCTTCTGACTATCCCCACTGGGTATCCAAGACATCCTGGAACATGTTCCCCATCAGTCCTGGCATTTCCTCTGTGCCCTTCTCCTGCCCCTATGCCCCCTGCTCCTTACTTTGCTTTCCTGGGTGAAGCAGTTGTTGCCGGCTTCTTGAAAGAGAGTGATGCTCTGGGTATTGTTTTTTGGGGTTCCTTAATGGGAGCTAGGAGGAAAGAATGGCATGAAATAACTTTCTTTACTCATCCATCCACCTAACAGGCCCTAGGTCCCTGTGCCACTGGGCTCGCACTGTCTTGCCCAGGCTAATCTTGGACTCTTGGGCTCAAGTGAGATTCTAGGTCTTTAGCCTCCAAAATAGCTAGGAGTAAAGATATGTAGTACCATGAGTGTACTGTTTTAAATGAGGTGGTCAGACACCAAGAGCTTCACACACACACACACACACACACACATATGTGACATTCATTCACATTCATAGACACACCTGAAGCCACTCTGCTATGTGCACACATGCTTATACACAAGAACACACAAATAGCTACATGTACAATTCCACTGGCAATGTGCATAGGGAACAAGAGCAGGGAGTCTACAGCCAGACAACAGGCTCTGCATTACAGCTTCTTTCAGTGTGCAGGTAACCTCACTGTGTCCTGCTGTCCTCACTCACGAGACATAGACAATACAACTCTATGGGGCTGTTATGAGGCTGGAGCAAATTAGTACATGTGAGGTGTTTAATGACTACTTGGCAGGTAGTCAGAGCTCAGTGTGCCTGAACCAGGCCATATGGCAGATTATGTACTCTGTAGGCCTTCCCACCAGACAGCATTTAGAACCTGCTTAGGAGACAGCTTTCCCACATTTTCTCCACTTAAAAGAGAGTAGGAGAAGTACGCACACACAAGGAGGGAAGGGGGGGAAATTAGGCCAAAAAGGCCTAAATGAGAGGGTAGGTAAGTGAGCTTTATGGCTCCTGAGTCTGAAGCCTCTGGCATGGAACAGAGTTCTCACAGATACTATCAGATCATGAGCTCAGAAAGAAAGATCATAAGACAGTCGCCAGAGACTCATGACTACTCATACTTACTCAGGACAAAGCTAAGACCTGAACAGGAGTTTGAAATCAGTCCAGAACAATCAAAGAGACATGTCCAATTAACCAGCAAAAGTCTGAACTAGAGGCATAGCTCAAGTAGTAGAGCACCATCCTGAGCTAGCAATCTGAACAAGCATGACAGCGCAGGCGTTCCAACCCCAGAACCAGAAAAAAAAAAAAGAAAAAAAGACCATACAACACCTAGAAGGCAGTCTACCAAGACCTACCATATAGTACCCAACATATCTCAGGCATAGATGTGTTTAAACTATTTGAAGTTGGACTGGAGTTTGGCCTAGTGGTAGAGTGCTTGCCTAGCATGAACAAAGCCCTGGGTACCACATATGCAGAAAAAGCCAGAAATGGTGCTGTGGCTCAAATGGTAGAGTGTCAGCCTTGAAAAAGCCCAAGGACAGCACCCAGGCCCTGAGTTCAAACCCCAGGACTGGCAAAAATAAATAAATAAACAAATAAAATATTTGAAATTAAGGATAAACACACAACAAAGGGACAGCCAGGAACAAACAGGCAGTTTTGTAAAAACAAATAAAAACTGACCTAGTGGAGATGAAAAGAGCAATCTGGGGGAAAAAATGCCATGCCAACCCATTATTTACCTGTGAATGTTCAGCATATATTCTATACAGGTTAAACAACAGACTAAACAGAGTCAAAAAGAGCTAGAAAGATTAGTAAACCAAAAATAGACTAAGGAGTGAATGTTCTGATAAAGTGATATGGTGATGGTCAAGTCTTCTCCCAGAAAGGTAACTTTTTTCCAGAAAGCTGGACAAAAAATGTTAAAATGACTATTTCATGCTCTAGATAATTGTCCAAGGGAAAAGAAAATTCAAGAAGCCCAGTATCAGCAAAAAGAAAACGTTTGAAAGTCTGTTAGACCAACCACCAAAAAGCCAGAAGTGAAGGTGTGGCTCAAATGGTGCTAGCCTTGAGTAAAAAAGCTTAGGGACAGCAACCAGGCCCTGAGTTAAAAAAGAAAAGAAAACGTCTGAGCCATATACAGGCTAATAACTGTAATCCTAGCCGCTAACTCAAGAGGCTGAGATCTGAGGATCATGGTTCAAAGCCAGCCTGGGTACTAAAGTTCATGAGACTCATCTCCAATTAACCACCAGAAAACTGGAAGTGGTGATATGGCTCAAGGGGTAGGGAGGTAGCCTTGAACTTAAGAGTTCAGGGACAGCACCCAGGCCCAGAGTTCAAGCCCCATGATGGACCAAAAAAAGAAAGAAAAAAAAAAAGGGTTTGTGGGTTTGTGGAAGCACTCATTATTTAGTCAGTAACAGGGCTTGAACTCATGCCTCCTGAGGTCTTTTCTTTTTGTGCCAGTCCGAGGGTTTGAATTCAGGGTGGCCTAGTGCTTTTACTCAGACTTTCTGCTCAAGGCTTGTGCTTTACCACTTAAACCACATCTCCACTTCCAGCCTTTTGCTGATTAATTGGAGTTGAGAATCTTTCAGATGAATTTGTCTGACCCAGGTTGGCTTTAATCTTCAGATAGACCATAGGTGTTAATTATTTACATACATATATTTTGGTGTCTGATACCTATTGAAAGATAAGTCAAAAGATCCATCATTTCAGTCACACAGATATACACAAAGAGCTATTTCCTCACAAACTTATAAGATACATACACACATATACAGTCTCATGGACTTATGGTCCATCCTTGGAGAATGTTGATAACTACACTGTGACAGATACAAACTGACTTTTTTTGGGGGGGGGCCAGTCCTGAGGGGGGGACTGTCCCTGAGTTTTGTTGTTGTTTTTGCAAGTGCTGGGCTTGAACTCAAGGCTTGGGCACTGTCCTTGGGTTTTCTCAACGAACCCAGGTCTTCATGCATGTTAGGCAAACACTCTACCACTAGGCCAAATTCCTGCCCACCCCGCCCCTGAGTTTCTTTTCTCTTTTTTTTTTTTTTTTTTTTTTTTTTTTTTGCCAGCCCTGGGCTTCAGCTCAGGGCCTGAGCCCTGTCCTTGGACTTTTCGCAAGGCTAGAGTTCTACCACTTGAGCCTCAGCACCACTTCCACCTTTTTTTTTTTTTTTTGCCAGTCGTGGGCTTAAGCTCAGGGCCTGAGCACTGTCCTTGGACTTTCTCAAGGCTAGAACTCTACGACTTGAGCCTCAGCACCACTTCCAGCTTTTTTTTTATGTATGTGGTACTGAGGAATCGAACCCAGGTATTCGTGCATGCTAGGCAAGCACTCTGCCACTAGGCCAAACTCCCAGCCCCCTGACTCATTTTTTAAAAAGATTTTATTCTAATTCCCATTCTTAAGAGTCAGGCCCTTAACCCACAATGGGGAATGAACCCTATCATGTGCTGGACCATTGGAGGAACTACAGGTGTTTATGGGCAACCGTACTGGTAGATCTCCTAGAAAGCAACTCCCAAGCCCAGACTCCCCGAGTACCCACCTGGTTCCCAAGGTAACACTTTCCGAGGCACCAGCCTCTTGATCTGGAGAAAAAAGAAGTATCAGAATCCGAAGAGAAGTCTTCACATGTCTAAGCTCATGTGGCTCTCCAGCTGGGCCAAGAGAACCCACACCCCTAGATGCTTTTAGGGAACCTGGCCTATATGCCCTTCTGTCTAATGAGTGTCATGATTCTGTTTGTCCAAAATAGTGTTCCTCCTGCCACATGAAGGCCCAGTTTTGAACTTACTGGGGGTGGTGGCAGCACAAAGTTGTCTGGAAAAACTCCTCTTCTGCCTTGACACTCTCCTTCCCACCAGCCCTTGTCCTCTGTGGTCTAAGAGAAACATGTGGAGGGATATAAGCCATTTCTGTAGCTCCTCTCCCTTGGGTCCACTCAGCCATCCCTCCTGGGCACCCCCCAAGTATCCTCACACCTTCCTTAGAACTTTCACCAAGTCTCCTCTCCGCAGTGCCAACTCATCTGGGGCCTCTGGCTCATAGTCAAACAGGACCCTGCAGATCTCAGGACAGGAGGCTGAGGGAAAGGTCAGTCCATTGGTGCTAACCCTCATTCATTAGGCTAATGGTTTCCCCCTCCCTCTGGTTGGGTGCTCACCTGTCTGCAAGTAATCTGGAGGGCTGTCATAGGTCAGGCTGCTCAACTAGTAGGGGGAGTGCAAGAGAAGATGAGCCTGATAGCACCCCAACAACTCACCACCTCTCTGCCCATTCTAACTGGATTTACCTTGGGATGTCGCTGGGGATCAGGGTTGATTGAAGGCATGCCTACATTACCAAAGCCTGGTGGGAACAGCCAAGGTTAGGGAACATGCTAATTCAGTTAAGTCATGGGAGGGGCATTAAAGGGGGGTGGGTTCAGGGTCAGGACGTGCACCACACACACAGACTCATGTTTTTTGGGAGGGTCACTGGAAAGAGCAGTCTGGCTCCAGAGGGGGTCACCGAGTCAAGGTCTCACTTGGGGCCCCACTGTCCAGCAACTCCACAAAGTTGGATGGGAAGGCTCCCAGCTGCCCGCTCTTCTTCCCCAGCCACCAGCCGTCCTCAATCTAGAGAGGAGGGAGGACGCGGGGGCATCTGGTTCTGCCTCTCAGCGGTTCTACACCTTCAGTGTCGTCCAATACCCCCAGCTCTCCTGCTCTCTCGTGGGCACCTCTCACCATTCCTATCGCCCCCACTCTCCTTTCGCTCAATTCCCCCAAACCCTTTCATCCCCTCCCCCCCTCCCGCCCTCACCTCCTTTATCATTTCCACAATCTCCCCAGCTTGCAGCTTCAGCTCGTCTTCCTGCTCTGGACTGTAGTTGAAGTTCACTTTGCACCATCTTTGGGAGCCCCAAGATTTGGTGGGGTGACCTGGGTCACAGGAATGCGAGAGGGTGTGCGGCAGCCTAGGAGGGGGCTCGAGTCCAGGGAGCTGAGGGAAGGACGAGCCTCTAGCCTGCCCTTTAATGCTTGCAGGCCCCGCCCTCGGGCGGAGCATTGTACTCAGGACCAATCACAGGCCGCAAAGCGACCTCGCGGCCCCGCCCAGGGCCACCGCCCCCCCCCCCCCCCTACACCCCGCTCTATCTCCCTCAGCCAGTTTTACCTGGGCGGCGCCGGCGCGGCTTCCGTGGCTCGCCCCGGCCTCGAAGGGCCTCTGGGATCTCCTGGAATGAGTGCGCAGAAAGGGGGATCTAAGAATGTGGGCTGCACGCACAGGGTCCCCGTTCCGGGCTCAGCCTCACCTGCACCAGGCGCCTGGGGAAGAGGCCGCAATGGCCCCCTAGCTCTCCGCACAGCCAGCCCCGTGCTGGCCCCTTGTGCACCTGCCTGATCACGTCCCCTGGCACCAGATTCAGCTCATCCTCCTTCTGCGCACGGTATCCGGCCAGGACCAGGACCTCTGCGGGTGGAGGACCAGGTGGGGACGCAGCTCAGAAAGGCCCAGATAGGGTAGACCCGCTTAGGTGGGCTGGTCCCCACACCAACCCCTGCAAGGAGTCCTCTTGCAGAGGACAGCCGGAGGACTGCGGGGTGGTTTTTCCGCTCCAGGTCTTTACAAGAAAGCGCCAAACCCATCACACATACCCATGGCTTGCCAGGGTCCTCCAGTCAAGCCCGTCGAACTGGTGGCTGGGACTGAACTAGGTTAGGGTGGGACTTGCTGTGATCCCTGAGAGCCAAGGAGGCGGAGACACCAGCCATAGGTCAGATTCCAGGTGCTGAGGGGGTGGCCTGGCCCAACAGGTTCACTCCCAGTTGGGTGACAGCAGGGTCTCAGCACCCACACTAGCTCCCCCCCCCCCCCGCCCGCCTACACAAATTCTTTAGTGGCCTTTCTCTTCTTTGCCAAAGCCAGGAGGCTCCCACCATCTACCTGGATGCCAGGCCCAATTTCTGGCTTGCAAGCTTTTAGCTGCAGGAAAAGGTGGGAAGCAGTACTTACCAGGGTGCTCCACCACCTCCCACCCCCCAAAAAACAGACAACAGCCACTCTAAATGGCTCTTTGGTCTGCTCTGGTCCCCATCCTTGCTCTGCAGCCTTGGCTAGGCACTGCAGATGCTAGGACTGTGTGTGGAGGGAGGCGGAAGAATGAACTTTGAGTTTACAGTTAAAACCCACCTATCTGCAGCCATAGCTGGTCCAGGCGCAGGTTCAGGCTAACAGCTAAGTAAGGAAGCTAGCCACAGCTCTTGACCCCAGTCCCACCACAGAAGCAGCCAAAGTCCTTCTTCAGCACACAGTTATGACCAAAAAAAAAAAAAAAAACCCTACAAAACCTGGTTCAGGGCATGAAAAGCACATGATGCAGCTGGGAGCATAGTGGTAGAGTGCTTGCCTAGCATGCACAAAGACCACAAACAGAAAAAGCCAGAAGGGGTGCTGTGACTCAGTGGTAGAGCGCTAGCCTTGAAAAAGTCCAAGGACAGTGCTCAGGTTCTGAGTTCCTGAGTTCAATCAAGCCCCAGGACTGGCAAAAAAAAAAAAAAAAAAAAAGAAAAGAAAAAAGAAAAAAGTCACAAGATGCAGCAAAATTACCGGAACACAGGTATGTTTGCACAAATTCCCCCCAGGGATCAGCTGAATACCGGCCACAGCAGGACCAGCCCAGCAGCAGTCCAGGGACTGTCTCCCAAGTTCTTGACCTTTCAGGTATCCTGAAACTGCTGTGGGAGTACCTACACCACCCTAACGGCATAAACACATTCACACACTCAGGGAACAATGAACAGCCCAGTTAGATCTACCACTTCATTTATTATTTTTATTTGTAGGAGGAGTTGAAACAAATCTTAAAGGTGTTTTCCTTATTCCCCTAAATATGAATCATTCAAGTAAAACCAACTTAACTATAGAAATGAAGCAAAGTAAGGGGAAAGTAGCACAACCCAAGAGCAAAGGTTGGGGGGAGAAGGAGGGTGCAGTCCATATGTAACAAATGCCATAAGATCATCTGCTCAGGACCGCCTCCCCAGAAGGCAAGCACAAGGACCCATTTTAAGAGGATGTTTCCCCCCAAATATCTGAGAATGTTTCAATTTAAAGCTTAAGGTTAAAAAAAAAAAACAAAACAAAACCCACACAACCCTACAAACCACCCAGCCGTAACCACCTTTCTAAACCCATCATAGGAGTTCTTTTCATTTTATAAAAAGATTAATAAAAATATTGAAAAAATTATTTTTTCATCTTACATTTGTAAAGATAATAGAAGTCAGAAGTTTCTTAGAAAAAGAGACCAGAAACTGCCCTCCAGTTTCCACCCCTGGTGCTGAGGATCAGCAGGACTAGAAAGCTTGGAGCTGCTGGTAGAGAATGGGAAGCCCAGCCCAGAAATCAGAAAAGAGAGGAGCAGGAGACTCATGGGGAGTGGTCAGGAGCAACTCCATGTGATACAAGACTGCACAGAAAGGGGAACACACGGTGGTCAGAAAGGCCTTGAACTCCTCCTTGACATACAAAACTGATTTTTACAAAGATACAAGCAGTTTGGTCCCAAACTGAGGTGAACACTTCAATGTTTATTCACATGCTTTTCTCAAGAATCAAAGTTGCCCAAATTAAATCTTTCTGCTAATACTACATATCTCAAAAAAGAAAAAAAAAAAGGGGGGGGGGAGAAGAGTAGGGTAAAAGGGCTTTTAAAATCAGGACAAGAAGAGATAGGAAAAAAATCAAATTAGTATTCGCTCCAAATGAAATTAAGAACAAAACTGTTGGTTTCTATAAGTAACAAACCAAATCCAAGCATCTGCATTGTTCTCCCTCCCTACCCCAGTCCCTACCACACACCAACAAGAAACAAACACAGCTAGAGCCTGATGGGTGGTATCTGATCAAAACCTGGGCCTGAGCCCAAGCTCTGTAGCAGGCAGGTCTCCTCCATCCAGTGGGATGCAGCGCTGGGAAGCTTTCTGCTGTGGAAGGATTCTGGCGGGCTGGTGAGGGGTGGGATGGGGTTGTCAGAATCTCCAAAGCTCCTTTGTTTATTATGCTCCTCACCAGCCTCTCCCAGCGCCTCTCAGGTGGCCCCTACTCAGTTGTGGGCTGTAAGCTATCCTTTTCTTCTCGGTTCTCTGTACCACTCTCGTCGTCTTCAATCTCCCCTTCCTCGCCACTGAATTTGTCATGGGCCCATTTGGGGCTGGTACTAGATTTCCGGAACATGAACCGGCCCCGGCCCCGAGGGAAAGCGCCTCTGCCTCGGCCCCGGCTCACCCACTTATCGCTGCCTTCACCTTCTCGGTCATCATGCTGAGGGAATAGAAAACTACCATCAGTGTTATAGATCTTTTCTTTATGGCCACCCAAATGTACCCAAATTCTCTTTCCCTTCTTTTTTGCCTTTCTCCCTATGTCCCTATCCAAAACTGCCACTGGTTCAGAACAAGGAGGATTGGAAACTCAATTCCAGCAGTAGTAAATAGTTTGGGCAATGGAGCTTGAACAAAGACCTTCACCTAGCATCAAAGATGATAATGAAGCATCATCTGCTCTATCCTATCATTTTCACCGCCACCAAAAATAAAGCCTCGAGATAAGCTATGCCCAGTATGTATGTAGCCTTCTATATATTAGTTTCCCTTTTTGTTGTACACAGGAAGCAGTGTGACAGATTCAGACAGACACTTGACTGCACACAAGCTAGGGCCTTAAAGGCTTCTGAAAAGGTCAGCTTCGTTGAGTGCCAGCTCTGCCCACCCCACCCCCCCAAATCCTGGAGCTTGAACTCAGGTCTGAGCACTGTCCTTGGGCTTTCTCAAAGCTAGTGCTCTATCATCTGAGCCACAGCAACATTTCAAGGAATCAAACCTGGATCTTCGTGCATGCCAGGCAAGCATTCTACTACTAAGCCAAACTCCAGCAAGTACCAGTTTCTTTTGACCAAGACTTCTGTACACCACACTGAAGGGACCAGGTGAGCAATATACCTTAAAGTGGCAAATAATAGGTAGGGAAAGGTTATCAATTACCCTAGCTCCAGCCAAGAATATTTCCCTAGCCTGGCATGGTCCCTCACGCCTGTAATCCCAGCTACTCAGGAGGCTGAGATCTGAGGATCAAGGTTCAAAGCCAGCCCAGGCACAAAAGACCTGAGATTCTTATCTCCAATTAACCTCTGGAAAACAGGAAGTGGGGCTTGGCTCAAGGTTAGGGTGGTAGCCTTAAGCTGAAGAACTCAGGGACAGTGCCTAGCCTGAATTCAAGCCCCATGGCCCATAAAAAACAACCGCAACAACAACAAAAAACAGTTAATCAATAGAAAAGAGGAAGTAGGGCTGTGGTTCCAGGGGTAAGGAGCTAGTCTCAAGCTAAAGAACTCAGGGACAGTGCCCAGGCCATGACCAACCCTCAGCTAAATTTTAATTATGTTCTAAAATCTATGTGCCAGTGATTGTATATAGAGATTCCCTTCTTGAATACTTGTTTGTTAAAACCAATGTTAATAAAAGCTTAAAAAAAAAATTCCCCAGGGCCAGGAGTTTAGCCTAGTAGTAGCGTGCACGAAGACCTGGATTTGATTCCTCTGTACCACATACATAGAAAAAAGCCAAAAAATGGTGTTGTGGCTCAAGTGGTAGAACTCTAGTCTTGAGAAAGTCCAAGGACAGTGCCCTGAGTTCAAACCCCAAGACTGGCCAAAAAATTAAAAAAATTATGAAGAATTTCCTCAGAGCTGAGTACAAACTAGAAGCCTACAAGCAGTTTCCAATTGCCCTAGGAAAGAAAGAGTAATGATGTAGTCATCTACTCAGAAACCTGTTTCCAAATTGGAACTAATGGACAACACAGACTTGTGCCACCCACTGTGGTTAAGATGGGAGACGAAGCTGCACATTTACCTTGGTTCTAAAACTCAATTACACCTGTCTGTTTATGGGCCTGCTGAAACACAGTTAGGCCAAGAGATCTAGATCTCATTTCCTGGCCAGCCAACTTTGTCTACAAATGCAACATGAAAGACTCAGAAGGGCATGGACACAAAAGTTTAAATGAGAAATCTCATTGGCATTCTATTCCATGGAGAGACAGATCCTTTTCTTAAGAGAGACCTGGAGATGTGTTCCTGTCAATTCCGCACCTCTGAATAATACAAGATGTGAGTAAACAGTAAATAAGACTCAATAGGCTTATCCAGAATCCATAAACATCTTAGATGAGAAACCCTGTTAGAGCCAAGAATGACTTACCTCACTAGAATATCAGTAGTACGAAGCAAGTATACGTTCTAGTACAATATGCCTGCACATGAATTTAATCACAGGGCTGGAGAGACCAAATTGAGACCTTGAAATAATCTACTACATGTGTCAAGGGCTCTGTAGTCCTTCTCAGTTAGCCCAGATACCTACCAAATAATACTTCTTGCTTTTGGGTGTATACTCAGGATCCCATTCCTCTTCTCGGCTTCTCTTTTGAAAGTCGTTGTTGCTGTTGTTGTTGTTGTTACCAGAGTAGTTGCCTCTGCCCCAGCCTCTCCCTCTGGCTCTAAATTGCTATGGGAGAAAAGGAAAAGGGAGGAAAGTCCCTGTCAGAAGAAAAACTCCTTATATCCCTGACACAGGAGGGACAGTTTATCTTTCAGTCAGGCCTTCCTGCTCAAGTCTATAGCCAGAGTGTACACATAGTCCAATAGGTCATGGATTCAGGGTTGAGAAAGTTCTGAACTAGGAAGACTTTCAATGCCTTCTAAGAAATATAAAACATGAGCTGGGTGCTGGTGGCTTACAACTGTAATCCCAGCTACTCAGGAGGCTGAAATCTGAGGCTCTTTGTTCAAAGCCAGCCTAGGCACAAAAGTCTGTGAGATGCTTATCTCCAATTAACCACCAGAAAACCGGAAGTGGTGCTTGTGGCTCAAAGTGATAGAGTGCTAGCCTTGAGCTCAAGAGCTCAGGGACAGTGCCCAGGCCCAGGCCCAACAAAAATAAATAAAACTGGAAAGTTGGAGAATGTGGTTGGAAAAACAACGAATCTGGGTCTATAGACTAGAAAACAGAATAGAGTAAGGGAAGCGGGACGGGTCTTACAAAGTTTCCCCGAGCTCTGCTGCCTCCTCTTTCGCCTGGACCCATGAAGTCTTTGGTTCCCAGTCTTGATTTGTCAAAGCCTGTGGTGCTCTCCTCTCTGTCCTCTGCCTCTTCAGGATACTCTTCTGCTTTGTAGGAGTGAGATGACTGGGAAGAAGAGGACGAGGACCTGGATCGGTCTCGTGCTCTCCGGTGCTTCCTGTAAAAGGAGGTGGGAAATCAATAAAGCCTCTGGTCCCAAGAGCCTGATGGATGAGAAGTGCTAAGAAACAAGGAGGAAGCTGGGAGCAGTGGCTCATGCCTGTGTAAACCCAGCTACTCAGGAGGCTGAGATCTGAGGATCATAGTTCAAAGCCAGGGCCAGAATGTGAGACAAGTGGTATTGTGGCTCTAGGGGTAGGGCGGCAGCCTTGAGCTGAAGAGCTCAGGGACAATGCCTAAGTCCAGAGTTCAAGCTCCATGACCCATTAACAAATAAAGAAAAGAAAAATAAACCAGGAGTTTGGCCTAGTGGTATAGTTCTTGCCTAGTATGCATGAAGACCCGAGTTCGATTCTTTGGTACCACATACATAGACAAACGCCAGAAGTAGTGCTGAGGCTCAAGTGGTACAGCTCTAGACTTGAGAAAGCCCAACAACAGTGCTAGGCCCTGAGTTCAAGTCCCAAGCCCAGAAAAAAACAAAAAAAAAACAAAAAAAAAAAAAACAAAAAAAAAACTAGCCAGTCGTGGTGGTTCACATCTGTAATTCTAGCTACTCAGGAGGCAGAGATCTGAGAATAGTGGTTCAAAGCCAGCCCAGGGACAGAACACAAGAAAAAAGGAACCAGGAGGAATCTATGATGAAAAGATGTAAAGGTAACAGTTTGAAATACCATTCCAGTCCAATCTGCTTATTCCTGCCCACTGGTACTAGGAATGAAATATGTCTATTTTACATTGAGCACAAGTACATTGTAATAAAGGCAATATGATTATTCTCCACTATTCCCATTTCATAGGAGACTAAGGTGAGAGAGCTGAGCAAAGGCTGGGTTCAAACTTAGCTCTAATTATACCACTAACTATATAACCACTTCCCATTGTGTTCAAACAGGTTATGCTGTTATGTGCAGAACTCTACCTGGAGTCATTCCCTTACTTCACCTGGGAGAAATTACAGACTAGGAAAAATTAACAATACAATGAGTCACTGTCTATATACTAGAAGCTGGTGCCAACCCAGCTGTTAGTGGGAAGATTACTTAATGTCTAAGGTGGCAGAAAGACCAAGCTCTTTTCTTCTTTCTTTGGGAGCCAGTTCTGGGGCTTGAACTCAGGGTATAAGCATTTTCCTTGGGCTTTCTCAAGGCTAGCACTCTACCACTGAGCCACAGGAGCACCACTTCCAGCTTTTTCTGTGTATGTGGTAAAGAATTGGACCTAGGGCTTTGTGTATGCTAGGCAAGCACTCTCTCGCTAGGATACCCTCCCAGCTCAGGTCCATGCTCTTAGGAATAGCGGAGGGCCTTAAAGCAGCAGCCAGTCAAGCCCCAACTCTTGAAATGCTTAGGGGTTCTACTCCCTTTCTAACAGTGGCAGGACTACTGCTCTCACTTCTGCTATCTTCCACTTCTTACGCAGTTCAGGAATGCAAGACAAAGAGTAATCAAAGACCCAAGGTTTTCTTTTGTACTGATGCTGGATCTTGAAGTAATGTACCTTCTGTCTGGTGACTATAATGTAACCATGTAACCCTTCTATTAAATTAAAAAACAAAACAAAACTTAGGGACAAGTGCCTAAGCCCTTAAGTTTGAGACCCATCACCCCCCCCCCCCAAAAATCAGGGATAGTGCCCAGGTCCTGAGTTCAAGCCTCAGGAATGGCAAAAATCAGCAATGTAACAGAGGGCTAGAGAGTTATGTTTCAATTGGTAATACATTTGCTTAGCTATGCAAGGCCCTGGGACCAATCTCTAGCACCATGAACAGTCCTAAATACCCATTTCAACAATGTCACCTTTATTTTAAGAGGCATTTGTAACACCTCTCTTTGAAACTAGTCTGAAACACATTTAAATGATCATCCTACCTAGCTCCACCCAGATTCTTTGACCAGTTTTTCACTTGACTCTGAGCTATTTCTAACATGGGACCAACCCACAGAAAGATATACTGGGAAATAACATGTAAAACAACTGCTAGATGAATTCCCCACAATCCCTGTAAGCAGACTAGGACATTATAGTTTCTTCTACAAAGTTTTCATTGGACAAGGATCATATTTAGATGCCAAAGTTGCATTCATGCTAGAAATCTTCTTGATGATTACGTGATAATAAAAGATGAAACTGAAGAAGTTGCTGCAATTTATCATCCCTAAGTTCTCTAACTAAATGATCTAGTGAGTAAACAGTGTGAAAGAGGCAAACAGAATTTACTCAGGAGTCTATATAGTAGTAGAAAGGGGCTTCACATACTTCTGTTTCTTTGATCCTTTATGCGATTTTTCTGTTTTCTCAGTTGATCTTTCCCTTGAATGGCTGGAATCTCTGGAATCCACTGATTCTCTTGATTTACCTCGTTTAAGATCTCTCTCCTTATGTTTTTTACGACGTTCAATATCAAGGCGAAGATCAACAGGATCATCTTTGTATTTTCCCTCGGCCTGCCAAAAGAGATGTCAAAATTAAGGTTTTTGGGATTCAGAGCTACTAACTCAACCACCCTCAAATGAAGTTTCTATAACAATGGAAGAGTACAGAAGAAACACTGGAAATATGAAGCCTGTTACCCAAGCTAATTTTTTAGGAAGGATCAGGATGGTAGCCTTTATCTCCTCTATGGCCCATTAATAATTTTGGCTAGTCGACAAGCTGAAATGGCCAAAATTAGCTCTAGAAAGTGATGAGACTGGCTCATGATTAGTCACCACTTAAAGAACAGAAATGCACTATAGCAGCCCCCATGGCTTATTCTCTATGTGGAATTCTTTGAGTACTAAGAACGAAGAGAGACATTGTTGAGTCTTAAACATGCTTCCAAAATCCAAAATGCTGAACTACACTGAGAATTTTAAGAAGTGGCAATAGCATATAATGCTTAATCAAAAAACCAAGAGCTTTTTTGCTACCTTTGTAGAAAGCTTTACCACCAGAGTGTGCTGCATGCATCAGGTATACGACGACTAGTACTATTACAGCAGCAGTACACAACACCAAGTTCCTCTTGGCAATGTCTCTCAATGATTCTTTGCGAAAGCAAAGACCCAAGGCAGTTCAAGGGATGTTTCATGGAAGCAAGAGAAAGGACATAAGCTCACTCAGAGCCAGGTACCAGTGGTTCACACCTATAATCCTGGCTAATCAGGAGGCTAAGATCTGAGGACTATGGTTGAAAGCTAGCTTGAGTAGAAAAGTACCCATGAGACTCTTATTTTCAATAAACAAAAAAGCCAGAAATGACACCGTGGCTCAAGTGGCAGAGCACTAACCCGAACACAAAGAAACTCAGAGAAAGTGCCCAGACCCCACGGGTTCAAGCTCCAGAACCAGCACCCCCCCCCCAAAATAAAGTTCACTTACATGAACTATTAAATTTTTATGAAAAAATATTTAATTTTAATTAACAGCAAGAATGATAAGAAGTAGGCTTGCTATTTTACTGCTTTGTTTCTGAAGAAGGGAACAAGGTTTCTGTATCCTCTAAAGATTAAAAAAAAGACAAATGTATTCACTGCTCTCCAGTGCAGTCTCACAACACCTCTAAGGAGGTGGCTTTTTGAGGCATGGAGGATGACATACATTTCTTCTGATGTTTCACTAGTGCCAAAATGGCTTGTGCTTGGCGAGGGGAGGGAAGGAGGGAGGAAGAGAGGGAGAGAGGGAAGGGAGGAGTGGGAGAGAACACAGGAGTACACACAAGTGCCTCAACACATTTAGCCAGTAAGACAAATTTATTTGGAAAACCTAAAAATCAGTATTCTTTCAGTACCATCTCATTTTAATTTCAACTGTGTAAGTGAAAATAAATATTAATATTAAGATCTAAAAACAAAATCTTCACCTAGTTATTTCATAGTTAAAAACTGCACACAAGTTGTGACCTCTTAATAACAGTGCTATGGTACATCATTGTAAATGTAGCTGGGCTATCAAAATAATGCTTGGCTTTAAAGTAACAATAACTAACAGATGATAGATATGGTACAATGTTAGAAAAAACTGGACCAACTGTTATAAACTCTACTAAATAAAGATATGAATATTTTACTCTCCTTTGACATGCATGTCTTTCTGAAATCATGGTTGGAAATAGTGCATGTAGACAGTTGATTTGATAATACTTACAAGCAGAAAAATATCACAAAAAGTTTCTTCTCTCATCATGGGCACTTGTTCCAAAACGCCTCTCTTTTTTTTTCTCAAGCTCACCTCAATAGACTCTGGGGTCATTTACCATATTCTAACCACTTCACAAAGGTTGTTGATACATTTAATAAAAATTAACCCTTTGTAGTTCATTTTTAGAATTATGCCCATCCTTAAAAGAAAAACACAAACTTAAGTAGAGAGTAATTTAAACAAACACATTTCTGTCAAGTTCATGCCCAACGCACTCATTTTGTCAGAAATACTGATCAAATCAACAGTTCACCTTGTAGCCAGGTTCCCGGGGACTTTTCATTTCGTCGTGAGCCAAACCATGTTTTCTGAATGTACTGGGGGAAATGTCTATCCTCCTAAAATTAAAAACAAAAAATGTACACTATTCCATAGTATGAATTACAGCAACCAGTAATATTCTAGTTCCCAAGTTGAGTAATGGATTCGCAGACATTCCTTTTTACTATGCTTTACTACTACCTATGTCGGAGGGATTCCCTTTTGGTGTTGGGACTGAACCCAGAATCTCATATATGCTTCACCACTGAGCTACACTCCAGCCCTCAAATACTTTGGGGGCAGGGGCGGGTGTGAGTTG
Organism: Megascapheus bottae; assembly: GCF_031878675.1. Taxonomy (NCBI): domain Eukaryota; kingdom Metazoa; phylum Chordata; class Mammalia; order Rodentia; family Geomyidae; genus Megascapheus; species Megascapheus bottae. The sequence goes on from NC_143514.1 coordinate 62,087,029, forward strand.
TGGGGCTTGAATTCTGGGTCTGGACGTTGTCCCTGAGCTTTCCAGCTAAAGGCTAACCATACTACCCTTTGAGCCACAGCACCACTTCCAGTTTTCCAGTGGTTAAGGGTCTCATGGACTTTAGTGCCATAGCTATCTTTGAACTGTGATCCTCAGATCTCAGCCTCCTAAAGTAGCTAAGTAGCTAGGATTACAGGTATGAGCCACCATGCCCAGCTTCACAACCTTTACTCACATACTTACACTCTCACATAGGGAGGGATATACACAAAAATAAAATCCAAAGTTCTTGGCCAAACTCAAGTAGAAGTTAGCTCTAGAGCAGCACTTTCCAGTAGCGCTACCGTCAGGGAAACAGGCTCATCTATAACATGTATATCCATGACTATAGCTCTATTTAAAGCTAACCTAAAAAAGCGGCTTTCATCTGGACAATCTGAGTAAATGGGTCAGTTATTCTCCTATACGACTGGGGCAGGTGACCAACAGCTGGTCTAAAAATAGCACATGTCCCAAAGATCCCAATCTGTGGTTAACAGTGCCAAGGAATTACACATAAAACTTTTTCTAAATAATTTCTATGTGCTGAACAAACTCTCATAATCACAGTGTGTGTGTGTGTGTGTGTGTGTGTGTGTGTGTGTGTGTGTGTGTAAGAGAGAGAGAGATTAGGGATTAAAAGAGCCTAAAATGGGGTATTTTTTAAAGGGACCTAATTTTTAAGCCCTTTGAGATAATCCTACAAGCTTCTCCCTTCAGCCCTCAAGCAAATTCTTCACAAAGAACATATAAAATACGTTTACACAGAGAAACTGGTGTTTGCTCTCCCCACCTAGAGAAAGCTCATAGTAAACCCCAGGTTACTTACTATGTGCCACCATTTCTGGCATTTCGAGTATGTGGTACCGAGGAATTGAACCCAGGGCTTCATGTATGCTAGGTGAACACTACCACTAGGCTACATTCCTAGCCCAACACACCTCCGTTTTTAAATACGAATCCCCATGGTTATTCAACTCTGAGGGTATAGACTAAAGCTGCATTGTCAGCAGAATTCAACAATGCAAGATTTACTATCAAATGAGAAAACTTTTAGCACAATCTTCAGTATAAGGCTGAGATCCTCACCTGTGTATCTCTGGGCTTTTCTTATTTTTAGCTGCTTCCTGTTCAGTTCCTCTCTTTAAATACTTAGTAAAGCGTTCATGCAATGTCATTCCAGAGGACCCAAAGTGATGCTCTGTTTAGATTTAAAGAAACACATGTTACAAAGTCAAAGTAACCAGGTGATTATTCTTCTTGAGCAGGACTACCTCCAGCAGGTAATTAAATTCTAGGCAGAATCCCGTTAACTAGCTCAACCCAACTCCCAATTCCTACTTTGCTTCCCTTGGACATTCACCGACCTGCCCATCTCCACTGGGCCAGAGACAGAAGAATAATTTGAAAAAGAAATTTGTACCAAAATGCCTGCAGGAGACTGCCAGAAAGGAGGTACTAGGGAAGTCTCATTAGATGAGATAGACACAGGGCCCTAAAAGGCTACCTACCTTATTTACCTAATCATCCTGCTTATAACAGAGGAAAGCTAACTGTAAAAATAGGAGTCTAGACTCACCTTTAACATGATGAACAATGGTCACTATATGCTGAGCAAACAATTCTGAGGGGCTACGTTGAGACTGGGCTGACTGTATGTGCTGGAAAATTGAACGAAATTCCTGTTCCTTTTTGTTGCTATGGACTAGGTCCCGACAAAGTTTGCGTTCCTGAGCCAATAAACCACTGGGTCTGAAAAATACAAGAATACACCAAAAAAACATGAGATACATCCAGAAGCCAGACATTATGGCTCTAGATTATCATCTTAGCTAGCTACTCGAGAGGCAATTTTGGGAGGTTATAATTCGAGACCAGGATGTGCATGCAAGTGCTCAAGATTCAACCAACAGACAATACAGTGACACATACCCGCCACCCCCTTCAATACAAGAAAACACAAGAAAAACCATAGCTCACACTGGCCCAGGCATAAAGCAAGAAAAGGGGGAAAAAAACGATAGGGGCTATACTAGATTCTACTGATCCAACTAAAATGGAGTGCTTTGTTTTTGTTTTTTGCCACTCCCAGGGCTTGAACTTAGGGTCTGAGCACTGAGCACTGTCCTTGGGCTTTCTCAGGTCTAGAGCTCTACCACTTGAGCCACAGCACCCCTTCCGGCCTTTCCTTTGTATGTGGTACCGAGGAACAGAACCGAGTCTTCATGCAAGCTAGGCAAGCACTCTCTCTACCACTAGGCCAAAGTCCTGGCCCCAAGACTTGATTTTTTTTAAATAATGGAACTGGGGCACTCAAGGCAGAAATTCTACTACTCTGCAACAGCTCCACTTCTGGCTTTATTTTTGAGTGTGAGTGTGTGAGTGTGTGTGTGTGTGTGTGTGTGTGTTATTTCTGCAATCTTAGCCTCCTGAGTAGCTAGGATTACAGGTGTGAGCCACAGGCTTTTGGCTTCACAAGTAAAAGCAAAAAAATAGAGGACATGAGCTTGATATCAGTGTTGACACTTGGATAGTAGGGAGATGTGCAAGAGGACTTATCCTCAGGAAGAAGGGTATCAGGATGCACCACAGGGCACTTCTTACCGTGCAAGGTCCTCATCAAAAGAGTCCATCCGGACATTGACCTGGGCCTCTCGAGTGATGGAGAAGGAAGACTTCCCTGAGGAAAAGTCTCCTTTGGCTCCCAACTTTTCACGGCTCTCAGAAGTCTTCCTTGGGGGAGGCGATGAGCTTTTCTCCTGAACCGCCTTGTATGCGGTCACACGGAAATTCTTCTCAGGTACAAACCCCCTATGGCCACTGTCGGATCTCTTGGCCCCTCCTCGTTCCTCCTTTTTGGATCTCTCTGTGAAAGGTTCCTCCTCCAGCTCCTCGGCTTTCCTCTGCTTTTCTTTCCCTGAATATACAAGGCCCTCCCATTTGCCTGACTTCTCTTCCTCGTTTTTGCTTGAACCAGCTATGACTTTAGACATAAATTTGGGCTCATCATCAAACTCAGATTCCTTCCTTCCCTTACTTTTGTCCTTATCTTGATCATCCAGCTCCTCCTTATGGAAGTCAGCCATCTTCTTCTCAAAGTCATCTCGGAGCTTATATCTTTTAGGTGACTGACTGCCTCGGAAGGGCTTCTCAGTATCAGTCTTGGGAACAAATGGATCAGATTTCATTTTTGCATCGACATCTGAGAAGCCCCCTTTCTCTTTCATTTTCTCTTTATCAGTATTTGTTTGTTTCAGCTCTTTATCTTTCCCATTTTCTGTCTTCTGCTCTTCTAGATATCTGGTTATAAAGACACAAGGAAGACACAAAGAATTTTTGAGCAACAGTCTATGATAGCACCTGACTGCTCTCTGGCTTTTAACTCAGAGAAAACGCGCCTTTGTACATTCCATTAGTACCAGAGGGCTTTCTACTTGGTTATTTTCTAATTATTTCTGAAAAACAGTCTTTCAGATGTATGAACTTATCATTTAAGAGTCCACGAAGCTGTTTCATTAAAATCAACCAAAAAGAGACTACAAAAGTTATTTTTTAGGATACTGAAAAACAAACGTCTACTTACCTATAGTATGGTCTAGGGGGGTTAAAAACTAGGGTCTTAGCCCCAACTTTCACTCAGTCACTTAAAATTTGCTTTCAGCAAAGTTAACATAGAATTTTCAACCTTGGACTGTATTGTTTTTATACAACTCACATTTGGACATACAAGTCTCAAAAAGAGACTTCAATTTTGCTTCAAGTCACCTAGAAGATCTAAATATAAAATATACTGTGAACACAAATAAAAACAAAACACTTGTTAATGGGGGAGAGTGTAGCAGTGGCAAAAAAAAAAAAAAAAAAAAAAGACGACGACATTGTATTCTTTATGAAAAAGCAGAGCTTAGGCTCACCTTCTAATGAGAATCACAGTCCTGGCAAAAAACAAAGCTTACACCTTAAAAGACTTACTAAAGACAATGAATTCTAAAAGTATCTGTAGAGTTAACGGGGAATGCTAAATTGTGTCAGTCATATTAATATGGCACAGATCTGCACGGCTTTAGGGAATATGCTGGTAAAGTGCCTCCTAACTACAACGTGGGTTATACCGTAGCTTCCCTGTACCCTCTCTCTGCCATCCCAATCCATCCAACCACAGAAAGAAATATTCATATTCCAACTCACCGTATCCCCCAGAGTAGAAAGATGGAAGCACTGCCACGTCCTCTCCTAACTTGCGGCCTGGTTGGCTTTTACTGGGACACACACCCACCTTGTGGTTTTAAAACAAGGCCTTCCTGGACTAAGCATTAGGCTTTCCCATTGTGCCCAGTATCCTCAAGCAGTGTGTGAATGAAGCTCTTCACCATGATGGGCCGATGCAGATCAAACACAGCAGATGGTGGGTCCTAGAGGTCTAACAGCTCCAATGGCCATTCATGTTGGCAAAGACCATATATTTTTTTGGTAGCTGACCCACAAATCTCTTACTATTCTCTGGCTTACATTGGTAGAATCCAAGGCAAATTTTAAATGTGAAAACATCATTGCAGAGTAGTCTAAAGAAACGTTATGCTGCAATACAAATTCAGGAAGGTAGGAAAGCTAGAGTTACGCTAAAGGTTTCCTTGGGTGATGTGTTTAATGACTGCTAACGAAAAGCTATGGAAATGAGGATTGCTTTATTACCATTAACCAGAGCTCTAACACATTACATTACAACTAAGCTGCCAGCTAGTAAAATAAAACACAGCAGGGACAGGGAAGATACTTGCCTCTTATTATAGGCTGCTCCTCCTGAAGCAGCACTCTCCTCTTTCTGAGACGAGCCATATGTGGAGCCAGTGGCTGGTGGACTCTTACCCACAGGGCTCTTTTTAGATGGACTCAAAGAGCCAGAGCCATGCTCGAACTGACCTTGGTGTGTCCCAGACTGATAACCAGCACTGCTTGACAGAGTTGAGCCCATCTGGGATGTGCTGGAAAGTGGTGGACTAGGTTTTGGCACGGGGCTAGGACGAGGTGACCGTCGTCTCACCACCACAGACTGAAGGGGGCTTTTAAGAGCTGGACTTCGCTCCCGGGGACTCAGGTCAGAAACTGCTGAAGCCCTTGATGCAGAACCAGTGCTGTATGTGGTAGCATCTGGCCACTGCTTTGTACTTTCAGATGCTTTTGTATCTTGAGAGGAACCTCCAGAGAACGCCTGCTCCTTAGCCTCATCTCCTTGGTTATCTCCAGCAGCCTGGGATGGCCGGCTATCCTTGGAAGAAGACTTTTTCTCCTTTGTTGACTTGCGCTTAGAAGATTCAACTCGGCTGTGGTTAGAGGAAGAACGGGAGGATGAGGAGCGCCTTGACCTATCAGAAGACGACTTATCAGAGTTCCTAGAATGGCTCCTGGACCTTGGTGAAGGGGACCTTCTCTTTGGGGACCGGGATCGGGACCGGCCCCGACGAGGACTGTAAGCTTGCCGGTAGTTCTGCCAATTGGAGCGGTAGTTGCCATAGCCACCACGGTTATACTGGCCCCATGGATAGAAGCCCCGGTTGCGCCCACGAAAATAATAGGGCCTCCTGTAGCCTCTGTTATGACCTCGAAAATCTCGATTCTGATACACTCTGGGGTGATTCCTTTCTCTGTTATGAGCTGGAGAGTATGATCTGGAACGAGACCTAGAACTGCAGAGGAAAAGGAGAAATGTTTGATTTGACTTAGCATTTGGACTAAAAAACAAAAACAAAAAACCTTCCAACAAAGGCAACATTCAGAAATCCCTAACCCCTACTTATTTTGCAGTTTTCAAAGCAAGGTTGCAAATTCCTTTGGTGCATATTAATTATAAAAATGAGTCATTTTAACAATGATAAGGAGATCACTCATTAATAACAAAGTGCATTTCAGACACATGTATTTCTACTGATGAAGGATTATCAATTTTTTCTGTGTCATAAGCTAAACAAAAGAGCATCTCCTCAGAGTTTCACAGGCATGGGAATTTAGCAGGTTGCCAGGTCAGAAATATAAGCTCTGATACACAGACAGGTTAATTACTCAGGTTCTTTGGAACCTTAAGGTTACAACAAAGAATTCCTTAGATCCACCTAACATCTGGCATTATAAAAGGACAATTACAACAGACCAATCCCAAAGAACACTTTGAGAATGTAGCTGTTACAACTTAGAACTCATTGAAATCAGATTGGCAAAGCATACAAACATAGGTTTTTCATTGCTGGGACCCCACACTCAGTCCCCAACATTGCATGAGATTGGAAATGGTCTATTTAGAAGATTAAAATTTTTTGGCTGAGCTGCATGATCTTACTAAAGCACTGTCAGGCCATGAAGTATCCAGGCACTCAGAAGTTAGCAAGAGAAACTACGAAACAGCTTGAGTGTGCATCCCTCAGTGCACACTCAAGTTAACTTGGATACTGGTTGTATTTCTAACAACTTAGAAATCTACTGTAGCAATCTTCCAGAACTGTAAGATTCAGCAATAATCAACAATATGTTCATGAAAGGCAGGCTTTGTCTACTACAGAAGCCTTGTTTCTATTGAAAAGTAAAAAATTGTGTATTAGTATAAAAATCCACTGAGGTTTATAGATATCATTTCAACTGTGTTATGTCATTAATAGTAACCACAACAACTAAGCGCTTAGCTAGAGATGTACATAATACTTACTAGGAACTATCTTCAAAATACTTTTTTTTTTTTTAGTAGGGGGCAGTAATAGAGCTTGAACTTAGGGCCTGTCCCTGTCCCTGGGCCTTTTCACCTATGGCTAGAGCTCTACCACTGAACCACAGCACCACTTTGGCTTTCTGGTGGTTAAGTGAAGATGAAGTCTCACATATTTTTCTGCTGTAACTGGCTTCAAACTGCAATATCAGATCTCAGCCTTCTGAGTAGCTAAGATTATAGGTGTGAGCCTACAGCATAAACATGTTTTCTTTCGATAGCAGACTTTTACAAACATAATTAGTATTATTTATCATTTTCATTGTTATCCTTATTTTTAATATTAAAAATGACATTTAGCTGGGCTCAGTGGCTCTCACCTGTAATCCTAGCTACTCAGGAGGCTGAGATCTAAGGATCCTGGTTCACTGCCAGCCCGGGCACTAAAGTCTGCGAGACTCTTATCTCCAAGTAACCACTAGAAAACGGGAAGTGGTGCTGTGCTCAAGGGGAAGGGTGGTACCCTTGAGCTGAAGAGCTCAGGGAGAATGCCCAGTCTGAGTTCAAGTCCCACAACCGACTACCCCCTCACTCACAAAAAAAAAAAAAAAAGGTAGATTGGCTTCTTATCCATGGTCTTAGTTTCTGAAGTTTCAGTTATCTATGGCCAACCACAGTAAAAAATATTAAGCAGCAAACACTGAAAACAATCCTTAAGCTTTAAATAACTTTTATTACAGTATACTGCCAGTTACATTGTTACATATAATTGTTAATCTAACTGTGATTAATCCTAAATTAAACTTTATCATGGAGCCTGGTGTGGTGGCTCATGTCTGCAATCCTAGTTACTCAGGAGGCCGACATCTAAGGATCAAGATTCAAAGCCAGCCAGGGCACAAAAGGACCTGGAACTCATCTCCAATTAGCCTCTAGAAAATGGGAAGTAGGGCTTGGCTCAAGGTAGCCTTGAGCTGAAGAGCTCAGCGACGATGCCTAGGCCCAGGGGTAGGGTAGTAGCCTTGAGCTGAAGAGCTCAGGGACCTGCACCCAGACCACATGACCCACAAAAAAAAACCCAAAAACTTTATCATGGGTATGTGTATACAGGAATAAACAGTACTATGCATATAGCCCAGTACTAGTAGCAGTAGTAGGCATCTTAGAACTGTACCTCCACTTAACAAATCTACCAAGTTTGTGGTCAAATACAAAATAGTATTTTTAAGAAGTTACAGTAAGGATGAGAATAGTTTTCCAATGTTACCTACTATACTCAGATTTTCTTTATCTACCTCACAAATAATACCGACTTAATCCTGATAGCTAAAGGTTGCTAAATACTATGAAAACAACAACAATAAACTTACCTTCCACTTTTCATTTGGAAACAGTAACAATATAAGAAAAGAATGAAGAAAGAGATGCAAGTTATGAAACTGAATACGACCCAATTAAATGGCTCTGCTTGAGGAAGTGATCCACCACCAGCACTAAGGAGGATTTAATTCGTATTCCCATGCTCAGAAGCTACTGCTGCTTTTTACCAATTACTAATGAGAAAGAACCTGTGGCACACTGCATCCAGACCCACAGGCACTGCACAGATGCAGGAACACAAGGCTCTGAAGATTGCAAATGAAGTTAAGGAGTCACTGAAAAGGATACAGTCTGTGAAATACAAGGAAATAATTATTTTTCCCCCTCCAATTCTGTAGAATTCAGCAGTTAATCTAAACGCATAGTTTCTCAAACTCTGGATAGGTTTTCCTTATAACAGAGGGAGAAGAAAAGCCATGAAACAGATAATCCAGAAATAAAAACTGAGCATTCAGTGGCAAAATTCTTTCTAGAAAATAGAGGTGTCAAACTAAGACAAAATATAGAAGCACGTTTTCTAGTGTAACAAATACTCAAGAGTAACAATCCTCCAACTTAAAACAGCACACAGATTGGTTCTAAACCAACCCTGAAGGCTTACGATTTTTCCTCCATTTACAATATAGAGTCCCAGAAGGAAAAAAAAGGTGTCCAGAGTTCCATTTGTCAGGAACACTTCTGAGTTGGCTCGTTTTTCTGAATTTGGCTTGTATAATTGTTGTTTTTGCAGTTCCGGGGCTTGAACTCAGGGTCTGGGCCTGGGCACTGTCCTTGAACACTTTTGCTCAAAGCTAGTGCTATGCTACTTGAGCCACATCACTAATTCTGGCTTTTTCTGTTTATGTGGTACAAAGGAATCGAGCCCAGGGCTTCATGTATGCTAGGCATGTACTCTTACCACTAGGTTACACTCTTTGCATACAAGTCAACTTTTTTTTTCTTTTCTCAGTCACTGGGCTTACATCTGAGCCTGGGCACGATCATATTAGTATTACAAAACTAGAAATCATCAAGAATCTTTCATTTATTTACTATTTTTGTGGGGAGGGGGTCATAAGGCTTGAACTTGGTCTGGGCACTGTCCCTGAGCTCTTTAGTTCAAAGCTACCACCCTATCCCTGGGCCTAGGCCTTGTCCTTGAGCTCTTAAGATCAAGACTACGCCCTACCCTTGAGCCAGGCCCCACTTCCCCTTTTCTACAGGTTAATTAAGATCTGAGGATTGTGGTTCAAAACGAGACTAGGCACTAAAGTCCCTGACACTCTTATCTCCAATTAACCACTAGAAAACTAACTACTAGAAAAGGAGCTGTGGCTCAAGGAGTAGTAGCGTGGTAGCCCTGAGCTGAGGAGCCCAGGGACAACATCCAGGCCCAGAGTTCAAGCTCTATGACCAACAAAATAAATATAAAAATAAGAAAGAAATGATGCTTTTGTTTATTATTTGATTAGTCACAGGACTTTAACTTGGGGCTTAGGTTGCCTACTACTTTCAGCTGAAGCATCACTCCAGGTTTTCTAGTGGGTAATTGAAGATAAGAATCTCACAGCGGGCCGGGAGTTTGGCCTAGTGGTTAAAGTGCTTGCCTAGCATGCACAAAGACCCGGGTTTGATTCCTTGGTACCACATATATAGAAAAAAAGCCGGAAGTGGTGCTGAGGCTCAAGTGGTAGAGCTCTAACCTTGAGAAAGTCCAAGGACAGTGCTGAGGCCCTGAGCTCAAGCCCAGGACTGGAAAAAAAAAAAAAAAAAAAAAAGAATCTCACAGTGACTTTTTAGTCTAGGCTGGCTTTGAACTTGGATCCTCAGATCTCAGCCTCCTGAGTAGCTAGGATTAAAGGTAAGATCCATCAGCAACTGACTGTAGGTAAGTTATAGATTTTTTTTTTTTACTAAGACATGTTTCATTAAATAGATTCAGCTTTTGGTAACAGACATAATACAAATTACTCCTGGTAAGTGTATACAAGTATAATTATTTTAGTAGTCTAAGACATCCCAATATATTGGTCTTATTACTAATTGTCTTAGCTATCCTGCTGATGACACAAATTTTGATTTAAAACCAGAGAAGTATGGGGCCGGGAGTTTGGCCTAGTGATTAAAGTGCTTGCCTAGCATGCACGAAGACCCGGGTTCGATTCCTCGGTACCACATACATAGAAAAAAGCCAGAAGTGGTGCTGAGGCTCCAGTGGTAGAGCTCTAACCTTGAGAAAGTCCAAGGACAGTGCTCAGGCCCTGAGCTGAAGCCCAGGACTGGCAAAAAAAAAAACAAAAACAAAAAACCAGAAAAGTACTTTAGTGAAAAATAACAAGGTGCAAAGCTGGACGTGATGGCTTATGCCTATAATCCTCAGGCACTAAAAACATCCATGAGACTCATCTCCAATTAACCACCAGAAAAGGGGAAGCGACACTGTAGCTCAAGTGTTTGAGTGCTAGCCTTGAGCTAAAAAGCTCAGGGACAGTGACCAGGTCCAGAGTTCAAGCCCTATAACGAACAAAATAAAGATATAGATATTTGAGCAAACAGCTCAGATACAAATAAAATGCTTTCTTCTAAAGAGAACGGAAGGGCTGAGAATGTAGTTTAGTGATAGACTGCTTGCCTAGCATGCATGAAGCCCTGGGTTAGATTTCTCAGTACCACAAACAGGAAAAACCGGAAGTGACACTGTAGCTCAAGTGGTAGAATGCTAATCTTGAGCAAAAGAAGCTCAAGTACAGTGCTCGGGCCAGTTGACGGGCACAAAAATTAATTAATTAAAAATAAAGTGGGGGCCGGGAGTTTGGCCTAGTGGTTAAAGTGCTTGCCTAGCATGCACGAAGACCCGGGTTCGATTCCTTGGTACCACATACATAGACAAAAGCCGGAAATGGTGCTGAGGCTCAAGTGGCAGAGTGCTAGCCTTGAGAAAGTCCAAGGACAGTGCTCAGGCCCTGAGCTCAAGCCCAGGACTGGCAAAAAAAATAAATAAAATAAAATAAAGTGAATAGGTAATAGTACGTGCCGGCAGAGGAGAAAAAGAATTAGGTAAACAGCCTAGAATAAGAACTAAATTTCATTTGTACAGATTCAAGATACCTAGAGTTAAAGCCTTATTCTCTACTTGACAATCACAGAAAGTCTGACCAAAGTGTTTCAAACCCACATTAACACAATGATCATCTCAATACACAAAACCACATAGCCCCTTACCTTAGCCTTCGTTTTCTTGAACGAGAGATAGATCGGCTTCGAGATCGAGACTTTGAAAATGAACGAGACCGAGATCTGGATGCAGATCTTGATCGAGAAGAGCGAGATCCAGACTTAGATTTGTTTGTTTTTGACATCTCTGAAGACGGTTCCTTTTCAATTACTCCTGATATGAGAAAATATATTCAAACTTTTGAAACTTGAACTCCTCTGAATATTCAGAAAACTTTTCCCTCCCAAATTACAAATCAAAATGACACAGGTTTACCCCAAAGAAATTTGAAGACTGAAAAACAATTGAGAACAACTTTTGAAATTATTTTTCCTGAAGTTCTTTTCCCACACCCCATCCCGACCCCGCCCCCGCCCCGACCCCGCCCCCGCCCCGCCCCCGCCCCCGACCCGACCCCGCCCCGGACCCCGCCCCGACCCTGGTCGTGGGGCTTAACCTCTGGTCCTGGACACTATCCCTGAGCTCTTCAGCTCAAGGCTTAGTGCTCTACAACTTTAAGACACAGTACTTTCAGTTTTCCAGTGGTTATTGGAGGTAAGAGTCTCACTTTTATGCTCAGACTGGCTTTGAACTGAGATCCTCAGATCTCAGTCTTCTGAGTAGCCAGGATCACATATGAACTACCTGTACCCAGCTTCAAGTTTTTAAAAAATATTTTTATTAGCATCAATTAATTGTACAAGTGAGATTCATTTTGACATGTCCAAAATATGTATATAATGTACCTTCATTAAACTCACTCATAAACATTGTAAAACACATCTACAATTACATTACTTGGGAAGAGGAGGCAGGAAGTCTGAGGCCAGATTGGACTATTAAGACTTGTTCATCAATTAAAAAGGGAAAAAGCCAGATGATATCAAAAAGCTACAATTAATTAGCCTTCTATAAAAAGCTATTTTTAGCACCAGGCACCAGTGGCTTACATCTACAATCCTTGCTATTTGGAAGGTAGAGAATGGGAAGGTTGTGATTCAAGGTCTACCTGAGTAGGAAAGTTTCAAAGACCCCTTCTCCACCCACAGGCATGAGTGGGAGCATGTTCCTGTCTTCACAGCTAACAAAGGAAACTTAAGATAGGTGGTTCAAGTACATACTTAGGCTAAGAAAAGACTATCTCAAAAGTAATCAGTGTAAAGCTGAGCTTGGTGGCTCATGCCTGTAATAATAGCTAATCAGGAAGCTGAAATCTGAGGATCAAAGTTCAAAGCCAGGCCAGGCACAAAAGGACCTGAGATTTATCTCCAGTTAACCTCTAGAAAACAAGAAGTGGGGCTTAGCTCACTGGTAGGGTGGTAGCCTTGAGTTGAAGAGCTCAGGGACAACGCCCAGGCCAAGTTCAAGCCCTATGACCCACCAAAACAAACAAACAAACAAACAAAAAACACAGTGTAGCTAATGGCTCATGCCTGTAATCCTAGCTGTTCAGGAGGCTCTGACCTAAAGGATGGTGATTCAAGGTTGGCCCAAGTAAGACCAGACTCAATAACCAAAATGAACCAAAAGCTGAAAGCAGAGGAAAGGTTCAAGTGGTAGAACACCAGCTCTGAGTACAAAAGGGCACACAGAGCCAGGTGTGGCTGAGCCAGTGGCTCACATCTTTAATCCTAGCCATTAAGAAGGCTGAGATCTGAGAATTATGGTTCAAAGCCAGCCTGGCACAAAAGCCTTGAGATTTTTATCGTAAGTGGGGCTGTGGCTCAAAGTGCTAGCACTAGTCTTGAATGCTCAGGGACAGCACCCAGGTCTTGAGTTCAAACCCTGGCCACGTTGGGGTGGAGGGGAGAGGAGGAAAGGCCCTATAGGAGTTAAAGCCCAATTTAAGTCTCAGTATCAAATTTAAAAAAAAGAAAAAGAAAAAAGGCCAATGTTATCAAGAGCATCATATTGGAGCATCTGCCAGATTGGAATAAAATTCCCTTCCTACCAAGTCCAGTCAAGCTACCATGTTTTCAATAGCCTGAGGAAAGGGATCCAAGCTTAAATATGTAATTCATTTTCTTTCTTTTTTATTGCGGGCCATGGGGCTTGAACTTGGCATGAGCACTGTCCCTGAGCTCTCCAGCCCAAGGCTACCACCCTACCCCTGGACCTGGGTGTTGTCCCTGAGCTCTTGCAGCTCAAGACTACTGCCCTACCCTTTGAGGCAAGCTCCACTTCCAACTTTCTAGAGGTTAACTGGAGATAAGAATCTCAGGTTTTTTTGTGCCCGAGCTGGCTTTGACCCTTGATCCTCAGATCTCAGCCTCCTGAGTAACTAAAATTACAGGTGGGAGCCAGCCACCATGCCTGGCAAAATTCATTTTTTTTCTTTTTTGTTGGCTATGAGACTTGAACTCTGGGTCTGGGTGCTGTCCACCCTACCTCTTGGGCCACAGGACTACTTTCGGTTTTCTGGTGGTTAACTGGCAGTAAGAATCTCACAGATTTTAGTGACTGGGCTAGCTTGGAACCAGATCTCAGCCTCCTGAGTAGCTAGGATTATAGCCGTGAGCCTCCATGCCTGGCTGAAATTCATTTTCTACAAGTAGGAAACTTTCTGCAAGCCCGGTCTAGTTCAAGCCACATAACAGACAGATAGACAGACAGACAGACACACACACACACACACACACACAAGCTGGGAGGAGTTTGGATTAGTGGTAAGACTGCTTGCCTAGCATGCATGAAGATCTGGGTTCAATTCCTCGGTACCCCATACACAGAAAAAGCCGGAAGTGGTGCTATGGCTCAGTGGTAGAACACTAGCCTTGAAGAAAGCACAAGGACAGTGCTCAAGCCCTGAGTTCAAGAATTCAAGCCCGAGGATTGGGAGAAAAAAAAAACAGCTTTCTGCAGAGTAAGCAGTAAGATAACTGAAATGATAAGCAGTAAGGTAACTAAAAGATAAATCCAGATATTAAAAAACAAAAAAACAAGACTTGCTATTCATAGAGGGTTTTAGGCAAAGCAATAGTTCTTATTTGTGCCCTCTAGGCCTCTGAATAGTTAAGCTCAAGTGAAATACTGAACATGTTTACTATTCTGCTCCTTTTCTCAGGAGATGACTGTCTCCTGAGAAAAGGAGACAAAGAGAGAAATAGCACCAAGAGCAGCTGTGCTATCTCTAGAGTAACAAGGCCAAGACTTCATATCTCACCATAAGCTGAGGAAATCAGAGTCCTCCTAACATTAAGTGGCTCTCATAATTTCCTAAGATAAATTAGCATAAAAATTATTTCAATACTAAGGGCTTACAAATTATAGAAAATATGCATAAGTGTGTTAAATGTAAAGGTAAAAGGGAGTCCCACCCATCTAAGATGAACAAGAATTTAAACCATCTGTAGATGTAACACAAGTCTGCCTGTGTTGTAAAATCAAAATTAAATCCAAGTAACAGTGGTTCAAGCCTGTAATTCTAGCTACTCAGGAGACTAGAACTGAGATCTACAGTTTGAAGCCAACCCAGGCAAGTCTGTGAGACTCTTAACCATCAAAAAGCAACAAGTAGGGCCAGGAGTTTGTGGTAGAGTGCTTGCCTAGCATCCACAAAGACCTGGGTTCGATTCCTTGGTACCACATGCATAGAAAAAAGCTGGAAAGTGGTGCTGAGGCTCAAGTGGTAGAAGTCTAGCCTTGAGAAATCCCAAGGACAGTGCTCAGGCCCTGAGCTCAAGTCCATGACAGACCAAAAAAAAAGCAACAAGTAGTAAGAATGTCAGCCATGAGCAAAAAAGGGAAAGCACCTAGGGTCCTGAGTTCAAGGCACAATAATAGCATGCGTACATGCATGTGCACATACTTATACCTAAAACAAACAAAAACAACTAATGGGCCGGGAGTTTGGCCTAGTGATAGAGTGCTTGCCTAGTATTCTCAAAGACCCAGATTCGATTCCTCAGTACCACATACACAGAAAAAAAAAGCCAGAAGTGGTGCTGTGGCTCAAGTGGTAGAGCTCTAGCCTTGAGAAAGCCCAAGGACAGTGCTCAGGCCGAGTTCAAGCCAGTACTGGTGGGGGGGAGGGAACCACTAAGCTGTTGTAACATTACATAAATGTAATCCCAGTTGAGAGATAGGCATAAGTAGGAAGACAGTCACCTGAGTCCATCTCAGACAAAAAACACAAGTACCTATCTGAAAAATATGAAAAAATGTTGAACACATGGCTCAAGCTAAAGAATGTCTAACGGGTGTTCAGCCCTGAGTTCAAACTAGACTACTGCCAAATAAAAAAACAGTAACCTGGGCCAGGAGTTTGGCCTAGTGGTAGAGTGCTTGCCTAGCATCCACGAAGACCCAGGTTCGATTCCTTGGTACCACATACGTAGCAAAAAGCCAGAAGTGGTGTTGTGGCTCAAGTGGTAGAGCCCTAGCCTTGAGAAAATCCAGGGACAGTGCTCAGGCCCTGAGCCCAAGCCCAGGACTGGCAAAAAAAAAAAAAAAAAAAAAAAAATAGTAACCATGGGAATTTAAGTGTCTATTAAAAATTGCCTGGTATACAGAAGTTTTCTTTTTAAAATGTTTATATTGGTTGTACAATGTAATGGATTTCACTGACATTACATTTTCATACAAGTATTCATACACACACACACACACACAATACCCATGAGTTCACTTTTTTTTTTTTTTTTTAGCCAGTCCTGGGGCTTGAACTCAGGGCTTATGAATTGTCCTTGGGCTTTCTCAAGGCCAGCAATCTACCACTGGAGCTACAAGCACCACTTCTGGCCTTTTCTGGGTCAAACCTGGGTCATCATGCATGCTGGGCCTCTACCACTAGGCCAAATTCCCAGCCCCCATGAGTTCACATCTTAGGCTTTATTTTACTATAGTCTGAGTAGCTAGTGGGCACATTTAGAATCTTCCCCAAAGTAAACATTTCATCATTGATGCTACTTCTTATGTATTCGTTAGTAATCAGACATCTTTCATTTTGCACTTTTTCTGACTGAACAGGCATGTGTTACACTCTAAGTATATTACAAGAAAGGCTGATTATCAAGGAAGACATAGGTCTTCCACTTCTGGAAAAGGAATCTTCTAATGCCAGCTGCTGAAAGGAAAAATCAATAAGGTCTTATTGAGGAGCTATTCAGTTATAACTTTTTCATTATAATATCCTCAGCCATAGACAACTTATGATGTCTCCTGAGAATTTATTCAATGGTGTCTACTAATCTCAGAACCTTCTATGCAATTAGTGTTTCATCATTAGTGAAGCAGAATGAACAGCACAGCTGGCAGCTTAAAAAATCTTTGACATCCCAGAGGCTCTTCTCCAATGTTCCTCAGAGAGGGTAACAGCAATTTCAGTTCCCATTTTAAATGAATATGCATGAGCAATGGGAATATTTTCCCATTTCTTAAAGAAACACTACCCTTTTCTAACTTTAGAAAAATCAACCAAATTTCCTTCCAGTTCTCATTATTATTAAGCCACTGATTATGGAACTTAAGCTTTTTTTTTTTTAAATTGTGGGGCTTGAAACTCAGGGCCTGGGCTCTGTCTCTGAGCTCTTCAGCTCAAGGCTACTGTTCTACCACATTGAGTCATAGCGCCACTTTTGGTTTTCTGGTGGTTAACTGGAGAGAAGAGTTTCATGGATTTTCATGCCCAGGCCAGCCTTGTACCCAGACCCTCAGATCTCAGCCTCCTGAGTAGCTGGGATTTCAGGCATAAGCCACCAGTGTCCAACTATTTTTTTTTTTTTGTCGGTTTTGGGCCTGGAACTCAGGGCCTGGGTGCTGTCCCTGAACCTCTTTGTGCTTAATGCTTAAGGCCAATGTTCTACCACATGAACCACAGCATCACTTCCAGTTTTTCAGTGGTTAATTGGAGATAAGTCTCATAGGGACATTTCTGCCTGGGATGGTTTTGAACCAGGGTCCTTAGATCTCAGACTCCTGAGTAGCTAGGATTATAAGTGTGAACCACCAGCACCTGGCACACTTAGCTCTATTTTTAAACTATTACCACAGTCAGGCACAATGGTGCATAGCCATAACCCTAGATACTGGAGAGGTTGAAGTGAGAATAATTCCTCTGCTAAGGAATCAAAGATTAGCCTGAGCAATAAGACCTTGCTGGGGGGAAGGAGTGGTAGAAAATTAAAACAGAAAAGAATAGTAGAGAGTCAAAATACGTTTGGGTCAGCCCGTGGGACTTGAACTCAGGGCCTAGTTGCTGTTCCCGAGACATTTTGATGAAGGCTATTGTGCCCCTCACCCCAGGTCATGGGGCTTAAACTTTGGGCATGGGCACTGCCCCTGAGCTGTTCAGCTCTAGGCTAGTGCCAGATCACTTTGAACCATAGCACTACTTCTGGTTTTTGAGTGCTTAATTAGAGATAAGAGTCTTACAGACTTTTAATGCCCAGGCTGGCTTTGAACCAAGATCCTCACATCTTAGCCTCCTGGGTAGCTAGAATTACAGGCATGAGCCACTGGGCTGTCCTATAGTACTTTTTTGCTTTTTGTATCAAAGTGCCACTTCTAGTTTTCTGGTTAATTAGATAAGAGCCTCATAGACTTTCCTGCCTTGGCTGGCTCTGAACCTTGATCCTCAGATTTTAGCCTCCTGTGCAGCTAAGATTACAAGTGTGAGCCACTAGCACCCACAAGTCAACATTCTAACTCAGAAAATCTAGAAATGGACTGACAAGTCAACTATGGAAAATCTCTAAATTTTAAGGATTAAGTCTCCAGTTTCTACAACAAATAACCCCTAATGTTTACCAAAAAGGGGCCAATTAAGACATGCCTGGGCCAAGTGCCAAGTGGTTCATGCTTGTACTCAAGAGGTTGAAATCTGAGGATCCTAGTGCAAAGCCAGTGGAGGGAGGGGGGGTTCCCTGTGAGACTCTTCTCTCCAATTAACCACTCTAAAACTGGAAATGGAACTGTGGTTCAAAATGGTAGAGTGGCTAGCCTTGCGCTAAAGAAATAAGGGAGAGTACTCAGGCCCTAAGTTCAAATGTCACAATGGACTTTTAAAAAGAGACATTCCGGGGCTGGGAGTTGGCCCTAGTGGTAGAGTGATTTGCCTAGCATGCAGGAAGACCCAGGTTCGATTTCTCAGTCCCACATACATAGAAAAAAAGCCAGAAGTGGTGCTGAGGCTCAAGTATGGTAGAGCTCTAGCCTTGAGAAAGTCCAAGGACAGTGCTCAGGCCCTGAGCCCAAGCACAAGACTGGCAAAAAAAATAAAAATAATAAATAAATAAATAAATGGAAAGAAAGAAAAAGGCAAAGAGAAGAAGTGAATATATGTTAATAGGAACTCAGCAACAAAAATTATAGCACTGAGTCTGGCTTAGAGCAGAGTGGCTGCTAGCAGCAGAAGGCAGGGTTCAAAGCTAGGTGTCAGTGGCTCATGCTTGTAACCCAACTTAGGACACTGAGATTGGAGGACTGAGATTCAAAGCCAGCCCAGGCAAGAAAGTCCGTAAGTTTCACCTCTTAATTAACCACTAGAACACTGAAAGTGGCGCTATGGCTCAAATTGGTAGAGTGCTGGGGCTATCGGGTAGAGAGCTATGAGCTCAAAAATCTCAGCGCCCAGGCCCTGACCTCTCTCTATGCGTAAAGCTTCCACTTGAGCCACAGATCCCAGCTTTTTCTGTTGACTTCGTGCATGCTACGCAAGCAAGCTACCACTAAGCCATATTCCCAGCCTACAATATCAATTTTGATACAGATACACATATCCAAGGACTACATGCATATAAGAAAAAACTCTTCACCAAAATATCAGCATCTATCTATATATGATGTATCTCTCTATATAGACAGACATTTTCCAAGCAAATACTGTGAAGCTGGTTAGCTCTTTTTATCCCTATGAATTTACCTTATTAGAACAAGGATCCAACTCTCAATGTTCCAAAGAACACTGGCAGTGCCACTGGCTTCTCCAATTTGCAGTCAGGGTATATTTCTAGAATGAGAGGAAATAAATAATAAGAGGGCTATTTGCTCCTTATAGATTGTATTCCTGAATTTTTATTTTTTCTTATTATAAAGGTTATGTACAGAGGGGTTACAGTTACTTAAGCTAGGTAAAAAGTACATCATTGGGGGCTGGGAGTTTGGTCTAGTGGTAGAGTGCTTGCCTAGCATGCACGGAGACCCAGGTTCAATTCATTGGTACCACATCCATAGAAAAGCTGGAAGCGGTGCTATGGCTCAAGTGGTAGGGTGCTGGCCTTGAGGAAAGCCCAATGACAGTAATCAGGCCCTGAGATCAAGCCCAGGACTGCCCCCCCCCAAAAAAAGTACATCTTTGGGGCCTAGGAATGTGGCCTAGTGCTAGAGTGCTTGTTTATTAGCATGCATGAAGCCCTTAGTTCAATTCTTTGTCACTACATACATAGAAAAAGCTGGAAGTGGTGCTATGGCCGAAGTGGTAGAGCACTAGACTTGAGAAAGTTCAAGGACAGTGTCCAGGCCATGAGTTCAAGCCCAGAACTAGCCAAAAAAGGTGTACTTTTTGGATAACATCCATCATCCATTACCCTCATTTTCTCTCTCCATTACTGTTTGAAAAAAAAAATTGGGGTGGGGGGGTCATGGGACTTGAACTCTGGGCCTGGGAGCTGTCCCTGAGCTCTTCAGCTTAAGGCTACTGCCCTACACCTTGAACCATAGGGCCTCCTGTGTAGTTAGAATTATAGGCTTGAGCTACCAAGCCTGGCTCTACCATACATATTTTTATCCATTAAACCTCCTATGGTATAGAAAGCTAAAACCAGGCCAGTGCCAGTGGTTCACACCTGTAATCCTAGTTATTCAGGAGGCTGAGATCTGAGGATCACAGTTCAAAGCCAGCTCAAGCACAAAAGCCCATGAGATTCTTATCTCCAATTAATCACAGAAAATCAAAAGTGACTCTGTGGCTCAAAGTAGTGAAACACTAGACTTGAGCTGAAGAGGTTGGGGTCAGGGCCCAAACCCAGAGTTCAAGCCCCACAACCAACACAAACAAAACAAAGTAGAACTGTAACTCAAGTGTAAGGAACCCAGCAACTGCACTCAAGCCCATAGTTCAAGTCACAAGACCAAAAAAACAAAACAAAAAGCTTCCTTGCTGCTGCTGCTTGTTGGAACCATAAAATGGAATTACTTTTATGGAGAGTAATATAACAGTAGTAATTTGAGGAAATGTCCATCTGACTCAGGATGTAGCTCAGCAGAAAGAGCATGCTTATCATGCTTAAAGACGCTGATACCATGTATGTGAAGTAATGCAACTTCTATCTGGTGAATATAATGTAACCCCTCTATTAATTACAATAAAAAATATATAAGAAAAAAATATGCTGACACCAGTATCAATGTTTGTGAAGTAATGCACCTTGTATCTGGTGAATATAATGTAACCCTTCTATTAATTACAATAAAAAATATATGAAAAACAGCCGGGAGTTTGGCCTAGTGGTTGAAGTGCTTGCCTAGTATGCATGAAGACCCGGGTTCGATTCCTTGGTACCACATACGTAGCAAAAAGCCAGAAGTGGTGCTGTGGCTCAAGTGGTAGAGCCCTAGCCTTGAGAAAAAATCCAGGGACAGTGCTCAGGCCCTGAGCCCAAGCCCAGGGCTGGCAAAAAAAAAAAAAAAAGATGCTGACACCAATACCCTAGCACCAAAAAGAGGGAGGGGAGTGGAAGGGGACTAAGAAGCAGGGATAGATGACTTTCACAGAACAATTTAACTTTTACACATAAAACCTACAGAAACTCTTATAGTTAGTATAAAAAAATATGCAAGAACATTCTTGACAGCATGGAATACCAAAAGGAAAATGCAGATTAACACATTCATACAATGAATATTATTACCAATGAACCTTATATGTCAGGCTGAGTGGGTGGAAAAACTTATAAACAATAAATCTGTACCTATTATTTAACATGTTCAGTGTTGGCTAAAATTTTTTTTTCATTCCCTTAAAAATTAACCAAGCTGGGCTGGAGTTTGGCCTAGTGGTAGAGTGCTTGCCTAGCATGCACAAAGACCCAGGTTCGATTCCTCAGTACCACACAGATAGAAAAAAGCCAGAAATGGTGCTGAGGCTCAAGTGGTAGAGCTCTATCTAGCCTTGACAAAGTTCAAAGACAATGCTCAGGCCCTGAGCTCAAGCCCAGGACAGGCCTCCCCCCCCCCAAAAAAAAATTAACCAAGCTATGCCAGCCCAGTGGCTCACACCTGTAATCCTAGCTTCTCAGGAGGCTGAGATCTGAGGATGGAGGTTCAAACCCAGCCCAGGCACTAAAATCAGTGAGACTCTTATCTCTAATTAACCATGAGAAAACAGAAAGTGGCATTGTGGCTTCAGGGGTAGGGCAGTAGCCTTGAGCTGAAGAGCTCAGGGACAGTGCCCAGGCCCAGAGTTCTAGCCCCATGACCCACAAAAAAAAATAATAAAAAAATTAAAAAATGCATATATATATATATATATATATATATATCAAGCTGGGCACTGGTAGCATCTGCGCACACACACACACATATACACACACGTCCATTATAAAATAATAAAAGAAACGAACATGAGACTGAGTTCAAGGCCAGTACCAGCCCGAGCACGTTCCCCCCCCCCCCCCAAACTCTATACAACAAAAGCAATTTTAGGCCAGGTGCTGATGGCTCACACTTGTAATCCTAGCTACTCAGGAAGCTGAGATCTGAGGTTCATAGTTTGAAGCCAGCCCAGGCAAGAAAGTCTCAAACTACTCAGAAAAAGCCAGAAGTGGTACTCTGGCTCAAACTGGTAGAGCCTTGGCAAAAACAGCTCAGGAACAACATCCCAGTCCAGAGTTCAAACCCTGTCCAGGAAAGAAAAAAACCCATAATTTTAGTATAATTATACCCAAATTCCATGCTTATAATAAAAACATACAGGTATTCCAAACTTACTAATAAATAATTCTTTTAGGCCCTAGTGGTAGAGTGCCTAGCAAGCACAAAAACCTGAGTTCAATTTCTCAATACCACATACACAAAAAAAGCCAGAAGTTGTGCTGTGGCTCAAGTGGTAGAGCTCAGGGACAGCACTCAGGCCCAGAGTTCAAGTCCCATGATCACTAAATAAATAAACAAATAAATATTAAAAAAAGCACTAATGGAAATGAACTCCAGGAAATAGAAAAACAGTTTTTTTGTTTTGTTAACCATGGGGCTTGAATTCAGGGCCTGAGCATTGTTCCTGGACCCCTGGGCTTTTTTGTGCTCCAGGCTAGTGCTCTACCAGTTTGGGCCAAAGCTCCATTTCCAGAAACCAGTTTTGGTTTTGTTTTATAATTGCTTTTTTTTTTTCCTTTTTGTTTTTTTTGTTCATTTATCTGCCTTTAGGTGGATGGAGAGAGCACAAAATGGAGGGACAAAGGTTGAACCAATACAGTGGTTCACTAGAGACTGCTGAAAATGAACTATACAACTCATGGGTAGGGATGGGAGGGAAAGAGTGACACTATCAAAAAGCAACATACTCAACCTGATTTATCTTAACTGTAACCCCATTGTACATCACCTTCACAGTAACATTTTTTTTAAAAAGGACTAATGGATACTCTATGTCAAGAATACATATCAGACCGGAGCCAGTACACCTGTAATCTCAGCACAAGTACCAGGCCAGCCTAGGTTGAAACCCTGTCTCAAAAACCCAAAACATAGATGAGAATGTGGCTAGTGGTAAAATGCTTGCCTAGCATGCATAAAGCCCTCCCTAGATTCAATTCCTCTACCACATAAACAGAAAAAGCTGGAAGTGGCACTGTGGCTCAAGTGGTAGAGTGCTAGCCTTGAGCAAAAGAAGCTGAGGGACAATGCCCAGGGTGAGTTCAAGCCCTGGCATTAGCAAAACAGAACAAAACAGTTGGGTGCTGGTGGCTCATGCTTATAATTCTAGCTACTCAGAAGGATATGAGGATTAAAGTTCAAAGCAAACCCAGATAGCAAAATCCTGACGAGTTTTTGTTTGCTTCTTTCTTTCCTTCTTTGTCACACCCCTGGGGCTTGAACTCAGGTCCTGAGCACTGTCTTTGGGCTTTCTCAAGGCTAGAGCTCTACCACTTGAGCATGGCATCACTTCCAGCTTATTCTATGTATATGGTACTAAGGAGTCGAACCCCGGTCTTCATGCATGCTAGGCAAGCACTCTACAAGTAGGCCCTGCTCCTGGCCCCCATTTTCTTTTTTTTTTTTAAATCAGTCATGAAGCTTGAACTCAAGAACTTGGACACTGTCCTTGAACTTTTTTTTAATTTTTTCCTGGTTAGAGATAAGAGTCTCAGATTATTCTCCCTAGGCTGGTTTTTCTCAGTGGCTAGGATCACAGGTATAAGCCACCAGCACCCAACCATGAGACTTATCTCCAACTAACGACCAGAAAACCAGAAGTGGAGCTGTGGCTCAAAGTGGTAGAATGCTATCCTTGAGCAAAAAAAGTTCAGAAGTGCCCAAGCCTTATAATTGACAAAAAAAAAAGAAAAAAGAAAAAAGAAAAGAAAAAGTGGGCAAGGAGTTGGCCTAATGGTAGAGTGCTTGCCTAGCATGCATGAAGACCCGTGTTCAATTCCTTAGTACCACATACATAGAAAAAAAGCTACAAGTGGTGCTGTGGCTCACATGATACAGTGCTAACCTTGAAGAAAGCCCAAGGACAGTGCTCAGCCGCTGAGTTCAAGCCCCAAGACTGGCCAAAAAAAAAAAATAAAAAGTGGACTGGAAATGTAGCTCACCTGGTAGAATGCCAGTGAAGCAATCATGAGGCCATGAGCTTAAACCCAGCAAAAATAAATAGAAAGCCAGGCACAGTGGCTCTCCCTTGTAATCCTAGATACTCAGGAGGCTGAGATCTGAGAATCAAGTTTAAAGCCAGCCAGGGCACAAAAGGACCTGAGACTCGTACCTCCAATTATCCTCCAGAAAATGGGAAATAGGGCTTGGCTCAAAGGTATACCAGTAGCCTTGAACTATATGTATAGCTCAGGGACAATGCCCAGGCCCAGAGTTCAAGTCCCACAACCAACAAAAAATAAGTAAATATAAACAAAACTTGCCCTACTCTAAGCCACAAATCTTCCCTCCACCTGTTTTTATTATTGGAAGAGGAAAAAGAAACCCTTCCCTGGCAATTGGGATATCAAAACAGCCTCTCTAAGCCATTGTTAAAGTCCACACTTTGTCACATTATGACACGTAGCCTTCTCTCAGTTCTGAAAACACTGTAATTCTGTCCATTCTAGTTCGGGCACCTGCAACTTCCTTCACTATGGTACTCCCTCTCTTTAATTAATGCCCTACAAAATTGATTCCTGACTTTCCCCAGAAAGCATTTCTCTTATCAATTAAGTCTTTCCTTTTTCAATTTCTCCTGCTCAATACCTCCATGCCACTTTTCTCAATTTGTAAATTTATTTGCCTACTTTTTATGCTTCTCCTACTATCCTGTAAGTTCCCTAAGAGAAGAAACTCAATTTATCAATAGAGCTAAACACAGAATTTGTTGAATCACTGAGTCAAATAGTTAATTGATCTTATTAAAGAGTGTGAGAGGGCCGGGAGTTTGGTCTAGTGGTAGAGTGCTTGACTAGCATGCACGAAGATCCATGCTCAATTCCTCAATTCCTCAGTACCACATACATAGGGAAAAAAAAAAAAAAAAAACAGCCAGAAGTGGTGCTGAGGCTCAAGTGGTAGAGCTCTAGCCTTGAGAAAGTTCAAGGATAGTGCTCAGGCTCTGAGCTCAAACCCAGGACAAGCAAAAAAAAAAAAAAAAAAAAGTGTTAAGTCTTCTACAATCCACAATCTAAATTAATAGCATTAACCACAGTTTCTTTTATTCAGGATGGAATTTTTCCCAAGAAAAAAGGGCTAGCATCCTAAGACTTTTAGTAGTTAGAATTGTCCATCCTAAAATAAATCATGTCTGCACTCTCCCAGTCAGTCTGAACCCTCCTCACTTGCATCATCTTGGACATACTCCAAGCTTTCTTTATCAATACAAAACAAATCACTTTTTTTTTGGTTGGTTGTAGGGCTTGAACTGCGGTCCTGGGCACTGTCCCTGAGCACTTCAGCTCAAGGATACCGCCCTACCCCTGGTCCTGGGCACTGTCCCTGGACTCTTCAGCTCAAGGCTACCACTCTACCCGAGCCACAGCATCACTTCCGGTTTTCTAGTGGTTAGCTGAAGATAACTGTCTCTCAGCCTTTAGTGCCCGGGAAGGCTTTGAGCCGAAATCCTCAGATCTCAGCCTCCTGAGTAGCTAGGATTACAGACTGAGTCACCGGGCCCAGCTTACAAATCACCTTTTTGTAATCCGTAATTTTAACTTTTGTTTGTTATGGTAACCATCTTGGGGCTTGAACTCAGAGCCTGGGCACTGTATCTAAGCTTCTTTATGCTCAAGGCACAGCTCCAATTTCCATTTTTTTGGTACTTTATTGGAGATGACTCTCACAGACTGTCCTGCCCAAGATGGCTTCAAATCAATCCTCAGATCTCAGCCTCCAAATGACCTAAGATTATAGGTGGTGCCAAGCTTTTTGTTTTTTTGCAGTACTGAAGACATTTTCAAAGGGACTTGAACATGCTATGCTAAGCAAGTACTGTGCAACAACCCCAGGCCTATAACCCATAGTTTCATTAAGTAAACCAAACTCAAAAGTAGCTTTACTTAAATAAAATAGACTAATAGAACCGCTATGATTACACCGCCACTAAAATTGAGACTGCACTGTTTGGAGCCCCAAAACACCAATCTCCATAACTGGAGATTGTTCACTGGTGCTAAAGGACTGAAAAAATAGAGAACATAAAAATACTGAAAAACATACTGGATATAAAGGCTTTTAAAACTGTTCTCAACCCGGATGGGGAGTTTGGCCTACTGGTAAGTGCTTGCGTAACCTGCATGAAGAGCTAGGTACCTCATACATAGAAAAAGGTGGAAATGGTTCTGTGGTTCAAGAGCTCTAGCCTTGAGAAATCCCAAGGACAGTGCTCAGGCCCCGAGTTTAAGCGCAGGATTGGCAAAAAAAAAAAAAAAAAAAAAAAAAAAAAGTTTCCAATAGAATCTATAAACAGCTTTTACAAAATATAATCAAACCTAAATGACTACACTATAATTTGTTTTTGATACAGCTGGAGTACGAATATTAACTCGCAAAATACATCTAATAAACAACTTAAGTTTGGTTTGCTCCATTAGTCTCCCAATTTTGTGCTTTTAACAGACCTCTATAATATAATACACACAATCAGGTTAACTAGTTAACAGGACAGACTACAACAGATAAACATTTCCACAAACATAACAAAGACGACCATCTGAAAGGGAAGAATAATTATGGTCATTACACACATCTCTCTAGGGAATCACATTTGGAAATCCTATACAAGATTTACTAAATGGCTATTAGTCTTCGTCTTCACAAAAAACCCATAAAACAGCCAGTATTATTATTCACTGACATTTTAGAGATAGGAAACTGTAGTTACCTGGAAGTGAAGAGTCAATGTAAAACCGAAAGATAGTAAAATCAAAGTTGAACCCAGGCCGACTTTTTATGAAAACTACAGGATTCACTGGCTCGGACCTGCCAGGCCCTACCACACTGAATATTTTTCCCTTCAATCCAATTAACAGCCTCCCCGTAAACACTACTCCCACTGATGGCTTCCAACTTCTGGGCCGCAGCGTCGCTCTCCAGCCCCCGTCGTCATGCTCCACACGTTAAGATTTAGAAGAGCAGAGAAAATAACAGATAAAAGTTGCTTAGGCTCTGAGACACAACTGCTTCATAAAAGCAGGGCACAGCCAATGACCCTTGGAATGCAAGCACCCTCGTCAAAAAAAAAAAAAAAAAAAAACACTTTTTCCGGTGAGATAAATTTGTATTATTCCGTCTTGGGTCACAAGGAAAGAGAGGACGGAAAAAGAAAAAAACTGAAGTATTAACATCTGCACAGTGCCAGCCACATGCGCCCAGGAGGGCAGAACCAGGCCGATGGAGACGCGGTAGGGGGAAGGGCATGCAAGAGTTCCGGGAAAAACGAAAATCCAGATAATAGGCTTCCCACTGCTAAGAGAGGGTGGAAACGGGGCTCGTGGAAACCTCTGTCCCGCAGACTGCAAAAAAATAATCCTGTAAAGAAGCGATGAGCTACCCCAGAGAGAAGGCGACCGGAGGGAGCTTCGATGGCTAGGCCGAAGCGAAGGGAAGCCCTGAAGGGCGGGGAGGGGGAGGAGCCCAGCGAGCAGGGCCCGCTCGGAAGAGGCCCGGGTGGTAAGCGAGGGGGAGCAGCTTCGCGCCAGGCCTTCCTCAGGCCTGGCTGCTACCTCGAAAACACAAAAGATGAAACTCGAACCGATTGAGTTGGTCCTAACTCCCATTCGAGGCTTTCACTCACCTGGACCCACCGTAGAGACCGAGCTGCAGCCTTCGCAACGGAACAACCGGCCCGAACCTCGCCCCCGACCGACAGCGCGCACCGAGTCCCCGCTCTCCGACGATGGCGATGGCGGCGTCGCCCCCACGGCCTCCTGGGAAATGTAGTCCTAAAGCTACGAATCCTCGCCGACCGGATGAGCCCTGAAACTACATTTCCCACAAGGCAAAGCAAACGTTAGGCCCGCCGCTTTGCGTCACGCGCTGGCCAGTCGGCAGTCACGTGGATCACGGCGTTCCGTTCCCCTCCCCCGCCGCCTGGGTGGCCCAAGGAAGAGGGGAGGAAAGTGGACGGAAGGGGCGGGGACGTCGCTGACGCCATTGCCCCCACCATTTTGGAACAGACCTTAAGGTAGGGCCCGAGTACCATCTACTTGCTGGTGGACCTGTGTCATCGAAAAGTCACTGAAGGGAGGGGAAGTGGAGACAAAAGCATGAGAAGGGTATCTGTGTGAGAAGCATGGCACCTACTACCTGGCGAGTGTAACTATAACTCCTCTGTACGTTATCCTTGCAACAAAACTATAAAAGCCGGCAGCAGTGGCTCACGCCTGTAATCCGAGCTTCTCCGGAGGCTGAGATCTGAGGATCAAGTTTCAAAGCCAGACGGGGCACCAAAGGACCTGAGACTTAACTCCACTTAACCTCTAGAAAATGGGAAGTGAGGCTTGGCTCAAGGGTAGGGCGGTAGCCTTGAGCTGAAAATCTCCAGTTCAAGCCCCATGACCCACAAAATAAATAAACAAATAAATAACACTCGGCTAGGAACGTGGCTTGGGGGTAGAGTACCTTGCCTAGCATGCATAAAGCCCTGGTTTCGATTCCTCAGGACCATATAAACAGAAAAGGCCAAAGGTGGAGCTGTGGTTCCAGTGGTAGAGCTATAGTTTTCAGCAAAAGAAGCTCAAGAACAGTGCCCAGGCCCTGAGCTCATGCCTCAGGCCAACAGAAAAACACACACAATGAGAAGCCTCAGAAATAAAGCAAGTGTTTTCAAGGAGCCTGACAGCTGCTGTAGTAAATGGTATAAAGTTCCTCCATAAAGTAAAAAATAGAACTAGCATAGAATCTAGTAATTCAGCTTCCAGATGCATGCCCAAAGAGAACTGAGAACTAAGGACTCTGAACAGATGCTCATAGCAGCATTGTTACAGTAATGCAAAGGTGGAAACATTCCCAATGTCCATCAACCTAGGAGGGAAAAGGGGAGGAGCCAGGATCCTGACTGGTAAGGTTAGATCTGAGGAACTCAGTTTGAAGCCAGCATAGGCAAGAAACTCCATGAGACTTGTATCTCCATTTAACTGCCACATACACACTCTTCTCCTACCCCACCCCCACACACAGCTAGAACTGGAGCTGTGGCTCAAGTATCAGCCTTCAGTGAAAAGTGCTAAAGAATAGCAGCCAGCCTTAGTCCAAGCACACACACACACACACACCACACCTATATAAAGCACAAATTACTAGGGCCTAGGTTTTTATCTTTCCCATTTGAAAAGAGATTAATGGATTTTGCACCCCCTCCCCCCCAATTAGGGCCGTGTAGACAAAGTCCACATAGTTTTTGTTTTGTTTTGTTTTGTTTTGTTTTTGCCAGTCCTGGGCTTGAGCTCAGGGCCTGAGCACTGTCCTTGGACTTTCTCAAGGCTAGAGCTCTACCACTTGAGCCTCAGCACCACTTCCGACTTTTTTCTATGTATGTGGTACCGAGGAATCAAACCTGGGTCTTCATGCATGCTAGGCAAGCACTTTAACCACTAGGCCAAACTCCCGGCCCCGTGTTTTGTTTTGTTTTGAGACAGGGTCTTAACCGTGTTAACTCAAGTTGGCCTTGAACTTTCTATTAGTCTAAACTGACCTTAAAATCATAATCCTCTTATTTGGGATTATAGACATAGACAACAACATTTGGGGGCTGGGAGTTTGGCCTAGTGGTAGAGTGCTTGCCTAGCATGCAGGAAGACCTGAATTCAATTCCTCTGTACCACATACATAGAAAAAGCCAGAAATGGTGCTGTGGCTCAAGTGGCAGAGTACTAGCCTTGAGGAAAACACCAAGGATTCTCAGGCCCTGAGTTCAGTCCCAATGACTGGCGAAAATAATAATAATAAAAAGAGAGTCTTAGGTCCTTTTGTGCCCAGGCTGACTTTGAACTATAATCCTCAGATCTCAGTCTCCTCAGTAGCTAGGATTATAGGTGTAAGACACCACGCCTGGCCTTTTTTTTTTTTTGCTGTCTTGGATTTTCTCAAGGCTAGAGCTCCACCACTTGAGCCTCAGCACCACTTCTGGCTTTTTTCTATGTATGTGGTACCAAGGAATTGAACCCAGGTCTTTGTGCGTGCTAGGCAAGCACTCTACCACTAAGCCAAACTCCTGGCCTTCTTTTTCTTTTTGTCTAGATGCTGTCCCTGAGCTTCTTTGCTCAAGACTAGAGCTCTACCACTTGAACCACAAGGGGTAGGGTGGTAGCCTTGAGCTGAGGAGCTCAGGAACAGCACCCAGACCCAGAATTCAAACCCCATGGCCCACAAAATTAATTAATTAATTAAAAAGTAAAATACTGTATCTGAGATATTTTCTTACCTCTCAGCCTCAGCCCCTCTGACCAAAAAAACAAAAACATATTCCAAGGGTCCAGTTTCCACTGTTCTTGTTATTCAGCTTTTCCTATGCTTATGCGGCTTTTACATCTCTCTCTCTCTGAGGTGTTTTACTCCCTTATCTATAACTTAACTCTGGTAGTTCCAAACATGCTCTGATTCCCCATAGGTATCTCAGCTTGTCAGAAACTGAACTCTTCTTTCCTCCCAACATGGGATTACCAAGGTAACTGCATAGTTTATTGTTTCTGTGTGTGTATTCTTTGCTAGGGTTTGAGCTATCTAAGGCAAGAAGACTCGCTTTGATCATTTATTGTTCTTTTTTTCTAGATAGTGTGTTATTATGTAGCCCAACACAGGGTCTCAATTTTTTTTGGGGGGGAGAGGGGGTTCATGAGGCTTGAACTCTGGGCCTGGGCGCTGTTCCTGAACTCCTCAGCTCAAGGCTACCACCCTACCCCTTGAGCCACAGCGCCACTTCCTGTTTTCTAGTGATTAATTGGAGATAAGAGTCTCAAGGCTTTGTAGTGCTCAGCCTGGCTGTGAACCATGATCCTCAGATCTTAGCCTCTTGAGTAGCTAGGATTACAGATGTGAGCCAACATGCCCAGATCAGGGTCTCAATTTTATGACTGGGCCAGCCTGAACTTTGATCCTCCTATTTATGCTTTCCCCTTATCACTGGGGAGTTCAGGCAGACACCACCATCCCCAACCATTGGTTGAGATGAGAGCTTTTATGTTTAAACTGGCCTTGGACCATGATTCTCTCTCTCCCCTCTCAAGTAGCTAAGGTTACAGGTTTGGGTGCCCTTGTCTGGCAGTTTTAATATGAAATCGTTGGAAAAGCAGGTCAGTCAGTCTTAGCCTTTCTTGTACATTAAAGTCCACTAGATCAACATTAAAGAATTGCAAGCCAGGGCCGGGAGTTTGGCCTAGTGGTTAAAGTGCTTGCCTAGCATGCATGAAGACCCGGGTTCGATTCCTCGGTACCACATACATAGAAAAAAGCTGGAAGTGGTGCTGAGGCTCAAGTGGTAGAGCTCTAGCCTTGAGAAAGTCCAAGGACAGTGCTCAGGCCCTGAGCTCAAGCCCAGGACTGGCAAAAAAAAAAAAAAAAAAAGAATTGCAAGCCAGGCCAGGTAGGGCAGTTCATGCCTGTAATCCTAGCTACTCAGGAAGCTGAGATCTGAGGATTGAGGTTCTAAGCCAGCCTGGGCCCTTATCACCAATTATCACTAGAAAACCTGAAAGTAGTATTGTGTCTCCAGGGGTAGGGTGGTAGCCTAGAGCTGGAGAACTCAGGGATAACACCCAGGTCCAAAGATAGGATGATAGCCTTGAACCAAAGAGCTCAGGGACAGCACCCAATCCCAGAGTTCAAACCCCATGACCGACAAAAAAATTAATTTAAAAAAAAAGTAGGGCTGGGAGTTTGTCCTAGTGGTAGAGTGCTTGCCTAGCATGCACAAAGACTCAGGTTTGATTCCTTGGTACCACATAACATAGAAAAAAGCCAGAAGTGGTGCTGAGACTCAAGTGGTAGAGCTCTAACCTAGAGAAAGTCCAAAGACAGTGCTTAGGCCCTGAGTTCAAGGCCCAGGAATGTTAAAAAATAATAAATTGCAAGGTAGGGCCAGGAGCTTTATTTTTTGCAAGGCTGGAGTTTCAACCCATCTTAGCCCACTTGGATGGTACATACCTATAATCCCAACTGATCAAGGCTATATATAGCCTTTGGTCAACGTCTCTATTTCAAAATTAAATACAACAAAGAGGATTGAAGTTATGGCTCAAATGGTAGAGGCTACCTAGACATGCAGGAAGCTCTAGATTCAGTTTCTAGTAGAAGAAAAGCAAAAGAGAGAGAGAGTGAGTGAGTAGAGGAGGTAACAGGAGAAAAGGACAATGTTTTTGTTGTCACTAGTGTCTCCAAACCAGGGTGTTGGGAAACCAGGGTGTTGGTTTTGTTTTATGGGATGAGTGTTTCACTTCACTTGGATGCAACGATTAACTGACAGAAATTAGCATACCGATCACCTCAAACACTTTGTTTCTTTTTAATTCTTTCATAAGATGTACTAACCATTATCTGAGCTCCCTTACTAGAACTGGTCCTAGCTACTCAGGAGGCTGAGATCTGAGGATCTTCTTTCAGAGTTACCCCAGGCAGACAAATCTGAGACACTCATCTCCAATTAAATAGCAAAAATTTGGAATGAAGATGTGGCTCCAGTGGTAGAGCACCACCCTTGAGCAAAATAGGTAAATGCAGTTCCTAGACCCTGAGTTCAAGCCCATGAAAAAGACAGAGATGTGGGGGGGGGAGGGGAGAGAAGAGAGAGAGAGGGACAGAGATTATAATGACTGTATGAGTGTGACTTGAAGCCAGCCTAAGCAAAAAAGTTCACGAAACCCCTACTTCAAATAGCTAGGCATGGTGAAGTATATCTGTCGTCCCAGCTATTCAGGAGGCTAATATTGGGAGGATCGTATGTCCAGGCCAGACTTTAAAAAAATTCACAAAACTCCATCTGAAGGGGAACATGATGGCATGCATTTGTTATCCTGGGGACTTTGGGAAGCTTGAAATGGGAAATTCACAAGGCCCAGGCATAGGATGGAAAAAAAAAAATGCGGGCCGGGAGTTTGGCCTAGTGGTAGAGTGCTTGCCTAGCATGCACAAAGACCCGGGTTCGATTCCTTGGTACCACATACTTAGAAAAAGCCAGAAGTGGTGCTGAGGCTCAAGTGGTAGAGTTCTATCCTTGAGAGAAAAAAATCCAAGGACAGTGCTCAGGCCCTGAGCTTACGCCCAGGACTGGCAAAAAAAAAAAAAAAAAAAAAAAAAAAAAATTGCCTCTGGAGTGTGTGTGTGTGTGTGTGTGCGTGTGTGTGCTTGTTTTTTCTCCTTTGTTCTAATTTAGTATTTCTCAACTAGGGGAAATTTTGTCCCCCAGAGGATATTTGGCAGTTGCAGACATTTTTGGTGTCACAACATCTCTAGGGATTGTACTACTGACATCCGGTGGATGGAGGCCAGGGACATTGCTGATCAACCTAGAGCTCACAAAACAGTCCCTCAAAGGAAACAGTGAGCTTGGTCTAGTGGCTCATACCTGTCATCCTAGCTACTCAGGAGGCTGAGATCTGAGGATTGCAGTTCGAAGCCAGATCGGGAAGGAAAGTCTGCAAGACTTATCTCCAATTAACCACAGAAAAGATTCAAAGTGGTGCTGTGGCTCACGTGTAAGGGGCGAGCCTTGAGCAAAAGGAGTTGTGCCCAGGCAGAGAGTTCAAGGCCCAGGAGTGGCAAACAAAACAAAATATAAATCCTACTGAAAATAAAGTGCCAACACTGAGAAATCCTTTATCTTCACTTATAAAATGTCCAGTAAGCTTTAGAATATCCTGTCTGGACAGCAAGAATACACATAGATTGTTCTGCACATGGTTAACCAATTATTCAGGCTTGCTCTCCTTTTGGGGGAGGAGAGCTGCAGTGTGAGGCTACAGTGTGGAGAGGTTACAAAGGTAGACTGGAGTAGGATAAGATACAAGATGGGGTCCCATAGCACAAAGAACACAGGCTTTGATGTTCCACATGGACTCATATTCCAGCCTTGATTACTTCTTTAGCTTGTGTGCCTTAGGCAAATGGCTTTTCTTCTCTGACCCTGTGTGAAAAGTAGGTTCAGCTCTCAGCTATTCATTTGGCTCTTTCTGGAAGTAGAAGAGCCACAGGAAGTTATCTGAGTATAGAGAAGGTAGGTCAGCTGTAACTGGTCTGCTGGGCAACCTGGAGGGGAAACTACTACCTCTGACTTACAGTTCCTGCTGTTCACTTTCCCTTCTAGTAGCCCAGAAAGTCTTTATTTAGGGCTAGGATCATAGCCTAGTTGGTAGAGTATTTGCCTAGCATGCACGCAGCCCTGGGTTTGATTCCCTGGTACCACATACACAGAAAAAGCTGGAACTTGTGTTATGGCTCAAGTGGCAGAGAAATAGCCTTGAGCAAAAAATGTCCAAGGATAGTGCCCAGGTCCTGAGTTCAAGCCCAGGGCTGGCAAAAAAAAAATAATAATAAAAATTGTTTGTTTTTGTGGGGGGGGGGAAATGGGGACCAAGACATGTGAAAGGGTATCAATGTATGGGAATTAATACACCATCTATCTGACAAATATCATGTAACCCTTCTATTAATTACAATAAAAATATATGAAAAAATAGCTAAAACAAAAAAAGATTGTTTGTTTTTGTGCCAGTACTGGGTCTTTAACTTTAGGCCTGGACAAGGTCCCTTAGTTGTTTTACTCAGAAGATTTTTTTTGAAGTTTAGCCGGAATCTTTACTTTTGTAACTGTAACTCTGCCTTTGTTATTGTTATTGTTATTGTTGTATGTGTATGCACATGAACATGCATACTGCTCCTAGGTCTTGAACTTGGAGCCTGGACACTATGCCTGACCTATTTTTACTTAAGGCTAGCTAGCACTCTTACTTGAGCCACAGTTCTATTTCTGTTTTTTTGCTGGCTAATTGAAGGCAAGAGTCTCAAGAACGTTCCTGCTCCAGCCCATTTCAAATCTTGATCCTCAGATCTCTGTCTCTTGAGTAGCTAGGATTTGTAGGCAAGAGCTACCTGTGCCCAGCTTAATTTTTGCTCAGTTCAGAACCTGAGCTGCTGATTGCCACCACAATTTCACACAGAAAAACAGATAGCGGTTGTAATTTGCACTTTTGTCTCCTTGCTCTGGGGAGATTTCCTTCTTCCTGTCTGTGGGTAGGGACTGAGGCTGTTGAAGTCTTTGGGGTTGCCAGGGAAAAAGTAGAGGTTGCGAGGCACTGAGAGACATCCCCCCTAGCCAGAGCTTTTGTTTAGCAAGACCTGGTTCATGGAGCTGAAAGAGGCAACCACAGGCTTCCAGCTCCAGAGGGGAGAGGCAAAAGTGGATCCCTCCAAGAAAGTCTGTTAATTTTCCCAAGCTGGGGAAAGTCAACAGGAATCCGGTTGTATTTTCTCCTGTGGTTGTTGCTGTTTTGCCAGAAATGGGACTTTGAACTCAGTCTTTGAACTTACTATCTTGCTTTCTCAGCTAGGGCTTTCCCACTTGAACATGATTCCAACCTGGCTTTTTGCAGGTTATTTTAGAAATGGAGGCTAGGAAGAGAGCGTGTGTGTATGTGTGTGTTTGTGTACATATGCCCCTGTACAAGTGTGTGCTGGTACTGGGGCTTAAACTCAAGGCCTGGGAGCTGTCCCTAGGCTATTTTGCTCAAGACTGGTGCTCTACTACTTGAGCCACAGCTCCACTTCCAGCTTTTTGGTGATAAGAATCTCACAGAGCTGGGCACTGGTAACTCAGGCCTGTCATCCTAGCTGTTCAGGGGACTGAGATCTGAGGATTGCTGTTCAAAGCCAGCTTGGGCACTAGAAAACAGGAAGTAGCATTGCGGTTCAAATGTTAGAGCACAAGCCCTGAGCTGAAGCTCCACAAATGACCAAAAAAAGCTAAGGGGTAGCTCCCAGGCCCTGAGTTTAAGCTCCAGTGCTTCTAGTACAAGTACACACACACACACACACACACACACACACACACACACACACACACACACACACACACTCTGAATGTGAATCTACCTGGGAAATGGAGAAGATTC
This sequence comes from Megascapheus bottae, assembly GCF_031878675.1. Taxonomy (NCBI): domain Eukaryota; kingdom Metazoa; phylum Chordata; class Mammalia; order Rodentia; family Geomyidae; genus Megascapheus; species Megascapheus bottae. Next base: position 62,123,066 of record NC_143514.1, read on the forward strand.
TCAGTTAGGTTCAATCACATCTCAGGAAGCACCTGGTTATGTTTAGAGACTGTTGATTGACACAGCAACAGCAGCACCTGCCTCTAGTGGTTAGAGGCTACTGATGTTTCTAAACATCCTACAATGCACAAGACAACGCACCCAATCACCACTCCAAGAATTACCCTGCCCAACATTCAATAATGTTGAGATGAGAAAGCCTGGGACAGGAAAGCAGTAGGGAGAAATAGATAACTTGGAATCTGGAAAGAGATAAGGCCAAGGGTTCCTTGCCCTGTATCTCCTAACCTCTTTCCACCACATAACACCCATCTTCCTCGTGGGCCTTCAGAGACTCATGTCATCTCTGCCCGGCTCCTCCCTTCCGTCTCTTTGGAGCTGTTTATCTCTCTGCTTACCTCAGAGTCTCCATTTCTTACTCTTGATCTTGCCATCTGCTCTGGCAGGATCTTTGTGTTCTAAGACATGAGACAAGTTTTTGGCATGCTTATCTCCTCACCCACACTAACGATTTTACCTTGGCCTCAGTGCAAGGCCAGAAGGCAAGCTGAAGGGGAGGCTACAAGGATAAGAGGCCTACCAGGTGTCCCTCTCCTCACCCACCCACCTTGCTGTGGTTAGGAGAGGCCCTCCTCTCTGCTTGAGAGAGGCCTGCAGCTCTAACCATGCTCTTCCTCTCATCCCTAGGGCCCCAGGCCAAGATGCTGGGCCTATCCGAGTATCTGACTCCACTCTTCTGACCCCTTCACTCCCCACCCCGTTCCCAACTCCTTAAGTTTCTTCTCTAGACTGATCTAACAGCTGTTACAAAACAACTGGGCACTGGGCAGCTCCTCAGTACTGGCTCCACCCTGAGCAGCAAGTGACACCACTGATCCCAGTACCCTCGGCCTAAAGCCCAGAAGCCCGTGGCCTCTGCCCAGATCTTGACTTGGGAGATCCAGAGCCCTATTCTCAGAGCCAGGATATGATTTCAGTTGTTGGAATCCAACACTTGATGTCCAGATGAATCAGCAGCAGCTGTTACCAAGGCCCAGCCCTTAAGCTGCCCATCCCATCCTTCCCACAAGGCCTGAAGTAGCCTGGACTGCTGAGGGCCAGGCCAGTGAGGTCCAGAGACAGGCATTGTGCAATGTCAGGGACCCTGAACCCAGCTCTGCAGCAAAGTCTGATGGCAATTTTTGAAACAGTCCTCAGTTTTTTCTATTTCAGAACTCAAACCCAGTCTCAGGCTTCCTAAATGTGTACGGTACTAGTGAGCCACAACCCTGGCTCCTCGAGAAACTTCTAAAGTAAAAACTCACTCAGATGAAAATTTAAGATCAAAGTTGGATAAAAGGACCCATATAGACAAAAGGACAAGAAGACCACTAAGTTCGCCTCCAGGTTTAGTTTGAATTTCGAGCAACAAATCGTTTTGTTGTTGTTGGTGTTTTTTGTTTTGTTTTTTGATTATGGGGCTTGAACTCAGAGTCTCTAAGCCTCTTTGTGCTCAAGGCTAGTATTCTACCACTTGAGTAAGAGTCTCATGAAGACTTTTTTTTTTTTTGTCTGGGCTGGGCTGGGCTGGCTTTAAATCACAATCCTCAGATCTTAGCTTCCTGGGTAGCTAGGATGACAGGTGTGAGCCACCCATCCCTGGCTTGTTGTTGTTTTGTTGGTTGTAGGAGATTGAACTCAGGGCCTGAGTGCTGTCTTTGAGCTCTTTTTTTTTTTTTTGCCAGTCCTGGGCTTGAGCTCAGGGTGTGAGCACTGTCCTTGGACTTTTCTCAAGGCTAGAGCTCTACCACTTGAGCCTCAGCACCACTTCCAGCTTTTTTCTATGTATGTGATACCAAGGAATTGAACCCGGGTCTTCGTGCATGCTAGGCAAGCACTTTACCACTAGGCCAAACTCCCGGCCCCTTTGAGCTTTTTTTTTGCCCAAGGTTAGTGCTCTACTACTTGAGCCACAGCTCCACTTGTGGCTATTGTGGTTAATTGGAGATACTAATCTCCAAGCCCACAACTGAAAGAAGGAGGGGCAGAAGAAAAAGGAGTCTCATGGACTTTCCTGTCCAAGCTAGCTTTGAACCATGAGCCACAGATCTCAGTCTCATGAATAGCTAGAATTAGAAGAATGATCCACCAGCACCCAGCAAATCTTTTTTTTTTTTTGAGTCATGGGGACTTGAACTCTGGGCCTAGACACTGTCCCTGAGCTCTTCAGCTCAAGGCTACCACCCTACCCCTTGACCTAGTGATTAATTTGAGATAAGAATTTCAGGTTCGTTAGTGCCCAGGCTGGCTTTGAATTGTGATCCTCAGATCTCAGCTGAGTAGCTAGGATTACAGGCGTGAGCCACTGCGCCCAGCCCAGCAAATCCTTTTTTTAAATATAAGTGTGTTCTCATATCATACTTAGAACATACTTAAAATGAAAAAAATTATTGGTTTTGTGCAATGAAATGGGGCTGTTCCCATGTTTTGTTGTATTGAATTTGGCACTATAACAGGAAATGAGCCTCTGCTGGGTTATTTTCTTTCCATTTGCTTCAGATAGGGCCCCAGGAATGTTTCTATAGCTACTCACTTTGGTCTATAGGAAACTTCAGAGAATCTTTTTTTTTTTTTTTTTTTTTTTTGAACTCTGGGTCTGGATGCTGCCCCTGAGCTCTTTAGCTCAAGGCTAGTGCTCTACCACTTTGAGGCACAGCGGCACTTCCAATGGTTTTCTGGTGGTTGATTTAAGAGTCTCACAGACTTTTGTGCCCAGGCTGGCTTTGAACCACAATCTTCAGATCTCAGCCTCCTGAAAACCTAGGATTACAAGTGTGAGCCATGTCTCGCTTTTTTTTTTAAGGGGAGCTTCTGGGGATCCAATCCAGGACCATCTGCACGGCAATCAAGTGCTATAATGTTTAACTAGATAGCCCTAGCCTCTATTTTTAAAAATAATTTCCACTTTTTGTGTATGGGGGAGGGGTCGTGGGGCTTGAGCTCTGCCTAGTTGCTGTCCCTGAGCTCTTCAGCTTAAAGCTACCACCCGGGATCCACAGCACCACTTTTCTAGTGATTAATTGGAGATAAGAATCTTAAGTCTCATGGTCTTTAGTGCCAGGGCTAGCTTTGAACCTTGATCCTCAGATCTCAGCCTCCTGAGTAGCTAGAATTACGGGCGTGAGCCACCATGCCCAGATTTTTCTACTTTTTTTATATATTTTCTTTTTGTTGTTGTTGATGGTACTAAGGTTTGATCACAGGACCTCAAACTTTTCTAGGTTGGTACTCTACCACTTGAACTGTGCTTCCAGCTCTGCTTTTTTTGGCTGTTTATTTGGAGATACTCTTTCTCTGCTTAGGTTGTCCTCAATATACAGTTCTCCATATCTCAGTCTCCTAAGTATTTAGGATTGATTGCAGGACAGGTGTGAACCATCAATCTAGGCTCTTTTTTGGGGAGTGGGGGCAGTCCTGGGGCTGGAACTCAGGGCCTAGGCACTGTCCTTTAGCTGCTTTTTTCTCAAGACTAGTACTCTACCACTTTAGGCACATCACCTTTCCAGCTTTTTCTGTTTATGTAGTACAGTACTGAGCAACTGAATGAGCCCACGGCTTCTGGATGCCACATTCCCAGCCCAATAGGGATGTAGCTCTGTGGCAAAGCACTTGCCTAGCAAGTGTAATGTCCTGGGTTCAATCCCCAGTATCAAAAAAGAAAAGACAAAAAAAAAAAAAAAGGGCTGGGAGTTTGGCCTGCTGTTAGAGTGCTTGCCTAGCATGCACAAAGACCTGGGTTCGATTACTCCGTACCACATACATAGAAAAAAGCTGGAAGTGGTGCTGAGGCTCAAGTGGTAGAGTTCTAGCCTTGAGAAAGTCCAAGAGCTCAGGCTTGAGCTCAAGCCCAGGAATGGCAAAAAAAAAAAAAATCTTTAAGGAGTCAACATTATCTAATTATATATAAGCATATATGTATGCATATACATTAGTTATTATTAAGACCATCCATCATCCATGTTTTACCTAGGTTACTTCAAAATACCCTTTTTCGACTCCTTAAGCTGACTTTTATCCATGCAACAGTCATAGGATTGAAAATTATTTAGGTACAAGAATATACACTATGAACTCTCTCTTTTATTCTGTTCCCTGGCCATCCTGTTTCCTTCCCAGCTTTCAATATTTCCTTCTGGAGTCATGGAAAAAAAAAAACAAACAAACATGTGTTCTTTTGTTTTTCAGTTGTAGGGATTAAAACCCAGGGGCTTTTCTTTCTTCTTCTTTTACTACAGCCTACTAACATCTTCCTGCCTCTAGCCTTGACCACCTGTCTCCACACTGAGCCTGGCTCAATGTCTGATTATCTTACCTCCCAAGCAAAAGCCCTGCAGTAGTTTTCCGAGCTGAGCTTTGTTAGAGCAGAAAGAGCAACTTTCCCAGTTTATTAGGACATTGAACACTTTGGTATGCCGCTTTGGCCTGGTTTCCGGGACACGTGGCACCTTCCCCCTCCTGCCTTTCCCTGCATTGCAAAAACTCTACCAACCAATTAGTCTCCTTGGTTCCCTGCCCCCTCTGCCTGGTCGGTCTCTCTCAGATTTCTTTGTTTTGTTTTTTTGTGTTTTTTTTTTTTAATTGTACACAAATAGTACTAGCCCTCTCTCAGGCAGGACACCATTGAAGGCTAGACTGAAATATTTCTGCTCTTATGACTCACATTCTGCTAGAAGAGCATTTAACAGGCAAACTGTTACAATGAAGCTTTTGTTATACTAGGTTGCATTCAGAGCACTGGGGTCAAAAAGGTCTCCTGGAAGAAGTGATCATAAAGATTTGAACTAGTACAGAGGGACAGGCAGGGAGAGTAGTGTTCCAGGCATAGGAATAGCTTGTACAAAAGCCCTGAGGGCTTTTGTGAGTTTGGCCTAGTGCTTACCTAGCTTGCACGAAGACCTAGACCTAGGTTTGATTCCTTGGTCCCACATACATAGAAAAGCTGGAAGTGGTGCTGTGGCTCAGGTGGTAGAGCACTGACCTTGAGGAAAAGCTCAAGGACAATGCTCAGGCCCTGAGATCAGTCTCAGGACAAAAAAAAAACAAAACAGCCCTAAGGCCTGAGGAAGAGTGTGGAGTGGAGGGGTCCAGGGAACTCAGAGAGAAGAGTGCAAGAGCCATTGGGTAAGGGAGCCACAGGAAACTACCATATAATGCATAGCTTTTGTTCTGAGCATAATGAGAAGCATTACAGACAGATTTAGGGTGCAGGGGGTAGGTTGGAGGGCTTTGCTGTTCTTTCTCTCTCTCTCTTTCCTTCCTTCCTTCCTTCCTTCCTTTTTTTTTTTTTTTTTTTTTTTTGCCAGTTGGGACGTGGACTCAGGGCCTGAGCACTGTCCTTGGACTTTCTCAAGGCTAGCGCTCTACCACTTGAGCCTCAGCACCACTTCTGGCTTTTTTTCTATGTATATGGTACCGAGGAATTGAACCTGGGTCTTTGTGCATGCTAAGCAAGCACACTACCACTAGGCCAAACTCCCTGCCCCCTTCCTTCCTTTCTTCCTTCCTTCCTTCCTTCCTTCCTTCCTTCCTTCCTTCCTTCCTTCCTTCCTTTCTTCCCTCCTCCTCCTCCTCCTCCTTCCTCTCTCCCTCTTTCCTTCTCCTTCTCTTCCTCATCCTTCTCTTTTTTCACTCTACTACTTGAGCCACAGTGCCATTTCCGGTCTTCTGGCAGTTAATTGGAGATAAGAGTCTCATGGACTTTCATGCCTAGGCTGGCTTTGAACTGTGATCCTCAAATCTCAGCCTCCTGAGTGACTAAGATTATAGGCAAGAGTCATCAGTGCCTGGCTAGTACCTGCTTTTTTAATTGGTTAGTGCTCCATCAACTGAGCCATGCCTCCAACACTTCTAGTGCTATTCTCTGGAGAGAATCCCCTCCTTCCCTGCCCTTCCCTGGACCCCCTAAGCACTATAGCTGAAAGCTATGCTCTCAGCTGCTCTATAGGGAGTTTCTGAGTTCAAATTTGAGTTGGAGGTACTTCTTAGATATCTAAATTGAGCCAGGTGTGGTGGCTCACACCTGTAATCCTAGCTACTCTACTCCGGAGGCTGAGATCTGAGGATCAGAGTTCAAAACCAACCCAGGCACAAAAGGACCTGAGATTATTTTATTTTATTTTTTGCCGGTCCTGGGCTTGAGCAAAGGGTCTGAGCACTGTTCTTGGACTTTCTCAAGGCTAGAGCTCTATCACTTGAGCCTCAGCACCACTTCCAGCTTTTTTCTATGTATGTGGTACTGAGGAATCAAACCCAGGTCTTTGTGCATGCTAGGCAAGCACTCTACCACTAGGCCAAACTCCCAGCCAGGACCTGAGATTTTTATCTCCAATTAACCTCTAGAAAATGGGAAATAGGGCTTGGCTCAAGGGTAGCCTTGAGCTGAAGAGCTCAGGGACAGCGCTCAGACTGAGTTCAAACCCCATGACCCACACAGACAAAAATAAATAAATTAAATTTTAAAAATAAGATATCTAAATTGAAACATCCAACAGAGAGATACTAGCTGCCAGCCTCAACAAAGATCTAGACCAGAGATTCTGTTTTCTTGTGCCAGTCCAGGAGCTTCAACTCAGGCACTGGCTTCTTTCTCTGAGCTTCCTGTGCTCAAAACTAGTACTGTATCACTTGAGAAACAGTCCCATTTCCAGCTTTTTGCTGGTTAATTGAATAAGAGTCTCATAGACTTTCCTGTGTAGGCTGCCTTTGAATCATGATACTCAGATCTCAGCCTCCTGAGTAGCTAGGATTAAAGGCATGAGCCACCAGTACCCATTTATTTTTAAATGATGGTTGAATCTAAGAAATAGATTGTGTCAAAGATTAGAGATGCCAACTGCATTCATAGCAAATTGGGATGATTCCAAGCTATTAAAAACTCACTTTTGATCTGGGAATGTGGTAGAGTATTAGCCTTGAGCGAAAGAGCTCAGAGAGGGCTAGGAATGTGCTTTAGTGGTAGAGTGCTTGTCTAGCACCATGCATGAAGCCCTGGATTTGATTCCTCATTACCACATAAACCGAAAAACCCAGAAGTGTCATTGTGGCTCAAGTGATAGAGTGCTAACCTTAAGCAAAGAAGCTCCGGGACAGTACTTAGACTCTTAGTTCAAGGCCTAAGACTGGCAAATACACACACACACACACACACACACACACACACACACACACACACACACACCATTTCTGGGGGGTAGTGGTGGTGGTAGTATTAGAATTTGAACTCAATGCCTTGAGCTTGCTAGGCAGGTACCCTGTCATTTGAGCTATGCCTCTAGCCCTTTGGAATTAGCAGTTTTTCAGGTGAGAAGTTGAGTTTTTTCTGGGACTGGCCTTAGGCTAAGATCCTTCTTTCTATTCCCTCCTCCTCCTTCCCCCATCTTGTGGTTGGGACCACAGATTCCCTCCATCATGTCTGACTCACTGGTTGAAATATCTTAGAAATTTTTAGCTCAGACTGGCTTCAGTTATTCTCCTAATAATAAGTAATGGAAGACTTCCCAATATTTCTGTCACTATTGTCAAAAAAAGAATGTGATATAGCCTCATCTGCCTCCATCAGCTGAGACTGATTATATAAACAGACTTTCTTCCATTTAACTTCCATGTGAAACACAATGTTTAAAGGAGTTAAGCAATCCTTTGGAATGAATTTTTTTTTTTGCCAGTCCTGGGGCTCGAACTCAGGCTCTGAACACTGTCCTTTGGGCTTTCTCAAGGCTGGTGCTCTACCACTAGAGCCACAGCACCACTTCCAGCTTTTTTTCTATGTATGTTGTACTGAGGAATCAAATCCTGGTCTTCGTGCATACTAGACAAGCACTCTACCACTAGGCCAAACTCCGGGCCCCTTTTTGTTTGCTTTTGAGACAGCACCTCTGTACTACGGGTTGTCCTTGAACTCATGATCTCAGGTATCATCTCCAATAGGAGGCCTCTCTTGAACAACCTCTGCCCCTCCCCCAATTCTGGATCAAATATTTCTCCTTTGCATTCCCAGAGCAGCCTGTCCCTACTTCTGTCACTGACCCCTGACCTCTCATTTCATACTCTTGAAGAGGGGACACCTTGAAGGACCTAGTCACATATTCTAGCCACATCAGGACACACATCTAAGCATGGTGCCTCTAAGGGGCATAGTTTGGGGAAGGGGCTGATTGCACATTGTTGAGCTGCCTCCGGACGTGACTTTATCTTCAAGATGGGGAGAGGCCTTGCAACTAACAAGACTCTGTATTGGTTTAAAACATGAATTTCCCCTATCACAAACCCTAATTTTCAGGTGAAGACACTGAAAACTCACAGATGTCAGAATAGTCTAACCATATTGAATGACTCAAGAGGACAGTACATTTCTTGACCTCTTCACTAGGACCCTGGTAGCAAAGCTTGGTGTCTGATCCATCTTGGTTTGTGTCAGGTACACTGTTGGGATTGTGGTGTATCTCTCTGTTGGTGTCAGCAGCTGTCACCTTGTCTATCAGCCATCACATGTGCTCATTTGACCACCAGAGGGAGCCAGATACCCATTCATGGGAGACTGGGCAGCATGAATGTCTTTGTGAGGGCCCAACCACTGGAGTGGCAGAGTTCCACTACAGGAAGAGTGAATGGGGTTGGGGTGGTATTGCTTGTAGGAGCCTGAGCTCCATTGGCTGATAGCATGGAGAGAGGAGGAGCCAAGAGCATTTTGTCACCTTTTTCTGGCCCTGACTTGTTGGCTGTTAGGGGAAAGGGCAGAGCTAGGGAAAGGAGATTTCCAGAGGGATGGGCCCTTCCTCCCTCTCCATTCTCTTCAGACTCTCAGAGCTTGGAACAGGCCGGACATTCCGAAGTCCCTGGCAGGGAAAGGAGGAAATCAGACCTGGACAGCAGTCTGGACCCTGTCTTCCAAAGTCAGCTGTTGTCCCAGAGCTTCCTGGAAAAGCCCTGCTGTGCCAAAGGAGTCTCTGTTCTCCTTAAGGCTACTTCCTTCCAGAACCTTCCCTGCACTTTTCTCTCCATTCCACCTCCCAGGCTATGCAATCAGATCATGTACTGAGCACCAGACCTGAACAAGAAATTGTTCACAGGTGCTAAGTCAAGCTCATAGTCTGTCCCCATAGACTTGCTCTCTTTCAAAGCTGCTTCTTAAGAAATCAAACCGATCCTTGGCCTTTTTTGTTTTTTCTTTAATTCAGGGCTGGCATTCTACTATTTGAACCACATGTCTACTTCTAGAGCCTTGCTGGTTAATCGGAGATAAGAGTTTTGGGGTAGTTAGGATTACAGGTGTGAATCTATAATCCATTTACCTCACCTGTCCACCTCTATGTTTCTACCACCCACTGGACCATGTACCCAGCCTCTGCCACCAGGATTGCCCTGACAGTCCTCTTCAGGCACTCTTTAATGCCTCTTCCTCTAATCACCTCTACAGGTGATAGTCCTGATGATCTTTTCTAGCTGTTATTCTAGCCCTCCCTCCCGTCCCTCCCTGCCACTCTGCCCTCCCACATCACTTAGATAGCTCATGGTGTCATGAAGTCTGATTCTACCTTGGGCCCTATACTCTCCTCACTCTCTGAGTTTCTGCTACCCTGGCCGTATTCCTCACAGGGACTTTATATATTCTCTTTCCATATGTCCTAACTCGACTCTCCCAGAACTCAGCTCCAGCATTACTTTTTCAATGCATTGATCACACTGACTAGAACCGACCCATTATTTACTTTCTTTCTTTTTTGGGGGGGGGGGGTCGGTCATGGTCTTGGGCACTGTCCTTGTCCTTTTTGCTCAAGGCTAGCACTTTGCCACTTTAGCCACAGTGCCACTTCTGGGTTCTTCTGTGTATATGATACTGAGGAATTGAACCCAGGGCTTTGTGCATGTGAAGCAAGCACTCTACCCCTAGGCCAGGCTCCTGGCTCATTATTCACTTTTCTAACACTGCATGCACTTTGCTATTCGTGGTTTTTCATAGTTATACTTGTGTGTTTAATTCTAATAATAAAGCTCCATGAGAATCAGGTCAGCGTCAATTTTTGCTCACTTAGAGATCTCCAGCATAGCTGGGCACCGGTGGCTCACTTCTGTAATCCTAGTTACTCAGGAGGCTGAGATTTGAGGACTGCAGTTCAAAGTCAGCCTGGGCAGGCAAGTCTGAGAGATTATCTCCAATTAACCAACAAAGAGTTGGTAAAACACCAGACTTGAGTGAAAAAAGTTAAGCAGTAGCATGAAGCCCTAGTGTCAAGCCTCAGCACTGGCTTGTGTGGCATGTGTACACACACACACACACTCCACCACCTCTATGCCTGGTACACAGGAGTTGCTCAACAATTGTTTATCAAATGGCTAAGTAAATTTGTTACTCACTTGTTTCCCCCCATCTCTGTCTTCTAAGACTAGGCCTCTGTCATCTTTTCCTGGACCTTGGTAATTACTTTTTGTCTCCTGGCTTATAGTCAAATCTTTACCATCTTATATTCCACTGAGAAACCAGATGGGTCTAATAAAGTTTCTGATCTGCTTATGTCACTCATCCTACTGCCTGTTTAACAGCTTTCAGTTCCTTTGCAGAGTACAGGGAATAAAACCCTAGCTCCTGACCACAGCCTTACAAGGCCTTGCCTGGTCTGGCTGCTCCCACGCCAAGCTCTGCCTCATCAGATCTTTTTATTTTGCCAGTCCTGGGGCCTGAATACTTAAATTCAGGGTCTGAACACTGTCCTTGGAGTTTCTCAAAGTTAGCACTCTATCACTGGAGCCACAACACCACTTCTGGCTTTTTTTCTGTGTGTATGGGACCAAGGAATTGAATCCAGGCTTTATGCATGCTAGGCAAGCACTCTACCACTAGGCCATGCTCCTGTTCCCAGATCTTTCTTCCTTTCTCTTTTTTTTCAGTCATGGGACTTAACTCTAGGCTTGGGCATTGTCCCTGAGCTCTTTAGCTCAAGGCTACTGCTCTACCCCTTGAGCCACAGTGCAACTTCCGGTTTTCTGGTGATTAATTGGAGATACGAGTTTCATGGACATTTTAGTGCCTGGGCTGGCTTTGAGCCATGATCCTCATATCTCAGCCTCCTGAGTAGCTAGGATTATAAGCATGAGCCATTGCACCTGGTTCCAGATCTTTCTTAATTCAACAAATATTGAGTGCCTGTTCTACCGGGCACTGGGGACTGTAGTACAGGAGCAAAAGCAAACTGAAGATCTGCTCTGTCCTGTGCTACTCAGACCCCACTCCTTCTCATTCTTTCCCCTTGGAAAGTACTGTCTTTCCTTTCTGTGCATCAGGCCTCAGCTGAATCCTTTTACTCAAGGAACATTGTGTGACCTGGCTCTGGTTCACATCTTTGCTGTATGACTTTTTTTCTTTATGGTCTTGGGGCTTAAACTCAGGGACTACACATTGTCCCTGAGCTTTTTTTTTTGCTCAAGGTAGCACTCTTACTACTTGAGCCACAGCTCTCCCTCTAGCTTTTTGCTTGTTGAATGGAGATAAGAGTTAGATTTGTTCATCCAGACTGGCTTTGAGTCTGTGATCCTCAAATCTTAGCCTCCTCAGTGTTAGGTCTGCTTGGAAGAAATTATTTCTTCCCTTGGCTTTCGGCAGACGTTACATTCAGTAGCTAGGATTATAGGCTTGAGCCATCAGTGGCTATTTGGCTGTTGCTACACTCTTGTTGATATTCTGTCTTTCTAGCACTTATGTATTCCACGTTCACATTTGCTTATACGGTATTTGAGGAACGCCCATCTTCTCCACCAAGAAGCTCAGGAGCTTCTGGGCCTGGTTTCTGCTTCCCACAGAATCCCTCTGGTACTTAGTTGTCCCACAAGCAATTTATTGGTTGAATCAATAGTGAGTAAATGCTTTCCCAAGAGCATTCTCAGGATAGTGTCTCTGCAAACATGAAGCAGTGGCTGAGCTGGGGGTCAGGAGATGCAGGCAAAGGAGCTCCCATCATGGAGGGCAGGAGACAGTTCAGGATGCCTCAGCTCATAGCCCATAGGTCTCCCATATCCTGACACACCACCTGCCTCTCCTCTGCCTTCAGGTCAAGTTTAAATATTGGTTCTCAACATAAATACCTTCCTGGAGTAGGTTTCCAAATTATTCTCACCTTTTCACCCAGGTCATTTCTTTTTGCTTCACAAAGGAAATGAATTTGATTGTTTTCACAGGAGAAGGGGATTTGGGGCCACTAGTTCAGAGGTAGGCCTGTTTTAGGATGAATCTTATAGTCTCAAGGACCTAGGTTCTCTTCTCCTTGTTCTGACATCCAGGATGTTGGCTTTGTCCTCAAGCTGGTTGGCAGGATGGCTGTACCCATCCCAGGCATCACAGTGGAACCTTGGATCACACAAACAGGGCTTCCTGATTGCACAATCAACTCATTAACTACTGCAGTGGACAAAGTATCAAAACATTGAACAGCTTTTTGGGGGTTGGGGGTGGGGTTGCTATTACTGAGGCCTGGGTACACTGTTCCACTAGGGTTTTTACTCAAGGCTAGTGCTCTACCAATTGAGCCACATCTCTACTTCTGGCTTTTGGTGGCTAATGGGAGATAAAAGTCTCACAGATTTTCCTGCCTGGGCTGGCTTCGAACTTCAATCTTCAGAACTCAGCCTCTAGGATTAAAAGCATAAGCTACTAGCACCCAGATTTATCTTGCAATGTCCAAGGGTTGGAAACCCAGGAGTGGCTTAATTGGTTAGTTCTAATTCAGTCTCTTATGAGGTGATGGTCACATTATTGGCCAGGACTGAAGTCATCTGAAGGCAGGACTGGACTAGAGAACTGCTGCCAAGAAGCTTGTGTCTGGATGCATGGGGGCTTCTTACAAAGCTACTCACGACACAGCCGCTAGTTTCCTTAAAGTGAACAGCTGATGATCCAGAGAACAATTGTGACAGAAATTGTGGTGCATTTTATAACCTAATCTTGGAGTGACAGATCATCCTTTCTGCTGTATTCCACAGTCAACTTAGGTACAAAGGGACCAGCCAGGGGTGTGAGTTCTAGGAGACATTCTAAAGGAGGTCACCTTAGACACTATCTGCCAGTGTTGCTTTTCCAAAGTGAGGAAGCCTTTCCCAGACACTCTAAGGAGGCTTCTTTTCATGTCCATTGGCTAGAACTGTCACACGCTCATGCCTAAGACAATCACTGGTGAAGGAGTTGGGACCACCATTTCTGGTTCATCACAATCCTGATTCGCTGTCCTGGGTCTAGGTTCCACCTAGCTGAAGCCCAGCAGTGTCCAGAAGGAAAATTTTATAGTGCTCACTGCTAGACTGTAAACTCCACAAGAGGAAAAAGGTGGTTTCCACCTCCAGCCCTGGAGTTTGAACTCAGGGCTTTGTGTTTCCTCAATGGGAGCTCTTGAGCTATGTCCCAGCCTTTTTCTATTTTTAATAGTCTTGTGCTTTTTTTCCAGGCTGGTCTTGGACCACAACTCTACCTATGCCTCCTAGATAGCTGAGATAATAGACATGAACTACACCAGCATAGTCTTGAACATTGGTCTTCCTGATGTCTGCTTCCCGTGTAGCTCAATTATAGGTGTCAGTCACCATGCCCAGTCTAAGCTACATCTTTTCCTATGGCTGCATCCCCAGTGTGCAGCCCCACATCTGGTATAGATACAACAATATTTGTTGAACTAGTAGATGAAGAGTCTATGATGGAGCTAGAAGACTGCAGGGCAAGGTCTAGGATGGGTACAATCAGGTGGGGACAGAGAATCCTGTTGGGCCTTAGGCTCCTTAACGTCTTAGCTCTCCTTTCCCTCTCTACCAGCTCCAAGGATAGACGGGGTTGGCAGAATTATTCTCACTTTATTTCTGGAGAAGTTTGATCAGATGCAATAACACTGATTCCAGGTGAGGGCAGGGGGCATGGTTACCCAAGAAGCAACCTGTATCCTGTGGCCCAAGGTGCCCCCCCATTCCCAGACCTGAGTTCCCCCTCAGTTACAGTTAAATAGAGGGAGGAAGATCTCCCCAGGGAGCCTTGGGAGGAGGGTCTGCCTCCCACCCTGCCCCCTCCACGCTGAGGCATCTGAGCACAAGCTATTTACAGTATTCACATCCACTGTACCCCACTGAACCAAGGCAATACTACAGGTGGCCCTTCCCCAGGGGGGAGGCCAGAAAGGCTGTGAGTGTATGTGTGTGTAGGGGGCGAGGTGACCGCGCGTGTGAGCACACGAATGCACTGAGGGGCAGGGTCTGGCTCCAGCCAAAGACACATCAGTCTATAAGGTGCAGATTAAAAACAACAGAGAGGACCCACCCCCAGGGGCCCAGGCCACGTCCATCTTTGCTCTGTCTCTTTCTTCTGCAGACATCTGGGTAGATGACGCAGAGGGGCCTTCATAGCCGCACCTGGATCCAAGGCAACCGCTTAAAGGACTTCTGAGGGAGGAGAGAGGACAGACATCAGGCAAAGCCGGCATGTACGGCCAGACTGGGGTTTCCATGGTGAAGCAAGAGCAGGTTTCTGGCAGGAAGGGAGGGAAACACAGGGCTGGGGAATAGAGGGAAGGCTGCTAAGAGGGATACTGCTGGGTCCGGGAGCCAGGGGACCCCACCTGTGATCTGCGGGGGCTGCACCACAGCTTTCTTGAGAAAGGCTTCTGCCTCTGCAAAGGGCAAGAGTGCCTCTGGTGTTCGGCCCAGACTCTTGTCCCCAGAAGGTCCCTTGGGAGAGAAGCCATTCTCCTGGTGTGCTGGGAGAGGTTGCAGACCATTCACCAGGGATCCTGGCAGCTCCTTGCTTGGCAGGCTGTGGGTGCAGAGCTGATAGTTAGCAGCTTGCCTCCCTGGGAAATGTAGGCCGCCCCACCTACCCTACAACTCCAGCCTGAGGCTGCCTCATTGTCCAGGTCCTGGGGTTGGGGGTTGATACCTCCACTGTGGCTCCTGGGGGGCCAGCTCCTCTTTCTGTAGAGTGTCCTTCTGTAGGCCTGAGGGTCTGGCCTCCACAGCTTTCTCTGGGTCTGTCAAAGGAAAGAATGGTGGGAACTCAGGGGCTGGTCAGGAGTGAGGCTGAAGGACCAGGGGATGGAGATGAAGGGGACAGAGGTTTTACCTTGGCTGGAATTGTTGGCTGCTGCCTCCTTTCTGTCCTGCTTCTGCTTTGAAGAGGAAGCAGAGTCAGGCTCAAGAGCTATCTGAACCACCTGATATGGAACTCTTCTCTCTCTTGGTCCAGACCTGAGCAGCCTCCTGCCTTGGCTCTGGGTGGCTTTCCGAAGGCTCGATTCCTCACTCAACCTCCCACCCCATATCCAACCTGGGAGACCTGACCTTAGTTTCAGCAACTTCCGACTTCCGAGTCCTCTTCATGATCTCCTCTAGACGCTGTTTGGGAAGCCCCACATCAGTTAGGTTCAAAGCTTTACCAAATCTTAAAACTCCCAACCAGCTAGCCCCGGTGCTGAGCTCAGTGCCTTCTGCACTTATACCAGAACAAGGCAACTACGAACCAGAACCTGCTTCAGCTCCTACACTCCACCAACCCAAGGCTGGACCCCACTATTCATGTCTTCAGTCTCAGGAAAAGGAGAGATCCATCCCAGATGCAGGCCCAGCCCAGGAGTTGGGACCCGCCCATTAACCCCACCCTCCGTCTTGGACACCTTTTTGCGTTCCTGGCGTTCTTGTTCCTCCCGCTGGAAGTGCTTTTCCCGCTCCAGACGCTGTCGCTCTGCTTCTTCCCGTGACCGGGCTTCAGCCTCCTCTTTCTGCCAAAGATCTCTATGAGCTCTGGGCAGGTGGCTCCAGCCCTGCCTCTGGGCCTGCCCAACGCCTGCCTGGGTACCTGCTTCTGCAGCCGTTCCTGCTCCTCCTGCTCAGCCTGTGCCTTCTCGCGGGCCTCCTGCTCCTCCTTCCTCCTGGCCTCTGCCTCCCGCTCAGCCCGAGCCTCAGCCTCCCGTGCTAGTTGCTCTTCTCGCATTCTCCTGGAGAACACAGGTGGGCAGGAAATTCAGGCACAATCTGCATCTCATCTCCAGACCTTATAAATGCTGCCTGGTGTGGGAAGGTAAACTCACTTGTCCTTTTCAGCCTGTAGCCTCCGCTCCTGTTCCTCCCGTTCCCGCTGCTCTCGGGCTTGGCGCCGCTTTTCAGCAAGGAGACGAGTGGCCTCTTCTCTGTCTGTGGTGCCCGCCATGGGTTTGCTAGGGGTTACCGGGGGAGCAGGGGCTAGGGATGAGATCAGAACAGGCATATCTGGAGGAGGATCCAAGATCAGTTAATAGTCACCATACACCAGTACAGGCAGACACATCTACCATTCTTGCTTCCTGGATGTCGGGGTGACCTACTTACTCAATTGCTGCTATCCCTCAGTGTGGTCTATGTTCTGAGGGCCAGACTAGCTGTGTACTGAGCCACCTTCTTCTTCTTCTTTTTTTTTTTTGCCAGTCCTGGGCTTGAGCTCAGGGCCTGAGCACTGTCCTTGGACTTTCTCAAGGCTGGAGCTCTACCACTTGAGCCTCAGCACCACTTCTGGCTTTTTTTCTATGTATGTGGTACCGAGGAATTGAACCTGGGTCTTCATGCATGCTGGTCAAGCACTCTACCACTAGGCCAAACTCCCAGCCCACTGAGCCACCTTCTTTCCTGACCCCTAACACCCAGTTTCCAGGCATGTGTGATAACCTAGACCCCGCACCACCTCCTCCTGCACCAAGGCAAAACTAGCTCCTCTGCCATGCCCATCATGTCTTCATGCCCACCTGCAGGGATCTCCACCGTGGGCTGCTCCTTCTGGAGCTGGGCTGGAATGGGCGAGGGCACGGGTGAGGGTGCTGGTGAGGCTGGGCCTATGGGCTCCTTCTCATCACTGGCCCTGCCCTTGTCCTGGTTCTTGTCCTGAGCCCCTGCTGGACTGGGGCTCTCCTTTGCCTCCTCTTTCCTCCGAACTCGCCCCTTGGGTGATGCAATGGTGCCCCGGGGAGATGGTGGTTTTGGAGGCAGAGCATGGCCAGGCCCAGGGCTAAGGCAAGGAGAAGCAGGCCTAGGCCAGGATGTGGAGGGAGAGGACGTCCGGGCCTTGGACTTAGGGCTAAAAGAGAAGGGAAAGGTTAGAATTGGAGTACAGAGAACACTGGAGCATGCACATACATACACACACAGAACATGTCTCTTTCTCAGGAAGTGTTCCTCTAGGCAAGGCCTGCACCTCCCCTCCTACTTATTCATCCAAACAAGTTCAGTGTAAATAGCTCAGTTTGCAATTATATATTCATTTATGAGAGTCTTTGATTAATGTCTCTCCAATAGCCTATATACTTATGAGCAAAATGGATATAGTTGTGGCTTAGCTCATCAAAGTGCCCTAATCACCAGCAACACTACTCAACATTCATTTATTCATTCGTTTAGGGAGTACACATTGAGTGCTTATCAGGTGCCAGACACTTTAAGATATGGAGGCACGGCTATTATCAAAACATGTTAGGGGGCCAGGAGTTTGGCTTAGTGGTAGAGTGCTTGCCTAGCATGCATGAAGACCTGGATTCCATTCCTCTGTACCACATACATAGAAAAGCCAGAAGTGTGCTGGGTGCAGTGGCTCGTGCCTGTAATCCTAGCTACTCAGGAGGCTGAGATCTGAGGATCAAGGTTCAAAGCCAGCCCAGGCACAAAAAGACCTGAGACTCTTATCTCCAATTAACCTCCAGAAAACAAGTGAGGCTGTGGCTTAAGGGTAGGGCGGTAGCCATTAGCTAACGAAATCAGGGACAACGCCCAGGTCCAGGTAGCTGAAGAGCTCAGGGACAGTGCCCAGGCTGAGTTCAAGCCCCGTGACCCACCAAACACACACACACACACACACACACACACACACACACACACACACACACACACACACACACACACAAAACCCATGATAGGGAGAGAGGAAAAGAAGAGAGAAACAGAGAAAAGGGAGAAAAAGAAAAGAGAAAGAAAAAAATCCAGGAATAATGGTGCATGCCTAAAGTCCTATCAGTCAAAAGGCTAAGATGGGGGAGATATCTTGAGTCTCAGACCAGTGTGGGCTACATAGTGAAATTTTGGCTCAAAAGGAAAGAGAGAGGGAAGGGAAAGAAAGGAAAAAGAGAGAGAGAGAGTGAGTTTCGGGAGTGTTGACTTAAAGGAATGTTCACCACCCCAGGCAGGGTGCCCAGGAAGCGTTTGGGACCTGCGGTGAATGGTGGCTGGCTGTCGGGTGGCCCACCTGGGCTGGGAGGAGAGCCCCGAGGAGAGGCGCGGGCGCAGAGAGGCAGGCAGGGACTGGCGCTTCTTAAGGCTGCGCTCCCGGGCTAGGGCGCTTTTTTCCTTCTCGTTTTCCCGCTCCTTATCCTTCTTCTCTTTCTTCTGCACCTGGCAGGGAGGGGTTGGTGTGGGACGCAGAGGTCAGTGACGCCCGTGCTCCTGGACCCAGGCCTGCGGCCCCACCGCGTGCCCAGGCGCCCACTCACCGGCGAGGCTTCGGGCCGGCGGCGGGCCAGAGCAGGGCTGCCGCCCGCGCCGCCGCCACCGCCGGGCTTGCGCCGCTCCCCGCGCTCCCCGGCGGGGGTGCAGCGGTGCACGCTGCTTCGAGGGGCGCTGCAGGGTGTCAGGGGGCTGGCGGAGGCCGAGCGCGGGCACACGGGCACGGCTGCGGAGGGATGAGTGCGGTCGGGGTGCGGTCCAGGCCCGAGGCTAGTCCCTGCCCGGCCCCGGGTGGGGCGTCTCCCAGGGCTGCCGCCCCTACCCTGGTCACGGCCATTTCGGGGCAGGGTGACCGCACTGCGACTCCGAGCCAGGAAGGAGAGGGTGGGCGTCATGAGACGGTCCACGATGCTGCTCTCCCACGCGCTCAGCTGCAGGCTGCGATCTGAGGAGAACACGGGAAGATGGTCACCGGCAGGCAGGGCGCGGCCGAGACCGGGGACGGTCTCCACCCCACGCAAAGGCGTCTCGCCCCGAGCGCTTGTCGTCCCCCCCACCCCCAAGTCACGCGGGGCCAAGCTTGTCCTCCCTAAAATCTGGCTCTCCACTGCAGACCCAGGCAACAAACACTTCTCAGGGCGACAACCCACGCGGCTTCATAACACCTCCTACCAGTCTCCAGGGGAGACAGAGCTCTAAACCCAGGGCACAGGAAGCGGCCATAAATACAGGACTGGTGGGCCTGGGGCCCTCTCCCAGGTCCCTGTGCTGGGCCCCTGCTTCTCCTACTTTCAAAGCACTGGCTTGGACGAGGCATGCCCCCTGAACTTGGGGCAGTGGGGGGGAGGGTGGTTGTGCTTCTGTGACCCAGCTTTTAGGTCTGTGCCAGGGAGAGTGGCTGCTAAGGGGGACTGGCTGCCCTAGGCTACCCTGCTCTGTCCCCTCAGCTGCTGGGTTATTTTTATGCCTCAGTCAGGTGGGGTTGGTGGAGCAGCTGATTGGGTTGCTAGGCAACAGAGCAACCAAACAAAAGCTAGAGAAATTTATAAATAACTCCTACCACAGCTCCTTCATATGTAAGCCCCGGGGCATGGTGGGAACGCAGGGGCTGTGCCACCCTGGTTGACCACAATTCAGGATAAGCCAAGGCTGGGGCTCTAAAGGCAGAGTTCTACAGGATAGCATGGGTTTCCAGGGTGGAGTCAGGATGCCACCCTCAGCACCCAGGCAAGTCTGACACAAAAGGACAAGACCATCAGTCTCACATTGGCAGGTCAGCTAGCTAGCTAGCTGTGGTTGGGAGATAAGGCTGCCTTGTCCATTCCCACCCCCAGCCATGACCCCTGACTTGCTCTGGAGGCCCCTTGTCAGGCTTTCTGCCCTCTGGGCCATTGTCTTTTGTGTTCTCCTGTCCTGTGGGGCACAACTCTATCCTCAGGGCCCAGGCTCCAATGCTGGTTGCCCTGTAAGGCAGAGCTGGGGTAGGGTAAGTGGGAATGGGGTGTATAGCATAGGAGGGCTTGCAAGGACTGGTATTGTTGCTGAGCTCTGGAGGAGGCTTAATGGGGACTACAGGGGACTCTGCAGGGGGAAGGCCGGGCCTTCTCTTACTTCTACTGGGGGAGTTCCAGAGTGTGGCAGAGGACTTTGAGAGCCGCTTGTTGATTATAGAGTCCACGTGTTTGGGCAGGTTTACTGCCGACACGGAGCACCTGTTCCCACCTGGAGGGGAAAAGACACGGCATTAGGGCCGGGCCGGACAGGAGCCAGGGGGGGCACTGAGGCCTTCCATGCAGGATGCTCCGAGGGCAGGGTGGGAGAGGGAAGACTGGACAGACTAGGATGGGGAGGAGGTGGACTTGGCTGTGAAAGAGGGAGGGGGAGGGTAGGTGATCAGAGACAACCTGAATTGGGGGGGGCTGATGGAGGAGCAGAGGGAGGAGATGGCATAAAACTAGAACAACTACAGCCTTCCTGGCCAGACCAAAGGAAGCCATTCCCTAGGGCTGGGTGCTGCAACCCCTCCCACAACCACCCAGCATTGGTACTTGCTGACACTGCTCAGCCAAGGCGCTATGGATACGACACCCACATAACGGGGACAATGCACAAGTTCCTAAACAGAAGAACTTACACACATTCACATATTCATCCAGACATAAGGACAAAGACATGCAGAGGCAGGCAAGTAGAGTGATAGATACTTTTGCATGCACATGTATTGCAGACATGCACAGATACACAACAGGTAATGAAGGTATCAGACTCGGATGCACACGTGGCACAGACACATAGAAGCACCCTAACCATGGTATTGACAACAGCTGATACTTGTGGATGCTTACCATGGGCCTGGCACTGTGCTGGGCACTATACACGTTACCTCAATGGATTCTGCAAACATCTACCTCTAACCTTGGAAGCAGGCAGTGTAATTATTCCCATTTCACAGATGAAAGTGAGAGGCTGAGAAGATAGACATCATACCACCAGTGCCAGAGCTGGTACCCAAGTCTGTCTGACTTTAGAAGCCCTCACTGAGGTACACAAGGCCACGAACACACCATTACAAACATATTAAGCTACACAACACAGAGATCCACGAGCATTTACACCAGAAGATATACAGCTAGACATAGGGAACCTAGCCATTGCACAAAGACATCCAAGCACAGTGGTACATACATGCCAGCAAAGAATCAGACCAATGTCCATGATGTGCCTACATGAAGAAAACTCAGAGGCGAAAATCTACCTTCCAAGACAGGGGTGACAGTTTTCTTTAAATATCCAGTGTCTGCAGGGCATTAAAATCCTCTTTTATGTATCATCAACTAACAGTAATTGACAGGAGCAAAGAAGGCTACTCCTAAAATGACAGAGGTTTGAGGAGCAAACCAAGTGGAGAGAATCCATCTCTGACTTGAGAGTGGAGTCCTTGAGAAGGACAATTTGGTTTATAGACCATTCCAGAAGATACAAGTCACATGAAGCAAGACACACCAGCTTCAGGGAGCGGCCAGCACCTTCTACGAAAGTTATTCCCTTCCCTCCCATTACCAGACCCCAGCCTTTCCCACCCAGCCAGCAGCCTTCCAGCCCACTCACTGGTCTTACGTCCTGGGGAGCTGTGATGCAGGGCCCCTGCCCAGGACCAGCGCTGCTGCCGGATTTCAGCCCATGTCTTCTTCACTGACCGCTGGATGGCTGCTTCGTAGCGCTCCTGAGGGCAGGTGAGGAGAAGACAGGGGTCTGGACTCAGAATCATCCATCATACCTTGGAGAGAGGCCTTCTTCCTCCCATGACGGAACCTCCAGAGCCCACTCCTAAGCTTTTCCTGACTCATTGCAGGTAACCAAGTTTATAAAGTCCCTGTTATGATTAAGGCCCATGTGGGACAGATCCCTGTTCTTGGAGAGCTTTTCAGTATGCTTGAGTCATTTCCTGGGTCTATGAGTTGCCTCTCTGAGCATGGGGTGGGACTTTCCCTGCCTGGCGCTTCTAGACAAGGCCAGGTCTTCCTAGCACCAAGGTCACCTTGGGGCAGTGTTTTCCTTTTAACCCTAGGCCGGGCAGGCCAGGCTACCATTTTTCTTTTTTTCTTTTTTTTTTTGCCAGTATTGGGCTTGAGCTCAGGGCCTGAGCACTGTCCTTGGACTTTCTCAAGGCTAGCACTCTACCACTTGAGCCTCAGCACCACCTCTGGCTTTTTGCTATGTATGTGAGATACCGAGGAATCGAACCTGGGTCTTCGTGCATGCTAGGCAAGCACTCTACCACTAGGCCAAACTCCCAGCCCAAGGCTACCATTTTTCCTTCACTACCTCACCAGCTCTCATGCCAGGGTTCTACCCATGTTGGGAGCTAGGCATAGTCACACAGACATGGAGCTCCCTACATACATATGAGCAGACACACAGACCATCTGCAGTGCAGATGTCCAGACATTGGAATCCAGATGTGACTGCTCATATACAGGACTATGCAGACATGGCTCCTGAAGGCACGAATGCCAGCGTGTATACCCACTTCACCCCCACACACACACACACAGGCATGTGCAGTCTCAAACTTCTAGATATGTGCGAACCCAGGCAAGATTAGCAGAAACACACCTTGTTTTTCTCGAGCTTCTGCCGCTGCCTCTCCTCCAGGGCTGCACGGCGCTGTTCGGCTTTCAGCCGTTGTTCCTCCAGCCGCCGCCGGCGCTCCTGGAGCTGTTTCTCCCGTAGCACCTTGGCCTTCTCCTCCTTCTCTAGCCATACTGCCTTTTTGGCCGCTGCAAGAAAAGGAGCCCCATAGCGTGTGAAGGGTCCTGTGACAGACTGGGAAGGCCTCTGCTTCCTGCCTAGGTGGAACCTTTACATTCCAGGCACACCTTCATATTTAAGGACTTATGGAAGGCAGCCCTGTGGTAAGGCTTGCTTCTCCTCCCTTGATCTCAATTCACATCTCAGATTGAAGGAGACATGAACTCTTCAGCATGAGACCCCATACTATTTGATAGATTTCCACATGTTATGGTTAAGAGCCTGACTTTGGGAGCTGAGGCCTAGCAGTAAGAGTGCTTGCCTACCATGCACGAAGTCCTGGGTTCGATTCCTTCAACTCCTTCTCACCTTGGGGTGAGAAGAGACATCAGGGTCTGAATCTCTGCTTTTCCACTAGCTGTGCAGTTTAGGCAAGGGGTTTCACGTCTATGATTCTGTTTCCTTCTTCATATGGTGAGAGATTTAGATGCGATAGTGCAGGTACTAGTCTTGCATAGCACACATGCACTGTTATGCATAGGAAACTGCTCATGATGATGTTTCCCAGACACTCACCCAGGTACTTGGCCCGCTCTTCTCGCCGCTCCTTTGCTAGCTTGTGTCTCTCTCCTGCCTTCTTGACATCTTAGTGAAGGAACAAGAACAGACGAGTCAAAAGGTTTCCCTAAGGAGCAGCCAGTCTTAGGCCTTCTTCCAGCCTCACTCTTGCCTATCCCTATGTCCTCCAAAGCAAAGGGGATTTCCTGGGCTGGGAGCATGGCCCAGTGGTAGAGTGCTTGCCCAGCATGCACAAAGCCCTGGTTTGATTCCTCGGTACTACATACAGAGAAAAAGCCAAAAGTGGTGCTGTGGCTCAAATGGTAGAGTGCTAGCCTTGAGAAAGTCCAAGGATAGTACCCTAAGTTCAAGCCCTAGGACTGGCAAAAAAAAAAGTGGGGGGAGCCAGGCAGAGTGGCTCATGCTTGTAATCCTAGCTACTCAGGAGGCTGAGATCTAAGGATCAAGGTTCAAAGCTAGCCTGGGCACAAAAGAACTTGAGATAAGAATCTCCATTTAACCTCTAGAAAATGGGAAGTGGGGCTTGGTTCAAAGGTATAGTGATAGCCTTGAGCTGAAGAGCTCAGGGACAGCACCGAGGCCAAGCTCAAGCCCCATGACCCCCCCCCTCCAAAAAAAAAGTGGGGGGAGAGGGGGAATTTCCTTGTGTGACACCACCCAGGACCTATGACAAGCAGCATCACACATACCTTGCTTAGTGGGAGGACTGTCAGAGGCTGGCACTGTTGTTGGTGAAGGCTGGCTGCTCCTTCGTAGAGGCCTGGCATCCCTTGGGCCTGAGGCTGGTGGGGTAGATCCCCTGCTCTTTGATTCTGAAGAAGGGGATTCTTCCTGCAGCAGGGCTGGTCTGGACATGACCTGCCCTGTGGGGCTCTCTGGTTTAGGGCTAGTGGCATTGTTCATGGCAGGAGAGGTATTTGGGGGAGTGTCAGGGACCAGGGATGACATCGGTGGTGGTGGTGGAGGTGGAGAAGGGTCACCTTCTGGAGAAGGTCTTGGCTCTGGAGGGATCCTGGCTATCACAGCTGAAAAAGACAACACGTGAGAGGAGAGAGGGTCAGACTACACCTGTGCTGTCAGTCCCATGCGAGTCATACATACATGTTCTTTCCGAGTTTCAGGTCTACTATGTTTAGATACTAATGATATAATGGTGTGGAGACATGGAGGATCCCTGCCTTGAAGGGGCTCACCCGGGAGCAGGGCAGGCAGGCACACAGCAGCCAAGAAGGAAATACCAGGTCTG
Source organism: Megascapheus bottae (assembly GCF_031878675.1). Lineage (NCBI taxonomy): Eukaryota > Metazoa > Chordata > Mammalia > Rodentia > Geomyidae > Megascapheus > Megascapheus bottae. The sequence goes on from NC_143514.1 coordinate 62,147,598, forward strand.
TATGTGGGGGTTTCCTAAAGAACCAGGAAAACTGCTATCTGAAGAAGAAGCTACAGTCCAGAGAGGAGAAGAGGGTTCCAGCAGACAAGCATGTATGTGCACAAGGGGCAGAAGGGACAGGGATAATCAGAAAAAGTTTGTAACACCAAATAGTAATGGTTGGTTGCTATGTCTGCTGCCCAGGACCCAACCCATAATAGGGTTGACCAAGAAGAAACATAGAATCAGGCTTCAGTGGCTCATGCCTGTAGTCCTAGTTACTTAGGCAGCTAAGCTCAGAGGATCCCAGTTCAAAGCTAGCCTGGACAGGAGCCTGTAAGACTCTTACCTCCAATTAATTACCAAAAAGTTAAGAGTTGTGGCTCAATTGACAGAGAACTAGCCTTGAGTGAAAAGCTAAGGGACAGTGCCCAGATCCTGAGTTCAAGCTCAATACTGGCAAGCAAATAAATATGGGATGCCCATATTGCTAAAATCCCCAACAAGGAGGGGTACACAAGCAGCTACATGCCTACTTTGTATCCCACCAGCCAGCACCCTCGGCCACTCTCTCATTTCTTAAGACATGAGTATTCCAGGAATAATATAAAAAAGATATCACAGTACTAACAGTAAGTATATATGTACACATATGCCTAAGTATGCTGTAAGGCGGGATAGGTAGGCTTCAGCCAGTTGAAGGCCTCCCCCTTCCCCTCTGCCTCTTCTCTTCCTCCTCCTCTTCCTTCCTTCCTTGGATTTTCCCCTCTACTTCTGGCTTTTTGTTATTTGGAGATGAATCTCATGAACTTTCCTGCCACGGCTGGCTTTGAACTATAATCCTCAGATCTCAGCTTCCTGAGTAGCTAGGATTACAGATGTGAGCACTAGCGTCTGCTTGAGACACTACTTCTGACCTGGTTTAGGAAGCAGTTTTGTTTGTTTTTATAGTGCCAGGGCTTGAACTCAGGGCCTGAGCAATGTCATTGGGCTTTTTCAAGACTAGAGCTCTACCACCCTGAGCCACAGCACCACTTCCAGATTTTTTTTTTTTTTTGCCAGTCCTGGGCTTGAGCTCAGGGCCTGAGCACTGTCCTTGGACTTTCTCAAGGCTAGCACTCTACCACTTGAGCCTCAGCACCACTTCCGGCTTTTTTCTATGTATGTGGTACCGAGGAATTGAACCCGGGTCTTCATGCATGCTAGGCAAGCACTTTAACCACTAGGCCAAACTCCCGGCCCCCAGATTTTTTTTTTTGTATATGGTACTGAGACTTGAACCCGGGTCTTCATGCATGCTAGGCAACCACTCTACCACTAAGCCAAACTCCCAGCCCAGACAGTTTTCTTGGGGAATAGTTTTTGCTCTTGCTGGGGATCTCTGCCATGGTATGGCCTCTGTTCCTAGAATTCTGACCCACTTGGGATATAGTGAAATGTCTTATACACACTGTATTGGCCCTCTTTGATGGTATTTACAAAGGACATGCGTAAAGCATCTTTCAGACAGAAACATTGAGGTTACTCAGCTGGTAGCTGAAGGAGCCTAGACACGCACCCAGTGCCAACAGCAGAACCCATGCCTTACCCATGCACCCTCCCCCGTCTGTGTGAAGTTTTAGGCAACAATATCCCTGAAGTTCACACTCTTTCCTCCTATACTTTCCCAAGCAAGGGTCTCATTTGACGCCCCAGTGACCCCTTATCTCTACCAGTCTCTGGCTCTATGACAGGCCACCCAGCTCTCCCCATACTATCTGGAGAAGGCAGCCTGGTCACTGCCAATGTATTTCCCAGCAAGTTGCAAATTCCTTAAGCAAACTAGTGGCAACTGCTTAGGGAGGGGCTTGATGTACACTAATCGGGATGCATTCTGCAGTTCGCCACACCCCTGAGAGGCAGAGACTGACACTGATGAGGTAACGACGCTTGCCTCACTAAGTGATTTTCCCTGGGTTATAAAACCAGCACATGGTAGAATCAGGATTTTTGAACCCAGGATTGTCTGGGCCAAAGCCTGGGTGTGCCCAGGCTTAAAAGCTGAGGGCAAGGCCCTTCTCCAAGCACCTGTGTGTGCGTGTCACAGGTGTTGCAAGGAAAATTGGTGGGAGGGTATTTGTCTACACCCACCAGGAAAGACCGGAAGTCTAAGGAGGCTCTGACCAGCCACATGAAGGGAGGCTGGGAAGAGAAAGAGGATGAAGTCAAGACACGCCTGCGAGGGGATTCTGGATCTATATGGGACCTTGAGCAAGCTCTTGAACTTGTCTGAGTCTCAGGTTTCTCACTTGAGGAATGGTGTGCTTCTGTGCTTCTTTTTTTTTTGCCAGTCCTGGGCTTGAGCTCAGGGCCTGAGCACTGTCCTTGGACTTTCTCAAGGCTAGAGCTCTACCACTTGAGCCTCAGCACCACTTCCGGCTTTTTTCTATGTATGTGGTAATCGAACCCGGGTCTTCATGCATGCTAGGCAAGCACTTTAACCACTAGGCCAAACTCCCGGTCCCAGGAATGGTGTGCTTCTAAACAGCATCTATCCCAAAGAATCTACTTCGCTCTACCTCTGCCAAAGAGCTCACTGCTCCTCTCACGGTCACCAGTGACCTCCTGCTACCAAATCCAGTAGCTATGGTCCATCCTGTCTCCCCTGACTTGTCAGTGCATTGGACACTGCTGACTCTTTGGCCTCACCTGGCTTTAGAGCTGACACCTTTTCTATCCATGTTTCCTTTCTGCTTTGCTATGACTTAGTCTTCCCTGTTGGCCCCACCCTGACTTCTTCTCTGCACTGCTGTGTGCCCAGGGCTGTCAGGAGCTCACCTCTTCTCTGTCCCTACACTCTCCCAGGGTGACCTCATCCAGACTCACAGCTTTACATACCATCCCCTGTTGATGACAACCAAAAGTGTCTCTCTAGCCTAGACAAGACTCTCCCTGGAGGACCAGTTTTGCTAGTGCAACTCCCTACTTGACACCCCTGGGTGTCTCACAGATACCTAAACTTAACACATCCAAAGGTGAGCTCCTGATCTTCCCCTCAAACACACTTCTCTCCCAGTTTGACACCCCCATCCTTTTGAATTCTCAGGACTTCTAGTCATTTCAGCCTCTTTACTTTCCATAAATTTAATGTCTAATCTCCCAGAAAATCCTTCATCTTCAAATAAAATCCCAGATGCAATCTCTGGGCACCAATCTCCTTTTCTACTACCTTGACTCAGCAACCATCATCCCTCACGAACTCCCTGATCCTATTTATTTCTGTGTCAGAGCTAAGGCTTGAACTTGGGACCTGGGTGCTAGCTCTGAGCTCTTTTACTCAAGGTTAGTACTCCACATTTGAGCCACCGTTCTACTTCAGGCTTTTTGTGGTTAATTGAACCTGGCTTTGAACTGCAATTCTCAGACCTCCTGTGCAGCTAGGATTACACATGCAAGCCACATGTGAGTACCTGGCTACCCTGCTCCTTTTCTCTGCTTTTTGGTCTTTTCTCAATATTGTTTCCAGAATGATTTTGTTTGAAAGAAGTCACAGCATGTCACTGCTGACAAAATCTCTCAATCTTGAGAGAGCTCAAAATGTTCCCAAGGGCCTCCAGGGTTCTGCTGGCTCCTCCTTCTTCCAGCTGCTGCAGTGGGCTGTACTCCTGGACCTCACTCGCCTCCTTCCCCTTTCCTCTGCCCAGCCACTCCAGCCACTGTTCATGTGGCCTCCCTCTTGCTATCTTCTCCATTGGGCCTCCTGCCCTCCCCTCCTTCAGGTCTTTGCTCTGATATCACTGTTCAATGAAGCCTTTGCTGATTCCTGTAACCCATGTCTCCCTCTCCTTCTCTCAACTGTATTTTTCCCCTTTACCATTTTTTTTTCCTCCATAAGCACTAGCCCCATTTTTTAAAAAACTGTTATTTACTGTCGGGGTAATGTATAGAAGGATTACAGTCACATTCATCAGGTGGTAGGTATATTACTTCTCGAACAGTGATATCCCTTCTCATGTTTTTGTCCCCCTCTCCCTCTCCCCACGCCCTCCCACTAGCCCCATTTTTTTTTTTTTTTTTGTGGGTCATGGGGCTTGAACTCTACTTGGGCACTGTTCCTGAGCTCTTCAGCTCAAGGCTACCACCCTACCCTTGAGCCAAGCCCCACTTCCCGTTTCTAGAGGTTAACTGGAGATAAGAGTCTCGGGTCCTTTTGTGCCTGGGCTGGCTTTGAACCTTGATCCTCAGATCTCAGCCTCCAGAGTAGCAAGGATGACAGGCGTGAGCCACCGCCACTGAGCTGGCTTTAGTCCTAGTTTTATTTTTATCTTCCTTTTTAGATATGATATCCTGAGGTTATATAAGCTGTTCTTGAACTCCTAGGCTTGGCTACTGCTAGGCTAAAAAGATATCTACAGGAGTACAAACTTTGGTTTGTTTTGTAGTTGCTCTATCTCTCTCAGGCCACAGAGCCTGGCATACATCTGGGGAGTGAAAAAATGAATGAATTCCACCCTCACAGATGGTACTGACACTTCTCTTCTGTGGATGAGTACACAGCCCTGCTCTACCACACCCATTTCCACTCTGCACCTTAGTAAGCTTTTCTACATGCAGGCCTGATCATGAAACTTCTCAGCAGCTTCCTGTGGCTCTGAGCACAAAGACAAAATTCTTGAACCCAATCTATGAGTCTGAATCCCTGTTCCCTTCCACCATATATCTTAATCTCTTGGCTTACCCTCTTCCCCATTTGTTCTGAACTGAAAACACACCAACTTTTAAAAAAAATTCTGGGGCTGGGAGTGTAGCCTAGTGGTAGAGTACATGCAGGAAGCCCTGGGTTCGGTTCCTTGGTACCACATACACAGAAAAAGCCAGAAGTGGCACTGTGGCTCAAGGGGCAGAGTGTTAGCCTTGACCAAAATGTGTCAAAGAACAGTGCTAGGCCCTGAGTTCAAGCCCCAGGGCTGGCAAAAAAAAAAAAAAAAAAAAAAAAAGGTTCTGGCTAGGTACTGGTAATCCTACCTACTCAGGAGGCTGAGATCTGAAGATCAAGGTTCAAAGCCAGCCCAGACATGGAAGTCCATGAAACTCTTATCTCAAATTAGCCACTAGAAAACTGGAAGTGGTGCTGTGGCTCACTGGGTAGGAGCAGCAGGCTTGAGCAAAAAAAAAAAAATTCTGATAATCATCCAAATTCCTTATTGCCACAGGGCCTTTGTACATGCTCTTTCCCTTCTTTTCTTAGTTAACTCCCACTTCCCCTTCATATCTTTAGTCATCATTTCCTCAGGGAGGCATTCCCTGGCTTCTCTGATCTGCATAGATGGTCACCACTTACAGTGGTGGCTTCTTGTGTTTTTGTTTGGAGTACTGAACTGTTACAGTTTTAAACTTCCTTGTGTGGTTCTTTCCTCATTGTCTACCTTCTCTATGGCTGGGAAGAAGCCCCGCAAAAGCCAGGCCATGTGTTTGCTCACAGATGCATCGCTAGCAACTGCCACAATTTCACATCTATGGTGACAATCAAAAAATACTGTTGATGGCCAGGCCCTGGCCCATTAACCTAGATACTCAGGAGGCTGAAATCTGAGGATGAGAGTTCGAAGACAGCTAGGGCAGGAAAGTCCATGAGATTCCTATCTCCAAAAGCCAGAAATGAAGCTCTACCTCAACTGGTAGACAGCCTTGATCAAAAAAAGCTAATTGAAGGGCTGGGAGTTTGGCCTAGTGGTTAAAGTGCTTGCCTAGCATGCACGAAGACCTGGGTTCGATTCCTCCGTACCACATACATAGAAAAAAGCCAGAAGAGGTGCTGTGGCTCAAGTGGTAGAGCTCTAGCCTTGAGAAAGTCCAAGGACAGTGCTCAGGCCCTGAGCTCAAGCTCAGGACTGGCAAAAATAAAAATAGCTAATTGAGGACTGGGAGTTTGGCCTAGTGGTAGAGTGCTTGCCTAGCGTGCACGAAGACCTGGGTTCCTGGGTTCGATTCCTCGGTACTACATACATAGAAAAAAAGCTGGAAGTGGTGCTGTGGCTCAAGTGGTAGAGCTCTAGTTTTGAGAAAGCCCAAGGACAGTGCTCAGGTCCTGAGTTCAAGGCCCAGGACTGGCAAAAAAAAAAAGCAAGCTAATTGAGAGCATAAGGCCCTTAGTTCAAACCCCAATAATACTGGTGCCTAGCTTTGCAGGAATGTTTTTACTCTCCTAGAGAGTACATGCATGTGGCAATTTATTGTATAAGGATAAACACTTGAAGGAAACCCAAACAACTCCATCTCATAGAGTTGGGCAGCTTCCTGGAATGAAGCAGTCAGGTAGAAGCTAACCAAAATAATAATGAGTGTTTACTCCACCACAGCCGAGCAAGACAAACTCCTCAGAGGCAAACATGCCATCTGGAACTTCTCTTGTGACCTGGTGGACTGGACTCTGAATACAAATATTCCCTTAGAATTATGCCAACCCTGGTGAAATATCATCCAGACAGTGTTCCCAGGAATGATCTGTATTAAGCCAAATTAATTCCTTTGTTAAGTACCCCAACTAGATGGTTGATCCTTTTCTGGTAATTTCCCTCTTCCAATATCAGTGTGATGCTCTGGCTACTTAATTTCACCTTATTTTTAGTCTATGGCTGATTGAGGTTTCAGCCATTGTCTGTTTTATTTTTGTTATGCTGATATCTACCACAAACACTTGCTAAGAACTGGATAGTTTGTATTTGTTTCTTGGCACAGAGAACATTAGCAGGGCAAAGGGGCAGGAGTGAGTTACACGGTGGGGTCAAAAAGTCCTGGCTTCCCCAGCATCCCCAAAGTAGCTGGGGGCTACAGAAAGACTGGGCCAAGTCCCTGAGAGGACCCATCACATCTCAGAGTGGGATCTCCTCATTCTGCATTCAGGAGCTGGCAGTCCCTCTCTCCATCCCTCCATTCTCCCATCCCTTCTGCCCGGCCAAACAGTCCTTCATAGCACTGATAATCAAGTGTCATTATTCTGCCTGCCACCCCTCCACCCCTTGCCCCATCAGGGTGAGGCTCATTGAGAGCAGATTGTGTTTTAGTTTTAGTCCTGTTGGCAGATCCTGAGCTCACACTGACTGGCCTGGCACAGAGCAGGACTCCTGTGTCTGTTTAGTGAATATCCAGAGAGATGGATGATGGATGGATGGATGGATGGATGGATGGATGGGATGGATGGATGGAATGGGTGGCTGGGTAGTTGTATGGAGGTGTATGGAAAGCACACAGTTCATAGTAAATCCTCAGGATACTCTAAGGCTTAAATCTCTCTCCAAGACTTAAGGGGGATCCTACCAGAGCCCAGCATATCCCCTGCCAGTAAATACTGAAACCTCATTACAGACCAGCCTAAAGGGAAAGCACCATGGATGGCCCGCAGTTTCACAGGTGAAGAGCTGTTATTTGGACAGATTAAATGAATCATGGATGTTAAGGTGGAGCACTGAACCCTGCCTTGCCAGATGACAAAATCTTAGGTCTTACTGATTCTGGTAGACAGCACATCATCCCTCCCTGAAGTTCCTGCCTGTTCCCTAAAAAAGGAAATGATTCGGTGCTTCCCTCAGGGAGGCTCCCCCACGAAAAATGAAGGGTACAGGTGGGGCAGGCAGGCCCTGAGCTCATAGCACAGGAATGCAGGGAAGGAAGGCTCCTGCCCAGGCCGGCCATCCGAAGGCAGGAAGTGAGGCTGGGCCGGTGGGGAGACCCACCTCCAGGGCATATCAAGAGCTGGGGCCAGGCTCGGTGGCTCACGCCTGTAACCCTAGTTACTCAGGAGGCTGAGATCTGAAGATCACAGTTCAAAGCCAACCTGGGCATTAAAGACGGCAAGACTCATCTCCAATTAACCACTAGAAAATGGGAAATGGTGCTGTGGCTCAAGGGGTAGGGTGGTAGCCTTGAGGTAAAGAGCTCAGGGACAGTGCCCAGGCCTAGAGTTCCAGCCCCACGACCGCAGGGGGGGAGGGGGAGAGTTAGAAGGAGTGGGAGAAGGAGAAGGAAAGGGAGAGCAAGTGCGCTGGGGTGGGAGCAGCAGAGGGACATAGATGGTACCTGACACAGGCACCCTGGGAGGGGAGCATGGAGAAGGAAGAGGCTTCAGACAGAAAGAGGAGACAGATTAGTACCTTAAGTAAGAGCCCTCTGGCTCTTGTAGCAGTTTCTGAGATGACAACACTGTACTAAGACAGATGGAGACCAAGAGGCAGGGAGGAGGCAAAAACACAATACGTCAGACATGGAGACACACAGGAGACACATTAGACAATTCAGTCAGGGCCCACATGGTGGCAAAAGGCAAGATATCTTCTTTGTTCAGGTATCCCCTCTAAAGCCAGGCAAAGCCTCAGCCACACACAGAAACACAGCAGAGTCACAATGTTCAGCTGTGGCCATTTCTGCCCTCCTCCTTCAGGGTATTCCTTAACCTGGGCCCAGGGAAAGTCTGATTAACAACAGTATTAGCTAAGGTTTGTGTCAGGCCCCCAGCTAAATACTTTAAATTCGTTAGTTCAGTCTTTGCCACAATCCCATGAAGTAGCTATTAGCCCCTCTCCTTACAAAACAAGAAATAGATTCCAGGAGATTAAGATACTTCTTACGCCACACACCTGATGAGTGGCAAGGGTGAGGGTCCAGATTCAGGGAGACTTTCTCTGCCGTCCGCCTGCTCTTGGATGGGGCAGCCTTCAGTAGGGGCAGCCCAACGCTGGCCTGGTGGAACTAAGCAGCTGGGCAAGGAGAGGGCAGCCCGTTAGAGAAGTTGGGCTTTGGGCTGGAAGTCCTTGAGGCCAAGCTGTGGCTTCGGTGGATGGTAAGACAGAAGCCCCACTAGTGGATGGTAAGACAGGAGCCCCACTAAGTCTGCAAATTGGAAGGAGCTCCCAGGCCCTGCTGGCAGCCATTGTTCCCAGCCTCCAATCAGGAGCACCCGCTTCCTGTTATTTTAGCAGCAGGAAATGACCCCATCCCTAAGCCTGAGCTCCACCATGTCCCTCCCTCAGTCCCAGCTGATCCGCTGGGATCTAGGTTAGGGCCTAGATGCTGAAGGTAAAGGCCTGTGGACAACCCATTAGCTAAACTGTCACCACCTGGGTCAGGGACCTCTTTCTGAACCAATTTGTTCTGACTCCTAGGCTGGCTCTATCTCTGCCTGACAAACAAAAGGATTAAGGGGTCTCATGAACTCTGCTGGGCAAGGTGGCTATAATCCTAGCTACTCAGAAGGCTGAGATTTGAAGATTGCAGGTCAAAGCCAGCTGGGGCACTAAAGTCTGTGAGTCTTTTTTTTTTTCCTTTTTTGTTTTTTATTGTAATTAGTAAAAGGGTTACACGATATTTGCCAGATAGAAGGTGCATTAATTCACATACATTGATACCCTTTCACATGTCTTGGTACCCATTTTGTGAGAGTCTTATCTCCAATTAACCACCAGAAAACTGGGAAGTGGCTCTGTGGCTCAAGGGGTAGGGTGGTAGCATTGAGCTGAAGAGCTCAGGGACAGCACCCAAGCCAAGTTCAAGTCCTACATCCAACAAAAAAAAAAAAAAAAAAAAAAAGGATTAAGGGGTCTCCAAGACCAAGCGTCCTACAGAAGACCCATTATGGAAAAGTGGGCCAGACCTGGCTACAGGCCGGCTTTGTCATGATAATCCAATAGGGAGGCAGATTTTAAAGTCAGTCCAAACCTTGCCCCCGCCAGTTCCCAGCTCTGTGATTTTAGGCAAGCGACTTCATCTCTCTGCGCCTCATTTGTAAAATGGAGACAATACTAGGTCCCTACTCAAGGGACTGTGATGAAGAATGAATGAGACAATAATCATGAGCACTGTGCCTGGTACAGTTAAGGCCTTTAACAAATTGGAGTGGTAAATCACATGTGAAAGTTTGGTTCACCAGGGAGTCTTATGCTAGGCCTACATCTGCTCTGCTTAAAACTGGTGAGGGGGCCAGGAGTTTGGCCTAGTGGTAGTGTGCTTGCCTAGCATGCACAAAGACCTGGGTTGGATTCCTTGGTACCACATACATAGAAAAAAGCTGGAAGTGGTGCTGAGGCTCAAGTGGTAGAGCCTTGAGGAAAGCCCAAGGACAGTGCTTGAAACAAAAACAAAAACTGGTGAGGAGCACTAAGAGGAGAAAGAAAGTAGGCTGTCTACCAGGGCAGAGCTGCAGCTGAGAGGTGATGGAGGACACACTGGAGGCTGTACCCTGGGGTGCCAGGCAGAGCTACTACCGGCCAACAAGGCTGTATTATCTCAGCTGGCTCTTTGGCTTCCTCTCTGGCCCTGAGACCCAGTGGAGAAACAAGGACATAGTTCCCACTTGCTCAAAGTCTCACTTCCAAGCTCAGTCGGATTCAGAGACCTGCCCGGAGGGCCTTCTACAGCCACCATTCTAGCCTTGCATCCAGCCTCTTGTATCTCCCCTCTCCCTTGCCCCACCAACAGCAGGTGCCCATCTTGGGAAGAAGGGGGATAAGCTGGCTTAGTGCCCTTGTACCTAATTTACATATGCATGAATGCATATTAGAGGCTCATTAGAGGCCTCATTACTGGGCCCATGGGGGAGGGTTGTTAGCTGCTGCATGAATACCTGTGGCTCACTGTGCCAGCCTCACTAACTTCTGCTCACCCATTCAGGGTCACTTCAAATGCCTCCGCCAGGAAGCCTTCCACAAGTAGAGCTCACTACTGCACTGAGCTTCCCTCAGACGCATGTGAGCACATCTCCTTGCCCCTCCACGAAGCAGGTGTCCCTGGAGGGCAGGGACTCTGATTCACTCCTCTACTGTCAGCACAGCCATCACCCAGCTGGCACATGGCAGGGTGTCAGATACACCCCAGCCCACATCTGTTTAGATCTCCCTCCCTCAGCCCTCTGTTCTAGTTAGCTTCTGACGTTCTAATTCACCTCACCTTCTCCTCTGGCCTCTGAAGAATATGAAATTATCTCAACAAAAACTCAGATGATTAGCACTTAAAACACTAGCTCCACATCAGAGCCTAGGCTGAGAGGGTTTTTTTTTTTTTTTTTTTTTTTTTTTTTTTTGCCAGTATTGGGCTTGAGTTCAGGGCCTGAGCACTGTCCTTGGACTTTCTCAGGGCTAGAACTCTACCACTTGAGCCTCAGCACCACTTCCAGCTTTTTTCTATGTATGTGGTACTGAGGAACTGAACCCAGGTCTTTGTGCATGCTAGGCAAGCACTCTACGACTAGGCCAAACTCCTCAGAGTTTCATGTATTCACCTCATTTAATGATCCTGACGCGTCAGAGGTATCAGTTCTAGCATTATTCTCATTTAACTTTATTTTTTTAAGGTAGTTCTGAGATTAGCACTCAAGGACTTGGTTTTCAGGTAGGCATTCTATCACTTAAGCCACATCTTCATCTCTTCATTGTTTTTAACTCAATATTCTTATTTAATCAGTGAGAAAACTTCAGACTCAGGTGAAGTAATTTACCTGAGGTCACACAATAATAAGTTACAAAGTGGAACTTAAACTGATTCTAGAATCTACATTCTTAAACAAACTGCTTCCCAACTCCTGCCCCACCCTCGCCTGTATTTCATGCCTCCCTCCTGGCACCAGTTTCAATGAGCATAACCACAATAATGGTAATAACACTTCATTGTGGGTGTCTGTGCTGTGTGCCAGGTTGCTTTAGGTTCATCATGTCTAACCCTCACGTCACCCCACTGGCAAGATAACACTACCCTGTTTTCCAAGGCAGAAGCTAGCCAGTCAAGGGCGAAATGGGGTTTCCGTACAAGTCTTCTGACCCCCAGAATGTTGCCACACTTGTCCACTGCCCCACGAGGCCTCCTGCTGTTAGTGCCCAGTGTACAAGTGCACAGAGGGAATCCTGAGAGGACAGGGACTGGGCACACACAGCTCATACTCGCTCATGTGAAGGGCATTTACTACTTGCCTCACAGGTCACTATGGTCCTTTCAACTCTCAGTGAAGGCACGAGCCAACGTCCCTGATATCGACTGTCAGGTAACTCTATTCTAGACCTTGGTACACGAGAGCCATCCAACCCAGGACTCTATGCAGCCCACACCCCTCAAGAGAGCCTAGCCTCCCATTCAGGCAAGCCACTGGTTATACTTTCTCACCACCCCTGTTCAGGCTCCTGTGTACACATCAGTGCCCAGGACACTCGGGTGCTGAGGTCCGGAAAAGGGATGGATGGACCATGCTGTGCCTCCCTGGGTATCCCCTCTCAGACTCAGCAGAGCCAAGACAGACCCAGACATCTTGTTTCCAGCATGGGCCCCATAAACCCACCACTCTGATATGATACCTCCTCCTCCTCCTCCTCCAGACCTTCCAAGCTCCCAAGCCCACAGAGTCCTCTTCAAGTACTCCTGCTGCAGCGGGAGGAGCCCACCCACAGACAAGCAGCCCCACCTGGTCCCGGGCGCTCCGCACCCACAGACAGTTTCATCCTGGGCCTACACCCCAGGGGGCAGGGAGGTGACAGGATTAGTCTCAGGACTCCACGGAGGTGTGGGGATTGGGGCCACCTCCCCCCTGAGTCAGTGGAAACAGAACCTGGGCTCTTGGTGCTTCATGCTCATCCCTTCCCTTCCAGGAAGAAAGGAAGAGCCCTCCCTCCACCACCAGGCCCAACCAGAAGCCTGTCCCCACCCCCCATCAGCTGCTCCCAGATCGAATGGGATTTGCAGAAGTCCCGGACTCTGGCGGTTGGCGGGGTGAGGGGTGGGAAGGAAACCTTTGGCGGTTTTTTTTTGGGGGTGGTGGTGGTGCACATGGTGTGTGTGTGTCCGCGTATGTGTGTAAGGCGGGGGGGGGGGTGAATGATGTGGCAGGTCCCGGGAGTGCGCCTTGAGCCCTCCTCCTCCTCCAGTGAGATTCGGGTCTGGAGGAGCTGGGCAGTACGACAGGCAGGACAAGCAAATCTACCTCGTCCCCTTTCTCCCCCGAATCGGGCTGGGTGGGCTCCAGAGCAGGCCTAGCCTCCAGGGAGGCAACCCCCTGCCCAGCTCCCGCCCGCGCCCCAAACAATGCCGCCTCCCCCTCCCCCCCTCGCCTTTATCCGGCGGGTTACTTGGCAGCCAGCGCTGGAGACCTCCTCCTCCTCCTCCTCTCCCCTCCCCGCCCTTCCCCGCCAGCCCGCAGCAGCAACAGGCCCTTTGCGCGGCAGCTGGACGGATGGGGTGGGGGCGAGGTCTGGGCCGGAGCCTGGGCGGGGGGCGGGGAGGGGGCACCAGGGCCTAGGCCTCGGCGTGCGGGGGGCTCCAGACCTGAGAGGTCGACACCCACCTCCAGGCGAGGGTCACACGTGCCCACTGGGGATGGGGAGAGGGGCGGCCACCAGTCCCAGGCTCGGCCAAAGAGGATCTGGGTGGAATGGAAACGGCGGTGGGGGCGGGGAAGCCGAGCTGGCACGGGGCTGCGACCCAAGGGGTCACCCCGGCAAGCCCCGAGCCGGGTCTCCCTCGGGGACCCCGCCCGCCCCGCGCGGCGGGGCGTCGGTGGGGGAGGGGAGCTGTCAGGAGATGCGGCCGCCGCCGCCGCTTTTATTTTTAAACGTCCAGCGGTCAGAGGGCGCGGCTGGGCCGGCCAGCCGGCCTCCCTCCCGCCCGGCCTCCCCGCGGCCTCCCCCCCCCGCCCGGCCTCCCCGACCCCGCGTGGCTCCCGACGTACCTGGGGATGCGCCGGGACCCGGCTCCGCGTGCGGGCCGCTCTCCATGGCTGCGGCGACGCCCGGGCGCTCCGGGGGAGCGAGGGTTGGGGCGGGCAGAAGGGGGGGGTGGGGATCTCAGCGGCGACGGCGGCGGCGGCCCGAGGCCAGGGCCGGGGTCCCGCGGCGCATCACGCCCGCCCCGCCCGGCGGGCCACGACTGGGAAGCGGCAGCGGTCCGCGAAGGTCGAGGCTGGGATGGCTGCGAGGCTCCGAGATGCCGGCCCGCCGCCCCGGGTAGTGTCCGCGCCCGCCGCAGCCCCGCTCCCTGGCCCGGCGCCGGCCCCCAGTCCCCGCCGCGGCCCAACCCTATTGTACCGCCCGGGCTGGGCCTGGCCTCTCCGCTGGCGCGTACCAAGTGCGACGCGGGGGACGCCGCCCCCGCCGCGCTCCGGAGCCGCCTCCTGCGGGCCCGCCCCGAGCCCCCGGACCCCGCCCTCGGCCGCGGCGCCCGCACCCGCCCGACACCCCTTCCGAGGCCGCCGCCGAGGGCCGGCCGCGGCTCCCCGGGCTGCCGGCCGACGCGCTCCCCCCCGCGGCCGCGCGTTGGTACGTCCCGCGCGCGAGCAGACTATGTAGGGAGCTCTCGGGTGACTCACCCGCCACTGGACTGGGGGAACGGGGTCGGGAGCCCCCCCTCCTCCAGTCCACTCTGGAGCTGGGGACTCTGGCTTGGGGGGTGGAGAGGGCATCGGCGCGTCTCAATCCGCTGCCAAACCCGTCTGCCACCGAATCGGCCCTGCGGGGAGGCATCAGGAGGCAGGAGGGAGGGTCGCACGGAGATTCCCTCCGTGGGCTGGGCCTTCTCTAGGGATGGCGGGGAAGGCCGCCCTTCCTCCGGCATCCTAGGGTTGGTGTCTTCCTGCTCCCGTGGGGGGTAATTACAGCCCTGCATGGCTGCTTTACCAAAGTCTCTAATCTTCTGGGTCCCTCCCAACTCCAAACTGGGTGGTCCGGGCTCTGAATCCCCTCCACCCCTTCACAAGAACCCCTCCCCAATCTCCCCAGAGAGATTTTCTTCTCCGATGATGGGAGTGGGGCTAGCGAGCCTCTCCTGGTTCCCTTCCCCCGAACTATCCCCTGCTTCCTCCATTCCCCCTGGTGCCAGCTGAGGTGAGGGCCTCCAGCCAAGTCAGGCCCAGCGTGGGGCAGAGGGGGAGCTTGCTGGAAGGTGGATCGATGGTGGTGCTGCTGCTGCTGCTGCTGCGGCTGCAGGGACTGGCTAGAGAGGAAGGAGGAGGGACAGCTGGGCTCTGCCCACCCTGGCCCTGTCCTTTGTCCTTCAGAAGGTCAGTTCTGCAATTCTTCATTGTCCAGAGATTAGGTCCCCTCCTCAGACTGTCCCCCTGTTCTTGCCCCCCTTTCCCACCAGAATCTCCTTCCTTTGAATAGCTCCCCAGAGAACAGCCATCTGAAGGGGGAGGACCAAGAGCAAGGGTCTCAGACAACCAGGGAGCAGCCTGTCCCGGAGACCCTCTCAGGAGGATTTGGGAAGGGTGATGATACAAAGATGATGCTAGATACTAAAGCTGTACCCTTAAGCTAGTGACAACTTTTCTTAAATCCAGTTTGTCTACCAGTAAAATCAAGAAAACAGTGCTATGAGGCATTATGGGGTCACTGTATAGCCTAAATAGGATAATGCTGACAGAGTGCATTGCACAGAGCCTGGCATGGGAGAAGTGTGAATAAATGCGATGTTAATGATACTTTGATGATGAACAGGTTTCAAATGCAAAGGTGTATGGGGATGGAAAGGTGATGACAACATTTGCTGGTCATCTCCTCTGTGGATGGAGTCTATGACTGCCCTTTGTGAGGTCAGAGGCCTCAGGGTCTGCATCCTCCAGAACTGAATGGAGGCCCACCCTGAACTGGAAGGCAGAGGGTAGTCTCTGGACAATTCAGAAAGGAAACTCAATAAGGAAAAAGCCTCTGCAATGGTTCCTTTTCCACCTCTCATTTTAGGGATAAAGATGGATAAGTGAGAAAGGTGAAACAACCATTCCGCCAGAGCTCAGGACTAGTGGAGGGGCAACTGGTAGCTAAAGATGAAAAATAGAGAGTTGAGCATGGGAGCACATAGCTGAGTCTCTGCTACTGGGGAGATAGAGGTAGGAAGATAAAGAGTCTGAGGCAAGTCTGGGCAAAATCATAAGTTCTTATCTGAGAAACAAAATTAAAGCAAAGTGACTGGGGTATGGCCAAGTGGTAGACGTTTGATCATCAAACAGGAACAAACAGGAAATTGCATATACACACATATGTACATATAGAGGCACAATACACATACATGCATACACATATATAAAATGAAATGGTTTATATAGGATGACTTAAATGCCACTTGCAGAAGTAGATTCTGCTAGGGAGCTACTGAACCAAGGGGAAGAGTTTCTTCAGTAGGGAAAGACTTTAGAACTGGAGTGTGTGTGTGTGTGTGTGTGTGTGTGTGTGTGTGCGCGCGCGCGCGCACGCGCGCGTGCATGCGCTGGTACTCAGGCTTGAATTCAGGGCCCAGACCCTGTCCCTTAGCTTTTTCTGCTGCAGGGTAGCACCCTAACACTTGAGCCACACCTCTACTTCTAGCCTTTTTTTTGGTCTGTCTTGAAACTTGAACTCTGGGCCTGGGCGTTGTCCCTGAGCTCTTCAGCTCAAGGCTATCCCTTGAGACATAGCATCACTTCCAGTTTTCTGGTGGTTAATTGGAGATAAGAGTCTCATGGACTTTGGTGCCCCGGCTAGCTTTGAACCAAAATCCTCAAATCTCAAGTCTCCTGAGTAGCTAGGATTATAGGTGTGAGCCACCGTGCCAGGCTTTACTTCTAGCCCTTTGAAGGCAAGAGTCACAAGGATTTTCCTGCCCCAGCTAGCTTCAAACTGTGATCTCAGATCTCAATCTCTTGAGTAGGGAGGAATACACGCCTGACCCATTGGGGCTGGCTTAGACCTGGAACTTTTTGATTGCATCTAATTATCTGTGACTGACTTCAGGAAGCTCCCTGAGTAGAGACAGCTTATAATATTGGAGCACATGTTTTCAGCCTAATCAGTTTTGCCCCTTTTACCCCTGAGACATTTGTCAACCAAAGTTTAATGGCATTTTGTCTGTCATGATTGGGGGTGCTACTAGCTTATAATTAATGGAAGTCAAGGGCGCTGCTTAGCATCCTATAAGACACAGTAACCGCCTCCTTCCCCCCCCCCTCCAATTATCAGGCATAGTTTGAGGAAGACTTCCTTTCCAGATCAATTCCTACACTCTGGAAAGATGCTGGTGGTGGAAACTCGTGGGATAGCTGGGAGTGAGACAACTGGAAGGACAAGTATCCTAGCCAGGCCCAGTTCCTGAAGGCTTCCTGTGCAGCTGACAGGCCCACAGGGAGCCTGGGGATGGCTTTGGGCAAACTATGAGAGTACAACTGCCTGGGGAGGAGGGGGGTTGACATAGTTGGAATGGACAGAGTAGGCTTCTCTCCTCTCCCCTCCCCCACTGACCAAGCCCACAGCAACTTGGGAGGTTTGACATTGGTGTCTTTGAATCCAGAGCTAGATAACAGAGCTAGATAACACTGCCTGCACTTCCATGGTCCATGTTCCAAAGAAGGTGCAAATGGGCCACTGCAATATCTTGGAGTAAACCACCAACAGGATGCCTCTGCCCAGCGTTCGAAAAATCTGACATCTCTTGGGACCGGGAGTTTGTCCCTAGTGGTAGAGTGCTTGCCTAGCATGCACAAAGCCCTGGGTTTGATTCCTCAGTACCACTATACATAGAAAAAGCCGGAAATGGCGTTGCAGCTCAAGTGATAGAGCCCTGAAAAAGCCCAAGGACAGTGTTAAGCCCTGAGCTCAAGTCTTGGCACACACACACACACACACACACACACACACACACACACACACAAATAAATAAAAATCTGACATGTCCTCTGTGGCCCCAGGGCAATCTCCTGCTCTTCTATAGAAACAAGCTCACCAAGAAGATGAGGAAGGTCCCAGCCAGGAGATCAGACACAGCTCTGACCATCCCCCTCCCTCCCTATACCCAGGAAAGTTAGCCTACTACAAGGGACATTTACATTTCACAGCTTTCTAAGTTTGGTGGGACAGGACCCAGGATGAACCTGATGGAGTGCAAAAGGAAATCATGGGAAGATTTGACTCCCCGATCACAATCTCAGGATGGAGGCCCTGGGTACGGCTTCCCTACACAAGAAGTAGGAAGTAGGAGGAGCCTAATGGGAACAGCAAGAAGAACAGAGGTCAGATACTCATTCCTACCCCACTCCCAGTCAGGAACCAGAAGAAAGAGGCTCTGTCCTCCGGGAGCATGGCCTAGGGGTAGAGTGCTTGCCTAGCATGTACCAATCCCTAGGTACGATTCCTCAGTAGCACTTACACAGAAAAAAGCTGGAAGTGGTGCTGTGGCTCCAGTGCTAGCCTTGAGAAAGCCCAAAGGACAGTGCTCAGGCCCTGAATTCAAGCCCCAGGAATGGCAAACAGAAAAAGAAAAAGGTCTTAACCCAGATTAGCTCTTTAGCCTCTAGGGCCCTCTGACCCAAGGTGGAAAGGCCTCCAGGGCAGTGGTAACACCGGCTACCTCTTTCCCTCTAGCTCTAGGGAGGAGGAAGGACTGAGGAGGAATAGAGTGTGATGAGGAATTCAAATCAGGACTATACAGGGTGGACCCTTTGAGTGCCTTGTCTAGGGTCCCTAATAAGGACAAGAAGTTGACCCTGCTGTGTTTTTATCCTGTGGCAGAGGCAGAAAATGGGGAGGTGTGACTGATGGTCTCGACTGTCTTGATCCCTAGAAGTGGTGGGAATGCTTGGAGCCATCCTCACAAGAACTATGTAAGAAGTGTGTGTGCATGCGCAAGCTTTTGTGCACAAGAGGATCAAACCCAGGAACTCGCCCTTATAAAGTATGAACTCTACTCTCCAGCCATATACGCCCCCAAAACATGGTTTCAGTATAAGAGGAAGAACCTATATAGATCAACAGATGGACTGCACCCCTACTCCTAATTCCTAATTAGTCCTGAATTAAGTCTCAAGAGTCCCAAAGAGAAAGCTATGCCAAGAGAGGAAGAATCTCGAGGGCCAGGCGGGGAGAAGCTCCACCTCTAGTCAATCCAGAGCCGCCCAGCCTGACAACATGCTGGGTGGAGCCCGCTGTGGCTGGCCATGACTGTGACTCAGGTTTCTGTGGGCAGCCAAGGCAGCCCGAGGGGAGGAGCCCAGGCCAACAGACAGGCTGGCCAACTGCAGCTTTCACCTCAGCTGTCCCCTTTCCTGGGAATGTAGGAGGAGACTGGCCTTGCGAGACCAGCGGACCCCTGCTTTCCTCCATCCCCCTCCACTACCCCTCCTATTTCTTCCAAGAGCCCTACCTCCCCTGAAGACATGACACAAGTGGGAGAATCAGGGATCACTGACTCTAGGGAGGCCCCAGAAAGTCTATGCCACAGGGAGAAAGGGTATAATAATGATTGGTCTTACGCCCTCAAGGAGGGCCTTGGGGGGAACCCTGGGCTTCTCAGCCTTCCCCCAGCCTGGCTGGCTCTTGTCTAGACAGGTTCATTGTCATGATGAAGACTAGGGGGTTGGAATACAGCTGCTAACTGAGTCAGCCCACCAGGCTGAAGTGAGGGGTCTCAGGGTCCTTCAACCCCAGTCTAGGCCCTTCCGAACTGACCACTAAAGAGAAACGGCTGGAGCTGAAACAAAAGCATTGTAAATTATAACTGCAGGACTTCCCCTTAGCAATAGGTGAGGGTTCAACCAGAGCATTCATTGGCTGTTTTTATCAGGTGGCTTAGAAGACAGAGAATCCATACTTAGTTGGTGGCTTAGAACACACTTCATTAACCTTCCCAGCAACTGGCCTAAGATGGCAGGGCTAGCATCAGAACTCAGCATTTACTGCCATCACAGCTGGGGATCATTCTTTTCTGCGAGCTATTCTAGAAGAGGCAAGGGGAGAAAGTAACTTGAACTTTAAACTCAAAGATGGTAGGTTGTTGGGACTGGGAGTTTGGCCTAGTGGTAGAGTGTTTGCTTAGAATGCACAAAGACCTGAGTTCAATTCCTTGGTACCACATACAAAGAAAAGGCTGGAAATGGTGCTGCAACTCAAGTGGTAGAGCTCTAGCCTTGAGAAAGCCCAAGGGCAGTGCTCAGGTCCTCAGTTCAAGCCCCAGGACTGGCAAATATATATATATATATATATATATATATATATATATATATATAAATGGATAAATGGTAGGGTGCAGGTGGTGGCTACTCTGTGGGGTTTGGGAACAGATGACAGAGGAAGAGAAAGTAACAACATGCCTGACCACAGAGTAGGTCAAAAAGTTTTACAAGAAGCTAGCTTTCCAAAATGAGCCAATGATCCTTTGTTGTGTCTTGGCCAGTTCTGGGGCTTGAACTCAGGGCTCGGGTACTGTTCCTGAGCCTCTCTGTGCTCAAGTCTAATGCTCTACCACTTATCACTTGAGCCACAGCACAACTTCTGGGTTTGTTTGTTTTTTTTTTCCTCCTAAGTAGTTTATTGTAGATGAGTCTCACAGACTTTCCTGTATTTGCTAGATTCAAAGCTCAGATTTTAACCTCCTGAGTAGCTAGCATAATAGGCCTGAGCCACCAGTGTCCATCTTCTTTCCTCCTCCTCCCCCTCCCCCTCCCCCTTTTCTTATGTCAGTCCTGGGGCCTGAACTTAAGAGGCCTGGGCACTGTCCCTGAGCTTCTCTGTGCTCAAGGCTAGAGCTCTACTCCTTGACCACAGGGCCACTTCCAGCCTTCTCTTTGTACCTGAGGAATCATGCATGCTAAGCATGTACTCTACCACCAAGCCACATTCCCAGCCCTCAAACGTTTTAAGGATATCTTGGGAGATTCTGGAATGGAATTGCAGCAACAGAGAAGGAAGGCAGTTTGAAAGGGACTTGGAAAGATCAACTCGACAGAGAGGAACTTGAACATCATTTCTGAGCCAGGCCTGGCGGGGGAGGGAGGGCCCAGAGCCACAGCGTGAGCGGACACCGTGGAAAACTACCGCAAGCGGAGGCCGCCACCCAGCGGCCACAAGGCAGCTTAACGGACCAGGGTTGGGAACGCGTGGCATTCCGGGAGTCGTAGTCGGAGTGCACGGGAAGGCGGGGCTTCCGGTGCGCCTGTCGGATGTTGTAGTCTTCCGTCTGCGGCGTGGAGTTATCCTCACCCGCTGGACCACAAGTCCCATGTTGCGCTGCGGCAGGTCACGCAGGCGCAGTGAGGCAAAGCCAGTTGCTCTGGGGCCGTGTCTGGGTTGAAGCGGCGTCCAGAGGGGGTCACCAAAAGGGTCTTTCCGCGAGGCGACAAGGCACCAGAGGAGGCGGCACCATGTCGAGACAAGCGAACCGCGGCACCGAGAGCAAGAAAATGGTAACTCGGAGTGCGTGACTGCGACGGGCAGGGCGGAATTGAGGCGTTGGGGGGTGGGGCCTGGCGCGGTGCGGGAGGCGGGGAGGTCGCCTGCGGGGTCAGTCCGGGAGGAGGAGCGGGGGGCCGTGCTTGGGGCGGGGCCGAGACCCACCCGATGCAGCTCTGTGCTAGACCAACAACAGCGACGGGAATAACAGTAACTTTGGCACCAGGCCACGCACTCGATCTCATTGGATCCGCCAAGTAACCCGACGAGGTGGATGATGTTATGCTTTTTTACCGCTCGGAGAGGTTGTGTAACGCCTCAATGTACACCTGGGAAGAGTTCGGATCGGAGCCCTTGTCTCTCCAATTCCACAGCTAATGGCGCTTGCAAAGGCCTGATGGGATGAGTTCAGATAGTGGTCTTGTTGGAAGGAACTTCCTACCCAGTGGAGTAAGATGGGCCAAAATCAGTAGTGAGAGCCCCTCCAGGGAGAGGAGGGTAGCAAAGAAACCTTCTCCTGGAAATACGGGGACACTATATGTTTCCCTGAAGTTTGGACTTGGGACTGTATCTGCACAGTAAGGTAGATCCTATTTTTTCTTCAGCTAAGGAGCTTTTCTGGCAGGTGTTCCTTTTCTTTGGCATTCCCCCGGCTCCCCTCCCAGTACTGGAGATTGAATTTAGAGCTGCATGTTTGGTAGGCAGGTGTTGTACCACTTGAGCCACACCTCCAGCCTCCTTTTGCACTTGTTGTTTTTTGTCAGTCCTGGGCTTGAACTCAGGGCCTGAACACTGTCCTTGGACTTTTCTCAAGGCTAGAGCTCTACCAGTTGAGCCACAGCACCATTTCCAGCTTTTTTCTGTGTGGTATGTGGTACCGAGAAATCGAACGTGGGTCTTTGTGCATGCTAGGCAAGCACTCTATCACTAGGCCAAACTCCCGGCCCCATTTGTTGTTTTTTTTTTTAAGGTTGTCAGTCATGGAGATTGAACTTGAGGTTTGGACACTGTCCCTGACCTCTTTTGCTTAAGGTTAGTGCTCTACCACCTTGAGCCACAGCACCATTTCTGGTTTTTGAGTGGTTCATTGGTGATAAGAGTCTCATTAGGACTTTGCTGCCCAGGCTGGCTTCGAACTGTTTTCCTCAGAACTCAGCCTCCTGAGTAGCTAAGATCACAGGCGTGAGCCACCAGGGATCTGCTGTATTTCCCCAATCCTCTCCACTGTTGGTAGGGGGCCTTGAACTCTGGGCCTGGGCACTGTCCCTAAGCTCTTCAGCTCAAGGCTACCACCTTACCCCTTGAGCCACCACTTCTGGTTTTCTAGTGGTTAATTGGAGATAAGAGTCTCACTGTCTTCAATGCTTGGGCTGGCTTTGAACCTCAATCCTCAGATCTCAGCCTTCTGAGTAGCTAGGATTACAATCATGAGCCACTGCAGCAGAAATGTTTTGTTTTATTTTATTGTATTGTATTTTGCCAGTCCTGGGGCTTGAACTCAGGGACTGAGCACTGTCCTTGGGCTTTCTCAAGGTTAGCGCTCCACCACTTAAGCCACAGCACCATTTCCAGCTTTTTCTATGAATGTGACACTGAGGTCTTCGTGCATGCTAAGCAAGCACTCTACCACTAGGCCAAACTCCTGGCCCCTTGCATTTGTTATTTTTGAGGTAGGGTCTTGCTGTATGCCCCTTTAGGCTGTGATCCTACTGATTGTGGTTTCTCAGTTGTTAGGGATAAAAAGTATTCATCACCGCTCCCACCCTTTGGTTGATATGGTCTCTTGTCTGACTTTTAATTATGATCCCCAATCTCTGCCTTTCCTAAATAGCAAGAAGTAGAGGCTTGAGCCATTGCACCTGGCTTCGTTGGCATAGTCTTACTTTTAGAATTGCCTTTGCTTGTCTTTTTTTTTTTTTTTTTTTTAGGTCATGGTGCTTGAATTCTGGGCCTGGGCACTGTCCCTGAGCTCTTCAGCTCAGGGCTACCACCCTACCTCTGGAGCCACAGCACTACTTCCGTTTTTCTAGTGATTAATTGGAGATAATAGTCTATGTCTTTTGTGCCCAGACTGACTTTGAACCTCGATCCTCAGATCTCAGCCTCTTGAGTAACTAGGATTACAGGCATGAGCCACCATGTCCGGCTATTGTCTTTGTTTTGAGATAAAAAAACAAAAAAAACTGCGCATCTCAGCCAGGAGTTTGGCCTAGTGGTAGAGTGCTTGCCCAGCATGCACAAAGCCCTGAGTTGGATTCCACAGTACCACATACATAGACAAAGATGGAAATGATACTGTAGCTCAAGTGGTAGAGCCCTAGCCTTGAGAAAGCTCAAGGACAGTGCTCAGGCTCTGAGTTCAAGCCAGGACTGGCATAAACAAACAAAAAAACAAACCTGAGTCTCTGAGCTGGAGAGTATCTCTCAGAGGAAGACTGAAGATGCAGGAAGCCCTGGGTTCAGTCCCCAGCACCAAAGACAAGAGCAACCCAGTTTCTGAGGTTGAGTGCTGGACATACCAGGGAGCCTTGGTACCAGTTCAGAAAGAACGATGAAACTTTCCTATACATCTTATACCAGCCACAGCCACCAAGAAATGGGAAACCTTCAGGGAAGTCCCTCTGTTGCATCCTGTTATACCTTTGCCTCGTAGACACCTTTCTTTTTGTGCCAATCCTGGGCTTTGAATTCAGGATCTAGGTGCTGTCTCTGAGTTTTTGTGCTCAGGCTAATGTCTTACCACTTGAGCCACACCTCTACTTCTGGCTTTTTGGTGGTTAGTTGGAGAGAGAGTCTCATAGGCTGTCCTACCTGGGCTGGCTTCAATTCACGATCCTCAGATCTCAGCCACCCAAGTAGCTATACAGCCATGAGCCACTGGTACTGGTTCTTGGACATTTGAGAAACTGGTGGTAACATTGAATCTTTCCCCAGAAATATTAAATACACAAAATGTACACTGTGACTGAAGTGGGGTTTGATCCTCAGCAATGCAAAAACAAAACCCCAAATTCCATGAACATTTACTTACATTTTCCAGAGACTTATGGGTTCCCAAAGATAAATCCATGGATTACAGGTTAAGAATTCCTACCTAGGGGCCAGGAATGCAGCTCATCAGTAGAATGTTTATGTATCATACACAAGACTCTAGGTTTGATCCCCAGCACCCACCTCCAAGAAAAAAGAGGGGGGGGGAGGAAAAAAAGAGAAAAATCAACGTTTATAGAACATATCAGTAATGTAAAAGAAGTTGGGGCCTGGAGCATAGCCTAGTGGTAGAGTGCTTCCCTAGCATGCATGAAGTCTAGCATAGGTTCATTCTTCAGTTCCACATACTCAGAAAACGCTGCAAGTGGCACTGTGGCTCAAGCGGTAGAGTGCTAGCCTTGAGCAAAAAGTGTCCAACAACAGTGCCTAGGCCCTGAGTTCCACCCCCTGTAGGAGGGAAGTGACTGTTTTGCTAGGGAACCATGTAATTATGTAAAGGACATAGGCTGGAATTCTTGCTTATCAATTGATTCTTTTTTGGGGGAGTGGGTGGGTCATGTGGCTTGAACTGGGCCTGGGTGCTGTCCCTGAGCTCTTTAGCCCAAGGCTACTGCCCTACCCTTGAGCCAAGCCCCACTTTCCATTTTCTAGAGGTTAATTGGAGATAAGAGTCTCAGATCCTTTTGTGCCTGAGCTGGCTTTGAACCTCCTTCCTCAGATCTCAGCCTCCTGAGTAGCTAGGATTACAGATCTGAGCCATGGTGCCTAGCTTCAGTACATTCTTTTTTTTTTTTTTTGCCAGTCCTGGGCTTGAGCTCAGGGCCTGAGCACTGTCCTTGGACTTTCTCAAGGCTGGAGCTCTACCACTTGAGCCTCAGCACCACTTCTGGCTTTTTTTCTATGTATGTGGTACCGAGGAATCGAACCCGGGTCTTCATGCATGCTAGGCAAGCACTTTAACCACTAGGCCAAACTCCCGGCCCCCAATACATTCTTATTAATTTCCTTATCTATGAAATGTAGGTGTGTTGCCTACTTAAGAGTAGATGAAATAGTGGAAAATTCAAGGGATGTATGTTTGTTTCCTCCTTTTTTTCTGATACAAGCTGGGAGATACCCCCCCTCCCTGCCCCCTTTCTTTCTAATCCTGATGCTTGAACTCTGGGCCTCTGGGTCTGAGCACTGTCCTTAGGCTTTCTTCAAGTGCTTTACCACTTGAGCCACAGCACCACTTTGGGCTTTTCTATGTATGTGGTACTGAGGAATCGAACCCAGGTCCTCATGTATGCTAGCTAGGCAAGCACTCTACCATTAGACCAAACTCCCATGCCCCCCCCTTTTTTTTGCCAGTCTTGGGGTTTGGACTTGGTGTTTAGGCACTATCCCTAAGCTTCTTTTGCTCAAGGCTAGTGCTCTACCACTTGAGCCACAGAGCCACTTCTAGTCTTTTCTGTTTGTATGGTACTGAGGAATTGAACCTCAGCTTCATGCATGCTAGGCAAGCACTCTACCATGAAGCCACAGTCCCAGCCCTCAAGTCCTATTTTGCTTTAGTTATTTTTCAGGTAAGGGCTTGTGTTTTTGCCAGAGCAAGACCCCAGACCCCAATCCTCCAATTATACCTCCCGTGTAGTTGCGGTTACAGGTATGAACCACCTTTGACTTGGCTTCAAACTCTCTCTTCTTTATCTCTGCCTCTTGTATAGCCAAGATTATAGATGTGAGCCAATGTGTCCAGCCCCTAGTATTGAATTTTTTTTTTCTATGTATGTGGTACCAGGGTCTTCGTGGATACTAGGCAAACACTTTACCACTAGGCCAAACTCCTGGCCTCTTGCATTTGTTATTTTTTTTTAATTAAGGAATTTATTAACATTGATTTTTACATCATATTTCAAATGTCATGTTTAACAGAGTATTCAAGAAGGGAATTTCTATATACAATCACTGTGCATTTGTTACTTTTGAGGTAGGGTCTTGCCTTATGCCCCATCAGGCTGTGATCCTACTGCTCGTGGTTTCTCAGTTGTCGGGGATAATTGTGCATCACCACTCCCACCATTGGTTGATATGGAGTCTCTTGTCTGACTTTTAACTATGATCACCAATCTTTGCTTTCCCTAAATAGCTAGGAGTAGAGGCTTGAGCCATTGTACCTGGCTTCTTTGGCATAGTCTTACTTTTAGAACTGCCTATGCTTGTCTTTTTTTTGTGTGTGTGTGTGGGGGGGGCTGGCTTTGAACCACGATCCTCAGATCTCAGCCTCCTGAGTAGCTAGGATTGCACCCAGCTCCAGTATTGATATCTGTACTCTCAAGCTTGCAATCTCCACTTTCTCCCTAATTTCTGGAAATGAGGTAATTAGAGAGTTGTAGCACTTTACTCCATTCTGCAAGGCTCTTGGAGCTATCTTTTTTTTTTTTTTTTTAAAGTTGGCATGGGGCTTGAACTCTAGGCCTGGGTGCTGTCCTGAACTCTTCAGCTCAAGGCTGAGCCACAATACTACTTCCAATTTTCTGGTGGTTAATTAGATATAAGAGTCTCTCAGACGTCTGTGCCCGGGCTGGCTTTGATCAGATCTCCACCTCCTGAGTAGCTAGGATTGCAGTCAGGAGCCACTAGCAACTGACCTAGAACTGTCATTTTCTCTGCTTAACTCCTCTTTCCTGGATAATCATCTAGCCCAGAGGTTAACATCCTCAAAACAACCCTTCCCTGGCCACCTGTGTAGTTTTTAGTCCTTTCTCTGCTCATTTTCTTTATAATATACTCTCTTTAATTTTAAGTGCTATTGTTATGAATTTTTCCCACATGAGCATGTGGACAGGGATTTGTTTGGTTTTATTCCTAGCACCTAGTTGCCTGATACTGGTCATCTGATACACAGTTGAAGGAATGAGGGTTTGAGATGATTGTCTTATTCCCTTGCTTGGTGCATACTCAGAGCTTTTCACGTGATCCTCTTTGTGAACACATGGGGTTTTTTTTGTTTTTTTAATTTTTTTATTTTTTTGCCAATTCTGGGTTTGAGCTCAAGGCCTTAGCACTGCCCTTGGGCTTTCTCAAGGCTAGAGCTCTACCACTTGAGCCACAGCACCACTTCCGGCTTTTTCTATGTATGTGGTATTGAGTATTTAAACCGGGTCTTCCTGCATGGGTGCATGGCAGGCAAGCACTCTACCACTAGGCCAAACTCCTATCCCCGAACACCAGGTTTTAACTTGCTCTTTTGTTGAGCCCACCCCTCTGCAGCCTTGAAGGGCAGACAGAGAATGTCGTTGTTTTACAGATGAGAAGAGTTTTTCAGTATGGCAACAGTGGCCTAGAATAACCAAGTGGCTTTTTTATGTTTTCTTTTGGCAGTACTGATGTTTGTACTTAAACTCCATAGGCAAGTACTCTGCCCACTTGAGTCAAACTCCCAACCAGTAACAAAGGTTTTTCTAGAACAGGGCTCAATTTTCAGGGGCAGTTGAACATGTTTCTTAACCTGTCATCTGTAAAATGTACAGTAAATATAATGCTGATTCTATCAACCCTGAGTCTTGTGATTATGAGGGTTAGTGAGAAACTATCTGTGATGACATTCTGAAGATTTTTAAGTATTTCTGAACATTATTGTTACTATTAAGTATAATTAAATCAGAGAATCATAGTATAATTTAAATAGTACTGCAGAAGAATGTTTTTTATTTTTATTTTTGGCCATTCCTGGGGCTTGAACTCAGGGCCTGGGCACTTTCCCTTAGCTTATTTTGCTGAAGTCTAGCACTCTTACCACTTGAGCCACAGCACCACTTCTGGCTTTTTCTGTGTATGTGGTACTGAGGAATCAAACCCAGGACTTCATGTCTGTGGGCAAGCACTCTGCCACTAAGCCACATTCTCAGCCCATGCAGAAGAAATTTTATGTTTTTGTTGGTAAAGAGATTGTGAAAGATTAAGCTGTTTGCAGTAGGTTTTTGGCTCATTGATTTCCAGTGACTATCTCAGCTACTTGTGACATGTTAGGACTTTTACTCCCCAAACATTGTCCCTCCTTTGTGTTTTTCCACAAATAGTGAGGTTTCCCTCCCACCCTATTGAAAATGAGAGCCCCTCCCCCAGCACACATGAAATGTAGATATTCCTTTTTTTTTTTTGGTTAGTTGTGAGGCTTGAGCTCTGGGCCTGTGTGCTGTCCCTGAGCTCTTCAGCTCAAGGCTGCTGCTTTACCCCGGGAGCCCACAGCACCGTTCTGGTTTTCTAATAGTTAATTGGAGATAAGAGTCTCATGGATTTAAGGGCCTGGGCTGACTTTGAACCTTGATCCTCAGATTCCAGCCTCCTGAGTAGCTAGGATTACAGCTATGCCTGGCCCAATTTTTTTTTTTCTATACCATAGTCCCACTCTTATTTTGCAAGTACAAAGACCTTTAAGTTATATATTTATTTTTCTCATTATTCCAGACAGACTTGGTTCACAACTGAAGATGGAGACAGACTTGCAAATTAATAGAGGCTATGAAAAACTTGGGTGAGGGATTCTATTTCCAGATCTCCAGTGTATTGACTTATGACCGTGGATCATGGTTCAGGACTTTGATTTTCCCTATTGATAACGTGTGGCTGCCACACAACCACATTCTTGATAGTATGGTGATTTGCATGTTATTTGGCATCATGGAGGCTGGAGGCTCTTGTCTCCATCCAAGGGTTCATTAATAATGGAAGGAAAGCTCTCCTGATTTAATGCAGTAGTGCCAACTCTTCAGACTGGTAATTGCTGGATTGTCTCCATCCATTCATGCCCAAGTCATTCTGGTGCCAAGCCCTTGACTTTACTAAAAAATCATTCCTCTCCTTAATAGTTTTTCTTTGATTGCCATATTTGGCAAATGTCAGGAGACACCCTGATCTGACTGTTTTAGCGAGTTCAGAGCTTCCTGATTCCAGAATTGATTTGCTTTCACTCTAGTGCATCTAGTTTTTTTGTTTTGTTTTGTTTTCTGAGGAGGGATACATTAAGCTCTGGCAGGAAAACCTTTGAGTTTGGCCCCCAGAATTACCTTTTGCCAATAATTAGCTATTTAACCTTGGGCAGATTATTTAATCATTCTGGTTTCAGTGTCCTCCACAGTAGGATTTCTTTCTTTCTTTTTTTTTTTTTTCTTCTTCCCAGTTGTAGGGCTTGAACTCTGGGCCTGGTTGCTGTCCCTGAGCTCTTCAGCTCAAGACTAGTGCTCTGCTGCTTTGAACCATGGTGTCACTTCTAGTTTTCTGGTGGTTAACTGGAGATAAAAGTCTCACAGACTTTCATGCCCAGGCTGGCTTTGAACCACAGCCCTCAGATCTCAACCCCCTGAGTAGCTAACATTATATGTGTAAGCTACCAGCACCCGTCTAGTGAGATTCATTTCTGTCCTCTACTTTATTATGGGATGCAAAATGGCTTAACTGTAGGCCAAGATCTGTGATATGGTCACATTTGCCCAGCACACAGAGGCTAGTTTGTAAATATCTGTTTCTGGTCCATCTTTCACAGAATCTAGTGAGTGACTACCCCCACATGGATTCAGGTGACCACACTTAGGCTTGGTAGCTGTGGAGGAGATTTAGGTTGGCAGGTGTGTTGTGAGAGTGGCTGCCCAGTGTATGAGATTACTGCTCTGTTGATATTAAGGACTGCATTCCTGGTCATTCTGTAGAGGTGTTGTTTCTTTGGGGCTATAGGGTGCCTGGTGACCTTCCTTGGCAGTGGTATCAAGGTCAGTCCAGATTCTTGCCCTTCTCATTTGCTCTGCTCGGTCCTGATTGCCTTTTGAATCTCTTTTAGAGCTCTGAGCTCTTCACCCTGACCTATGGGGCTCTTGTCACTCAGCTGTGCAAGGACTATGAAAATGATGAAGATGTCAATAAGCAGCTGGACAAAATGTGAGTGAGCACCTTCGCCCAGAGACAGGAGTGGGGCTCCCCAGTATCCTGTCTGCCTCATCCTTTACAGTCCGGACAGGTTTGGGGGACAGGTTCCACTGAGCTCATCTTGGGGTATTCTGAGATTATCCCTGTTTTTCCCTTTACACATAATAGCCTTATGTGTAGGTATAAGATGTTTAGGCCTGGAGTTGGGAGTTTGGCCTAGTGGTAAAGTGCTTGCCTACCATGCATAAAGACTGGGGTTCAATTCCTCAGTACCACATACACAGAAAAGTGTTGCTAGGGCTCAAATGGTAGAGCTCTAGCCTTGAGAAAGCCCAAGGACAGTGCTCAGACCCTGAGTTCAAGCCCAGGACTGGCAAAAGAAAAAAAAGAAGAAAAGATGATCAGGCCTCCTAATGGTCTGTGCTCTGATTTCCCTCCCAGGGGCTATAACATTGGAGTTCGGCTGATTGAAGATTTCTTGGCACGGTCAAATGTTGGAAGATGCCATGACTTTCGGGAAACTGCAGATGTCATTGCCAAGGTCATTATCCTGGGCTACCTGGCCGTGCCGAAGGATCTCCACTGGGAGATACTGCTCACTGCTCTCTGTCTCCCTGCGAGAGGGCCTTAATTTCCTCAGAAACCAATAGGCAGCTTTTTAGGCTATAAAAGTGCTCCCAGTGGTGTGGAAATAATAGACCCTGAAAAAGGGATGAACGGTGGATCACCTCTGTGGATTAAAGCCGGAGTTCTTCACTGTGGAGTCTGAGCAGAGTAGTTTAGGGAGTAAGAATACAGATTTTGGACTCAGACAAACCAAGCTTCAAGTTCTAACTCCAGTATTTACTGGTTCTGGGTTCTCAGTAAGTGAATTTTACCCTCTTTAATTAGCAGTTACTTCACCTTGAAAAGAAGAAAATAAGAGTTACTTCACAGGGTTGTTGTAAGGTGTAACTGGCATGAACATTCAGGTATAGCGAATGCACTTCATATAATAGTATTGCACATACAGTGTTTACTGTTAATACTAGTAGTGCTGTATATTATGGTATTAAATGATGTAACACGTCTAGTTCTGTGACATTTACCTAAAGGATAATTCCCTCAGATGTAAGCATGCTGGCCATACCCAAATCCTAAAGAGGATTGAGAGTAAAGAGAACATTATGAGGGTAGGATTAGGAGTGGTGGATAGAGAAAGATACCTTGAGAGTAGTTCATTTTCAAGAAGATGGGAGCTGGGCACCAGTGGCTCATACCTGTAATTAGGAGGCTGAGATTTGAGGATCCTAGTTCAAAGCCAGTCAGGCACGAAAGGCTATGAGACTCTTTAATCACCAGAAAAACCAGAAGTGGCACTGTGGCTTAAGGAGTAGAGCACTAACCTTGAGCTGAAATGCTCAGGGATAACGCCCAGAATTCAAATCCTATGACTGGCAAAAAAAAAAACAAAACAAATACGGGTTCCTAACTGAACCTGGCAAGTACACAGAGTAGTTAGGGCTTCTGCTCAGATGCTGGTTCAGGATGTTTGCCTCTCAGAAGGGCAGTGGTCCTTTCCACACAAAGAGTGAGTTGCTGCTTGATTGTGTAATGCTTTGAGAGAGAGTGATGTGGAACGATGCACAGTGCTTCTGCCTTTTGCCATGAATATCTAAAACTTCATTGTCTTTCAGAGAACATAACTGACATAAAGCTTCATCCTTCTCTCCTGTCACCATCCTTATTACAGTTTCCTTCCTTCTTTCCTTCCTTTTTTGTTTTTTTGCCAGTCCTGGGGCTTATACTCACGGTCTAGGCACCGTCTTTGATCACTTTTGCTAAAGGCTAAGGCTCTGCCACTTGAGCAACAGCACCCTTCTTGCTTTTTCTGTGTATGTGGTACCCAGGAATTGAACCCAGAACTTCATGCATGCTAGGCAACTACTCTACCACTAGGCCACTCTCCTAGTGTCTCTCTTTCTCCTTCTCTCTCTCTCTCTCTCTCTCTCTTTCCTTTCTTCTCCTCTCTCCCCCTCCTCTTCTCTTTTTCTCTCTCCCCCTTTCTCTCCCCCTTTCTTCTATCTCTCCTGTTTCCTCTCTCTCTCTCTCTTTCTCTCTCTCTCTCTCTCTCTCTCTCTCTCCCCCCCACCCCCTCTCTTTCCTCTCCCCCTCTCCCTTTCCCCCTCCCCCTCTCCTCCCTCTCCTCTTATAGGGCTTCAACTCAGTGCCTGGGCGCTGTCCCTGAGCTCTTTAGCTCAAGGCTATTACTCTACCACTTGAGCCATAGAGCCACTTCTGGTTTTCTGGTGGTTAATAGCAGATGAGAGTCTTACCCACTTTCCTGCCCAGACTGGCTTTGAACTGCAAACCTTAGATTTCAGTCTCCTGAATAGCTAGGGTTACAGACGTGAGCCTTTAGCACCCCCAGTGGCCCTTGTGGCCATTTCTGTTTGCTAGTGCTGTTGTGTGTCCCCTGACAGGTGGCATTCAAGATGTACTTGGGCATTACTCCAAGCATCACCAATTGGAGCCCAGCTGGTGACGAATTTTCCCTCATTTTGGAAAACAACCCCTTGGTGGATTTTGTGGAGCTTCCTGATAACCACTCATCCCTTATTTATTCCAACCTCTTGTGTGGCGTATTGCGGGGAGCCTTGGAGATGGTGAGTGCAGCTTTTTACCTTTTGTAATATCTGAACCGTGTTTGACTGAATGAGAGAGAAGGGCTTTGGCTCTTCCCAGCCCTTTACTGCCTGAGATGGTAGTGATGCAGAGATGGGATCCAAGTGGAACATCTATCCACGGTGGTGATCTTAACCTACTGGGCTGAGAGGGGGGTGTCCTCAGCCCCCACAGTCCAGGGCTTACATGGTCACAATTGCACTATTGGGACCATTGTCTTCTGCCATGGGAGGCTGGAGCTGGAAGTCCTGTGGGAGCCAGCCCTCCTTTTGAGTGCCCAGGAGTCAGACACAGCCTAGCCTGAGGCTGGAGCATCTGCCCTTGCCGTACCCAGGTCCAGATGGCTGTGGAGGCCAAGTTTGTCCAGGACACCCTGAAAGGAGATGGTGTGACAGAAATCCGCATGCGTTTCATCAGAAGGATTGAAGACAATCTCCCAGCTGGAGAAGAATGACCATCCTCAGGACAAGGAGGACTTTTTTTTGGAAGCAGAAAGGCTCAGCACTCCCTCTGCTCCCTGGAACTCAGTGACTCTTTAGTATTGATGTTCTATATTCTTCTAACCTTGTTTCCATTCTCCATGCTACTACAGAGCAGACTGGTATAGTCCATTTATACACCATAAGTATGCACATTCAAAAGGGCAGTTCTTCGCTCCCTTCCCCTTCAGAGGGGCTGAATGTAATTGTCCTTGGTTGGACTAGAAAGAACTCAAAACATTTTACATTCCTGTACATTTTCCAGCACAAAACCTACTTTGACCCCATTGAGAGACAAATCTGGCACATCTATTCCTTGGCCTTCATAAAGCCATTGACAGATGGCAGTAGGGAATCTGGGGTTTTGGGGAGGAGGGATAGCAGGGCGTGGGTCGGAATTTCTCGGTGCAGTGTGACATGCTGTAGTGCTTGCCAGGACATGGGAGCCAGTCATTCCAGAAGCACTGACTTCTGGGAAGCCTCTCAGGCCTCATTCCCCCTGCTGTTGGAGGCAACATCTCCTCTTTTTACAGAGAGTCCATCCTTTTTCTTATAATTCTTCAATAAAGACACATTCTTGAGTGAAATCCCAATTGTGTCCTGGTTTCTTTCTGTTTAGCATGGAAAATTTGACTAGAAACACTGTGTGAATACATGCCGAGTACTTACCCTGTCACTCTGTCACCCTGTGTCACATGCTGTATTGAACTCTTGCGTTATGTAGTTGACTGGTTCCATTCTTAGAGGTCAGACCCCAAGGTCATACCACTACTAAGTGGAGATGCCAGGGTTCAGAGCCGAGCCAAATGCAAAGCTCATGCTCTCAATGGCATTGCTTTTGTGAAACTTGGTTAGCACTGGGGAGAGACAGGAAATCATTGTGCAGCTCCTCTCTTAGCCTTACAAAGTTTTGGTAGAGGAAGCAACCCTGTTTCTGGCTGTATTTGTTTTTGTTTTTTTTTTTTTCTTTTTGCCAGTCATGGGCTTGGGCTCAGGGCCTCAGCACTGTCCTTGGACTTTCTCAAGGCTAGCACTCTACCACGTGAGCCTCAGCACCACTTCCGGCTTTTTGCTATGTATGTGGTACCAAGGAATCGAACCCGGGTCTGCGTGCATGCTAGGCAAGCACTCTACCACTAGGCCAAACTCCTGGCCCCTCTGGCTGTATTTGGTAGTGCTATTCTTGGCTTAGGACCTTCAGTCCAGACAGGGTGGAGGGGAAAAGCTAGACTCTAGGCCTTGCCCAAGTTACTGAATAGGCCTGGGATGAGGGGAGCCACTCAAAAGTGTATTGTACTTCAGAGTGTGGCTTTTTTGTGTGAGGGTAAGATCAGGTTTCTGAGACCCCAGTAAAGGGGCAGTGTGTGCACAGGACTTGTTTCCAGAGCAGTTTGCCACCAGAGAGAAATGGTCACTTTGATGTCCTCCTCCGTTGAGCTTAAGTCTCCTTCCACATACAGTTAGGGGGCTCTGTGGCAAGTCCTCTATTTGGGGCAGCTGTATCCTTAGCATTCACAGTGTAAGGCTGAGTCCAAATGAATGAGATTGAGGGCATGAATACTGGAGTCCAGATGTGGGAAGCTTTCTGTAGTTAATCCTATATATGTCCTTTTTCTTCAAGAAGCAATATCACCTTTCTCCTTGTGTCATAGTCTGGTAGCCATTTTGAGTATTTCCTAGAATAAAACTTGGACAATATTACAGGGCTAATGAGCTATGGACACAATTAGTTACAGTTCCATAATTTCGTGTTGTCACACGGGGACTGAGGGAAGGAAGAGGGCTGGAAACTGCAGGACTATATGAAACACCCCATCTTCCAGAATTTCCAAACAAATATCAGCCCTGCCACCCTGGTAGCTGGGTGATTGTAGTTTACATGGATCTAGAGCAGAAGCTGTATACAAAAAATGCCTTGCTGTGCCGCCTTTGGCCGCCAGGAGTCTCCAGATCACTACCCCACAATGCCAAGAAATAACACTGGACCCCTGGCTTTCAGAATTTGCTAGAAGATGCACCTTATAAGCAAATCTCAGAGTCTAAATCAGTCTGGGAGTGTCCTCTCTTCTAATCACATTCATGAGCCCTGAAAGCAAAGCTCACGTAGCTGCCAGGCTAGCACCCTGCTTATTGAACCCAGGGTATGGGAAAGGCTCACTGGCCAAGATGTCTGGCTCATTTACACTTCAAACTCTCAACAAGCTAGATCTGAGTCCGCCTCTACCCCCCTTACTTCCTGAATGGTGTGCAGGGCCCCTGCCCCAGCCGCTGATCTAAGAGCCCCCTTCCTTCCCCAGAACCCCAACCCAGTGACATTTCCATAGTATTCCTTCTCCTGGGAGGCTGGCCTCCCCTGAAGTTGTACCAGGCATCCAAGTCCATGAAGCTGTGGCAATGCAGGCCCCAGGAGCTGAAATCACATTAAATAAAATAGTCTCCTAACAAGCAGTCCATTGTGGCTCGTGGGAGGTGGGGTGCCGGAAAAACGTCCTCCATCCTCCCTGTGCTTAAGTGCTACCATGTGCTGTTCCCTGGAAGGGAATGGGGTGGTGAGAGGGAGGGCTTGGGAGGGGAGGGTGGTGGCCAGTGAGGAGACATGCTGTTGCCGAACCCGAGCCTTTGATGTAGGGCCAGGCCTGACCCCAGGACAGCGGCTGGCCACTGCCAGGGGAGCTGTGGGATGCAGCACATTCCTGGGGGCAATTTACACTCTGGCAGGAGGAGAGAGGAAACTTTCTACTGTGGGGAGGGAGGTGGAGCAGCCACTGTAGCACAAGTTGGGGGTGTTCTGAGGAACACAGGAAGGAGCAACCGCACCTTCTTGCTTGGATCTGGCTCCCTTCACCAGTTGCAGTAGAGGCCTCCTCCAGGAAGCCTTCCCCAGGTGGGCCCCACCTGTGTGAGTGGGGACTGATTCCATCCTTGCTAGCTTGTGTGGCAGAGTGGCTGTGTGCCCAGGGTGACCTACACACTTCACGAGCACTCCCCACAGAGTAGTCTCCACTATCCCATTTTGCAAGGGAAAAACTGAGGCACATGTAAGTGAGTGGGAGATCCAGGATAGGCGCACCAACGCTAGACAGTGCATCGAGTGTTTCACATGTGTTGTGGTGTGTCACTCACTGTGTGTTTCCTTGTGTTCCTTGAGCGGGGTGCCTGCATGTGAACTCTTGTTGAACACAAATGTAGCCCTGTGCCAGGGGCTGGGGATATGAAGGTGACCTAGACCCCACCCTCTGTGCTGTGAGCTTCTGTGCCAGGAAACAGCTGATTGTGAGATGTGGGGAAGGGGAGAAGTGCAAAATGAGACACTAGACAAATGATTTGAATGGGAAGCCGCAGTCTTTTGAACCTGGGAAATGGGAGCAATACTGCTTATCTTGCTGGCTGTTTTGAGAATGTAAATTTCCTGGCACCTACTGAATATTCTCTAATTGGCAGTTAAGGTTATCATGGATTTTATGGGTTGGGGACTGTCTTGCACACACACCTGCTCTATGGGTGTGTGAGTGGGGAGGGCAAGTTTGTGTGAGTGAGTGTGTAGGGAAGGCAGCTTTGTGAAGCCTGCTTGTCTGCTTTTCTTCCCTGAATCCTGAGCATCTAGCTTTGCTTCCCAGTACCATGTAGATGTCTGGGATGTAAATGTTCACAGAGTAGGTAGGTATTGACTGTTAGTATTGGGTGGGGTGGGACCAAAAGAGGAGGAGTTTATGGGCTGGTTTCATGGGACCAGCAATACAGTGGGAAATGTAAATTTGGAGACTTTTGTTCAGAAATTGTTAGCCTGGGCACTGCGGCTCACACTTGTAATCCTAGCTACTCAGGAAGCTGAGATCTGAGGATCATGGTTCAAAACCCAACCGGGCACTGGGCACTAAAGACCATGATACTCTTATCTACAATTAACCACCAGAAAACAGGAATTGGGGTTGTGGCTCCAGAGGTAGGGTGGTAGCCTTGAGCTGAAGAGCTCAGGGACAGTGCCTAGGCCCAGAGTTCAAGCCCCATGACTGACAAAATAAAAATAGAAAAGAAATTGTTAGCCGGACGCAGTGGCTCACATCTGTAAAATCTAGCTACTCAGGAGGCTGAGTTCTGAGGATCGCAGTTCAAAGCCAACCCAGGCATGAAAGTCTGAGACTCTCATCTCCAATTAACCACCAGAAAGCCAGAAGTGGCACTGTGGCTCAAAGTGGTTTAAAGGACTAAGCTTGAGCTGAAATGCTCAGGGACAATGCCCAGGCTGAGTTCAAGCCCTGTGAATGACACCAACAAAAAAAGAAAAAAGAAAGAAAGAGAAAAATAAGAGAAGAAGGAAGGAGGAAGGAAAGAAGAGAGGGCAGGAGGGAAGGAGGGAAAGAGAAAAAGCAAGAAGGAAGAAATCAATCATTAGGAATCTCAGGGCAACCAGCAGGGCATTACAGCAGGATCTTGTGAGTGGGGAACCCAGTGTGACTCCCACAAGCCAGCCCTGGCCCCCACGGGCTGCACAGCAGCGTCACCCACAGCCCCTCAGAACCAGCCCACCTGCTGGGGAGAGTATGTACCCTGTCCTTAGGAAGGTGGAGTAAGAAAAGCTTCAGTGTGAGCAGGCCAGAAGAGAGCAGAGGGAGGGCACAGTGACCAGGAGACCTCTCCCTCCAATCCCCCCTCACCAAGCCATGCCTGAGAACAGACCCCTGCCTGCCATCCCCCAAAGGACGGAGCACCCCCCCCCCCCCCAGGCCACTGGGTGGTCTGGGCACATGTGGTCACGTTTAGATGTTGATTGAAACAAAATTGTTACAAGATTAGAATAGTTAAGGTAACTTTAATTTCCACTGCATTACTGGGATTTTTGAAGATGGAGCTGAGAGACCCCTCGGGTGGAAGTGAGGAGGATGGGGGCTGTGGAAGGAAGTTTCCACCTCCTCAGCTCTGGCGGAGAGGCCCTGGAAGGAAGGAGAAGAGTTAGACAAAGGAAAGGACTTTCCAGGAATCTCAGAGCAAGGAGTCCAGTCCTCTAGCAGATGTGGAAGTCAGGGGCAGAATTCCTGGTGGAGTGGGATTTACCAACACCACACCCTCTCCCCAGACCATCCATACGCCCCTGGCCACACATCTGTGCAAACATCCCTCTCCTCAACTTTCCAGACAGGGGTGGCAAGATGTGGGTCACACCCCAGTCCTCCCCAGGCTCCAAGCCCTGGGGCCAGAGCCAGAGATTGGCTGGCTTTTTCTTTCCTTCCTTCCTTCCTTTTTCTTTCTTTCTTTCTTTCTTTCTTTCTTTCTTTCTTTCTTTCTTTCTTTCTTTCTTTCTTCTCCTCTCCCCCTCTCTCTCTCTCTCTCTCTCTCTCTCTCTCTCTCTCTCTCTCTCTCTCTCTCTCTCTCTCTCTCTCTCTCTCTTTTCTCTCTCTTTCTCTTTCTTTTTGCCGGTCATGGGGCTTGAACGCTGGGCCTGGGCGCTGACCTGAGCACTTCAGCTCAAGTCTACTGCCCTACCCAGCACCACTTCCAGTTTTCTAGTAGTTAATTGGAGATAAGAGTCTCATGGTCTGCAGTGCCCAGACTGGCTTTGAACTGTGATTCTCAGATCTCAGCCTCCAGAGTAGCTAGGATAACAGGCAGGAGCCACTGTGCCTGCCTGCCTGCCTGCCTGCCTTCCTTCCTTCCTTCCTTCCTTCCTTCCTTCCTTCCTTCCTTCCTTCCTTCCCCCTCGCTCTTGTTTTGCCTTTCCTTTTCTTTTTCTTTTTGTTCTGGTTTTAGGACTTGAACTTGGGGCCTGAATCCTGTTCCTGAACTTTTATGCTCAAAGCTAGTGCTCTACTACTTGAGTCACAGCTTCACTTTTGGATTTTTTAAATTACTATTATAAAGGTGATATACAGTGGCTGTATTTTTCTAGAAATTTATTGGAGATAAGAGTCTCATAGACCCAGGTTGGCTTCGAATCACAATCCTCAGATCTTAGCTTCCTGAGTAGCTAAGATTATAGGCATGAACTACTGGTGCTTTGTTTGGCTTGCCTGCCTGCTCACCTGCCTGCCTTTCTTATCATTCCTCCCCTTCTTCCCTCCCTCAGTTGTCCTCCCTCCCTTCTTTCCTTCCTTCCTTTCTTTTTATTTTTTATTTATTTATTTTTAAATATATTTTTATTGTAATTAATAAAAGGGTTACATGATATTTGCCAGATAGAAGGTGCATTAATTCACATACATTGATACCCTTTCACATGTCTTGGTACCCATTACCCTCCCCCCCTTCGTTCTTTTTAATTTTTTATTTTTTGCCAGTCCTGGGCTTGAGCTCAGGGCCCAGGCACTATCCTTGGGCTTTCTCAAGGCTACAGTTCTACCACTTGAGCCTCAGCACCACTTACAGCTTTTTCTGTGTATGTGGTGCTGAGGAATTGAATCCAGGGCTTTGTGCATGCTAGACAAGCTCTCTACCACTAGGACACACTCCTGGCTTGCTTTCTTTCTTTCCTCTCTCTTCCTCTCTCTCTCTCTCTCTCTCTCTCTCTCTCTCTCTCTCTCTCTCTCTCTCTCTCTC
Source organism: Megascapheus bottae (assembly GCF_031878675.1). NCBI lineage: Eukaryota > Metazoa > Chordata > Mammalia > Rodentia > Geomyidae > Megascapheus > Megascapheus bottae. The sequence goes on from NC_143514.1 coordinate 62,187,277, forward strand.
TCTCTTTCTTTGTGTACACTTGCTGGTACTTGAACTTAGGGCCTCAAGCTTGCTCAGCTTTTTCACTCAAATCTGGTATTCTAACACTTGATCCACAGCTCCATTTCCAGCCTTTTGGTGGACAGTTGGAGATGAGTCTCATGGAATTTTCTGCAGGTTAGTTTTGAACTGTAGTCTTCAGATATTTGCCTCATAAGTAGCTAGGATTACAGCATGGGCCACCAGAAGGTGGTGGCTCAGACAGTTTTCTTATCGTAGCTAGAACAGGAATGAGATGACAATGGTAATAGTAATAAGGGTTATTTCACAGTAAATTTAATGATGATGAATATGGACATTTATTATTCAGTGCCTGGTTATCTGAGCCATTACCATGTATCAAGGTTGTATTAATTTCGTCATTATCCTCTGTGGCTTAAACAGCACTTGTTTATCTCCCGCAGTTCTGAAGGCTAGCGAGCCCTCTAGCTTATGATGAGCACGATCGGCACCTGGACGTTCTTGGGTGGCTTCTTTCTGAACTGGGGTCTTCTTCTTCCTTGGCTCTTCTGTTTTCTTGGGTCTTCACTTGGTGAAGAGAGCTCCCTGTTTCTTCCAGGAGGTGCTACAGGGGAAGAAAGAGGTACCAGTCGCTTATACTCAGGAGGCTGAGATCTGAGGATTACAGTTCAAAGCCAGCCTGGACAAGAAAGTCTGTGAGACTCTTATCCCCAAAAAGCCAGAAGTGGAGCTGTGACTCAAATAATCGAGCATCATCCTTGAGCAAAAAAGCCAAGGACACTGCCCAGGCCCTGAGTACAAACTACAATACTGGCATACACTGGGGGAATTTTTTTTTTTTTGGTCAGTTGTGGGGCTTGAACTCTGGGCCTGGACACTGGCCCTGAGCTCTTCAGCTCAAGGCTACCACCCTACCCCTTGAGCCACAGTGGCACTTCCAGTTTTCTAGTGGTTAATTGGAAATTAGTCTTATTGTCTTCATTGCTCAGTCTGGCTTTGAACCAGGATCCTCAGATCTCAACCTCCTGAGTAGCTAGGATTACAGACGTGAGCACCGTGCCCCACTATAGTAAGGATTTGAAGGATTGACCCTCAGTGTGCTCAGCACAGTGCCTGGCATCACCACGAGCCCCTCAAGCTTCAGCTGCTGTCCCTGTTGTTAGCCCCCTCTTGCAGAGATGGAATTTGAGGTCACCTGTTCATAGTCCCAAAGAAACAACACTGGGCTCAGATCTGTTCAACTCAGCCCCACTCCTTGAACCACAGGCTGATGCTGGTGTGAGGCTGCCAGGGGCTACACTAAGATACTTCTAGGCCTGTTGTCGTTTAGTTTAACCACTCACCTCATTCTGTACCTCTGCTCAGATCTCGAATCAGATGGCTAGCCACTGATTCTTGTGGCAGAGCAGAGGCGTGGAGACACCACCACAGACAGAGGAAAGATGGAAGTCCCTGGCAGGTGCGGGGGAGGCTGGCTGGGAGTTTGGCCTGCCCTGGTTCTGAGGCGAGTCTTGAGTCAGTAGACAGAGACTGGCTGGAGGACCCTTATTTTCTGTCCTAAGGCAATGGCTGGTAGACACGGAATCTGCAGCCACAAGGTCCTGAGAAGGCTGTTTCAGCCTCTGGGGTCGGGGCCCGGGAGACCTGGGCTGCCAGAGCTCCTTTGCGGTGACGTAGTGTTCTCATGGCAGTAAACATTAAGGCCATAGGATGTGACGATGGAACAGGGCCCAGGCTTGGCATGCAAGACCTGGGTGAAAGGAGAAGGATATAGATCTTTGTCTCCATGAAGGGCATTGGGCAGAAGGCTGCCAGGAGTGTTGTGTGGCACTTAGACTCAGGCCCAAAGGCCTGAAAGGATTGAGGAGTGGAGGCAGGTACTGTGGCTTATGCCTATGATCCTAGCTCTTCTGGAAGAGTCTGAGATCTGAGGATCATGGCTCAAAGCCAGCCCAAGCATGAAAGTCTGGGAGACTTATCTCCAGTGAACTACTAACAAACCGAAACTGGCACTGTGACTTAAAATGGTAGAGCACTAGCTTTGTGCACAAAGGCTCAAAGATAGCTCCCAGGTCTTGAGTCCAAGCCCCAGGATCTGCACACATACACAAAAAGCTTCAGGAATGGGTTTCGGGTGGGAGGATGAGTATGTGAAGCTCTTGGGATTCTGGCGTGGGCCCTCCTTCACTACCTCCCAGCCATTGAGTCCTCCTTCTCTCTATGCGTAGCTCCCACTCGAGCAGCTGCATGTTCTAATGTGAATTAACAAATAGATTCTCCACACAGCCCTAAGACAGCATAGGGAAACAGAGAGATAGGGAAACAGAGGCACAAGACATTTAAGTAGTTTGTGAAAGGGCCCTTGGCTGGTGGTGGTTGTCTCTGAATTTGAACCCAGGCAGTGGAACACCAGAGGCCTGGGATCATCTGAACTCTCAGCTCTCGTGGATGCCTCTTCCAGGGCAGGTTTTCCACTCTATTCCCCCTGGGGAATGGTTTCCTAGTTAACCACCCTTCCCAGCAGGCCTCCCCTACCTCAGGTAGTGTCCCAGCCTAGCTTTACAGGAGCTCCCCTGGGCTTGGAAGTCTAGACTCGCAGGCCCCTGGCAGCTCCCCAACCCAAAGGGTGGGATGGGGTAGGCCCAGGCTCTGGGAGTAAGTGAGGGTGAGAGGCCCCACTGAGGAGTGGCGGAGTTGGTGTGTACCTTGGCAGGGGAGCAGCAAAGTGGGAGGCCCTTGGAGGGCAGACGGTAGGAGGGGGAAAGGGCTATTGGGTAGACCTGACCCACAGACAGCCTGCCCTGGGCTCTCCTTGCTGAGTTTCTGGCAAAGAGCTTGACTCCTTCCCACTTAGAACACACATACACACACACACGTACACACACACATACACATCCCTCCCCTGGACTCAACTCACCTAAGCTGTCTTACAATGCCTCCATTTCCTTCCTTGTGGTGCACTTTTACCCTCCCTGCCTGGGTACTGCCCTGCATGTCACCCCAAAACACCAACCCATAACTACCCATCCCAAAGAATGATCTGCTGTTTCTATGGGTCTTGCTGGCCTTTGCACTTCCCTCCCTGGTTTTACAGACTTTGTGTGTGTGTGTGTGTGTGTGTGTGTGTGTGTGTGTGTGTGTGTGATCAGCTCTCTTGCTCAGGGATGTTACTGTTCTACCACTTGAACCATGCCTGCAGTACAGCATTTTGCTGGTTAATTGGAAATGGAATCTCACAGACTTCTCTGCCCAAGCTGAGATCCTCTTCTTGTGCAGCTAGGATTATAGGCATGAAGTACCCAACTCTACCCACTCTTTGCTAATGCAGTTAATGTGCCCTCTCTGGGTCCTGCTTCTCAGGGTCCTCATCACTCCCTGGCCTCAGTTTCCAGCTATACATACACTAAGGAGCCTTGTATCTAGCCCAGAATTTTCCTCCATGCATGGAAGTCTCACACACTCAGTCCTATTACACTCCTCCTGGACCCCACAATTCCCAAACCTACTGAGACCTGAGCACTGTCCTTGGACTTTCCTCAAAGCAAGCACTCTACCACTTGGGCCATAGCATCTTTTCCAGCATTTTCTAAGTATGTGGTACCAAGGAATTGAACCTGGATCTTTCTGCATGCTAGGCACTTACTCTACCACTAGGCCAAATCCCTGCCCTGATGACTGCCAGGTTCCTCACCCCAACATCCAGACCTTCCCCAGCTTCTCCCACACTTGACCCTCCCTCTTCCCATATCTTGAGCCATGCCACTGGTGGCTGTACCTTACCCACACCTGCCAGAGGGCTCTTCCAGACACATCCCATCCCTCCTGCCTTCTGTGGGTCCCCACTTCCCTGAAGGTGACACACAGCTCTAGTAGGCCACCTGGGCTGAGCTTTTACCCTGAAGCCGAGAAGGCCAGTCATGGTTCCCGGTGATCCCTTCTGGGTCTTTCTAGGGTACCTTTGAGGGGCCTTCTGTCTGCTTAGAGCACCTTTGGGGGTACCAAGGCACCTTTGGGGGTCTCGTGTCTGCCCAGGGCACCTGTGGGGTCCCGTGTCTGCCCAGGGCACCTGTGGAGATCTTGTGTCTGCCCAGGGCACCTGTGGGGTCTCGTGTCTGCCCAGGGCACCTGTGGGGTCCCGTGTCTGCCCAGGGCACCTGTGGAGATCTTGTGTCTGCCCAGGGCACCTGTGGGGGTCTCGTGTCTGCCCAGGGCACCTTGGGGAGGGGGTTTCAGGTGGATCTGGGCCTCCCTCGCTGCAGGACAGGTGCCCTGGAGGGCAGGGATGGGCTGCAGTCCGACCGCGAGGGGCGGGCAGAGCTCCGGGCAGGCGGGCGGCCTTGGCGGCGCGGATGGAAAGAGCGGGTGAGGCCCCGCCCCGCCCGCCCCTCCCCGCCGCGCCTCCCCGGTCCCCTGACTCGGCGGCCGCGGCGGGCGGCGGGCAGAGCAGCGCAGAGCCCGGAGGCGCGGACCCGAGGACCCCGGCGGCAGGCCGCCTCGCAGGTAACGGGGCGGGCAGGGGCTCCCCACCCCCTAAACCACCACCAGGGACCCCCAGAGGCGCCTGGGCCTCGTGCCCATCCAGGTCCGGCGCCCCAAACTCCTGTGGATAACCCGCTAGAGTGCCTCTCCCTCCCGACAGAATTTGGGGCTCCAGCCTCGGACAGCGCCCACTCTGTCCACCCTCCCCCCCCTCCCCCCGCCACCTGCGGCTCAGCCTGGCTTCCCACCTGTAGAGCCTGGAAACAACTCCCTTCCAAGGTGGAGGAGAGGGGCCCCGGGACCTTCCAGCCTGCTTGGCCCCCCTCCATCTTTCTGCTATTCCCCCCTCCCCGTCCCTCGGCTGTCCTGCCTCTGTCCCCGAAGTCCCACCTCCAAGTTCCTGGGCAGGCAGCCTCCTTCGCACTGGAGACTGAAGTTGGATTGGTGTGCTGCCTGAGACCTGAAGGCCCAGCTCAAGAATTGGGGACCTAGGTCCCTGGCACAGCCTCTCAGAGCCTCTGCCCTGGGGCTGGAGCCATAGTGGCTCAAGGAGCCCCCCTTCCCTAATGGAAGGCCCAGGAATGGGGTAGGCCGACCACTCTGACTTTGCTCTCTTGGTGTGTGTGTGTGTGTGTGTGTGTGTGTGTGTGTGTGTGTGTGTGTGTGTGTGTGTGTGTCACTGTGTAGGATTCCTGACACAGTTGCACCCTGGAAGCCCAGGGTCTTCTTGCTACCTCCTATTGTAGCAGAGCTGTTTCCAGAATGTGTGTGTGGCAGGCCTGGGGACTGTGGGATAGGGGCAGGCAGGCTGGAGAGGGGCAGCAGGCTCTGGGAACCTCAGCTAAGGAAGACAGACCCTCACTGCCCTGAGCAGAGGGGTTCTTGGGAGAAGACCCTCAATGGAGGGTCTAAGAGAGGCATAAGGAGAGCTGGCAGTCATGGTGAGGGCGTGGATGCCCTCTGGCTGGGCTACTGCACACTGACAGATCCTTAGACATAGAGTCACCCCAGAGGGTATTGAACACAAACCAGATATACACAGTCACCAAGGGTCAACTGGATTCTCCTTCCAGATGGGAATCACCATCATATACCAAGTCAAACACTGGTTAGCCACATGTCAGCATACTTCTCTATCTCCCTGGTCCTCTCTGTCTTTGTCTCTGTCTCTGTCTCTGTCTCTGTCTCTTCCTCTCTCTCATCTCTCCCTCCATCTCTGCCCCCTCCATCTATAGGCTCAACAGCAGGCCCTACATGGCTCAGCCAGACATGCTCATATACACATGTGCGTGTCTGCACACACACACACACACACACACACACACACACACACTCCACATGCTCACCAGGGTCTCTCTCAGGTTTCATTTTGTCTATCAAGTGAACATGAATGTTTCCACTCCATCCCAGAGGAAGGGAAAGGAAAATGAGAAGGGAATGTGTCTGTTAGCAAGGGGGCGGGCTGCAGCCCGAGCCTCCAGGCCTCACTACTTTCCCTGCCCTGGGCGCAAGCCAGACCAAAGGATGTCTGGACCCAGCTTTCCTGTCCCTTTGGCTCCCCACCAATTCATTCAAGTTCCCTCCTAGGGGTAGTCATAGGCCCCTTGTTGGAAAGAAGAGGGACTTCAGATGAGCTAGCCCCAAGAGTTGGAGTGGAAGAACTAGAGAGACTCAGTGGTCCCATATGGAGTGCAGCTGTGGTCAAGGGGGGACCTGTTGAGGAATGGTGGGGGAGGAACCCTGCAGAGCGTGTCTGGGGGTGCAGATGGCAAGGCCCAGGGGGTGACTGTCTGAGGCTTTCAGGGATAATGAAAATTCTGTCAGATGCAGGGGGTGAAAGGGTGGCACATCTTGCTGGAGGGGAGAGCATGTGGAAAGCTTCTCTCTCTCTCTCTCTCTCTCTCTCTCTCTCTCTCTCTCTCTCTGTGTGTGTCTCTCTCTCCCTGTCTCTCTCTGTCTCTCTGTCTGTCTCTGTCTGTCTGTCTGTCTGTCTGTCTGTCTGTCTCTCTCTCTCTCTCTCTCTCTCTTTCTCTTCCCCATCCCCTTGGACAGTAATAGGGCACTGTTGGGTCACACAGTGGGGCATAGGAGGGGTTCATATTGCTGGGAGGTCAGATTTCCAAGAATCTTGTTCAAAGAGAGTGTGTGAGCTGCTGAGTGATGCGACCTGGGAACCACTGGCTGCTGGGGCAAACACAGGACTCTCTGTGGCAAGGTGGCCTGGCAGGAGGCTGAGCATTTTGAAGAAGAAGATGAAGGGGACTGAAGTGGGCCGTTGCTATGGGGATGAGAGGATAAGGTAGATGGAGAAGAGTGAGGGGAGAGGCTGATTGGTTGAGGAATGAGGAGAAGGTGGGCCAGGGGCTTTTGCACTGGAATCCTATCACCTGTCCCAGAAGGAGGCAGGTGCAGGGGAGATGTGGGTTTGGCTCCATGGTCTGATAAGCTGAATGACTGGGACTGAGTTGGAGGTAGTGTTTAGAAGGTCTGAAGAATGTACTGAAGCTAGAATGAGTGTGCCAGGCCAGAGTGTACACCTGTGTGCTCAGACATTGGCCAGACAAATCCCTCTGTTAGGAAGAGAGTTCTAAACCTCTCTGTTCTGGGTAGAATGTGGCCAGTGGGTCTGGAGTGAAGGCAGCGGGTCCAGTGTGAAGAACTAACCTTGGGAGTCAGATAGGCATGGTACTGCCCATCTGTGAGCCTCAGTTTCCTTAGCTCCCATAGCAAATGCACCCCAGGATTGTTGGAGGGGTGAGGAGTGGTTCCAGGTCACGGCTTCTGGAACTTACATCTGGATTTCTGACCAGTGTCCCTTCCCTCTATGATTAGATCTGGAAGCACAGAGGACCTAGGCCTGTCTCATTTAGATTTTCAGGAAATTTTTTTTTTTTTTTTGCCAGTCCTGGGGCTGAGCTCAGGGTCTGAGCACTGTTGTTGGGCTTTCTCATGACTAAAGCTTTACTACTTGAGCCATAGCACCACTTCTGGCTTTTTCTATGTATGTGGTACCGAGAAATCGAACCCTGGTCTTCATTCATGCTAGGCAAGCACTCTACCACCAGGGCAAACTCCGGGGCCTCTCAGGAAGTCTTAAATGAGGTCAGATGCCAGTGGCTCACACCAGTAATTCTAGCTACTCAAGAAGCTGACCTGGCCAGGCACCAGTGGTTCACGCCTATAATCCTAGCTACTCGGGAGGCTAAGATTTTAGGATTATGATTCAAAGTCAGCCTGAGCACCAAAGTCTATGAGACTCTTCTTCAATTAACCACCAGAAAACTGGAAGTGGCACTGTTGCTCAAGTGGTAGAGCAGTAGCCTTGAGCTGAAGTTCTCAGGGACAGTGCCCAGACCCAGAGTTCAAGCCCCATGACAGAGGATGGTGACGACGACGATGACAACGACGAGGAGGAGGAGGAGGAGAAGGAAGAGGAGGAGGCGGCAGCAACAGCAGCAGCTGGCCTGGAATACTGAACTTAGAAGCTCTTCTAGGCAGAAAAATCTAAGAGATTGCATCTCCCGTTAACCAACAAAAAACCAGCTAGAGATATGGCTCAAGTGCCATGAGCAGAAAAGCTGACTAAGAGGACATGCCTTGGGTGCAAGCCCTGGTACCAACACAAGGAAAGACAGACAGATAGACAAAGAGATAGTGTTAACTGTCCCCATACAAGTTGGATAAGTGGGATTTTTGCTTTTGGAGGGCAGAGGGGCTCACCTTCATGGGTGGCAGAGGGCAAATGTCTCTTAGAGAGAGCTAGGCCTTCATTGCTGGTAGGAGGTATGTACTCATACATAAAGGGATAACAAGAGTCTACAGGCCACTAGCTGTGCACAGGTCTTTGTTCACATTTCTCATTTAATCCAATGCTGCAGGGCAGGGATTAGTGGTCCCTTTCACAGAAAAGTGAGTGGAGGCTCAGCAAGGTCAGTACCCAGCCTGTTTGTTGAGTATTGGTCTGTGAGGATCCTCAGCTTTTGTTGTTTATACTTACCTCTTTGATCACTCCCCTCTCTAGGTTGTGGCATGGTTGCAGAGCACCCACAGGGTGCCAGGCATTTCTATAGCACAGAGGGTGGCAACATGGTTTGCTCAGAACTTCCACAGAGTTGTTATTTTCTAGTATTCAAGACATCCTTGGTAATCTCTGTGATGGAGAGATCTCCATCACATCAGGAAGGAGCCTGAGACCAGAGGCCTGCCCTCTGCTCCTAGTTCTGCCTCTGGCTGCTCTGTGACCTTAGGTAATCTCTCCTGAATCCATAATCCCATCTAGGAGATGGGCCAGTCCTGCCAGCCTGGCTCTCCCTACAGCCTGTGGTGAGTGGAAATGAGATTACAGGGTGGGGAACTCATCTTTCCTTTCCCGAAGGATCCCAGAGGACAACTCTTTGGCTTCTACCCCCATCCAGTGTCTGCAGCCCTCATGACCTGGAAGTTCTTCCTTCTGTCTAGCCTTGTCTCTCCTGCTGGGCTGGCTGCTATGCAGCTTTGCGTGGGCCCTCCAGGCCATGCTCCCTGACAGGCAACCATGCTCAGCTCAGCTCGTGGCAAACATTCTTTTCATAGTTCCCAGAGCACAGCAAATCCGCTGCTTAGGCAGGAATGCAGTGTCCCCCTCCTACAATGGCAGCAGGGGCTGGGCCAGGACGGAATCTTTGGGGGTCAGCCAGGAGGGACTAAGGAATTGGGAGGGGGCCCCCAACACGGTGTCTCAACTAGAGAGGGGGGAGCTGTCCCCAGCATCTTTGGACTCATTCAGCTTCGTTCAAGCTCTGGGTAGCACTGGCTAGCTGCTGAACTTGAACTAGTGCCTTCTCGGAGACTTTCTCTTAGATGTAGAACCTTTTTCTTATCTTGCTCCTTCTACAGGGCTGTTGGGGTTGGGGGGCACATCATGGTAAGAAGATCTACCATGGTAACAGCCTTCACTCTGAAGTTGTGTATGACAAATCTCTGCTCTCCGCTCATTCTGACATCCAAAATTCATTTGTCTAGTTCTCCCATTTCTTGCTAGGAGAAGAGCGGAATTGGAGTCTGAGATCTGAAGATCACAGTTTGAAGCCAGCGTGGGCAGAAAAGTTGGTGAGCCTCCTATTTCAAATTAACCAGTCAAAAGCTGGAGTTGTAGGTATGGGTCAAGTGGCAGAATGCCAGCTGTGCGTGAAAAAGCTAAGGAAGAGTTTGAGGGCGTGAGTTCAAATGAGTTCAAGCCTCACTTCTCTCCCTCTCCCTCTCCCTCTCCCTCTCCCTCTCCCTCTCCCTCTCCCTCTCCCTCTCCCTCTCCCTCTCCCTCTCTCTCTCTCTCTCTCTCTCTCTCTCTCTCTCTCTCTCTCTCTCTCTCTCTCTCTCTCTCTCCCCCCCTCCCTCCCTCCCTCCCTCCCTCCCCCCCCCTCTCTCTCTCTCTCTCTCTCACACACACACACACACACACACACATTGTATACAGTGGTGTATACAGTGGCCCTTTGGGGGTGATTTTTTTTAAAAAATGAGATGATTAGCCCAGAACCTGCCTGTGCCTGTGGTGTGTGTGCTGGGGAGGAGAGATGGCTAACCTCGGAACCCTCAGCCGCTTAATTTACAAAGCCAGAATGGGGAAGTGGGTCTGGGGCCTTCATATAGCTGCTGGGTGCGAGGTGCGGACTGTCCGTCTGCCATCTGGTCTGGGATTTAGGCTTAACCAGCTGCAGCAGCTCTGCGCAGAGGGACAATGTCGTCTGGAAGGGCTCAAGAAGGAGATTAAGGAGGGGAGTTAAAAACAGAGTCCCATTGAAGTGGGCTCAGGCACTGCCCCGCACAGCTGCCTAGCTTGGTTTCCCATTTTGTGGAACTGAAGCCAGGACTCCAGAGTCTCTTGGTAGTACTCCATTTAACACCCAGCCTTTCCTGTCCCTGGAGCCATCTAGTTGCGGTTGGCATGGTGGGGATAGAGTGGAGTGGGCCTCAGATCTCCTCAAGTATGGGGATGTTGGCTCTTTGGAGCTGGACAGATAAGGGTGCAGATGCTGCCCCTTTTCTTCCTGCCCTGTAACCTGGGGGACTAGATGTGAGCTGTCTGGGCCCCCATCCTTAGTAAAACTGGACAGCTGTTCCAAGACTGCAGGCGAGTTTGTTAAAACAATGCCAGCAAGCATGGGAGTATGGTTCTGGTACTTCCAATGTGCCTGGGATTAGAAACAGTTATTAAGGGCTAGAACGGATGGAGAGGAGAAGAGCCAGCTTTGAGCTGAGCCCAGGTCTCTGACCCTTAATGCCTTGTCAAAGCATTTCCGAGTCTGACAGCAGCCAGCCCTGTCATGTGAAGTCATTCGTACAGTCAGTGGTTAAGAGTCTAGGCTTTGGAGCCAACAGCTCAAGTTAAATTCAGACTTGGTCTGTTTCCCCATCAGTAGAAAGGGTTATTGTGAGGATTAACAAGATGATCCATGATAATACCCAGAGCCAGTGTGCTGGTACACATTGTAAGTTCAGCCCTTAGGAAGAAGAGGCAAGGAAGTTGGAGAGTTCAAGGTCAGCCTTAGCTACATGAGACTTTTAAAAAAAATAAAATTGTAAGGGGCCGGGAGTTTGGCCTAATGGTAGAGTGCTTGCCTAGCATGCAAGAAGACCCGGGTTCGATTCCTCGGTACCACATGCATAGAAAAAAGCCGGAAGTGGTGCTGAAGCTCAAGTGGTAGAGCTCTAGCCTTGAGAAAGTCCAAGGACAGTGCTCAGGCCCTGAGCTCAAGCCCAGGACTGGCAAAAAAAAAAATTGTAATTAATAGAAGGGTTACAGTTATATTCAACAGATAAAGGGTGTTTTACTTCACACACGTTGATTGTTCAACCTCGTAGTAGGGCTTGAACTCAGGGCCTGAACACTATTCTTGGACTTTTCTCAAGACTAGAGCTCTACCACTTGAGCCACAGCACCATTTCCACTTTTTTTTTTTTCTATGTATGTGGTGCCGAGGAATTGAACCCTGGTCTTCGTGCATGCTAGGCAAGCACTCTACCACTAGGCCAAACTCCCGGCCCTGATTGTTTTTTAGAAAACAAAAATTCGCTGGGCTCAGTGGCTCACAACTGAAATCCTAGCTACTCAGGAGGCTGAGATCTGAGGATCAAGCCCAGGCACAAAAGAACCTGAGACTCTTATCTCCAATTAACCTCTAGAAAATGGGAAGTAGGGCTGTGACTCCAGGGGTAGGGTGGTAACCTTGAGCTGAAGAGCTCAGGAACAGCTCCCAGACCCAGTTCAAGCCCCATGACACCGCCCCCCCCCAAAAAAAAAAATCACTGAGTCCCAGTGACTCACACATGTAATCAGGCTGAGATCTAAGAATTGTAATTTGAAGCCAACCTGGACAGAAAAGTTTATGAGACTCTAATCTTCAATTAAGTACCAAACAAGCCAGAAGTGGAGCTGTGGCTCAAGTTGGTAGAGTACTAGCCTTGAACAGAAAAAAAAAAAAAGTATGAGCATGAGGCCCTGAGTTCAAGTCCCAGGACTGATACACACACACACACACACACACACACACACACACACACACACGTTAGCCTGTAGACCGGTTGTGTATAAGGCCCTGGGTTTAATATGCAGTACTGAAAAAGACAACAACAACCAACCAGAATAGTGCCAAGCAAAATAAATATTAGCTGTGGTTAATTAATTAATTTGTTGGTTTGGGGGGTTTTGTGTCTCCCTACATGCTGGGGCTAGGGAATTGAACCCAAGGCCTTATGTGTACTGGTCAAGTGCTTGGCCAATGAGCTCCACCTTCAACCTAGTTCTTGTTTATTTTGTATTAATCCTTTTCATCTCTCCAGTGTGTTCAAGCTTTTCTTACCTCCATACCCTCATTGGAGCTCTTCCTTGGCCAGGACACCCCCCTCCCCCTCCAGCCAGTTAAATTTCGCTCACACTTTCAAAAGCCAGATCCAGCAGAACTCATTTCCTGCCAGCGATGGAGGAGGGTGGGGGGAGGACACACAACTGGGCTAGAGAAGCTGGAGTTAAGCTGAGTGGGGACCTGTCATCTAGGCAGGGGTCTTGAAGAATGGAATCTGGGCCAGTTTAGGGATCTTGATGTTCAGTCTGGCGGGATGGAGGCAGAGCGGGCCAACTTGGAGAGAAGGCCCAGGATTGGCTGGTTTTGGCATTGACTGCTTGTGCAGCCACGGTGAGGGCTGCGATGCCAGAGTTTCCATGGGAGTGGGCAGAGGCAAGCAAGCAGCTGAGGGAGAGAGTGACGCAGCCGGCAGTCCTTCTTGCCAGGTGGGTTGGCTGCGTGTCCCCTCATCCACCTAGGAGTCCTGTCTGGGTTTGGACTCTAGCTTAGTCCCTCTGTGTAGCCACCTGGACTAGGGCCTTGGACAGAGCCTGGCACTGTTTGGTTGAAGCAGAAATGGGGACTGGGCCATCCAGGGCTTGGACCACACCACCTTCCTACTCAACAACCTTCCATAGCTCCCCACTGACAAAGGCAAGCATGGCACTGAAGACCCCCACTCCTTCCCCAACTCCAGCCTTAGCTCCTATCTGTCCTCTTCAACCCTACTAACACTTCTGGGCCTTCCCTATATCTGCCAATACATTTTAGCAGCTATTAGTGTGTGTGTGAGTGTGTGTGTGTGTGTGTGTGTGTGTGTGTGTGTGTGTGTGTGTGTGTTCTCTGTGGCTTGAACTTAGGGCCAGGTGCTGTCCTTTAGCTTTTTTACTCAAGGCTAGAGCTGTACCATCCTGCCTTTTTGTCTTTTTTTTTTTGCCAGTCCTGGGCCATGAACTCAGGGCCTGAGCACTGTCCTTAGACTTTCTCAAGGCTAGAATTCTACCACTTGAGCCACAGCACCACTTCTGGCTTTTTTTTTTTCTATGTATGTGGTACCAAGGAATTGAACCCGGGTCCTCGTGCATGCTAGGCAAGCACTCTACCACTAGACTAAACTCCAGGCCCCTTTTTGTCTTTTTGTAGTTGATTAGAAAGAGGCTCAAAGACTTTCCTGGCTGGGTGCGGTAGCTCACGCCTGAAATCCTAGCTACTCAGGAGGCTGAGATCTGAGGATCAAGGTTCAGAGCCAGCCTGGGCACAATAGGACTTGAGACTCCAAGTAACCTCTAGAAAACAGGAAGTGGGGCTTGGCTTAAGGGTAGACTGGTAGCCTCGAGCTGAAGAGCTCAGGGATAGCATCTAGGCCAAGTTCAAGACCCATGACTGAAAAAAAAAAAAAAAAAAAAGACTTTCCTGCCTGGCTTTGAACTAAGATCCTCATTGTGATCTCAGCCTCCCATGTAACTAGAATTATAGGCATGAGCCACTAGCAACCAGCTTCTGAAATTCCTTTCTTCTTGTTGCTGTTGGTATGGGGCTCGAACTCAGGGCCTAAGCACTGTCCCTGAGCCTCTTTGTGCTCAAGGCTAGCACTCTACCACTTTGAGCCACAGAGCTACTTCTAGTTTTTGAGCAGTTAGTTGGAGATAAGAATCTCCTAGACTTTTCCTATCTGAACTGCCTTGATTCTCAGCCATGCTTCTCGGATCTCAGCCTCATGATTAGCTCTGATTACAGGTGTGAACCACCAGTGCCCGGCTTCAAATACTTTTCTCTTACCTTGACTACCTTTCAGATCCCTACTCATTTTTCAGAATACAGCGTCAGTATTCTGTATCCAGGAACCATTCTGGGGGCAGTGGGGCTGTGAGGAGATAGATGTGTGCCTCCCCCATCCCAGAGATCTTAGTCACAGTGTGGCTGTTACTTGTCTAATGCCTCCAGCATGATGTGGGATAGAGATGCTTTTGTGCTTAGAGGCCCATCCCAACACATGGAAGGTGTTTCTTCCAACCTAGGGGCCACTGCTAACCAGGGCTGACATAGAGAGGGGACTCCCCTGTATAGATCTGAAGGGGCTTTAACCCAGCATATAGAAGGGACCTCCCCAGTGCTCTGTCCTCCCCGAGGAGGACATGTTCACCTCAGTTCAGGTACTCTAGTACCAAGTGTACATGGAACTGAGGGAGAGGGGGAGTATGATATAGCAAAAAGCTGTGGCCAGTGTGGGAGGCTGAGGGTCAGGCATGGGGCATCCCGGGCCCCTGGTGACTTCTTATTCCTCTCCATCCCCAGGCCTTGCCTCCACTGAGATCTGAAGATAAGCTAGGTTGATATTCAGGCTAGATGCCATCTGTGCTGGCTGCTGTGGAACCTTGCATTCACCTGCTGTAGCAGAAGCCCCTCCCAGGCCTGGGGTGCCCTTGAGGGCAGCCTCTCTTACAGGTGACCTCAGCTCCCTGTGCATTGTAAAACTCCAGCCGAGTCGGAAGCAGCTTTTTCTCATTTGTGAACTATTTTGCCCAGCTCCTTGGCGCAGCAGTGTTTGCTTGGCCCAGCCTGGGGGCAGTGGCCTGGCTGCACTCCCACCGGGCCTGTCCCTGCCCACCCAAGCCCCTCCTGCTGCTGCCGCCCTACCATGCAGGGAAGCTTTGAGGCCCAGGAATTTTGGCAGGCTGGGACAGCAGCAGTGCCGGTGGTGTTCCGTATTCCGGAAAAGGCTGCAAATGCAAACCAGAAGGGGACGGGGAAGGACTGGAGTCTGAAGAAGCTCTGCTTGCCTGGCTTGAGGCTGAGGTAGCTGGATCTGGGGGCCTTCGAAATAGAATCAGCTAAAGGGGCTCAAGGCCTCTGCTGGGGTGAGTGTGGCACTAGCCGAGGTCCAAGACATTGGTAGAGAGTAGTCAGCTACTTCTGGTCTCCTGCCTGAGAGGCCGATCCATGATGGCTGTGCGTGCTGTCTGCTATTCGCTTTCCTGGTTTGTCTGCCCTGCCTGATTGTTCTCACCTCCCTGCATGCTTTAGTGGTTTAGATGTTCCTCTCCAAGCACAGTGGGGACCAGACTCCGAGATGGGAAGAGCCCAGAGGCCTGGAATGTAAGTGCAATCAACTCAAGAATATCTGGGGTGGGCCAGGAGTTTGTACTAGTGGTACAATGCTTGCTTGGCATAAAGTCCTGGGTTCGATTCCTTGTACACAGAAAAAGCTGGAAGTGGTGCTATGGCTCACATTGTAGAGTGCTAGCCTTGAGAAAGTCCAAGGACTGTGCTCAGGCCCTGAGTTCAAGCTTCAGGACTGGCAAAAAAAAAAAAAAAAAAAAAAAGCCCTCTGTGGCTCAGATCTGAGGCGGATTTGAGAAGAGCCACAGAGAAAGGGGCCCTCTGCTAAGTCACCCTGGGGCTGGGCTGAAGATGGGAAGGGGCAGCCAGTATAGTCCTGAAGTCACACTTCCCTGAGCATGTGCTGAATGCCACCCATAGTCAGTGGTGAGGTGGATGGTAGGAGGGTCTGGTGGGCACCCAGAGAAGCTGCTCTGAGGGAAGCAGGGAAGGCTACATGGAGAAGGAGGCTCCAAGGCTGGGCCTTAAGTGAGGAAGGAGAGTGATCAAGGTAGCTAAGGTACCCAGGTACAGGTGGTTCTAAGGAAGCCATGGGAAGTCAGGGTGTCTGGGTTGAGGGCTTATGGCTACTTCACTATCACTTGGACCACAGCGCCACTTCCAGTTTTCTGGTGGTTAATTGGAGCTAAGTCTCGCAGACTTTCCTGCCCAGGCTGGCTTTGGATGGAGATCCTCAGATCTCAGCCTCCTGAGTAGCGAGGGTTCCAGGCATGAGCCACCCTGCCTGGCTCTTAGACATTTTTTGCTCAAGGTTAGTGTTCTGCCACATGAGTCACGGCGCCACGTGTAGCTTCTTTCTGTGTATGTGAGGAATCAAACCAAGGGCAAGTGCTCTACCACTAGACCACGCTTCTGCCCTGAGCTCAGCTTCCTGAGTACCTAGGATTACAGGCTTGAGCCACTAGCTTCCGGCTCCAGGAACCTTTTAATCTGTAGCCCTAATTTTATTTATTTATTTGTTTATTTGTTTGTTTGTTTTTTGCCAGTCCTGTGGTTTTAACTCAGGGCCTAGGCACTGTCCTTGAGGTTTCTCAAGGCTAGGGCTCTACCATTTGAGTTACAGCACCACTTGTGGCGTTTGTTTCTGTGGATGTGGTACCAAGGAATTGAACCCAGGGCTTTGTGCATGCTAGGCAAGCACCCTAACTTTATTTATGTGACAGCTTCAGACCCATAGGGTCACAGTCTGTGGGTGCCCCTCCCCCTTCAGACACTTGTTCTGCCCTCAGCCTGGACTATTCACTGTTCCTGTGGCCTGGTGACCTCTAACGTGTCCTTTAAGACTTGGTCTATTGCTGCTTCCCAAACCAGGGTCCCCTGTGGCCTGGATGCCTCATTTGCCTGGTGAGAGATGTGGGATGTGAATGGAACTAAAGCCTGGTAGGGCAGACATGAAGGACAGAGGCATCCCCACTGGCTGCCCCTGACTTCAAGTTCCAGGTCTCTTTGGCTCAGGGGTGGCCTCACTTGCACAGTGGTGTCAACAGAGACATCAGCTCCCCCAGGTCCCCACCAGACCTCAGGGAGGCAGGACACGGGGCTGTGGTGGCAGGAGCAAGTGTAGACCCTGAGGGCTGTCCTCTGGGTGTTGTCAGGAATGTTAGGGGAGAGATGCTGAGACTCACAGGCAGATGACAACACAGCCATGGCCAAGGGGCACAGATGGCACAGATATGACTGCTGTACTGAGCTGGCTTCCAGTCTCCCCACCCCACACACAGCCCTTAGGCCACTGTGTGTTCCTCCATTGAGGTCTCCGCTTTGCTATGCTCACAACCAGTCTCTGCTCTGCCTGCCCTTCTCCTCCAGGAAGCCACATGAATGGCAGAGTAACGTGGACTTTATCCTGTAAGGCATGGAGCCATGGCAAGAGCTGTGTTTGCTGTGATCCTCAGGCAGGCCCCATCAGCATAGCCCAGGAGCTGGGCATTAACCTTGAGGTCAGGCCTGCCTCACCCCTGGTGAGCTGGGACTGGGACTGGGAACCTGTGTTTCAACCACAGTCCTGAGGATTCTGGTGAAGGCTAAAGTTGAAATTTAGGGCCAAAAGTCTGGCCTAGTGGTAGAGTGCTCGCTTAGCATGCACAAAGCCCTGTGTTGGGTTCCTTGGTACCACATACACAGAAAAAGCCAGAAGTGGGCTGGGAGCTTGGCCTAATGGTAGAGTGCTTGCCTAGCATTTTCGAACACCAGGGTTTGATTCCTTCGTACCACATACATAGAAATAGCGGGAAGTGGTGCTGTGGCTCAAGTGGTAGAGCTCTAGCCTTGAGAAAGCCCAAGGACAGGGCTCAGGCCCTGAGCTCAAGCCCGGGACTGGCAAAAAAAAAAAAGCCACAAGTGGCTCAAGTGGCAGAGCACTAGCCTTGAGCAAAAAGTGGCCAAGGACAGTGCCCACGCAAGCCCCAGGACTGGCAAGAAAGAAAGAGAAAGTTGGATGGGCAAAGTTGAAAAAACAGAAGTGAAGGATGGGGTTGGGGGACTGGGTGAGAGACTGCTATGATAGCCCAAGTGACTATTTGACAATTAAACTGAACCTTTATGGAGTGGCTGGCATGTGTCAGGCATTGGGTCCCTTCCTTCCTTCCTTCCTTCCCTCCTTCCTTCCTTCCTTCCTTCCTTCCTTCCTTCCTTCCTTCCTTCCTTTCTCTTCCTTCCTTCCTTGGTGCTAGAACTGGCTTGAACTCAGGCCTGGATGTGGTCCCTTATCATCCAGACTGGTGTTCTACTCCTTGAGCCATATCTCTATTTTTGGCTTATTGGAGTTTCATAGACTTTCTTGCCTGGGTTGGCTTTGAATCATGATCCTCTCAGATCTCAGCTCCTGTAGATAGATCACAGGTAGGAGCCAGCAGCTGGCTCCCAACTAAGCTGCATTTTGGAGGCATACAGGTCTCTGAAGAGCAGAGGTGGTGGGGAAGCAAGAGAAGTGGAAGAACAGGGGAGCCAGAGTCCACAGGTTTGGATCTGTGATTTGAGTGGTCAGGCGCAGAAACGTCGTGTATAGTTATGCAGGCTGGGTGCCCAACAGGGCCCAGGAAAGCAATGGCTGGAGGTGAGGGCAGCCTTTCCCTAATTGTACCACAGCATTATGTGCTTGAGAGATTCTTTTCTTCCCTGGAAGGAAAGGAAGAAGCACCAAAAGTGATGTTCCGAGTTTTGGCCTGGGCACCTGGGGGTGGGGGAGGTGGAGGTAATAAGAGAGAAAGAAACAAGTTTGGGTGGAGGCAGTGAGGGAAAGCCAGGCAAAAGTGCTTGGCTGCTAGTGCAGCAGAGTGGAAGGCTCGGGGGAGGTCAGAGCTAGAAGAGAGGTGTGAGTCCCTGGTGATGAGCCAGAGCTGCAGAAAGGGAAAGCCGGGGACCATAGAGACTGTCCCAAGAGGACAGTAGCTCCAGTCTGCTGAGTGGGCTGAGAACGGGGCCTGCGTGGACATTCGGAAGAAGAGACTGGAAAGCAGCGCAGGGCAGGCATCCACAGCCCAGTAGGCCCCTGAGAAGCAGGACCTGGGTCTTGAGTAAGGAGTAGGACCCCTATTTCAGGTATTAAGGACAGGACGGGTGGAGAGAAGGGCTGGGAGGTGTGGGGAAGGCTTGGGAGCCCTTCAGAAGTGTGAGCATCTTAGCTGGGAGGAAAAGCTCTTCTGCTCCCATCCCCCTCCATTCCTCCTCCATCCCAGATCCATAACTCAGTCCTAACCTTGAGTAAGTAGGCTCTGTGGTGCCCGGACAATTTCTCCGAGTGGCTAGGGAAAAATCAGGAAATGGACTTCAGGTGGTCATTTCACAGGATATAGGTTTGGGTAGCAAGCCACCTGAGTGTTTTGAGGGCTGGAGGGCAGACGTTACTTTGTAACAGGATGATTTATGATTGGACCGAAGTGAGGACTTCCTGTTCATCAGGAACAAGACAAGGTAGCACACTTGAAGGGCCTGGTGGGCCAGGGGGCACTGAAGCTCAGAGAGGCCAGGTCACTTACCCAAGATCACTCAGCTGGGAAGGAGCTGTGCTGAGGGACCAGGGGCCCTTGGTCCTCAGCGGTTCGCAGGGCTGGCCCTGAGAGGGAGCACCTGAGCCAGGCCATTTAACTGAGTAGGGCCAGAGACAGAGCCCAGGAGAGTGGAGTCAGGCAGAGACCAGGCAGAGACCAGGCAGAGGCAAGGAGTCTGGGGAGTGGGGCTGAGGATCCGCAGAAATGTCTCCACAACAGGAAGCGTCTCATAACATACCTGTGGTTTGGCTGGCCAGCCGAGCGCCTCTCTACCACTCCGCTCAGCCGCCGGCCCGTCTGGGGTGGTGGGGGGCCTGGGGGCCTGGTTTCCCCCCCACCCAAGGGGCTGAGTGCTGCCTTGTTTAGGGTCACCCCAGCTTCACCCTGCCAGTCCATTGGAGCCTGGGTAATGGCCTGGGGTCCAGAGTGTCCTTCTGGTCCTCTTCTGGCCTGGACCTGTGCTGTGATGGGGACAGGATGGGGAGCTGCAGGACCTCTTTGGTGGGGTCTTCTAAGTGTACTCTGCCGGTTGCCCCTGGCATGGGTTCCTCTGTCAAGGGCTGGTGGGTGGGCTGCTCCTTGGCTGTTTCCAGGGTAGAGGTCTTCCTGCTGGGGCCCATCCCGTCTAGGCTGAAGGACCCTGCAGCCCTCCCCGCTCCCAGCCTGTCTCCTTGGCCTTCCCAGGAGGAGGCCAGGCTGCCACAAAATGCTGACTTGGATGAAATGCTGTTTTACGGGGATTTGTTGAAAAACGGGGGAAATCCCTGTTAAGGACTTGCAGCTGTCCAAACACTGCGTCTACCCCGCCGCCGCCATGGCTCAATCCCTGAATCAGCGTCTCCTGGACCTGTCCCTCCTCAGGCAGGCTCCATATCTCTGCAGCCCTGGCTTCCCAAGAGGTCACTAGAGAGGGTGACAGCTTGTCCAAGGTCACACAGCTAGTCACAGCAGAGCTGGCTTAAGCCCCACCCAGGACCGTCCCCCTGCCCCACCCCCACCCCCTGCCCACCTACCAACCCCTGCCTGGGGAACTAAGAACAGAGGAATTGTTCTGCCCTTGGCTCATCTGTTCTCAGTGCTGTCATTCTTAGCTGAAGCTCTTTGGTGAAGGCTGTCTGGATATCCCCACCATTTCCCATTCTAGCCCCAGGAGCCCTCTCATCTGGAGAAGGGACTTCCTAACTGGTGTGACACAGGTTTGTGGGAAGTGTGAGGGAGTTACTGGTATGCTGTTTAAATCTGTTAGTAGTAGATGCAGTGGCTCACACCTATAATTCCAGCTACTCAGGAGGTCCAGATGTGAGGACTGTGGTTCATAGCCAATCCTGGGCAGGAAAGTTTGAGACCTTTATCATCAATAAATTTTTGTTTTCCAGTCCTGGGCTTGAGCTCAGGGCCTGAGCACTGTCCTTGGACTTTCTCAAGGCTAGAGCTCTACCACTTGAGCCTCAGCACCACTTCCGGCTTTTTTCTATGTATGTGGTACTGGGGAATCGAACCCAGGTCTTCATGCAAGCTAGGCAAGCACTTTAAACACTAGGCCAAACCCCCGGCCCCTCATCAATAAATTTTTATCACCAAAAAAATCCAGAAGTGGAGCTGTAACTCTAGTAGCAGAGTACTAGCCTGGAACCAAAGAAGGTCAGGAACAGTGCCCAGGCCCTGAGTTCAAACGCCAGGCCTGGCACGCATGCATGCACGCACGCACGCACGCACACACAATCTGTGGTAAATTGAACTCTGCCAGTATTTTGGAGAATCCAGATGTACCACCTAGGCCCTGTTTCTGGGCATAGAGTTGCGATGGGGACATGGGGACAGTAAGAGCAGAGGAGCCAGGCAAAGGCTTACAGGCATCAGCAGGGGCCGCCCATGGGCTTCCCCAAGGTGCAGGCAAGCATAAGTGAGGATTATGGTCATAGAGCTGGAGAAGCTCCAAGGGACAGAGTGGGCAGAGGCCTGGCATGGAGTCTGTATGGTAGGGCACGGGGCAGGAGCAGGAGGCAGTGGCAGCGCTGTGTAGGTGCTGGGCCTGGGTGGGATGCCCTATGTCACAGGCACAGTCCTGCACCTCCAGGGCCATACACTCCTCCCGCAGCCCCTTGAACAGGCTCAGCACCCTTTCCCCTGCCACCGGCTCTTTCCACTTCCCAGCTTCATGCCCAGACTGGCACACGCCAGCTCTTCCTCAAACCAAGAGCCACAGCGACCCTCCCTCCAAACCCACAGGCGCCCCAAGTTGGAAGAGAGCCTTTCAGCTTGCCCACCCTCCTGGCAGCTTTTGCTCCTTGGTGTGCTCTCTACCCCACCCCACGGCTTCCAGCTTTTGTGCCAGTAGACAGAGGCCTCTGCCCCATTCCTTCCTCTCCTGTAGAACAGGGACCCTGAATAGCATCTTTTCCTGCATGAGGTAGGAATTAAGACACTTTTGTGCATAAGACTTGGAGGCAGGGCCTCATGCCTCCCAGCTGCCATCTTCCACTCTTCACTCAGGAAACATTTGCTCCAGGGTCTGGCTTGAGATCTGGTTCCTGATCTCAGCAAGGGTCTCTGTCTCTGCCTCTGTCTCTCTGGTCTGTCTCTGTCTCTATTTCCCATGTGGTGCTGGAGTTGGGACCCTAGGCCTTGCACATACCAAGGAAGTGCTCCATCCTTGAGCCATGTGCATCCCTAAGCCAGAGTTTCTTCTTGGATAGGGTGGGGTGAGGCAGATGGGCTCTTTGCTTGTGATGATGAAAGTACTGATGAGGTGTGGGAGCTCAGAGCTTGAACTGGGCACAGGGGTACCATGTGTGGTAGGTGTTACTATCAGGCTGAGGTTGCAAAGTGGATTGGGCTTCACAGTCATACCCAGACCTGCATTCATGGCTGCAGTGCCCATGCCAGGAAGAGTTTTGCTCCTTGCCCACTGCCAGGCGCAGGTGCAGAGAGCGCCCTGGGTGAGGTGAAAGGTGTCTGGAGAAAGGGTGTTAAGAGAAGAGGGACTTTCCTTGGATGTGGAAAATGCTACAGTCAGTGCCTCATTCAAATGATGGATGCTGGCTGAATAATGTGCAAATGATAGTGCTTGCACATTATCTGTCATCACAGCTCTGAGAAGCAGGCTGCTGATTTGCCTTTAAAAAATGGCAGTTTGGGGGCCGGGAGTTTGGCCTACTGGTAGAGTGCTTGCCTTGCATGCATGAAGACCCGGGTTCGATGCCTTGGTACCCCACATACATAGCAAAAAGCTGGAAGTGGTGCTGAGGCTCAAGTGGTAGAGCGCTAGCCTTGAGAAAGTCCGAGGACAGTGCTCAACCCCTGAGCTCAAGCCCAGAACTGGCAAAATAAAAAAATAAAAAATAAATGGCAGTGTGGGGCCGGGAATGAGGCTTAGTGGCAGAGTGCTTGTCTGCAGGCATGAAACCCTGGGTTCAATTTCTCAGTACCACATAAACAGGCAAAGCTGGAAGTGGCATCATGGCTCAAGTGGTAGAACAAAAGAAGCTCAGGTATAATGCCCAGGTCCTGAGTTCAAGCCCCAGGACTGGCAAAAAATAATAAAAATAAAAATAGCAGTTTTGGCTGCGGTGGCTCATGCTTGTAATCCTGGCTGGTCAGGAAGCTGAGATCTGAGGATTGAGGTTGGAAGCCAGCCTGGGTAGGAAATTCTGTGAGACTTTCATTTCCATTTAATCACAGAGAAAGCTGGAAGTGGCACTGTAGCTCAAGTGGTAAAAGAAGCCCAGGGACAGTATCCAGGCTCAGAGTTTAAGCCCCAGGTCCAGCAAAAATAAATACAGAAATAATTAAAAAATAAAATAAATGAAAAAAGCTTTATTAAGATATAACTCGCACATCTTACAACTGGTCTATTTAAATGTACAATGCAATTTAAAAATATATTTTATATTCAGAGTTGAGTAAATATCCGCACACTCAGTTTTATAGTTTATCACCCCTAACTGAAATCCTATACCACTTGGCTCAGTGCTCATGCCTGTAATTCCAGCCTCTGGTACGTAGAGATTCTGAGGATCATGGTTTGAAGCCACCCTGGGCAAAAAGTTAGCAGGAATCCCTGCCTCCTATCTCAGCCTATTAATCAGTATGGTGGCATGGACCCGTCACCTCTGTTATGCAGGATCATTGTCTGAGGCCAACCAAGACACAAAACATAGCCTTATCTAAAAAAACCAAAACAGCCTAAAAGCAAAAAGTGCTGGGGGTGTGATCCAAGCAGTAGAGTACCTATCTAGCAAGTGCAAGGGTCCCAGTAAACAGAAGCGGGAATGTCAGTAACAACACCTTATTCAAGGGTAGTGATGACTGAGTTCTGGTCTCTAAAGAGCTCAGAGCCTGGCAGAGGCCTCGCCCCATATGTGCTAGTAGGCAGTATTTTGAAAGCAATTTGTAGCAGGCGACACACTGAGGTTAGGACCGGTGCTCTGAAAGGCACATCTGACTGGACTCCAAAAGGCTGGTCTGGAAGCTCTAGAGGGTTTAAGAAGGGGCTCCCACAGGCCCCTGGGACTTTGGGAATTGCTCATAACTATCGAAATTCTGGTCTTCTTGTGAGCTCGAGGACTGGCTGACCCTCCTCTCTTTCTCCCTGCAGCACGCCCACAGACAGACGCCATGCCGGGGGCTCTAATGCCCTTGTCTTCCATGCTGCTGCTGCTGTTGCTGCTGCTGCTGGGGTGTGGACCACAGGTGTCCTCTGGTGGCGGGGCTGGCGGGGCAGCAGGCTATGCCCCAGTGAAGTACGCGCAACCCATGCAGAAGGGGCCTGTGGGACCACCCTTCCGTGAGGGCAAGGGCCAGTACCTGGGTGAGAGCCCTCCCTTCCCTACAGTGCCTCCAACAGTTCCCGACTCCCCTGACCTCCATCAGACCCTCCCAGGCCCCCACCAGAACTCCTCTCATCTCCGCTTTGCTTCCTGAGGCTGCTCTGGGTCTTCTCAGCCTCAGAGGGCTAGAAGTGGGCTGTGGCTAGCCAGCACAAGTGCTCCTCAGATGGCAGCAGGCAGGAAGAAAAAATGGGGCAGCTGGAGAGCTTCAGCTTCAGCTGGCCCTAAGGCAGACTGATAGTGCCCCCTGGTGGCCATTCCACCCTCAGGTTGTACGGGGACCAGTCCGGTACCGGCTCATGCTCTGCCATCCCTGGCTGAGGTTAACCCTCCACCACGACAGCTGTGACATCTCCCGAGCTCCCCCTTCCATGAGGGCAGAAAGGGACAGCAGGGATGGTTTTCCTGAGCAACTACAGAGACAGCTCCTCCCCAGTGTAGCCCACACTGCTATGGGGATGGGCAGATAGGGGTTCCCACTGTTCAGGCCTTTGATCCTCCCTTCTTCTCTTTGTCTCTCAGAAATGCCTCTACCATTGCTGCCGATGGACCTGAAAGGAGAGCCCGGCCCCCCTGGGAAGCCTGGGCCCCGGGGCCCCCCTGGTCCTCCTGGCTTCCCAGGAAAGCCAGGCACTGGAAAACCCGGGCTCCATGGGCAGCCTGGCCCTGCCGGCCCCCCTGGCTTCTCCCGGATGGGCAAGTCTGGTCCACCAGGGCTCCCAGGCAAGGTCGGACCACCAGGGCAGCCAGGGCTTCGGGGGGAGCCAGGGATAAGAGGAGACCAGGGCCTCCGGGGACCCCCAGGGCCTCCTGGTCTGCCTGGCCCTTCAGGCATGACTGTCCCAGGAAAACCAGGTGCCCAAGGAGTGCCAGGTCCCCCAGGATTCCAGGGAGAGCCAGGACCCCAGGGGGAGCCTGGACCCCCAGGAGATCGAGGCCTTAAAGGAGATAATGGAGTAGGTCAGCCAGGGCTGCCCGGAGCCCCTGGGCAAGGGGGAGCCCCTGGGCTTCCGGGCCTCCCTGGTCCAGCTGGGTTGGGCAAACCAGGCTTAGATGGACTTCCTGGGGCCCCTGGAGATAAGGGTGAGTCTGGGATTCCTGGGGTTCCAGGCCCTAGAGGGGAGCCAGGAGCTGTGGGTCCAAAAGGACCCCCTGGGGTAGATGGTGTGGGGGTGCCAGGGGCAGCAGGGGTGCCAGGATCACAGGGCCCAACCGGGGCCAAAGGGGAGCCAGGGATTCGGGGTCCTCCTGGCCTGATAGGTCCTACTGGTTATGGTATGCCAGGGTTACCAGGTCCCAAGGGGGACAGAGGCCCCACGGGAGTTCCAGGGCTCTTAGGGGACAGGGGTGAGCCAGGAGAAGATGGAGAGCCAGGGGAGCAGGGTCCACAGGGCCTCGGGGGGCCCCCTGGACTTCCTGGGTCTGCAGGGCTCCCTGGTAGACGTGGGCCTGCAGGGCCTAAGGGTGATGCAGGGCCTGGAGGCCCCCCAGGAGTGCCTGGTATTCGGGGTGACCAAGGGCCCAGTGGTCTGGCTGGGAAACCTGGGCTTCCAGGTGAGAGGGGGCTTCCTGGAACCCATGGGCCTCCGGGACCAACTGGGCCCAAAGGTGAGCCAGGGTTCACAGGCCGCCCTGGAGGACCAGGGGTGGCAGGAGCCCTAGGGCAGAAAGGCGACCTGGGGCTCCCTGGGCAGCCTGGCCTGAGGGGCCCCGCAGGAATCCCAGGACTCCAGGGCCCAGCGGGTCCTATTGGGCCCCAGGGTCTTCCAGGCCTGAAGGGTGAGCCAGGCCTGCCAGGGCCCCCTGGAGAGGGGCAAGTGGGGGAACCTGGCACTGCTGGGCCCACAGGCCCCCCTGGAGTCCCAGGTTCCCCAGGACTCACAGGCCCGCCTGGTCCTCCTGGGCCTCCTGGCCCCCCTGGAGCCCCCGGAGCCTTTGATGAGACTGGCATCGCAGGCTTGCATCTGCCCAGTGGCGGGGTAGAGGGTGCTGTGCTGGGCCAGGGGAATAAGCCACAGTTCGGCCTGGGTGAGCTGTCGGCCCACAGCACCCCGGCCTTCACCGCGGTGCTCACCTCCCCCTTCCCCGCTTCCGGCATGCCAGTGAAGTTTGACCGGACTCTCTACAATGGCCACAGCGGCTACAACCCAGCCACTGGCATCTTCACTTGCCCGGTGGGCGGCGTCTACTACTTTGCTTACCATGTACACGTCAAGGGCACCAATGTGTGGGTGGCTCTGTACAAGAACAACGTGCCAGCCACCTACACCTACGACGAATACAAGAAGGGCTACCTGGACCAGGCGTCTGGAGGGGCCGTTCTCCAGCTGCAGCCGAACGACCAAGTCTGGGTGCAGATGCCCTCTGACCAGGCCAATGGCCTCTACTCCACCAAGTACATCCACTCTTCCTTTTCAGGATTCTTGCTGTGCCCCACATAACCCATGGGGGCCCTGCAGTCCTGGCCTCCTCCTCTTTGGTGGTAGAGCAACCTTTTACTTACAAAGACCGCCATTTAAAGAGAACAGCCAAAGGCTGAACAGAGGTGGCCGTGGCCCTGGCTTGAGGAGACTGACTTGCTTCCCATGTGCAGGCCGAGAGCTTTACTGGAAGGGGCTGGCCTGAGTGCTTCTTCCCCAGATGTCAGTGCATTAAGGGGGTTGTACCCCTATTTCTGCCTGGCCTGCAGGCAGGGCCCCAGGCACTCAGTCCCGTCCCTATATACGACCTGGTGCTGCTGGGCCCCGATGAAGCCAGAGGGGGCTGAGCTCCCCATCCATCTCAAGGGAAACAGCCCTTCCTGCTGGGTCCTGGATGGCATCTACTCAAGGAATGGGGATACTTGTTCAATGAATGGGGTACAGGCCCCTGACAGCAGTCTTGGGAGGTTGGGGGCTCCTCTGGCTCCCTACAAAACCCCAAGTATGGCTGTTGGGGAAAGGCGGCAGTGGAAGGGGTGTGGACACCCTGCTACAAATGCATCCCGCAGGGGGTGCTGGGACATCATTGTAGAGCCTGTCCTGGCTGGGACTATTTTATGACCCTCTGCAGGATCCTGGGAAGGCTATGGCCACAGACATGGGGGAAAGTGGTCTGGGAGAGGTAGCGGTGTCAATCTAGGGGCAAGACCATAATGTTCCCTCCATCTCCCTGGTGTCTCCCCATCCCTGTGCTGGCCCCGTTTAGTATGAGGGCAGTGCCCGGGCCCCGAAGGCTTGCCATGCGCTAGAAAGATCTTACTGAAGTATCTGCACAGATCATGGCACAAGGCAGGACTGATGATCAGCAGACACTAATACTCTTCTCTCTTACCTATTGGACTGTCCTGGTTTTCTCCTATCAAATTATTAAGGGATCCCTGCCACCTGCAACCAGTGTCCGTCCTTAAGGCACAGCCTCTTATTTGGCTCTTCTGAACAGGGGACATATGAGCTCAAGGATAAAGGCTGAACAAGAACCACAGGGTGGGTTGTGTCTACCAAAGGGATAATTTGTAGGAGACTCCTCTCCCTCCACCCTCGGCTTCTAATTTCCTGTTGTAAGCAGGTTAGGGTCCAGGAAGCAAAGACCCTGAAAGGCAGCCAGCAGCGGAACTGGGATGTTTCTGCCATCCTCCCCCATCACCGCATTCTGCAGGAGGCTGGCTGGCGAAGGTGATGGAATGGTGATGTTTCTGCCCATGCATAGGTGGCCTTTGCTTGGTGCTCACGGCCTCCTCTAAGCCTGCCCACACCATGTGTGAGCCTGGGTCACTACTAAGTGATCTTGTTGCACTGTTCCAATTCAGGCCCACTTAACTGTCCATGAAGGCAGAGGAAGGCTGACTTCTGACTCCCTAAGCTGTGGTTCCTTAGGTTGTGTGACAACCCCCCTTAATTCCCCCAACATCTCCTTAAAGAGACAGAAGCAATACTAGATCTGCCCGAGTGACTTTTTTGGGGGAAAGCTTTTGGCTGGGGGTTGTGGCATATTTCTTCCTAACACCTAGAGAACCAACTTTTGAACTTAAATCTTCCCTGGATCAAAAACACTGATCTGTTGTGTCAGGGAGCAGTTCTGATGGGTAGAAATCAATCAGCTTGCAGTGGGCTTCCCAAGGAGCAAGTAGGGCATTAGGAGAGGCAAATAAAGAAGGGCTATGGAGCTAGCTCCTGTAGGGTTCCTCAAGCCTTTAGGGAAGGTGGCAGGCATTTCTGAAATGCTTATGGGATTTGAGCTGCAGGTGTCCTAACTAGCTTTGATAAACAATGTCAGTTTTAACTATGAAAACTACGTTACCTGTGCATTTTTAATATTGATTCTTTTTTTTTTTAAGATTAAGGTTTAAGTGTTTTCCACTAGTTATTTCATTTCCAATCTGGTATAGGAATTTCATTCTCTATTTATCCTGTACCCTGTGTCAGTGATTCAGAAAATTACACGAGGGAGCCAAAGACACAACTTTTTGAAAAGAAAAAAATTGACTGTGTTGACATGACCTCAATAAAATCTGTTGTATAGAACAGTGCTGACACTGGCATTATGCAAAAGAAGCAAAGAAGGTCAAGGGATTTCTCTGGGCTCTTGTTACTAAGTGCATTCCTCCCCAGCTCCCCACCCTGGCTTGTCATCATATCAGAAACCTGAGATACTCCCATGTAGCTGAGACCCTGTACACAAGGCAAGTGCCAAGAGGCATTATAAGAAATGAATGGGTAGCTGGGCACCAGTAGCTCACCACTGTAAGCCTAGCTACTCAAGAGAGTGAGGATCATGGTTCAAAGACAGTCCAGGCAGAAAAAGTCAGTGGGACTCATTTATCTTCACTGAACTACCAAAAAGGGCTGGGAATGTGACTTAGTAGTAGAGTGCTTGCCCAGGTGCATGAAACTCTGGGTCTGATTCCTCAGTATCATATACAGAAAAAGCTGGAAGTGGTGCTTTGGCTCAAGTGGTAGATGCTAACCTTGAGCAAAAGAAGCTCAGGGACAGTGTCCAGGCCCTGAGTTCAAGCTCCAGAACTGGAAAAAAAAATCTAGAAGTGGTAGATTGCTAGCCTTGAGCAAAAGAAGCTCAGAGGGCTTGGAGTATAGACTAGTGGTAGAATGCTTGCCTAGCGTGCACAAAGTCCTGGATTCAATTGCTCAGTACTACATACACAGAAAAGTCAGAAATGGTGCTGTGGCTCAAGTGGTAGAGTGCTAGCCTTGGGAAAGCCCAAGGACAGTACCCAGAACCTGAGTTTAAGCCCAAGGACTGGCATCAAAAAGAGAAAAATCCCATGGGGCTGGGAGTCTGGCCTAATGGTAGAGTGCTTGCCTAGCATGCACAAAGACCCGGTTCAATTCCTTGGTACCACATATATGGAAAAAGCTGAAAATGGTGTTGTGGCTGAAGTGGTAGAGGCTCTAGCCTTGAAAAAGCCCAAGGATAGTGCTCAGGCCCTGAGTTCAAGCCCCAGGATGAAAAAACAAACAACAACAACAATAAAATCCCAAACAAACAAAAAACCCAAAAGGGCAAGGGCCGGGAGTCTGGCCTAGTGGTAGAGTGCTCCCTAGCATTCATGAAGACCTGGGTTTAATTCCTCGGTCCCACATACATAGGAAAAGCCAGAAGCGGTGCTGTGGCTCAAGTGGTAGAGCTCTATCCTTAAGAAAGCCCAAGGACAGTGCTCAGGCCCTGATTTCAAGCTCTAGGACTGGCAAGAAACAATAGAAAAAACTAAAGGGCAGTAGCTGGAGCTGGGTGAGACAGACTAAACTTCACCAGAACATTCCTGTAATCTCTCAGGGGTAGTAGAGCATGACAGCTGGCTCAGAATCCCAAGGGCAAAGCTTCAACATCTGATACAAATTATAAAATTGTGAATTTCTGCTCTTGAGGGCAAGGCCAGTGCCAGGCTCACTGCTGAGGATGGGGTTGAGGTGCTGTCGGGTAGAAAAGGTTCATTCACAGCCAGCTGTGCTTGGCAGTTGGCATACTGATGTCCTGACTAGGCAATTATGGAGCAACTTACATGAAACACTGAAGGCCCTGTAGTCCACCCTCACGTTTCCTTCACGAAGCCTGGAGGGTTCTTCTTGTTGCTGTTGGTCGTGGGGCTTGAACTCTGGGCCTGGACACTGTCCCTGAGCTCTTCAACTCAAGACTAGAACTCTACCACTTAAGCCACAGTGCCACTCCCAGTTTTCTGGTGATTAACTGGAGGTAAGTCTCACAGTCTTTCATGCCTGGGCTGGCTTTGAACCTCAATCTTCAGATCTTAGCCTCCTGAGTAGCTAAGATTACAGGCATGAGCCACAGGCACCCGGCTGGAAAGTTATTAGGAGAACACCCCAATTTTTCTTTTTGAGTTAGGGTCTCCCTTCATAGCTACCCTTATACTGGCAGTCCTGCCTCAGTACCCCACCCAATTTAAAACATTCTCATAGCCAGGCACTGGTGGCTCATGCCTTAATCCTAGCTAGGGACAGCACTCAGGCCCAGAGTTCAAACCTCACGACCAACCAACAGCAACAACAACGAAAATCCCCATGGTGTGAGAAAGTATCATCTTTTCAACTCTCCATTCTTCAAAATGGATGCTGTGGAAAATCTCCTGGCAGAGCAAGGATTTCAGTTAGGTATC
Organism: Megascapheus bottae; assembly: GCF_031878675.1. Classification (NCBI taxonomy): domain Eukaryota; kingdom Metazoa; phylum Chordata; class Mammalia; order Rodentia; family Geomyidae; genus Megascapheus; species Megascapheus bottae. The sequence goes on from NC_143514.1 coordinate 62,218,124, forward strand.
AGAACACAAGGCAAATAGCATTCAGGCCAGCAGGGCACCTAGGACACCACACCTCTCTCTTGATGTGTGACAGGTGCTTCCACATCTTCCAGAGTCCCCAGGCCTGAGGAAGGTGGGATAATGGGACTTGTTCCTGCCCAGAGCCTGTGGGATGCAGTTGCTGGGGCCTCTACCACATGCTGCCTTTTGTCCTTAAGGCTGGCAGGGGGAATGGAAAGAGTTTTCCTGACAACAAAGTAGCTCTCTCCTTGGGGTCCTAGCACTGAAGAGAATGAAGCCCAAATAGAAGCACTACATTAGCTTGAGAAAGAAAGAGTCAGGATTTACCAAAAAAAAAAAAAAACATTTATTGCTGGGAATTCCACTGGAAGCTGTCAAAACCATCCTTACAGACAAGGGCTACGTATGTACCTAGATAGGCTGGATGCAAATGTCTGTCCCTTGTTCAAACAACCTGCTGCCAGGGACCGTGTCAGTCAAGGACAGGCTGTCTGGCCTGTTGGCTAAAACCCAACAGGGAGAAACGATGCCATAGCAGGCCATTTCTCCCCAGATCCCATGTCCCATACCAAAAAAAAAAAAAAAAAAAGAGGGGGGGCGGGGAATGCCATAAGTATCCTTCCAAATAAAGCCTGCCCTGGTTCCCTTCACTGATGACTCGTGGGGCCAATGGCTCTGCAGAAAGCCAGAACCCCAGCAGAAAGGAGGCACCAGTCCCTCCTTAGTGTTCTAATGACCTTTCCATCCTAACCTTACGAGTGCCCCCAGCCTCTGCTTCAGAAAGTTCATGGCAGGGGAAACAGCTCATGGAACCTCCAGGTTCCTACTGGAACCTGGCAGAAGCTCAACAGCTGTGGCCGTCACAGACTCTTCTGGAAGACTCGGTGCAGGCTCTGGGCCAGGACGTCGGTCTCCTCATAGCCCTCACAGCTCTGCTGCCAGCTCTCTGGCACCTGACCCATCCCGTAGTAAGCACCAGCAATGGCCCCGGCCATGGTAGCGATGGTGTCTGTGTCCCCACCAAGCGAGATGGAATAGATGAGAGTCCTCTGGAGGCTATTGAAGGCGGTGGGGATCTCAGGGTCGGGCTCCATGCAGCGCAGGAAGCAGTAGATAGCGGTAGGCACAGACTCAAAGGCAGCAATGCCATTCCCTGTGGGGAGTTGGACCACAGGAAATGATTTGCCCCCTTTCCCCCTGGGACCAGGCTTCTTGCCATTTGCTAAGAGCCAACCCAAGAACCCAGGCTGTACACCACTCTCCCTAGAGTGACTCTGCCCTCACCAGGTCGGCTGCAGGCTGGAAAAAGGACCCACTCACTCACTTGGCTTCCACTCCTCCGTGGAATAAAGTGAATGAAGTTACTTCCTCTCCCAGGGCTGTGGAGAGGATGAAGGTCATATCTGTGAGGCAATCTGAACATGCCCAGGACACTGAGAAGTGGTAGGTGAACTAACACTGGTTATCACACTGGCTGTAGAAACTGGCAGTCAGCAGCCACTCTGGGCCACTAATCTACAAGGCTGAGGTTCCATGTTCACAACCCTGCCAGAGGCCCTACAAGGCAGGCTCTGGTTGTTTCACAAGCCCCAGGCTAAAATGGGACAGCAAGCACACACTCTAGCTTCCCTTCCTGTCCTACACCCGAGGAACGAGTCACGATTAACGTCCACTCACCTAGTTCAGACACCACTTCTTCTCGGCTCACAGAGTCCTGATCCAGCAGCTCTCCAATCTTCTTCAGGCGGCTAGAGTATGGACGCTCCTCCATTCCCAACCTGGGGTTGGAGAGAAGTTTTAGGAAACTCAGAGCCAGCAGGCTGACAAACAAGTAGGGAAAGAGCTTCATGTTCATGTGAAAGCAAGCAGTAGTAGATCAGGGTCCCACAGGTGCCCTAACAATCCAGCTGACACAAAAAGGAGCCTCTTCCTATCCTCCTTAAGGTCCACAGTGAAAGAAGGCAGGTTTTGCTTTGGACAATGCTAGATGACCCCACTCCTGCCCCGCCTCCAGTCCATACTTACTCTCTAGCAGCCAGGACTGACTGGGCATCCCCTTCTAGCTCTTCCATGTGGCCCAGGAGCTGCTCCAGGAAGCGCCTGCTGGAGGACTCACCCTGCAGAGCCAGGTGCACAGCCAGAGCCTGCAGGATGGCACCGTTGTAACCCAGGGAGGAAGAATGGGTCAGCTGGGCTGAGAGCCGGGCAAACTGGGGAGAGAAGGGAGCTGTTACCAGAATGTCACTGCAGATGAGGCAGGGAATCCTGGGAGCAGTTGACCAATACCTTCTGAACATCTTTGATGCTGCTATAGGCCAGGGGGATGCCTGCCACCCGCATGGCGCCCCCATTGCCGTAGGACCCCTTTCCATTGAACTGGGCCCGAGCAGGCTCATAGACATCATGGCACTTGTGACTCAGGAGTTTCTTGAAGACAGTGATGACTCCAGCTCCATAACCTCTATCAGGGTCGTTCTTGTATTCTTGGGCAAATCTATCAGGGAGAAGGGAGGCAAAATGTGATTTCAAAAGTATTCCTTGGGGCTGGAAGGAATGGATGGGCTGGGTTGGAGGAGGCGGCCTGGGAGACCTAAGGTACCTGTACCAGCAGTGCTGCCATTTTAGCCTGTGAATCTGCATCAGCTGGAGAAAGGGTCCTGCTGAGGGTGAGGGTCCCAGACATGTACAGACATCATCCCTCTGTGCAGCAGCTCAGCGGCTCTGCCCACCGGGCTTGACTCACCCCAGGGCTATCCCCCTCACCTGTGGGCCATGTCCACTTCATCAAAGGCCTCCTTGGCCAGCAGGGACTGCACCAGGGCTCTGGTCATGGCTGTGTCATCTGTGTAGTACAGTGCCTCTGTAGGGAGAGGGCAGGGAGGGAGAGCAGGCTGTGAACCAGAAAGATCGGCTCCAGGTCATCCCTCCAAGGTACCCTGTCTACAGTTACCCCTCAATGTGCATCTACTTGGGCTCTAAGAAGCCTCCATAGTTAAGTCTTAGGATTCCCAGCAAGTTTTCTTTGTGGCCAGTCCTTGGGCTTTCTCTACCACTTGAGCTACAGCACCACTTCTCTTTTCTGTGTATGTGTTGCTGAGGAATTGAACCCAGGGCTTTGTGCATGCTAGGCAATCACTCTACCACTAGGCCACACTCCTGGCCTCTCTAAAACTTCTAACATAGAATAGTCAAATGAACTAGTACTTGGGACAGACAGAGGCATAGCTTTGAGAAGAGAGGGTTACAGAGAATGAAGAGTAAGTCCTTCTCATTCTTTACACAGTTACTTTGTAAAGCCAGCCCTTTCTCCTTCCCCTTTGACTCAAGTGGCCCTTACTTCTATTTCCCAGGAAGAGCAGCTAACAGGCTTCTTATTCAAGCCTGTACTTTCCAGGCTTGCTCCAGAGGAAGTGAGTCTCTCCAGGGTAATGTGAAGGTCATCCTAACCCACTTTCCCACCAGCCTCACTCTTCTATTTTCTCTTCTTTACCCTCAGCCTCAACCTCTTCGAAGCAACAGTATTTTTGAGCATGGATCCAGGCTCTTCCCCAGCAGGGGAGAAGATCTTCTCTCTTCCCACCGCTCCCTGGTGAGCCTCCAGTTGGGAGAGCTCATCTCTGACCTTCCCTGCACGTTCTGCTATATGATCTTTCCATTTCCTCCTCAAACCACCGCCCACACTTTACTAACTCAGACTTTCCCCTACCCGCGTCTCCATCTTGCAATACTTTTCTCAGCTTCGGTTGCTGCCCACTAGCTTCTCTTGGTTTCCTTCCTTCCTCCTACACACAGGTAGGGGTGTGTGTGTTTTGACAACGCGCGCACGCGCGTGTGTTTTGACAACGCCCCTCGCTTTTTACTTTGCCGCGTGCACCCTAAGAATAATGAGCTCAACCCGACCTGCCGCTGTGCGCGCGGAGGCCGGAGCGCCAGGCCTGGGAGAACAGAGGAGGCGGGAGGGGGGGTCAGGCAGGCCGGGTGTGGGGGAGGGGAGGCGGGAGCCCGGCCTGCTGCGTGCCGGAGGCGGAGCGGACGGAAGAACCGGCCAAGTGGGCAAGGGAGTTTCACCGCGGAGGCCTCACGCCAGGCCGGGCTTGCACCGAGAGCCGGGAAAATTGTGGGAGGGCGGCACGGGCCTAGGCTCGCAGGCAGCCGGGCCGCCGCCGTCGGGGCCTAGGCCCGGCGCACCCCCGGACTCGCTCGCTCGCGCCCCGGCGCCTCAGCTCCCTCCGGCGGAGCCGCGGAGCGGGCCCGGCGCACCTGTCCGCGCGCTGCCCGGCGTCCCGGGGTCCGGCTCCAGGCTCTGGACGTGACTCAGGACGGACGTCAGGCTGACGGTGTCGTGAGCCTCGTAGACGGCGCCCACGCAGTCCCCGAGCAGCGCTCCGGCCAGGCAGCCTCGGAAGCGCGAGAGGGAGCGGGCCGCGCCAGCACCTCCACCGCCCGTGGCCGTCATCGCCGCTGCCGCCGCCGCCGCCGCCGCCGCCGCCGCCGCCGCTGCCGCCGCCATCCGCGCACAAGTCAGTCGTCACTTCCGGCGCCTCCGCTCCGACCCCTTCCTCCCACTACCACACACCGCCCCCTGGCGGCCCGGAGCCTCCTCGCCGCTCCCCGGGTCGCAGCGCCGCCCAGCGGCCGGAAGTGGTAGATCCCCACCAGGTGCACTTCCGACTTCCCATCCCCAGTGGTAACGGACGACTGCGCGGCCCTGAATGGCTGTGGAGAGGTGAACGCTGAGCGGACCGTCAGGTCACTCCAGGATACTGTTACCCAGGGAAGTACCTCAGCCCTCCTGGGGCCGCTCCAGCTCTTAGCCCCGCAGGCCAGGACTACCCCAGTGCCAGATCCTCGCTGCGTGATCCCAGCCTCTGGGCATCAGAAGGGCAAGCGAGCCCAACACAGAGGGGGACTTCCCTAAGGGAGCTGACTTTGGAAGGTGGGGTGTGAGAGGATGACATGTGAGACTCGAGAGCCTTCTCCCTCCCTGTGGCGGAGAAAGGCCGAGCGGAGAGCCTCCACGTTTATTAGGCTCGCCCTCCCCTCACCCACCTGCCCATTTCACACCCAACCTTCCTTTGTTCCCTCGGACCCGCCCCCAAAGCTAGATCAGCTTCAGGTGGCCAATTTTGAGTGGACTCAGGATGCGGTTTGTGGTGCGGGTGAAGGTGTCCACCTGGGGCACAAACTTCTCAGCAGGCACAACCAGCTTCCGTCGGATATCCAAGCACTTTTTGTCCAGCAGCATGGAATTGGCCTTGCAGGCAATGGCAGCCTGCAGTCGGGCCAGGTGCTTGTACAGCGTGTCCAGCGCATCCCTAGGGGAAGAGGCAGTAGTAACCTCCCCTCAGCGCAGGAGGACAGAACGGCTGTACTGAGCCCACCAGTTTCTAGTCGAAGGGAACCAACAGGCAGAAAGAGGCCCTATTGGTAAGGCTATGTCCCACCCTCCTATTCACTTCCCAAACCTACTGTGTCTGGGCCAGCTTCTGCTTCATTATGGTGATGGTTGAGTCTAGCTGGCGGACCTCATCAATGAGGCCGTACTGTGGCTGGAGGCAAAAGAGCAGGGTGAGGCTTCCAAGGTCAGTGAGCCCAAGGTGTGCAGCCGGGCTTGCCTGAGAAAACCTGAACAAGAGGACCTATATCCCACTGGGAGACCTTCATACCTCATCCCGGCAGAGCTCCAAATTGGGGCGAAAGGTTCTGGATTCCAGCCGGGTATGGACCAGCTTCAAGCTTAACATTTTTCTGTGCAGATCATCCTCCAGGTGCCGAACATCTTTTTTCATCTCTTCAATCTCCTCCAAGGTCTGCAATGGATAAAGAGACTATTCTCTACCAATTGGACTTACGCTGGGGGGTCCAGTCTAGAGCTTTTGGGCACCTGACACCTCCCCTAAACACATCAGGAAATGGGTCCTAGGGTCAGGCTCACATTGTTCTCTTGCCACTTGAGATCACTGTAAAGTCTCTCCATCTCCTGAAGCCGCTTCCTGAAGGCAAATTCTGTGGCTACTCTCTGGGCTTCGATTTCATTGTTGGTCTGCAGAACAGGAGGAGAGCAGGAAGGGGGAGGGTGTAAGCGCCTGGTTTGGGGGAGAATCTGTTTACTAGGAGGGAGAGGTGCTGCAGGATCAACAGAGAAGCAAAGGCAAATGCTGAATGCACATGCAGGCCATTCACTGGCCATGAAGAGCAGACTGAGGGGCTTCAATCACCTGAACAATAGTTAGGCTGATGGCCTCCCTCAGCTCTGTAGCGGCTCTCATCTCAGCCTCTGCTTGGCTCTTGTTGAACCGACTGGTGTCATCCCACTGCTCGAGTGTTAGGGCGCTGCAGCGGCAAGAAATCATCAGTAGAGTCCTGAGGTGCGGCCCCTGAGAGGTGAAGAGTGTGACAAACACTCCTCCTACCTATTGGAGATGCGTGTGGGATTGACCTTCAGGGAGATGTTTGGGGATGTGAGGTTGAGAGAGAGACAACCTCTGTCAATCTCCAAGGTCTCCATTTTGCCCCGATGATCAGAGTTGAGCTGCTGCCGGACTTCTTGCAGGAGACTGGGGGAAAGAGCAGACTGAATCAGAAGGTCATCTGTCCGGCCTTGCCAGGCCCTGGCCCTGCCTGCTGCGAATGCAGTCCTCATTGTACTATGGGAATTCTGGCTGAGTGCGCAGGAGGGGGGCTGGGAAATTTTCCCAGTACAAGAGAAAGCAGTTCCTGCTGCAGCTGAACTGGAGACCTGTCTGGAGATGGATGAGCTTCCTGGGGGCACAATTATGCTTCTTGAGTGCTTTCACACATCTGTGAGGGTACACGTATATGGTCTCACAAAGGCTCACATGCACACTCATGATGAGCTAGTCAGCGTAGTGGCAAGTGGACTTCTTCAGGTTCCATGCTTCTAATCAAGTTAGGAGGGCTACCTAAAGCAGGGTCCAGATAAGAATTCTGAGACTAGATCCAGTCAGTGACAAAGTGCTAGAGGTTTAGTGGTTTCTGTCAGGGGCACTTGGAGGGACAAAAAGTAATATGGATGTAACAAGACACAACCAAAAGAGGAGAGTTTCAGGAGAAAAATACCTGAGCTCCCCTTCATATGTACATAAAATAATATATAGAGTGAAAGGAACCTCAAAGATAAGGCAACAAAGGACCTCTTCTTAATTTGTCCTATCGTTTTTTAGATGACTCTGTATCCTCTACCTCATACATGGTGCAAACATATCCACATCTGCAGGAAGGAGAGAGGAGGGCACAGAATCAGCAGAAAGCAGGTGAAAAGGTGCAGCAAGGGGGCCCCTCCGATGTACTAGACATCAATGAAAGTGAACTAAGCATCTCAAGGGCAGTAGGGGGTGGGGAGGGAATGGAAGAGAAAGAGAAAACAGCTGAAACTAAGTCACAGGAAAGAAATGTACATATCACTGGATCAGGAAGAAGTAACTCTAATGTTCCAAGAGTTAAACTCTTTTCCTGTGTAAAATGTGAGGTCTTTGTATTTTTTGTTACTCAGACATAAGCTTTGTAAATCAGAATGGTGATCCTTATCATTGTGAATGTAAAATGATTATGTAATTACTCAATCTCAATTAAAAAAAATAAAAAGGGCTAGGAGCATAGCCTAGTGGTAGCCTTGTCACCTAGCATGCATGAAGCCCTGGGTTCGATTCCTCAGTACCACATACTCAGAAAAAGCCAGAAGTAGAGCTGTGGCTCAAGTGGTAGAGCATTAGACTTGAGCAACAAAGTGTCCTAGGCCCTGAGTTCAAGCCCCATGACTGGCAAAAAAAACCAACAACAAAAAAGCAACGCAGGAGCCAGTCCCTTGTTACCCACAAAGCTTTACTGCACATGGGAGACCTCAAGTCTCAAGTGCACATGAGCTGGTCCACCTCAGTCTCACCAGAGCTGCTCGAAGGCACTGTTGACCTTCTGTTGCAAGGACTTCCTGGCGGCCTCTATAATCTCAACCTCTTTAAGGAGCTCGTCTTCCACAGGGTCTGTCACCAAGTCAATGTCTCGACGACTCTCCCGGAGGGTGAGGCACTCAATGGCCACATCCAGAGGCAGGTTTTTGGCCTGCAGGTGTTGATCTGCGGATTCCTTCATCTAGAGAAGAGGACATGGGGCGGGTGGGGCCATGCCCTAGAAGGTGGCTCTCATCCTCACGTTTGCAGAGGGGCTGAGTGAGTCAGAGGACTGTGCCCCCCCCAATCCCTGCAAAGGCCTCCCAGGCCAGGAAGTGGGCAGGATGGTCCATCTTTGCAGCAGTGTCTTGGCATTCAGCCAGGGTTCCTACCTGTATCAGGGTGTCAATCTCAGCATCCAAGTCCATAAGACATTTGTCCAGCATCTCCTTCCATCTGTTGACAGTCTCGATCCTCTCAGTCAGTCTCGTCCTGTTGTCATGTTCATCCCAAACAGTCTGGAAGAAGCAGAGTCAGAGAAAGTGTGTGTGTGTGTGTGTGTGTGTGTGTGTGTGTGTGTCCCTGGCTCCTTGGACCTATGTAACTGCACTCTGGTCCCCAACCTGGTTGTTGGTGTTGCTGCGGAGGACTCTGGCCTCTTGACGGATCTGGTGGCAAGCTTCCCGCTGCTGCTGTGCGTTGGTGCACAGCAGATAGGTGTTGGTGTTCCACTCAGGCAGCTGGAAGCGCTGACTTGGCTTGAGACTCAGCGTAGCCATAGTCTCAAACTCCTAGGCCTGTTCCAAGATACAACCTGCAGAGGGAAAGGTGCAGTAGACTGTTTTCTGGTTCAAAAGCCCCCTTCAGGGGTCAAGAGCCCGGCCCATTGGGCTTCTCCCTGCAGGCACTGGGCTGGATTGAGCTGTATGAGACAGCTTGGTGTGAAGCTGGATTTCCACGGGATGAGTCCGTCCTCCTGAAGGCACAAAGCCCTGGGGCCTGCAGGGCCTTGGAGCAGGTAAAGGAAAGAATGGGGTCCTTTCTTGTTCGTATGTGCATGCACAAGCGTGCCTTCCCACCAAGATTGGTAGAAAAAAAGGAATCAATCTGGCACCCTCTTTCCAATAACCACTCTAGTTGAGCTTGCTTTCTTACACCTCCTCCAGGCTGTGGGCTAGGCCGGGGGGGGGGGGGGGGGGGAGGTTGCAGAGAAGGAGCCCCCTTCCTCTCCAGCACCCAGGGGCTGGCACCAGGCAGCAGGGTGGGGAGGTGGGGAAATGGGGAAAGTGCAGCCCCCCCACCCCGCCCCCGGCCCTGGGCTGGAGGAAGAGCGCGATCAAGTTGGTCAACATTTCTGAGGAGCCTGGGTGCGGGTTCAAACCATACCTGGCACGGAATTAGGAGAAGGGTGGCTCCAGGGTGCGCCTCTCCTGGCCGCCTGCGCACTCCTCCTACTCCCTCTTCTCCCTTCTCCAAGCTTCTGTTGTCTGGCACTCCAGTTGCTGAGCAACCGCCCCGCCCCGCCATGTCACCTGCCCTGCTTTGTCACCTGCGGGTGGGGGGCTTGGCAACCCCTGTGTGAGGACTGGAAAGAGGCGGCCGCTAGCTAGCGGGGGTGGGGTTACCCAGAGGCTCTCAGGACCTCCAGGCCTGCCGCCTCTGGCTCAGACCCTTCCCTTTCTAGGTCTCCTTCCAGCAATGTCTGATACCCCGAACATCATGGCGTGGGACGCACAGATGGCACAGAACACCGTCCCTCCACCCTGTCTTGCCTTACCGTCTTTTCCCCTCCGCTTTGAGGGCATCCTAGGACTCAGGTTGATGGGGAGGGCACATCCCTGGGAGGGAGGGCAGGTATTAGAAACAGTACTCAGCATTGTCATTTCTCAGAGAAGGAAGCTAAGCATCAGTGGCTCACACCTAGCTACCCGGGAGGCTGAGGTAGGAGGACTGCAGCTCAAAGTCAGCCTGCCCGCAGCAAAGTTTCTGAGACTCACCTCCGGTTAACCAACGAGAAGCCTTCTGTGGGGCTGTGGCTCCAGTGGGAGAGCAAAGCAGCTCAGAGACAGCGCCCAGGCCCGAGTTCAGGCCCCAGGCCTGGCGCACACGTGGAAAGAGTGTGCTAGTTGTACAAAATGTTTTCATAGTGGTTATTCCTCTTCCTATAATGTGCTTGGCTACTCTCCCTTACCAATCCTCCCCACTTTGTTTTTTGGCACTGAGGTTTGAACTTGGGGTCTTAATCCTTGTTAGGCTGGCACTCTCACCACCAACCTATGCATCAAGCCCCTTTTCTCCTGGTAATTTTGAGAGAGGGTCTCACTTTCTACATGGACCACGATCCTTCCACTTTTCACTTCCTACAGCTGTAGCACATCTAATAGCCTGCTATAGTATCCAGCTTCTTCAGGTGAGATGAAGGTCTTGAGAACTTCCTTTGCCTTCTGGCCTGGAACTACAATCTCTTAATCTCAACAATGACAGGTTGTGTACCACTGTATCTAGATTTTTTTTAAAGCAAGGTGGTTTTATTTTCATATCTGCAATATAAACATTATTTTGAAGCCAGGTGTGGTGGCTCACGCCTGTAATCCTAGCTACTCAGGAGGCTGAGATCTGAAGATCACGATTCAAAGCTAGCCCAGGCACAAAAGAACCTGCAACTTTTATCTCCAATTAACCACTATAAAATGGGAAGTGGAGCTTGGCTCAAGGGTAGGGTGCTAGCTTTGAGCTGAAGAACTCAGGGACAGCACCCAGGCCAAGTTCAAGCCCCATGACACATCGAAAAAAACAATATATATATATATAAATGTATTTATCGTAACTACCTCCCCTTCCCATCTATTTTCTCCCCCAGTTTCTTTTAAAAATTTATGTATTCCCCCCATTTTTAGGTCTAGATTCTGCATGAGGAAATAAGCCCCATTTACCTTTTTGAGTCTGGCTTATTAATATGTTGATCTCCAGTTCCATCTGTTTTTCTTCAAAGGACCTATTTTCATTCTTCTAAGACTGGACCCATGCTCTTAATTTCTCTCACCTGACAAAATTTCTTTCTTTTTCTTTTTGCCAGTCCTGGGCTTGAATTCAGGGCCTGGGTACTGTCCTTAGGCTTTCTCAAGGCTAGCGCTATACCACTTGAGCCACAGCACCACTTCTGGTTCTGCGTACCAAGGAATCGAACCCTGGTCTTTGTACATGCTAGGGAAGCACTCTATCACTAGGCCATGCTCCCAGGCCCCTCACCTGACAATGTTTCTAAGCCTTTATTTATTTTAGTGGTACTAGGAATTTAGTGGTACTAGATTCATATCTAGGTCCCAGAAGTACTCTACGACTTCAGTGCTTTTGTTTTTGAGATAGGGTCTCTCTCTAACTTTGCTTGGGGTGGCCTTGAACTCTAGATCCTTCTACTTCTGCCTGTCCCCAGAGTATTTGTGCATTATAGCCTTGTGTTGCTACCCTTTGGTCCTAATGTCTTTTAATTAAGAAAAAATTAAATTTAGGGCCTGGTGCTTGCCCAGATTGCTGGCTTACCTGGTACTCTACTCCTTGAGCCACACATCCAGCCTAGCTGTTTGCTGGTTATTTTGGAGGTAGAGTGTCTTGGACTTTTCTGCTCAGCACTCTACTACTTGAACCACAGCTCCACATCTAGGCTTGCCCTGTCTAGGCTGGCTTTGAACTGGCAATCCTCAGACCAGTCTCCCCAGTCTCTCGAATTTACAGGGGTGATCCAGCAGCCCCGGGCTCCATGTCTTTTTTTAAGAAGGGAAAATGAGTGTGTGGGTGGGGGTGAGGTAGAGGGCTTCTTTGAACACAGCACCACTCACATGCCCAAGCACTTCCATGTGGTACCTCACTGAGTGCCAACAGCTCTAGTACATTCTTTCATATTAGTGGTAACAGATTCAGAAGCATCTAGGAATTTGTCCAGTATCACACAGCCAAGGTTTAACCCCAGGACTTTATGACTTTCAAGTCTGATTCTATCAGATGGGTTCCCCTAAGCTAGGTCTGAGGTTATTAATGATGACCACACAGCAAAGTTTGGAGCAAAGCTTTTCTTTTTATTGCAGTTATTAGTGAAAGTTACACTTCAAATTGAAGCTTAAGCAACACTAAAACCATTTTTTTTTTTAAATCAAGGATAACAAAGACAACACAGAACTCTTCCAGTATACGGACTGATGGAGGAGGCGCAGTCCTTTACCAGTTTGTGCCACTTTGGCTCACAAAGAATTGTGACTGCTTTCTTTACCATAAAGTGTTAGAAGTGACTCCATTATTTACAACCCAGCTTCCTCCAGCTTTTTAATCTCATCCATAAGAGTTTTGTAGTCATTTTTAGGGGAAAGACAGTTTCACTGAAAATAGAAAATTTACTACCAAATTGTAGATAGTGAAAACAAGCACTTTGTTTAAAAACTTTATTTGCCTTTTGCTTATTATGATTACTACACAGTATCTGAGTTAAAATAACAGCCAAATCCAAAGCCCAGCTCCCAAGTACACAGTGGCGGAAGTCAGCATTTGGTGCATTAATTACACAGTGATTATCTATCCATGTTATAGACTTGCACTCCTGTTCACCTCCCACCATTTCCAGCCCTTCTTTTTTTTTTTTTTTGCTAGTCCTGGGCTTTGGCTCAGGGCCTGAGCACTGTCCTTGGACTTTCTCAAGGCTAGAGCTCTACCACTTGAGCCTCAGCACCACTTCCGGCTTTTTTGTATGTATGTGGTACCAAGGAATCGAACCCGGGTCTTTGTGCATGCTAGGCAAGCATTTTAACCACTAGGCCAAACTCCCAGCCCCTCCAGCCCTTCTTAATAAAATGCAACATTCACGTTTAGATCACTCCATATCTTAATCTTGTCCCCTTAGAAAAAGTACAGACTCACTCCACTGTCTTAACCAAACATATAAAAGAGATTTATAAACATTTCAAAATTCTGCAGCTTTTAAATCCTACAGTTTTTTGTTTGTTTTTTTGGTCAGGCCTGGGGCTTGAACTCAGGGCCTATGCACTGTCTTTGAGCTTTCTGGCCTTTTCTGTGTATGTGGTACCAAGGAATTGAACCCCGGGCTTTGTGCATGCTCCTGGCTCACCGCTCCCCCCCCCCACTTTTTTTTTTAATGCCAGCCCTGGGGCTTGAATTCAGGCTGCCGTCCCCAAGCTTTTTTGCTCAAGGCTAACACTCTACTACTTGAGCCACAGCTCTACTTCTAGTTTTTTGGTAGTTTCGTGGAGATAAGTCTCACAGACCTTCCTGCCCTGCCTGGCATTGAATAGCATAGATCTCAGCTCCTGAACAGCTAAGATTACAGTCATGAACCACTGGTGCCTAGCTTACAGTAAATTCTTCTTTCTTAGGAAAAGCCAACAGAAGATAAGGCAAGGCCAGGCCTAAGACAGAGCAAGGATGATGAGGAGGAAGGGGAGGGGCTGGAGAGCCCCCATCATTATCCTTGGGAAGTATTTGGCAAGAATAGTGATGGTGGGAAAGGAGGGCAGAGAAAAAGGTTACTGTGAATTTGTTAGGATTTCAGTTTCAAAACATACTGTGATTAGCTCCCCAATAGTTCATATCTGTAATACAAATAGGCACACATGGTCAAGATGATTAAAAAGTAAAATCTAAAAGGCTGTTTGTCCACCTACAGGACATTTTGCAGGCATTTCCCCCCATCCCCACATGTTAGGTATTTATTCTTCAAAGAGGTCTTTTAAAAAAGATTTCTTCATCCATTACTTAGATTAAAAAAAAAAAGCAGCAATTAACTAAAGTGGGAGCAGTTAGCAACATTAGAATGAGTGTGTGTGTGTGTGTGTGTGTGTGTGTGTGTGTGTGTGTGTATTGCATATAAGAACTTCTGCTAGAGTGAGTGGTCAGGTTACAATGAATTGGTTATTTTGCAGATGTTAGTTTCCTGAACACTGCAGAAAGAGCACATTATTTATAAGCTTAGTATGTACAGTATCATTATATTTATACAGTTACACACACACACACACCACTGCTTTCCACAGCCTACAAGTGATTCCACATTCTAGTCCACCACACAAATGGTCTCTATTCATAAAAAAAAAAATAAGTAATACTTTTATGGGCCCACAGCTGTCGAGACAATAATGCCACACTTTATGGCAGAAACTGTTGACCAGACTCCTGGTAGCAATTTTCGCTGCCCTGCCACACCAAGACTTGGTGTTCTTTCCAAGCATGAATCATGCCAACTTTTCACCTTCAGTAATTCTCTGAATGTTGAACATGTTATACCCTGTGTGCCTAACATGCATCCCTTCTAAAGGAATTGCTTATACCTGTGGTGATGCACTCTTTTGAATTCTTTTTCCCACATAAGCCTGGAGAAATGCAAGGCTTTGCCTATGACCCATAGGATAACACTGTAATCACCTGATGTCAGGTGTGAGTGCTCAGAATTCTATTAACTTAAAAGGTTTTAATTATATTTTAACTTTTACAGATGTAGAATGATTGGAATTAAACTTTTTTTTTTTTTTTGCCAGTCCTGGGCTTGAGCTCAGGGCCTGAGTCCTGTCCTTGGACTCTCTACCACTTGAGCCTCAGCACCACTTCCAGCTTTTTTTTTTTTTTCTATGCATGTGGTACCGAGGAATCTAACCCGGGTCTTTGTGCATGCTAGGCAAGCACTCTACCACTAGGCCAAACTCCCAGCCTGGAATTTAACTTTTTGTGCGCTGGTCCTGGGGTGGGGCTTGAACTCCAGACCTGCACACTGTCCTTGAGCTCAAGGCTAGCACTCTAACACTTGAAGCTAGTTCCAGCTTTTCTGATGGTTAACTGGAGATGACAGGCTCACAGACTTTCCTTCCCATGGTGGTTTTGAATAGTGTTCCTCAGATCTCAGCCTCCTGAGTAACTGGGATTACAAGTATGAGCCCCTGGTGCCTGGCTGTGATTGGTATTTTCAAAGTAAAGCCAGAGCAACAGGTTAGAAATAAACCTACTTTCCTTCTTAAAATCAACCTTCTACTCCAAAGAAATGTACCAAAAATCTGCCAAGAAACAAAAGAACTGCTGACACAGGAAAAAAGCATTTTACCAGGCCACATCCACATCTAAGTAGCTGATGGCTGTCACATTAACACAAAATATGGATGCAACTGCTTAGCACCACTCAAAAGAGTTTGGTTTCTGAGAAGTCATGTGTAAGGTCTGCCAAACAGAAACCTGGCAGTTAAAGAGAAGAGGGTTTATTGTGTGAGAAGAGAGAAGACCTACTGCCACCCAAGATGGAGTCGGGTGGAGCAAGAGGGCTTATGAAGAGAAGTGAGAGATTATATAGGGGAGAGGTGTGGCCATAGTGGAAGCGGATGTGATCTCAGAGGTTGGGGACATACCTTACACTGGGGGACCTCCTACTGCCCCCAGGCATGCCAGTTGTCAGGGTTACAAGTGCTGGATGGGGATTTCCAGGGTGCCAGGGGGAGAGAGCCAAGGGAAGAAGCCATTTCTTCCAGGCAGATCTAACATCATGCCTTTCTCAAGGCTTGTTACATACACCAAAACAAAGCAAGCGCACACACACACACACACACACACACACACGCGCGCGCACACACACAAACAGGGCCTATGTGCAGGGAAGAAATAGAACAGGATACACGAAACACCACATACGAAAAGCCCAGGTTTCTCTTAGAACTGGTTTATACAATGATCTACCACAATTTCAGACACCTTAAATGGGACAGCAAACTTTCATACCATATCCTGCTATTTAGAATTTCAGAACAGCTCAAAGCACTTTTGCAAATGTACCTTGTTTCCACAAGTTTAGTGAGGTAGGTGAGGGCAGCAAGATTGTCTATCAGGAGGAGAGACAGGCACACACAAGACACAGAATCAACCACAGGTTGGCAACTACAGTTGAGCCACAAGTACTTGCCTCAGGTTTCAGAGCCCTTCCTGCTTTCAAAGGCATGTTTAAGTTCTTAAATCTTTTTTTAGTTATGAGCCTTTAAATATCATATTTCAAAATACACATCTTCTAGCTCAGGCTTAACTAGAGAATGGGCTGAGAAACTGGCCTAGAACTTTCTGTAGTGCTCAGGTAGGCTTTAAACTTGCCATCTTTCTGCCTCAACTTCCCGAGTGCTGGGATTACAAATGTATACCACTATAGCTGGCTTAATTGTTTTTAATGTAGTAGAATTTTTACACAATAAACTATATGCAAGAAATTATATAACAGAAATCAGAATGTTTAAGAGGAATTAATTCATTTAATATACATTTTATATATGAAGCCATGTGGCAAAATAAATCACCAACTTTTTAAAGTTGAAATCAGAGTATGATTAAACCATAAGCTATGTTCCTTTTCCATAAGAATGTAGGGAATCTGTTGCAGAAAGTTGAAATACTACTTTCAAGATAGTTCCTTCACTTTGCCACAGTCCAGATGCATATGCTGTTCTCATAATCACTTGACAGCTAGTAGAACGTTCTCTGGCTGCAGCATCCACACTTTTCATCTTCCCCCCTGCAGTCCGTGGGACTGAGTCCAGGCTAGTTAGTTTCCATCTTTTTTTCTTATTTAACTGAGTTAGGCAATTTCCATCTAACTGTGAATGATTTTTTTCTTTTTCTCCATACCACACTAGTGATTTTTTCTTTTTTTTGGTCATAGGGCTTGACCCCTGGGCCTAGGCACTGTCACTGAGCTCTTCAGCTCAAGGTTAGTGTTCTACCACTTTGAGCCATAGCACCACTTCCAGTTTTCTGGTGGTTCATTGGAGATAAGAGTCTCATAGACTTTAGTGTCAGGACTGGCATTGAATTGTGATCCTCTGATCATAGCTTCCTGAGTAGCTAGGATGACAGGCGAGAGCCACCAGTGCCTGGCATGATTTTTAAAAAAAATGTCTGTCTCTCTCTTTTTATGGGCCATGGGGCTTGAACTCAGCTGGGTGATGTCCCTGAGCTCTACAGCTCTAGGCTTCCACCCTACCCTTGAGCCAAGCCCCACGATCCCCAGATTTCACTTCCTGAGAAGCTAGGATTACAGCTCAAATGCTTTTCTTTTTTTAGAGAGGAAGGTATTATCTGTACTCTAGGCTATGAAATAAGGAAACTGGAAATTTTTGAGATCTTATTGAGGCAAAGCATTAGAACATTCATTACTGGTTGCTATCCGTGTGTGTGTGTGTGTGTGTGTGTGTGTGTGTGTGTGTGTGTGTGTGTGTGTGTGTGTGTGTGTGTGTGTGTGTGTGTGTGTGTGTGTGTGCGCGCGCGCGCGCCCACGCATATAAGGGCAGTATAAGTGGCTGTCTCTGAGCATTTTTTTGCTTGAGGCTAGCTAGCATTCTACCATTCAAGCCACAGCTCCATTTCTGGCTTTTTGGTAGTTAGTTGGAGATAAGAGTCTCACAGAATTTCCTGCGAGGCTGGGTTGAGCCACAATCCCCAGATCTTGCTATCCTGAAGAGCTAGGATTACAGGTGTGGCCTGCTAGCACCCGGCTATTCCCAGTTTTCTAGAGAAGAAGAGGAAGCTGGCAGAGCTGTGTTGATAGCAGTGGCATGGCTCTAAGAACATATATTTCAAGTTTTATTATTGTAATTCCTAAGCAACTTGCACAGCTTTGCAACAACTCTGAAAATATTACACAACTCAACTTTTCTGTCCAAAGGTCCTAGCATGAAACCATACTCTCATTTTTCCCTCACTGTACATGCTCACATCCCACTCGCCCATTTCTTTTCAAAGACTTCTGTTTTCACAGATATTATAATAAAGATAGGATCCTATATGCAGAAATAACCTTTTCTTCCTTGAAAAAGACTATTAAAGGGCTTTAACTCAAAGATTATTTTTTTGTTTCTCCATCATGAAAATGATTTTTAGCCATAAAATACCAGAATAATGTTTTTTTTTTTTCTCTAGTCTCTGCTGTAGCCTCTTAATACTTTGTGGGCATCTTTGTGGGATGACCTACTACTTGCTGCATGGTTACTTCTAAGTAGGCAGCCACCCATCGGCAATGCTGAAGCCAACCACTAAAATAAGCTCTGCACCAGGTTCCCCAGGAGATTTCAGGCAGAAAAAGAAAACACAGGACTAGAAGTATTGTTAAAATAGTTGGACTACAAGAACTATATGCCTGTTAACCTAGGACACTGCTGAAATGTAATCCATAAAACTTAAGTTATAAGCACAACAAATACTCTAAAAGTAGGACATGCTAGCAGCAATACATATAAAAGCTATCTGAAACTTAGTTCTTAATAGTTAACAAAGTAACTCCTATCATCAGAGTACTAATCTTCAAAAAGTACTTGACGTGCAGGTAAAGAAGTAACTCAGAACAGTATATTATAAGGAAATTTGAGCTAGAAAAAATTTGGAAACAACATGCTGAATCATTTCAACTGTCACATTTTACATATATACCATTTTCCTACAATACTTATCGTGTACTATCTTCCTGGCTCTTGTAACCCCTTTATGATTTTTTTTTTGGCAGTCCTGGTGTTTGAACTCAGGGCCTGGACTTTGTCCTTGAGCACTTTCACTCAAGTGCTCTGCCACTAGAGCCACAGCACCACTTCTGGCTTTTCCTCTGCATGTGGTACCAAGGAATTGAACCTAGAGTTTCCTGCATGCACTAGGCCACTCCCTGCTCCTTGTAGCCTTCTTTTTCTTTTTCTTTGTTTTGGTTGGTCATGGGGCTGGAATGCTGGGCCTGTGTGCCATCCCTGAGCTCTTTAGCTCAAGGCTAGTGCTCTACCACTTGAGCCACAGAACCACTTCCAGTTTTCTGGTGGTTAACTGGAGAAAAGTCATGGACTTTAGTGTTCGGGCTGGGTTTTGAACTGTGATCCTCGTATCTCAGCCCTTCTGGGTAGCTAGCAGCTCCCAGCCCCTTTGAACTTTTTTTTTCTTTTCTTTTTCTTGCCAGTTCTGGGTGTTGATCTCAGAGCCTGAGCACTGTCCTTAGGCTTTCTTCAAGGCTAGTGCTCTACCACTTGAGGCACAGCACCACTTTCAGCCTTTTCTGTGTATGTGGTATCACTAGTTTCATGCATCCTAGGCAAGCACTTTACCAGTAGGCCATGTTCCCACCACCATGCCCCTTTGAACCGTTATCTCTTCACTGATACTCATAGAAAAGTTTAGAGTAGCACATTTTCCTTATAATTCCATATAGGAGGAGAAAATACCCATTTCAAAGTCAGTTATCAATGACATGAATCATTTGCCACTTGTTTCCCTGTTCTATAAAAGGATGCTGTAATCCTAATCCTGAATTCAGGACTAGAAAAAGACTTGCTTGACAACTTGCTCCCCAAACTACAATCCAGTAAAGTAAATCAAATCTGTTAGTATTAGTTGCTACTGAACTGGGGGTGGGGGGAGGAGATGTAATTTAAAATAAGCCTACTTTCCTCCATGTACAGAAAGAAATCTGCCTAAAAACTCTTCAGTATCCACTATATAAACAACATTGAATATTCTAAGTTAGAGAATGGTGTTAATGATTTATTGGTTAAAAAATGCAAACAGCTGAATGGTATATTAACACATAATCTTAATGTTTGCTAACATTACAAAGAAAGAGGAAAAATAGAAATATCCATAAAAATAAAATACCTTAAAAACCCACATCTAAGCAAAATATAAAAGTTGCACATAAACTGCCAATAAATATAAAAATCACAATTGAAAAATCTTAAAAAAACAAATGCATAACTGCTATTAATATATTATAAAAATGAAGTTTTAACGTGCATGAATATTTGCAAATAGACACAAAAGACACCAAACAATCAATATAATATTACTATCATTATTACACAATGCAGCATACAAGGTTTCTGAGGTGTGATGTTATTTGTTGATTTTTACTCTACTTATTTTCTGGAAGAATGCTCATCAAATGATCCTAAGTGATCCTAAGTAATTATTTGCTGTGCATTGTTTCTGAGTACAGGGAAACAACTGCTGAATTTCTTGTCATATGAATGGCCCTCCTATTTTCCTTGCTTTTTACGCATCTCTACTACTGAGTACTATGCCCAGCCGATGTTCTATTTTTGATTAACTGGTCATGTTCTAGAAATGTACTGTTGATGTTTATCACAATTCTCTTATTCTAGGGAGGAAAAAAAATCTTTGAAAGATATTAGCAAATGTTAGTACCTTAACGTTCTACACAAGAAGTATAATCAGTTTGCTTTCTTTCATGAATTGATTCTTTTTTTCTTTTTTGGACTATCCTGGGGCTTGAACTCTTGAACAGCTTGAACACTGTCCCTGAGCTCCTTTGGCTCAAGGCTACCACTCTACCACTTGAACCATAGCACCACTTCCAGCTTTTTTTTTTTCTTTCTGTGATTAAGTGGAGATCAAAGTCTCACGGACTTTCCCGTCCAGGCTTAGAACTGCAGTCCTCAGATCTCAGCCTCCTGAGTAGCTAGGATTACAGGCATGAGCCACCAGTGCCCACCTCTTAAACTGATTTCAGTGACAACACAGCTCTCACTTTGAGTATTTTTTTGGGACCAGTCCTGGGGCTTGAACTCAGGGCACAGGCACTGCTCCTGAACCTCTCTATGCTCAGCCACTAGAGCCACAGTGCCACTTCTGTCCTGGCATTTTCTGTTTATGTGATACTTAGGAATCAAACCCAGTGCTTTATGTATGCTAGGCAAGCATTCTTCTACTAAGCCACAATCCCAACCCCTATGAGCACTAAAAAAAAAAAAAGTTGATTAGAAAAGGTTAGGCTTGGGTCAATCTATTAAAAAAAAAAAGCGGGGGGGAGTAGCTTATACAAATTATGGAAAGGTACTTCAGGCACTTCCTACTATGCTCATTATGTCATTCATAAAGTTATGACTTGTTATTTTGTGTTCATTATAGTTCCTTAAACACAGCTAAGAAAAGGGTTAGAAAATTACTTGAAAATTTGGTGAGCATTCACCACTGAAATAAAAGTTTTCCTTGGTTTCCTTGATCAGCTTCAAGACAACAAGTAACATCATCTGTATGAGTCTGTCATATTCTTGGAGTTCTAAAACAATTCCTGCTGTTTGGAGGGGAGGGGGGCAGCACCATCTTCTGAAAAGGCACTTTCTAAGAACTATCTTGCTTTAAAATATTATTTAAAAATCAAATTCAGAGTCAACTTTGAAAACCTTTGTTTTTACAAAGACCCTAACATTGAATCCCAACACTCAAAGTTAACTATATCACTATTTTTAATTCCAACTAAAATCTTTAACTTCCATAAGAATAAAAGATTCTAAAAAATTGAATCCAGGGCTTCATGCATGTTAGGCAAGCACTCTACCGCTAAGCTACATTTCTGGCCCTAAAGCATTTTTTTTTTTTGATAATAAATTTCAACTTGCAGTAGACAGTATTAACAGGAAAAGCCTTCAGCATTAAATGTATTGACTTATAGTAAAAAAAAACTATAAGCATTTTTTAGATGCAGGAAAATGGTTAAAAAAAATTCTTTCTTCGGAGCCCGGGAGTTGGCCTAGGGGTAGAGTGCCTTCCTAGCATGCATGAAGACCTGGGTTCGTTTCCTCGATACCACATACATAGAAAAAAGCTGGAAGTGGTGCTGAGGCTCAAGTGGTAGAGCTCTAGCCTTGAGAAATCCCAAGGACAGGGCTCAGGCCCTGAGCTCAAGCCCAGGACTGGCAAAAAAAATTAAAAAAAATTTCTTCCTTCTCTTCCTTCTTCCTTGTTACTTGTGTTTGAACACGTGCTTGCTAAGCAGGGACTTTACCATTTTACGAATACCCTGTTTGACTTAATTAATTTCCCTGGGCTGACCTGGACCATGATCCTCTTACGTTCTCTGGGTAGCTGGGATAGGCATTCACCACCAGGGCCAGTTATTAGTTGAGATGGGGGCTTGTTAACTGTTTGCCCAGGTTGGCTCTGGAGTTGTGATACTCCCAATATTTGTCTTCTGAGTAGCTGGGATTACAGGAAGAAGCCACCACATCCAGCTTCTTTCTTAACATGGGTTTCTAGTTCAGGCTGGCTTTGAACTCCAGATGGTCTTGCCTCAGCCTCTCATGTGCTGGGATTATAGACTTTTACCACTATGTTCACTTCTCTTTGTTTCCTGCATTTTTACATATCTATTCTTGGCTTTTTTTTTTTTTTGGTCATTTGTGGGGGCTTGGACCCTGGCCTAAGCTCTTTAGCTCAAGGCTAATGTTCTACCACTTTGAATCATAGTGCCATTTCTGATTTTTGGTGGTTAACTGAGTTGAGTCTCACAGACTTCAGTGCCTAGGCTGGCTTTAACCTGTGATCCTCAGATCTCAGCCTCCTGCCTAGCTAAGATTACAGGTGTGAGCCACTGGGGCCTGCCTTGGCTTATTTTTTGATGCTTAGAATCACAAAAGTGATGGGCAATGGAAAGGAAATAGAAAAAGACATACCCTGAATCAAGGTCATATACCACTCAGGAAGGTTATCAGTTAATACACTATTCTCTAACTATTGGTATGAATGCTTTAGCTATAAACAAAAAAGAATGAAAAGGACTAATACTTCCAATGGATAAACAAGCTGGCATACAAATGATATAACAATACCTTTTTGCAACTTGACTAATTCATAAATGGTAATTAACTACAAGGCACTGGTAAGCAAGACCTTTCTCTGAAACAAAAGAACATCTAAGAGGATGAGTTAAGCAAACATTCAATCAAGCTTAATGATACTGAGTGAAAATTATGTGAGTCAGCAGTTACACTTCGTGGCAAAACATTATCATTGAGGTTTGAAATAGGAAGAATACAAATACTCTAACCGGGTCCAATGCTGCTCCTTAAATTTCATAAAAATCCCTGCCATAGTTAAAGTCATATGGGCCTCTGAAGAGACCCAACTCATTTGTTAAGTCTCTATTCTAGATTTAAGATGTATTGCTGGCATCTCAAGTGCTCACTCTTTCCTTCTACACTATAAATCCTTTGCTAGCCCTTTTTACTCAATAGCAGCTCAACTTTTATTTCTCTAGACAGGCTTTGCATCTGCAAAGGCTCTAAGATTCATTAGACTAGTCCAGGTTGGCTCTGAACTCAAGACTATGTATGTATGTACTTGTGCTTGCTAAGCAGGGACTATGTATATGTCAATGTTTGGCCATTGCAGGCCTACTAGAATCTCACTTGAAAAACTAGATGAATCTTTATCAAATGCCTTCCAAAATACCTAGCATATTCTCACAAGAAACTCTTTTAGACTCTTTTAGGAAGAAAAACAAATAGGTCATAAACAGGAATATTTCCATAAACTAGTTTTTCCCAGAAGCCTGTTAAAAGGTAACTAGTAAGATAATCAAAGTACTGAGGAGGCTGAGGTACACTTTTTTAAATTGGAGAAGACAAAACCTACATACCTAAAACAAAGGACATTTGGAAATTATATTGAAACTAAAATGACAGCACCCTTTGTTACCTTGACATTTCATGTTCTTGTTTATCTCCTTATTGTTTAGTGCAGTAGCTCTCAGATGCTACTTACATAAATATAGCAGCTACAAAATTCTACATGTATGGACCTCAGTGCCAGAAACTGGATAGTGTAGTACAGTCACACACATCAGACACATTCATCAGGAAGAAGATACATTCAGCTCCCAACTCTTCTTCATATGAAAACTCATTTATGCTAGTGCTCAGATTAACATTTTAAAATCGCTCTGTGAGACACACCATAAAAAATAGAAGGGCAGAGTTCAGCCTTCATCATTTAGCTAGTGAGCATGGGCAGGGGGTAGAAAAGACACTGACAGTTTCATGATATTTAAATTAAAACAATAACAACAAAACTTTTCATTAAAAAAAAAATAAAAAAGATTGGGAATTCTACACAGAAGTGCAAAAATGATTAGAACAAATTCTAAGAAGTATTTGCCACTTATTATCTTAAAAGTCCAAGCACAAGGTTCCTTGTAATTAAAGTTGGTATATCAATTAGTACACAAAATAGAAATATACTATGCTTATTCGTCCGATAATTAACCTGAAGCTAGCAATGCTGAATAGTATAGGAGTATTCTAAAAAGAAGCCACTCAAATGGTAAAGCTTTAGAAAAATATTTTTCTGTTAAAAAAGTCTTCCCAAGTAGAATCAGAGTAAGGTCTCTGCTTTACATGTGAGTGATGCAATGACCGAAAATGAAGCAGCAAAGTAAGTTAGAAAAAGGGAAACCGCAGTGGTTCCCCGAGGACGATGTCTAAGATTTTTTTTCTTGTGATATTTGGGGTTGAAATCAGGGCTTTGTACCACGCCCCAGTCTTTTTTGTTTTTTGTTTGTTTTCTAGACAGGGTCTTGTGCTTTTCCTAGGCAAGCCTTTGGCCAGAATCCTCAGAACTCTACACCTTCAATAGCTGGGTTTAAAGACATGCACCAACATGCTGAGTTTGTTTTTGAGACGAGTCTCCCTATATTTTGCTCGGGCTGGCTTCAACCCATGATCCTTCTAACTCAGCTTCTCAAGAAGCTGGAATTACAGGTGGTAACCACAACATCTAGTCTCTCAGTAACTATTTTACCATCTAAAATACATACTACTTTCTTTTTTTGCCTATGTTCCTGACCCAAACCAGTGAAATTTCAATGTAGGAAAAAAACAAACTGAGCCAGAAATGGTGATGTAGACCCAGCTGGGAAGGCTGAGGTAAGAGGAGTGCCTCAGCCTAGCAGTTTAAAGCCAGCCTCTTCACTAGAGTGAGACTGTCTCAAAAACAAACGAACAAACTAACAACCCCCAAACAGTTGACGCAGTCTTTTTTTTTTTTTTTTTTAGGAGATAGGAGAATATGAAAGAAAAAAAAGTATGTACTATACAAATATTATCCTTTGTAAAGTGCTTTGAGAACAGTGTTGTAAATTACATTTCTGATGCTTCAAAGTAACATGAAATACAGTACTTTCTTAGTTTTCTGACAGAGGAACAAAAGATTTTATGCCTGTTGGAGGACATGGGCTCAGATTTTAGGCTCAACATACAGTACGTTGGCAATAATAGTGAATTATAGGTAAGAGAGAAATGAAAGATCTAAGTCTTGTAGTTTTCATGTGCAGATGGAATTCTGAGAGGATAACAATGCCCTTTGGAAACAGTCTTAGTGTCTCTACTCCAAACCAGTGCTTAAAACAACAACAAAACCTCAGAAAACTTGACATGCAATTTTCTTGAGTTTCAAAGTGCAATGGCTCACCTGAATCCAATGGTACTGAGAAACCTGTTTTTGACAGCTTTATAGTACTTTTTAATATCTTGAAGTTGTTAACCAAAATTATGAGTTAACCAACTTAAAAGATCAAAGTCCTAGCTTCCTTTATCACTATCACTTTAATTTTAAAAAGAAAGCTAACACTGGTAATAAGTGAGCACAAAAACAAAACAAAACACCCCCTTAAAAGTACCACCCTGTATTTTTCTAATTCATGATTCCTTTTAGTAAATGAAAATAATCAGTACGGTTTGTCAATAAACATGATCTACTTTCACATAATTTGAAAATCTTTTAAACCTGAAGCTGTTTACTGTAATTTCTTAATTGAAATTTAACTTGTGACCTTCAAGGTCAGACTCATTTAGTCAGTTTTACTTTTTTTTTTTTAAAGACATGCATTAAAACTAAAAATTAAGAAATGTTCCTTTTACAATTAAGGCTGTATTACTTTGCCCCCCCCCCCCCTTTTTGGTCAGTCATGGGGCTTGAACTCTGGACCTGGGTGTTTGTCTCTAAGCTCTTCAGCTCAAGGCTACTGTCCTACCCCCTGAGCCACAGCACCACTTCTGTTTTTCTGGTGGTTAATTGGAGATGAGTCTTACAGACTTTAGTGCCAGGCTGGCTTTGAACCATGATCCTCAGATCTCAGCTTCCTGAGTAGCTAGGACTACAGGCATGAGCCACCTGGCTGGCTTACTTTGCCCTTTTAAAGTGACGGAGGTGGAGGTTCTGTCTACTACCTGCTAGGATATCAGACAAACCCAGTTTTCTTATAAGACTGCAGATGTAGCCAATACAGTTTTATATTTTTTAAAGCACTATTCTAACAAATATAAAAGAAAAGTTATACTTCAAAACGCATACATATATGTTTATATATACACACATATATAAAAATATATATATGAAAGTCACATTAAGATATGAGAGGCAGCAAGTAAACTAGCAAAAATAAAAGTTAGTACTCCTGTCCCCCCAAAAATCTCTTTCTCCACAAAATTTTGAAGTCCTCACCTTTATAGAGTTCTAATCTTTTAAAATGTCTACCCTTTATTAAAAAAAAAAAAAAAAAGCTTTAAGGGATTTCCCTATCTGAGTTACAACTTATGAAAAGGTTTTATATTTATAGCAGCTTTAACAAATTCATTGAAGAAAATAATAATTTAGGTTGCTACTGTTTCTGTACACATTGCACACATGGAAAATGTAAGCTGAGAGCAGGAAAGAAGACACACTCACATAAGAAACAGTGTCGAGGGCAGAGGACCAAAACTGTTGGAGACAGGAGACAGGTGTGCAGTCTCAAAGCACTAGTCTACTTTGCTGTGTGTCACATTCAAACAAACCATGTGTATAAACACTTGAATGTCACGATAGCATGAGGGAAAAAATGTAGATGACAAAGGCAACAGAGATAGAGAGACCCAAGTAGGTAGGAAAGGAAGAATAAAAGGTAAATGAAGTTCCCCCACTGGAATGAATCATAAAATATATACACAGACATACATGGAGGTCGTGAGTCTAGTTCCAGATACGTATGCATAGGAAGTGTGCATGTATATGTACACATTTAAAAATACAGACTCCTATTATATGAATGTACTTTTTGCACACACAATTACCAACAATTATTCTGACTTATCATGTGTGTTTTTAAACTACTCTTTCCTTTTTTTCTTTCTTTTGCAAAGACAGTTGTGCTGCCAAGCAACTTGAGGTAAAGGCATTAAAAGGGTTAGACTATCAGAAGTGATAACAAGACAATTACAGTCGCAATACTTCCTATGGGACACTGCACAAGAAAGCAGCTGGCTGGTTTCATATTGCATAATAAGTGCTGCATTCCTCAATGAAGTAAACAATCTTCCTTGGATCAACAGATCAGACCTTCTTCAATGTGGGCCACTGTATGGCTAGAGGCATCCCTACTGAACCAACCTCACTGGAAATGAAGGCTGTACGCTGATTCATCTTTCAGTGCTTCCTCCCAGACACACTTGGACTAGTTAAGCAAAGTACATTGTGCGTAAGGTATCTTGGTGAATCTGTACAGCCTTGGCAAGAGCTTGCGGATCTCGCCCATTGCTCTGTCCTGAAACGTGGCTTCCTTCAGCACTGTAAGAGAAATAGCGATGAACCTAAACTTACTCTGATATACAAATCTTGAATACTTCTGTATTGAAGAATTAAAAAAAAAATATTAGAAAGTACAAACTAGTATAATGAAGTATGTATCCATCACAAGCTTCAATAACTAACTCAAGATGGGGCACTGGTGGCTCACACCTGTAATCCTAGATATTCAGGAGTCTCTTGTCTCCAATTGCCCAGCAAAAAGAACTGGAGGAAGTATGTCACCTATTAGAGAAAAAGCTGAGCAAGAGCATGGGTCTTAAGTTCAAGTCTCAGGCACAGAAAAAACCTTTCAGACTTCAATACTCTTAATCTTCCTTTTCACCTTTTTTTTTTTTTTTGCCAGTCCTGGGTTGAGCTCAGGGCCTGAGCATTGTCTTTAGACTTTCTCAAGGCTAGAGTTCTACCACTTGAGTCTCACTTTCTGGCTTTTTTCTAAGTATGTGGTACTGAGGAATCGAACCAGGGTCTTCGTGCATGCTAGGAAAGCACTCTACCACTAGGCCAAACTCCCAGCCCCCTTGTTTTGTTTTTTTTGTGTGCCAGTCCTGGTGCTTGGGCTCAGGGCCTGAGTATTGTCCTTGGGCTTTCTCAAGGCTAGCACTCTACATTTGAGCCACAGCACCACTTCTGGTTTTTTCTATGTATGTGGTACAGAGGAATTGAACCGTCTCTTCATGCATGCTAGGCAAGCGCTCTACCACTAGGCCAAACTCCTGAGCTGCCCCCTCCATCCCCCACTTCCTCCTGCCCCCACCTTTCTTTCTTTCTTTTTTGTATCAGAATTGGGGCTTGAAGTAAGGCCTGGGGGGAGCACTATCCCTGAGCTTTTCTGTGCAAGGCTAGCCCTCTATCACTTGAACCCCACTCCCCCACTTCTGGATTTTTTTTTTTTGTTGTTGTTGTTGATTGTAGTGCTTGAACTATGGGCCTGGGTACTGTCCCTGAGCTCTTCAGCTCAAGGCTACCACTCTCCCATATTGAGCCACAGCGCCACTTTTGGTTTTCTGGTTTAATTAAGTCTCATGGACTTTTTGTGTGTATATGGGTCATGGGGCTTGAAATCTGGGCCTGGGTGCTGTTCCTGAGCTCTTTAGCTCAAAGCTACTTTCCATTTTCTAGTGATTAACTGGAGATAAGAGTCTCATGGACTTTAGTGCCCAGGCTGGCTTTGAACCTGATCTTCAGATCTCAACATCCTGAGTAGCTAAGATTACAGGCATGAGCCATTGCACTGGCTCTCATGGACTTTTGTGTGGACTTTCCTGCCCAGCTTTGAACCATGATCCTCAGATCTCAGCCTCCTGAGTAGGATTACAGGCATGAGCCACCAACCCAGCTCACTTATGGATTTTTAGATTTTTTAACTGGAGATTATAGTGTCTTGATCTTTTCTGTCAGATCTCAGCTGCCCAAGTAACTAGGATTATAGGTGTGAGCCACCAGCACCTGGCTTCAGGTCTTTAGTTTATTTCCTAGATTCATCATATAAAGGAAAACATGGTAGTATTTGTCTGAGTGTGGCTTACTTTACTTATAATGATGATTCCCAGTTCCATCTATTTTTCTGTAAATGATTATTATTTTGTTTTTGTTTTTTTAATGGCCAAATAAAATTTCATTGCTACCAAGCATATTTGAATAAAATACCATAACTTTGGCAGTCAGCTCTAATATTACTATACAATGCATTGAGTCCTCCAATAGTTTAATGTGGAGGTGCTTAAGGAAACTTCCTGAGAAAATCAGACCACATTTGGAGTTGGCTGAAAATCTGTATTATTATGGTTTTCTATTACCTGTCATGTTCTTTGTCCACAAGATGGTATCTGGCTCTGAAGGCCACCAGGTGAGCATAATATGCTGGTGCAGGTATGGAAACAGATCGTGTACAGCGAACATAGGTGTGACAGAGCTGGTAAGTGAGCAGCTGAAGTTCATCTGCAGTAAAGCAGTTATCATCCCATAAAACATGGTAGTGGGAAGGACGGCTGGTACCCTGCGGAGAAATGAAATATCTGTTGTTGTCTAAACTCTTAAGTAAAACAGGTTTCCACATGAATTAGAAAATAGTTTAATAATAACTTTAAATTTTAGTTAATCCTGGTATATACCACAAAAGGAGTAAAAGCAGATAAACCGAACATTACAATAACCAAGAGGAGGATGCATCCTAAGTACCTATTAATGGATAGATGAAATGTGGATGGAAGACACAATGGAATACTACTCAACCTTGAAGGCATTATGTTAAATGGAATAAACCAATTATAAAAGGGCAAATATTTTATGGGACTCCTTTTTTCCTGTGACAGACCTGGGGCTTGAACTCAGAGTTTGGGCACTGTCCCTGATCTAAAAGCTCAAGATTAGTGCTATACTAGTTGAACCATAGCTTCACTTCTGGTTTGTTTTTTTTCTTGGTGATTAATTGGAAATAAGAGTCTCATGTACTTTTCTACAGCAGGCTGGCTTTGAACCACAATCATCAGATCTAAGCCTCCTGAGTAGCTAGGATTACAGGCATGAGTATGGCACCCACTTTTTTTTTTTTTTTTGGTGGGTCATGAGGCTTGAACTCGGCCTGGGCACTGTCCCTGAGCTCTTCAGCCTCAAGGCTACCACCCTACCCTTGAGCCAAGCCCTGCTTCCTGTTTTCTAGAGGTTAATAGAAGGGTCTCTTTTTGTGTCCAGGCTGGCTTTGAACCTTGATCTTCATACCTCAGCCTCCCTAGTAGCTAGGATTACAAGCATGAGTCACTACCACCATGCCTGGCTTATGGTACCCTTTTACAGTAGCAGAAAGTAACATGGTGTCTGCCAGGGGCTAGGGGGTAGGAGGGAGCAGGGAGGTGGTAGGCTTAACAATGTTAAAATGATAAATTCCAGGTTTGGTGGTACACATCTGTAAATTTCAGCAGATGGGAGGCAGAGGCAGGGGAGTCTGAGTTGGAAGCTGACCTATGGTACATGCAATGAACTCAAGGTCTGAGATATACAGAAAGACTTTATCTTAAAAACCCAAGAGCTGGGCTGGGAGTTTGGCCTAGTGGTAGAGTGCTTTCCTAGCATATGTGAAGACCCAGGTTTGCTTCCTTGGAACCACATACATAGAAAAAGCTGGAAGTGGTACTGTGGTTCAAGTAGAGTTCTAGCCTTGAGAAAGCCCAAGGACAGTGCTCAGACCCTGAGCTGAAGCCCAGGACTGGCAAAAAATAAAATAAATTCCCCAAGAGCTGGACAGTTGCAATTTTCCTTCCAAGCCTGCCTAGATGGCCAACTGAAATTTGACCTAGTTTCTCTTGACGGAACCAAGCTGAGTAGCAGAAGCCATCCAGCGCCCTGTGGGCAAGAAGCTAAAGCTGGAGCACTTGACGTTCATGATGTCTAGTTGCAAAGGATTTTTTTTTTTTTTTTTGGCTAGTCCTGGGCTTGAGCTCAGGGCCTAAGCACTGACCTTGGACTTTCTCAAGGCTAGAGCTCTACCACTTGAGCCTCAACACCACTTCCAGATTTTTTCTGTGTATGTGGTACTGAGGAACCGAACCCAGATCTTTGTGCATGCTAGGTAAGCACTACCACTAGGCCAAAGTCCCGGCCCCAAATTTTCTTTTTTTCTTGGTTGTGGGACTTGAACTCTGGGCCTGGGCATTGTCCCTGAACTCTTCAGCTCAAGGCCACAGCCCTACCCCTTGAGCCACAGCACCACTCCAGTTTTCTGGTGGTTAATTGGAGATAAGTCTCATGGACTTTTTAATGGCTGGGATGGCTTTGAATCGTGATCCTCAGATCTTGGCCTCCTGAGTAGCTAAGATTACAGATGTGAGCCACTGCACCCAGCTACAAAGGAATTTTTCCTACACGGAACCAGATAACCTTTTCCAATGTGTAGGGAGCAGCAGTAAATGAAGGCCTCAGGTATAAGCTCTCCCTGGTGTTCTCCAATGGCTACCCTTATGATGTTCCCACAGTGAAGCTCCTCACACTTTGCTACTACTCCTATGCGAACAATACCCAGGTACCCTTAAGGACAATTGGTCAGCCCAACCCCACAGAAGACCTCTCTATTTTCTGCTTAGAGCCCGCCAGAGCAATCCTTTGAAGATCACGCTGTTTGAGCTCTGGAAAAACCCCTATAGCAGCTGAGGCACTGGAGGTTCATAACTATAACTTCCATCATTTGAGAAGGAGGGGAACAAGTTCCAGGACAGTACAAGCAGAAATGTCTGCAATACTTCATCTCAATGGAAAGAAACTGGGCATGGTAGTATTCATCTGTCATCCCAACTAAAACAGAGGTTTAGGTATGTGCTTGCACAGGCAGCATAACCAGCTCAAAAAAGGGTTAGAGCATGGGTCATAGGTAGATGCCATCCTAGCAAGAGCAAAACCCCAGTATCATACAAACATAGATGTCATGGGTAAATGAGCATGGCAATATTTTAAGCTGTGAGTCTAAAAGAGGTCAGTGCATATATGATATACAAGCTGCAAGACACAGGGACCCAGGAGGGTTTATCTTTTTGAAATTTCTATTTTAATAAGTGACAAGTAATCTAAAATAGTTTGGGGCTATACCTGTATGGCTGTCCTGGGAACATGGGTTTGTTCTCTGCTGCTGCTGCTGGAACTATTATTGGAGGCATGGCTCAAGTAGTAGAGTCCCTGACTAGCAAGCATGAGTCCCTGAGCTAAAGCCCAGATCCCCCAAATAAAAATAAATTTAAAATTCAATTTCCTAACAATAGGTAGTAATTGGCTACTTTATATTTTTCAAAAAAAAAAAAAAAGTTTTGACAAGGGCTGAGAGTTTGGCCTAGTGGTTAAAGTGCTTGCCTAGCATGCATGAAGACCCAGGTTCGATTCCTTGGTACCACATACATAGAAAAAAGCCAGAAGTGGTGCTGTGGATCAAGTGGTAGAGCTCTAGCCTTGAGAAAGTCCAAGGACAGTGCTCAGGCCCTGAGCTCAAGCCCTGGGATTAGCAGCAAAAACAAAACAAAACGTTTTGGCCAGGCACTGCTGTCTCACACTTGTAATCCTACTCAGGAGCCTGAGATGAGAACCATGGTTTGAAGCCAGCCCAGGCAGGAAAGTGTGTCTGTGAGAGACTTTTTTTATTTTTTGTCAGTCCTAGGGTTTGAACTCAGAGACTGGGAACTGTCCTTTGGCTTTCTCAAGGCTAGAGTTCTATCACTTGAGCTACAGCACTACTTTTGGCTTTTTCTGTGTATGTGGTACTAAGGAATCAAACGCAGGGCTTCGTGCATGCTAGGCAAGCACTCTAACATGACCACACCCCCAGCACTGTGAGATTTTTTTTTTTTTTTTTTTTTTTTTTTTGGCCAGTCCTGGGCTTGAGCTCAGGGCCTGAGCACTGTCCTTGGACTTTCTCAAGGCTAGAGCTCTACCACTTGAGCCTCAGCACCACTTCCGGCTTTTTTCTATGTATGTGGTAGCGAGGAATTGAACCTGGTCTTCATGCATGCTAGGCAAGCACTCTACCACTAGGCCAAACTCCCGGCCTCCCCTGTGAGATTCTTATCTCCAAAAAATTATCAAAAAAGCTGAAAGTGGAGCTATGGCTCAAGGAGAAGGGTGCTAGCCTTGAGCAAACAAAGCTCAGTGACAGTGCTTAGGGCCCGAGTTCAAATCCCAGGAACAGCATAAAACAAAAACAAAACCAAAAAACTTCTGGGTTAACTGAAGAGCCTATTTTAGGGAAATTTAGTCTCTGGACCTAATTGTAGTCCAGTATTTTCATAAAATGAAAAGGGAAAAGTAAGTGTAAGGAAGAAATTTATTAAAAGTTTCATATAGAAATAATTTGGGAGGCAGAAAAGAGTATTTCTTGGCCATTGAGTAAGATTTTAAGTATATGTCCTATAAAAATTTAATTAAAACATTTCAACTACAGTATAGACTTACCTGTATTCCCGCATGGCTACAGAGGTAAAAATCAAACTCATATGGGTGTGTAATGTCTGTGTCAACTGTTGTTCCAGCTGGGATATTGCCACTTCTTCCAACCTAGATTTTTTTTTTTGGTCAAAGTTTAAACAAACAAGACAAAGATAAATAACGCATCTCAAGGCACATTAAAATGTATAAAAGCTAGGTGCTGGTGGCTCACATGTATAAGCCTAGCTACTCAGGAGGCTGATTGTTATTAGAAGCCAGCCTGGGGAGGGAGTCTGTGATACACTCATTGCCAATTACCCACCAGAAAATAGGAAGTGGTACTATGGCTTAAAGTGGCAGAGGGTTAGCCTTGAGCAAAAAAGCTCAGAGACAACAGCCCTGAGTTCAAGCCCTACATCTGACATACATAAATACATACATACATACATACATACATACATACATACATACATACATACATAAAATACAGGCTGATTCTATGTTTCATTACTTTCAGCTTGAACTAATTGTTGCTTAAGCAGTCATTGAAAGCAGACTCTAGGGTTGGGTGCTAGTGGCTCATGCTTGTAATCCTAGCTATTCAGGAGGCTGGAATTTGAGGATCGCAGTTCAAAGATAGCCTGGTAGGAAAATCTGGGACTCCTTATCTCTTAATTAACCACACACACCCATAAGTGAAGGTTTGCCTCAAGTGGTTATGTGCTAGCTTTGAGCACAAACACTCAGGTACAGTGCCCAGGCTCTGAGTTCAAGCCCTAGGATTAGCATGAGAAAGAGAGAAAAGAGAGAGGAGAGAGAGGAGAGAAACGAGAGAGAGGAGAGAAACGAGAGAGAGGAGAGAGGAGAGAAAGAGAGAGAGAGAGAGAGAGATAGAGAGATAGAGAGATAGAGAGAGAGCGAGGAGAGAGGAAAGAGAGAATAAATTCCATACAGATCCTGGCTTCCTTTTTTTTTTTTTTTGCCAGTCCTGGGCTTGAGTTCAGGGCCTGAGCACTGTCCTTGGACTTTCTCAAGGCTAGAGCTCTACCACTTGAGCCTCAGCACCACTTCTGACTTTTTTTCTATGTATGTGGTACCAAGGAATCGAACCCAGGTCTTCATGCATGCTAGGCAAGCACTTTAACCACTAGGCT
Organism: Megascapheus bottae; assembly: GCF_031878675.1. Lineage (NCBI taxonomy): Eukaryota > Metazoa > Chordata > Mammalia > Rodentia > Geomyidae > Megascapheus > Megascapheus bottae. Next base: position 62,252,493 of record NC_143514.1, read on the forward strand.
AAACTCCCGGCCCCCTGGCTTCCTTTTTTGTTTGTTTGTTTTTGAGACAAAGTTGCTGTATAGCACAGGCTGATCCTCCTCAATTCCTGAACTATAGGAGTGAAGTAGAGTGTCAGCCCTTAGTTCCTATTCTTCAATGTTACTGAAAGCAAATGCTAAAAAGTAACACAGAGTTACACCAGTACTTTTTCTTTCTTTTAAGTACTTGGATTGAACTCAGGGTTTTCTACTTTCTGGTCAGGCATTCTATTATAGCTCTGAAGGGGCCTTCACAGCCTCCTCCTATAGTTTTGAGGTAGGATGTTGATTTATGCCCCAACTTATCTGGGCTAATTCTCCATGTTGCGGGGCATGACAGACCCACACCACTGTGTCCAATCATAATGTTGCTTCTGCAGTAGAGATAAATAACACGTGCATGGCACCATAACCAGCCACTGGTTGAGACAGACTCTTGTGAACTTCTTTCCCAGGCCGGCCTTGAATTGTGTCTCCCAAGTAGCTAGGACTACAGGTTTGTGCCCACTGCATTCAGCTACAATGGAGGAGGAGCTTCAGAAGGAGGCTGAGGATTAGAGTATCATGGTTTGATGCCAGCCAGGGAAGATATATCTGTGAGACCCTTTATCTCCAATTACCCAGCAAAATGCCAAGTTGGAGATATGTATAATGTCACTTCCCCCTCCCTCCAAAGATCAGTAACTCTTTTTTTTTTTTTGCCAGTCCTGGGCTTGGGCTCAGGGCCTGAGCACTGTCCTTGGACTTTCTCAAGGCTAGAGCTCTACCACTTGAGCCTCAGCACCACTTCCAGCTTTTTTCTATGTATGTGGTACCGAGGAATCGAACCCGAGTCTTCATGCATGCTAGGCAAGCACTTTAACCACTAGGCCAAACTCCCGGTCCAGATCAGTAACTCTTAAAACTATTATTACCAATTACTAATACAAAACATATAAAAAGTTATAATCTATTTGGCAGCAGGATGCCTGATTTCATACCATAGTTTCTACTTATATGATTAGGGCATAATGCTTCTCTTTCATTTCCTAGACTGTAATCATTTCCTATCTATTAGTAGTAGTACTGGAGCAAGGGTGAAAAAAGTAAGCAAATGATGAATGCCCTTATTAAATTTCAGATATCCATAATCATTTGATCTAATTTAGGTTTCCTAGGTTTAGAAATGTATCTACTATTTTGGAGTCAAAAGTTGTTAGTGGGGGGCCAGGAGTTTGGCCTAGTGGTAGAGTGCTTGCCTAGCATGCACAAAGACCCGGGTTCGATTCCTCGGTACCACATATATAGAAAAAGCTGGAAGTGGTGCTGAGGCTCAAGTGGTAGAGCTCTAGCCTTGAGAAAGTCCAAGGACAGTGCTCAGGCCCTGAGCTCAAGCCCAGGACTGGCAAAAAAAAAAAAAAATTCACGAAGACCAAGGTTCGATTCCTCGGTACCACATACATAGAAAAAAAGCCAGAAATGGTGCTGTGGCTCAAGTGGCAGAGCCCTAGCCTTGAGGAAGCTCAAGGACAGTGCTCAGGCCCTGAGTTCAAGCCGCGGGACTGGCAAAAAACAAAAACAAAAGTTGCTAATGGGAAGCTGGATGTGGTGGCTCATGCCTGTAATCCTAGGAACTCAGGAGGCAGAGATCTGAGGATCAAAGTTCAAAGCCAGCCCAGGCACAAAAGGACCTGAGACTCTTAGCTTCAATTAACCTCTAGAAAATGGGAAGTGAGGCTTGGTTCAAAGGTGGGATGGTAGGTAGCCTTGAACTCAGGGACAGAGCCCAGGCCGAGTCCAAGCCACATGACCCCCACACATACACACAAAAAAAGTTGTTAATGGGACCGGGAATTTGGCCAACTGGTAGAATGCCTAGTATGCATGAAAACCTGGGTTCAATTCCTCAGTACCACATACATAGAAAAGCCTCAAGTGGGGCTGGGAGTTTGGTCTCATGGTAGAGTGCTTGCCTAGTATGCACAAAGACCTGGGTTTGATTCCTTGGTACCACATACATAGAAAAAAGCTGGAAGTGACTGCTGAGGCTCAAGTGGTAGAGCTCTAGCCTTGAGAAAGTCCAAGGACAGTGGCTCAGACCCTGAGCTCAAGCCCAAGACTGGCAAAAAACAAGACAAAAACCCCAGAGTTCGATTCCTTAGTACCACATACATAGAAAAAAGCCAGAAGTGGTGCTGAAGCTCAAGTGGTAGAGCTCTAGCCTTGAGAAAGTCTAAGGACAGTGGTCAAGGCTCTCAGCTCAAGACCAGGACTGGCAAAAAAAAAAAAAAAAGAAAGAAAGAGAGAAAGAAAGAAAAGCCGCCAAGTGGTGCTATGGTTCAAGTGGTAGAGTGCTAGCCCTTCAGGACATGTGAAACCACCTTCAATGTTTAATCACTTTTTTCTTGACAGTTCTGGAGTTTGGATGGTGGCAAAGGACACCTGTTCAGTGTTCTATGAACTACATTGGATAAGTGTGGAGCACAGTAGGGTTACAACAGATTATGAGCTTACCCTTTCTGTCCTATCAGCACAAAATAATCGAGTGTGATGTCTCTTCTGAACTACAATGTAGGTTATCCCAGGTTGATAATCTTTTTCCAAACTGATGCAGGCTTCTCGAATTGCTAGTAGTTCATAATATAATACCTAGAGAAGAGGCAATGTAAAGATTTAACATTTGTTCTCTTTTACATACTTCAAAAATAATAAAGTGATTTAAATCTGATTTCTTAACCTTAGCTCTATATGCTTTTCATTTTACCTCTTAGCAGAGGTTTACATACCAACAGCAAATATGTTACAAAGGAAGATCTACTTATGGGAGTTCATGACTTTAAATTCATGATTTGAAACTTCAGAATAAATATATTTATTATAAGCACAATACTTGATTTGAGCACAGTCTAAGGACATATTAGGTAACCAACCTGTCTAAACTGTCCCTCTGAGACACCATCCCGATAAAAGATGATACGAGTAGGTTTGAACCGAGTTGACTTATAAAACTGGATGAGAAGTTCCCGGACCATGGAGGCCAAGTCCTGGATGATCTCCTGTCGGGGCCTCTGAACCCTTACTGTGGCACAGTATCTGCTGGGGTGGGCATCCATACTACCCACAACCTAGGTTGGGAAACAAAGAAAAACAGACAATAATTAAAACTATACAAATTTCATTTATAGTTTCATTTTACTATAACCCTCCTGTTTACCACTGTTTACTTTCAGAATAATCACGATAATTCCAGTGAAGAACAGAATAAAGACCCAGAATCATGTCAAAAACAATTTTCTGTAAATAGTCTGGTACTTTACATTTAACAATTAAATTCTACTTCTTTAGGTAGAATTAAAGATTACTTAGATAAGGAAAAGACATACACAGGAGAGTAAGAGTTAAGAACAATGGGGACAACAAATTCAAACCATTTCTTTATTACTTCAATAACTCATCCCATAAACCATTAAGATCTCAGCACCATCACAGAATTATGTTATATACATTTTATTTTTGATGTGCTAGGATTCACCCAGAGCCTTACACATGTTTAGGAAGATGCTCTACCACTGAGCTGTATTCCTACTTCATAAACTTCAAAAACATGAATTTTTCTCCCTTATACAAAGTTCTAAAAAAGACATCCTGAATCTTAGTGGGATGTAGTGTTGTTCTAAATCTGATCTTTGGTCATTTCTTTTTGTCTCTGTCTGAGATCAGGACTTGAAGTCGGTATCTTGACGATTTTGCTCAATGGCTGGTGTTCTACCTCCTGGGCCATGCCTCCAAATCCCTTAAATCTGATTTGTGGAAAAGTCAGTCTTGAAAAATTAGTAGAGTAGCTCAAGTGGCAGAGTACCTGCTTAGTAAGTGCGAGCTTATAACTTCAAACCCTAATACCATAAAATAAACAAATTTAAAAGTCAATTTTGGATTTGAGACTGGCTGGCTTAGTTTGCTAGTCTGTGCCTTATTTAATACTGTTTTGTGCCTAGATCAAAGGAGATTTAACAGTATTATTCTGATCACAGCCTCAGCTTACCATTCTGCTCTGTACTCTCTTCCAGGGTAACCTATATTCAAGACCATGCTACAAAGGGAAACCTGACTTCGATTTCAGTAAGGAAATCAACAATAATCACTCTTTGCAAAATTCATTAAAGTTGCTTACATGGTGGGCATGATAACTCACACCTCTATAATCCTAGCTACTTGGGAGACTGAGACCGTGATCAATCTGGTTTGAGTCCAGCCAGGATAAAAAGTTCTTGAGATCAGTGGTTCATAGTTGCCATCCAGCTATGCAGGAAGCTGAAACTGTGAAGATTACAATTCTGGGCCAGCTGGGACAAAGAAGTTCCTAAAAGACCCTCCCCCCATCTCAACTAAAGAAGCTGGGTATGGTGGTGTGTACCTGTCACCCAGCTTTGGTAAGAAGAATAAAATAGGAGGATGGTAACTCAGGTGTGGGCCTCCATGTGAGAACCCATTTCAAAATAACTAGTACAAAAAGGGTCAGTTGTAACCAGGTGCAATGACTCATGCCTGTAAACCTAGCTACTCAGAAGGCTGAGATCTGATGATGGTGATTTAAAGCCAACTCAGATACTAACCACTATGAGACTCTTATCTCCAATTAACCCCTACAAAAAGAGAAACGGTGCTGTGGCTCAATGGGTAGGGTGGTAGTCTTGAGCTCAAGAGCTCAGGGACAGTGCCCAGGCCTAGAGTATAAGCCTCACAACCAACAAAAAAACAAACAAAATGGTTAGTTGTATGTGACTAGCAAGCATAAGGCCCTGAATTCAAACTCTAGTGCTGCTAAGTTTCTTATAAGCAATTACTGAAACTTAAGAAGTTAAAACCAAAATACAGCTATTTAGTTAACCTTTTTTTTTTTGGAGGGGGAAGGAGGTGACACCAGGGCCTATTGTTTGCTAGGCAGGTATTCTGCCACCTGAACCTTAGCTAACATAAATCTGCCTAAGGATACTCACAGCAGCAATAGAAGGCTTCTTTCCATCACCAGCGGGTGGGTGAGTGACATCTGCTCCCAAAAAGATCACTGGTTGCTGGAACACAGAAGGTCTTAAATACAATTTTAAAAAGGTTAGATAATGCATTCTTTTCATCATTCATTTATGTTTTAGACAACTGCAACATAACTGTGGGCTATTGACAGCATAGAGAAAAATCATTTTTTTTCTTTTAAATTGTATTTTATTGTTGGGGTAATGTATAGAGGGGTATAGTTACATTCTTCAGTAATGGGTACAGAGAAAATCTTAATTAGATACCTGTAACATGACCGAACTACTGATTTATTCTTTTTAAAAATTAATTCACTTTATTGCTATTAGGGAGGTGATGTACAAAGGGATTACCATTACATGTGTCTGGTAATGAGTATGTATCCCTTCTTTTCATAGAATATCTTCTGTTCCCTCTCTCTCTCCTTGTCCCTCCCTCCCATCTCCACCCACAAGTTGTCTAGTTCACTTTCATCAGTGTCCAGTGAGCTCCACGGCTGTACCTTTTCACCCTTTTTGATTTATTCTTTTAATTTATGAGTGCTGGGTCAATGAAGTAAACACTGTCATAACAACCTCTGACATTTTATGGAGAGCTAGTTATTGTCTTAAGCAGTGGTGCTAGGGTTTCAAAGAAAAACTGATACTTGTATTCTCTGTAATAGGAATAATATGTTTAACTTATTCAGATTAATCCACCATTTTTGTCAACTTTAATGAAAACTTAATCTCTCATGAGAAGAGAATCATTAACTTTAGATCCAAAGTAATTATGGAAAGCCTACACTATATCCCTTTCCCCAGCCAGAATACATTTGAGCCAGGTGCCGGTGGCTACTGTATTCCTAGCTACTCAGGAGGCTGAGATCTGAGGATCTCAGTTCAAAGCCAGACTGGCTTTGAAAAAAGTCCATGAGATTCATCTCCAGGTAGTTCAAGTAGTAGAGGGCTAGCCATGAGCTGAAGAGCTCAAGGACAACACCCAGGCCCAGCCAAAACAAAAACAAAAACAAATTTGAGTAACATTCACTTAAAATAGTATTTCCTTTTATCTTGAAACTACATCCTCAAGCTGGACCCTAGTGGCTGATACCTGATCCTAACTATTAAGAAGGCTGAGATCTGAAGTTTGTGATTTGAAGCCCACAAGATAAGTCCTTGAGATTCTTATCTCTAGTTAACCATCAAAAAAACTAGAAGTGAAAATGTGGCTCAAGTGACAGAGAATCAACTTGAAGTAAAAAAGTTCAAGGAAAGAGCTCAGGCCCTGACTTTGAGCCCCAGTGTCAGCACACAAAAAGCAAAACAAAATAAAACAATCAACCAAACAACCCCCCCCACCCCAACATCCCTTAAAGTCTGGAGACTGTTTCTTTCTTTCTTTCCTTTCCTTTTCTTTTTTTTTTTTTTTGCTAGCCCTGGGCTTGGGCTCAGGGCTTAAAGCACTGTCCTTGGACTTTCTCAAGGCTAGCACTCTACCACTTGAGCCTCAGCACCACTTCCAGCTTTTTGCTATGTATGTGGGGTACTTCGTGCATGCTAGGCAAGCACTCCACCACTAGGCCAAACTCCCGGCCCCTGGAGACTGTTTAATTCTTGAGTCTACTGATAAAGCTCTGTATTCATGTTTCGGCCCCTGGAGACTGTTTAATTCTTGAGTCTACTGATAAAGCTCTGTATTCATGTTTCATGAGTCTCATTAGGTAAAGGAGAGGCTGTAAGAATGGGACCAAGGCTGGGTATGGTGGCTCACGCCTGTAATCCTAGCTACTTAGGAGGCTAAGATCTGAGGATCAAGGTTCAAAGCCAGCCTGGGCACAAAAGGACCAGAGACTCTTATCTCCAATTAACCTCTAGAAAAGGGAAGTGGGGCTTGACTCAAGGGTAGGGTGGTAGCCTTGAGCTGAAGAGCTCAGAGACAGCACCCAGGCCAAGTTCAAGCCCCATAACCCACAAGAAAAAAAAAGAAAAAAGAATGGGACCAAAAGACCATACATGGGTCAAACATTGTTTTAATGCTTATTTGTGGTGAATGCTAGTCAAAGTACTTAATTTGGCTAGGTGCTGGTGACTTACCCCTATAATCCTAGCTACTCAGGAGTCTGAGATCGGAGGATCGTGTTGGAAGCCAGCCCAGGCAGGAAAGTCCAAGAGGCTCTTATTTCTAATCACCAAAAAAGCTGTAAGTGGGGCTGTGACTCAAATAGTAGAGCACTAGTCAAAGCTCAAGGATAGCACCTACACTTGAGTTCAAGCCCCAGGATGAGCACTAAAAATCAGTCAACTTTTGAGCCCTAGTTGTTTCAGCTATGAAAAGGGAACCTACTGTTTAACCTTTAGATAACAGTCTTCTCTCCTCAGTGATCTGCAGAATAAATGAATCCTCTTTCTAGGTTATGATGTTGAATTATTTCCTAAGAGTGCTAAAGAAAGGTGCTTAAGCTGATGATGGTGGCTCATAGCTACTTGGGAAGTAGAGACCAGGAGATCATGACTTGAGGCCAAACTGGGCAAAAAAAGTTGAGGAGGCCCCATTTCAATAGAGAAAGGTGGGCAAGGTAGAAAATGTCTGCTACCAAGATATGGAACCAACCCAGATGCCCCTAAGTGGATGATTGGATCATGAAGATGTGGTATTATACACAATGGAATTCTATGCTGCCATCAGAAAGAATGACATCACCCCATTTGTAAGGAAATGGAAAGACTTGGAAAAAATCATATTATGTGAAGTAAGCCAGACCCAAAGGAACATAGGTTTCCCTTATTTGTAATAATGAGTACAAACCTAGGACTCTCGTAGCAGAGGACTACAATAGCTCAATGGCCACATAGGATGAGGCTAAATGAAAGGATCTTCAGGATGTGGAAACAAGAGCTTTGTATTATGTGACTGTTGTTCTTAATGAACTATGTTATTTCTCTTCTTTTTTGTTGCCCTTTGGTTAATCTCATATTGTTACAGTATTTGACCTTGTTACCTGGTATATTGTACATTCATTTGTTTATTTGAAATAGGAAAAGGAAGGGGGAAAACAAGATGATTGGGAGGGGTGTGGGGAAAGAAATGGGGACCAAAACATGAGAAGGGTTATCAATGTGTGAGAAGTGATGTACCCTCTGTCTGGCAAATGTAACTGTGACCGCTCTATAATTATAATAAAAATAAATAAAGTGAGATAAAAAAAAAAGAAAAAAATGCCTGCTACAGCAGAAATTATAAGTAGGAGGTTTGTAGTCCAGGAAAACTTAGGCAAGAATCAAGACACTATACTATTTCAAAACTCTAAGTGAAAAGCTAAGGGTGTGGCTCAAGTGGTATAGCAACTAAAGAGCAAGTGTAAAACTCTGAGTTCAAACCTCACTATTGCCAAAAAGAAAAAAAAGTTGATTGATTAGCCACATTGCCTTATAGCCAGTCTCTACTTTCCACGTTAATTCCCAGTAGGTATGTAGCCTCATGAAACAGCTTAATGACTACCAAATAAAAGAAGCATAAAGAATGAGGCTTTCTGGCTAGGTAAGAGGAATGAAAATTGGTAGAGTGAGAGGATTTACAGGAGAATAACTTAACCTTGCCATTTCAAATTTTAGTTTTTGTGGGCCCAGGTGTCCACACATCTTATGGCAAGAGCCACTGAGGTTGCCTCTAACACAGAGCTCATGACAGCAACATACTGCCATATGTGGAAAAATAAAGATGAAAGTAGTAAGTCCCTAAGTGATTAAGCTTACCTTTGATGAGGCACAAGAATATTATTGATTCCTCCAAGTTTAACATTTATCTTTAGGCACAAATTTGAGAGAGTTTGAGGCGATGTCTTTATCACATTCTTGACTTGCACACACTGTGTAGCCATACCCAAAAGGGTATCTCCTACACGTTTTACTTCCGCTATGGAACAAACACAAGTACCCCTAGTCAGGAAACAATCAAACTTACAGGACATAAAATCAATATGCATCCCACTTGAAATACACTGTAACACAGGATGCCGCAAGTGACACCAATACTAAAACAAAGCTATAAAAACTTAAAAGGTATTGGCTTGAAAATTAGATTAATTACTTAGTGATAATTTTTTAATCTCTGTATTAAAAGTTATGTTTTTACCATGGAAGAAAACAAGTACATGCACAAGATGGATTCTTGAAATAAAGACAAATGAGACACAGAGGAACTGCTTTCTTTCTCATATAAAAGACACAGATTTATAAAGATAAATTATCATTCTATCCTGCCTCACTTTTCTAGCCTAGAGACAGGCTGTAAATTTTCCTTTATAATACATATCAGCTCAGAAAAGGCTCCAAAGGTATCTGAGCAAACATTAATATTTATCATATTCTTACCTTCCCAGTTTCTCACCCTGAATCCTGGGACTGCTTTCCCCATTGTTTTTGGCTTGGTCACTTCTCTAAAACTTTTTGTTCAGGGCCAGGAGTTTGGCCTAGTGGTAGAGTGCTTGCCTAGCATGCATGAAGACCCAGGTTCGATTCCTTGGTACCACATATGTAGAAAAAGCTGGAAGTGGTGTTATGGCTCACGTGGTAGAACTCTAGCCTTGAAAAAGCCCAAGAACAGTGCTCAGGCCCCGAGTTTAAGTCCCAGGACTGGCAAAAAAACCCCTCCAAAACTGTTTAATGTTATATATACTATATAAGCAGACTCCTAAGCTCCTGCCTTGACTCCTTTGCTGTGTGATGTGCACTGCATGAATTAGCATCCTGCTCTTCTGCTCATAATCTGTCTTGTTTACGGTAATCTGTCATAATTATGACTTAAGCAGCTGTTTCTTCCTTCATCATAAAAAAAATATAATTAGGGACTGGGAATTTAGCCTAGTGGTAGAGTGCTTGCCTAGCATGGATGAAGACCCGGTTCAATTCCTCGGTACCACATACACAGAAAAAAGCCGGAAGTGGTGCTGAGGCTCAAGTGGTAGAAAGTCCAGGGACAGTGCTTAGGCCCTGAGCTCAAGCCCAGTATTGGCAAAAACAACAACAACAAATTTATGTGTGTGTGTGTGTGTGTGTGTGTGTGTGTGTGTGTGTATAAAATTAGGCACGATCACATCTGTAATCCTAGCTACTAAGAAGGCTGAGATCTGAGGGTTGTGGTTTGAAGCCAGCACAGGCAGAAAACTCCTTGTGAGAATCTTACCTCCAATTAATCACCAGAAAAGCAGAAATGGAGTTGTACTCAGGTGGTAGAGTGCTAGTGTTAAGCAAAAAAGCTCAGCAACAGTGCCCAGTCATGAGCTGAAGCCCCATGACTGGCAAAAGTATTATCACAATAATAACTTGACAAAGGGGTTTCATTTTGACATGTTCACATATGCGTACAGTGTATTTTGATCAGACTTATCCATTCCTTCACTTTGGCCTTTCTGTTTATGTGCCATTGAGGGATCAAACCAAGGGTTTCATACATGCTAGGCAAACACTCTACCTCAACCATTCTCAACCATTTTAGCAGTTTTCTTTTTCTTTATTTTTTGTTGGTCTCTGGGCCTGGGCACTGTCCCTGAGGTCTTTAGCTCAAGGTCACCACTCTACTACTTTGAGCTACAGGGCCACTTTCAGTTTTCTGGTGGTCAATTGGCGATAAGAGTGTCATAGACTTTTGTGCCCGGGTTGGCTCTGTACTGCAGTCCTCAGATCTCAGTCTTCTAAGAGGCTAGGATAACAGGTGTGAGCCACTGTGCCAGCTCAAGAATATTTTTTTCTTTTTTTCTCTTTTTGCCAGTCCTGGGGCTTGAGCCAGGGCCTGAGCACTGTCGTTGGGCTTTTTGTCCTCAAGGCTAGTGTGCTTTGCCTCTTGAGCTACAGCACCAATTCTGGCTTTTTCTTTTTTATGTATGTAGTACTGAGGAATCAAACCCGGGTCTTCTTGCATGCTAGGCAAGCACTCTACCAATAGGTCAAACTCCTGGCCTGCTCAAGAATATTTTTAACTTTAATTTTATTTTGCATTTCAAACAGTTGTATAAGGTGGTGATAATTTTTTTTTGGCAGTCCTGGGACTTGAACTCAGGGCCTGAACACTGTCATTAAGCTTTCGCAAGGCTAGTGCTCTACCACTTGAGCCGCAGCTCCACTTCCACAGCTTTTTCTATGTGGCACTAAGGAATTGTACCCAGGGTTTTATGCATGCTAGGCCAGCACTCTGCACTCCTCAGCACCATATAAACAAAAGAAGCTGGAAGTGGTGCTGTGGCTCAAATGGTAGAATGCTAGTCTTGAGCACAGAGAGGCTCAGGGACAGTTCCCAGGCCCTGAGTTAACGCTTCATGACCGGCAGAAAAAGAAAAAAAGTATGTGTTTTCAGTGGAATGGATATTATCAATTTGAATTCTATCAGCAAAGTACTTAATGATATACTCAGCATTAAAAAAATTGTAATTAAATATTTACTACCTTAGTAACTAATTTTTATTTATTTTACTGATGAAAACAAAATTCTCATATATTCAATTGCCTTTCTTCATATTCTTTCATTATTGTAAAAGCGTAGAATTTTTTGTTATTGAAATAATCTGAGTATTTTAAATGATAGTCTAGTATTTATTGGTCTCATGTGCCAGAAGTATTTTGATATGCTATTGTTTTACCTTTAATACATTTGCTTGCTTGTTCTTGTCAGTTGTGGGGCTTGAACTTAGGACCTAGACACTATCTGTGAGCCTCTTTGTGTTCAAGGCTAGCACTCTACCACCTGAACCACAGTGCCACTTTTGGGTTTTTGAGTGGTTAATTGAAGATAAGAGACTCACAGGGACTTTCCTGCCCAGCTGGCTTCTAACTGAGATCCTCAGATCCTTAAACCCTTAGATCCTGAGTAGCTAGGATTACAGGTATAAGCCACCGGTTTCTGGTCCTTTAGTACATTTGTAACATACAAAAAATTTAAGATTACGCTATGGTATAAGTTATAGAGCACTTAGCAAATGGGAGGGGTGAGGTCATGGGTTTAATTTCAAGTATTGCACGCATGCACCCATGCGCGTGCATGCGTACACGTACACACACACACACACACACACACACACACACACACACACACACACACACACACACACACACACACACACACACACACACACACACACCTCCAACCAAAAAGGAATCCTAGCTACTGGGAAGGTAATAAGGGGATTATGGTTCATGGACAGCTTGGGCAAAAAGAAGTTTGAAAGACTCCATCTCAACCAAGAGCTCAGAATAGTGGCACATACCTGTTGTTACCCATGTGCCGGGGAAGCACAATGATTAGGCTTAATGGCACATGCATGCCTGTTATCCATAGTGACATGGAGGAGCTTAGATAAGCTCACAACCCAGGCTAGTCTAGGCATAAATTGAATTCTCACCTTGAAAATAATCAAAACAAACTAGGTGCCAGTGACTCATGCCTGTACTTCTACTTACTCAGGAGGCTGAAATTTGAGGATCATAGTTCAAAGCCAGCTCAGATAGGAAAATGCAGAAGACTTATCTCTAATTAACCACACACAAAAAGAAGGAGCTTGGACTCAAGTGGTAGAGCACTAGCTTTGAGCAAAAAATCACAAGTACAGCCCCAGGCCCTGAGTTTAAGCCAGGTCCAGTATTAAAGCAGAGAGGGGCTAGAGGCATCACTCAATTTCCCTAGCAAGCAAGGGCCCGTGTTCAATCCCCAATACAGGGGGGAAAAAAATCACAGGTCAAATCTAACAATTTTCTTTGTGATTTTTTTTAATCATGTGTGTATGTATGTGTGAGTATGCATATATGACGTTGGAAACTGGCCTGTGGTCTTGTGCATGCAAGGCAAGTGATCTAAGTTAAATTCTCAGACCCTTTCTACCACTGTAGAAAATTTTATTTTATTCCATACAGCTTTTTGAAAGTTATATTTTCTTTATGTTTTCCCAACATTCAATGATTTATATTTAATTTACTATCTCAAAATATTTTTGTTTCCAATCATTATATAGGTTAGAAATTATTAGTTCCATAGAAAAGTATAGCTTAGTATGGTTAGTTTATTCAGATGCACCACACACTGCGCACACTGGGCTATACCTGATACTGAGCCACACAGGTTAACTCCAGCTCTGTGCTTTTAACCTGCTACATTATATGGATACTCAAGTTAACACCATTTTTATTAATAACTTTTAACCACTGTCTTCTGATATCTGTTTTAGCTACTAAAACTCTCCTCTTTTTTGAATTTTGAAAGGTCCTTTTTTGAACTATTTATCTTATAAGTTTATCTAAAATTAACAATACACAGTTTGAAATAACAGCATAAAATGTTTTAGTACTTGAAAACTTTAGAATGTGAAATCCAAAATTCAATACCTATACATACATGTGTATATATGCACATATCTATCTATCTATCTGTATAATTTTTTTGTGATCCCTTGTGGGACTTGGACTCTGGGCCTGGATGCTGTCCCAGAGCTCTTCAGCTTAAGGCTACAAACCTAACCCTGAGTCTGGGCATTGGCCCTGAACTCTTCAGCTGAAGGCTACTGCCCTACCCCTGAACCAGACCGATTTCCCATTTTCTAGTTGGAGATAAGAGTCTCGTGTTCTTTAGTGCCCAGGTTGGCTTTAAACCAGGATCCTCAGATCTCAGCCTCCTAAGCAGCTGGGATTACAGGTGTGAGCCACCATGCCTAGCTCCTTGGACATTTTTTGCTTAAGGCTAGTGCTCTGCCACTTGAGCCACAGTTGAACTGGTTTTTTTCTGTGCATGTGGTAACAGGGAATTGAACCCAGGGCTTTATGTATGCTAGGTGACTCCCGGCCCTATATATATTTATAGTGCTGGAGATTGAATCCAGGGCTCTTGAACATGCTAGGCAAATACCCTAACACTAAGTTGTATATTCATCTCTGAAAAATGCTGTTTGAAGACATGCTTACCATACACTGGCGTCTTCCCTGGCAGAATGACAATAATGAGCTGTAGCCCTGAGTAGGTATTCTTGAGATGCCGGAACATGGGCTCCACGCTGTCTGCTCCCTGCGCATATTTGCAGAAACAAGGCTGACCCTGGATGGGCATCCCTGCATCCTTGGAAATTTTACGTAGTTGGTCCGTGAAGCCCCTACAAGGAAAAACCACTAAAACTACTACATGAAAACATAGAGATAACACTGGAAGAAAGGGGGATAGGTAATTATTTTCTGAATATATAAGGTTCAATTGCTCAGGAAATAAAGACAAGAACTGACTAATGGGCGGAAACAATGATCAGAATCAAGGGACAACCCACACAGCAGGAGAAAATGCTATCCACCTATTCAACAGTTTAATACAATCTGCAAGGTGGCTCACGCCTGTAATCCTAGCTACTCAGGAGGCTGAGATCTGAGGATCAAGGTTCAATGCCAAGACCTGTCAGAAAAGGACTTGAGACTTTTATCTCCAATTAACCTCTATAAAATGGGAAGTAGGGCTTGGCTCAAGGGTAGGGTGGTAGCCTTGAGCTGAAGAGCTCAGAGACAGCGCCTGCCCAGGCCGAGTTCAACCCCATGACCCACAAAAAACAAACCAAACCAAAACCAAAACAAAAACAAGTTTAATACCCCAAATACTCAAAGAACTGAAAAATAAAATACCAATAGAACAAATAATCCAATTAATAGGCAAACAAACTAGATAGTTCTCAAATTATAGCTAATGAAAACATTCATCAATGAAATTCTAATCTAATTTCAGTCAAGAATGGCAATCAGAAAAACATATCAACTGCTAGTAAGGACGGAGAGAAAAGAAATTCGTTTTTCCTGGTTGCAGAGCTTGACCTCTGAGTCAGGGCGCTGTCCCTGAGCTCTACAGCTCAAGGATACCACTTTTCCACTTGAGCCACAGCATCATTTCCAGTTTTCTGGTGGTTAATTGGAGATAAGAGTCGCAGACTTTCGTGCCAGAATGGCTTTGAACCTCGACCTTAGCTCTCAGTCTCCTCAGTAGCTAGGCTTATAGGCATGAGCCCCTAGAGTCCAGCAAGAAAAGGAATTTTTTTTTTTTTTTTGGTCAGTCCTGGGCTTCAGCTTAGGGCCTGAGCACTGACCTTGGACTTTTCTCAAGGCTAGAGCTCTATCACTTGAGCCTCAGCACCACTTCCAGCTTTTTTCTAGGTATGTGGTACCGAGGAATCGAACCCGGGTCTTTGGGCATGCAAGGCAAGTACTCTACCACTAGGCCAAACTCCCAGCGCCAAGAAAAGGAATTCTTATACTACATAAACTAGTATAACTACTATGGAAATCAGTATGGAGGTTTCAAAAATACTCTAAAGACAGACCTACCAAATGATCCTGTAATGCCACGTTCAGGTATATGTCCTAAAGTAGAGTAAAGTCAACCTACAAGAGGGAGACCCTCATACTCATTGAAGCACTGTTTACAATAGTCAAGATGGGAAATCAGAATCAGTGCCCATCAGCTGGTGAATGGATGAAGAAAACTAATGAATCTAGGCCCTGGCATTCCAGTTGTGAGAAGCATAAATAAGAGTATCATAGTCCAGTCTGGTCTAGAAAAAAAATTATGAGTCTATTTGAAAATGAAAATTGGGGTCAGGAGTTTGGCCTAGTGGTTAAACTGCTTGCCTAGCATGCACGAAGACCTGGGTTTGATTCCTTGGCACCACATATATAGAGAAAGCTGGAAGTAGTTCTGTGGCTCAAGTGGTAGAGCTCTAGCCTTGAGAAAGTCCAAGGACAGTGCTCAGGCCCTGAGTTCATGCTCCTGGACTGACAAAAAAAAAGAAGAAAATTAACTAAAGCAAAAAGTGTTGGGGTAGAGTCTTGCTCAAGAGGTAGTTAGTTAAATCTCTACTACCTGAGTTAAATCTCTAGTACCATTGGGGGAAAAAAGACAATGTTGCTGTATACTATAAAGCTAGTCATTAGTGTCTAGAAAGATGAATCAATGGTTCTGCTAAGACAAAAGTTTCTCTTAAAAGTACAGGGGACTGGGCTGGGAGCATAGCCTAGTAGTAGAGTGCTTGCCTAGTATGCACCAAGCTCTGGGTTTGATTCCTCAGTACTACATACACAGAAAAAGCAGGAAGTGGCGCTGTCACTCAAGTGGCAGAGCACTAGCCTTAAGCAAAAAATGTCCAAGGATAGTGCCCAGGCCCTGAGTTCAAACCCCAAGACTGGCAAAAAAAAAGGGGGGGGGTAATTAACCAGAATCATTCAGCTAGAATACTGAGCATTTCTTAAAGTATTTTAATTTAATTTTTATTTTTTTGTCAATTGTGGGAATTTAACTGAGGGCCTGGGCACTGTCCCTGAGCAATTCTGCTGAAGGCTAGAACTCTACAACTTTGAATTACAGTTCCATTTCCTGTTTTTAGTGGCTAATTGGAGATAAGAGTCTCACCTGGACCTTTCTGCCTGGGCTGGCTTTGAACCATGATCCTCAGATCTCAGCCTCCTAAGTAGCTAGGATTATACACAAGCGCCGGTGGTGCCTAGCTAGTATTTTTACAATTTATTTATTTTGGCCAGTCCTGGGGCTTGAATTCAGGGCTTGGGTACTGTCCCTGATCTTCTTCAGCTCAAGGTTAGCACTCTACCATTTGAGCCACAATACCACTTCTGGCTTTTTCTGATTATGTAGTACTGAGGAATGGAACCCAGGGTTTCATGCATTCTAGGCAAGTACTCTACCACTAAGACACATTCCCAGCCTGTATTTTTATTTTTCAGACAGGGTCTTGCTAAGTTGTCTGGGTGGCCCTGAACTTTGATATCTTCCTGCTTCAGCCTTACAAGTAGCTGGGATTATAGGTGCCCACAAATTCGTCCAGTTGGATGAAAAAACTTATTATTATTATTTTTTGGTGGTTCATGGGGCTTGAACTCTGGGGCCTACAATGCTGTCCCTGAGCTCTTCAGTTCAAGGTTACTGCCTTACCCCTTGAGCCACATCCCCACTTCCTGTTTTCTAGTGATTAATTGGAAATAAGAGTTTCATGTTCTTTAGTGCCTGGGCTGGCTTTGAACCTGATTCTCAGATCTCAGCCTCCTGAGTAGCTATGATTACAGGCATGAGCCACTCTGCCTGGCTTGGAGAAACATTTTTAAAGATTCAATGATTAAATATATTCCATGTTAAAATATGGCAGATAATTTAAGATCTGAACACAGAGCTAGGATAGATCTCAATGACAGAGTGCTTGTTCAAGGCCCTGGATTCATCTTCACTGCCACTAAAGAACAAAAATCTAAACATAAAAAATGTCCACAAACCAAAGGAATGGCGTGTCTTACTTCAATATTTCTTCTCTGCACTGCCTCTGAGTGGCAAAACAAGCTATTGCCCACATCTTGATTTCTACTCCTGTATGGAATTGTTTTCCTCGCATGTCCCATACTCCATGGCTTGGTGTTGCTACTGTTCGATTCTGTGGGAGAAAGAAGAATAACATGGAAAAAAAGAGGAAAAGTTTAACAGTTTATTTCAATGAGCTGAAAATAAGTATTTCAAATTGCTAAATGTATATTTCTCATATTGTATATGGAACCGGCTGAATCAATTTTATATTCTTTTGTCGGTTGAGGGACTCGAACTCAGGGCCTGGGCACTGTCCCTTGGCTCTTCAGATCAAGGCTAGTGCTCTACAACAGAGTCACAGTGCCATTTTCAGTTTTCTAGTGGCTAATTGGATACAAGACTTTCATGGACTTTCATGGCCAGGCTAGCTTTGAACTGAGATCCTAAGATCAGGTGTGAGCCATGGTGCCTGGCTGGATTTTAACTTTTATCATTAAACCCCCAAATTCACAGGGCCCAGGAGTGTGGCCTAGTGGTAAATGCTGGCCTAGCATTCATGAAGCACTGGGTTTGATTCCAGTGCCCAGGCCCTGAGCTCAAGGCCCAGGACTGGCAAAAACCAAAAACAAAACACCCCAAAATTCTATTAACGTAAAAGCAAAGATGCCTTGTTAAAAACTAAAGTATATTGTTAGAACAAATAGCCAGGTACCAGTGGCTAATGCTTATAATTCTAGTACTCAAGAGCCTGAGATCTGAGGACTGCAGATCCAACTTAGGCAGCGAGATCTGTAAGACTCTTATCTCCAATAAATTACCAAAAAAAAAACCTGGAAGTAGAGCTGTGGCTCAAGTGAGAGAGCTTAGGAAGAGTACTAGGCCCTGAGTTCAAGCCCCAGTAATGGCACACAAAAAAAAAAGGTCTAAATTCAGACTTACTTAGGATGCCCTTCCATAATCAGTGAACTACAGGTGCAGGAGTAAACATCAAAAGGCTTTACCCGTCCTCCATACTGGAGCATAGGAGCTGGAAGTACGCGTCCAGTTACATGCGCCATTTCATCCCGAACTTTAAATTGGAACTCCTGAACAAATGGGTCTGTTTCATAATTTGCACTCCGTACCTAACAACAGAAAAGTTTACAGTTACTCTAAAAAATTCTCCTAGATCTTCTGCTTTACTTTAGAACCTATTTGTTCGACCATGTCAACCGTATGTTTTATAATAGTTCTATTCAATGGTGCTCAAATAATAGAGCAGAGAATATTAGCCTGAGAAATTATGCGTCATGAATGGACTGGAGGAGGTGAACACCCTGCTATTTTATGCAAAATTTAAATATGCTGGGTTGAAAAAAATAAATTATTTTTGGTCGATGAAAATGATATTTTAAAATGATTAAACATATGTTTTGAGAGAGAAAGAGAGAGAGAGAAATACCTCACCTAAAAAAGGTTAAGACCCTCTGACTGGGCGGGATGTAGATCAATGGTAGAGTGCTTGTCTAGTATTCACAAGGCCCTGGGTTCAATCCCCAGTTCCACAGGGCGGGGGGAGGGGAAAAAAAAGAACCTTTGATTATGGAGAATCCAGACATTTACTACCAATTTTATGCAAGCTTGATAGAAAACATTACAAGGCATTTACTTACAATTTATATAAAATTTACTCCAGTATTTTCAGATAAATAGTATCACATTGTAAATAAAATGATTATATTTTAGTGTTGGATCTTCCATGTTAGTGTACTATGATAGCTGTTTTCAAAATACATTTACCTGCTCTCGGGGTGAAGGTCAAATGAGACTACAAAGAGTAGGGTATCAAGGCTGTGTACAGCCCATTAGAAACTACATAATTTAAATTTGTAAATAGGACTTTCCTCATAATAAGCAGGAAAAATTTTCTAGAGATATTGTTCTTTTATAGTCTAGCCTTTCATTCATCTGTTAGATGTCTTAGTGTATCTCTGTGGTAAGATTATAATATATAACAACTACCAAGACATGTTTGGTTTAAATGTTTAACTATTTTCACATTGTCATATACCACAAAAGTAGGACTTGAGCTGGGTGCTGGTAGATCATATATGTAATACCAGCTACTCAGGGGAAAAAGAGATCAGGAGGTTTGTGGTTTGAGGCCATTCCAGGAAAAAAGTTTATGAAACTTCATCTTAACAAATAAACATTGGGAGGCACAAGATTCTAGGGCCAGCAAGGGAAAATTTTGTGAAACTACCATCTCAAAATAAAAAGCTGAATGAAGTGGTATATGACTATCATTGCAGCTATGGTAAGATGATATTAAATAGGATGATTTTTGTCCAGGCCAGCTAGGGCAAAAAAACAAGAACCAGTCTCAAAAATAAGAGCAAAAGAGCTGGCTCAAACAGTAAAGCTCTGGCTTAGTAAGCACAAGCCTTGGAGTTCAAACCCAGTACTACTGAAACAAAAGAAAAATAGGCCTTATATAATCTGTAAAGCTCAGTAAAATTAAATGACTTAGTAAAGCAAATGACTAGATGCTATACACGTAACAAGGTATAAGTAACAATAAGTAGAAAGTATTCAAACCTAGGGATCACACCTACACTCCAAAATCTGTTTTTGTTTTTTGAAACAGGGTCACCCTATGTAGCTCAGGTTTGTGTTCAAGTTGAAATCCTCCTTCCTCAGCCCTCTAAGTGCTGGGATTTACAGTATGCACCAGCATGCTTGGCTCAAAGCTTACAATTTTTTACTTTTTCCCCCATGAGCATAGAAACATTTTTATTCTGTAAATGCACAGTGTACTTTGAATAGGTCCATCTTATTATATCCCCTTATCTCCTCTCTCACTTCTCCAATTATTTTAGCTACTATAAAAATATTGCTTTTCTAAACAGTTTAGCCGTGAGTTAGAACTTCTAGTTAAGCATTATGGAGTTATCTTTATCTATTAAAGGTTTTGGGACAGCTGTAACAACATTATAGTAGAATCAGAGAAACATCAAGAATGAGAACCAGCTGTATTTTCCTAATTATGTAATAACCTCCCTTCCTTTCCAAAATGATAAGAAAAAGAAAAAAGCCTTTTTTTTTGTAATTGGCTTACAAAATGAAGTCAGTTCTGTAACCCTTTTCCAATAATCTTTAAAATTGCTTCTCAAAGATTTCGGGTTGTGCAATACTCATATTTCCATATATTTTTTCTTTTCATGAGGTTGTTTCGTTTTTAAATCTATTAGTTTTATGTCTTTATTTTTTAAATGGACAGATAACATTGCATAATTTTATTTGGCACAACATAATGTTATGAGATATACACTGTGAAATGTTAACTTTCTTAACTTTCATTTTATTAAGTGTAATACTGGTAATTTCTCTCTTCTCTTCCCTTAGTGAAGTTGCCCTTCATTTCATTATTTAGACTGCATAGCTGTCAATCTAACCAAGAGTTAAGGAATCCTAGACTGATTGCTAAGATTTCCAGTAATTCTAGTTACAATATCATAACATCTTTTCTGTCTTCTTTTAGGTGGATTTTCTAATTAACTAAATTAAAACATCAGTTATAACAGAGTCAGTTTCCTGGATCTAATGAAAGAGTCAGGGGCTAAATTAGAAGGACTACTTTCTTTTCTTATTTTTTGTTGGTCGTGGTACTTGAACTCTGGGCTTGGGTGCTGTCCCTAAGCTCTTCAACTCAAGGCCAGCGTTCTACCACTTTGAGCCACAGTGCCACTTCCCAGAAGGACATTTCATGACTAACTATAGTTTACCTATACCCTAAACATCACAAGATTATTCCAATATCTCTTTTCATTTTAACAGTCCATGAAATGCTAAAAGGTATTAGATGGTAAAGATAGTAGCTCACCCAAATATGTTTAAATTCAATTTCTAGGGTTAAGTACTAACCAATCTGCTAATTTCTTCTTGCCTATCTGGTGCAGATCTTGCTGTTGCCTTGATCATAGTAGATGTCTGATTGTCAGTCAGCTTCTTGATACACCTTTGCCCAGCAACAATGTTACAGACCTACACAATAAAAGAAAGTTTTAAGATATATATATATATATATATATATATATATATATATATATCTTTTTGTTAGCTCCTACTTTGTGAGAACTATGTTTCAAATAAAAAGATTAGGGGCCAGGAGTTTGGCCTAGTGGTAGAGTGCTTGTCTAGCACGCACGCAGACCCAGGTTCGATTCCTTGATACCACATGCATAGAAAAAAGCCAGAAGTGGTGCTGAGGCTCAAGTGGTAGAGCTCTAGCCTTGAGAAAGTCCAAGGACAGGGCTCAGGCCCTGAGCTCAAGCCCAGGATTGGCAAAAAAAAAACCCCAAAAAACCCCATCTATTTCACTTAACTTCTTTTTTTTTTTTTTTTTTTTTTTTGCCAGTCCTGGGCTTGAGCTCAGGGCTTGAGCACTGTCCTTGGACTTTCTCAAGGCTAGAGCTCTACCACCTGAACCTCAGCACCACTTCTGGCTTTTTGCTATGTATGTGGGGTACCGAGGAATCGAACCCAGGTCTTCGTGCATGCTAGGCAAGCACTCTGCCACTTGGCCAAACTCCCAGCCCTTCACTTAACTTCTTTTTATGTCATGTCATACTCTACAGTATGATTATAATTAGATAAAATGTACATAGAGTGAAAAGATTCAAAGAAGTATATCAGAACGCTAACAGTACTAGGATGATAGATGAACTTGTTTTGCATTGCTTCATTTAATGGAAATTTAAAATGACAAATTGTAGATCATTTTAAAAATAGTTCAAGCCTGGTGTCATAGCTCACACCTGTAATCCTAGCTACTCAGGAAGCTGAAATATGAGGATCATGGTTTGAAGCCAGCATGGGCAGGAAAGTCTGTGACACCCTCATCTCCAATTAACCCCCAGAAAACAGAAGTGGTATGGTGGTTCAAGTGGAAGATTACTAGCCCTGAGTGATAATGCTCAGGGGCCAGTGCCCAGGCCTTGAGTTCAAGCCCCATGACAAAAAAAAAAAAAAAAAAAAAGACTGTTCAGGCCCAAGATAAATGTGACACTGTGATTTAAATTATTGGCCACTGGGGCTGGGAGTTTGGCCTAGTGGTTAAAGTGCTTGCCTAGCATGCATGAAGACCCGGGTTCGATTCCTCGGTACCACATATAGAAAAAAAAAAAAAAAAAAAAAGCCAGAAGTGGTGCTGAGGCTCAAGTGGTAGAGCTCTAGCCTTGAGAAAGTCCAAGGACAGTGCTCAGGCCCTGAGCGCAAGCCCAGGACTGGCAAAAAAAAAATTTATTGGCCACAAAAAATCTTCAAAGTAGCGGGCCAGGAGTTTGGTCTAGTGGTAGAGTGCTTGTCTACCATGTACGAAGGTCCGGGTTTGATTTCTCGGTACCACATACATAGAAAAAAGATGGAAGTGGTGCTCTGGCTCAAGTGGCAGATCACTGGCCTTGAGAAAAAAAAAAAGCCCAAGTACAGTACTCAGACCCTGAGTTCAAGCCCCAGGACTGGCAAAAAACAAAAAAATCCTTAAAGTGGTGATGACCAGAGAGAGATCCATAAGCATAAATACATTACTTCTAGTGGTAGGTAGGTATGCTTCTGCTCCTGACCCACTTGTAGACAGGGAAGGTGTGGGTACTTCAGCTGAAGAGTATACTTTTCTCTGAAATACTGTGCTACTGTTCTCTCCACAGTTTGGCCATTTTCTAACTGTAATGGAAAGCTGGGAAGAAAGAAAAGCAGACATGAACAACTCTCACATCACTATCAGCCAGCAAGACACACCCAACTCACAAGCTGCTTCACACCATTGCTCGGACAAACACCAGCTTTTCTTACGTTTGATGACTGGCAGGCCTTCTTGTTACATTACAAACCCGGTATTTCCGCCTCATTGTTCCACAATGAGTCACTTCAACTTTCAGACCTGTTGTCAACAAGAAAAATGGAGATTATGAGTTACATTTACAAAGTCTGGTCGATAATATAAAAATTGAATTCTGGGGGGTGGGGGGGAGGGTAATGGGTACCAAGACATGTGAAAGGGTATCAATGTATGTGAATTAATGCACCTTCTATCTGGCAAATATCATGTAACCCTTTTACTAATTACAATAAAAAATTTAAAAAAAAAATTGAATTCTGAATAAAAAGAAAAATCCATGACTTTGGCAATACATTAACAAAGAATTTTGTTATAACATTGCCCATAATGCTTACAATCGTGTTAGATCTTATTTCAAACCTTTATTTACCTTATCAAACTCCTCTTATTAAAAATGAAAAAAATGAAATCATAAAATTAGCAATGCCCTCTATGGCCTAGTGGTAGAGGGCTTGCCTAGCACACATGAAGACCCAGGTTTGATTCCTTGGTACCACATACATAGAAAAAAGAAAGCTGGAAGTGGTGCTGTGTCTCAAGTGGTAGAGCTCTAAAGAACAGTGTTCAGGCCCTGAGTTCAAGCCACAGGACTGGCAAATAAAATAAAATAAACTCATGTGTTTGTGTTAAGAGGGGAAAGGACAAATAAAAGAAGAGTTTCAGAAGTTCTCAAGATAGTTTATTCAAAGTATTTGCTCAGCCATCTCCTAATTAGTAACAATGAGAATTTCATAAAAATCAACAAGCCCTTCAAAGATTTATAAAGCTGAAAGAAAAAAAATGGCGGGCGGGGAGTTTGGTCTAATGGTAGAGTGCTTGCCTAGCATGCATGAAGACCCAGGTTCAATTCCTCGGTACCATATACATAGAAAAAAAGCCAGAAGTGGTGCTGAGGCTCAAGTGGTAGAGCTCTAGCCTTGAGAAAGTACAAGGACAGTGCTCAGGCCCTGAGTCCAAGTCCCAACTGGCCAAAAAAAAAAAAAGAAAGAAAAAAAAAATGGCCCTTCTAACTAAAGTGGAAGGAACTATTTTTAGGAGGTATAATATAGTGACACAGCCTTTAAAAAAAAGTATTAAAAAACAAATAATCCAAAATAATTTTTTTTTGGTGGGTCATGGGGCTTGGGTGCCCTTGAGCCAAGTTCCACTTCCCCTTTTCTAGAGGTTAACGGGAGTTAAGAGTCTCAGGTCCTTTTGTGCCCGGGCTGGCTTTGAACCTTGATCCTCAGATCTCAGCCTCCTGAGTAGCTAAGATTACAGGTGTTAGCAACCATGCTGGCCAGATCCTTTTTTAAATTAGGAAACTTTGAGCTTTGTGTTTTCCTAGGTACTATCAAAGATAAGATTCTGAGGTATTCTCCATCTGTACATAAATGTGGCTAGTAGACCTGAGTAACTAAAATTTTTATTATTTTTTTAATTATTTTTTTTTCAGGTTCTGGCTAATTTTACCTAATTTAAATATGAATAGTTAACACCTGGCTAGTGGCTACCTTATTGATAGTATAGCTTTGGAGCTGTGGCCTACTGGCCACAAAAATCATCTCTATTCCTAAAATATGACCTAGAGTCCAAAAGGTGAAAGTCTAAGAAGGAATAAATGGAGGCTGAGTTTTAGTTCCCAGATAGGAATTGCGGTTATTACTCTTTAAATATATATATAATTTCTCTCTCACACACATATATATATTTTATTGTTATTATTAAGGTATTGTTTCACTTCAGAAGGTAGGCAATAAGTATAATTCTTTTTGGACAATAGCAACCTTTTCTTCAGTTTCTCCCCAGTAGTGGGGCTTGAATTCTGTGCCTGAGTGCTGTTTCTGAGCTCTTCAGCTCAAGGATAGCACTCTACCAGTTGAGCCACAGCACTACTTCTGGCTTTTCCAGTACATGTGGTACTAAGGAATCCAATTTAGGGCTTTGTGCATGCTAGGCAAGCACTCTATCAGTAGGCCAAACTCCTCCCCCTACAGGGGGTTTTATTCCTACAATGGATGGTTCTCGAATAGGAAACAACTTTGCCCTTCTGGAAATCATTTGGTAATGTCTGAGGACATTTTTTTTCAGGTGGAGCTGGGACACAAACCTAAGGCTTTGCAAACATTAGCTGCAATGAAGACAGTTTTTTTTTTTTTTTTGCCAGCCCTGTCTATGTATGTGGTACTGAGGAATCGAACCCGGGTCTTTGTGCATGCTAGGCAGGCACTCTACCACTAGGCCAAACTCCCAGCCCCCAATGAAGACATTTTAAGTGGCGCTGTTGGCAACGTGTTTGTAGAGGCCAGGGATACTTTTAAATATCCTAAAATACACAGAACAGCACCTCCTTCCAACACAACAAAAGAATTATCCAGCCCACAATCTCAACAGAGCCAAGGCTCATAAGCCCTATCACAACTTAATTTTTGTTATAATTAATTTTTTCTCTTTCTCTTCTCCCCCCCCCTTTTTTTTTTCCCCCAGTTCTGGGGCTTGAACTCAGGGCATGGGCACTGTCCCTGAACCTCGCTGTGCCCAAGGCTTAGTGCTCTACCACTTGAGCCACAGCATCACTTTCAGCTTTTTCTGTGTATGTGGTACTGAGGAATTGTACCCAGGGCTTAATGCATGCTAGGTAAGCATTCTAGCACTAGGCCACACGCCCAGCTCCAATTTTCTTATCTAATTATAGTACAAAATACAAACTCCACTCATGGTAACTGAAATCTTCTTGATGTATCAGTACAAATTAAGATAGTAAGTGAACACAATGTTCCTGTACAAAATTAGTATGGATTTTTGTTAAAAATTGATTTCTACTTGGTATCAGTAAGAAATGTCTTTTTTTTAAAGATTATAACTACCTTTATAAAACTAAAATTTTAGTTAGAGAATCTAATATGCCTTTATATTGTAAAGAAGACTAGAAAATACACAAGAAGACTTTACAAGAAATAGTTATGAAATGAAATAAGAAATGTGTAAAAATACTACGTTTTGGGCATAAACAGTAAAATACATGTCTGTATTTTCAGCCATTAAGCAACTGTTTTCAAGTGTAAATTTAAAAACAAAAAACAAAAAACAAAAAACAAAAACCCACTAATAAGGCCAGGCACTCACCAGTGCTCACACCTGTAATCCTAGCTACTCAGGAGGCTGAGATCTGGGGATCACTGCTCAAAGACAGCCAGGGCAATGAATGTCTGTAAGACTCCTCTTATCAACCCCCCTCCCCTACCCCCAGAAAACTGGAAGTGGCCCTGCGGCTCAAATGGTTGAGCACTAGCCTTGAGCTGAAGAGCTCAGAGACAGTGCCCAGAGCTCAGAATTCAACTCCCAACCAAAAGAAGGAAACAAAAACAAACCCAAAAACATTAATAAGGCTCTACATGCCTACAAAATATGCTTTCACTAAAAGTAAATTGGTATTTCAATATAGAACTTTTACTTTTCCCTAGTATTTCTAAGAATACTTTCCTAATATTTCTAACTATCAAATTATTGGACAAAGAAGTTACACCAAAAGTTATTATCAAACATTTGGGTAAAAGTCCAACTGGAATAAAATATACATACTAAAAATACATATTTTATAGTAATTTATATCACTATCAATTATAATTCCACATGCAAGCTAAAAATTAAATCCAAATAGCAGAGAACACAAAATTTTATTCTTTTGAGTTACTGTGACCAGAATATATATGATATACTTTAAAAAGTTTTTTCTTCCTTTTATTTTTTTAACATTCTTGACTTCAAGTGGAGAAAAAAAATTTGTTTTGTCAATTAGATCCAATCCAAATTTTCAATGCCAAATCTAAGATCACAGGGTCCTCACAATTAGCCCCAAATCCAGAGGTTTGCAAAAAGGCAAAATTATTTTAGAAGTGAACTAGGTAATTTTCTGCCCAGGTCCCTCCCCAAACCCTCCATCCAACCAAAAATGTTTTGGTTTTAATAAACATTTAACCTATAAACTTGGTTTTACCTTCACTATAACATCAACTTTATAATGCTTTCTAGTCATTTTTTCAGTCATTTCTTTGGGCCCCTGAGCAGCTGAAGTTAGGATCGAGTCCATGCACTTCGGGCAGCAGGAGAATCCTTGTTCTGTACATCTTGTATTTTCTGTGACAGAGTGGTGATATGAGTTGATTGCAGAGTTACCGCAAAATAATGTAAGTGACTTCATGATATCAGAGGTGGTAACTAAGCAGCAACTCCACTATAAACCATGGCACTTAGATGATCACATAATGATGACAGGAAATGCACTAAGCTCCTGACAATGCTAACTGTACAGTTAATACAGACTATGAAAGGACTTGGTAAGACTGCAAAACAGTATTGCTAAGTTTCTTATTTTGGCATTTAAATAACTTGATATGATGGATATTTAATCTCAAAGTAAGAAGGATTTTTCTTTCAATGTTTTATGACTATGTCTGCCTCTTTCCTGGTTACTAAATGGCAAAGAGTGAATGATTCCTGGAGCAAACAAGATATATTCTGCTATTCTAATTGATTCAAGGGACTGAAAGATATTTAATGAACAAAATGAATGCTTCATTCAAATCACAAGCTGGAAATTTACCTCTAAGGAATGGGTAAAATCTTAAAAGCAAAAGTATCTCTGATTTTTAAGAGCTAACATTTAATAAAAGCAGAATTTATGTTACTTATTCTGATTAGAGAATATTTAATTCATCTCTAAATAATGTAATAGTGCAGTGGAGTCTTTTTTTTTTTTTTTTTGTCATGAGGCTTGAACTCTGGGCCTGGCCTGGGCACTGTCCCTGAGCTCTTTAGCTCAAGGCTACTACCCTACCACTGGAGCCACGGGCACCACTTCTGGTTTTCTAGTGGTTAGTTAGAGATAAGAATCTCATGGTCTTTAGGGTCTTTATTACCTAGGCTGGCTTTGAACCTCATCCTCAGATCTCAGCCTCCTGAGTAGCTAGGATTACAGGCGTGAACCATCACGCCCAGTTGGAGTCACATCATGCATGAGGATTAGGTATAAAAATCATGAATAGAGCAAGAATTACATAAATAAAAGTTACAATACTCCTTTAAACTGCTGGTAAAGTACAGCATATATAGGCTTAGATATAAAACTGTATGTTAAGTGTGTTTAAAATATAAAAGAGGAATGCACATAAAATATAAATTTTAGAACACTATTAAATTATTTCATTTTTCCTTCCTTTAAAGAGGTCCTACAGAGATGGAGTTAAAAATACATCCAATGCAACACCACTGTACAAATTTAGCTACTAAATAAGTAAGATCACTAGATACCTCTATAAAGTACATTAAATGATAGCTGTTGCAACTCCAGAATAACACATGGGATATACCAACCTCATATTCATAAATTTTCAAAGGAATATAATTTAAAAACTTACTATCATTTCAGAAAATTAATAAAGTCATTATATTAGAATATATTTAAAGAATGACACCAGTTTTAAAACAACAGAATTTTTGAGATAAGCTTCCCACTTTTTAATAGCATTAAAGAAGCCTTTTCTCATGAGACTTTCTTATCCCTTCTGTTAGTATTGATATTAATTCTATTACTTAGTATATCATTCAAACATTACTCATGATATTATAATGATGGATTTATTGTCACATTTTACAACTGATTGATATTTTTCCTGGTGATTTTACACGAACACATTTTAATTCTGAAAATTTCCCCAATAACAGGCTGTTATATCCATGCACTTTATAGTTATAGTCTTCTTAATGCTAATGGATTCACCTTTTATCTCTTTGGTGAATTTTACCCGATGAGAATCAGTCAGAGGTCTTGGTTGCTCATCAATATTATGAATATCAAGAACTTCACACATGAACTGAATTACAGGTTGTGCTTTGTAGAAGGCAGTGGCAGAAACTAAGTGGGGGGAACATAAAATAGTACAAATGTTAATGTTTCACTTCAAAATTGACTATAAACTTAAAATTAATTAACTATAAACTTAAACTGATACCTTAAGTATACTTGCATATACACATATATTAATTTCTCCAAAATTAAGCAGCTTTGTTTACCTCTAAGGCAAAAGAATAGAAAGACAAAATACTAGCTGTTATAACCCTTAAACCATCTATTCTTTACCACAGCTACAGACAAAAGGTTCAAAGTATGACAAGATTTAGAGGGGACAAAGGAGGTCAAGAGTCCTATAGAAAACAAGTTGAGGTGGGGGGGAAGGGAACTTTTTTTTTTATTTGCCAGTCCTGGGGCTTTAACTTGGGGCCTGGGTACTGTCTTTGAGCTTTCTCAAAGCAAGCACTCTATCACTTGAGCCACGGCACCAGTTACAGCTTTTCTGTGTATGTGGAACCTCCAACCCAGAGCTTCATGCAAACTAGGAAAGCATTCTACCACTAGGTCACACTCCAGGCCCTTGGGAATTCAACTGAGAGTCTTCCCTATCTTCTAATGATCTAAAATGATAGCGGTATTAAGTCTAATTTGAGGAAGTAATATTAAGGGTGTATCTTCTTGACAGTTACTGAGCAATAGTTATTAGTCCAACAATCAACATGATGAAATTCTCCTTTTCTTCTGACACTCAGGGCTTGGATACTGACTTTAGCTTTTCACTGGCATTAACCACTTGAGTCACATCTCCACTTCACATTATTTTTTTGTCCGTAGTGGGTCTTGAACTCTGGGCCTGGGGGCTGTCCCTGAGCTCCTCAGCTCAAGGCACTACCAGTTGAGCCACAGCAGCCACATTTTGTTTTCTGCTGGTAAATCGGAGATAAAGAATTTCACAGATTTTTTGTGCCCAGGCTGGCTTTGAACGATGATCCTCAGATCTCAGCCTCCCGAGTAGCTAGGATTACAGGTGTGAGTCACACCGGTGGCTGGCTCACTTTCTGATGGTTATTTAGAGAAAAGAGTCTCGTGGACTTTCTTCCCAGGGCTGGCTCTGAATTGTAGTTCTCAGATCTCAGCCTCCTGAGTAGCTAGGACTACAGGTAAGAGCCACCAGAACCTACTTCTTTTCCCCTTTTATTTTCTGCTTTGTTCTCTCTCTGTCTCTCATCCCTCACTCTGCCCCTCATACTGGAACCCCTCATATTGGAATTCAGGGCCTCTCACTTGGTAGGCAGGCAGTCTATCGCCTGAGCCATGCATCCACCCCTTTTTAGGCTTTAGGTTTTTTGCTTTCTTTCTTTTTTTTTTTTTGTGGGTCATGGGCTTGAACTCGGCCTGGGCCTGAGCTCTTCAGCTCAAGACACCGCTCTACCCTTGAGCCAAGCCCTACTTCCTGTTTTCTTGGGGTTAATTGGAGATAAGAGTCTCAGGTTCTTTTGTGCCCCGGCTGACTTTGAACCTTGATCCTCAGATCTCCTCCCACCTCCTGAGTAGCTAGGATTACAGGTATGAGCCACTGCGCCCAGCAGCTTTAGTTTTTTTTTTTTCCCCCTTCAGATAAAATCTGTGGTTTTGTTTTTGCTAGCTTTATTTGGACTTCAATCCTACCAAGTCTAGTTTATTTGTTGATATGGATCCAAACAATGATCCTCACAAGTAGTTGGATTGCCAGTGTGAGTTGCCATGCTTGGGCCCAAATTTTCTTTGTTTTTATTTTCTGATGAAATTAAGGACTGAATTCAGGCTTTGAGCTTGCTTGAAACACTACCACTTCAGCCATGGCCTTAGTTCTCTATTTCTCATTATGGAGCTGGGCTAGAAATCACTATGTAGCCCATGCTGGCTTTGAATTCATGATCTTTCTTCCTAAGTTTCCCTAGTACAACAACACATCGGTCCTACTTTTTCCTTTCTTTACTGCAGAAATAGCATATGAGTGAAGTTTTATCATAAAACCTCCAACAAAGTAAAGGCCCTCTCAAGTCTGAACCTTCCTCTCTCTCCAAGCATTTCTAAGAAGTAAGAAGTAGTAATCACCAGTAGACATATCAAAATATTTATCCTCTTAATATGCACCTGGATTAAAATTCAGATACAATTCATAGATGAGGCCAAATGATAAATGCTCTATGACTTATTTTAATTAACAGTGTCTTGAGAAATCTTTCCATTTCACTACATTTCTTCTTCTTTTTTTTTTTGCCAGTCCTGGGCTTGAGCTCAGGGCCTGAGCACTGTTCTTGGACTTTCTCAAGATTAGAGCTCTACCACTTGAGCCTCAGCACCACTTCTGGCTTTTTGTATGAATGTGGTACCAAGGAATCAAACCCGGGTCTTCATGCATGCTAGGCAAGCACTTTAACCACTAGGCCAAACTCCCGGCCCTTCACTACATTTCTTTTTTTCCCCCAGTCCTAGAGCTTGGAATCTGGCCTGAGCAATGTCTACGAGCTTCTTTTGCTAAAGACTAGCACTACCAAGTTGAGCCATAGCACAGCTTCTGGCTCTTTCTCAGTAGTTTATTGGAAATAAGAGTCTCATGGACTTCATGAGCCACTGGTGCCTGGTGTCTTTTCTTTATACAAGTACTTCTGAGAAGATCTTGTATGTACCGACACGGGACTATATCATTCTTTTTTATATTGAGTTGAAAAGGGGAAAACAAAATGCTTACACTTCAAAATAAAACTATATGTAAAA
The DNA here is from genome assembly GCF_031878675.1 of Megascapheus bottae. NCBI lineage: Eukaryota > Metazoa > Chordata > Mammalia > Rodentia > Geomyidae > Megascapheus > Megascapheus bottae. The sequence continues at coordinate 62,284,280 of NC_143514.1, forward strand.
AAACAAACAATAAAATCTAGACAAATTTCAAAATCACTTAATAGTTCATGAACGTCTAAATTTAAAGCCAATGTACAAAAAATAAATTCTGTTACCCTAGCAAGCAACTTAAAATATTATTTTATTTTTTATTTTTATTTTATATTTTTTGCCAGTCCTGGGCTTAAGCTCAGGGCCTGAGCACTGTCCTTGGATTTTCCTCAAGGCTAGAGCTCTATCACTTGAGCCTCAGCACCACTTCCGGCTTTTTCCAAGTACGTGGTACCAAGGAATTGAACCTGGGTCTTCATGCATGCTAGGCAAGCACTCTACCACTAGATCAAACTCCCGGCCCTTAAAATATTATTTTAAAAGATAACAATCGGCCAGGAGTTTGGTCTAGTGGTAGAGTGCTTGCCTAGCATGCACAAAAACCTGGGTTCAATTCTCTGGTACCACGTACATAGAAAAAAAACTGTAAGCAGTGTTGTGACTCAAGTGGTATGCACTAGCCTTGAGAAAAGCCCAAGGACAGTGTGCAGGCCCTGAGTTCAAGCCCCAGGACTGGCACACACACAAAAAGATAACAATAATAATAAAGCAATTTATGGCAACTGGAATGCAGTCTAAACAAAAGATATGAAAGACCTAAAGAAAGCATAGATACATTACTGAAAAGTCTCAGTGGTAATTAAAATAATAGAGTAAATGTGATAATTTACACAAACAGACCAGCAGACTTATTCCAAGAGAGCTGAACAACATGATATAGCCACTTTAACCTCCCAAATTTAAGCAACTGATACTAAAAATAATATAAAAGAGCATAAAAATAGCCAAGACAACTTTTTTTTGTCAGTTATGGGACTTGAACTCTGGGCCTGGGTGTTGTCCCTGAGCTCTTCAGCTCAAGAGCCACAGTGCCACTTCTGGTTTTCCACTGGTTAACAGGAAATAACAGTCTCATGGACTTTAGTGCCTGGGTTGGCTTTGAACTTTGATCCCTAGATCTCACACTGTCTCTGAGCTCTACAGATCAAGGCTACTGCCCTACCCTTGAGCCAAGCCCCACTTCATGTTTTCTTTAAGTTAATTGGAGTCCTTTTGTGCCCCACGCTGGCTTTGAACCTTGATCCTCAGATCTCACCCACCTGAGTAGCTAGGATTACAGGTGAGAGCCACCGGGCCTGGCTAAGACAATTCTTAAGAAAAAGGTCTGGGCTGGGAGTCTAGCCTAATGGTAAGAATTCTTGCCTAGCATGCATGAAGAGCTAGGTTCAATTCCTTGGAATCACGTATGTAGAAAAAAGCCAGAAATGGTGTTGTGGCTCAACTTTATAGCTCTAGCCTAGAGAAAGCCAAAGGACAGTGCTCAGGCCCTGAGTTCAAGGCCTAGAACTAGAAAAAAAAATAAGGTCTGCCCTATCATTCACGAAGATCTGATATAAGGAATAAAGATAAGACACAGAAATCAGGTGCCAGTGGCTCACACCTATAATGCTACTCAGAGGCTGAGATCTGAGGATCAAAGTCAAGGCCAACCTGGCATGAAAGTCCATGAGACACTTCTCTCCAATTAACCACCAGAAAACTGGAAGTGGCGCAGGGGTAGGATAGTAGCCTTGAGTTGAAGAACTCAGGGACAACGTCCAGGCCCAGAGTTCAAGTCCCATGATGAACAACAACAACAAAAAAGACAGATCCACAGAAAAGCTTACCTCATATCATAGACAAAATAAAATTGCTATTAAAGAATTTAAATATGAAAGGAAAACAAAACTTTCAAGAAAAACACAGAATATTGCTATGTCCTTAGAAGAAAGATTGTTTAGACATGATATAAAAGCAAAACATAAAACTGCAAGAAAAAGAGCCAATAAAACTTTTTTTCTTTTTTCCTGTGCGAGTCTGAGGCTTGAACTCAGGGTTCAGACACTGCCCCTACTTTTTTTTTTTTGCCAGTTGTGGGCTTGGGCTCAGGGCCTGAGCACTGTCCTTGGACTTTCTCAAGGCTAGAGCTCTACCACTTGAGCCACAGCAGCACTTCTGGCTTTTTGCTATGTATGTGGTACCGAGGAATCGAACCCAGGTCTTAGTGCATGCTAGGCAAGCACTCTACCACTAGGCCCAAATCCTGGCCCCTGTCCCTAACTTTCTTGCTAAAGGTTAGCTCTCTACCACTTGAAACACAGGTTCTCTTGTGGTTTTGGTGGATTTTTTGAAGAGTCTCACAAACTTTGCTGACAGGCTTACTTGGAACTGTGATCATCAGTATTGCAGGCATAAACCACTAGTACCTGGCAGCATAAAACTTTTTAAAATACAGTGGACTGCTTGAAAACATGTAAAATACATATAACAAATAATTATTATCATTTAGACTAAGTAGAGTTGTACAAACCACAGTAAGATAATCCAAGTGGTAAACTGATACATGCAGATATTTCACAGCAAAGAAAATCTATGGCAAATATAATTTCACTGATTTTCTTAATATATGTAAAACATGATCAAGCAACTAGTCAAAATTACCCTAAAATTTCAAGACTAGTAAAACAAAATGATAATTCAACAGAAGAATAAAAGCCTTTAGGGTGTAGAATATAAACTTGAACAATCACCTGTGAGAGTAAATGGTAAAAATAAATAAGTAGAATATAAGAATATTCAATTCAGTTATTTCATCATATTGGAATATATACTTTTAAGAATTTCTTGGGAGACTCAAAAGTGGATATGAATATGAATAATTATCATAGCATGATTTGTTAACCTAAAAGTTAACAAAATAGGTAAATTATGATATAAATTAAAACCAATGGAAAGGCACCAGAATTCAAATACATAATATTGAAATAAAGTAGCTTAGGAATTTTAGGAAAATGAAATATTATTAACTTCTTGTATTAGCAGTATCTAGATAAATTCAACATGAGAAAAAGCAATTTGCCAAGATAGACTAGTGCACCAGAATCAGCGGGATACAATTTGTGAAAATAGCATATGTTTGTTATTAAAGTTAATAAATTACTGAGGTTATTTTATTTTCATTTAGGTTTTATAGTACATCTTAAAATCCATGTATCTTGATTTTTTTATTCATTAACAATTCATAAAATGCTTTTTAGAAATTTATTCTTTAATTTTTTTTCTACTTATAATTTATTTCTTGTAGTGCAAATCGACTGAACCGAGAGCCTCATTCATACTAGGCAAGTGCTCTATCCCTGAATTACACTCGGCCTCACTGAGATGTTAAGCAACTATAAATGCCACAAAGGTAAATAGAAGTAATTTGGAAATTATCCCAAGAAAGGTCCTAGAATCCTATTGTCCTGGTGTTATGGGTATCCTCCAATCCCATGTCTGCCCACTTTAGCCACCAGAACTACTGCCTAAGGACTGGGGAGATGAGAGATGACAGGACAATGTGTATTATTCAATTCACAAAGTATAAGGAAACTACCATTTTGGGTCTCTGTGCAGGGAAAAAAAATGTCTCCTCCTTCCTGCTGATTTCTGCCTGCTTTATCCAGATATACTGAAATAAGACCTTGATGATACATTCACTTTGTGAGACTCTTCTTTCTGAAAAATATTTTTAAAATTGTTTTTTTATTGTCGGTCATGGGGCTTGAACTCTGGCCTTGGGCACTGTCCCTGAGCAATTCAGCTCAAGGCTTGTGTTCTACAACCTGAGCCATAGCACCACTTCTGTTATCTAGAGGTTAACTGTGGATAAGAGTCTCATGATTTTTGTGCCCAGGGCTGGCTTTGAGCAGTGATCCTAAGATATCAGCCTCCTGAGTAGCTAGGATTACAGGTGTGAGCCACCAGCACTTGGCTCAAATTCTTTTTACATATGACTCTCAAGGATCTATGATACCGTATGATCTGGGAAGCTGTGAAAACTCTTTATCTCTCACATCTGGTGACATAAACAGCAGAATATAACTTTCAATGCTAGGTCTAAAAGATACTACAGTTTTGTCTTGTTCCTTAATGGATTTCTTACTCTGGAAGAAGCCATCCACAAAACCCTGTGGAAAGATCCATGTGCAGGAATTGACACCTTCATAATTAGAAGTTTTTTCCAGCCTGTGGCTCAGGCCTGTAATCCTAGCTACTCAAGAGGCTGAGATCTAAGGATAACAGTTCAAAATCACTCTGGGCAAAAAGTCTGTAAGACTTACCTTCAATTAAATCACAGAAAAAGAGAAGTGGGGCTGTGGCTCAGGTGGTAGAGCAATAGGCTTAAGCCAAAGAAGCTCAGGGATAACACCTAGGCCTTGAATTCAAGCCCTAAGATGTGTGTGTGCGCACGCACACATGCACACGTGCACACGCACACACGCACACACACACATACACACAAAGACAATTTCAGTTTTTTTTTCCCCAAACCCCACTAAAAATATAAGGAATTAAAAGAATGTATTAACTTGTGAAGAGGGAACAACACGTTAAGAAACATTTTGAAAATGGGTAAGTTCTAACTGACAGTTATTATAACTGACTGATATGTTGAGAAAAATAAGACCCAATCCAATTTACATAAGTCCTCAATGCAGTTTGAACAGGTGCCTCTGGAACTAGTGATAAAACGGATGGGAGCCAGGTGCTAGTGGCTCACACCCGTAATCCTAGCCACTCAGGAGGCTAAGATCTGACAATTGCGGTTCAAAGCCAGCCTGGGAACTAAAGTCCTGTGAGACTCTTATCTCCAATTAACAACCAAAAAACCAGAAGTGGCACTGGGATTCAGTGTGGTAGAGTGCTAGCCTTGAGCTAAGGAGCTCAGGGTCAGTGCTGGGGCCTAAAGTTCAAGCCCCACAATGGACCACAAAAAACAAAACAACAACAAAAAGCCAGGTATGCTCCTGTAATCCTAGCTCTCAGGAGGCTGACATCTGAGGATCAAGGTTTAAAGCCAATGAGGCCACTGAAGTCCGTGAGACTCTTATTTCCAATTAACTACTAGAAAACTGGATGTTGCACTGTAGCTCAAAGAGTAGGGCAGTAGCGCTGAGCTGAAGAGCTCAGGGACAGCACCCAGACCCAGAGTTCAAGGCCCATGACTGGGAGGGGGGGGAGGGAGAAGGATGAGGATAGTGCAGAAAAAGAAATGAGCACTCTGAGAAACTTATGGAGTCCTAAAATGCTGACCCTCTTCCTTGCATAAATCTGGAGATTTAGTTTTTGTAAAAGGTAGGCAAAGGCTCTCTGGAAGTATGCCAGGCATAGTCAAGGGCTAGGGACTATACATAAATAGGAGATTAAAGTTGGATGCAGTGGCTCACGCCTGTAATCCTAGCTACTCAGGAGGCTGAGATCTGAGGATCAAGATTCAAAGCCAGCCAGGGCACAAAAGGACCAGAGACTCTTATCTCCAATTAACCTCTAAAAAATGGGAAGTGGGGCTTGGCTCACGGGTAGGGTAGTAGCCAAGAGCTAAAGAGCTCAGGGACAACGCCCAGGCCCAGTGGCAGGGGCAGGGCAGTAACTTTGAGCTGAAGAGCTCAGGGACAGCTGTGTTCAAACCCCATGACCCACAAAAAAATAAGTAAATAAAATGAAATACAAATTAAAAAAAAAAAACAGATTAAATGGCGAAAACATACTGTTTGACACTGAAATTTCCCTGGATAGAAACCCTACCTAGAAAAAAAAAAAAAAAAAGAAACCCTACCTAGACTGTTAATCATTTGTATAGGAGTTTGGGAGACACATCTTTGGGTAAATCTTGACCTGACAAGAGACCTAAGGATCCAAACATAAATTCTCTAATTTCAACCCACTGAGCTCACATTTTTTTTTTTAAAGATGGAGTCTCGATGACCTCAAATTTAAGATCCTCTTGCCTGATCTACCTAACTTCTGGGATGTAAAGTGTTTAAGAGAGCTCAGGGGACCCAGAAATAGAACCACATACCTATGGGCAACTTGTATTTGACAAAGGAGCCAAAGATATACAGTGGAACAAATACAGTTTATTCAATTATTGGTGCTGGCAAAACTGGGCAGCCACATGCAGAAAACTAAAAATTGACCCTAGCCTTTCACCATGCACAAGCATTAACTGAAAGTGGATCAAAGACCTCAATGTCAGACCGGAAACTGTGAAACTGCTACATGGTAAAGTAGGAGAGACACTGGAACTCATAGGCACAGGCAACAGATTCCTGAACTGAATCCCAGGGTCACAACAGATTGAAGAGAGATTCGATAAATGGGACTACCTAAAAATAAAAAGTTTCTGTACAGATAAAAACATAGTTGCAAAAGTAGAGAGACAGCCAACCAGTTGGGAAAAGATATTCACCAACAATATATCTGACAAATGCTTAATATCCAGTATCTACAGGGAACTCAAGAAACTAATCCCCCGAAAACCCAATAAACCATTCACTAAATGGGCAAAGGAACTAAAGAGAGACTTATCAGAAGAGATAAAAATGGCAGAAAAGCATATGAGAAAATGTTCATCATCTATGGTCATAAAGGAAATGCAAATAAAAACAACCCTAAGATACCACCTTAACCCAACAAGAATGGCCAAGATTTTGAACTCAGACAATGACAGTTGCTGGCGGGGTTGTGGAGAAAAAGGAACCCTACTACACTGCTGGTGGGAATGTAGACTAGTCCAGCCACTCTGGAAAGCAGTGTGGAGGTTCCTTAAAGAACTGAAAATAGACCTTCCCTATGATCCCGCCATACCACTTCTGGGCATCTATCCTGAACATCATGACCCAAGATATTATAAGGACACCTGCTCAATTATGTTTATCTCTGCACTATTCACAATAGCCAGGGGATGGAAACAATCCAGATGCCCTACTGCAGATGAATGGATACAGAAAATGTGGTATATATACACAATGGAATTCTACATAGCCAACAGACAAGATAAAATAATGGCATTCGCAAGGAAGTGGATGAATCTAGAGCAAATCATGTTGAGTGAGACAAATCAAGACCTAAGGAACAAAAGGCGCATGGTATCCTTAATATGTGGCTATTAAATCCAAAGAGTACAAGAGTGAGGACTCAATAACTGCATACCCAAAGCTATGGACATGGTAATGGAAATATAAACATAACTATATAGACATAAAAACCTATGACTCCATAGATAATGTTTTATTTCATAAATTAATATGTTTCTATGACATACAAACCCGTAGCCTAATTTTGATTAAGTTCTAAATACTAAGTCCCAGTGATTGTAAATAGAGATTTCATCCTTGAACACTTGTTTGTTAAACCTTTCATTTAAAATATGATGTAAAAATCAACGTTAATAAATTCTCTAATAAAAAAAATCAAGAGTAAATTTCATTTGAACTCTAAAAAAAAAAGAGAGAGAGAGAGAGCTCAGGGACAGTGCCCAGGCCCAGAGTTCAAGCCCCACAACTGACAAAAAAAAAAAAATCATTATAAATTACAAGTGGGATAAATTCTATGAGAGACGTGTGCAGAAGGGTGGACAGTGTTTTTGATCTTTCCTGTTATATATGTTGAAAATGAGTTGAGAAGTCAGTTGTGACCTGAGAATAGGCTTTGGGTGATTGGATGGATGGTGGTACCAATTAGCAGAATGAGGCCAGGGAGGAGAAGGGGAGACTGAGAATTCTGCTTTGATCCATGTTAAACTTGAGATCAGTAGGCCAAGAGGTTTATTCAAAGGCCAGAGGTTTTACACTGGGAGTATGGTATAAAGTGGTGTTTAAACCACGCCTGGACTAGGAGTTTGGCCTAGTGGTAGAGTGCTTGCCTAGCATTCATGAAGACACAGGTTCGACTACTTGGTACCACATACTGAAAAAGCTGGAAGTGGTGTTGTGGTGTCGAGTGCTAGCCTTAAAAAGCACAAGGACAGAGCTCAGGCCTAGAATTCAAGCCCCAGGACTGGCAAAAAAAAAAAAAAAAAGTCATGAATCTGGGGGCTGAGAATGCAGCCTAGTGGTAGAGTGCTTGCCTAACATGCACAAAGCCCTGGTTGGATTCCTCAGTACCACATACACAGAAAAAGCTGGAAGTGGTGCTGTGGATCAAGTGGTAGAGTGCTAGCATTGAGAAAGCTCAAGCATAGTGCCCAGACTCTAAGTTCAAGCCCCAGACTGGGGAAAAAAAAAAAGGGGTGGGCTGGGAGTTTGGCCTAGAGATAGAGTGCATGCACAAAAACCCAGGTTTGATTCCTCGGTCAAATGGTAGATTTCTAGCCTTAAGAAAATCCACGGACAGTGCTCAGGCCCTGAGCTCAAGCCCAGAACTGTCAAAAAAAAAAAAAAAAAAAAGAAAGGTTAAAAAAAGTGCTTAACACCACGGTTTAGAAGATGATTTGGATTTGGGAGCTAGTGCTGTGACTCATAGCACTGTAATCCTAGCTACTCAGAAGGTTGAGATCTGAGGATCAAGGGTCAAAGCCAGCTGGGCACAAAAGCCAGTCCGACCAGAGACTCTTATCTCTAATTAACCTCAGGGTAGGGTGGTAGTCTTGAGCTGAAGAGCTCAGGGACTGTGCCTAGGCCGAATTCAAGCCCTATGACCCACAAAAAAGAAAAAGAAAGGAAAAGAAAATGACTTGAGATGTTGGAGTGTGGCACAGGAATAGGGCACCTCAGTGGGGCACTCTGCAGAAGAGAATGCCATCACCAAAAATTTGACAAACAAGCACAAAGAGCAGGCAGCGTGCATCCTATTTATCCTACAGACCTGCCCCTCTGCTCAAATTGGTTGAATTCAGGTTCACAATCTGTTTAGCATTGGCTAGTGTGAATAGGGTAAGATGCATTTACATAAGGTGACCATTAAAAGACTTAAAATGAACGGTATACAAAAGCAATCTCAGAACATAGTCACACTCTCTGCCAGGTCTTAAACAATCTTAACTATGTCTCCTAATGTATATCTTAATTCTACCTTGAAACAATCGCAAAGCAGTTCCTCTTTTGCATTTTTTTTTTTCCCTTTGGAGTGGTTGGTAATGGGGCTTAAACTCAGGGCCTGCCCTGGGTTGCACTGTCCCTAAGCTTTTTCTCTCAAAGCTAGTGCTCTACCACTTTGAGTCACAGCACGACTTCTAGTTTGCTGGTGGTGAACAGGAGATAAAGGGTCTCACTGATTGGACTGACTTCAACCATGACCCTCAGTTCTCAACCTACTGTAACTAGGATTATAGGTGTGAGCCATCAGTGCCAAACTGTTTTCCTTTCTTTACTTGCCAGTATTGTCTTAGCGGAACAATCAAGAAGAGCTAAGCTACCAGGCCAAAGCAGGAATTTTTAAACAATACACTTAGATAGAAAAGAAGGCCTTTGCTATGTAGATGGCTCACACCTGTAATCCTAGCTACTCAGGAGGCTGAGATCTGATTATCCTAGTTTGAAGCCAGCCTAGACAGTCTCCATGAGGTGCTTATCTTCAGTTAACCATCAGAAAACTAGAAATGGAGCCGTGACTCAACGTGGTAGAGTGCTAGCTTTGCACGAAAGAGCTCAGGGACAAGCCCCACGCTCTGAGTTCAAGCCCCACGACTGACAAAAAGAAAAAGAAGGCATTTTGCACAATGCCCAACTCATATTTTTAGCTCCCACCACTAGTTTCTTAGACTTAACTACATAGCAAATGTTTCTATCCATATATTATCTATGGAATCCTCAAACTTTAGACATGTTAACACAAGACCTTTCTATATGTGGTATATACTGCCAACCAGCCAGCCACAGTAATCAATCTACTGCCCATAATCAGTTGGCAGAAATCTGAGTTACCAGTGTGAATTACACTGGAGGGGATGCCCTTCTTGGAAGCCAGTTTACCACAGAGCACAGTAATGCAATTGAAGATTGTTTCAAGAATTAAGTCTTCATGGAAGAACTTCAAGGCAAGTTGTTAATGTTTTTGCCTTATTGTGGCAGCTTGGTTAGAGTACTAGTTGTCATTTATTAAACCAAACATTACTCTAGATGTTGCTATGAAGCTATTTGTAGTTAAAATTTGTAATTAAAAACAGTTGATTTTATGTAAAGAAGATTTACCTGAGTAGTCCATTCATTTAATTGAAAGGCCTAAAAGTAAGGCTGAGGCTTGAGGGGCAAAAGAGAATCTAGTGGTAGACAAGAACTTCAGATTTGTAGTCCATCCCTCTAGGCAGATAAGGGATTTAAAATACTTCTATGTATTTCCTACTGGTTCTATTTCCCTTGTTGAGTCCTGACTTGATATCCTTGTAGTTTATTTGCAAAGATAATTCTCAGACATCTAGTAAAGCTTCTGGTTTATTTCTTTCCAATCAGTTCCATATACAAGTCACTACACCTCTGATTTTTGTTCTTCTTTGCTGTGGCTTTGTCTAAATTTTCCCTTAAGCTTTATTTCCACTAAAGGTTAGTGCTCTATCACTTGAGCCACAGCTTCACTTCTAGCTTTTTGGTGGTTAATTGGAGATAAGAGTCTCCTGAACTTTACAACCTGGGCTGACTTTGAAACATGCATGATCCTCAGGTGCCAATCAATTAATCTTAATTAATCTGCAGTTAATAGTTCTTAACCTTAGTATTTCACCTTATTTAATCCTTGGAATATGTTCCTTTCTCTCCATCCCACATTAGATTGTTACCATCTCTTACCTGAACTAGTGATTGAAAAGCCTCCTAACTGGCTTCTTAGATTAGTTTTTTTGTCCTCTATCTATTCTCCACACTGCTGTCAGAAGTCTCTTTCTGGAAAACAAATACGATCATGTCACTACCCTTCTTAAAAACCTATGAAATCTCCCAACCTAAAGGACAGAAATAACTTTTTACTTCATCAATTTTTAAAAAATCTTTTATTTCCTTCTACTCTCTTTGCATTAACTTTTTTGCTATTTTCTAACTCACTGAGATGAATGTTTAGGCCACCAGCACTTTTATTCTTGGAAGTTTTAAATTCTCCCTAAGCATGCTAGATCACACCAGTTCTGATATGCATTAATTTTTTTCTTTTGGTCGGTCGTGGGATTTGAACCCTGGGCCTGGGCGCTGTCTTTGAGCTCTTCATCTGAAGGCTACCACCCTACCCCTTGAGCCACAGCCCCATTTCCTTGACATGCATTACTATTAATCAGTTCAATGTATGTATATACATATGTTTATATATGCGTATACATGCACATCTGTTTATATATGCATTACATGTATATATGTTTATATATGTGTATGTGTATATGTGTGTGTGTATATATATATGTATATGTATATATATATATATATTTTTTTTTTTGTAAGTCACAGTGCCTGGACACTGTCCCTGAGCTCTTCAGCTCAAGGCTACCACCCTACTCCTGGGCCTGGGCATTGTCCCTGAGTTGTTCAGCTCAAGGCTACTGCCCTACCCCTTGAGCACCACTTCTAATTTTCTAGTGGTTAATTGGAGGTAAGAGTTTCATGAACTTTAGTGCCCCAGCTGGCTTTGAACTATAATCCTCAGATCTCAGCCTCCTAAGTAGCTAGGATTATAGGCGTGAGCCACCACACCCAGCTTCTTTTTGATTTTTGATAGTTATTAACTCTTTCTTAAAAATTCCCAGTGCTAGACTATGATAAGTTCCAGTATAATTATATGGTAATTTAGTTCCAAGATTTCCTACCTTTTTCCCTAGGACCTGTATAGAATGACAGAGAGATTGTTAAGGAAAAAATTTAGTAAAATTAAGATAATTAAAACAAGAAAATGCCAAATTATGAGTAAATATGACCCAAAGTACTTGAGACTAGCAAAACCTATGTCAGAAGCCCCATCTGAGCAATGGAGAATAACAAGAAGTATATAGAAGCCTAGCAGGAGAATACAAAATCTTCACTCCAAAAAGAGAAAAGTCCCATTTGAGAATGGGACAAGCTGGAAGCGAAGCCTAGTGGTAGAGTGCTTGCCTTGCATGCATGAAGCCCTAGGTTCAATTTCTCACCACCATACACACAGAAAAAGCCAGAAGTAGTGCTGTAGCTCAAGTGGCAGAGCACTAGCCTTGAGCAAAACATGTTCAAGGACAGTGCCCAGGCCCTGAATTCAAGCCCCAGGACTGGCAAAAAAAAAAAAAAAAAAAAAAAAAGAATGGGACAATGACAATGTTTAGAACTGAGACTACATGGTGAATCTCAGAAGGAAGTAGAGAAAGAGGTACACAAAATATCATAGGGTAAGTGTAAAGTAATTTAGAAGTAACAATTTCAAAAAAATTTACCATTTTAAAAGTGAAACTTTTCTTTTTTTAATTGTAATTAACAGAAGGATTTCATTATATTCACCAAATAGAAGGTGCATTAGTGAAACCTACTTTTCTTTTGCAATTTTTATTTTCAAATAATTTAAAACTTAAAAAAAGTTATAAAACAGTACCAAAAAACGCTTACATGCCGTTTACAAACTCTCTAATTGTTAAAATCTAGGGCTGGGAGTATGGCCTAGGGGTAGAGTGCTTGCCTAGCATGCATGAAGCTAGGGAGTTTGATTCCTCAATACCACATACACGGAAAAAGTGGGAAGTAGAACTGTGGTTCAAGTGGTAAAGCACTACTAGCCTTGAGAAACCTCAAGGACAGTGCTCAGGCACAGAGTTCAAGCACCAGGACTGGTGCAAAAAAAAAAAAAAAAAGAGGTCAAAGATGTATCCTTTAGAAGTAAGAACTTGGAGGAACCTACAAAAATTGCACTAGTTAAAATACTTAAGTTATGGAGAGGCACAAGGGTTATGGTGGCATTTGGAAGAATGAATCCATCCATCAACATAAGGGAGGACAGAGGACTGGAGAAGAGAAAATTGGAGAAACAACTGTGCTAAGTTGCAACTAATGTTCCTCCTACCATCTTCTAATAGGTAGTTAGAAAGAATCACATTTCATTCAAATTTGAACAACAAAATAAAGCATCCATCCAAAGTCACCAGAGGAAAAAAATGTAATAAAAGCAGTGAATTATCATTAATGGAAACTCACTACACAAAATCATCATAAAGTAAATGGGTAATAAAATAATTCAGGGACTGGGAATGTGGCTCAGCAGTGGAGCGCTTGCATAGCATGCTTAAAGCTCTGAGTTCAATTCCTCAATACCACATAAACAGAAAAAAGACAAAAGTGGCAATTGGCTCAAGTGGTAGAGTGGTAGCCTTGAGTAAAAGAAGCTCAGGGATAGTGCCCAGGCCCTGAGTTCAAGGCCCAGGACCTGGGGTGGGGGGGGGGGGAATTCACTGCTAGCAATAACTAGTTATTAAAGGGGAGGAAGGAAGAAGAGGAGAATAAAATTCCTTAGGGGACCTACTGGACAAGGCATTAACAAAGAGAAGCACATGAATGTAGAAAAGGTAAAAACTGGGAGGAAAAATGTTCTAATATTAGATGTATCATATAGACATAGAAAATGTACAACTTAAAAGTTTGATACACACAAAAAAAAAACAGGAAAAAGATATGAAGTAATTTGACAAAACAAAGACTAAGACTTTCCTATTCATTAAAAAGAAAACAAAAAACTTTTGTTGCTTTGGTTAGTTGTGAGGCTTGAAGTCAGGGTCTAGGCACTGTTCCTGAGCTCTTCAGTTCACAGATAGCACCCTACCATGTTGAACCACAGTGCCATTTCCAATTTTCTGGTGGTTTATTGGAGATAGAAGTCTCATGGACTGGGCTGGGAGTTTGGCCTAGTGGTAGAGTGCTTGCCTAGCATGCACAAAGACCCAGGTTTGATTCCTCGGTACCACGGTACCACATGCATAGAAAAAAAAAAAAAAAAGCTGGAAGTGGTGTTGAGGCTCAAGTGGTAGAGCCCTAGCCTTGAGAAAGTCCAAGGACAGGGCCAAGGCCCTGAGCTCAAGCTCAGGACTGGCAAAAAAAAAAAAAAAAAAAAAAAAAAAAAGTCTCATGGACTTTCGTGCCTGGGCTAGCTTTTAACTGAGATCCTTAGATCTCAGCCTCCTGAGTATCTAGGGTTTACAGGCATGAATCATCAGCGCCCAGCAACAAAAACACTTTTAACTAACCTGACTAATAACAAAACAATTCTATGCCATATCAAGATATATCTGTAATTAAGAAAGTATAGTTGAGTGCTAGTAGCTTACGCCTGTAATACTAACTACTGAGGAGGCTGAGATCTAAGGACTGTGGTTCAAAGCCAGCCTGAGCACAAAAGTCCATGGAATTCTCATCTCCAATTAAACACAGAAAACTGGAAGTGTGGCTCAGTGGCAGAGCGCTAGGCTTGAGCTGAAAGAGTTTAGGGACAGTGCTCAGGCCCAGAGTTCAACTACAATGACTGACCAAAAACAAAAACACAACAAATTGTAGGACAATACAAGTGTGCTGTAGTGGCATGTACCAGCTAATTGGGAGTCCAAGGTAGGTGGCTTATTTGAGCCCAAGAGTTCAATAACAGCATGGACCATGTGGGAAACCTAGAAGATTCAAGGTGAGTTTTTCTTTCCTACCTCTCTTCAAAATGAAATTTTAAACAGGGCTAATGTAATGTTTATTTCGTTATTTCATATGTATTTGGCCTTGAGTTCAATCTTCAGTGGGGGATAAGGAGGTTAAAAAAAAAAAAAAAGGAAAAAACCCAAAAGAAAACAGCAGAAAGAAATATGGACCAGGACCACATTCTTTGATTAACAAAATAATGTAACTAGAAATACATTTTCAAAAAGTGAGAAAACAAACTGGGCACGTTGGCTTGCGCCTAGAATCCTAGCTACTCAGGAGGCTGAGATCTGACAATCCCGGTTCAAAGGCAGACCTAGCACTAACGTCTGAGAGACTCTTATCTCCAATTAACCACTAGAAAACAAGAAGTGGTTTATGTGGCTCAAGGGGTAGGGCAGTAGCCTTGAGCTGAAGAGCTCAGGGACAACACCTAGACCCAGGCTCAAGCACCAAGACCTACAAAAAAAAAAGTGAAAAACAAAAAGACCTCCAACTAAAAATTTTAAGTTTCTTAAACAATATGTGGATCATAAGAGGAATACATACAAAATTTTGCAGTTCCTAGAAAATTATATAATAAAAACACTACAACATATTAGTAAATAAGAGCCTTCCATTAACAGGGATTAAAGTTCATTGTTTTCAACAATTTTTTCAACAATTTTACTACTAAAAAAAGATGATTCAAGAAATGGTAAGAAACTACACTATAAATTCTATATATTGGGCCAGAATTTGGTCTAGTGGTAAGAGTGCTTGCCTAGCATGCATGAAGACCCAGATTCGATTCCTCCGTACCACATATAAAGAAAAAAGCTGGAAGTGGTACTGTGGCTCAAGTGGTAGAGTTCTAGCCTTAGCAAAAATAAATAAATAAAAATAAATTCTATATGTTTAATCAGACAATTCTAGTAGAAAAGGTATAAGGAAATAGGTACTTCCATTCGTCGACATAAATATTTACAACCTTGCTGGGTATTGATGGTTCACATGTGTAATCCTAGCTACTCAAGAGGCTGAGATCCGAGGACTGTGGTTCAAAGTCAGCTCAAGGCAGAAGAATCTATGAGACTCCTATCTCCAACTCACCACCAGAAAACTAAAAGTATAGCTAAGGCTTAAGTAGCAGAGCACCAGACTTGAGTTAAAAGCTGAGGGACAACTTCCTAGCACAGAGTACTGGCACAAAAACTAAATTAATTTTAAAAATGTACAACCTTTATGAAAGGCAATATGGCAACAATTATCACAATGATAATATATTTACTCTTAACTCCTCAGTCTCACTTTCAGGAATTCATCTTGCAGACACATCTCAATAAATTTGAAATTATATTTAGAAATTGCAAGGGGTCTGATTGGTTAAATAAACCATCTCTCAATTTTACAAAAGAGGAGGAAATTGTATACTGATTTGGGAAGATCTAAGGCTCTTGGAACAATAATTCTAGATTCTGGGTAGAAATGGTAGACTAAGGCCAAAATAACCTGCAGTGTCAGAAAGCAAGTATGCTATCAATGAACAGTAATTAAGACATTGTGCTGTGCCACATAACTATGCCATCTAACAAGAAAAGAATAACAGAATTGGAAAAATAAATTATTTGATTATAAGTAATCAATTATTAGAATAGCAATTGGACTGTTTAGAAAACTCACAAAAAAAAGAGACCTATAAGGTAGTTGCTGGTGGCTCATGCCTATAACCCTAGCTACTCAGGAGGCTAAGGTCTGAGGATCACAGTTCATAGCCAGCCTAGGTAGGAAAGGCTGTGGAACACTTATCTCCAATTAATCACCAGAAAACTGGAGACAGAGGTATGGCTCAAAGTGGTAGAGCACTAGCCTTGAGCATAAAGACATTCAAAGGACAACATCCAAGGCTCTAAGTTATAAATCTACAAATGACAAAAAAAAAAAGACCTCTAAAAATACTAACTAATCTCTAGTTAACCTAATTAATTTTGGTGGCACTAGTATTGTACAACTCTAAGAATGACAAATGGGGGCTGGGAGTTTTGCCTAGAGGTAGAGTGTTTGGCTAGCATGCATAAAGATCTGGGTTTAATTCCTCAGTATCACATACACAGAAAAAGCCAGAAGTAATATGGTGGCTCAAATGGTGGCTTTAGCCTTGAGAAAAAAAAAAAAGAATGAGATAATGAAAAATGCATATAAAATATATTTTAAGCCAGGCAGTGGTGGCTCACACCTGTAATACTACCTACTTAGGAGGCTGAGATCTGAGAATCAGGGATCAAAGCCAGCCCAGGCAGGAAAGTCCGTGAAACTCATCTCCAGTTAACTACAGAAAACTAGAAAGTGGCGCTGTGGCTCAAGTGATAAAACAGATCAAGTGGTAGAGCGCTAGCCTTGAACATATACACATGCATTTGTTTTTTTTTGCCCTCCTGGGCCTTGAACTCAGGGCCTGAGCCACAGCACCACTTCTGGCTTTTTTCTATGTAACATAGTACCTAGGAATCGAACCCAGGTCTTCGTGCATGCTAGGTAAGCACTCTACTAGGCCAAACTCCCGTCCTATTTTTTTTTTAAACCAGAAGTAAGTCCAACTTCTGAAAGTGCTAGCTTTTATCTTAAAAAAATACAGGAGAAACAAGGTAACAACACAAAAGAATGAAAAGACAAACTCAGATTTGGGAATATTCTACAAGTTATATAATTAAGGCTCTTCAACAAGGCAATGTCATAAAAGAGAAATGAAGGGAGGGAGAGAAAGAATACTCTAATGAAAAAGATGTAACAACCAATGTGTAGATCTTGTTTGGATTCTAATTTGAGTCAACTAAGAAGAAAAACACATATTTGAGATAACAGAGAAACTTGGTTTTGGACAAGGTATTAGAAAATACTAAAAAAAAAAAAAAAAAAAGACTTAGGGGCTGAGAGTTTGGCCTAGTGATAGAGTGCTTGCCTAGCATGCATGAAGACCCGGGTTCGATTCCTCGGTACCCCACATACATAGCAAAAAGCCGGAAGTGGTGCTGAGGCTCAAGTGGTAGAGCTCTAGCCTTGAGAAAGTCCACGGACAGTGCTCAAGCCGAGCCCAAGCCCAGGACTGGCAAAAATAAATAAATAAATAAAAGACTTAAATTTCCTTGCATATAAAATATTATTATTGTATAAGAAAGCATCCATATTTTCAAAGATATGTGTAGGGACTAAATAGTAGGGACTAGTAGTAGGGACTAAATATGCTGCCCAGAATCTGATTTAAAAACTTAACTATATAGGAAAAAAAGTCGATAGATTAAAGGTAGAAAAATCCTGGCAACCTGAATAATGGTAACATACATGGCAGTTCATACTATTCTATTTACATAAGCCCAAAAGTGTTAGTTAAGAGAGCAGCTAAAAAATGAGAATTCCATGAGCAATACATTAGGCACCAGCAGTAGTCACAAATGCCTGGGGTCTCTTTCTTAATAAATGTATTTTATATTGAAATGTTGATCTTTAGTTAAAAGACAAAAGTAAATTGGTCTATAAAATAATTTTTCTCAGGGCTGGAAGTGTGGCTTAGCAGTAGAGTACTTGCCTAGCATGCACGAAGCCCTGAGTTTCGATTCTCCCAGTACCACATACAGAGAAAAAGCCAGAAGTGGTGCTATGACTCAAGTGGTAGAGCACTAGCCTTGAGAAAGCCCACGGACAGTGCTCAGGCTCTGAGTTCAAACCCCAAGATTAGCAAAAATAATAATAATAATAATTTTTCTCAGATGACTGCATCATAGCTTTTGTATTTCCTTCCATGTGTTTGCTTCATGTTTGGTAGTATTCCAAGTAAAGTTCTACATAGAGCTTTTTCAAATGAAACATAATAAAAATACAAAGATTTTTCCAGTTTGTCATAATATACATCTAAACATTCTTTAAGACACTAGTACACAATTAAATGTATAAAATTCACATGCATATGCCATATAGAAATCACCTACCCAATTCAGAATATAGTTTTAGTTTCCTTACCATCAATATTAAGCATCATTTTCCACATGGCTGGCCGAACAGATTGATGGAATCCAAACCATACTTCCCTGCCCCCTCCCAGAGGATGGTCATATCCTTCTGGAGCTGAGAAAAAGGAACGTCCCACGGGAGTGTATCTACAAATATTAAAATGGCATGCTTACTCTTTTCCTTCCTACAAACATTTTTTTCCCCATACAAGTGTGTAAATCTGGAGAACTAGGGAGCTTAGGGGAAACTAAATAACAACTTATCAAAATGATGTTAATAACTATAACCATATGAAACTAAAATAAATCCCCAACTTGTAAAAATAAAAAGTAGCCTTTCTCAATGAAAAAGTCTATCAACACCCTTCTCTGAAATTTTCCATTTTCAGTATCATTAGTTCATGAAAGACTAAATAGTATTTAAAATACTTTCTAAAAATCAATTAAGCGCCTATAATCCTAGCTAATCAGGAAGCTGAGATCTGAGGATTGAGGTTCAAAGCCAGCCTGGGCATTAAAAAGTCCATGAGACTCTTATCTCCAATTAAATCACCAGAAAACCAGAAGTGGGGAAGTGGTGCTATGGCCCAAGGGGTAGGGATAGCCTTGAGGTCAAGAGCTCAGGGACAACACCCAGGCCCAGGTATAGGGTGGTAGCCCTACCCCTTGAGCCATAGTGCCACTTCTGGTTTTCTGGTGGTTAATTGGAGGTAAGAGTCTCACTGACTTTCATGCCCAATCTGGCTTTGAACTGTGAACCTCAGATCTCAACTTCCTGAGCACCTAGGATTACAGGTGTGAACCACCATACCCGACACTTTTTTTTTAAATAACACAATTCATTAGAACAAATAAGACAATGATGAGTATTTATTCACAAAGGTCAGACCATTTCCTGTAACTTTATCAGTCAATTCTTGATAAAGTAAAATAGCAAAAAAAAATATATAGCAAATGAAGGTTAACCAAGGAAGGCCAAGGAAAACCTTCATGTTTAACATCTAAAGACAAAAGCCAGAAATACTCACTTCATGGAAGGCAGATGTCGGAGCACGACGTCAACGGCATGGACAGGGTTAGTGCTGATCGGCTTGTCTAACTCCAGTGGTTCAGGCAAGCTTCGTCCCGTCAGTACTTCATGTAGTAGGTGCCAGCTCACTCGAGAGATAAATTTGATGGACACCTTGAAAGGACGATCTTTCCCACCTTCTCCTGGTAATGTAACATCTAAGTCTACCTGTTGATAGGATAAAAGTAGCAAAGGATAAGAGATAATACAAATTATTTCAAATTTAAATTATACAAACATCTGAGAAAAAAAGGCAAAATAAAATCAGTCCCAATATTAATAGTATAGATTAACAGAAATACTGTGTGTGTGTGTGTGTGTCTCTGGCGTGGCTTCAAACCATGATCCCCAGATCTCAGCCTCCTACAGGTAGGATTACAGTTGTAATTCACAAACACCTGGTTTTATTTTTATTTTATTTTTTGGTCATCTGTCGTGGGACTTGGAACTCTGGGCCTGGGCACTGTCCCTGAGCTCTTCAGCTCAAAGCCCTACCCCTTGAACCACAGCAGCACTTCAGGTTTTCTGGTGGTTAATTGGAGATTAGAGTCTCACAGACTTGCCTAAACTGGCTTTGAACCGAAATCTTTATATCTCAGCCTCCTGAGTAGCTAGGATGACAGGCATGAGCACCAACACCCAACTATTTTGAATTTTTAATGTGTGTCTGTGTTTGTATGGGCACTGTGGCTCAAAGTGGCAGAAGGATAACCTTGAGCTGAAGAGCTTAGGGACAGCACCTATGTCCAGAGTCCAAGCCCCACAATGACGGACATAAAAAAAAAAAAAATAGAAAAAAAAATACGTGTATCAAAAAAAACGCTCATCTACAGGATAAAATGAACAGCCAGATTAATAAACAAAGTAGAAGAAAATGTTCTGTCTTGCAGGATAGTATCAGTAAGTGCTGAAGGAATGACAGCATCATATAGTGATAATCCTTTTAAGCAAGCATCACCAATTGCTAAAAAGTATGAGAACTAAAATCTTTAAAACTAATCATTGCTCAGGCCGGGAGTTTGGCCTAGTGGTTAAAGTGCTTGTCTAGCATGCATGAAGACCCGGGTTCGATTCCTCGGTACCACATACATAGAAAAAAGCCGGAAGTGGTGCTGAGGCTCAAGTGGTAGAGCTCTGGCCTTGAGAAAGTCCAAGGACAATGCTCAGGCCCTGAGCTCAAGCCCAGGACTGGCAAAAAAAAACAAAACAAAACAAAAACTAATCATTGTTGGGGCCAGAAGTTTGGCCTAGTGGTAGAGTGCTTGCTTAATATGCACTCAACTCCTTGATACCACATACAAAGAAAAAGCCAGAAGTGGTGCTATGGTTCACATGGTAAAGCTGTAGCCTTGAGAAAGCCCAAGGACAGTACTCAGGCTCTGAGTTCAAGCCCCAGGATTGGCAAAATAATATACAAACAAACAACAACAACAACAACAAAAAACCCTAACAACTGTTGTCCTGGGAGTTTGGCCTAGTGATAAGTGTTTGCCTGGCATGCATGAAGCCCTGCATTAGAAAAAGCTGGATGTGGTGCTGTGACTTAAGTGGTAGAACATTAGCCTTGAGAAAGCCCAAGGACAGTGCTCTGGCCCTGAGTTCAAGTCCCAGGACTTGCAAAAAAACAAATAATTGTATATCAAAAGATTTAACTGACAGGATGAGAAGACAGCCTATACAAGAAAATCTTTGTAAACTGTGTGATAAAGGCTTAATATCCAGGCCATAAAAGAAACATCTAAGGAGCTGAGAATGCAGCTTAGTGATAGAGTGCTCAAGCACTGGGTTGACTTCTCAGTACCACATGAACAGGAAAAGCCAGAAGTGGACTGTGGCTCAAGTGGTAGAGTACTAGCCTTGAGCACAGAGAGGCTCAGGGACAGAGCCCAAGCCCTGAGTTCATGCTCCAGGCCCAGCAAAACAAAACAAAACAAAATCCCCAAAACAAAAAACTGAACACTTCTATAGTTTATTAATAAAAACAGCCTAGTGGGGTGCTGGTGGCTCATGCATGTAGTCCTAGCAACTCAGGAGGCTGAGATCTGAGGATGGCAGCTTGAAGCCAGCCTTTGCTGAAAAGCACGTGAGATTCTTATCTCTAATAAACTATGCAAAACAAAAACATAAACCTGGAAGTGGTGCTGTGGCTCATTGACAGAGTGCTAACCTTGCGCTCCAGTCCTTGAGTTCAAGCCCCAAGTCCAGCACAAAAACAAAACAAAAAATCAAGGCCAATTTAAAAAAGTGAACAAATAACTTGAAAGGATTATTTTTCAAAGAAGACACACAAATGGCCAAGAAATATATGAAAAAATATTATATATCACTAATTATTAAAAGAAACTCTAGTAAAAATCACAATGAAATATGATTCCACGTCCATTAGCCTAGCTACTGAGAAGCTAAATATGTCTGTAATCCCTGTACTCTGAAAGTTTAGGCAGGAGACTTGAGAGTTGAGGACAACCTTGGGATACATAGTAAGACCTGTCTAGAGGGAAAAAAAAACCCCAAATGACTAATATTAAAACAAACAAAGGCAAAATAAGAGCTGGCATGGATACAAAGCAAAACAAACAAACAAACAAAACAATGTTTAGAACCCTTTGCATCACTGTTGGGAAAATACAAAATAGCATAGCTGCTCTGGAAAATAGTATGGTAGATTTCTTATAAATTTAAAGTTGTAATTACCACATTATCTCTAGCAGTATCATTCCTAGTTATATACCCAAAAGAACTGAAGGAAACATACCAAAGATATTGTACATCCATGTTCATAAAAGGATTCTTTTTTACAATAGCTGAATGGTGTCTACTAAAAGGAAATGAATATAATATGCTGTGCACATATCCAATGGAATATCATTTAGACTTCAAAAGGAAGGAAATTCAAGCATACATTACAACATGGAAAACCCTTGAAAACTTTATGCTAAGCCAGTCACAAAATGACAAGCAGGGGCCAGGAGTTTGGCCTAGTGGTAGAGTGCTTGCCTAGCATGCACGAAGACCCAGGTTCGATTTCTCGGTACCACATACGCAGCAAAAAGCCAGAAGTGGTGCTGTGGCTCAAGTGGTAGAGCCCTAGCCTTGAGAAAATCCAGGGACAGTGCTCAGGCCCTGAGCCCAATCCCAGGACTGGCAAAAAAAAAAAAAAAAATGACAAGTAATGAATGATTCCACTTAAATGAGGTACATAGAGAAGTCAAATCCAAAGACAGAAAGAAGAACAGTGATTGACAGAGGCTGAGAAGAGGAAGCTACATGAGAAAGGGTATCAAAGTTTGAGAAATAATGCACCTACTATTTGACAAATGTAACTATAACCCCTCTATATATTACCTCAACAATAAAATACAAGAAAAAAAATTATTTAAGGGCCAGGAGTGTAGCCTAATGGTAGAATGCTCACCTAGCATGCATGAAGCCATGGGTTTGACTCTGGGTACCACATATTCAGAAAAAGCCAGAAGAGGTGCTGTGGCTAAAGTGGCAGAGCTCTACCTTTGATCAAAAAGTGTCCACGGGCAGTGCCCAGGCCCTGAAAAAGGTTGGGGAGCTGTTCTTTAATGATAGCTAAAGAGATATATTAGCCGAGTTAGTGATGGTGGCTCATGCCTGTAATCCTAGCTACTTAGGAGCCTAGATCTGAGGTTCAGGGTTCAAAGCCAGCCCAGGCATAAAAGTGTGAAAGTCTGAGAGACTCATCCACCAGAAAACTGGAAATGTCACTTTGGCTCAAAGTGGTAGAGTGCTAGCCTTGAGCTGAAGAGCCCAGGGACAGTGAACACACAGGCCCAAAGAGCAAGCCCCAAGACCAACAAAAACAGAGAGACAGAGAAATGATGTTTATGTCTTGCCTGAACCAGATACTTTCCCAAAGTATGGGGAGATATGATACTAAACAACATCACTGAAACAACTGAGGATTTGGGGATATGGGTTATTGATCATACATAAGTACCAAGTCAATGTGAAATTTAATGAAGCTGGAAACTATACTATGCCTTTTTTTTTTTTTTTTTTGCCAGTCCTGGGCTTGAGCTCAGGGCCTGAGCCCTGTCCTTGGACTTTCTCAAGGCTAGAGCTCTACCACTTGAGCCTCAGCACCACTTCCGGCTTTTTCTATATATGTGGCACCAAGGAATCGAACCTGGGTCTTTGTGCATGCTAGGCAAGCACTTTAACCACTAGGCCAAACTCCTGGCCAAATGTATTATTATTTTTTTTTTTTTTGCCAGTCCTGGGCTTGAGCTCAGGGCCTGAGCACTGTCCTTGGACTTTCTCAAGGCTAGAGCTCTACCACTTGGGCCTCAGCACCACTTCCGGCTTTTTCTATATATGTGGCACCAAGGAATCGAACCTGGGTCTTTGTGCATGCTAGGCAAGCACTTTAACCATTAGGCCAAACTCCCGGCCCTATATTATGCTTTTTTAATCCTTATTCTTAGAAAATACACATTAAAATACTGAACATTACAATGTATAATGTATACAGCTTAATCCTGGAAAAAAATATGTATATGTGTCTCTCTATATAGCTCTCTTTCTCTCTCTTTATATATATATATATATAATATAAACTAAAGGCAAAGAATGTGGTTCAAGTGGTATAGCATTTGCCTAGCATACATGAGGCCCTGGGTTCAAGCCCTAGTACCCCTTTTACACACACACAGGGTATATACAAAAGAGAAAGGGAGGAAGGTAGAAATAAGCAAATATGATCGAGAGCAAAAGAGAATAAGAAAATGATAAAACTGAAGAGGTTAGTGATCTAAGGGATGTATGTGTATGTGTATACACACGTGTATATGTATGTATATATATACATATTCAGAGTTCCTATATGCATAATTTTTACTTTGCTAGAAATCTAAAAATATTTTAACATAAAGAGATAAGTGATATATATATATTTACAGTCACATTGATTACATTTCAAAAATTTAATAGGAGACATGGTAAAAGTAGAGCTTTACAACAACAAAAGATACATCTTACCCCACTAGTTGCCACAGGAAGTGGATTGGCTGTGTAAAGGCTTCTTTTTCCATCATAAACTGGTCTTCGGTCTCCAAATATCGTGACTTTAAAATGCTGAACCATTGAGTCAACTACCTCCCTAAAGAAAGGAAAAATTACAATCACATAATTCTCTGTAAAATGAAATGGAAAACTATTAACTGAAATAATTTATGGCACAGTTTAAAAAATGCCAAAGAAGTGACATGAGTTTGCTTTTAGAACCAATGCTTAGGATAACAAAAGGACTAATTGGTGGCAGAGTACAATGTGATATTAGAGATGGAGAAGAATGAATCCAGTAAATTATTAAATCATCCTGGGACATAGAAGCTACTCAAAGACCTTAATCTAGCCAGTGCCTAGCTCATGCCTGTAGTCCTAGCTACTCAGGAGGCTGAGACCTGAGGATCAAGGGTCAAAGCCAGCCCAGGCACTAAAGGACCTGAGACTCTTATCTCCAATTAACCCCTAGAAAATGGCAAGTGGGGCTTGGCTCAAGAGTAGGGCAGTAGTCTTGAGCTGAAGAGCTCAGGAACAGCGCCCAAGCTGAGTTCAAGCTCCATGACCCACCAAAAAAAAAGTCTCTTTAATCTTCATTATGCCCTTCTTGACATGTTCACTTCTTTCTCAAAGAGTAAGATTTGCCCTATGCACTATGCTGAAATAGCAACTATTAGAATCCCAGCCTATTACTTTAATGATTTTTCATACAATGAGCCTTCTTTTTTTCCTTTTGCTGGTTCTGGAGTGTGAACTCAGGGCCTATGCACTGTCCTTGGGCTTTCCTCAAGGCCAGTGCTCTAACACTTGAGCCACAGCACCGCTTCCAGCTTTTCTATGGAGGTGGTACTGAGGAATCCAATCTGGGTCTTTGTGCATGCTAGGCAAGCACTCTACTACTAGGCCAAACTCCTGGCCCTGAGTATTTTTTATTGGAGATGTAGGGGATGATCAATGCTGGGTGTTGAACTCAAGGCCTTTTGCTTTTGAGGCAAGTGCTTTACCACTTGAGTCACTCGGCACGGTTTTTGTTGTTGTTGCTATGGGGCCTAGGTGCTATTTCTGGGTTCTTTTCATCACGGCCAGCACTCTATCCCTAGGCCATAGCACCACTTACAGTTCATTGGAGATAAGAGTCTTATGGGTTTCCCTCGCCAGGCTGGCTTTGAACCTCAATTCTCAGATATTAGCCTCTTGAGTAGCTAGGATTATACGCATAAGCCACCAGCTTCTGGCATGTTTTGGTTATATTTGACATCTTATTTTATTCATTTTTATGCTGGTTTTAATGCTTAAACCTACAGTCTCAAGAGAAAGCTTAGGCCTTTTCACTCATGGGTGACACTCTACCACATGAATCATATGCCCACTCCTGTGTTGGTTATTTATTTATGTTGTTATTTTTGGGTCAGTCCTGGGGCTTGAACTCAGGGTATGAGTACTGTCCTTGGGCTTTATCAAGGCTAGAGCTCTACCACTTTAGCCACAATACCACTTCCGGCTTTTTCTATGTATATGGTACAGAGGAATTGAACCCGGGTCTTCGTGCATGCTAGGCAAGCACTCTACCACTAGGCCAAACTAACAGCCCCTGTATTGGTTATTTTTAAGATAGGGTCTGACTTTTACATCATCATCAAACTGGACTGAGATGTTCTCATTTCTGCAAGCACGCTACCTCTAGGCCACACTCCAGGTCCCTGCATTGAGAATGACTTATGAACAACAAGCATCCTTGTATTCCTCCCAACCTCATAAAACCACCTAATTAGTAAGGATACGATGATACCTCCATTTTCAGCCAGTAAGCATTTTGATTTAAGGTACAGACAAGAAAAGATGTTTGATACACAATTGTTTAAAAAAGTTACAATCTACTCAGGAGGCTGAGATCTAAGGATCATGGCTCAAAGCCACAATGGGCAGGAAAGTTTGTGAGATTCTTTGTTTTTTGTGGGTCATGGGGCTTGAACTCTGGGCATGGGCAATGTCCCTGAGCTCTTCAGCTCAAAGGTACCAACTTACCCCTTGAGCCACAGCCCCTTCCCCTTTTTTTAGTGATTAACTGAAGATAAGTCTCACGTTGTTTTAGGTTCTTTCAGTGCTTGGGCTGACTTTGAACCTTGATCCTCAGATCTCAGCCTCCAGAGTAGCCAGGATTATAGGCATGAGCCAACACAACTGGCTAAGTTTGTGAGTTTCTAATTAGTCATTAGAAACTGGCAGTGGAGCTATGGCTCAAAGTGGTAGAGTTAGCCTAGAGTGAAAAAGCTCAGGGGCAAGTAGAGCAGGGACATGGGCACAGTAGCTCACGCCTCTAATCCTAGTTACTCAAGAAGCTAAGATGTGAAGATCAAGGTTCAAAGCCAGCCCAGGCACAAAAGAACCAGAGATTCTTATCTTCAATTAACCTCTAGACAACAAGAAGTGGGGCTTGGCTCAAGGGTAGGCAGTAGCCTTGAGCTGAAGAGCTCAGGGACAATTCCCAGGCCATGTTCAAGCCCCATGACACAACAAAAAAAATAAAAAATAAAAAAAAGCTCAGGGACAACACCCAGAACTTGAGTTCAAGACCCACAACTGACAAAAAAAAGGAGGGTGGGGGGCTGGGAATTTGGCCGAGTGGTAGAGTGCTTGCCTAGCATGCACAAAGACCCAGGTTTGAGTCCTCGGCACCACATATAAAGAAAAAAAGCAGGAAGTGGTACTGTGGCTCAAAGGTAGAGCTCTAGCCTTGAGAAAAGTCCAAGGACAGTGCTCAGGCCCTGAGTTCAAGCCCTACAAGTGGCAAAAAAAAAAAAATTACAGACTACAGGAAATGAATTATTATTTTTGTATACTCATAATCACAAAAACAGTGAAAATGTATCTGAAAGGACATATACAAAGAGATACACATAAAAAGGGGAGCAACATGATCACGGCGTGATTTATTATATTGTATTTTTTTGCCAGTCCTGGGGCACAAACTCAGGGCCTGGACACTGCCCTTCAGCTTTTTCAAGGCTAGCTCTCTATCACAGCACTACTTCCAGCTTTTCCTGTGTATGTGGCACTAAGGAATCAAACCGAGGGCTTCATGCATGCTAAGCAAGCACTCTACCAGTAGGCTCTCTCACACCACTGATTCTCATTTTCTTCTTTCTTTTTCTTTTCTTTTCTTTTTTGGTATAGAGCTTGAACTCTGGGCCTGGGTGCTGTCCCAGAGCTCTTCAGCTCAGGGCTACTAACCTACCCCTTGAGCAACAGCACCACTTTTAGTTTTTTAGTAGTTAATTGGAGATAAGAGTCTCATGGTCTTTAGTGCCAGGGATGGCTTTGAACTGTGATCCTCAGATCTCAGCCTCCTGAGTAGCTAGTATTAAATATGTGGTCTACCTTGCCTGGCCTGATTCTCATTTTTGTTTACACAATCTGTATTAGAGTGGGGCATACTCACATTCTATTTGTATAATTTAACATAAAATTAAATTTAGCCTAAGCAAGTAGTAATTACAGACAAAACAACAAGGGCTGCCTAGAATGACAAAATCAAGCTGACCTGATTCCTAGAAAGATATTCTACGCACTACAAAATTTGTCCCCACCCCTACCTTTTCAATTTTGTTTTACTAAAAAGTATTCAAGGAAATAGCCAGTCTTTCAAGAATAAACTTGACAGCAAAGATTTGATTTTCAAACCATCACATTCATGAAGTATAATCACTATCAAAACAAATTATCAACTAGACTGGTATGGCTAAAGTGGCAGAAAGCTAGTTGTGAGAAAGGAAGACAAGGGAGAGTGTGAGACCTTGAGTTCAAGCCTTGGTACCAGTACATATACAAAAATTATCATGATTTTTAGGTCAAGCTATTAGATATTATCATTGTTATTTAGACATATACAATAAGCAGAAATAGTTACTAAAGCAAATACAAATAGCAAATGAACACCATGACTTCATACCTATTCACTCTCCTAGGACACTTGTCTGGTTTAATATCTACCTCATAGAGGTAGACATCAATCTTTGGGATTTCAACTTGAAAACAGTTAGCAAGTAGTTTGATGGGTTTGCCCATGGTGCCATAGCCAGGTCTTCTGGGCACCATGAGTAGGGGCTGGGCCCCAACAGGTCCTGAAAGAGACAGAAAAAAATGTTACACAGTTACAAATTGCATTGGACATAATTTTGAAAAGCAGAGTATGTGAGCATTGCAAGGATAACCTATAATGTTAATGTTAAAGCCAAGTGTTGAAAAGTAAGACTGTTCTTAGAAGAACTTCAACTTTAAAAAACCTGTGAACAGGGGCCAGAAGTTTGGTAGAGTGCTTGCCTAGCATGCACAAAGACCCAGGTTCGATTCCTCAGTACCACATACATAGAAAAAAGCCAGAAGTGGTGCTGTGGCTCAAATGGTAGAGCTCTAGTCTTGAGATAATCCAGGGACAGTGCTCAGGCCTTGAGCTCATGCCCAGGATTGGCAAAAAACCAAAAAAACCCTGTGAACAGGTATTTTCTTGTCATTGTACAGCAAAGATTATTGTACAGCTAGGCAAGAGTGGAAATTCTAGAGTAGGTCATATTTCTGTCTCAATTTTTTTTTTTTATCTATAAACCCAAGTGCTTTCTCAAAGCTAGAGATGTATCACTTGAGCCACAGCACCATTTCTAGCTTTTTTCTATGTATGTGGTAGCAAGGAATTGAACTTGGGCTTTCATGCATGCTAGGTGAGCACTCTACCACTAGGCCGGAACTCCCAATCACCTCTGATTCTGTACATCTGTTTTTTTGTGCTACCTCTGATTGTTTTGTACATCTGTTTTTTGTGCCACCTCTGATTTTTGTGTACATCTGTTTTTTGTGTGTGCATGCTGGTCCTGGGGCTTGAACTTGGGCTCTTTTTTTGTGTGTCAGTTCTGGGGCTTGAACTCAGTGCCTGAGCCCTGTCCTTGGGTTTTCTCAAGGCTAGACCTCTATCACTTGAGCCACAGCACCAGTTTTTTCTATGTATGTGATACTGAGGGATTGAGCCTGGGTCTTCATGCATGCCAGACAAGCACTTTACCACTAGGCCAAACTCTCGGCCCTGTCTTTGTGCTTGAGATACAGCCCAATGTCTGACTTTTTAGGTGCTTAACCGGAGCTAAGAGTGTCTAGGATATTTCCACCTAGGCTGGCTTGGAACCATAATCACATCTCAGCCTCCAAGTAGCTAGGATTACAAGTGTAAGCCACAGGCACCTGGCTGATTTTTGTATATTTTAAGCCTACCAAGCTAAGTAGCAAATATTAGTGTATGACTTTTAGTAAGTTTCTACTTGCAAATTCCACTTATTTATTTGGTAAATCTGTCTAAACCTACTTCACTATGATGCTTATATTTATCATCTAAAACATACTATACTTAAAATCCCTTATAGAATACCAGGCCTCAGTTGGGTGTGGTGGCTCATGCCTGTAATCCTAACTACTCAGGAGACTGAGATTTGAGGATCAAGGTTCAAAGCTAGACCAGGCACCAAAGACCATGAGACTCTTATCTCCAATTAACCACTAGAAAAGCAGAAGTGGCACTGTGGCTCAAGGGCTAGAGCACAAGCCATGAGCTGAAGAGCTCAGGGACAGTAGCAAGGCCCAGGGTACAAACCCCATGACTGACAAAAATAAATAAATAAATAAGAGTATCAGGCCTGTTGATGCTCAATTTCTTAACACAATAGGGAATACTTTTTTTCCCCCTTTTGGGCAGTATTGAGAGTCTGCACTTGGGGCCTCAAGCTTGCTAGACTGGTGAGGTACCACTGAGCCATATCATGGATTTTTTTGTTGGTGGTAGGTTTTCTTGTTGTTTTGCCAGTCCTGAGGACTGAACTCAGGGCCTGACACTGTCCCTGAGTTTCTTTTGCTCAAGGCTAACCCTCTACCACTTGAGCTACAATACAACTTCTTGCCTTCTCTGTTTATGTGATACTGAAGAATTGAACCCAGCACTTCATGCAAGCAAGGTAAGCACTCTACCACTAGGCCACATTCCCAGCCCATACCATGTTTCTGTCTGCTTAATATTAGGATAGTTTCTCCCTTACCATGAGAGCCCACACCTGATCCTGAGCTTGGACCCATGCCTGATCCTAGGATTCTTTTTTTTTTTTTTTTGGTGGGTCACGGGCTTGAACGCTGAGCCTGGGTGCTGCCCCTGAGCTCTTCAGCTCAAGGCTACCACTCTACCACTTGAGCCACAGCACCACTTCCAGTTTTCTGGTTGTTACTTGGAGATGAGTCTCTAGGACTTTGATGCCTGGGCTGGCTTTTAACCAAGATCCTCAGATCTCAGCCTCCTGAGTAACTAGAGTTACAGGCATGAGTCACTTACACAGGTCCCACCACTGTGTCCATCCTTCCCCAGAGGAAATGAAGAGTTTTGAGGAAAGGAGCTCAGTGGTTCCTCCTGTAATCCTAGTTACTTAGGAAGCTGAGATCAGAGGATCACATTAAAAGCAATTCAGTGCCAGCTGGGAACTAAAGAACCTGAGACTCGGGGCCAGGAGTTTGGCCTAGTGGTTAAAGTGCTTGCCTAGCATGCATGAAGACCCGGGTTCAATTCCTCGGTACCACATACATAGAAAAAAGCCAGAAGTGCTGCTGAGGCTCAAGTGGTAGAGCTCTAGCCTTGAGAAAGTCCAAGGACAGTGCTCAGGCCCTGAGCTTAAGTCCAGGACTGGCAATAAATAAATAAATAAAACATAAAAAAAAAAAAAGAACCTGAGACTCTTATCTCCAATCAATCTTTAGAAAAGGAGAAGTGGGGCTATGGCTCCAGGGTAGGGTGGTAGCCTTGAGCTGAAGAGCTCAGGGACAGCATCCAGGCACAGGAGTTAGGGTGGTAGCCTTAAGCTGAAGAGCTCAAGGACAGTGCCCTAGCTTAGAGTACAAGCTCCATGACTAAAAAAACAAACAACCCTTTTTTTTTTTTGAGGACTTTTCTACCTGGGCTGGCTTGACATGGCAATCCTCCCAATTTCAGCCTCTTAGGTAACTCAGCATGGCAGGTATGCCACTGTACACCCAGCTAAGGCTTGAGAAGGTTTGTTTGTTTTGCCAGTCCTGGGTCTTGAACTCAGGGCCTGAACACTGTCCTTGGGCTTTCTCTCTCTCCCTCTCTCCCTCCCTCCCCCCTCTCCTCGCCTCTTCCTCCCTTCTTTCTTTCTTTCTTTCCTTCCTTCTTTCTCTTTCCTTCCTTCCTTCCTTCCTTTCTGTGCCAGTCTAGGCACTAAAGCACTAAAGACCAGGAGACTGACTCTTATCTCCAATTAACCACTAGAAAACTGGAAGTGGTGCTGTGGCTCAAGGGGTAGCCTTGAGCTGAAGAAGAGCTCAGGGACAGCGCCTAGGCCTAGAGTTCAAGCCCCACAACCCATAAAAAAAAAAAAAAGTAAACCTGCAATTGAAAACTTTCATCTAAATATTAAAAAACCTAAAAATATCTGATTCTACAAATATGATTTCTCAATAATGTGACAATTTGGAAATACTAATCACTAGCTAAATAAACAAAGACTTATTTTTATTACAACAATTATTTAATTAAATATCTCAGACAAATATAATATTTTGTTATAACTAAGCCACAAAATATTTACATTTAGAAGAGAAAGCATTAGTTATATGATCATGTTTTGCTGAATCTCAACAGTCTCTTTTTTGTTTTTAAAAGTCAGAGAAACTGGCCGGGAGTTTGGCCTAGTGGTAGAGTGCTTGCCTAGCAGGCATGAAGAGCTGGGTTCGATTCCTTGATACCACATACATAGAAAAAAGCCAGAAAAAAAAAAAAGAAAAAGAAAAAAGCCAGAAGTGGTGCTGTGGCTCAAGTGGTAGAGCCCTAGCCTTGAGAAAATCCAGGGACAGTGCTCAGGCCCTGAGCTCAAGCCCAAGACTGGAAAAAAAAAAAAAATCAGAGAAAGTCATTAATATTTACACAGATAATGGCAGAAAAACCACAGAAATTCCAAATACATACAGAAAGGCTGTTATATATACTAATAGCATAACCATTATGGTTGAAAACCACACAATATTCTTTCTCACATCTGTTTACTTTGTGAGCCAAGAATGAGAGTCTATTTGGGTATCCTAGACAACTGAATTACAAAGTAGGAATGTCTGGTAAATGCTGCTACTCCCAGCATCCAGAGATTAAACCCGTCTTGAAAAGATACCAGCTGTAATAAAAAAGTATCTTTTAAATTTTACCTTCCTAAACACAGAATTGCTGTACACTTCTCTCCTGTACATTAATTTAAAAAGAAAATAAGCTACTTTTTAAAAGTTTAGTTTTATGTATATAGAATGTGTTTACCAAGATAGTTTGTCTTTCAGTTTGTCTTTTAGTAGACTTTCAAGTACTTTAAGAATATAGAAACAAATGGGAAAGTGGATGATTATATTATAAAGTACAATAGTTTTCAACTAGAATCTAACGGTTAAAGACAATTTGGCAAGAATTTTTCTCAGAGCTAAAGTTTTTCCATACACAACAGACTACTTCAGGAAATAACCCCTTTACAGTGCCCCAAGATTCTCTGCATACTGTGAGGGCAGTATGTTCCAGTAAAAACAGATAAATAAATAAATAAATATAAATATAAACTATAAACTATTCTAAATTATCTACATACCTAAAATTCCCTCAAATAACAAAAGTATATCTAGATTTCTTTTCATTCATTTTAACTGCTTTGGAAAATAACTTTGTTACATAAAACTTTTAAAAATGAATGATCTAGGTTAGAATTTGATTTAAAAATATAAAAGAAGGGCCGAGAGTTTGGTCTACTTCTTGCCTAGCATGCATGAAGACCTGGGTTCAATTCCTTGGTACCACATACATAGAAAAAGCTGGAAGTGGTGTTATGGCTCAAGTGATAGAGAACTAGCCATGAGAAAGCCCAAGGACAGTGCTCAGGCTCTGAGTTCAAGCCCCAGGACTGATAAAAAAAAAATTGGTAAAAAAATGTATTAGGAGGGGCCGGGAGTTTGGCCTAGTGGTAGAGTGCTTGCCTAGCATGCATGAAGACCCGGGTTCAATTCCTCAGTACCACATAGAAAAAAGCCGGAAGTGGTGCTGAGGCTCAAGTGGTAGAGTGCTAGCCTTGAGAAAGTCCAAAGACAGGGTTCATGCCCTGAGCTTAAGCCCATCAGTGGCAAAAAAAAAAAAAAAATGTATTAGGATTAACATCAAGAATATATATATATAAAAGAACATATGAAGAATATATAAAAAGTAGGATGTCAGTGGTTCATGCTCATAATCCTAGCTACTCAGGAAGCTGAGATTAGAGTACTTCAGTTTGAAGCTAGCCTGAGTAGTAGGTTTGTGAGACTTCAAGTAACTTATCAGAAAAGCTCGAAGTAGAGCTTAAGTAATGGAGTGCTAGCCTCAAGGCAAAAGCTCAGGGGACAGTGCCCAGACCCTCAGTTCAGGCCCCAGGACTAGCACATGCACACGTACATACATGTACACTATACTGATGTTTGCTAGGTAGCCTGATGGGCTTAAAATGTACAAAAATCAGCCAGGTGCCAGTGGCTCACATTTGTAATCCTAGCTACTTGGGAGCTGAAATCTGAAGATCATAGTTCCAAGCCAGTCGAGGCAGAAAAGTCCTAGACACTCAGCTCTAATTAAGCACCCAAAAAGCCAGAATATGGGCTGTGGTTCAAGTGATAGAGCACTAGCCTAGTGAAAAAGCTGTGGGACAAGAGTACAAGCCTTGAGTTCAAGCCCCATGACTACCACACCACTGCCAATAACAACAAGGATAACAAAAAAGATAAGATAGGAAGCAATAGATCACTAGACAGAGGGGGTGGGGGGAGGAGGTGAAATTCAGGGACTTGTGATTCCAAAGAAACAAGCTCTTCCTTAATATTTTTTCCTGTTTTGTTTCTTTGTTTTTGTTTTATTTCCCTGTGGTCTTGGGCTCAGGGCCTGAGCATTTGTCCTTGGCTTTTCTCAAGGCTACAGCTCTACCACTTGAGCCACAACACTGCTTCTGGCTTTTCCCATGTATGTGGTACTGAGGAATAGAACCCAAGTCTTAGTGCATGCTAGGCAAGCACTCTACAACTAGGCCAAACTCCTGTCCCTCCCTTAACATTTTGAAAATTATAAATCAGTATGTTCAGTGATGAAGAGCACTTTCATATTTAACATATAAGCAAATTCTGACCTGACAGCTACTTTATGACCCTCAATAAATTAGTATATAATCAGAGTTTTTCGTTTTCAAAAGCAAAAGTATTGTCCATTTTTTACTTTGTTTTCTCAAGATTGTGACTTTTCCCCCAAAAGAAAAAAGCAGTTTTCCCAGGCCAGGAATTTGGCCTAGTGGTAGAGTGCTTGCCTAGCATGCACGAAGACCCAGGTTTGATTCCTCAATACCACATACATAGAAAAAAGCTGGAAGTGGTGCTGTGGCTCAAGTGGTAGAGGTTTAGCCTTGAGAAAAGTCCAAGGACAGTGCACAGGTCCTGAGTTCAAGCTCCACAACTGGCACACAAAAAAAAATTTTTTTTCCTAAGTCCTAAAACTTGCAGAAACAAGAGGACTGCTTTGTCTAGGGAACATAGAATGAAAAACAAAAGTGCTGTCATCACTGTTAAGATCCACCTCTTCATATGAGCAGATCTGGGCTAATGACATCTCCAGGCTCCTCAGAAACTACCTTACTATGCTTCCTCAGCCCAGACAGAGAAGTAGCGGGGAGGGTAAACATTAGAAGCAAGGATGTTTTTGCAAACTTAATCCCAGCAGTGATGTCAGTGTGTCTTTACTGTGTGCTTTGGAGGGCAGTTGTGTACCTGGGGGCACACAACTCCAGGTAAAAGACACCCTTCTCATCTCTGACTGGAATGAGAATGCAAGCAAGTCCCTCCACACTGTGCTTTAAAGACAACCCAGGCTCGGCGCTGCTAGTTCACAGCTGTAATTCTAGCTTCTCAGGAGGCTGAGATCTGAGGATCACGCTCGAAGCCAGCCCAGACAGAAGTCATACTTTATTTTATTTATTTTTTATTTATTGTAATTAATAGAAGGGTTACAGTTATATTCGCCAGATGGAAGGTGCATTACTTCACACACGATACTCCTCATGTTTTTGTCCCCATTTCCCTCCCCCCAGTCCCTCCCCTCATCTTGTTTTCCTCCCTTCCCTTTCCTATTTCAAATAAATTACTTCCCCCCCCCCCCCCCCCCCCCCCGCCAGTCCTGGGCTTGAGCTCAGGGCCTGAGCACTGTCCTTGGATTTTTCTCAAGGCTAGAGCTCTACCACTTGAGCCTCAGCACCACTTCTGGCTTTTTCTATGTATGTGGTACCAAGGAATTGAACCCGGGTCTTCGTGCATGCTAGGCAAGCACTCTACCACTAGGCCAAACTCCCGGCCCTAAATTATTTACTTTTTTGCACCAGTCCTGACGCCTGAACTCAGGGCCTGGGCACTGTCCTCAAACACTTTTTGCTCATGGCTGCCGCTCTGCCACTTGAGCCACAGCGCCACTTCTGGATTTTTCAGAGTATCTGGTACCAAGGAATGGACCCCAGGGCTCATGCAAGCTAGGCGAGCACTCTACCACTAAGGCTATGTTCCCAGCCCCATCGCGGAGACTCTTCACCCCAATTAACCACCAGAAAAAGCCGGAAGCGGTTCAAATGATCACGCAAAAAGGAGCTTAGGGACAATGCCTAAATCAGAGTTCGAGCCCCAGGATCGGCACAAAAAGAGAAGAAGGCGCAAAATTGGACACCCCTAAACTTCAAACCTTACAGCGGTTTCGACAACTCACTGGCGATGGTTACTGTAGCGGGGCCGGGGTTGGGGGGGGGAGCCTGGGGCGCCTGCTAGGTGCACAGCTCCATGTACTTGGGCGCGAGGCGAAAGGCGTGCGGGGACCACAGCGAGGTGACCCGCTGCGGCGGTGATCCTTTGGCGACAGTGTCATCCCCGCCAGCGCGGTGACCCCCGCCCCCGCGGCCTAGACTCACCTGCTGAGCCGATTTCCATTCATGGAAGCTGAGGGACGCGCTCCGAGGGAGATGCGCGCCCGCCACGGGAGCGCGGAGGCGCGAGGAACGGGGGCGCCCTGGGGCCGCCACGCACTGCCAGCTCCGGCCAGGAGGGTGGCTCGATGGAGACCGGTCCGGGACTTGCGCCGCGCGCGGCAGCCGAGGTTCGCTGGAGGACGCCCCCCACGGCCGCGGGCCGCCACCGCCGTCCCCGCCGTCCCCGCGCCGCCCCCGGAAGCCCGCCGGCGTCAGTTCCGCTGGGCCGGAGCGCGACGTCGGCGCAAGACGCCAACGCGGGCGGGGCCGTGGGGTGCGCGACGTGGCCCGGAGCGCCACCTCGGCCGTGCGGGCCGGCGACAGCCCCGGGGGCTTGAGCCGCCGCCTCTTGAGGAGAGTTCGAAACACTTTGCATGTCACAGCTCTTCCACGCTTAAAGCAGCGCCTCGTCACATCCCACCACCTCTCTCCGGACCCGGGGCAGCTGCAGTCGGTCCCCGCGTCCACCCCCGCGCTGACTGCGGAGCCTCTCTCCAGGCCATGGCGCACCTTCTCTCGCTCCCACGTAAGCCATCTCGGGCATTTCCAGCCCCTCTGGCCTCATGCGGGAAACCTTGCTGACCTGCGTGTCCTGGGGAACCTCCTCCCGGGCTGGCCTTGTTCTCAGAACGTACTACCCATGTGAGCTTGCGAGGACGCCAGGTTCTGCACGTGGTGAGACACAAATAGCATTTAAAACTACTGTAGGCCGGGCTCGGTGACTCACGCAGGAGGCTGAGATCTGAGGATCACAGTTCAAAGCCAGCCCCGGCACTGAAGTCCAGGAGACTCCTATCTCCAATTAACCAGTAGAAAAGGGTAAGTGGCGCTGTCGCTCAGGGGTAGGGCGGTAGCCTTGAGCTGATAGAGCTCAGGGACAGCACCCAGGCCTAGAGTTCAAGCCCCATGACTGACAAAAAAAACAATACAACAACAAAAAAGAGCTGTAGTATACCGTTTTATACTAAATAATACTAATCCATCATGTTCCCCCATGCCTCAAAGCATTAATGATATTTAAGGCTTCTTTTAGGCCTTGCACTGGGGACTCACGCCTGTAATCCTAGTTACTCAGGAGACTGGAGATCTGAGAGTCATGGTCCAAAGCCAGCCCAGGCAAGAACTTGAAGAGACTCTTACCTCCATTTAACCACCAAAAAACCAGAAATGATGCTGAGGCCTTGAGCTGAAGAGCTCACAGCACCCGGGACAGGAGTTGAAACCCCATTAAAAAATCTAACTATCTTACAGGAAAAGGAATACATACACACACACACACACACTTCAGTCCACACTCCACTCCCACTAACTGTGAGACTTTGAAATAGTCACTTAGGGCTTCAGTTTCCTAATCTATTGTTGAGGCTAGGCAACTTACATAAAGCCCAGAGAAAAATATCCCATAAATGTTCATGAATAACCAAAGTATTTATTATGGTTACAATTTCAAAGCACTTAACAGTCACCTACCACATTACATACACTTAATGAAGAGAGGGAGCTCCAAACTACATCCACCTCAAAATTTTGCCTCACTCTTCTTCCTTCACACATCTGCAGCTGAAAACCTCAAATTTTAAAATATCAAAGATAAAATGCTGCATATAACATGTCCTTTCATTTTTTTATTATTTGCTGGTCTTGGGGCTTAAACTCAGGACCTAGGTGTTGTCCCTGAGTGCTGTTTGAGCCACAGTACCACATCTAGATTTTTCTGAGTATTTGCTGGAGATTAGTCTCATGGACTTTACTTCCCAGTCTGGCTTCAAACCAGTATCCTCAGATCTCAGCCTCTGAGTAGCTAGAATTATAGGCATGGACCACCGGTGCCAGACCGAAATGTTTTAATTCCATAACTATACCTAATCCCTGTCCTGCTAGCAGGATCTAGTAGAGCAAAAAGCAACTCTTGCCAAGGGACTATCACATTTTCAACTCCCTTGATCCCAGAACGAATTCCCAAATGAATTTGTGCTTACTTGGCTTCTCCTGGAAGACAAGATGGTGATGAAGTCACAAAATAGGCTGTCTTCTTCTTGGACATGGATAGATCAAAACTTGGATACTCTGGTTCAACCAAATCCAATAAATATCTCCAACCTTCCTACCTACTGCTATCCAGAAGCACCTCTCTACAGAAAACTCATGTGAAAGGGCCATAAACTGTAGTATCCAGACAGGGGAAGCCAGAAAGGCCTCTTCCAAAGGCAAAGTTGTCTCATGCTCTCAACTTGCTTATGGCTGGTGCTCTACCACATGAGCCATACCTCCAGTGCAGCATTTTGCTGGCTAACTGGAGATGGAGTAGCGTGGATCTTTTGAACTGGACTAGCTTCAAAGAGATCTACTTATGTAATTCCTATGCTGGATAAATATTATCACCATTGGATAATCACCACCAGCAATCACTAGCAGCTTTTACAAAGAAACCATTTTATACTGCAGCAAACACAAAATAAAAAATACTGGTTCAGTTGAGTGCCAGTGGATCACATCTGTAATCCTAGATACTTGAGGTGAGATCTGAGGACTAAGATTTGTTTTTGTTTTTGACAGCCCTGGGGAATTCAAGGACTGAGCACTGTTCTTGGGCTTTCCTTAAGGCTAGAACTCTACCACTTGAGCCACCGTACCAGTTCTGGTTTTTCTATATATGTGGTACCGAGGAATCGAACCTGGATCTTTGTGCATGCTAGGCAAGCACTCTACCACTAGGCCAAACTCCAGGCACTCTAAGGACTAAGATTTGAAGCCAACATGTACAGAAATCTTTGAGTTTTTTGCTCAAGGCTCTACCATTTCTGTTTATGTGATACTGGGGAATCAAATCCACTGCTGCATGCATGGTAGGAAAACTCTCTACCACTAAGCCACATTCCAAGCCCCTTGTCCTTTTTTTTTAGTTTGAGACTTGAACTCTAGGCCTGGGTGTTGTCCCTGAGCTCTTCAGCTCAAGGACGCCACTCTACCCCTTGGGCCACATCGCCACTTCTGGTTTTCTGGTGGTTAACTGGAGATGAGCCTCAGACTTTTTAGTGCTGGGCTAGCTTTGAACCATGATCCTCAGATCTCAGCCTCCTGAATAGCTAAGATTACAGACGTGAGCCACTGCACCCAGCTCTTATTCACTTTTAAGGGGGTAAAAAGCTTCCTTTTTTGGAAGAAAAGG
Source organism: Megascapheus bottae (assembly GCF_031878675.1). Taxonomy (NCBI): domain Eukaryota; kingdom Metazoa; phylum Chordata; class Mammalia; order Rodentia; family Geomyidae; genus Megascapheus; species Megascapheus bottae. Next base: position 62,324,056 of record NC_143514.1, read on the forward strand.
AAAATTTGTAAGCCTCCCTAAAAAGATCACACAATATTGCTAACTTGGTAGTAATTCAAAATAGAACTTGGTGGCTATAGATTATATTCAAAGGCCTGAATTTTTTGTGTCTGTGTGTTGGCCCTGGGGGCTTGAACTCAGAGCCTGGGCACTATCAGTCTGTTTTTATTGTTAGGATAATGTATAGAGGGGTTACAGTTATATTTGTTAGGTCATAGGTGCATTACTTCTCGCACAACTGATACCCTCTCTCATGTTTTTTTTATCCTTGAGTTTTTTGTACTCAAGGCTAGTACTCTACCACTTGAGACAGTTCTACTTCTATAGCTTGTTGGTAGTTAATTAGAGATAAGAGAGTCTCATAGGACTTTGCCGCCAGGGCTTGGTTCAAACTGGTGTCCTCAGCCTCCTGAGTAGCTAGGATTACAAGCATGAGCCACCAGCACCTAACCTGAAAAGTTTTTTTCTTGTTGTTTTTTTTTTGTGTGTGTGGGGGGGGGAGGTCATGGGCTTGAACTTGGCCTGAGCACTGTCCCTGAGCGCTTCAGCTCAAGGCTTCCACCCTACCTCTTGAGCCAAGCCCCACTTCCCATTTTCTAGGGGTTAGCTAGACTCAGGTCCCTTTGTGTCGGGGCTGGCTTTAATCCTTGATCCTCAGATCTCAGCCTCCTAAGTAGCTAGGACTGCAGGCTAAGCCACCACACCCCCCCCCCCGAAAAACCTTTATATGGTGCTAGCAAAGGCGGCTGAGTATAAGTGGAACTCCAAAATGCACCTCATTCCCCAGCAACTCTCGTTTTCCAGCTCCTCCCTTGACATGACTGCCTTGAAGGATTGCTTCTGTCATGCTTTGTATACATGGCATGGGCTTACCTGCCAACTTTCCTCAACCTATAGCCAGAGGAATAAATGTCTGGAAACTGCTAACTTTCCAAATTAGAGTTACTTTTCATTTAAGCACTGCAGACAGCAGCTTGGGAATGGTCAGGCTCAGAACTCTTCTTGCAGTATAACCCTTTCCTTTAGCCACCAGGCTCTAAATGGATTACTTTCTGTGGTCTAAACCAACATCCAACAATAAATACCCAGCCACACTCTACTCCAATGAGACTGCTAGACAAGAATATGCTATGGCATATTTTGCCAATTAATAGAACATGAGGAAGGCTGTTCAATCAATTCTGAAAAGACTCAGGGGTGCAACGAAACTCAGTTCAAGGACCAGACAGTGCAGGCACTGGATTCCAAGTCTTTTTGAGAGCAATCATCAGCCAAATGACTCCATTCTAAAACTAGCTTAAAGTAAAATTTGCTTTAATGGACATCTTCTATTACCTTGATTAGATTCCTGATTTCTGATTCACTGGAGGTTGCAAATCTTGTCATATTTGAACTGGCTGTCAGTGGCAATTTCTCCCTTGGTCTTGAACCATTTTCTCCTAGTGTACAGAAATAATGCTCCACTACTGTAGAGCATGTATCAGCTTGCATGCTTCAGAACTTTACTATAGCTTAAGGTACACAGACAAAATAACTTTCAAAGTTAAGGTGAAAATGGGAAAAGATGATAACCTGGTTAAGCTTCTGTTTACCTGGAAATTCAGGAATGCAGAGTCCATATTGTGCGCCTAGTATTGCTTCTTGATTTCCTCCTCCTCACGAATCAGTTTTCTAACTCATTTTAGTCCTATTTTCTATTAGTCTCTTGATATATACTACTACTTTGATGACAAAAAATGAATAGAACGTACTTTCTGCTCTCACAGGTTCACATTCTCTGGAGAACACAAATCACAAAAATATAGCAAGCAGGGGCTAGGAGTTTGGCCTAGTGGCAGATGCTTGCCTAGCATGCACAAAGACCCCAGGTTCGATACCCCCAGTACAACATACATAGAAAAAGCCGAAAGTGGTGCTGTGGCTCAAGTGGTAGAGCTCTAGCCTTTGCAAAGTCCAAAGATAGTACTTAGGCCTTGAGTTCAGTCTCCAGGACTGGCAAAAAAAAAAAAAAAAACAGCAAGCAGCTGGGTGAGGTGGCTCACACCTATAATCCTAGCTACTCAGGAGACTGAAATCTGAGTATAGTGGTTCAAAGACAGACCAAGCAGTAAAGTCCCTGTGAGCCCTGTGAGACTTGTATCTCTAATTAACCACTCAAAAGCCAGAAGTGGCAGTGTGGCTCAAGAAGTAGAGTGCTAGCCTTGAGCACAAAGAGGCTCAGAGTCAGTGCCCAGGTCATGAGTTCAAGCCTCATGACCAACAAAAACAAAACAACAAAAACCAGCAAGCTAAGAGTTATCTCTAATGACCAACAAAAACAAAACTAAAAACAAGCCAAGAGATATCTCTAATGCATTACAACATTAGCTATAAAGCTGGTTAGGTAAATAGTTAGGTTTTGTTTATTTTATTCTTTTACAATATCTCCTAAGAAGTAGAGGATGGTATTAGTGGTTGAGATGAAAAATTTGGAAGTCTTAGTCTTAGCTTATTTAAGTTGCTTTCCTCACTGTTTTTGAGATGACTTCAGTTTCATTGTTCAATCCCAGACAAAAGCAAAACCAACCAATCAACTAATAAGAAAAACCCACCTCCCTGTAGTAGTTAATGTTGTTCAACTGCTTTCTGGTTCATCTTTTTCTTTTGGTTTCCCTCCACTCATTAAAATAGCCCAGAATAACATTGAGTACTTGATATTCTTTTGACAGTCACCATGAATTTGAATTCGCTAGGTATATACTGTATTCATGCCTATGGCATTGTTCATATCAATGAGTACAACTCAGTATAACTGCAGTTGTATAGTTTTTCCTATGTTTACTGAAAAATTTAACCTCATTTTCCACAGGACCTTCATCTATGTCCAAGCAAGGTAAGGGGGCACACATCTATAATCCCAGATCTCAGGGGAAGAGGCAGAAGGATTTTAAGTTCAAGGCCAGCCTGAGATAATACACAGTGAGACTCTTAAATAATGAAAAAAGAGCCTGGCCTGGTAGCTCATGCCTGTAATCTAGAGACCGAGATCTGAGGATTGAGGATTGCTGGTTCAAAGCCAGCCCAGGCACTGAAGTTTTAACCACTAGAAAACCTGAAAGTGAGGCTGTGGCTCCAGGGGAAAGGTAGTAGTAACCTTGAGCTTCTGAAGAGCTCAGGGACAACAGCCAGGCCCAGAGGTAGGGCGGTAGCCTTGAGCTAAAGAGCTCAAGGACAGTGCCTAGGCAGAGTTCAAGCCCCATGACCGACAAAAATAAGAAAAAAAGTAAAAAAGGCCAGGCATGATTTTAAACATTGATAATCCCAGCTATTGGGGAGGTAAAGATTGAAAGAGCAGCTGGCCACGGTGGCTCACCCCTATAATCCTAGCTAATCAGGAAGCTGAGATCTGAGGATCAAGGTTCAAAGCCAGCCTGAGCACAAAAGGACCTGAGACTCTTATCTCCAATTAACTTCTAGAAAATGGGAAGTGGGGCTTGGCTCAAGGGTAGGGCAGTAGCCTTGAGCTGAAGAGCTCAGGGACAGCACCTAGGCTGAGTTTAAGCCACATGATCCACAAAAAAAGATTGAAAGACACTGGCATAAAAATTGGGGATAAACAAAAAGTACCACCTAATCTATATAAAGATAATTATCTTTCAACACAGAATTTACCATCTTTCTCCAATAGTTACTCTCTATCCCATCTTGATGACAATCTTACAATATACTCATATATTCAAGTAGTTGACCTGATAGTAGCCTCTACTAGCCTCCCATCAGCCATAGAGTCCTATCTCATCTTTCCAATATGCTATTTTTTTTAAACTTTTTTTCAGTGCCAATGTTAGGGCTTGAACTTAGGGTCTGGGCACTGCTCCTGAGCTTTTTTGCTTAAGGCTAGCACTCTACCACTTGAGCCGCAGCTCCATGTCCATTTTTTTGTAGTTAGCTAAAGAAAATAGCCTCATAGACTGTATTACCCTGGCTGGTTTTGGACTGGAATCTTCAAATCACAGCCTCCTGAGTAGCTAGGAATATAAGCATGAGCCATTGTCGCCCAGCTACCCTTTTTCCTCTACATCTTTGGTACAGCCTTATGCCAATCCCTTGCTACATTTTCCTTGCTACAAGTGGGTAATTAATAGCCCCTACCAAACTTGAAGCTTAGACACCATTTTCCTCATTTCTGAACTGTGTTCTACCTTCTCTCACATTACTGCTGGCACAGTGCTTTGCATGTTTATGGAATGAAGAATACACAGAGGCCCTGTGCAGTACGATTGCATGACAATCTATTATTCCACTCTAAAACCTATCAGAGAAATAATTAATCCCAATAGTTTATTTTGCCGGTAGGGAGAAAGAGAAAGAGAGGGAGAAAGAGAAAGAGAGAGAGAGAGAGACCGCACTTTTGAAATAGAAGCCACTGTTGTCTTTATAAAACAGAATTGTGCTGCTGCTGTTGCTTGCTTCAGAAGGAACTGTACATTACAGCTGCTGGAATAATTTCACAATGGACTGGACAAGTTACAGCTCAAAGCAGGACACAAATACAAATCTCAAAAGGAAACAAATGCAAACAAGTACACAGCTGTTGGGCTCCAGGGACACTTCCCCATCCATGCTGGACTTGAGAGGGATAAAAGGTTTAGAAACCAAAGCGAAACCCAGAGTAGTCACACATGCCCGCCACATGGCTAAGTGCAATATCAAACACCAGTCAGGTTGGACTGTGTGCACAGGAAAGTCATTTCATTTTACCTTATTGCTACTACACTAGGGGACTCAGTGCATTGGGACAAACTGTCTTTACTTGCACAATTCTTGGAGAGTTTCCTATTTTCTTTTTCAAAGAAAAAAAAATCTGCCTTCCCTATATTATTCTGTTTTAAGCCCATTCCTTTCACTCCTTTTCTTGGGCTTCCCAACAGCAGGTTCAAAGTCAGTAGGAGTAGAGTAAGGGGAGAGCACCAACCCAGCCTCTCTCCCAGCCCAGGGAGAAGGCAAGTCCTAGTGAGTGGGAGAAAAAAAAACCAGAGAATCCCTCTTTTCCAGTCCGCTTAAAAGGCCATGTAGGAAAGAATGCCCTGCCATATCCCTGTCATGATCAGACTTCAAGAAGGAAGGCATCTTAGCTACCATCCTAAGTTGGTGTAAGCCCAGTAAATAAATAAAAAAACTTTCCTCAACAATAGTTTCTAAAACTGCTTTTTGGCTTACGATGACTTTTCTGCCCCCAGAAAAGAAGAAATTCCCATTCTTCTCTGTAACACATGATGTCAAGTCTGAAATACAGTCCTATCAACCTTGCAGTTATCTCATGAGTCAACTAAGAAGTGTCCTCTTTGCTGCCCATCATGTGTACTGGCATTATTCATATAATTCTGGACAGAAAAAGCACTGCTGTGCTCAGCCAAACAAGAGGCCACAAAGGAGATATCTAGCAGGTAGAAACTAGCAGACTTTTAGGAAGGTTTTAAACTTATAGGCATCTTCTTCAGCCTTATTCTAAGTATAAGTTCCCAGCCAACAATAACTTCAAGGCTATTGTAGCCAGCAGTAGCACCTCAACCATTGGGTCATGCTGGACTAGGAAAAACAAAAAGCAGTGTTCTCCTTTCCCATGTGTTGCCCAACTCTACCCCCACCCCCTTTTTTGTTCTATTTCCATTTTCTAACCCCCAATTCAGAATGCTAAAAAAGTTTGACCCTGGGTCATCCTTTAGCAAAAGGAGGCCCTAGGGCAGAGAGAAAAGAAAGCAGAAAAAGCAATGAAACCTAGCTCCATGGAATGGATAGTTATGGAAACTCTCAGAAGCCAGGGAGGTCTGTGACTCTGCCTCAGTGTAAGCTTGAGGCAAGTTCAACTCAGTATTAACACTTCTGTGCATGGGGGAAACAGGTTCTTGGTCTTATGCAGTCAAAGTGCTTTAGTCTGACCTTGCCAGTTAACAGTGAGATCACTGCAGGTCATGCAGAGAATTTACCACATGGGCAGGCAGGCAGGCAGAAAGACCAGCCAGCAACCAAGCTAAGTGAACTGGGCAGACAGGCAGGTGGGGGAAGGGGGGAAAGAGTCAGCCAAGGAAAGAAGAAAGGGATGTTAAAAACAGTAAGAAAAAAGAGACCTATGAGGATAAGGCTGGGGTCCTCCCAGTACTTCCTCAGATCTAAGAAGCACTGCTGCAGGAAAGGAAAAAAAAAAAAATCCAAGCAAGCTTCTTGCTACCCAACACCATGTGCATGTACCACCTTTCAAATAAGAATAAATAACATGACAGATTTGTTAAGCCTCTTTTTTTTCCCTAAAAAATAAGAACAAAATATTTTCTCATCATTACCCAAGCTCATTCTCTTGCTTTTATTTCTTAAATGGCACATATAATGCCATTATAGGATTAGAAATGCCTTTCAAGCCCCAGCTCAAAGCCCACTGGAGAGAGTGAGGCAAAGAGAAGAAAGGAAAGAACACAAACTAGTTGCTGAGAATAGTGACTTTCATCTGTTCCCTATGGGCATTTGCAAATGCTGGTGAATGACTGGACCCTCCAGGAATAATGCCCTTGTTCTAGCCCCAAAATGTACCCAATGTAGTAGATTACATGCAAGCCCATTGTCCTAGGAGAGCTTTCTCCTCAAAGGGTGACGGAACATGAAGTAGACTGTATATGAAGGCGATGGACAGGGCAGATGGAGTGTTGGCATCACTCTCTTTAGGCACTTGTGTAAGGAATGTAGGCTCTCCAGTGAGCTGCCTCCTCCCAGGACCTTCTATTCTGTTTTTCACTGGGCTTGAACACCCCATACTATGGCCAGCAGAAAAATGTACAGGAGAGTTACTCAACAGTCCTGTTGCTTTCTTCATATGGAATATTTGTGTTACCTTTTTGTGAAGTTACTGAACAATGTAGCCAACTAGAACAGAACCTAGAATAGATTGTTTTGCATAGCAAATCTGGGTCTGTACAAAGGCTGCTGGGAAGAGAAAAAGGGTAGCTTTAACTCTACAGACCAGGATTCAGACCTTTCTTCCTACAGCTGACTGCCAAGCCTGGGTTAGATGTAAAGTCTCATGGCTTCCTCACCAAAGTAGGGTAAAAACAAGCCCAGGCTCCTCAGAAAGAAAAATTGGCACACTGAAGCTGAACCTTCTCATCCCAAGCAGTAGTACAGGGGAAAGAGGGAGGCTTCTCTCAATTGACAGCAGAGGCTAAGCAATAATTTCCCTCTTCTCCAGTCCTGCAAGCCAGTCAAACCCTTTATCGAAAGGGGGAAAGGGGGAAGCCCATGCCACCCACTTACATGCCCTAGTGGGGAACCAGGAAAAATTCATTTGTGTAAACAGAAGCAAAGGGAGCAGCAAAATTCCCCAGCCTGTCCACAGGACATGCTAGAATCTGGGATGAATCAAAGGGTCAAAGAACAGTCCAGTCCAGAGGAAGGGAAGATACACTTGCAGGAAAGAGTGCAGGACAGTGCAGAGGAGGAAGCTTATAGCATGGAAAAGGTATTATTTGCAGAGGAAGAACAGAGCCTGAGCCTCATTTTGGGGAAAATAACCACCCCTACGTAGCCAGGCCAGAGAACAAGTCAGATACATAGTTCCTTCTGATGGCTCAATGTTTCCAGGATGTAAACTCATCAGACATGGGAGGGATTTTCCAGATTTTGGCAATAGACTCAAGTTATGGTATAAAAATAACATTTCATTTTCTTTTTTTTTTCTTTCGCATTTTAGACCTAAAGATCTTCTGTTATAAGACACCCCAGTTAAGAAATATTGAAACATAAGAGATCTGACCATTAGGGGAAATAAAGCCAAGAATGAGAAATGCTATATGAAAGTAACTCCAGACCAGGCAGGGTGGAAGGGACGGGGATATGGAAAAGAGGGAAGTGTAAGTGAAAAGGCCAGGGGCCAGTCATCTCAGCAGCTCCGAGACTTGTCATGTCTGAAAGTGCAAATGTCAATGGAGTCTAACCATTTTGAGGTTGCGATCTTTTTAAAAGCTCAATGAGTATGGAAGTTAATTCCTTCAAATGGAAAATAGCTGGCATTCTGGCTGGAGATTTATGGGGTTGGGATATTTGTTCCCCACCTACCTCCTTCTCCCACCCCCACCACCCAGTCCCACAAAGAAAGGTACAAAAAGGTTGCAGATCTGCAGCATTACCATTACAGGGAAGGCACTGGTTACCCACCAGCAGGCGGAAGGAAGACAGGGTCGTGTCACTTCAGAGCTAAGTGCCATAGTGCCTTAAATGTTACTAGGGGGCTGGGATCTGTCAGGGAGGAAGTGTAAGTGGGGTAGGAAATGTGACAGAATAAGGGCAAAAGGCAGTGGGCAGTGGGCAGTGGGCAGTGGGGTGGGTAGCTGAGGGAGAAACAACCAAAACCATTAGCATTAAAAATCTTCCTACAAACTGGATTCTGAACCCATGAAAACATCTAGTATCCTAAAATATTGATCTGGGTCTGATTTCATTTTTCTTCTTAAACAAATCTAGACCTTTTTCTGATTAAGGCTCCTAAAAAAATCCTTCCCTCCTCCCACCCACTTTCTCAAGCCCCTCACTTTCCCATCTAAAGTACTGAACCCAGACCTACCAGCTTCTGTCCACAGGGGTTCAGAGCTGACCATAACAAGCTGTTAAGCATGAGTCTTTAGCACTGTGAGTCACATGAGACACCTGTGTGTATGGTGGGCATCACTGCTGCCCATCTTGGTCCAGTGGGGCCAGGCAGGGCCAGAGTGACAAAAATAGAGTGAGGGATGGAGGAGGATATGAGGTTGATATCAAGAGATTCCTCGCTGGTGGTCTCTTGCTGGCCCTGTTCCCTTCCCCTACACCCTTTCTGTAGAGAAAAACAAGGCCTCTTACACTCTTCCCTACCCCACCTCCCTTCTCCTTGCTTCCTCTTGATTTGGGCAGCACAGCTCCTGGGGCTTGGAAAGCTTTCTTCTATCCAGTGAGGTAACCGCGTTCTGCCTTCAAGCGAAGTACATGGTGCGCAGAGTATCCTGGTGGACCTGCACAGCTTTGGCCAGGGCCTGGGGATCCCGCCCATTGCTCTGTCCAGATATGTGGCTCCCCTCTCCACTGAAAAGAAAACAATGAAAAAAAGTCGTACCTGGTGAACTGAGTTAATAATTCCCTCACCCATCCCTGGGTGCTATTCTTATACCAACTTAAGAGAAAACTTCAACTCAGGTTTGGGCAGGTAAACCCAAGGATACCAAATTGTGCAGCACTCATGTCCTTCTACTTAAGGAAACTTAAGAGTGCAAAAATAGAACCTTGCCAGAGTCCAGGCCTTACCTATCATGCTCCTTGTCCACCAAGTGGTATCGTGCCCGGAAAGCCACCAGGCGGGCATAGTAGGCAGGTGCTGGGATAGAAACAGAACGTGTGCATCGAACGTAAGTGTGGCACAGCTGGTATGTCAGGATCTGGAGCTCATCTGCTGTGAAACGGTTATCATCCCAAAGGACATAGTAATGGGATGGTCGGCTGGTGCCCTGGAAAAAAAAGAAGTTGAGTGGCTCCAGGAGTATATGGGGGATGACAAGGAAAAGGATCACTACTGAGACATTACTGTAAACAGACACACAAAAATAATGTCATAAAATTCTCTTCTCATGGGCAATCTGCAAGCACACTTTGGGCCTATTAAGAGAGCAATCCTGCCAGGAACTGGTGGTTCCCACCTGTAATCCTAGCTACTCAGTAGGCTGAGATCTGAAGATCAAAAGTTCAAAGCCAACCAGGCCAGGAAAATCTTTGAGAGTCTTATCTCCAACAACAAACTATGCAGAAAAAGCTGTAAGTTAAGCTGTGGCTCTCAAGTGGCAGAGCACTAGCCTTGCACTCAACAAGGCTCAGGAACAGCTCCCTGGCTCTGACTTTAAGCCCTAGGACAAGTTCGTTCGTTCGTTCTTTCTTTCTTTCTTTTTTTTTTTTGTGGGTCATGGGGCTTGATCTCTCTACCTGGGCATTGTCCCTGAGCTCTTCAGCTCAAGGCTACCACCCTACCCTTGAGCTAAGCCCCACTTCTCATTTTCTAGAGGTTGTTGGAGAAAAGAGTCTCAGGTCGGGCCGGGAGTTTGGCCTAGTGGTTAAAGTGCTTGCCTAGCATGCACGAAGACCCGGGTTCGATTCCTTGGTACCACATACCTAGAAAAAAAAGCCAGAAGTGGTGCTGAGGCTCAAGTGGTAGAGCTCTAGCCTTGAGAAAGTCCAAGGACAGTGCTCAGGCCCTGAGCTCAAGCCCAGGAATGGTAAAAAAAAAAAAGTCTCAGGTCCTTTTGTGCCCAGGCTGGCTTTAAACCTTGATCCTCAGATCTCAGCCTCCTGAGTAGCTAGGATTACAGGTGTGAGCTACTGTGCCCAGCTAATAACCCTAAGATACCACCTTACCCCAACAAGAATGGCCAAGGTTTTGAACTCAGACAATGACAGTTGCTGGCAGAGTTGTGGAGAAAAAGGAACCCTACTACACTGCTGGTGGGATTGTAAACTAGTTCAGCCACTCTGGAAAGCAGTGTGAAGATTTCTTAAAGAACTGAAAATTGACCTTCCCTATAATCCTGCCATACCACTTCTGGGCATCTACCCTGAACATCATAACTCAAGATATGATAAGGACACCTGCTCAGCTATGTTCATCTCTGCACAATTCACAATAGCCACGAGATGGAAACAATCCAGATGCCCTACTGCAGATGAATGGATACAGAAAATAATGTGGTATATATATACAATGGAATTCTACATAGCCAACAGACAAAATAAAATAATGGCATTTGGGGGCCTGGGAGTTTGGCCTGGTGGTAGAGTGCTTGCCTAGCATGCACAAAGACTCGGGTTCGATTCCTCGGTACCACATACATAGCAAAAAGCCAGAAGTGTTGCTGTGGCTCACGTGGTAGAGCTCTAGCCTTGAGAAAATCCAAGGACAGTGCTCAGGCCCTGAGCCCAAGCCTAGGACTGGCAAAAAAAAAAAAAAAAAAAAATGGCATTTGCAGGAAAGTGGATGAATCTAGAATGAATTATGTTGAGTGAGACAAGTCAAGACCAAAGGAACAAAAGGTGCATGGTATCCTTAATATGTGGCTATTAGATCCAAACAGTACAAGAGCGAGGACTCAATATTTGCATACCCAATGCTATGGACATGGTATTGGAAACATAACTACATAGACATAAAAACCTATGACTCTATAGACATAATGTTTTCATAAATTAATATGTATCTATGATATACAAACCCTTAGCCTAATTTTGATTATGTTCTAAAAACTAAGTGCCAATGATTGTATATAGAGATTCCCTTCTTGAACATTTGTTTAACATGTCATTTGAAATATGATGTAAAAATGAGTGTTAATAAATTCTTTTAAAAAAAAAAAGGCCCCAGGTCTCAAGGGTGGTAGCCTTGAGCTGAAGAGCTCAGGGACAACACTCAGGCCCAGAGTTCAAGCCCCAGGACCAGTTAAAAAAAAGAGTGAGAGGGAAGAGAACACAATCCTGATGTGAATACCACTCAAGGATCACTGATATATTCTAGGTGCAATGGGAATAACCAACTAATTCTTTTTTTTTTTTTTTTTTTTTTGCTAGTCCTAGATCTTAAACTTAGGGCCTGGATACTGTCCTTGGGCTTTCTCAAGGCTAGACTTGGGACACAGCACCACTTCTGGCTTTTTCTATATATGTAGTACCAAGGAATCAAACCCAGGGCTTCCTGCATGCTAGGCAAGCACTCCACCACCAAGCTATGTTCCTGGCCCCAAACCAACTAATTCTTAACCCAACAGAAACCCCAGGACATAGCCCAGCTACCTGAATGCCTGCATGGCTGCACAGGTAGAAGTCAAACTCAAATGGGTGGGTGATGTTGGTATCCACAGTGGTCCCAGCTGGGATGTTACCACTCTTCCCAATCTGCAGAAACAAACATAAATGATATCTCCAGATTTCCTAGCTCCAACTAGGGCCTTGGCTGAATTATACTCCACGAAATTCCAAGAACAAAGATATAAACTCCCATGCTTATATCTTCAAGAACTAGATGGTTTTAGGTCTCGAAATAATAGGTTTCTAAAGTCAAACAGATCTACATTTAATTTATGATTGTCATTTACTAGCTGTGGATCTTGACAAATCACTTAACCTTTCTGAGATCGTTAAAATACCTATCACAAGGATCCTGTGAGGAAGGCACATGTGGAACAACGTCTGGTATAATGTCTGGCACACAGGAAAAGTTCAATATACTAAACTTCTCTTCTCTGGGAGCTAGTCTATATACAGCGTCTAGGCCAAGGAGCTAGGAGGAGGAGAATAAATGTAAGAGAAGAAGAGAAGTGGACACTAAGGGAAAGAAGTAGTAGGGAATGGACAACAAGAGCTAAAAGAAAAGAAGCCATAGAGTATGCCATAGAAAGACTAAATCCTAAGACCTTATCTTTTCTTGTTTGCTTTCTTTTTTTAAAAAAAGGTCCCATAGGCTCTTCCCCCAGCTTAGAGTGGGGAGGCACGAGTAACAGACTTTATCTTAAGGACTTCTCTGTAGAGATAAAGGAAACATGGCATGAGGGTACCTCAGTAATCTCTCACTCACTCGCTCATTCTTGTCAGCACAAAAAAGTCGGGTATGATGGCGTTTCTGCACCACAATGTAAGTGATCCCAGGCTGGTAGTCCTTTTCCAGTTTGATGCAGGCATCACGAATGGCCAGCAGCTCATAGTGGAGGATCTAGGCACAATGTGAAGAGGGAGACAAAGACACAGTTCTTCTTGAGGTCACACACTATACTAAACAAAAAAAGTTTAACAAATTCAATACACCTTTTGCATAACCTCCTTTCAAAGCTGATGCTCAACAATGATGATAGGGTCTTCCTGCCAAAAATGAACCTTGTACTCTGTTCACTTTGTATGTTCCTATACAATCTTGGCTTGAGGGCCTGGAGTGTGGCTTAGTGGTAGAGGGCTTGCCTCGCATGCATGAAGAAGCCCTGAGTTTAATTCCTCAGTACCAAGCCAGAAGTGGTGCTGTGGCTCAAGTGACAGAATGCTAGCCTTGAGCAAAAAGTGTCCAAGAACAGTTCCCAGGCCCTGAGTTCAAGCCACATGACTGTTTAAAAAATTTTTTTGTCTTAAAAGCTTGGCATCAAAGAAGAGCTTCCAGTTGGCTTTCATGCATAAAGATCAGGTACTAGTGGCTCATGTGGGTAAATCCTAACAACTTGGGAGGCTTAAACTAGAAGGATAGTTTAAGGGCAGCCTGAGCCAAAAAATTTGCAAGACTTCTTAATAGAGAGCTAGATGTAGTGAGGTCCACTTGTTACCCTAGCTACAATGGAAAGCCTATTAGGTAGACTGTGCCCAAGAACCAATCTAGGCAAGAAGCAAAACTTTAGAGCTGGACATAAGTGTTTCATACCTATAATCCTAAATATTCAGGAGGCTGAAATCTAAGGATCAATATTCAAAACCAGCCGCGACTCTTATCTCCAATTAATCACCAGAAAACTGGAAGTGATACTATGGCTCAAAGTGGTAGAGTACTAGCCTTGAGTGAAAAGCTTACGGACAGTGCCTAGGCCCTAAATTCAAGCCCCAATCTGATAAAAAAAAAAAAAGAGGGGAGGCTCAAGTGGCTCAGCGGTAAAAGTGCCAGAGTTCAAACAATCAAGAAAAGGGAAATTTTAAGTCAATTTAAAAATCAATAAGATAATAGGAAGCCAGGCACTGATGGCTCTCGCCGCCTATAATCCTAACTACTCAGGAGGCTGAGGTCTGAAGATTAAAGTTTAAAGCCAACCGGGCAGGAAAAGTCTGTGAGACTCTAACTTCCAATTGACCACAAAAAGCTGGACATGGAGCTGTGTTTTAAGTGGTAATGCTAGCCTTGAGCAAAAAAAAATCAAAGGAAGAGAGTGCAAGTCCAGATTTCAAGTACACATACATACAAAAAAGATAAGCTAAGGAAGCTACCATAGGCAAATAATCATAGGCAACAGTCAACTGTGGCCATGAATATCAGATATAGAAAGACAAAACTGCAGGGTAGGGACAGAGGATACTGCTCAGGGGTAGACCATGTGCTTAATATTCACAAAGCCTTCAATTCTCAGCAGCATTCTCTTGCCAAAAAGCACTGTATGGTAGAAAATGATGTATCTTATTTGAAGCCCGGCACTGGTGGCTCATGACTGTAATCCTAGCAGTTCAAAGCCAGCCCAGGCACTAAAGTCCTTGAGATTCTTATCTCCAAATTAGCCACCGGAAAACAGGAAGTAACACTGTGGCTCAGGTGGTTAAAGCGCTAGTCTTGAGTTGAAGAGCTCAAGAACAATACCCAAGCCCAGAATTCAAGCCCAACAACCGACCAAAAAAATTATTTGAAATCAAATGGAAAGTCTTTAAAAAAAAAAAAATTGGGGGGGGGGGGGCAGGCCATAGGGCTTGAACTCTGGCCTAGGCACTGCCCCTGAGCTCTTTGGCTCAAGGCTACCGCCCTACCCTTGAGCCACAGACCCACTCCCTATTTTCCAGTGATTAATTGGAGATAAGTTTCTGGCTTTGTATTGCCCTGGGCTGGCTTTGAACCTTGATCCTCAGATCTTAAGTCTCCTGAGTAGCTAGGATTACAACGTGAGCCACCAAGTGGTTTTTCTTTTTATTTGCCAGACCTAGGGATTGAATTCGGGGGCTAGGTACTGTTCCTGAGCCTTTTCCCTCAAGGCAGTATACTACCACTTGAGCCACAGCTCTTTTCTGACATTTTTGGTGCTTAATTGGAGATAAGAGTTTCACAGCCTTTCTTGCCTGGGCTAGCTTTGAACCATGATCCTTAGATTCTCAGGCTCCTGAGCAATTGGATTAGAGGCATGAGCCACTATGCCTGTAATTTTTTAAATTGTTATTATAAAGATGATGTACAGAGGGGTTACTATTATGTATGTCCGGTAGAGAGTAAATTTCTTTTTGAATAATGTCCTCCTTTCCCTTCCCTATGTTTTATTAAGCTCAAATTTTTAAATCCCTCTAGATCTTCTTTCATCTCCTCCTCCATTAATGTTATTAACAAGATCTGCCTTATAAAGCTATAGCAAAAATTATGACAGGAAATTAAGTAAGGGTACAAAAAGCCTGGTAAGGCTTAGTAACTGCTGAGTGTTTTGTTAAGCAGTAGAATTTGAAAGCAAGAATTTGTTAAGCCACTAGACATTTTTTGAAAAGAAGTGATAAGATACATCTATCTGGCATTTTAGGTAATATGGATAACTTAGAAAAAAACAGCATAATGATTACGAACATGGACTTGGGAATAAGACCATGGGTCTGAATCTCAGTTTCATCACTCATTAGCTTGAATGACAATGAAGAATCATTTAACATTTCCCAACCTCAGTTCATAACATAAAATGTACCCAATAAGCAGTATTTAATGGTAGTTAAGACTTATTCATACACTAGTCTAATCAGGATATGAAGGCTTAGCAACGAGAACAGATAGGAAGAACATCACAAAAGAAAGTCGAGGGCTGGGAATTTGGCCTAGTGGTAGAGTGCTTGCCTAGCATGCACGAAGACCAGGGGTCAATTCCTTAGTACTACATACATAGAAAAAAGCTGGAAGTGGTGCTGAGGCTCAAGTGGTAGCGTTCTAGCCTTGAAAAAGCCCAAGGACAGTGCTCAGGCCCTGAGTTCAGCCCAGGACTGGCAAATAAATAAATAAATAAAGAAAGAAAGAAAGAAAGAAAGAAAGAAAGAAAGAAAGAAAGAAAGAAAGAAAGAAAGTTGACAGCATTTGTTCTCAAACTGGAGGTCCTAGACTATCTGCATTATCTGGGAACTTGATAGACTTACCAATTCTAAGGCTTACATCCTAGGCTTGTTGAAATGGAAATTAATGTACACAAAGCCCTCTTGTTGAGGCTGAGTTGAGAATGACTTGTGTAAACAGTCTTTAACATAAACCAATTAATGTAAGTACACTCAGGGCTTTCAGTTAGAATATCTGTAGAAGATAGGTAAACACCTCACTCCTCAATTGTAATCCTTGACCCCAATCCTATCTCACTTAACAAAACTTCCTAAGTAGTGGCACCTTCCAGTACCAATAACTTAAAAAACAACAAAAAAGTAAGAACAACTAGTCTTCTACCCTCAATATGAACATTTCTTTTCTACCTACTATAGGACCTACCTGGGGGAGTTGGCCTTCAGGGACCCCATCTCGATAGAAGATGATGCGGGTAGGCTTGAAGCGTGTGGACTTGTAGAACTGAATGAGCAGCTCACGCACCATATAGGATAAGTCTTCAATAATTTCCTGTCGTGGTCGCTGCACCCGTACAGTAGCACAGTATCGGCTGGGGTGGGCATCCATGCTGCCTACCACCTGACAAACAAAGAGAAACAATCAGCCTTCAGTCAGACTGTGGGTTTGGAGAAAGACTTCCTAACAAGAAAACTAATTAAAGGAGTGGGGCTTATGATCCGTAGTTTCAATTTGTTCTACCATGGTAAGTTTTACTTAATCTGATAGGAATATTTGCTTTCATTGCCCTTTAAGTACATATACTACCTTGTGCAAGGCCTACCCCTATCTCTTGCAGACTAGTATTTAAAGATATAATACTACTAATTCAAACACTGGCCTGATGTGGTGGTGTTAATGGCACAAAATCTGATATTAATCTTGAGGTAGACGTTGGACAAAACCTATAATCTCAGTCTCCAGATAAAGCAAGAGTTTGAGGCCAGCCTGGTCTATCTCAAGGAGAGAGAGAGAGGAGGGAGGGAAGGAGGAAGGGAAGGAGGAAGGGAAGGAGGGAGGGAGGGAGGGAGGGAGGGAGAGAGCATACACGCACAGTGGAATTAAGAGGCATGGCTTGGATGAGCACTAGCCAAAAGCATCAGATAATGAGTTTGAATCCCAGTCTCTCAGACAAAAAAAAAAAAAACAATCAGTGAATAAAACTAAATAGTGACTTCACCTAGGTCAAGTTTAATCTCTCCCCATTCACATGCTAAGTTATCCAGGAACTATGACCACAGTGACAAGTGTTCTTATAGTTAATGCCAATGTCCTTTAATCTAAAAAACATTAGGGTAGAAATGGAAGTGAAAAAGAAGGGCTGGAATCTAAACAATTTGGAAGCTCTAAGGGATAGGAAGCTTAAGTCAGGAGAAAAAACTGGAGAATGTCTTAATCTATTAGATGTATCGAGGGTGAGTTGACAACTAAGTTGAAATCCCTTAAGGATTTCAGAGAAGATATATACATATATAAGTGTGAAAAGAAAAAAATATAACTGCAGAACAAAAATGATAGGAGACATGACCAAGTTTCTGGCCACAGATTCTACTCTCACTATTCTTTCCCTCTCCAAAAAAAAAAAAAAAAAAGATACCACACAGAGTTAGCTTTACAGGTAATAGGAACACGGAGCTGAAAATGTATTTTTGTGGAGCCAGAGCTAAGGGATGAAACTCATGTGCAGTCTTGAGGGTTGGGCTACAGAGAATTACTCACTGCTGTGATAGAAGGCTTCTTCCCATCTCCTGCTGGTGGGTGTGTAACATCTGCTCCCAGGAATATCACTGGCTGTTGAAAGACAGCAGAGCTGAGCAAGAAAGAGAAAACACAATGGTGAGGAACTAGATCTTCACTGCTTAGTATGATCTGATACCCACTTTGGTCTTCCCTTCTTATATGTCTATTTAATCTGTGTGGTCAGAATCCTGACTCTTCTTCATCAATCCCCAGCAAGGTACCATAACAAGAGTAAATAACAGGGTTCATACCGCTGGTGTGGGACTAGGATGTTGTTAATGCCACCAAGTTTGACATTAATCTTGAGGCAGAGATTGGACAAAGTCTGAGGTGAGGTCTTGACCACGTTCTTCACCTGCACACACTGTGTTGCCATTCCCAAGAGTGTATCTCCAACACGTTTCACCTCAGCTAAAGATAGGAAGAGAACTGATGAGTGCAGTCAACAAATTTACCAAATGCCAAGTAGATGCCAGGTAGTCTGTGAAGTGCCAGAGATGCTAATGGTGACCAGAAACCCATAACACCTCTACTATTAAAGTGCTTATCATCCAGTGACTAATTTTAAAAATCATGAAATTACAACACTGACAAATACCTCAACAAAAAATTCATGAAGCTTTGAGAACATTTAATAGGAGATAATAAATTAGGAAGATATTTTTGAGCAAGTAATGACTAAACTAAAATGTGGAGAAGGGTTTGAGAGGGCATTCTGAACAGTGGGAATAGCATGCAAAAATGAAAATGTACTCCTAGCCAGATGTGGTGGCATATGCCTTTACTATCAGTACCTGAGGAGGCTGAAGCAGGAGGTTGAAGAGTTCAAGGCCAACCTGGACTGTTTAGTGAGTTTGAGGACAACCTGAGCTATATACTGAGACCCTGGCTCTAAACAAACAAACAAATGCTATCTGCTAAATACAGTTGAGAAATTGGAAGGTTATCAACTTTAAAAAAAAAAAAAAGGACAGCAAGGGAAGAACAAAATTTATTTACTAGACTGATCTACAGAAGAGACAGGAAAAGTTTTTAGGTTAAGGATACAATGCAGTGGTAGATATTTATGTTTAGAATTCAATCTCCAACACCGAAAGAAAGCAACACCAAAAGAAAAAAAGTTGAGTTATTGAGATAGAAACAGGAGACTCAAGAGATATTTAAAGAACTCAGAGACTAGATGCACAAGGAAAAAGATCTTTCAAATAACTTTTAGCTTGTAGCTTTTCTAACAGGATAAATCATACTTTTTTCTTTTTGCAAGTTCTGGGACTTGATCTCAGGGCTGAGGCACTGTCCTTGAGCTTTCTCAAGGGTAGCATTCTACAACTTGAGCCACAAAGCCACTTATGACTTTTTCTGTGTACCTGGTACCAAGGAACTGAGGACTTCGTGCATGCTAGGCAAGCACTCTACCACTAAGCCACACTCCCAGCCAGATTGTACTATTTTTGTGTGTATGTGACATCTTGAGTTTGAAATTATGTTCTCATTTGGTTATCAAAAGAGCATCTAGGCAAATGGGTATAGAGGAAGGAAGGAAAGAAAGAAGAAAGAAAGGGGTGGAGGGAGGGAAGGAAAGAACAAAGAAAAAGAGGCAAAATCACAGAGCAGAGACATGTAATAACAATACATATTCAATACAGGCATTATAAAGAATATGTATATATCAGGGATGGGGACACAGATGAAGTCGTACAGCACTTGCCTAACAAACATGAGGCCATGAGTTCCAACCCCAGTACTGAAGGGAAAAGAAAAGCTAAAATGTTACATTTATATGATGGAAAATATATAATAAATAGTAACTACATACAGCATGGACAAGTCTCAGAAACTTAAGTGAAAGAAGCCAGATGCAACAAAAGTACATACAATACAGTATAATTCACTTTAAAGTTCAAAAACAAGCAAATCTAATTCATGGTGTTAGAAAACCAATAATAGATACCATGGGGGGGGGGTGGAAAAGTGGTAGCCTGGACGGTGTACTTGCTAGTTGCACTGTTGTAACACTATCTGAAAAATCATTGAACTAAACATTTAAGATATCTATTTAGGTATTGTAATTTAATAAGAAAAAAAAAAGAGTCAATACAGATAGGGTACACAATGACTCATACATGTAATTCCAGCTATGTAAGAGACAGAGAAAGGGAACACTGCAGTTCAAGCCCAGCCCAGGCAAAAACATCCAGAAGACTCTACCTCAGTGTGATTTGTCTAAGCCAGTTACAACCAATACTGAGATTCAGAACCAGTGTTCTTTCCATTTCTATTATGGGTGGCAAAAGAACACTACAAGACAAAGCTGGAAAGATTAAGGTAAGATTACAGCCCTGGGTATCAATAAAGGAGGATTTTTTTGTGTGGTTTATTTATTTATTTAGGTATAATTTCCACAAAGTCTTATCTAGTATTTTTTTTTTTGGAGAGGGGGTCATGGGGCCTAAACTCTGGGCCTGGGCGCTGGCCCTGAGCTCTTTAGCTCAAGGCTACCACCTTATCCCTGAGCCACAGCCCCACTTCCGTGATTAATTAGAGATGAGTCTCATGTTCTTTAGTGCCCCAGCTGGCTTCGAACCTCGAACCTCCCTCAATCCTCAGATCTCAGCCTCCTGAATAGCTAGGATTATAGGCGTGAGCCACCCCGGCTTTATCTAGTATTCTTATGCAAGAAAGACTTGAGAAGAAAAGTTAAAATTAGGACTGGGAGTTTGGCCTAGTGGTTAAAGTGCTTGCCTTGCATGCATGAAGACCCGGGTTCGATTCCTTGGTACCACATACATAGAAAAAAGCCGAAAATGGTGCTGAGGCTCAAGTGGTAGAGCTCTAGCCTTGAGAAAGTCCAAGGACAGTGCTCAGGCCCTGAGCTCAAGCCCAGGACTGGCAAAAAAAAAAAAAGTTAAAATTATGGAAGGCAGAAAGGCAAAAAGGGATCAATGAGAAGATTAAGAGTTGGATCATGATTCTACTACTGTAACATAATAGGTAATGGGTGAAATGAATGAAAATCAAAAGGATGAAAAGATAGAGAGAGGACAGAAAGCAGTCTTGGTAAACACAAAAAATAGGGAGGATTGGGGCCGGGAGTTTGGCCTAGTGGTTAAAGTGCTTGCCTAGCATGCATGAAGACCTGGGTTCGATTCCTTGGTACCACATATAGAAAAAAGCCGGAAGTGGTGCTGAGGCTCAAGTGGTAGAGCTCTAGCCTTGAGAAAGCCCAAGGACAGTGGCTCAGGCCCTGAGCTCAACCCCAGGACTGGCAAAAAAAAAATAATAATAATAATTAAAAAAAAAATAGGGAGGAATTGGAAAACAAATCCAGAAATCACAGGAAAAGGAGAAGTAATAAAGGTTAGTGGTGATCTTTGTAGAAGAAACTGAGGAAAATGGCAACAAGATGGAGGAAAGTAGCTAATGACTAATGAGGACATGAGCATAGGAAATAGAGAGCTTACTCACAAGACCTGAAGAAAAACAACAGGAACCTAAAGGAGATAGCAAATTTGTACAACTGTGCTATGATGTTTGAAGATTGAAAGGTTTGATGTCTCAAAGGGACTAGAAAAGAACACAAGCACAGAGGAGCTGAATGAAGGTAAGAAGAATAGCAGTTTCTTTAAAGGAGGAGAGATAAAAGAAAATGGAATGCTAAGCCAATGCCCATTCAGTCAAAAACAACAACAAAATAAACAGAGGAAACAACCAAAGAAATCTTTGAAAACATCCAAGTCATTACCAGGCAACATAAGAACAGCAGAATCACCACACATTCTGTTTGGGCTGAACCATGTCTTAGTAACACACTCCTGAGGACAGGTACCTGGCCACCTTACCCTGGCAGAAAGACCAGTACATAAATATCCATGAATGTTACTAGAAAAGTGTATGCGGAAGTAACTCAAACCATGTGTTGACTCAATGGTTCATATTGATGGTATTTCTCTGATAAACGCAGCACCATAGTAAGAGACATGTCTGGCCAAAGCCACAATTCCCTAGAGTCCTCCATGAAGGAGGGTACTAGCCTTAGAAGAGTGCTATTACTATTAGTGTTCCAAGAGAACTGTACCATACACTGGCGTCTTCCCTGGCAAGATAACGATAATGAGCTGCAGCCCTGAGTAGGTATTCTTGAGATGCCGGAACATGGGCTCCACGCTGTCTGCCCCCTGTGCATATTTGCAGAAACAAGGCTGACCCTGGATGGGCATCCCTGCATCCTTGGAGATCTTCCGAAGCTGGTCTGTGAAGTTCCTATAGCACAAAACACGGTCATAACAGGAAGCAGTAAGTCTCATTATTATACCTCTGATTTTTTTTTTTGTCAGTTGTGGGATTTGAACTCTGGGCCTGGATACTGTCCCTGAACTCTTCAACTCAAGGCTACCACCCTACCCCTTGAGCCACAGTGCCATTCTGGTTTTTTGGTGGTTAAATGAAGGTAAGAGCCTCAAGCACTTTTCATGCCAGGAGTGGCTCTGACCCACAATCCTCAGATCTCAGCCTCCTGAGTAGCTAGGATTACAGGGGGAGCCACTGGCGCCCGGCTAACTGAACGTTTTATGTTCTTAATCCTAGAACAGACACTGAGAGATTCTAACACAAATGAAATATAATTACAGCTAGAGTTTAAAAAATACATTTAAAATCAGATAGTACAACATACAGCTTATAAGTGCTTAACTGGAGAGAACTCTTAAGGAAGAGAGATCACAGGTCCTGCTTGGTTGGGATCTACATAGACCTGGAACCCATTAAGTATCCAAATGAATAAACAGTATCTAAATGCAAGGTCTTTGTGTTCAAAATAGTTTTTTCAAAGTGTTAGGAACACAGGGTCTACCCTAACTGATGCTTTGAAACCTACCAGCCAATTCATAAGTGTGTTGTGTTTTTGTTTTTTTACTCTGGGAAAGGTAAAAGAAGCTGGTACATAGCATATAGGCAGTAGAGTAAATGTAAGCTATATAATGCAATGACATTACAAGGGCTACTAATGGACAATAAACAAGTTAATCTGCAAAAATCTCAAATTTATTCAAAAGTGCATAGGGCCAGTAGTATGGCCTAGTGGTAGAGTGCTTGCCCAGCATGCACGAAGACCCAGGTTCAATTCTTGGGATCACATACATAGAAAAAGTCAGAAGTGGTACTGTGGCTCAAGTGGTAGAGCGCTAGCCTTGAGAAAGCCTAAGAACAGTGTTCATGACCTGAGTTCAAGCCCCAGGACTGGAAAAAGAAAAGAAAAGAAAAGTGCTGAGTGATAAAGCACTTGCCAACATGCATGAGACCCTGGGTTTGGTTCCCAGCACCAAAAACAAAAATAAAACCTAAATAATTAAAAACAGTAATATACAAATAGAAAAAATAATTTAAGAAGAAAAGTTAATGTCCAGTAAAATTATATGAGAAAGAAAAGCATGATACATATCTAAAATTTTAAATCAGCTGGCCACAGATGGTTCATGCCTGTAATTTTCAAAGACTGAGATTTGAATATCGAGATTCAAAGCCAGCCCCAGCAGAAAAGTCCATGAGACTTTTATCTCCAATTAAGTGGCAGAAAACCATTAGTGGCGCTGTGGCTGAAAGTGGTAGAGGGTTATTCTTGAGCATAAAAGCTCAGGGACAGTGCCTAGAGTTCAAACCCCATGACTGACTAAAAATATTTACAATCCTTCATATATGTGTAGTTTTAAAAATATATAAATTGGATAGGAAGACTATAACAACACTTGACAAATAACTGCATTAAAAGGAAGGAATGAGCCAGGTGCTGGTGATACCATCATATAATCCTAGTACTTGGAATCACAGTTTGAAGCCAGTCAGAGCAAGAAAGTCTGTGAGACTCTCATGTCCAAATAACCACCAAAAAGTCAGAAGTAGAGCTGTGGTTAGCTCAGCCTTAAGCAAAAGCAAAAAAGCTTAAGGACAGCACCCATGCTCTGAGTTCAAGCCCCAGTATAGGCACAAAAAAAAAAAAAATAACTGAGACTAGAGACTAGGATGGAGGATATAAATATCAAATTTGTTTACTTTTGAAAAAAAGTTTGACAAAATAAGTATTCTTTATACTGTTCTCTGCATTATTTAGCATCTTCTAAAAATAAACATTAAACCAGACTTTGTATTACAAGATTTCGTTAATATTCAAATATCCCCTATTTCCTCTCTACTACAAGACTATATACTCAGAATACTGTATCCAGTACTGGGAACCAAGAAGTGTTGAGAGATGTCTAGAGCAGGAAACCTCTTACAATTCTTTCCTAAAAGCAACAGAACCTCTTACGTACAAGCTTTGTTTTGTTTTATTCTATTTTCAGCCTCTGCTTACTATGCACATTCTTCCTGGACAATCTTCTTATCTACTGTCATGATTGAACACTCAGAAACCTTTATTTCTAGCCCCAAATCACTCAAACTGGGTATCATCACTAACCTATTGCTCAAGTCACATTTGTATCTCCTCTATCTAAGGGTCACTGAGAGAAGAGGATGATCAAAATATCAACCCCTTACAAGTCTGAGGTTTTAGTTTTATCAGTTTCCCAAAAAGAACTAGAAGAAGACATAAGGGTAAGAGAAGCACACCAGAGGGCTGGGGCATGGTTTAAATAAATGGTAGACCATCTGCTTAGCAAGTGCAGAGCCCCGAGTTCAAATCCTAATTCTGCAAAAAGAAAAAAAAAAAAAGAGAAACACATAGATCAGAAATACCATAGAGATAGCTATAGCACAAAGGCAGTCAGAAGTCCTTCAATTATTGCTAAGGGCTCACCTCCAATGCCAGACCAAGTTAAAGAGGAAGTAGACTAGCACTGGGGGAATGGCCTAGTGGTAGTGTGCTAGCCTAGCTTGCATGAAGCCCCAGGCTCGATTCCTCACTACCACATACACAGAAAAGCCATGGTGCTGTGGCTCAAGTGGCCAAGTGCTATCCTTGAGCAAAAGGTGTCTTCCCCAAGTTCAAGCTTCAGGACTGGCCAAAAAAAAGAAAAAGTAAATATCCTAGCCTATGTTAAAATTTAAAGAAAACAGGAGCTGGGCACTGATGGCTCATAATTGGAATACAGGCTACTCAAGAGGCTGATATCTGAGGATTGTGGTTAAAAAATGTCAGCCTACACAGGAAAGTTCATGAAACTGCTAGCTCCAATTAACCACCAAAATGCCAGAAAGTAAAGTGGTTCAAGTGGTAAAGTACTAGCTTTGAGTAAAAATGCTCAGGGATAGCACCCAGGTCCTGAGTTCAAGCTCCAGGACTGGAAAAGAGAGAGATAGAAACAGAGAGAGAGAGAACATAAGTAGGTACATAAGTACAATGTTGACATAAACCTTATAGTCATCACTAATAAATTTATTACAAACAAAAATAAATATATAAAATAAATAAATAACAGGCCAGGAGTTTGGTAGTGTTTGGTAGTGGTAGAGTGTTTGCCTAGCATGCATGAAGACCCAGGTTTGATTCTTGGGACCACATACATACAAAAAAAGCCAAAAATGGTGTTGTGGCTCAAAAGGTAGAGCTCTAGCCTTAATAAAGCCCAAGGACAGTCCTCAGGCCCTAGGTTCAAGCCCCAGGACTATCAATAAATAAACAAAACAATAAAATTTAGGCCTCCCTTCCCTAAAATCATCTCTGATATAGATATGGTTCCTTACTGACACCTCCTAATGGCTCTTAATAAAAACAGTACAGGAAGGGTGTGAACCAGAATGGACAAAGTAGGCTGAGTCAAGGGAGAAAGAAGCCGGGTGCAGTGGCTCACAACTGTAATCCTAGCTACTCAAGAGACTGAGATCTGAGGATCAAGGTTCAAAGCCAGCCCAGGCACAAAAGGACCTGAGACTTATCTCCAATTAGCCTCTAGAAAACATGAAGTGGGCTTGGCTCAAGGATAGGGCAGTAGGTTTGAGCTGAAGAGCTCAGGGACAATGCCCAGACCCAAGGGTAGAGGGGTAGTCTTGAGCTAAATGGCTCAGGGACAGCGCCTAGGCCAAGTTCAAACCCCATGACCCACAAACAAACAAAAAGACAGAGCATACTACAATTAATCCTGGCCTCTGGGTGGACAAGAGCAGCAACTCTGGGGTCTTTCCCTTACTTCCAACCCCACACCCAACCCTCCTTACTTGAGCACCTCTTCTCGACATTGTTTTTGAGGTGCGAAGCAGGCGATGGCCCAGACTTTGATCTCAATACCATTGTAGAACTGTTTCCCGCGCATGTCCCAGACACCTTGGTTGGGTGTGGCAATGGCCCGATTCTGGGGATAGGAAGAGGGGGCGCCCAGGTGAGCCTCAGTAGAGCCAAGTGGGTAGGGAGCCCCTGGCTATACAACCCAACCACCCCCATATGCCCCAGAGATGTTGTCTGGCCCTGACCCTGCTCACCCGGCCGCCGTACTGCAAGATGGGCGCCGGCAGCACTCGCCCTGTCACCTCCGTCATATCATCCTTCACTTTGATTCCAAACTCCTGGATGTAGGGATCAAGGTTGTAGCTGGCATTCTTCATCTGCAGAGCAAAATAAGATGATATCAGGAAAACAGTATCCTGGCCCTTCTACTCACCCTCTGAGTCTCAAGGAGTAGTAAGCTCTAAGGAAAGATGAAGCCACAAAGAAATAGCACTAAAAAGGGATGGGAAGATGGGGATAGGTAGGAGATAAAAAGAAATAGATGTCAATAATGAAGGAAGCCACAGGGGAGGAAGTAGAAGCAAAGTAAAGGGTCAAGAAGCAAGAACAATCCAATGGCGTTACAGGCAACAAATTCTGACCAGGGTTCTCCTTGAATACAGCATTAAAGCACTCTCAAGGCCCCTAGATGCTGGGTAAATAAATAATCATTTCCCTCCTGCCCCACTAACCAGGCGACTGATTTCCTCCTGTCTGTCTGGTGCCGACCTAGCTGTAGCCTTTATCATAGTTGAAGTTTGGTTGTCCGTCAGCTTCTTAATGCACCGTTGGCCAGCCACTATATTACAGACCTGAGAAAATGAGAAAGATAGGTAGCTCTGGCTTAAGGTAGTCTGGCTTAAGTATAGGCTATCAGCAAGAAATCTTGGCTGTAAACCAACATAAAAGAGAGTACAGAATAGCTATATATGCATACATTCTTGAGATTTACTTCATGTGTAAGTCGGAGAATATTTCTGTGTAAAACAAAAGGCAGTAATACTTTCCTATGGCTAAGAGTTTGTTATTCAAAGCCAAATTTGGGATCAGATAGTATATGTTAAATGAGAATAAAAACAATTGTATAGAGTTGTGTGGAGATTAAAAATGAAATTAAGACATGGCTCATACCTGTAATCCTAGAGGTTTCGGAAGCTGAGATCTAAGGATCAAGGTTCAGAGCCAGTCCAGATAAGAAAGTCCATTAGACTTGTATCTCAAATTAACCACCAAAATGCTAAAAAGTGGTTCAAGTGATAGAGTGCTAGCCTTGAGTGAAAACGGTTAGAGGCAACATGTAGACCATGAGTTCAAGCCCCACAACTGGCAAACACATGTGCACGCACACGCACGCACACATGTACAAATTCAAAACAACAACAAAACACAATTAAAAGAACTGAGCTGGGATAGGAGTTTGGCCTAGTGGTAGAGTGCTTGCCTAGCATGCACGAAGACTCGGGTTTGATTCCTTGGTACCATATACATAGAAAAAAAGCTGAAAGTGGTGCTGTGGCTCAAGTGGTTGAGCTCTAGCCTTGAGAAAAAAAAAAGTCCAAGGACAGGGCCCATGCCCCTGAGTTCAAGCCCCACAACTGGCAAAAAAAAAAGATTGAGCACAGTTTTAGGATACAATAAATAATAATTTATAGCATCAACTTTTACCCAAGGAACAAAGTCAGAGCTCTTCTAAATGCAGAAAAACCAAATACAAACAACTTAGATTCTTATGGTAACACTCTTTCAATAGTGGTGGCAGGACTGGCAAAAAAAAAAGAAGAGAATACAAAGTATAGGGCTGTTTGGCCTAGTGATAGAATGCTTGTCTAGCATGTACGAAGACCCGGGTTTGATTCCTTAGTACCACATACATAGAAAAAAAATCCAGAAGTGGTGCTTTGGGTGAAGTGGTAGAGCTCTAACCTTGAGAAAACCCAAGGACAGAACTCAGGTCCTGGGCCCAAGACCAGGACTGGCAAAAAAGAAAAAATATGAAGTATCTACCTATCCAATTTTATTTTCCTACATTTACTCCTCAGAACAGTTCTTGAAATTTGCCTTTCACATAAAACCACAATAATCTATGTATGTATTTTTATATCTCTAAAATTATTGCACAAATCAATTTAAACAAGAAAAGGCTTGACTATAATTAAAGGTCTTTATGTAAAATGAAAAAACTAGGTGTATACTGATATGCTAAGTTCTACCACTGCACCTGGCTTGTTTTATTTTGCTTGGGGCTAGTAAGGTTTAAACTCAGGGCCTTAAACTCTCACTTGGCTTTCTTCCCCACAGCTGACATTCTACCACTTGAGCGATGACTACAGTTGCGCATTTTGCTGGTTAGTTGGAGTTGGAGTATTATAGACTTTTCTTCCTAGGCTGACTTTGAATCTCCAGGTCTCAGCCTCCTGAATAGTAGGATTATATTCACGAGCCTCTCTATTGCCTGGCTTGTTTTACTATTCTTATAGCAAATTGTGTTATGTTCTTATCCATTTACTCTCTGGCTTCCCCTTCTAAAATATAAGTTCCATAATAGCAAGAATGTTGTCTGTCTTATAAATCTCTATATTCTCAAAATTTAAGTTTATAACATTTAGTAGAAGCTTAATCAAGAAATAATCATTACATAAATTATTTACCTTGAAACCATTGTTTAAACAAAACTATTGTTGGGAATAGGGCATTAAGTGGTAGAGTGCCCAACTAGCAAACATGTACCCCAGTACCACTAAAACAGAAACAAAACAACAATAAGCAGAAACCATTTTAATTTGCTAGCAAATCTCACCTTACAATATCTAGTAACTGATGTCAGTTGGTGTTGTTCCTGAAGACCTGTGAACCCCCTTCCCCATTGCAATTTTGGAGAATGAACCTATGGTCTCCTACTTACTAGACAAGTGCTCTACCACTTGAACTATGCCTCCAGTCCAAAACTTGTTTATACTTCAGAAAATATTGTTTTCATCTCACTTCCTGAGCCATTAGCAGCTACTCCTTTTGAAGGTCTTTTCTCAGTCTTATTTCTTCAGATTAGTTGCAAAATACTTGAAGCTCAAAGAAGGCTTGAACTTTGGTCTAAGCTATCTGACTTCTGCTATTGGAAAAAGGGGATAGTGGAGAGAGGGAGAAGGACAGGGAGAAGGAAGGAGGGAAGGAGGAGGGGGGAGAGAAGTGGGGGGAAAAAGGAGAGAGAGAGAAAGAGAGAGAGAGAGAGAGAAAGAGAGAGAGAGAGAGAGAGAGAGAGAGAGAGAGAGAGGCTGTGTGTATCTGATATTGCTGTCCTGATCAAACTAATTTACTTATTAACTAGTAAATGTAGTTTGCCCTTCTGTCTAAGAGCCCTGAACATGAGAGCAAGGCTGGGAATAAGAAACAAATTAAGCAAGAATGAGGCTTATGTTACACAGGGGAATTATTTACTACCTTCTCAGAATGTCAATTTTCCAAATTTTAAAATGAGGATGAAAGACTATGAATAAACAACTGACTTCGGATAATCAATGGCTTAGATATAATGCTTGTTACTAGTCCAACTAAAATTTGGCAGTCTCACCTCTAGTGGAAGATATGTATGCTTTTGTTCCTGGCCAACTTGGAGACAGGGCAGGTGGGGATACTTGAGCTGAAGATTATATTTCTGCTTGAAATATTGTGCCACTGTACACTCTACTGTCTGTCCACTTTCCAACTGCAAGGGAAACCTGTTTGGAGAAAAGGAAAGATGATGTCATAACTCAGCATTCAATCTTACCTCTCTCTAGATCCATTCCTCCTACTTGACCTCTTAAAAATTCTTGTCACTCATGGAAAAGCAGGCAATACAAGGCTACAAGGGAAAAGCTTAAAGATTTGAGAAGGAAGTTCCCCCAAAATCAAAAACATGTCTGAAGGTTGGGTGTGCTGACTGTAAGCCTAGCTACTCAGGAGGCTGAGATCTGAGGATCAAGGTTCAAAGCCAACCCAGGTACTAAAGAACATGGGACTCTTACCTCCAATTAATCACTAGAAAAGGGGAAGCAAGACTGTGGCTCAGGGGTGTGGCAGTGGCCTTGAGCTGAAGAGCTCAGGGGAGAGCATCCAGGCCCAGAGTTCAAGCTCCATAACACCCCCCAAAAAGTACAAAACCATGTCTAACTCATCTATCTATCTATCTATCTATCTATCTATCTATATCTATCTATCTATATATATATATATATATATATATTTTTTTTTTTTTTTGCCAGTCCTGGGCTTGAGCTCAGGGCCTGAGCACTGTCCTTGGACTTTCTCAAGGCTAGAGCTCTACCACTTGAGCCTCAGCACCACTTCTGGCTTTTTTCTATGTATGTGGTACCGAGGAATCGAACCTGGGTCTTCATGCATGCTAGGCAAGCACTTTAACCACTAGGCCAAACTCATCTATATTTTTAATGATGAACATAAAGCCTGACACAGAGTAGGTACTCAAGAGTCTAGTGTAGCCTGAAGTCAAGAAGGGGTTCAGAAAGGCTCCAAGGTTAACCAAGATTGACCTTTTTCCAAGGTTAAGTTCAGGAGCCTAGCATTCCTTTTTTTTAGAGGGGGGGATTTATTTTTACAGATCCATAACAGGATTCAATGGAACTCGCTTGCTCTACAGTAAAGCACCAAGGAGAAGATAAAAATTGGAAAAATAGGCAATGGACCTTGGAAGGTTGGAGAGAGATGCCACATTACTATAGCTTATCTTCAAAACCACTGGTCCAAAGCTCATTCCAGAGACAGTTGGGAGGGAAGAGAGAAGGGGGAATGGTTTTAAGGAGAATGCGTCTGAAATCTCAGATCTCTTCCACCAGGGGAGTATGTCTCAGTAACTCTGTCAACTTACGTCTGATGGCTAGCAGGGCGTCGGGTAACATTACACACACGGTATTTCCTCTTCATCTGTCCACAGTGCGTCACTTCCACTTTTAGGCCTGAGATACATACATTACTTGTCAAGGTTAAAATATAATGTTCGTATGCCCCAGCTTGGTCTCTCCCAAGGCAATTTCCTCTTATGGCAAGAAAAATCAGCACTGTTTCCCTTCCCCATGATGTTAGGGCCTCACCTTTGATCTCCTTAGTAAAGCGAACACGCTGGGAGTCTGTGAGGGGCTTAGGTTGCTCATCTATGTTCCGGATGTCCAGTACTTCACACATAAATTCAATCACTGGTTGTGCCTTATAGAAGGCAGTGGCTGAGACTGTGGGGACAGGGTAAGGATAGGTTAGCTAAGGTTCTGTCTTTGAATAAATGAGGCATTGTAATTTATACCCTTTCTTATAGGGTGCTGGGATGAGGATAGGGGATGCTAGGGCTATAGGAATTAGACTAGGAGTTTGGTTGCAGAGCTGGGAGGGATGAGGCTGGGAATGTGGTCACTGGACTTGGGGTACCCCTGGCTCCATAGCTCTCCCCACTCACCATCAATGTTGAGCATCATCTTCCACATGGCTGGGCGCACAGACTGGTGAAAGCCGAACCAGACCTCGCGCCCACCCCCCAGCGGGTGGTAGTAGCCCTCAGGCGGTGAGAAGAAGGAGCGGCCCACAGGGGTGTACCTGGCAGGGACAGGCAGAGAACTGGTCCCTCGGGCACAGGCCCCCACCCTGTGAGGCATCCTGGGCACGGAGGAGCCCTGGCCTGGAAGGCAGGACACCAGGGCTTTAATGCCAGCTCTGATCTTTTATTAGTTGTATGACTGACCTTGTTCAAGTCTCTACCTTTTCTCTGTCCTGCGGGGACAGATGGGATGAGGTCCAAAGATATCTAAGGACAGGGCCAGGGGTTTAAACCATCTAAATGTCTACGCATACTTGCCTGGCACATGGTAGGACTACAAAGACCTTAACATGTACTCATTCCCTTCTCCTCCCTCCCCACTCCCAGCAGTTCTGTCAGTGCTAGTAGCCCAGATACTAACTACACCCAATACCTCATGGATGCCAGGTGCCTCATGGCCACATCCAGGGCTTGTACAGACTCCAGGGGAACAGGGATCTGTCCACTGACCAGGGCTTCATGCAGCATGCGCCAGCTTACAATGGCTAGCCACTTGATGGAGACCTTAAAAATTCGATCCTTCCCTTCCCCAGGAATTGTCACCTCAAAGTCGACCTTCAAGAGGGTGAGAAAAAGGAGTGAAGGACTTGCATGGCTTTTCCATAGACCTGACCCAGCTGCTGCCTGCTCCATGGACTTGCCAAAATTCTGCTCCTTAAGTCAGTAGGACTCAGAATAAAAACCACAGAATGAATCCAGCCCCTTCGTTTCCAACATCTTGGTTCAGCTTCTTTCCCTCTCAAGGAAGTCCTTTAGATCTGTTTTACATTTAATCTTAATCTGATTAGGGTACAGGCATAGACTAAATAAGCATTAGCCCCATCTACTCCTTTCTCTAAAACTCACTTTCATAGCACAAAATATCAAAAAGCACCCTGAACCTCCAAACCCCAGATGGGCTTCCATTGGGTTTTTTCAAATTCAGATCTCTGATACAGATCTACCCTTACTTCCCATCTTACCCGTTCGTTGCCAATAGGCAATGCTGTGACAGTGTAAATGTTTTTCTTTCCATCATACACAGGCTTGCGATCACCAAAGATCTGAGGCTTGAAATGCTGGACCATGTATTCCACCACTTCCCTGTGGGGGACAGAAGTGGTTTGTAGAAGCCAAGAGACTACCACTTCAAGTTTTTGGAAGTAAATCAAAGTCTAGGCAATGACCCATCTACTATACTCATTTCTAACCTTTTTTCACTCTGAGGTAGTTCTTCTCAAACATCAACATTCCTATGAATCATAGGGAGATCTTATTAAAATGCAGCTTCTGATTCAATAAGTGAAAAGTGCAGACTAGCCTGACACTGCATTTCTAACATTCCAGGTGATGCTGCTGGTCTATAATCACCAAGGCTCTAAGGGACCAGAAGAGTCGGCATACATGCCTTCTAAGGAGAGTCTGAGATAAAAAGGGCTTGATTCTAATAACTATCCAGAATTTAGGCTATTCCAATTTCTAATCCCCAGTCTGATAAATTTAAAAAAAAAAAAAGGAAGAGGATAAGATGAACTGGAATAATAATAAACTATAAAGAGCCATTTAATCTCTCCAGCTCTCTGAAGCTCTTAGTCCCACTTCCTGGTTTTCTCTCAATTATCATCCCTTCCTCAGTTTTACTTCTTACCCTCTACCACTCAGATCCCAGTGTCCATCATTCCTCCAAAAATCTCAGCCCAACAACCATCTGATCTCTCTGCTTCCTCAAAGCCCATTCAAAGTGGTATATTAGGAACAACTGTAAGTAAATGGTTTGAATTCCAATATGTCTCTGTGCTGCCAAGCAATCTTTCTCAACTCCTTCGTTACTTAGGTTCTTCACAGGCTCTGTCAAACCTTCTCTACCATTCATTTCCATCTTTTTTTTTTTTTCAGTCCTGGGTCTTAAACTCAGGGCCTGCCACTGTCCTTGGGCTTTCACAAAGTTAGTGCTCTAGGTCAGGAGTTTGGCCTAGTGGTACAGAGCACTTGCCTAGCATCCATGAAGACCCGGGTTCTATTCCTTGGTACCACATACATAGAAAAAAAAGCTTGAAGTGGTGCTGTGGCTCAAGTGGTAGAACTCTGGTCTTGAGAAAGTCCGAGGACAGTGCTCAGGCCCTTAGCTTAAGCCCAGGACTGGCAAAAAAAATAAAGCTAGTGCTCTATTGAGCACTCTACTTGAGCCAGAGTGCCATTTCCAGCATTTTCTGTGTATATGGGTATCAGAATCAAACCCAGGGCTTCATGCATGCTAGGCAAGCACTCTACCACTAGGCTAAACTCCCGGCTCCTAAATATATTATTTTTAAACAAATGAAAATATATTGAACTTCATTCATTAGAGGAAAAAAAATTTAATTAGAATAACATAGGGGCTAGGAGTTTGGCCTAGTGGTAGAGTGCTCGCCTAGCATGCACAAAGACCTGGGATTGATTCCTCAGTACCACATAAATAGAAAAAGCCAGAAGTGGTGCTATGGCTCAAGTGGTAGAGGGCTAGCCTGGAGGAAAGCCCAAGGACAGTGCTCAGGCTCTGAGCTCAAGCCCAGGACTGGAAAAAAAAAAAAAAAGTAATTATCTACCTGTCAAAATGCCAAAAGGAAGAAAGAAAGAGAAAGAAAGAAAGAAAGAAAGAAAGAAAGAAAGAAAGAAAGAAAGAAAGAAAAAAAGGAAGGAAGGAAGAAAGAGAGAAAGACAGACAACTGATATATACTATATATACTAAGTTGGTCCTGATAGGAGTTAACAAATCCCCTGAAACCTCATTAATGGGAATAAAAATCAATATAACTTACCTTTAAAAAATAATATATTATCTGCAATACATATCCAACAATTGCACTTCTAAAATTCTATCTCCTAAATATACTATTTGAGTGCAAACATGTATCCATATAATATTCAATATAGCTTCAATTTTGTAGCAGAAATTTAGAATTACCCTTAATGTAAATGAAATATAGCCATTCAATGGAATACTTATGGAATTACATAAAAAACTGAGGCAGATTACATGTACTGATGTTTAATATTTTCCAAAATAATGATTTAATGGGAAAAATACACAATGCAGAGCAAGATATATTAGAGTCCTATCTTTTGTGCCGGTACCAGCAGCTCATGCTATGATCTTTGCAACTCAGGAAGCAGAGATCTGAGGATTGAGGTTCAAAGCCAGACCAGGTAGTAAAGTCCAATAGACTCCAATTGGTTTAAAGTCCAAGAGACTCCAATTGATTCTGTGGCTCAAGTGGTAGAGCACTAGCCTTGAGCAGAAAGCTACGGGATAGTGCCCAGGCACTGAGTTCAAGCCCCAAGACTGAGGAAAAAAAAAAAAAAATCTGGGAGCTATGGCTCACACCTATAATCCTAGCTACTCAGGAGGCTGAGATCTGAGGATCGTGGTTCAGTGCCAGCCTGGGCATTAAAGTCCGTGAGACGCAAGACTCTGATCTCCAATTAACCTCTGGAAAACCCAGAAGTGGCTCTGTGGCTCAAGGTGTAGTAGGGTGGTAGCCTTGAGCTGAATAGCTCAGGGACAGAGCCCAGGCCCAGAGTTCAAGCCCCATAACCAACAAAGAAAAAAAAGAAAAGGAGAAGAAGAAATATTGCTTCTTCTGACTGAGGATAATTAACCCCCCCTCCTGTCTCAGGAAGGATATTCTACACTCATTCCTAGAACTTTCAAAACCTGTCCTCTATTAGCTCTCTCACTTCAGTATACAAAGTATCTATGCCTCATTCTTAAAAAGTTCTTTATTTATCCATTTCAACAAGGATTTAAATTTGCTAGGCACTATTCTTGGCTATTCTTTGCTAGGCTTCTTTAGCCAACATATTTCCTCTCACCATTTTACTGTCAAATTGTGTGAAAAAAAGTTCTGCTTTCATTATCTATGCCACTTATACCTTTACTTATTGTAACTGGAGTAACTAACCCAACTACTCTATTGATATTGTTCTGGCAAAAGTCACCAGTTCTCTATTAATGACCAAATCCAACATCAGCCTCACCTGACATCTCTTCCTCAAAAGTTTTTTTAAATTTGGTCATATATATCATCCTCTGCTGGGTTTTTCTTTTAATTTTATGCCCCTTTTCTAATTTCCGCTGTAAATAAAGATTGCTGAACTTGGTAGCAACTTACCGGTTGACTCTTCGGGGACACTTGTCTGGCTTGATGTCCACCTCATAGTGGTAAACGTCAATCTTAGGAATGTCCACCTCAAAGTAATTGGCCAGAAGCTTGATTGGTTTCCCCACAGTACCAATGCCAGGGCGACGGGGTGCCTGGAACACCTGCTGCAAGGGGGGCAGGTAGGCGCCCCCAGCTATCAAGACAAAGAAGACCAATGAGGTCAGAGTTTTACGAACTCCTAATAATTACCCAGATCAGAGAAAGCACAAGGACCTTAGAAAAGGAACAAGGGAAGTAGAGGGGAAGCCTCTTTCTTGCTTCTTAAGTCAGTTGAAGGTTTCCACTAACTCAGAAGTTCCTAGCTCGGGGGCTGGGAGTTTGGTAGAATGCTTGCCTAACATGCACAAAGACCCAGGCTTGATTCCGCAGTACCACATACATAGAAAAAGCCAGAAGAGGTGCTACAGCTCAAGTGATAGAGCACTAACCTTGAGCCCAAAGACAGTGCTCAGGCCCTGAGTTCAAGCCCCAGGACAGGCAAAAAAAAAAAAAAAGTTCCTAGGCTCATTTTATTTTTCTGGTATTGTTAAATCCCTTTCTAGTCAGGAAAATGTCTAAAACTAATCATGTAAATATAGTGCTAAATTCCTACTATATGCAAAGTGAAATGGTTAAACCTTTTTTCCCTTATACTAACTAGATTAAGATACCTAAGCCAGGCATAGTGGTGACTCATGCTTGTAATCCTAGCTACTCAGGAGACTGAGATTTGAGAATCAAAGTTCCAAGCCCTGAAGTCCCAGAAACTCTTATCTACAATTAACTACTAGAAAGCCAGAAGTGGAGCTGTCATTCATGGAGTAGAAACATAGCCTTGAGCTAAAGAGCTCAGAGATAACACCCAGGCCCAGAGTTCAACTCTAAGACCAACCAAAAAAAAAAATTATCTATCTTTACCAGACTAATATTCTCCTACCCTGCTAGCCAGAAGCTCACTTATCACCATCCTGAACAGAAAATAGAATCATCTTGATCTGCAATATAGGAAGAAGACCAAAAGAAGACCAGGCCTGGGAATGCAGAGGTAATGTTTGAGACAGGATTAAGGCAACTAAATGGCTGGATGGGGTTGGGGGGGAAGGCAAGAGAGGGGGCTGAAAGCAACACTAAGGAGACTATGGAATGGAGATAGGCTGAGATAAGGGTTGAGGAAAAGACCAGCACTGGAAATCACAATAGAAAAATGCTTGAACTGGCCAGGAAGGCTAGAGTTCAGGGACAGGGAAATTTAAGTTAGTAAAATTTAAGTTAGTAAAATGAAGTATGGTTACACAAAACTGAAAGGGCAGTGAAGAAAGCTTTTAAAAACAACAACAACAAAAAAGGCAAGCGCAGTGGCTCAGCCTATATCTTAGCTATTCAGGAGGCTGAGATCTGAGGATCAAGGTTCAAAGCCAGCCAGGGCACAAAAGGACCTGAAATTATCTCTAATTAACCTCTAGAAAAGGGGAAGTGGGGCTTGGCTCAAGGGTAGGGGGTAGCCTTGAGCTGAAGAGCTCAGGGAGTACCCAGGCCGAGTCCAAGCCCCATGACCCCCCCCCCACCAAAAAAAGGGCAGGGAGTTTGGCCTAGTGGTAGAGTGCTTGCCTAGCATACACGAGACCTGGGTTTGATTCCTTGGTACCACATACATAGAAAAAAAAAAAAAAAAGCTGGAAGTGGTCCTGTGGCTCAAGTGGTAGAGCTCTAGCCTTGAAAAAACTCAAGGACAGTGCTCAGACCCTGAGTCCAAAGCCCAGGACTGGCAAAAAAAAAAAAAAAACAACCTAGAGGATGAAAATGTGACAATGGTACAGTACATACATGAAGCCAGGGTTTGAGTCCTCAGTACCACATAAACAGAAAAAGCAGGAAGTGATGCTGTGGCTCAAGTGGTAGAGTGCTAGTCTTGAGGGGAAAGAAAAAAAGGCTCAGGCACAGTGCCCATACACACCCTGAGTTAAAACCCCAGGACAAAACAATAAAAACTAGAGGGCTTAGGAAGCAGAGACAGAGATAGCAATCAGAATACAGAACCAGATATTGGTCTGAGAAATAAAATATAAGATTCTTTCCATGTCCCGCAAATCCTTCCACAGACTCCTAGACAGCAGGAGTCAATTTCAAGACAGAAAGCCCTAGGGAAAGGGAGGAGAGGGGTAACCTATTTGCTATCCCCAGTCTTATATTCTAGCTGGGGGTAGGGAGTGGGGGAAGGAAAATAGAGAAGCCTTTGTCCTCAGTTACTATTATTGTTCTTGCCATTAGAGGACCAGCCCAGGTGGGAGGAGAGAAGAATAAAGCAGCCCAGAACTTCCCATTACCACAGCTCAGCTTTTACCTCAGACAGACTGGGGGTGGGGGGAGGTGGGAGGAAGGTAAGCCTATCTTCATCTGTGGGTTCAGAAAGAGGTCAGAAGCATTTGTGGGAGGGGGCACACTTCCTCGAATTTAGGGGCTCAGTCTCCCTCTAAACACCTGTCAAGTCAGGTCCCTCTGTAGAAAGGGAAATTATAGCCCAATCTGGAGGGGAAAAAAGCCTTCAGAACTCAGCTATGGGCCAGAAGCAAAACTAACCATTCAAACTTAGCTACCTACATAGAAAGACCAGGATAGAAACTGCAACACAAGCCCACAGACAAGACATATATTCATGTCACATATTCAAACACAACCTAGACATTCAAAGTTTACCTCAGTTTACATCTGAGTTTTGGGGGCGGGGAGAGGGGGTCATGGGGCTTGAGCTAGGCCTGGGTGCTGTCCCTGAGCTCTTCAGTTCAGGGCTACTACCACTCTACCCTTAAGCCAAGCCCCATTTCCTGTTTTCTAGAGGTTAAGTAGAGATAAGAGTCTCAAATCCTTTTGTGCCTGGGCTGGCTTTGAACCTTGATCATCAGATCTCAGCCACCTGAGTAGCTAGTATTACAGGCATGAGCCACCACGCCTGGTCTGCACTCTTCAAAAAGCAGAAACCTTACCTGCTGAACCTTCAGTGCCTAACAAACAAGTAGACAGACATAAGAAACATATCCAGAGACATACCACAAGAACACACAAGCACACAAATGAACATCTGCAAACATCCAAAACAATCTTGTGCTGGACAATCACGAAGACAGGTGAGTTCAGATAAAATGATACTTTTCTTTCCCCTAAGCACTCAGCTTCTATCTACCTTATCTCCCAGAAAGAATAATCTTTTGGAAGAAAGATGTGCCCCAGGAGCTAGGAGCTGGTTAGAAATGATGGGAGTTTGGGCTGGGAGTCTGGCCTAGTGGTAGTAGAGTGCTTGCCTAGCATGTACAACGACCCAGGTTCGATTCCTCATGCCACATACATAGAAAAAAAAAAAAAGCCAGAAGTGGGACTGTGGCTCAAGCCTTGAGAAAACCTGAGGACAGTGCTCAGGCCCTGAGCACAAGCTCAGGACTGGCAAAAAGAAAAATAAATAAATAAATAAATGATGGGGTGGGGCCGGGAGTTTGGCCTAGTGGTTAAAGTGCTTGCCTAGCATGCATGGAGACCCGGGTTCGATTCCTCGGAACCACATACATAGAAAAAAGCCGGAAGTGGTGCTGAGACTCAAGTGGTAGAGCTCTAGCCTTGAGAAAGTCCAAGGACAGTGCTCAGGCCCTGAGCTCAAGCCCAGGACTGGCAAAAAAAAAAAAAAAAAATGATGGGGTGTAAGACAAACACTAATCCCAAAGCAGCCTCCTCTCTAGGAGCTCTTGGGAAAAGCAAAAGCTTAACATACCACCAGGGAAGGAAAAAGGAAGCAAAAAAAAAAAAAAAAAAAAGAATCTCTCACGGGATATCCCACCCTGCCCCCTGCAAAGCCCTCCCAGCTGTACAAAGCCCCCTCTCCCCCTTACCACACCCTGCCCCCAGCTTTTAG
Source organism: Megascapheus bottae (assembly GCF_031878675.1). Taxonomy (NCBI): domain Eukaryota; kingdom Metazoa; phylum Chordata; class Mammalia; order Rodentia; family Geomyidae; genus Megascapheus; species Megascapheus bottae. The sequence continues at coordinate 62,363,440 of NC_143514.1, forward strand.
TCGGAGAATGGGAGACACTTCCCGTCAGACCCAGACAGGGACAGACGGCCACTTTGTGATGCAGATGAGGGCCCCAGCCCAGAGGACAAAGCTCCAGCCTAAGGGGAAAGGGGCGTGGCCCTTGTAGACAAAAGCAAGGAGGGAGGGGCCTTGAAAATGACACTCCCCCTCCCCCATCCCCAACAAGCTCTGAGAGAAAGTAAGCTGGAAGCCCAGGCTCAGTATTACTTCCAGCAGCAAAGAAGCCCAACTAACCTAAGGAGCCAGGCTTGCCTAATCAAGAGGCTAGATAGGTGAGAAAGCAAAGACCCAGAGGCCAATCTCTCCAAAAAAGGATTTGTCCAATTGTTAAATACACACAATTATTAAATACACAGGAGATTAACCAAATATTCACACTTAAGTGTGATTTCATTTAATTAATTAACAGTGGCCTCCCTCAACCCTAGAGCAATGTTGATTCTAAAGAAAATCAGGCACAACCTTTACCTCCAAAGAACTCCCAGTCTGATACATGTGCTTGGAACATACTTGCCCACAGGAGGCAGCTAAGACCTTAGTTATGGCATTGTTTCCTCTAGCTGTCTCAGGACAACATTTCAATTTCTTTCAAGACAAGTAGTCAAAGCCTACAGCAGTTATAAGGTCCCTTCAACAACTTTCAGGATGAATTTTTTTTCTAGTCCTGGGGTTTGAACTGGGGCCAAGGCACTGTGCCTGAGCTTCTTATGCTCAAGGTTAGCATTCAACTGCTTGAGTCACAGCACCACTTCCTGCCTTTTCTGTTTATGTAGTACTGAGGAATCAAACCCAGGGCTTCATATATGCCACGCAAGCACTCTGCCACTAAGCCACCTTCCCAACTCAAGGCTGTAATCGCTCGCTACCTTTGATGAGGTAAAGCCTGATCCTACAAGGCTTCTCCCAAGACTTGGGCTGATGCCGGACACTCCTCCTCCTCTTCCTTTCTTCCTCTTCTGACTCCCCTTCCTCCTCCTCCTCCTCCTCCTCCTCTCTTTCTTCTTCCTCCTCCTCCTCCTCCTCCTCTCTTTCTTCTTCTTCCTCCTCCTCCTCCTCCTCCTCCTCTTCTTCTTCTTCTTCTTCTCCTTCTCCTTCCTTCTTCTTCTTGCTTGAATTCTGGGCCTGAGCACTATCCCTGAGCTCTTCAGCTCAAATCTACCACCCTTGAGCCACAGGGCTACTTCCTGTTTTCTAGTGGTTAATTGGAGGTTAACAGTCTCACAGACTTTTTTGTGTCCCGGCTGGCTTTGAACCATGATCCTCATATCTCTGCCTCCTGAGTAGCTAAGAAGCTTATTTTTTTTAATAAAAAACAAAGTCATTCTTTTTCATTATTATAGAGCATATTAGAATATTTGTTAGAATAAAATCATTAGCAACCTGGGATGGATACAATCTGTCTGGACCTCAATGACCTACCCACCCTGTTCTAGTCCATAGGTTGTTGGTAATAAGTATCCGTTCTAAAAAACTAAGAGTCTGTAGGTTGGAGAATGAGAAATAGTAGTTTTCATTGACGTCAGCTGCTTCCTTGCACTCTACCTTAGTACCTACAAAGCTTCTGGAAGATTTTTTTTTTTTGTCTAGTAAAAAGTAGTCACTAAGTACTTGCACTCATACATATGACTGAATGAAAGACTTGAGAGTAGGAGAAACTTGATTAGTCTGAAATACAAAGATTTTCCCATTAGAAAAGTAATGCTATGGGGCCAGGAGTTTGGCCTAGTGATAAAGTGCTTGCCTAGCATGCACAAAGACCTGGGTTCGATTTCTTGGTACCACATACATAGAAAAAAAGCCAGAAGTGGTGTTGTGGCTCAAGTGGTAGAGCTCTAGCCTTGAGAAAGTACAAGGACAGTGCTCAGGCCCTGAGTACAAGCCCAGGACTGGCAAAAAAAAAAAAAAAAAGTAATGCTATGTCCAAATCAAAATTTTACTACTCCTCTCCCCAGCCCAGGTGAAAGGAGGTAGTAAGAAATGACCTAAATGATTCCTGAGTCCAGAATACTCTTTCTACCACAGGGTGGAAGATCTAGGTTACAGAGGGTACCCACCTACAGCCCATCTAGAGGACTTCATACTTCTTGGGGGCAACCTAGCCTCAGTTTCTCTCCTGGTTTTATCTCCTTTTCACTCCTGAGTAAAAAGAAGTTGTGACTACTGCCTGGGACTTGTCAGAACCAAATGGTTTTTTTGTTTTTTTCAGGGCATGGAGCTTAAACTCAGCCTGGGCACTGTCCTTGAGCTCTACACCTCAAGGCTACCACGCTACCCTTGAGCCAAGCCCCACTTCCCGTTTTCTAGATGTTAATTGGAATAAGAGTCTCAGGTCCTTTTGTGCCTGGGCTGACTTTGAACCTTGATCCTCAGATCTCAGCCTCTTGAGTAGCTAGGATTACAGGTGTGAACCTCCTTGCTGGCAAAACCAATGTTTTTATGCCACATGTATATATATATATATATTATATATATATTATATATATATTATATATATACACACACACATATGGCATAGAACAAAACTATATATATATATATATATATATATATATATATATAGTTTTGTTTTGCCAGTCCTGGCCTTGGGCTCAGGGCCTGAGCACTGTCCTAGAGCTCTACCACTTGAGCCACAGAACCACTTCTGGCTTTTTTCTATGTATGTGATACAGAGGAATTGAATCTGCGTCTTCACGCATGGTAAGCAAGCACTCTTACCACCAGGCCAAAATCCCAGCCCACAGAATCAATGGTTTAAAAAAAAAATCTCTCCCCAAGCAACCTGTATTAAAACAGACAGCCTGGCAAGCTTGGATACAATGAACAACCCCCTGACAGTTACTGGAGAGCAAAGATGAAAAAGGAATGATCCTCTGAGAGACAGGTACCGTGAAAAAATTAAGATATGAAGAGATTACATGGTAAGATCAAAAGACAACTCAATGGACAGGATCATTATTTTTGGATTAAAAGCTCCTACCTCTTACTCAGTATTGGGCTAGAAACTTGAAAACCAGTTAAACTTGGCCTTATCCTTGGCACTTTTTCTAAGGCCTGTCTTCAGAGAGGACCAGCTCTCCCCAAACATGACTTCAATTCTCGTCTTTCCTCGAGTAGCTGAAAAGGCATGTTGGCAGTATCCCTCAACCTGTATTTGGCAGATTGTGACTGAGGGGCTTAAGGGCCAAATGTCAGAGCCTCCAAGATGGGAGAAGGGGGCAATTCCCATAGGCACTGTCAGTGGAACCTTAAAGGAGAATGCACTCGTGTAAGTGCTCTAGTTTTTCCAGGCCCAAAGAGGGTGAGACAAGGGGGGGGGGTATCAGCCACGCCCCCACCAGATCAGGCTGCCCCTTCCAGCTGGCACCTCTGCGCATGCTCTAATGTCACAGGCTCAGGTTCCCCAACCTCACCAAGAGGGAAATCCTCAGTGCTGGATCCCCACCCACCGTCCTCTGACCCTCGCCCTCCGGTCCGTGCGGGCTGGGGCGGAGCTCACAGCCCAGCTCTGGCGCCTTCTCCCAGGAGACATTAGCTTAGCCCAGCCCAGCCGAGCCCCCGCCCCCAGCATGCTGCAGCTACAGGCCCAACGCAGTGCCCCCCTCCGCCTACCCTCCATCCGGACACCTGGAGTCCGCCCCTGCCACCTGCCGGGCCTCGCTAGGCCTCCTCGACGCTCCAGGAGCCCTTCCGCGCTCTCAGGCCCAGCTCACTTCCCACTCCCAGCCCGGCACCCAGCCTCCTCGGGCAAACAGCTCCCACCTCAGGGTTCATCTTCACACGGTTCCCCCACCACCATTCCCCCCCACACACACACCGCGGACCCCCGGACCCGGAACGGCACACAGCTTCCTTCAAAATGCCTCCCCCGGCCCCAATCCCAGGAGAGACCCTCTGTCACTCGGAAGCTCTTCCCGCGGGGAGCCCCCGGGTTTCTGCAGCGCGCCCGGCTCCGCCCTCCGCGGGGCCCTTACCTGCTCCCGAGGGTCCCGCTTCCATCCCATATACCCGTGCGGGGTTCAGGCGGCCTGGAGACGGTGCGGTCCAGCCTGCGGGGCCTAGCTCCCCCGCACTCTCGCAGCTCGGGCTCCCGGGCCGGGCTCGGCTACACCCCCAAGCCCGGCCGCTCGCGCCGCCGCCCCCGCAGCCTCCGTTGCCGCCGCCGCCGCCACCACCGCCACCACCGCCGCCGCCGCGGAGCCTGCAGCAGCTCCCCCTGCGAGCGCCCGGCCAGCTGCCAGTGCGCAGGCGCGACCGCCAGGCCCAGGGGGCGGACGGGAACGAGTCAAGCCGGGCGCTCCGACGGCAACAAAGGCCAATGGAGAGGGGCGGGGGCACGGGGACCCGAGGCAGCGGCCCCTGGTGGTCACCCGGCGCCCTGCAGCCTGGCAGGAGGGCTCCGGTAGGTGGTGGAACGGCGGGCGCAGTGACGTTCAGAAGGGTGCAGGACTGGGTGACACCCCCAGCATCAGCCTAGGGGCTCGGTGTTTTTTCCCCTCCCCACCCCTTACCCTCCTCCTCCAAACAGATCCCGCAAACACACACACACACACACACACACACACACACGGCCCCCGCCCTCCGCAGTGTCACACGCCCAGGACAGGAAGCCCACCTCGCTCCTCCCCCCCACAGCCAGCCCAGCACCCCAGGCCCCGGCCTCCCACCTCTCCTCCCAGTCACCCTCATCCTTCCAGCCTCAGAGGCGAAGACACTGCCTCTGAACTCACTGACGCCACCGTCTTCAGGCCACACAGCGGTGGAAAGCCCTGCCTGCCCTGGGAGATGTCAGCCTCTGTTTCCGTGTCCGCAGGACCTAGGGAAGCACCTGCTTCCACCTCTCCGTGCACAGCGTCTGCCGATGTGTGCGCTCGCCACCAACCTTGGATGACACGGTGGGTGAAGATGCAAAGGATACTTGTCAATTATTCCCCCTGCCCAGAATCTCTTGATCTTTTTTTCCTTTGGAACACTTCTACCTGGTTTCTGCCTTTTCTTGGGGTCTCCCAATGCCTCAGTCCTTTCCAGCTTCCTTAAACAGCCCTTCTTGCATTTGCCCCATGAAACAAGGGATCCCTGTGGTTCCAAACTTAGTTTTCTTCTTAGTCCACTCTCCACTCTGACCTTGAAGTTTAACCCACTCTTATGGGCCCACTGTCCGTCCAAATCTCGATTCTTAGATTGGTATCTCCAAGTGTATGTATGCTGGACAGCTCCATCTGGACATTGCACTAGCACTTAGAATTTAACGAGTACAAACCAAACTCTTCATCTTTTCACCTAACAACATTTTGTACTTGCACTGTGCTTTCTGTCTCCGTGACTGTCTCTCCTTCACTGTGTCTTTCTCTGTCCTGCCTTCCTTTCTTCCTTTTCCTCTTCTTATTTTGGTATTACTGGAGTCTGGCAGTACAGGGCCCTTCCTGCCACAGTACGGGGCCCTTCCTGCCACCCGCCCCCCTTTTTGGCAGTCCTGGGGCTTGAACTCAGGGCCTGGGCACTGTCCTTGCACTTACTTAAGGCTAGCCCTCTACCACTTGAGCCACAGCACCACTTCTGGTTTTTTCTGGGTATGTGGTACTGAGGAATCAAGCCCAGGGCTTCATGCATGCTAGGCAAGCACTCTGCCCCTTTCTTGCTATAAAGGTACTCAGGACTTGAGTCATGTCTCCTCATACCTTTTTCAGTTTAGTTGAAAATAACTAAATAGGGTTTTGCACTTTTCAACCAGGACTTTTCTACCTAGAACTCCAAACCTACCTAGACCTCCACATTCCTGGGTTTAGAGGGGTGAACCATTATAGTGGGCCTCACTATTCACTGTGTCATGACATGCATACATCCCTTCTGAGCTGCTCTCACATGACTTCCCTGTCATTCTAATAGTCCCTTGTACTGGTTCAGACTCTGAATTAGTTCCTTGTCCTGGTTCACACTCTGAATTATCACATTTATGCCCTTCCTAATTTATTTCATCAGTTTCTGGAATCATCCCTATTTTTTTTTTTTTTTGGCCAGTCCTGGGTTAGAGCTCAGGGCTTGAGCAATGTCCTTGGGCTTTCTCAAGGCTAGCAATTTACCACTTGAGCCACGGCACCACTCTGGCTTTTTTTTTTTTTCTATGTATGTGGTACTAAGGAATCAAACCCAGGTCTTCGTGCATGCTAGGCAAGTACTCTACCACTAGGCCAAACTCTCAGTCTATCCCTTTTTTGTGGGTTGTAGGGCTTGAGTTCTGTCCCTGAGCTGTTTATTCAAGGCTAACACTCTACCACTTTCAGCTACAGCGCCACTTCCAGTTTTCTGGTGATTAATTGGAGATAAGAGTCTCATGGATTTCCTGCCTGGGCTGACTTTGAACCTCAATCCTCAGAGCTCAGCCACCTGAGAGGCTAGGATTACAGGCATAAGATACAAGAACCTGGCCATTCCCTCCTTTGTGCTATGAGTGATAGTAAGAGACGTAGCTCAAACATCACTTTTCCATATTGACATTTACATGTATTCTTATTTGTATTTTCTACAAATGTGATGAAAAATCCTGGGAAATTAAGAGCTATATTCAGTCCATATTAGATTAACTTCTGATGCTTTATCTTGGCATATCCAGCTGCTCTTCACTCAACTATCAGAATAACTGGAGGGTTTGTTAAAACATTGACTGCTAAGCTCTGCCCCACAGAGTTTCTGATTCATAAGTCTTTTTTTTTTTTTTTTTTTGCCAGTCCTGGGATTGAGCTCAGGGCCTGAGCACTGTCCTTGTATTTTTTCAAGGCCAGAGCTCTACCACTTGAGCCTCAGTGCCACTTCCGGCTTTTTTCTATGTATGTGGTGCCGGGGAGTTGAACCCTGGTCTTCATGCATGCTAGGCAAGCACTTTAACCACTAGGCCAAACTCCTGGCCCCATGATTCATAAGTCTTATAATGGACCAAAAGATGTGCATTTCTAATAATTTTCCAGATGAGGCTGATGCTGCTGATCATGACATCACACTGACAACTAGTATTGAACAGTAAAGAAAAATTCTAGAAAGCCAGGCATCAGTGGCTCACGCCTGTAATCCTAGCTACTCAGGAGGCTGACTGAGGATCAGAGTTCAAGCCAGTCCAGGCAGAAAAGTCCCCATGAGATTCTTATCTCCAGTTAACCACTCAAAAAACAGAACTGGGGGCCAGGAGTTTGGCCTAGCGGTAGAGTGCTTGCCTAGCATGCATGAAGACCCAGGTTTGATTCCTCAGTCCCACATACATAGAAAAAAGCCAGAAGTGGTGCTGTGGCTCAAGTGGTAGAGTCTGACTTTGAGAGAGTCCGAGGACCAGTGCTCATGCCCTGAGCTGAAGCCCAGGACTGGCAAAATAAAAAAAGAAAAAAAAAAGAACTAAAAAACAACTGGACTTGTGGCTGAAGTGGTGGAGTGCCAAAGAGCTTAGTGGCAGTGACCAGGCTCTGAGTTCAAGCCCCATGAGTGACAAAGGAAAGAAGGAAGAAGAGAAAGGAAGGAAGGAAGGAGAGAAAGAAAGAAAGAAAGAAAGAAAGAAAGAAAGAAAGAAAGAAAGCGAAAGGACGGAAGAAAGAAAGGAAGCAAGCAAGCAAGCAAGAGAGCAGGCCAAGAGCATGGCTTAATGGTAGAGTGAGTGCCTAACATGCATGAAGCCATGGGTTCAATTCCTTGGTACCACATACACACACAAAAAAGCTGGAAGTGGTGCTATGGCTCAAGTGGTAAAGTGCAAGTTTATTTTTTTTTTTGGTCCATGGTAAGGCTGGAACTTGGCCTGGGCACTGTCCCTGAGCTCTTAAGCTCAAGACTACCTCCCTACCCCTGAGCCTGGGCTTTGTCCCTGAGCTCTTCAGATCAAGGGACAGGCACAATGCCACTTCTGGTTTTCTAGTGGTATATTGGAGATAAGAATCTCTCATTCTTTGGTGCCCAGGCTGGCTTTGAATTGCGATCCTCAGATCTCAGCCTCCTGAATAGCTAGGATTATAGGCATGAGCCACTTCACCCAGCTTTACAGTGCTAACCTTGAGAACTTTAGAGTGCTAGCCTTAAGAAAGCCCAAGGACAGTGTTCTGGCCCTGAGTTCAAGCCCCAGGACTGGCAAAAAACAAACAAAAAACAAAAAAGGAAGGAAAGAAGAAAGGAAGAAAGGAAGGACTCTTGAGTCAGGTCTTAGATTCAACTCTAGCCTTCCCCTTGGACAAATTATTTAACTTCTCAACTTCTCTGTATCTCAGTTTCCTTTTCTGTAAAAAATATGCCAATAATAGTCATTACCATGAAGATTCAAGGAGTTATTACAGGCCAGCTATGGTGATTCCAACTACTCAGAAGATGAAAATTTGAGAGTATTATTGTTTGGAGTCAGCAACAACAACAAAAGTTCAAGAGACCTATCTCAACCAGTACAACCTGAGCATGATAGCATGCTTGTTACCTAGTTCCATAGGAGGTACAAATAGAAGGATCACTATCCAGGCTGGCCAGGACATAATGATGAAACCCTATTTGAAAAATAAATAAAAAGTGGTGGAAGTGTGGATTAAGTGGCACAGTGTCTGCTAGCAAATATCAGGCTCTGAATTCAAACCCAGTCCCACAAAAAAAGTTATTACATAAAACAATTTTAGAAGTGTCTGAAATAATGCAATATAGAATTAGCTATTATCATAATCACTATCTGCTTTTCACATTATTTTCTAAATTCCTAAGTTCCTTAAACACAGAAAGCATATCAGATACATTTCTGTGTCCTTGTGCCTAGCACGCATGCATAGAAACCCTTAAGCGTGGATTTTCTTGAATCAAACCGAAGGCTTTATGAAATTCTTAGAAGCTAGAGACCCATGGCTGATGTCTATAATCCCAGCTATTCAGGAGGATCAGAGATTTGGAGCCAACCCAGGCACACAAATCCTGGATATCTCAAATTAACCAGCAAAAAGTCAGACATGGGGTGTATAGCTCAAGTAGTAGAGGACCAGCTGTGAGCTAGTCAAGGCAGGGTCCAGGAGTTTGGCCTACTGGTAGACTGCTTGCCTAGCCTGTACAAAGATCTGGGTTCCATTCCTTGGTACAACATGCATAGAAAAGGCCAAGCTGGGGGCCGGGAGTTTGGCCTAGTGGTTAAAGTGCTTGCCTAGCATGCATGAAGACCCGGGTTCGATTCCTTGGTACCACATATAGAAAAAAGCCGGAAGTGGTGCTGAGGCTCAAGTGGTAGAGCTCTAGCCTTGAGAAAGTCCAAGGACAGTGGCTCAGGCCCTAAGCTCAAGCCCAGGACTGGCAAAAAAGAAAAGGCCAAGCTGAGCCAGGCTCACACCTGTAATCCTAGCTACTCAGGAGGCTGAGATCTGAGGATCAAGGTTCAAATCCAGCCTGGGCACAAAAGGACCTGAGACTCTTATCTCCAATTAACCTCTAGAAAAAGAGAAGTGGGGCTTGACTCAAGAGTAGGGTGGTAGCCTTGAGCTAAAGAGTTCAGGGACAGAGCCCAGGCTGAGTTCAAGCCCCATGAACCACAAAAAGAAAGAAAGGAAGGAAAGGGGGCCGGGAGTTTGGCCTAGTGGTTAAAGTGCTTGCCTAGTATGCATGAAGACCCGGGTTTGATTCCTCGGTACCACATACATAGAAAAAAAAAAAAGCCGGAAGTGGTGCTGAGGCTCAAGTGGTAGAGCTCTAGCCTTGAGAAAGTCCAAGGACAGTGCTCAGGCCCTAAGCTCAAGCCCAGGACTGGCAAAAAAAAAAAAAGGAAGGAAGGAAGGAAGAAAGAAAGAGAGAGAACAGGCCTAAAGTGGTGCTGTGGCTCAAGTGGTAGGGCTCTAGCCTTGAGAACGATCAAGGACAGTGCTCAGGCCCTAAGTTCAAGCCCCAGGACTGGCAAAAAAACAACAACAAAAAAACCCCTCAAGGTCCTAAATTCAAGTCCAAGTACCAGAGGGTGGGTTGGGAGAGGGGGATTCCATATAAGTTTGAGTCCCTTTGTCTAAATACTTGATCTCATATTTAACTTTAAGGAAAGGAACTGGTCATTATTCTGACCCATCTCTTTAGAGCCTAGTAGAGTCAAACCTGATTCCAATTTTCAAAATCCTTCTATAGTATATCCCTGTCATCAGCAATTGTAATCCCAGTTAAGCAACAAGGTAAAGTATAAAAGAAATCCAGATGGCATTTTATTTTCTAGTAACTCTTCATGTACATACCTAGAAATTCTATTGACTCCCTGTTTCTAACTCAATCCTTACATATCAATCTAAGCTAACTCACACCTATATACATTTACACCTCAAATTTCTCAGAACTGAAACAGTAAGAATGGCTTTAAAAAAGTTTGTATCAGGGGGCCGGGAGTTTGGTCTAGTGGTTAAAGTGCTTGCCTAGCATGCATGAAGACCCGGGTTCGATTCCTCGGTACCCCAGATACATAGAAAAAAGCCAGAAGTGGTGCTGAGGCTCAAGTGGTAGAGCTCTAGCCTTGAGAAAGTCCAAGGACAGTGCTCAGGCCCTGAGCTCAAGCCCAGGACTGGCAAAAAAAAAAAAAAAAGTTTGTATCACCACCTATACTTCCTTATTTAATATTAAAAAACCAGGGCCAGGAGTTTGGCCTACTGGTATAGTGCTTGCCTAGCATGCACGAAGACCCGGGTTCAATTCCTCGGTACCCCATATACATAGCAAAAAGCCAGAAGTGGTGCTGAGGCTCAGTGGTAGAGTGCTAGCTTTGAGAAAGTCCAAGGACAGTGCTCAAGCCCAGGACTGGCCAAAAAACAAAATCAAACCAAAAAAAAAAACAATGTGAGAGCCAGTTCAGGGCTACGAGCTTCTATAGTTCCCGCTCCCAGAATCCAGGAGACTGAGGCGGGAGGATCACAGAGCGGAGAAGTTTGAGAGCAGCCTGGACAACATAGCAAGATCTCACCTCAAAACAAAAATACAACACCAGGCCCAGAGTTCAAGCCCCACGATCAAGCAAAAAAAAATTACTATTTTAAATTATGACTATTTTGAAATTTTCTGTGTATTTTAAACTTACAATGCATCTCAATTCACACTAGTGACATTTCAAGTGCTCAATAAATCAGATAGGGGCCAGGAGTTTGGCCTAGTGGTGCTTGCCTAGCATGCATGAAGACCTGGTTTTGATTCCTTGGTACTACATACATAGAAAAAGCCAGAAGTGGTGTTGTGGCTCCAGTGGCAGAGTGCTAGCCTTGAGGAAAAAGCCTAAAGACAGTGCTCAGGCCTGAATTCAAGCCCCAGGACTGGCAAAAAAAAAATCGGATAAGAATAACAGTACTACGTAGTGCAGATGACAATTTCTATGCAGCTTGTGTCTAATGATAGAAGCATGTGAGTGATTTAGAAACAAAAAGGAGGTATGTCTAATCTCATCTGGAGTAATCAGAATAGGTTTTCTAGAAGCTTAGAAAGATGAAGAGGAATTAGCCAAGCAAAGGAGAGATGGGAAAAAGGCAATAGCAGAAGGATAAAGGTTAGAAACAGAGCATAGGACTGGAACTATCAGTTCTTTTTTCCCCCTTGCATAAACATGGAATCAAAAAGCAGTGACAGAGAAAGTTAGAGAACACTGACCCATCTGTCCATTCTCTCCCTAGCCCAAGCAGGGGAAGGGCAGCAAAAGCAATCAGAGGAGCTGTCCCTGGTTCTGACAACAAAAGCATTTCCATTTGGATTCATCATTCCATTCTGCTCAGTTCCACCTAGAATGGAACTGAACGGTCCCAGAAAAAGTCTAAATTTCAGCACTCATGGAAGCCCAAAACCTTGAGCCTTGCAGAATAGAAGTTTTGGACCAGCTTCCCCTGACCAGTCTGGAGAAACTTAGAAACATTCATATGTAAGTAATGTAACTAGAATATTGAAGCTTCGGGTTAGGGGTCAGCTATGGGTAGGTAAGTCATCTTCCCTAAGATAGAAGCAGATACACATCTATTATACTAAATGAATGGCAAAAATGGTAGTCAACAAGGGATACCTGGACCTCTTTTTTTGTTGTTGTACTCTGGGACTGGGCACTGTCCCTGAGTTCTTCAGCTCAAGGCTACCCTTTGAGTAGGGCCCACTTCCACTTTTCTAGTGGTTAATTGGAGATAAGAGTCTCTTAGCCTTTATGCCTGGGAAGACTTTGAACCGTGATCCTCAGATCTCAGCCTCCTGAACAGCTAGAACTCCAGCTGTGAACCACCACACCTGCTTATCTTGACCTCTTTTAAAAAATGTGAACTAGTAACTCAAACCCAATCTATTTGGATGTTACCAGGCTGCTGCTTAGTAGGAAAGATGGTACAGAATTAATTCCTATTAATTCCCTTTATCTCAATTAATCTGTCAAAGTAGCTTGACTGAAAAAATTTACAATAAAAGCCACGTGTTGTTGATTGAGATCTGAGGATCATGGTTCAAAGCCAGCTCAGGCAGGAAAGTCCATGAGACGCTTATCTCCAATTAACCACCAGAGTACCAGAAGTGGCACTGTGGCTCAAAAAGTGGTAGAGTGCTAGCCTTGAGCTGCAGAACTCAGAGCCAGAGCCCAGACACAAGAGTTCAAGGTCCATGACAAATTAGGAATTTAAAATAAATTGTTAAAATTAATGTTTTATGTTTTGATGAATGTTAAAATAAATTCCCCAAAAGATATTGAGGGGGGCCAGGAGCATGGTCTAATGGTAGAGTGCTTGCCTAGCATGCATGAAACCCTGGGTTTGTGGTGCTGTGGCTTAAGGGGTAGAGTGTTAGCATTGAGAAAGCTTAAGGACAGTGCCCAGGCCCTAAGCTCAAGCCTCAGGACTGGCGAGAAGAGAGGGAGAGATTGAGAAATCACAAAGGAGAAAAAAATTCAAACACCTCTTCATATGTATATGAAGTAATACACATACCAAAATGAACTCGAGATACGTAAACAAAGAACCTATTTCTTCAATAGTATTTTATTTTCTTTTTTGTGTGTGTGTGGTTCATGGGGCTTGAATTCTGAGCCTGGGCACTATCCCTGAGCTCTTTAGCTCAAGGCTACACCCCTACGAACCACAGACCCACTTCCAGTTTTCTGGTGATTAATTGGAGAATAGTCTCATGGACTTTAGCCCCGGATGGCTTCTATCTGATGTTTCTGTATTCCTTACCTTAAAATGATATATTCACGTGCACATCTGTGGGAAGGCGGAGGAGGGCATAGAGTCAGAGGAAAAGGATGAAAAAGTGCAGTAGTGTTGGGAGCCAGAGTGGAATCAAACTGTACCTTGATTTGCATCAGACAATGGCTTTATTGTCTTATTGTTTTCTGGCCTTATTCTGTTTAAATGACCTGAGATTTTACCATATGAATGTAACACCTGGAAGTTTCCTGGTTTCAAGGAGGGATAGAAGCCTGGAGTTGACAATAAACGAGGCCGCAGTTTTTACCTGGGCTGCAGACCTCCCGGACCCGATGTGTTTGTCTCTCTTCTATTTTTTCCAGTCCCTGCCCCCTATTTCAGGAACCCCAATTTGCTGCCGGTAGGCCCCAGCAAGTGGCGCCCGAACAGAGACCCTGAAAATCTGGGACGAAGGTGGAGGACCCCGCTGTGGTGAGTGACGCATCGTAGGACTATTAGGAGAGGATTTTAAGAGAGTGAGAGAGCGGGAGGCTGTATTGTCCAGAGTAAAAATTATGGGTCAAGTTAATGGCCGCAGGCTATATGTACCGGTCCTAAGAGGCATACTTGAAGCCCATGGATCATGGGTGGGACAAGGGCTGCTTGAGAGCTTCCTACAGTTTGTTGAGGAGGCATGCCCGTGGTTTCCAGAGGAGGAATCCCTAAATTTAGAAACCTGGCCGAGGATAGGGAAAGGAATTCAAGATTATTATAGTGTTTATGGCCCTGAAAAGACCCCAGCAGAGGCTATTACTTTATGGAATTTAGTAAATGAATGCTTAGATCTTCAAAATGAGAATGTTGAACTTAATCTTGAATTAAAGAACCCTTCTGAGAAACCTGAGGCTGAGCCGTATGCTGCAGCCCGAGAGAATCTAAGTGAGATTTTGAGAAGGGAACAGCCAGAAGATAATGAGTATAAGAGTTCAGGTTTGGATAACAGGAAGGAAAGATCTGATGAGGACCGGCTGGCTACGGTGGAGAAGAAGTTAGAAGAAATCCTCCATCTACTATCTAAGTCGGGGATAGTGCAGAGATCCCCCACAGAAGTAGGAAATAGAGATGAACCCCCGGCCACAATCTCGGTGGTATCTAATCCTTACCCCCTATTGCCACTGCCTCCGACTGCAGCCTTGCAGCCCCAACCCCCTTCTCAACTTTTATGCATGTCTAAAGGTCCTAGCAACAAGCGCCTCCTAACAGGCACTACAACCAGGCACAATGCATCCCAACTAAACTTGGCTCAGGCTGCTAAAAGGAGGGAAGATATTTCAGGGCCTCGATGCTTCCTCATTTTAGTTAATCATGATGAACAAGTATACCATCGACCTATTCCTTTTAAACTATTACGGGACTTAAAGAGTGCCTGTTCCCAATATGGACCAACTGCCCCTTTTACTCAAGTAGCATTGGAGTCCATGTGTACTGACATTTTATGCCCAAATGACTGGAAGCAGCTTGCCAGAGCATGCCTTAGTGGGGGAGATTACTTATTATGGACAACAGCATTTACTAAACAGTGTCAAGCTATAATTGAAGCAAAAAGGGCTGAGAATCTGCCTTATACTTTTGATCAATTGGTAGGAGAGGGAACCTATAGAAATACCAAAGATCAATTGGGCTATTCAATGGAAGCCTATATACAAATAAATGCAGCAGCAAAAGAGGCTTGGAAAAAATTACCAAATTCTAACCGTACTAAAAATCTTGTTGAAATTAAACAGGGACCTGATGAACCTTATCAAGAATTTTTGTCTCGATTGATGGAGACTGCAGACCTCCTAGTACAAGATGAGAACGCAAGGAAGGCTATAGTTAGACATAAGACATATGGCCTATGAAAATGCCAACGCCGCCTGTCGGGCGGCTATCAGACCCCATAGGAATAAGGGAGGAATTACAGACTATGTTACACTGTGTGCTGATATAGGACCCTCCTATGTACAAGGCCTCATTTTAGCCTCCGCTCCTCAAGGAAAGACTGTTACTAAATTTATAAAATATAGAGGCCAGCGGCATTCTCGGGCTGCTAGACCCCCAGGGCGTTGCTTCTCTTGTGGACAAATAGGACATTGGATGGCGCAATGCCCACACCAGGCCAAGTTAGAGAAAGAAACATCACCTGGCACATGCCCACGCTGTGGTAAAGGGAAGCACTGGGCTAAAGATTGCAAGTCAGCAACAAATCGCAATGGCCACCCGTTTTCGGGAAACTGGAGAAGGGGCCAGCCCCTGACCCCACAAAACTATGGGGCAGTCCCTCCCTCTTCTCAGCCACAAGTACATCTTCTAACAACCCCCCAAAATCAGTCTCCGGCCTCTTCCATGCCACCCCAAGCAGCACAGGGAGGGCCAGAGCCACTCCAACCCCAGTCTGGCTCAGAGACAAGGATTAGGGTATTGTGGAGCAAGCTAATGGATTACTAAAACATCAAATTGTTAAAATACAGAAGGGGGAATTGTATTCTGCTACCCCTGTGAATATACTTAATCATGCTTTATTTGTTTTAAATTTTTTGAATTTGGACTTAAATAATTTATCTGCTGCTCAGCGATTCTGGGAAAAAAGAGAGCAGCGTGCTTTTGCCTTAGTAAAGTGGAAGGATCCCCTAATTGGTGCTTGGCACGGACCCGATCCTGTTCTAACCTGGGGTCGAAGGCATGTATGTGTTTTTTCACAAGGAGAAAATGACGCCCGCTGGCTGCCTGAACGCTGCGTTCGGATCGTGGAGAGTGACAGTGGCCATCCAAGCAGCGACTCACTGGGCCTACACCCCCAACCCTCCAGTGGTGCATCCTGCGACGTGGGAAGGACCTGAGTTATTTGTGCATGTCAATTGGGACTGCTACTGATCCACTTGTTCCACACATTCATATGAGCTGTGTTTCTCCTCCTTTTACTATTATGCAGGGACCTTTTAACATATTCATTGACTCTACACAAATTTAATATGTGACAATTGTTCTTTTACAAATTGTATACTATTGAGATAAAGGATTGTTCTTTTTATTTTGTCTTTACCATCCCTCTTCTTAATAACCTTTTTTGTAAAAGATGCCCAGGTGAAAAGCAAAGGCCTCCAGAGGTAAGTAGAAGTCGGCTGACCTCCTGTATGTCTGTGTTTTGTTTTATTTTTTTATTTTATTTTATTTTATTTTTTTAAAAAAGGTGCACTGTGGGCCTAAAAGAGAGGCCTGGGTGGTCAAGGGACGCCTTGACCCCCCCTCCCCTTCTGAGTTTCTTGTCGATAACAAGGCATACCTGAGAGTCCCACCAGGAAGACATATCTAAGTCTAAAAATAGCTGTTTGGTGAAAACATTCATCTGAGCTCATGTTTTTTGTGTTAAGTGTATCTGATTGAGTCCAATTTTCTTGTTATATGTCAATGTCTGATTATTTAAAAGTCTCCGCTTCTCTGTCTTGCTCGTGTTACATATTTTTCCTTGTCCAGTTTTGTCTTTAAAATTGGTACCAGTTCTAACTATGGATCCTTATGGTTTTTCTGTGCGTACTCAAGCACACATCCTTGTTATTTATTTGAACATTTCTGGGCCTAGTATGGCCGCTCCCCCGTGTCTGCAGTTGTAACAAACCCTGGAAAAATAAATTACAGCTAAGTTGCTTTGCAAAAAGTTTTGTTTTGAACCTGGTTCTCACCTGCAAGAGTAAAATTGGCAAAACTCTCTTTGACACTAACTTCCGGAAAATGAACGGCCGATATTAATTTGCGCGCTTTGAGATCTTTGAGTATGAATGTGTGTGAATGAGTAAGTGAACATGTTCAAGGTTAAATTACCAGCATGCTGTATAAAACAATGGATAAATTTATACTTAAACACAAAGGCAATTGGGTAAATCTAAGCTTAAAACTTCAAGAAAAGTATTAGGTTTGAATGTTTTACAATGTCTCAAAGGATTATTACATTGTGTTAAAGAGAAATTGGTAAAAAGTATTTTTCTAAAGATCCTGAAATCTGCATTAAAAAAAAAAAATCTGGTTTTGTAATACTTAGAACTGTTTACATTGTAAACATTGTATCCTGTTTAACCCAGAGGTATTAGGGAATTTGGGATTTATTACCTTTAAAGTTTGGAGACATGTATTAGAGATTTAAATGTAAAATTGCTCATTAATGTCAGAAACTTTGCCTATCTGTCTTTTCTTGCAGACTGACACTGGAAATCTGATGATAAAATGTTGAAAAAAAAGCGGGGGGGGGGGGGAGGAAACTAAGTCCAGACTTAGACTTTTGGTGTACTGATGTTTGTAATTCTTGCATTAGGGAAAAACTGTTATTTGAGTTTAAACTGTTGATGGAGTTCTAGGCAGTAATAGTCTAAACTGCAGAATAAAACAAAAAGCCTCTTCTAAAGGCAAAGGGAGTGCCTTGGGCCCTAGAGGGCCTGGAGGCAAAGGGAATTCCTTTAGCCTTAAAGGTTTTTCAAATGCAAATAAAGACCAAAGTGTTAAGAGTTTAAGTTAAAAAGTGTAAAAGTTTTAAAGAAAATTAGAAATGATTTCTGAACAAAATTTAAAAGTAAAGTTGTCCTAAAGCTTTGTTTCAAAAAAAGAAACAAGGAAAATTAGGACTACCAAAATGGTTGCTTAATTGCTATTTCAGCTTACTCTTGTAAGTTACTTTATAGCAATCTCCAGAAGGCCCATGGAGAAGGACAGCAGATCCTCATTCAGATGTAAGTTTGGCCCTCACCAAGTTCCAGGTAAGATCATGCTTAGAGACTATTTCTGAATTGACCACCTTGTTGCTTCTAATTGGAGTAAAGTGGCCTTTTGTAGGACTCATTGATCTGAAAGCCACAGTTTTGAGCCTGCCCGGGCAAAGCAAAGTCCCTGTGAGACTGTGGTGTCTAATCTGCCAGCAGGATGCTGGGACAGAGTTGCTTTGGAGCTCGAAGTGGCAGAGTGCTAGCTCTGAGCTGAAAAGCTGGGGGGAAGCACTCAAGCACCAAGCTCGGGACTCACAGTGGCAGGGTGCTAGCCTTGAGCTGGAGAGCTGAGAGACAGCGCCCAGACCCTGAGTTCAAATCCAGCAACCAACAAAGTGAAATGCCAATGGGATGTTTATCCCTGTGTGGAGAGACACTACTGGGACAGGAAAGCCTCTGCTTGGATGGCAGAGATGGTGTCAGATCTTAGAGTCACTTGTGCTTGGCCATTCAAATTAATCAGAGCCGGGAGGTCATAGAATAGTTTGTAAGCATGCCTTACTAATGCCCGTGCCTTTCATAACTGGGCAGGAACTTGTCAATCTTCTGTGATAGTGGGTAGTTTAAAGTCCTAATTGAGCGAATTTTTTATTTGACACCAGCCACAAATTCAGGAAAGTTTGTGGATCTGGGGCTTGTGTCTCTATTAATCTGTTTAGATCTGACAACTGAAGCATTGTTAAGGTTGCAGAGATTTAGTTCCCCAGACAATCAAGAAAAAGCTTTTGCAAATGGGTGCTAAGTAAGTTACACTATGGTAGCCAAAGATGGTTTGTGCAGTTGTTAAATGTTAAATATGAGCTCTAGTTTGGAGCAAATTATTGTTCCTGTTATCTAATCCTTGCAACCCCTTGATAAAACAGGCTAGGCTTCTTAAGGTCCCTGGTCAAGCACAGAGACAACGCCCCTGAGTCAGCTTGAAGAAGTCACAGAAGCTGAATCTCCGCCCATCACAATCCCCTTTAGATGAAGGGACCAGAGTCATTTTTGGAAATTAGAGGTATAAATTAGAGGTATAGGAAAGAGTAAAAATTGCACTTGTGTTTCTTTTAAAATAAAAATGGGGGATATGTTGGGAGTGGAATCAAACTGTACCTTGATTTGCATCAGACAATGGCTTTATTGTCTTATTGTTTTCTGGCCTTATTCTGTTTAAATGACCTGAGATTTTTACCATATGAATGTAACACCTGGAAGTTCCTTGGTTTCAAGGAGGGAGAGGAGCCTGGAGTTGACAATAAAGGAGGCGGCAGATTTTACCTGGGCTGCAGATCTCCGGGACCGATGTGTTTGTCTCTCTTCTATTTTTTCCAGTCCCTGCCCCCTATTTCAGGAACCCCAATTTGCTGCCAGTAGGCCCCGGCACAGTAGTAGAGCAGACTGGTTGGTATGAAGGGAATGGGAGAGAGAGAAGGAACAGATGATACTATGAGAAAGGAGTACTGATTGCCTGATATATGTAACTAACCCTGCTGCATATCACCTCTAAAACAATAAATTAGAAAAAAAGATCAAGAACAAATATCTTTAGTGCAAATAATCACCAATGATATGCATCTAATATATTAAGATTTAAAGGCTTATAGCTGGGGCACGGAGGCTCATGCCTGTAATCCTAGCTACTCAGGAGGCTGAGAGCTGAGGATCAAGGTTCAAAGCCAGCCCAGGCACTAAAGGACCTGAGACTCATCTCCCATTAACCTCTAGAAAATGCGAAGTGGGGAAATGCTCAGGGACAGTGCCCAGTTGGAGTTCAAGCCCCAGGACCCGCCCCCCCCCCAAAAAAAAGAAAGTCTTATATAATTCCAGCTACTCAGAAGGCTGACAGCAGATGGTCCTGGTATGAAGCAAGCCCCAGCAGAAAATCCCAAGAGACCCTGTCATGAATTAACCACCAAAAAATGGGAATGGGGACATGGACCAATGGGTAGGGCACCAGCAGAACAAGCAAGAAGAGCAAGCTCAAGGCTCTCAGTTCAAACCCACTATTTTGAGGGAGAGAAGGAAAGAGGAAAGAGAAGGAAAAAGAGACAGATTTAAGCACACCATATAGCTCCATGGAAAAAGCAGGTCCACAGGGTGTTCTCCACCTTTTGCACCCATTTTCTGTACACAAAATGTTTAAAATGCACAGCTGATTCTCTCTCTTGTCTGAATTCAGCCCTTCATCGGTTTTGGGTGGTGTCAGGACGCAAAGTGGCGGAAGTCCATGAGGGCCTAAAACGGGCTGAGAGACTCACTCCCCAGACAGGATCTCCTCTCACAATGGCAACCTCACAGCTTGGCTATTTGGTGCCAGTCTGGATCTGATTGGCTAGCATACAAGAAAGACAACATGCTCAACCAAGTTCTGCCCACCCTTACTTTGTGGTCCTCAGCTCTATAGAAAGCCAGTGTTGCATAATAAAGGTCTTGCCTAACAAGCACCAGGACTTGAATTCAAATTCCAGGGAATAGGGGAAGGACCATGTTCCTACCTGTAATAACATGGCAGGCTTAGCTGCCAAATTGGTTTTGTTTTTGTAAAAATGTTTAACTTGGGGCCGGGAGTTTGGCCTAGTGGTAGAGTGCTTGCCTAGCATGCATGAAGATCCAGGTTCGATTCCTTGGTACCACATACATAGAAAAAAGCCAGAAGTGGAGCTGAGGCTCAAGTGGTAGAGCTCTAGCCTTGAGAAAGTCCAAGGACAGTGCTCAGGCCCTGAGCTTAAGCCCAGGACTGGCAAAAAAAAAAAAAAAAAAAATGTTTAACTTGCTCTACCACCTGCATGTGGTCTCATCCTTGTGGTTATTGACTATGGGCATATGGGCATTGTAAGGTGACTACCACCTGCATGTGGTGTTTCCCTTTAAGAGCTCAGCTCTCCATCAGTCCAAAGGTGGACAGTAGCTGTTGCGCTGCTACTAAATTGACTCCTAGCTCAGTTCACTGAGTGCTGGTGGACTATTGCTGAGGGGTTAGGGTCCCCCAAAATGGCTGGGATATTACACTCCCTACTCCCTTACCCCAAATTTTGTAGAAGTATACATTTTGGCGGAGCCACCACTAGTTCTGCTTTATATTCCCCTCTACAGCCAATTTTTCTTTTCTCCCCTCCTCAAAGGATAGTGCTCTAACTGGAGCCACAGCTCCACACTCAGCTTTTTGGTGGTTAACTGGAGATGAAGAGTCTCACAGACTTTCCTGCCCAACCGGCTTTGACCACTTTCCTTAGATCTTAGCCACCTGAGCAGTTAGGATTTCAGGCATACCCACAGGCACCTGGTGGTACACTAACGTATATTTTTTTCTTTCAAAATGTTATGGGGCCACGAGTTTGGCCTAGTGGTAGAGTGCTTGCCTAGCATGCATGAAGACCTGGGTTCAATTTATTGGTACAACATACATAGAAAAAGCTGAAAGTGGTGCTATGGCTTAAATGGTAGAGCTCTAGCCTTGAGAAAGCCCAAGGAGAGTGCTCAGGGCCTGAGTTCAAGCTCAGAACTGGCCAAAAAAAAAAAATGTTAGCCAGGAGTTTGGCCTAGTGGTAGAGTGCTTGCCTAGCATGCACGAAGGCCCGGGTTCGATTCCTCGGTACCACATACATAGAAAAAAGCCGGAATTGGTGCTGAGGCTCAAGTGGTAGAGTTCTAGCCTTGAGAAAGTCCATGGACAGTGCTCAAGCCCTGAGCTCAAGCCCAAGACTGGCAAAAAAAAATGTTATGAAAATGAAGAGGCAAGCTAGGCACTGGTGGCCCACAGTTGCAATCCTAGCTACTCAGAAGGTGGAGATCTGATGATTGTGATTCAAAGCCATTCTGGGCAAGAAAGTCCATGACTCTTAGAGAGCTAAGAGTAGCTAATAAGCTTCTCATAAAAAGCCAAAAACAGTGCTGCAGATCAAATGGTAGAGTTCTGCCCTTAAGCACAAAGAGCCCAGGGACATTTCCCAGGCCCTGAATTCAAACCCCAGGACTGCCAAAAAAAAAGGGGGGGGGGAGGGGGGAAGTGTATCCTAGTGGCCTAGCATGCACTTGGTTTGATTCCTTGGTACCACATACTCAGAAAAAGTCATAAGTGGTACTGTCGCTCAAGTAACAGAGCACTAGCTTTGAGCAAAAAGTGTCCAAGGACAGTGCCCAGGCCCTGAGTTCAAACCCCAAGACTCGCAAAAATAAATATATATTGGTTTAAGGAATGTTACTTGCCCCCTCCCACTTGTTTTTCCTAAAGGCTAGCATGCTACCACCTGAGCCACAGTATCAGTTCCAGATTTTCTATATATGTTGTACCGAGGAATAAAACCCAGGGCTGTGTGCATGTCAGGCAAGCATTCCACCACTAGGCCAAACTCCAGACCAATTAAAACAATATATTTGCAAAGCATTCCTAAGGATTTGTATATAGGATATATTAAAAAATTCATAGAAATGACTCTACATATGCATATATATGTAGATATATAGATATTTGTACATGTGTGTGTTTTGTTACTGGGCCTTGAACTCAGGGCCTGAGATGACCTTCTTCTTCCATCTACCTTTAGATGTCTGTGGTCCATAGGACCCCATACTTTTCATCTTTTCTCTTGGATATTGTTTTAATCATCACTTACACACCATCTTCCTTTTTCTTCTAAGTCCTTGGGTCCATTCTCTTAGTGCCCATCTATCAAAACCTGAAATTGCGAATCCTCCTAACTGAGCTATGTTCACATTCATCTATTTTTGCTTAGCTATTGTCTAAGATTCAAACATCTCTTCTGCAGGATTTCAGCTTCCATTTACCCACACTATTCCTGCCAACATAACTAGAACAAATTGAACTCTGCCATTCCCTTATACCCATAAGATAAATTCTAAATTCCTTAAAATGCTGTTCATGTCTTCGCTTGTCATGTCTTGTCAGGAATTAGTAATCATTCCAAGTCCAACCTTAATCACTGCCATATTTCTTTCAACATTTAAAAACTGAGAGCACTGGGCTGGGATTATAACTCAGTGACTGCCAAGAATGAGTAGAGTTTGATTCTCTTATGCCTGTGTATGCGGCACACACACAGTTGTAGCTCAGGTAAATAAATCTTTGTCTTTTTATCCCGGTGCCTTTGTCTATGACTAGAATTCCCGAGGTGCCTTTTCATCCTTGTTCATTTATGAAATCCTGTCCTTAAGCCAGGCACAGTTGACTCATACTTGTAATCCTAGCTACCCAGTAGGCTGAGATCTAAGGACCAATGTTCAAAGACAGCCAAGGCAGAAAAGTCTGTCAGACTTCAAAAAGTGAGAAATGAAAATGTAATCAAGCAGTAGAGCACCAGCCTTAGACAAAAAAAAGTCAAGGAAAAAACATGAGAACAAGCCTCAGTACTGGCACAAAAAGATAAACGAGAAACAGCTCTTGCCCTTTATTAGACACCTAGGCTCTGTTTAAGCCATCCCATAGCTTCATGAACAGTATGTTTGTAATAGTACTTAACAGGAAAAACTACTGGTTTACATGCATGGTCCTCAAGTTTACCCCTCAATAGCGAAAGCTTGTACTTTTCATCTTTGTAATTCTTAGTATATATTAGAAGCTATAGAAAAGTTTGTTAGTGGGCCGGGAGTTTGGCCTAGTGGTAGAGTGCTTGCCTAGCATGCACGAAGACCCGGGTTCGATTCCTCAGCACCACATACATAGAAAAAAAAGCCAGAAGTGGTGCTGAGGTTCAAGTGGTAGAGCTCTAGCCTTGAGAAAGTCCAAGGAGAGTGCTCAGGTCCTGAGCTCAAGCCCAGGACTGGCAAAAAAAAAAAAAAAGTTTGTTAGTTATTTCTCTCTTCCTTTGTGTAATCAATTTGTACTACCATTAATTGGGCTTTTTGTTTTATTTTGTTTTGTTTTTTTGTGTTGCCAGTCTTGGGACTTGAACTCAGGGCCTAGGCACTGTCCCTGAGCATCTTTGTTCAAGGCTAGCACTCTACCTACTTGACCCACTTTTTGGCTTTTTTGGTTCTGAGAAATCGAACCCAGGGCTTCATGGTTGCTAGGCAAACTCTCTTACCACTAAGCCTTCCTGCCAGCCCACTTGGGCTTTTTTCCTCCTAACTACCCCAACTGATTTTGTCTTTCTTTTCCTTAAAGAATTTTCTCAAGCTCGTGGAGAATGAAGTCAACACAAGAAATGAGACTCAACAGACAGAAGAGGCACGTACCTTTTATTTATTTGTTATTGTAATTAGTAAAAAGGTTACATGATATTTGCCAGATAGAAGGTGCATTAATTCACATACATTGATACCCTTTCACATGTCTTGGTACCCATTTCCCTCCCCCCCACACACCCGGCACGTACCTTTTAATCATGCTGATTAATTCATCACTTCCCTTCTTACTGGCTACCCTCTAAAAAGGCATGACATGGAATCAACACTGAAGGTTAAGACACTCTTCCTCCTCCCTGCTAGTAATTAGGGATGGGCATGGGTCTGATACATAGCTGATATAAGGGCATTTAGATTCTTTTCTCTTGAATTACACAAAGTAACGGGATTCCCATAAAAAATGAGGGATTCTATCTCCTACAGATTATGAGAACCATTTGTATAGATAAAAACTGTAGCTACTATAATCCACTGTAAAGGAACAGTGTTGGGCTGGGAGCGTGGCCTAGTGGTAGCATGCTCATCTACCATGCATGAAGCCCTGCGCTCAATTCCCAAGAACCACATACACAGAAAAAGCTGGAAGTGGCACTGTGACTCAAGTGGCAGGGTGCTAGCCTTGAGCAAAAAGTGTCCAAGGACAGTGTCTAGGCCCTGAGTTCAAGCTCCAGAACTAGCAAAAAAAAAAAAAAAAAAAGGAACAGTGTGTTGAATCCTGTTGTTCTGTTGTCTAACTATCAACCTTCTGTCTGCGCACGTTCACCAATACTGAAATATTTTCTGACTTTCCGTGGCAAAAGTTGTTTACCTTCTAAATTTCCTGAAAGTAGTCTGACATTCTCAGGTGTAATAACGTTAAACAGGCTTGGATTCAGATTAAATTTTGTCACTAATGATGTTGTTTAACCTCTTTGAAATTGATTAACTATTTTTTTTTTTTTGCCAGTCCTGGGCTTGAGCTCAGGGCCTGAGCACTGTCCTTGGATTTTCTCAAGGCTAGAGCTCTACCACTTGAGCCTCAGCACCACCTCTGGCTTTTTTTCTATGTATGTGGTACCGAGGAATCGAACCCGGGTCTTCATGCATGCAAGGCAAGCACTTTAACCACTAGGCCAAACTCCCGGCCCTTGATTAACTATTTTATTGTCAGTCATGGGGCTGGAAGTCTGGGCCTGGGCACTGTCCTTGAGCACTTCAGCTCAAGGATATCACCCTACCCCTGTGCCACAGCCCCACTTCCGGTCTTCTGGTGGTTAATTGGAGATAAGAGTCTTAGGGACTTTAGTGCCTGGGCTGGCTGGGAAGCAGGATTCTCAGATTTCAGCCTGCTGAGTAGCTAGGGTTACAGGTGTAAGCCACCACGCCTGGCTCAATTAACTATTTTTCTTATCATTACAATATTCCAACCTAGCTTAAAAATATGGAACGCAGGCCGGGAGTTTGGCCTAGTGGAACGCTTCACAAATTTGCATGTCATCCTTGCACAGGGGCCATCCTAATTTTCTCTGTATCATTCCAATTTTAGTACATTTGCTGTCGAAGCAAGCACTCAATTAACTGTTTTTTTTTTTTTTGCCAGTCCTCGGCCTTGAACTCAGGGCCTGAGCACTATCCTTGGACTTTCTTAAGGCTATCACTCTACCACTTGAGTCTTAGCACTACTTCTGGCTTTTTTCTATGTATGTGGTACCGAGGAATTGAACCCGGGTCTTCGTGCATGCTAGGCAAGCACTCTACCACTAGGCCAAACTCCCAGCCCCAATTAACTATTTTTTTAAAAAATTATTGTAATGTATAGAGGGATTACAGTTCCATTCACCAGATATTAGGTGCATTACTTCTCACACATTGATACCCCTTCTCATGTTTTTGTTCCCATTTCCTTCATCCCACCCCCTCCCAATCATCTTGTTTCCCCCTTCCCTATCTTATTTCAAATAATCAAATAAACGTATACACAATATACCAGGTAACAAAGTCAGATACAGTAACAATATGAGATTAACCAACAGGCAGCAAAAGAGAAGAGAAATAGCATAGTAGGTTAAGAACAACAATCACACAAGATAGAGCTCTCCCGTTTCCATATTCTGGAGATCCTTTTATTTGT
This sequence comes from Megascapheus bottae, assembly GCF_031878675.1. Taxonomy (NCBI): domain Eukaryota; kingdom Metazoa; phylum Chordata; class Mammalia; order Rodentia; family Geomyidae; genus Megascapheus; species Megascapheus bottae. The sequence continues at coordinate 62,389,581 of NC_143514.1, forward strand.
CTCATCCTATATGACCTTATGTATCTAGGTTTTGCACAATTGTAACCCTCTTTTAGGAGAGTCCTAGATGTGTATGTATTATTACAAGCGAAGGAAACCATTGAGCCTATGTGCCTTTGGGTCTGGCTTACTTCACTTCATATGATTTTTTCCAAGTCTTTCCATTTCCTTACAAATGAGGCAATGTCATTCCTTCTGATGGCAGCATAGAATTCCATTGTGTATAAGTACCACATCTTCTTGATCCAATCATCTACTGAGGGGCATCTGGGTTGGTTCCATATCTTCACTATGGTAAATAGTGCTTCAATGGACTAGTGCTAGTGTATTTAGTATGTCCTTGTTTCTGGACGATTGGGTAAATGCCAAGGAGTGGAATGCTGGATCATAGGGGGTTCTATGTTTAGTCTTTTGAGGAACTGCCATACTGCTTTCCATAGTGGTTGAAGGAGTTTGCACTCCCATCAACAGTGTAGTAGTGATTCCTCCTGGCCACATCCCCACCAGCATCTGTTGTCGTTAGATATTTTTATTTTGTTTTGCCAGTCCTGGGGTCTGAACTCAGGGCCTGAGCATTGTCCTTGGGTTTTCTCAAGGCTAGCACTCTGCCACTTGAGCCACAGCACCACTTCCAGCTTTTTCTATGTATATGGTTCTGAGGAACTGAACCAGGGTCTTTGTGCACGCTAGGTAAGAACTCTCCCACTAGAATTCCCAGCCCATTGTGGGTCATGGGGCTTGTACTCAGTCTGGACACTGTCTCTGAGCTCTTCAGCTCAAGGCTACCACCCTACCCTTGAGCCAAGCCCCACTTCCCATTTTCTAGAGGTTACTTGGAGATAAGAGTCTCAGGTCCTTTGTGCTTGGGCTGGCTTTGAACCTTGATTCTAAATCTCAGCCTCCGGAGTAGCTAGGATTACAGGTGTGAGCTACCACGCCCAGCTTGTTAGATTTCTTGATCATGGCCATTCTAATTGGAGTGAAATGGAATCTCAAAGTTGTTTTGATTTGCATTTCCTTTATGGCCAGACATGTCGAGCCTTTCCTCATGCGTCTATAAGGCCATTCTTATTACCTCTTCAGAAAAGTCTCTCTTTAAGTCTTTGGTCCATCTTTTAATGGGATGATTGTTTCTTTGAAGATTTGTTTTGGATAGATTAATAAATTAACTATTTTTTTATGTTTGGGAATGAATTCAAGATACATGATAGACAACTGAGCTAGACCCCAAGTCCATGACATTTTATCTTTAAAATGGGGATACAATTACCAACCTCAAAGAGTTGTTTCTGGGATTATAGTTGCCAAGATAGTCAGGTGCTGGTGGCCCATATCTGTAATCCTAGCTATTTTGGAGGTTTAAGATTGGGAGGATCAAGGTTAAGGCTAGACTAGGCAGAAGTCTGCAGGACTCCATCTCAACAGAAGAAGCTGAACGTAGTGTTGCATGTCTGTCTGTCATCCCAGCTATGGTGGGAAGTGAAAAATAGGATTGCTGTCAGGGATATGCTTAGGCAGGAAGCAAGACCCTATCTAAAAAGTAACCAACACAATAAAAGGGCTGGAGTTATGGCTTAGCAGTAGAGGGCTTTCCTAGCAAGCTTAAGACCATGAGTTCAGATGCCAGTAATGCCAAGAAAATGTCAGTGTGACTGACATATATTAGGTTCTTAGATAGTGGTAATCCCACGGCCTTTTCTTCCACCCTATGCCATGCTGGAACCTCTGAAAATTACATACTTCTATGTAAAATTCTTGCTTGCCTAGCATGCACAAAGCCCTGGGTCTGATTCCTTGGTACCACACACACAGAAATAGCTGGACATGGTGTTGTGGCTCAAGTGGTAGAGCTCTAGCCTTGAGAGAAAGCTCAAGGACAGTGCCCAGGCCCTGAGTTCATGCCCCAGGACTGGCAGATAGAGGAGAGGGAGAGGGAGAGGGAGAGGGAGAGGGAGAGGGAGAGACCCTGAAACCATCAACCCCAAACCATGAGCAGAATATGGTGGCACACATCTGTAATCCCAGCACTCACAAGGCCGGACTAACAAATTTGGGGCCAGCCTGGCCTATGTAACAAAACTCTCTTCAAATAAATTAGAATAGAATACACAGAGAGATAACATGAGACTACAGAGTTATAGGCTGGGCCAATCTAGGCAGCTTTTCCTCTGGAGAATTTAGTCTTATTAAATATAAGTATGTGCTGGGCATGATGGTTCACGCCTGTAATCCTAGCTACTCAGTAGGCTGAGATCTGAGGATCAAGGTTCAAGGCTAGCCCAGGCATTAAAGAATATGAGACTCTCTAATTAACCTCTAGAAAACAGAAAGTAGGGCTTGGCTTAAGGGTAGGGTGGTAGCCTTGAGCTGAATTGCTCAGGGCCGGTGCCTAGGCCCAGAGTTCATGCCCCATGACCCATAAAATGTGTGTGTGTGTGTGTGTGTGTGTGTGTGTGTGTGTGTGTGTGTGTGTATAGCAACACTGTTCCCTTGGGACTAGATTTTTTTCTTAAAACATCACATAAATAGATCTTCTCATTAAGAGTCATATCTAAAACCCTGATGAGTCTTTTCATATGTAAAATGTTACTGAATTCTTTTGTGTGTGGGGGGGGTCATGGGGCTTGAACTCTGGGTGCTGTCCTTGAAATCTACAGCTCAAGGCTACTGCCCTACCCTTTGAGCCACAGTGCCACTTTCAGTTTTCTAGTGGTTAATTGGAGATAAGAGTCTCAGGATCTTTAGTGTCCGGACTAGCTTTGAACCCCAATCCTCAAATCTCAGCCTCCTGAGTAGCTAGGATTTCAGGCGTGAGCCATCTGGCCTGGCATTACTGAGTTCTTCTAAAATTCTCAAATGGCATTTCCTGAAAGTAGGAGACCTAAAAGTTAAAAACCACAAAGTTTTCCCCTTTTCTTTTTTATCAAATTTCTTAAATTGAGTAAATCATATTTTTATTTTATGTATTTAATTTTTGTGGGTCATGGGGCTTGTACTCTGAGCCTGGGCACTGTCCCTGAGCTCTTCAGCTCAAGGCTACCACCGTACCATTGAGCCATAGCCCTACTTCTGTTTTCTAGTGGTTAATTGGAGACAAGAATCTCATGGTCTTTCCTACCCTGGCTGGCTTTGAACCATAATCCTCTTATCTCAGCCTTCTGAGTAGTTAGGATTACAGGCATGACCCACCGCACTTGGTTAGTAAATCATATTTTAGAAAGCATTACGAGTAGTGTTGTTATGGTGTGCTCCAAATCCATTAGACAACTGACAAGAAAAACAATTTTTGGCACAAGAATGCCAATTTATTCTTTTTTAGACACGTGAACGCAAAATATCCCTGCAGGCCAAAAAAAAAATACAAAATTAAACAACCATTATCTTATCTCAACATGGAAATACAACCCCTCCCTTAATAGCTTAGAAAGTACCTCGTATTGCTATAAACATACATCCAGTCCAAATTTAATAAAATACATTTTAAAACATTACAAGTCTAACAATATAAAAACAAAAATCACACCATTAGTCAAAGCAACGAATGCAAGTGTTTTTAGCCACTAGACATAGAAGAAGTTTGACTAGCTCAATAGCAAGGGATAAGAATACAGTCAACCAATAACCAGATTTTTTTCCTTTGGTTTTGCAAGGAAAATTTCTTGGGAGTTGAAGTAGTATTGATACAATGCCCTCAGCCTCCACTTCCTTAAAATGAAAGCAGAGCTACCCCTTTGCTATTGAGCAAGAAAATCTTATAGAACATCCACAGAGAGTTGCTAGGGCAGGGTGGAGAGGGTGAGCCTTAAACAGCAGATTAACTTTTCCCATAGGTGGGGGTAGGTACTGAGCCAGGTAGGTAAGCTCTGATAAAGGCTGGGCACCAGATCCTAAAATACAGACCATATAGAACATGTCTGCTTATAAATCATCACCTTTGGAAGCAGCAAATAGAATTTACAGTAATATGCTCTGCCTGCCCAGAATGCTGGCTGCGTTAAGCCAGCTGGTTCTCTATAGAAATTGCTCAGGAGTCAACAGCTAACAACAATAACAACGAAACAACTGGTTCAAAGTCTGAGTTTTCACCACTCTTAATGTCCTGCTCCTTTATCCCCAAATTGTTACTCTTTATCATTGCTACATTATAATCTTTCACACCACATAACAGTGCGTACATAGGCTGATTTTTAAAAAAACCAAACAGCCTAACACTACTTCTAGAGAATGCACACCTCCCATTGATTGACACATGCATAGCGATTCAGCCAGTGTTGAGGGAGGGGTAACCTATTCCCATGTCAAACCCAGTTAAGACTGTGCATTCAGACTTGCTTGCAAAAATATTGCTGCAACTCTGATACTGCAGTGATTACTTCTTAAAGATTCACCCCTCAACAGAATTTCTCAAATAATCTTAACGTCTTCCATCTTTCTTTCCTTCCGTTTGAAACAACAGCATTGTATCCTTAAGGATTACTGTTTTCCGATAAAAACAGGCCTCCCAGTTTTTCCTCCACCACCATACTGATTGGCCCCAACATACTATGACTGACAGAGGTCTTTTAAATTATAGCATTTCAAGGTCAAGTGGATCAGGGCTTCCCAGCACTCAACCTCACTCCCTGTTTCATAGATGCCAGGAGATGGTGAGAGCTTCTTCTGTGCATTATTAACAAGCAAGCCCGAGGCACTCAAGTGCAGATGTGGTGTCCATTGGCTGGCCAGCCAGCCAGCCTCCAAGAGTTCTTCACAGCTGGGACTTTAAAGAGTCCCCTTCTCCTAAAAAGCTTCTGTTTTTCCTCTTCTTGGGTCTAGAGTGGCCACGCTGAAGGATATTTTCTGTGCTCTCCCTGAACAAATATGAATAAAAGCAGCAGCCAGCCCCTCACCAACAAGTCCTGATTCGTATTATCCAAGTGAGGTATTTGCAAAAAATAAAAATAAAAAATAAATGAGGAAGAAGAAGAAGAAGAGGAGGAGGAGGAGGAGGAGGAAGAAGAAGAAGAGGAAGAAGAAGAAGAAGAAATAATTAACATCTGCCATCTCTTCACTCCTGCCTGTGTTGTGCTTCAGTCACAGAGCTTGCTTTCTTCCCGCTCACGGTAATGAGCAACACAACTGTGTAGACATTATAAAACTCTTCGAGACCAGTCTCAGCAAACACTGGTGCTGCTGCTGAGCAACACAGCACATGGAAATGTAAACTTCAACGTATTTACAAGCTTGTTTAAAATTTGAAGAAAAAGTGTTATATTGCTGGGATTTCAAGAAGGCTAATGTAAGACTTTTGGACCAACTAATGAGTTAAAAACAAACAAATATCCTTCACCACCTTGATTCAGTGTTTCCCATGAGCAGGTTCCAGACAGAGGCAACAGAGTTGTTTTGTTTGGTTCTGATCACATCTTGTCTGTTCATTCAGTATCTTCTGTGGCCATTTAGAGTACGGTCCTAGGACCCTTTATCTCTCACTCTGCTGATCCAGGATGGAGAAAAAGTCAGCAAGTTGTGGGTTGGGAAACACTGGCTGGAATTACCTAGACTATGTAACTGTTGTCCATTACAAAGTATTATCTATATTAAATACGAAATACATTTTCCCTATACATTTTAAACTGATGCTTTCCAAAAATTCCCTTTGTTTAGACAAGAAAGGAATCTTGTCTCCCTGTGAAACCTCTTCTAAACAGTCTTAGTAAGGAAGGAAAACCCACCAAGTACAGATGAAAAGAGAAAAAAAAGTCACAGAAGTAACTGTGTGAGTAACTTTGAATCCCAGAGGGAAATCTTTTTTTTTTTTTTTTTTTAAATGCTGGTACATTTTTGCAAGTGCAGCATCACTCAATGTGCCTTACAAAGTGGCACAGATTATTCAATGAGAAAGCATCCTGGCTCTAGCTTATTTTAAAAGAAAGTAACAGGACACCAGTCATGACTACAAAGTAGATTTAAAAAAAGAGTCTTTAAAAAGGCATGGAAGTGTATGTCTTTTCTGACCAGTTTCAGAAATAGCCAAACTACAATACATATGAAATAGTTGATAAAATCATACCAAAATCTCAGCTAGAAAAACTACATCACCAGGGGAAGGAAGAAGAGGGACCTTAAAAAAATGCTTATTGCTAAAGTTAACTCTATGTGAAAAGTTTAAAAATCATTTAGGTCTAACAAACCACACAGCAGCATAAAATGGGCACTTTTGAAAACTTGGAAAAAATACTAAAAGCTAAGTTTTTTTTTTAAATAAGGAAAAACATGAGTACTTTTACCATGGCAGTGTTATCTGTCACTATAACATGCATTACATTGGTCTATGTCACTCATTCATGAAAGTCAATCAAATAAGAGAACTGTCTGTTTGAATCTGCAGCCAAGTATAGTGCAATCGTCTGGCAGCCTGTACTGATACTAGCACATGGCTGCAGAGATCAGTAAGATAAAGTAGTAAAACTAATAAAATTCTGTAAAATTTCCAAAAATCAATGCTCATTAAAGGCATTTACAGTGACAAAGTCAGAAATCTCCATTCAAAAGTTTGTGGGCCCATCCAATTAGTTACACTGAACTGAAGCAGAGTGCTGTTTTTTTTTTCTCTCCCAGCTATGTATACACCCTACTGAATGAATACAGGAAAAAAAAAAAAAAGAATACTCTTGTCTTCTAAGACTAGAGGGATGCGGTGAATACCACAGCTAGCAAAATATTCCATAGAAACCTTTCTTGTAAAGTCCTTTAGAAAGTTCAGGCTGATCAGCCTTTGCATGTTGAGGTAAAAATTCAGTCCAATGCATCATCAGAAGAGATAATCTATGAGTATCTATTATTTTAGAAAAATGGCTCAATTTTGTTGATGCATTGGACAATGCTGCAATTATAGATTCAGTGCAACTATTCTGAGCTGCTGGTAGAAGACCACCCAAAGTCAGCTTGGGTCTAGCAAGAGGTGATAGTCACTTGAAACATTTTGAGGCTGTGTGAGATGCCAAACTAGCTGAGTTCTTTTTCTGAGACTCCTAGGCAAAATACATGGTGTGCTGGGTATCGTGATGGATCTGTACCGCCTTGGCTAAGGCTTGAGGATCCCGGCCGTTGCTCTGTCCTGACACATGACTTCCTTCCGCACTGGAAAGAGAATGAAGCAAGAAAACTAGGAGTAAGAAAAGATGCCTTAAATGTCACAGGTTTCCAATAGCACCAGCAGTATTGGATTCAAGAAGCTCTTAGGCTCAAGACTGAACTCCTCAAATTACTTTGGTCTTTCTAAATGTGACTTTGTGTAACTAAAAAATGAAATAGATAGTTGCAATAATTTAGTAAAATCATGTCTGCTAAGAGCCAAATCCTTAGTAACACCTACAGGAAGATTTATGCTTCCTGTTATTATGTCTGGTTAATTCCTATTCATCCTTTAGGTTTCAATTAAATGTCATTTTCCTTTTAGAATTTTTTCTGACTCTAAACGACAGGTCAGTGCCATCTGGAACATGCTTTTACAGATTATCATATTTTTCTCTCAGCATACTACACAGAAATGAAATGAACTTATTTTTTTCACCAGAAGGTAAATTTGAAGAAAGCAGCAACTTTGTGCTTATTCATTACTGAATCCCTTAGTGTTTAGCATATAATATAGTGTCAACAACTTTTTGAGGTGTGCACAAATACATGAGCAAAGCACAGTGCTAGAGCATACCAGAAACTCAGCAAATGTGAGTCAGTTTCTTCTTGCTTCTGCCTCTCCCCTCCTCACATTAGCTACAAAACTTTATGATTCCTCTGAACTTTGTCTTGAGATTTTTTTCTTTTAATGTGGATCATGTGGATCACACCTGGGCACTGTCCTTGAGCTCTTCAGCTCAAGGCTACCACCCTACCCCAGGGCCTGGGTGTTGTCCCTGAGCTCTTTAGCTCAAGACTATGGCCCTACCTTTGAGCCACAGCCCCATTTTCAGTTTTCTAGACGTTAATTGGAGATAAGAGTCTCAGGACCTTTTGTGCCCGAGCTGGCTTTGAACCTTGATCCTTAGATCTCAGCCTCCTGAGTAGCGAGGATTATAGGCATGAGCCACCTTGCCCGGCTGAACTTGGTCTTTAGAGATAATACTTTTTCTTTTATTTTCTCTTTCTTTTCCTCCCTCCTTTCCTTCCTTCCTCCCTCCCTCCCTCCCTCCCTCCCTCCCTCTCTCTCTTTCCTCTTTCTCTCTTTCTCTCGTTGTTTCTCTCTCCCACCCCACCCCCCCCTTTTTTTTTTGCCAGTCCTGGGGTTTGAACTTAGGGCCTAGGTACTCTCCCTGAGTTTCTTTTGCTCAAGCCTAGCACTCTGCCACTTGAGCCAAGCACCACTTCCAGCTTTTTCCGTTTATGTGGTACTGAGGAATCAAACCCAGGGCTTCATACATGGTAGGCAAGTACTCTACCACTAAGCCACATTCCCAGCCCGTGGGATAATAAATTCTAATCATCTCTCTTCGGGATGACAAAGAAGCATGGAAAATCATAAATCACCATCTTTCTTCTAGCCTTTCTTGTATGCCTGGCTTCAGGCATGTTAAGCACTGTGTTTGATTACTGAGCTATGTCTTTGGCCCACCTGATTTCCTCTTTAAATGATCCAGGATCAAAAATTAGTCTTTAAAAAAAGTTTCCTCCTCTTCTCTTCTACTCATACTCAATTAACTGTTAAGTCTTGTTGATTCTATCTCAGGAATAGCTTTTCTTTTGTTTTGTATTTGTCATCCTGGGCTTGGACTCTGGCCTGGGCATTGTCCCTGAGCTTTTCAGTTCAAGGCTACCACTCTACCACTTGAGCCACAGCACCACTTCAACTTTTTTCTAGTGGTTAATTGGAGATAAGAGTCTCATGGTCTTTAGTGCCCAGGCTGGCTTTGAACCTCAACCCATGAGATCTCAGCCTCCTGAGGAGCTAGGATTACAGGCATGAGCCACCAAGCCCAGCTTCCCAGGAATAGCCTTTTTCACATTAAGTTAAGACAATTTCACTCTAACAAACTTTCCAGCCCCAAGCCTGCTGTTCCCTTCCGGGATGTTCCAGCCAAAGAAAACTTGCTATTGCCCAAACATGTCACTAGCGTTTTCTCCTTTATAGTCATGTTCTCTCTGCTTGAAAATCCTCTTTTCTTTGTGGAGTCAAATCCCTACCACACAGTTAAATCTCTAAAAATCTCATCCTCTTCTCTGATGTTCCACTGCACTTTTATCTCTACTGATGTTGTCAGTTCATATTTCCCTGTGTTGTCTCCATACTGAAACATTAAATCCCCAGGGCAAGAAGCAGCATTGCTCATCTTGGTATTTTCTAGCACCTAGTTCAATACTCTACACACAGTCCGTATCCAATAAACATGTTAAGTGAGTGAATGTATAACATGGAATGAAAGGGACAAAGTCACAGCTGGACATTTTTCTTAAAAGTGTCTTTTCAAACCCTTACAGAAATAGAGTTGCAGTGGAATGTCTACTATTTAGCGGCTAAGTACAGACTTGGGGAAGAGCCCAGAAACTGCTACGCTTCACAGATGTTCATTTGGAAAAGAAAACGAATACAAGGAGCTGTTTAGCTATTCAATGGTAGCTTGGTAACTGGTCAAAATGATTCTCTTAACATCCCTATTTGGAATTGAGGGTGCAAATGGTTTGGCCTCCCTCCCTCACATACACTCAGGTTTACTCTGGAGGATCTCTCTGGCTTGTACTGAAAGCAAAATACTTTGGGATTTCCCCTTATAAGAATGGGGGAGGGTGTCTGTCATGGGCACTGAACTCAGGGCCTGGGTGCTGTCCTTGAGGTAGTTTTTGTTTGTTTTTCTTTTTTTTTTTTTCTTCTTTTTTTTTTTTTTGCTGGGTCATGGGGCTTGAACTCAGCCTGGGCGCTGTCCCTGAGCTCTTCAGCTCAAGGCTACTGCCCTATCCTTGAGCCAAGCTCCACTTCCAGTTTTCTGTTTTCTGGAGGTTAATAGGAGATAAGAGTCTCAGGTCCTTTTGTGCCCGGGCAGGTTTTGAATCTTGATCCTCAGATCTCAGCCTTCTGAGTAGCTAGGATTATAGGCATGGGCCACCATGCCCGGCTGGTGTTTGTTTTTACTCAAGGTTAATACTCTGCCACTTGAGCCACACCTCAACTTCTGGCTTTTTGGTGATTAATTGAAGATGAGAGTTTCAAGAACTTTCCTGTCCAGACTGGCTTTGAATCCTAATCTTCAGATCTCAGCCTCCAGAGTGGCTAGCTAGCTGGCCTCCTTTTGAGGTACTCAGGATCTGAACAGAACTGAACTGCATTTAACTTTTGTGGGAGAAACTCAGGTAGCTCTAAGACTCCTTTGGAGACACAATACAAGTGAAAACAAGCCTGAGAATTTCTTGGATCAAAAGTCACATTATAAACTCTCAAAGCTTTTTAATTTGCTACTTGACATTTAAACCCTAAAAGGAAATTTAAGACTTTAAAAAGAGTTTTCTGTAGTAGTTCATTAAAAACTCCACCTCCCCCCACCCAAAAAAATAACTCACATGCTTCTAAAAGAGAGCTAGATTTGACTGTGCCTGGGAAACTTGCCTGTCATGATCTTTATCCACCAGATGATACCTTGCCCTAAATGCCACAAGCCGGGCATAATATGCAGGGGCCGGAATGGAGACTGATCTTGTGCACCTCACATAGGTGTGGCACAGCTGGTAGGTCAGGAGCTGGAGCTCGTCTGCAGTGAAGCAGTTGTCATCCCACAAGACTTGGTAATGTGAAGGACGGCTGGTTCCCTGGAGAGAGAATTTTAGAATGAATACATTTCTTTTTTTTTTGCCAGTCCTGGGCTTGAGCTCAGAACATGAACCCTGTCCTTGGACTTTCTCAAGGCTAGAGCTCTACCACGTGAGTCTCAGCACAACTTCATATGTGGTATTGAGGAATTGGACCCGGGTCTTTGTGCATGCTAGGCAAGCACTCTACCACTAGGCCAAACTCCTGGCCCTAGAATGAATACATTTCTAACATGTATTGATGACCTAGCAAACATGTATAGAAAAGTTGGAAGTGGTGCTGTGGCTCAAATGGTAGAGCTCCAACCTTGAGAAAGCCCAAGAACAGTGCTCAGGCCCTGAGTTCAAGGTGTGGGATCGGCAAAAAGAAAAAAAAAAAGAACACAGTTAAGCATAGGATTTAATAACAAATCTACTCAAGCCAATTGCTGACTTTGCAAATACCTCCCTATCAGGTCAAAGATCTGAACCAGCTTTCAAATTACCTGAATTCCTGCATGACTACAGAGATAAAAGTCAAACTCGGATGGATGTGTGATGGTGCTGTCCACTGTAGTGCCTGCTGGGACATTGCCACTTTTTCCCACCTGTTAAAAAAATGCAACAAATCATGTTTGGCTTGCTCAGGGCACTTTTTCTTTGATATATTAGTTTGTAACAAGTTGGTAAACTGTTTTAAAGGAAGTCTTGAAAATTAGTTTAATACAAAATGTCAATTCCCATAGTAACTTTTTCCATTTCATGCTAAAGTATTTTCTCAAACCAATAGTCCTCTCTTGGGGACTTGAGACAGAATTGTTTTCTTGTGGCTTTATGTTGCTCTATTGCCATTTATTTATAGATGACACCATGGTATGTTTGAAGAGGGGGCAAAATAATATTTAAGGGCTGGGATGTAGCTCAATGGTAGAGCTACACTACACACACACACACACACACTTAGGCTAGATAAGCGTCCTAAAAATCAGATTTATTTCTTTCATGGGATAAAAAGAAAAATACCCATAACTTTCAGAAAAATGTATCTTTGAAGCAATCCACCAGATTCAATAAAACCTTTTTTTTTTTTTTTGTACTCATACTTGCTCAGCAATACCACTGTACCCTGGAGCCACATCTCTAGCCTAGCTTTTGCTCATTAGAAGTCTCATAGATGTTTTTGCTCAGGCCAAAGCCTCTAAATCCCAGGCTCCTAAGTGGCTAGGATTACAAGCATGAGTCACTGTTCTGGCTAAAAACTAGTACTTTGGTGTGATCAATAAAAGAAGCCATTAGGAAATGAGCCCCAAAATGATTAAGAAAGCATTTTCAGGATTGGGAGTTTGGCCTAGTGATAGAGTACTTGCCTAGCATGCACGAGGACCCAGGTTCGATTCCTTGGTACCACATACATAGAAAAAGCTGGAAGTGATGCTGTGGCTCAAGTGATAGAGCTCTAGCCTTGAGCCAAAGAAGCTCAGGGACAGTGCCTATGCCCAAATTTCAAGCCCCAGGACCAACAGAAGCAGGAGAAGGAGAGGAACAAGAGCAAGAGGAGGAAGAGGAGGAAGAGGAGGAAGAGGAGGAAGAGGAAGAAGAAGAAGAAGAAGAAGAAGAAGAAGAAGAAGAAGAAGAAGAAGAAGAAGAAGAAGAAGAGGAGGAAGAAGAGGAAGAAGAGGAGGAGGAGGAGGAAGGCAACAATGATGACAACAGACAACAACGACAACAAAAGGAGAAAGAGGAGAAGGAGGAGGAGGAGGAAGAGGAAGAGGAGGAAGGAGAACAGCAGCAGCTGGGCACCAGTGGCTCATGCCTTTAATCATAGATACTCAGGAGGCTGAGATCTGAGGATCATGGTTCAATGCCAGCCCAGGCAGGAATGACTGAGAGACTCTTGTCTACAATTAACTAACAGAAAACTGGAAGTGGGACTCAAGTGGTAGAGTGCCTTAAGCAAAAAAGCTCAGCAACAGCACCCAGGCCCTGAGTTCAAGCCCCAAGAACAATTCCCTGCCTCCCCCCACCCCCCAAAAATAGAGAGCATTCAGATGTAGGCCTATCTTCACAACTAGTATAACTTAAAGCAGGCAATCTGTGTGCCTTAATCTTATCATCTATAAAATTAGGTAAAGATCTCTTTTTTTTTTTTTTTTGCCAGTCCTGGGCTTGAGCTCAGGGCCTGAGCACTGTCCTTGGACTTTCTCAAGGCTAGAGCTCTACCACTTGAGCCTCAGCACCACTGCCGGCTTTTTTCTATGTATGTGGTACCAAGGAATTGAACCCGGGTATTCCTGCATGCTAGGCAAGCACTTTAACCAGTAGGCCAAACTCCCAGCCGTAGGTAAAGATCTCTTATCCTTCTAAAATCCTAAGAATCTTCTATGGCCAGAACACTAAAATCAAAGTTCCAGGAAGGTGGAAATATGTTTACCAGGAACAGAATGAAATTAAATCTTGCTGGTTGGTCACTCTCTTCTGTTGCACAGCAGATTTCAATATGAGAAAGTTTATTCAGCTCATGAGTATAAATTTGGATGGAAGTTATTTGGCTCCATTCTAACCATTGTTACCTTCAGCTAAAGAAAATACAACAACGTATATCAGTAACTCTGAGTATAGAAAAACATCTTTCCATCAAATTCATATATAGGGCCGGGAGTTTGGCCTAGTGGTTAAAGTGCTTGCCTAGCATGCATGAAGACCCAGGTTCGATTCCTTGGTACTACATACATAGAAAAAAAGCCAGAAGTGGTGCTGAGGCTCAAGTGGTAGAGCTCTAGCCTTGAGGAAGTCCAAGGACAGTGCTCAGGCCCTGAGCTCAAGCCCAGGACTGGCAAAATAAAAAAAATAAAAACTTAACTAGTAGATGGACCAGAGAATGTACACTGAGTTACCATATTTCCTTTTATCCTAGGTTTTATTTTCCACAGTTTTTTTTTTTTTTTAACTGTGGTCAACCAGGGACCCAAAATAATACTATATATAAGACAAATGATTTTACTATACTTATATTAGACCTCATTAAAAGCACTGGTATAGCCAAGTGCCAGTGGCTCATGTCTGTAATCCTCAGGAACCTGAGATCTAAGGATTACAGTTTGAAGTCAGCTGGAGCAGGAAAGTCAGTGACACACTCATCTTCAATTAGTTACAGAAAAAGCCTCAAGTGGCCTGGTGGCTCAAGTGGTAGAACATTAACCTTGAGTGAAAGGAGTCCAGGGACACCACCCAGGTCTAGAGTTCAAGGACTGGCAAAAAAAAAAAAAGTATTGGTAAGAAGGACTGGATGTATGGATGTATGAGATCATTCGTGGGGTATGAGTACATAATGGCGCGGTGTTGGTGGCTCATACCTTCAAACCGCTATAGCTACTGAGGCTGAGAACTGAGAATCATGGTTTGAAGTCTGAACAGAAAAGTCTATGAGACTTGCCTCCAATGAACCAGCAAGAAGCTGGAAGTAGAGCTGAGGATTGGTTAAGAGTGCTAGCCTTGAGCAAAAAAGCTCAGAGATAGTGCCCAGGCCCAGTTCAAGCTCCAGGAGCAGCACACACACAAGAAAAGAATACAGTGTATGTTGGAAATAGGAACTGGAGTAGTTCATGGTGAATGAGGAAATAAAAATGCTTCTTCGGTTCTCCTTTTTTTTTTTTTTTTTTTTTTTGCCAGTCCTGGGCTTGAGCTCAGGGCCTGAGCACTGTCCTTGGACTTTCTCAAGGCTAGAGCTCTACCACTTGAGCCTCAGCACCACTTCCAGCTTTTTTCTACATATGTGGTACCGAGGAATCGAACCCAGGTCTTCATGCATGCTAGGCAAGCACTTTAACCACTAGGCCAAACTCCCGGCCCCTCGGTTCTCCTTTGAAAACACTGACGAGCAAAGGAAAGTGTGTGGTGAGCAGTGCATGTGTAGAGAGGTGGAGAGTATTTTAAAAACCTATTCATGACAGCAGAGTAGCTAATACAGTGGAGGAGGAATGGTGACAGGGTGGTGGCTAGGAGTGTCTGCCCACAAAACAATTCTGCTTAGGGCAGCAGGAACGCACAAGAAAAACTTAAAACCAGAGGGATTTCAGGACCAATCTGGTCATGGGAAACAAGAAGGAAGAAGAAGAATTTAAAGACAACTCCAAAGTTTCCAGTTTATCTGACATAACACACAGTGATGCCAAGTAACAAAAAGAAAATTGGGGAGGCATAGGTTTTGGATGAGGATAAAACAATCAGAGGAAGGTTTAGACGTGTTTTGCCCGAATGCCTGTGGTAGACTGTGTCACTAGTGCCAAGTATTCCCGTGCCCCTCCCTGGGAGAGGATTAAACATCCTCATCCAACTATTTTAGGAGTGGCCATGTGACCTGTTTTGGCTGATTAAAAAGTGGTGTGAAATGTGTTACTTCTGGGCAGAAGTTTTAAGAGCCAGCACTGGCTTGTCACGTATCCTTTTTTCTCTTCTGCCATAATGACTGGCAATGTTCCAGATAGACACATCTTTGTAAATCTAGGTTCCAAAAGGAGGATGGCAAAGTCACAGCTGTGCCAAAGCTACTGTGAATGTGAACAAGAAATAAACCTTTGTGGGGTTAGAGGTGTGGCTCTGGTGGTACAGAGCCAACCAAAGGGCAAAATCACCAGATACTGAGTTGGAGTCCTGGTTTTGGGGGAGGGAGAAAGAGAGAGAAAAAGAAAGAGAGAGAGAAAGAGAGAGAGAGAGAGAAAGAGAGAGAGAGAGACAATTCTGATACAATGCATTTCCCTCACTAGGCATTCCTATCATCTCAAGAATAGAAGCAAGCCAGGCATGGTGGCTCATGCCTGTACTGTAATCCTAGCTACTCAGGAGGCTGAAATCTGAGGATTGTGGTTCAAAGCCTGCCTGCACACTAAAGTCCATGAGACTCTTATCTCCAATTAACCATTAGAAAACTGGAAGTGGTGATGTGTCTCAAGGGGTAGAGCTGAAGAGTTCAGGGACAATTCCCAGACCTAGAGTAGAAGCAAAAGACAAGGGTGACTGGAACTGGCAAGAAGTAGATTTAGAGAACTGAAGATACTGTACAGGGACAGTGGTATAAAGTAAGCAAGAATGTGGGGCTGTGGATCCAGGGGTAGGGCGGTAGCCTTGAGCTGAAGAGCTCAGGGACAGCATAGAGGCCCAGAGTTCAAGCCCCATGACTGACAAATTAAAAAAAAATCCAAAGTAAGCAAAAATTGGCCCTGATAACCTTTAAAGTTTAGTGACAGTAGGTAATAAGAACAGAATTTAAGTAAGTGTATCTGGTAGATCACTGAAAGTTCAGATCAGGAGCTGCATAGAACTGTTTGGAGCTAGAAATACAGATTTAGGAGCTAGTATGGAAATAATGGAGTCCAGAAGGGTGGGTGAGAAAGCTGAGGTTGAGATGAGAAAAAGAGTTAAAACTGAGGAAGAATTAGGAAGTATCAGGAAACATAAGTGGATATTGAACAACAGGAAGAAAAAAGTCACATAAACTCTGATTGCAGTGGTGGGCTGTAAAGTCTTATTTTAAGACCAAAGAAGGTAATGTTGTCTTAAGTGTTGCAAAGAGGTTAGCATAGAAAAATGACCCCATCTGAGATGAGCAAGATATTGAAGGAACAGTTTTACTTTTCTCTTGAAGTTCTGACTTCTTGAAACAGATGTCAGGCTGTGGAATGAAAGTATGACCTAAAAAAGTACCAAGAGAAAGTCAACTGATCATTTTTCTGAAGGTAAAATCATGAAACAAACAAAACACAGGATTGAGGGAGATGCAGAATGAAGGGGTGTTTATTGGCAGAATTAAGGAACACTTGAGCAACTTTACAGTCATAGGATGAGAAAGATTAAATTTTAAAAACAGGGTCATGAATAAAGTGAAGCTCTCAAGAAGGCAGAAATGATTAGAGTCAAAAGAATAGAGAGGAGCCAAGTACGTGGTTCAAGCCTGGAATTCTAGCTTCCTTAGGGAGGTGGAGATCAGTGATTGTAGTTTGAGGTCAGGAGAAAACAGAAGTTTTGTTTTGTTTTGTTTTTACAGTCCTGGGGCTTGAACTTAAGGCCCAAGTACTGTCCTTGGGTTTTCTCAAGGCTAGAGCTATATCACTTGATCCACAGCATCACTTCTGGCTTTTTCTATGTATGTGGTTCCGAGGCATCGAACCTGGGTCTTGTGCATGCTAGGCACTAGGCCAAACTCCCAGCCCCAAAACAGAAGTTCTTGAAACACCAGCTCAATTGATAGGCTGGGTCTGGTGGCCTGAGCTTGTTATTCTCAGTGACACAAGGAAGCACATGCAGAAACTGCAGCCAGGCTGGCTGAGGGATAAAGCTGGACCCTACCTCAGGAATAACCAAGCAAAAAGGGGCTGAAGGAATAGCTAAAGTGGTAGAATGCCTGCCTTGCAAGTTGAGGCCCTGTATTTAAAAACAAAACCAAAAAAAAAAAAAGGCACAGATGGAGAAATTAACCTAAAATATGAGGGAGA
The DNA here is from genome assembly GCF_031878675.1 of Megascapheus bottae. Classification (NCBI taxonomy): domain Eukaryota; kingdom Metazoa; phylum Chordata; class Mammalia; order Rodentia; family Geomyidae; genus Megascapheus; species Megascapheus bottae. The sequence continues at coordinate 62,406,821 of NC_143514.1, forward strand.
TAAGGAAAGACATAAGAAGGCTCAAGACTAAGTTTGAAAGTAGAGGAAACATGGTTGAGAAAATTCATGGCATCCCCCTAATTCAGTCTCCTGAGTAACATGGGATTAAAGATATGCAACTCCAATCAGGGTGAACAAGTGACCCCTTCCCCACAGCACCTCCTACCACCATCCTGAGAACAGAGGCAAAGGAAACAGGCATGTTCAGGGAGTTACAGATGTTGATAAGAGTCAGGGGTACCAAAAAAGAAGGTTCAAAGGAAACCAAGACTTGGACCTCAGATTTTTTTTTTTTTTTTTTAGTGGTGCTGGAGTTTGAACACAGTGCCCTGCACTTACAAGGTAAGAACTCTTATTGCTGTGCCACATTTCTATCCCTGTTTTATGTTGATTTTGATTCTGTTGTCAGTCATGGGTTTTGAACTTACGTGGGAGCTGTCCCTAAGCTTTTTTTTTTTTTTTTTTTTTGGTGGGTCATGGGGCTTGGGTGCTGTCCCTGAGCTTTTCAGTTCAAGGCTACTGCCCTACCGCCGGTCCTCGGCATTGTCCCTGAGCTCTTCAGCTCAAGGCTACCATCCCACCTACCAGTCAAACCCCACTTCCCATTTTCTAGAGGCTAATTGGAGATAAGAGTCTCAGGTTCTTTTGTACCCAGGCTGGCTTTGAACCTTGATCCTCAGATCTCAGCCTCCTGAGTAGCTAGGATTACAGGTGTGAGACACTGCAACCAAGCTGGGTACTGTTCTTGAGCTTTCTCAAGGCTAGCACTCTACCACTTGGGCCATAGCACCACTTCCAGCTTTTGTGTGTGTATGTGATACTGAGGAATTGAACCCAGGGCTTCATGCATACTACATAAGCATGCTATCACTATGCCACCAAGCCCACCCTGAGCTTTTTATTTCAAGGCTTTTTTCTGTGAATGTGGTACCAAGGAATTGAGCCCAGGGCTTTGTGCATGCTAGGCAAACATTCTACCCCAGGCGATGATTCTGGTCCCCCATCCCAGATTCTTATCTCTAATTAATTAACAAAAAGCTGGAAGTAGTATGGGGACCTGAGGGAAGAAAATAGGAGAGAGCAGCTGGCACTACTGCTAGCTATTCAGAAGGCTGAGATCTGAGGATTAAGGTTCAAAGCCAGCCTGGGCACTAAAGAACCTGAGACTCTTATCTCCAATTAACCTCTAGAAAATGGGAAGTGGGGCTTGGCTCAAGGGTAGGGCAGTAGCCATAAACTGAAGAGCTCAGGGACAATGCCCAGGCCGAGTTCAAGCCCCATGACCCACAAAAAAAAAAAAAAAAAGGAGAGAGCGAGGAAGGGGTAACATTGTCCAAAAAGAAATAAATAGACTTATCACCTGACATATATAATTATAACTTCTTTGTATATTACTTTTATAAAAACAATAAAACAAATTAAAAAATAAATACTCGGGCCTGGAGTTTGGCCTAGTGGTTAAAGTGCTTGCCTAGCATGCACGAAGACCCGGGTTCAATTCCACGGTACCACATACATAGAAAAAAGCTGGAATTGGTGCTGAGGCTCAAGTGGTAGAGCTCTAGCCTTGAGAAAGTCCAAGGACAGTGCTCAAGCCCTGAGCTCAAGCCCAGGACTGGCAAAAATAAATAAATACTCAAAAATCTATGTATTAAAAAAAAAGAAGAAAAAGCTGAAGTGGAGCTATGGCTGAAGTGGTAGAGTGCTAGCCTTGAGTAAAAGGAGATCAGGGATAGTGCCTAAGCTGAGTTCAGGCCCCTGGTGTGAAAGAAAAAAAAAAGCAAAATATTAGAAGTGGTGCTGTGGCTCAAAGTGGCAGAGCACTAGCCTTGAGCTGAAGAGCTCAGGGACAACACCTAGGCCCAGAGTTCAAGTCCCACAAGTGACAAAAATTAAAAAAAAAAAAAGCAAAACATTTAGAATTGTCATCAAGGTTCAAATACAGTCAGTACATTTAACTATTAAGAACCTCTAGCCAGGCACCAGTGGCTCACACCTGTAATCCTAGCTACACAGGAGGCTGAGATCTGAGGATCGAGGTTCAAAATCCAGCCTGGGCACTAAAGTCCATGAGACTCTTATCTCCAGTTAACCATCAGAAGCAAAAAAACAAACAAGAACCTCTGATTCTAAGAAAACATGAGTTTTTGTGGGTTTTTTTGTGGGTCATGAGGCCTGGGCATTGTCCCTGAGGTCTTCAGCTCAAGTCTACCACCCTACCCTTAAGCCAAGCTCCACTTCCCATTTTCTAGAGGTTAATTGGAGATAAGAGTCTCAGTCTTTTTGTGCCCTGGTTGATTTTGAACCTCGAACCTCAGGATCTCAGCCCCCTGAGTAGCTAGGATTACAAGGATTACAGGTGTGAGTCACCATGTAGCTGAAAACATGAGTTTTTGTTTTTGTTTTTTTGCCAGTCCTGAGACTTGAGCTCAGGGCCTGAGCACTGTCCTTGGGCTTTCTCAAGGCTATCACTCTACCACCTGAGCCTTAGCACCACTTCTGGCTTTTTTTTCTATGTATGTGGTACCAAGGTCTTTGTGCATGCTAGGCAAGCACTCTACCACTATGCCAAGCTCCCGGCCCAAAACATGAGTTTTAATCCACTCAGAAACACTTGCACTTGTCACAGCAGGAATTCATGTTGTTTTCTTACCCTTTCTGTTTTATCTGCACAGAAGAGCCGCGTGTGATGTCTCTTTTGAACCACAATATATGTTATTCCTGGCCGGTAATCTTCTTCCAAACTTATGCATGCCTTTCGAATTGCTATTAGTTCAGGCCAAGCTACCTAGGAGACAGAAATAGAATAATGCTTTACTGAGAGCTTGCCTAGAATCTGTTTTATTGAAGAATAGGTGGGAGGGAACTCCATCAGATTCCAAGAAGTCCCAAAGGGCAACAGTGGGCCAGTGACAGTACCTGTTTCATTTGCCCCTCAGATACTCCTCCTCGGTAATAGATGATACGAGTGGGCTTGAAGCGTGTGGATTTGTAGAACTGGATCAGCAGTTCCCGAACCATGTTAGTCAGGTCCTGGATGACCTCCTGACTGTACAGTAGCTCCTGGGAGATCTCTTGACGGGACGTCTGCACCCGAACGGTGGCACAGTACCGGCTGGGGTGGCCATCCATGCTGCCCACCACAGCTGCAATGGAGGGCTTCTTTCCATCCCCCGCCGGGGGGTGTGTAACATCGGCTCCCAGGAAGATGACAGGCTGCTGGAACACCGAGGGCCTGCTCAGATGGAAGCAGACAGTGCCACTCAGTCATATAGATAAGACATTTAGGTCTAGAAGAGTTCTACCAGCAGAGGTTGATAATTACAGGCTTAACCTTGGGAGAGAGGCCTTGTGCTCTAAGGGAGAGAACAAGAAGGATCCCAAACTAAACACTCTAAGATGTGAGACTTGGGAAACACAATCAAGTCGATGTGATTTTCTGATTTCATTTTTCTTCACAGTACTTATCATTTTTTTTTGTGCTCTTTTTTTTTTTTTTTTTTGCCAGTCCTGGGCTTGAGCTCAGGGCCTGAGCACTGTCCTTGGACTTTCTCAAGGCTAGAGCTCTACCACTTGAGCTTCAGCACCACTTCCGGCTTTTTTCTATGTATGTGGTACCGAGGAATCGAACCCGGGTCTTCATACATGCTAGGCAAGCACTGTAACCACTAGGACAAACTCCCGGCCCCCCAAACATAATTTCTGTTTTTTGTTTTTGTTTTTGTTTTTTTTTTGCCGGTCCCACGCTTAAGCTCAGGGCATGAGCCCTGTCCTTGAACTTTCTCAAGGCTAGAGCTCTACCTCTTGAGCCTCAGCACCACTTCTGGGTTTTTTCTATGTATATGGTACAGAGGAATCGAACCTATGTCTTCGTGCATGCTAGGCAAGCACTCTACCACTAGGCCAAACTCCCGGGCCCCCAAATATAATTTCTATAGGATAAAATTTTGTTTTGTTTTTGTCTTGGTCGCTGCTCTATCCCCAGTATCCAGAATTATGTTCAGCTCATATGTGGCATTCAATAAATATTTATTGAAAAATTAATTTATTTATTTGACACTAATTTCTCTATCAAACAAATCAAAAGAGAAAAATATCATGTATACTTCTCTGGTAAAAGTCAGCCTCTTAGCCCCCACCAAAAAAAAAAAAAAAAAAGAAGAAGAAAAAGAGCTAGGCATGTTATAATATTGGTATAGTCTATAATCCTAGTACTTTGGAAGCTGAGTCAGAAAAACTATAAGTCTGAGGCCAGGCCTGGGCTACAAAGGCAAAATGCTGCCACAAAACACAAGAAGGTCTAGATATTAGTGGCTCACTGATATCTCTAATACTATAGATACTAGCTCTCCTAGTGATTCAGGGAGACTGTGATCTGGAAGGTTGGTTTGAGGCCAGCCCAGGCAGAAAAATCAATAAGACCATCAGCAAAAAGTTTGGCTGGAGGTACAACTCATGTGGTAGGGAGCCAGCAAATACATGGTAAATCCTTAAATATTGGAATTGAGACATCAAGTATTTACTTGGACAGTTTTATGTAATGAGTACTGAAGATGTGTTGTATCTATTTACTATTCTCTATCATCACACAAAATAGACCCGGGTTCGATTCCTCCGTACCACATACTTAGAAAAAAGCCAGAAGTGGTGGTGAGGCTCAAGTGGTAGAGTTCTAGCCTTGAGAAAAATCCAAGGACAGTGCTCAGGCCCTGAGCTTAAGCCCAGGACTGGCAAAATAATAATAATAATAATAATAATAATAATAATAATAATAATAATAATGTAACATATTGGATTTTCCCAGAGGCTGTATCTTATTTTGCTGGAATACTTTATAAATTCATATTAAAAAGTAAGGCAACAACTCCAAACAGTCTAAGCTGTTTGCTCAACTCTTATCCTAATTTGATTCATATTCCTGGCAATCAATTTCATGGTTTTGTGTTCTTATGTTGTATGGCCCAAAAGCTTTCTGTGACATTTCTAAACTATCTCTGGTATGTATGCTCAAGGATGGATGCAACTAATTACCGGGCAAGCACTGAAACCTGTGGTGTTCCAGTGTCTGTTTGCAAACGTTTCAAGACATTGATTTGGATTCACCATTCAACTCTAGCATGAATCCAAAATTCCCTTCCCTCCTATGCTCATAACCTCTCTTCTTTTTACTCCTAATTTGAAAACTAAAGGAGTGTCAGGATTACCTGGTTATTGGGAAAAGATGTTCATCCATAAAACTTTCCTGAGTGGTTTTTGTAATTCACAACCCTATTCCACATACTTTTGGAGGTAAGGTTTCAATCTACATCAGGCCAGCCTGGCCTGTGATCCTCCTACCTGTAGTTTCCCATGTTGCTGAGGATGACAGGCAAATGACAAGGGGCCTAGCCATTGTGCTTTCTCCACAGCTGTGATAACAGGTACATGCCATCTTAGCCAAACAGTGTTTGAAACCTTCTTTAGAAGTTTTTGGCTGGGATAGCCTTAAGTCAACCACTATCCTTAATCTCTCCCTCCCACGTAACCAGGCTTGAACCACCATGCCTAGTGGTGCACAGGTAAGGGTGGTACACATATATATGGTTGTACATATATGTAAGAAACACTAATTGAAATGTGTATTTGAGATGTGTGGGGTTTTGTGTTTGTTCATTTGTTTTCAGTGTTGGGGATGAAATCTTGGGCCTGTGCATTACGCATGCTAGGCAAGTGGTCTGCTATTGAGCTATACCCTCAGCCCTTGTGTTTTCAGATGGGGTAGCTTAAGGCTGGTCTTGAACTCCCAGTCATCTTGCCTTGGACTTCTGAATGTTGGGATTACAGGTGTGCAACATCATAACCAGATGAATTATATGTGCTTTTTGTCACAATTTGTACCATGCAAATTAGATATTTTTGGTGGTTGTGGGGCTTGAACTCAGGGCCTGGGTGCTGTCCCTAAGCTAGTGCTCTACCACTTGAACCACAGCTCTATTTCTGGTAGAGTGGTTAACTAGAGATAAGAGAAGACTCTCACAGGGACTTTTCTTCCCGGATAGCTTTAAACTGTGATCCTCAGATCTCTGCCTCCTGAGTAGTTTAGGATTACAGGTATGAGTTCACTGGTACCTGGCTGTAAATTAGAGTTTAAACAAAGGAAGGAAAAACAGGATTCAGAATCTCACCTTTGATGAGGTACAAGCACGTTGTTAATTCCTCCCAATTTTGCGTTTATCTTCAGGCAAAGGTTGGAAAGGGTTTGGGGTGACGTCTTCACTACATTTTTTACCTGGACACACTGTGTGGCCATACCTAGAAGGGTATCTCCAACACGTTTCACCTCCGCTACAAAAATAAGTTAATGGCAATTTAAAAATGTTTACTCTCCTAATTGTTAGTAAAGGAAAATCCATATGAACATTTACAGAGCATATATTATGTATTGTACCTGGTGTTAGATGCTTCTTTCCTGTTGATGTTTTGCTCTGCTAATACCTCAGGGCTTCTCCTCCCCAACCCCTGCCATTTGGACAGGTCCTCCCCACCCCCTTTTCTTTTTCCCTTCCTGGAGGCCTGGATGCCAGCCTGCTTGCTTCCTTCATTCTTTAGAGCTGCCTGCCACCACTTGCAAACTCTCTTGAGGTTTCTTTTCCCACATGATTAGTCTGGCAAAAGAATCAATCTCCCCTGCTCCTCCCTCTCAGCACATACATACCTTTTGAATTTTACCTTTTCTTTCCCTTAAATGGTAGGGATTAAATAGGTAACAAAAAAAGCAAATACAGAAAAGGGTTGAAAGGCTAGACTGTAACTCCCACAATCTTGATTGATGATGACCAAAAGACTTTTCATTGTGCTTCTTACAAGAGATACAAGCTAACCATCTCCTCTCTTGGGAGTGGCAGGCTCCCCTACTCATTCACTCCAATCTCCTAAGTGCTTTTTACCAAACCTTCTAGCTCTTCCTGACTCCTGGAGTATGATAGGAGTGTTCAGTATTTCCTGCTCCCACTTCCAGTCGTTTTCTCCCTCAACTTCCCACAGGTTGAGTGTAGGCTCTTGGTCCCTTATACACAAGAAGATGCAGAGAGAGAAGAAAGACCGACAGCAACATTCCAACGATGGTTGTTCTAACAAGGTGGGTCTCAGGGTAGAGATGACAACATGACACAGAAACCACTGTCCCCCTTCATGGGCCTTGTAGCAGGAACAAAAAACAAATTGTTGTTGGTTGTTTGCAGGGCTGGGGATCAAATGTAGGGTCTTGTGAATGTTAGGTAAATTCTTCACCCCTCTCTTAGTTGCTTTGAACCACTGACAGTTTGGAGTCATTTGTGACTGTAGCATACCTAGTTTATCCTATCAAACCAACTACTAGAAATCATCTCTCATTCAACATCAAAATGTTTCATACCATAAACTGGTGTCTTCCCAGGTAAGATAACCACTATTAGCTGTAGGCCCACGTATGTCATTTTCAGATGCTTAAACATGGGCTCCACGCTGTCTGCCCCTTGTGCATATTTGCAGAAACAAGGCTGACCCTGGATAGGCATTCCTGCATCCTTGGAGATTTTACGAAGTTGGTCAGTAAAACTCCTGTTGAGATAGAAACCGTACATGTCACAGTGCTTTCATCCAGTGTGCATCCATGTCAAAGACATTTGTCTGTGACATTTTGTGACAGACAAAAAAAAAAAAAACCCTTTAACTAGCTGGCAAAAATAGACTGACAAAGCTGAGTGCCAGTGGCTCATGCCTGTAACCTTAGCTACTCATGAGGCTGAGATATGAGGTCTGTGATTCCAAGCCAGCCTGAAAGTTAAGCTGTGGCTCAACTGGTAGAGCATTAGCCTTGGGTACAAAAGCTAAGGGACAGCACTGGGGCCCTAAGTTCAAGCCCCAGGACTGGTACATACACATGTGTGTGCACATCCACGTGCACGCACACACACACACACACACACACACACACACACACACACACACACACACAGCCAAGCAATTGTACCAATACAATTATACCAGAGAATCTGTATTGATAAACCATCAGATTATAGTTTTGAACTTTTTTGTTGTTGTTAGCAGTTCAGGGGTTTGAACTCAGGGTTCCATATTCACTCACCTTGTGTTCTACTACTTGTTCTATGCCTCCAGCTCTACTTTTTTTTGTGGGTCATAGGACTTGAACTTGGCCTGGGTACCGTCCCTGAGCTCTTCAGCTCAAGGCTACTGCCCTACCCTTGAGCCAAGCCCCACTTCCCATTTTCTAGAGGTTAATTGGAGATAAGAGTCTCAGGTCCTTTAGTGCCCGGGCTGGCTTAGAACCTTGATCCTCCGATCTCAGCCTCTTGAGTAACTAGATTACAGCGTGAGCCACTGCGCCTGACTTCAGCCCTGCTTTTTGTTGGATACTATAAGATGTATCCTCATAGATTTTCTGCCTGGGCTGGCTTTGAGGTCTAGAATTTTTCTTTTATTCTTGTTTTTGTAGAATTGGGGATTGAATCCAGAGCTTGTGCATGGCAAACATATGATCTACAACTGAACACTTGCTCTTATTTTTAAGCAATTATGACTCAGCTGGACCTCAGGGATTAGAATAGCATTCCTATTTGAAGATCTGTTGTGGTTGTTAATTTATTCTTTTATTTTCTTTTGTCACCAGTACTGGGGCCTAAACTCGGCCTAGGTGTTGTTCTTGAGCTTTTTGTGATAGAGTACCACATAAGCCATAGCTCTGTTTAAGGCTTTTTGGTGGTAAAGTGGAGATAAGAGTCTTTTTTTTTCTTTTTTTTTTTTTTTTTTGCCAGTCCTGGGCTTGAGCTCAGGGCCTGAGCCCTGTCCTTGGACTTTCTCAAGGCTAGAACTCTACCACTTGAGCCTCAGCACCATTTCTGGCTTTTTCTATATATGTGGTACCAAGGAATCGAACCCGGGTCTTCGTGCATGCTAGGCAAGCACTATAACCACTAGGCCAAACTCCTAGCCTCTTTTTTTTTTCTTTTTTGCCAGTCCTGGGCTTTGGCTCAGGGCCTGAGCACTGTCCTTGGACTTTCTCAAGGCTAGAGCTCTACCACTTGAACCTCAGCACCACTTCCGGCTTTTTTCTATGTATGTGGTACCAAGGAATCGAACCTGGGTCTTTGTGCACGCTAGGCAAGCACTTTAACCACTAGGCCAAACTCCCAGCCCGAGATAAGAGTCTTATTGGAGTGCTGGGAGTTTGGCGTAGTGGTAGAGTGTTTGCCTAGCATGCACGAAGATCTGGGTTCGCTTCCTCGGTACCACACATATATAGAAGAAAGCCGGAAGTGGTGCTGAGGCTCAAGTAGTGGAGCTCTAGCCTTGAGAAAGTCCAAGGACAGTGCTCAGGCCCTGAGCTCAAGCCCAGGACTGGTAAAAATAAACAAATAAATAAATAAATAAAAAAGTCTCATGGACTTTCCTGGATTTGAACTATAATTCTCCTCCTGAGCAGCTACAATTACAGGATGAGTCACTGGTGCTCAGAGTGTGTGGTTGATTTTAATATTCAAATCATTAATTCTGTACTGGAAAAAGGTGTGTCAGAATTTCAGATAGCACATATTTGGTAAGGCAGGAACAAGAAGAGTTAAAAGTTGTGTTCAACTGAGATTGCAGAAGCATGGCATCACAAAATCAGTATATTTAGGATCCGTATCAAACTTATAACAGATTTGATTCAATAACAATATCAAAAGAAATCTCTCAAAACTCAAAAATTTTGTAGAGTTTTCATTTTTTGGATTGAAGAAATTGCTTCAGTTTATGCACAAATCTTTCTGAATGGTCTCTAGTATATTTTCCAGTGTGGTGCAGGATTCCCTTCTTTTATCCCCGCTCCTCACAAATTTCTTCCCTCCCACCATTCCTTCCTTCCTCTCTGTCTCTGTCTCTCTCTCTTTCCCTCCCTCCTTCTCCCTTTCTCTCTCTCTCTCTTCCTTTTTATGGATCATGGGGCTTGAACTCTGGGCTTGGGTGCTGTCCCTGAGCTCTATAGCTCAAGGCTACCACCCTACCCTTTGAGCCACAGCCTTACTTCCCATTTTCTAGTAATTCATTAGAGATAAGTGTCTCAGGACCTTTTGTGCCCGGGTTGGCTTTCAACCTCGGGCTGGCTTTCAACCTGATCCTCAGATCTCCACCTCCTGAGTAGGTAGAATTACAGGCGTGAGCCATAGCTGCACTCAGCTTATCTTTCTCTCTCTCTCCCTTCTTTCCTTCCTTTCTTCCTTCCTTCCCTTTTTTTTTTTTTGCCAGTCCTGGGGCTTGAATTCAGGGCCTGGGCACGTCATTGAATACTTTTGCTCAAGGCTAACACTCTGACACTTGAGCCACAGCATCACTTCCAGCTTTTTCTGTGTATATGGTATCAAAGAACTGAACCCAGGGCTTCATGCATGCTAGACAATCACTCTACCACTAGGCTACACTCCCAAGCATAAATGTCTTTTATATAAAAAAGTGCAATTACAGAATGTAAAAAAACACAGTCAGCTAGTGATCAATCATGCAGCAAAACATGCTCAGTAGTAAATCAGAATGATTAAAAATAAAGCCAGGCGCTGGTGGTTCATGCCTGCAATCCTAGCTACTCAGGAGGCTGAAATCTGAGGATAATGGTTCAAAACTGACCTGAACAGATAAGTCTCCATGAGACTCTTATCTCCAATTAACACTCAAAAACCAGAAGTGGCTCAAGTGATATAGTACTAGCCTTCAGAATAGAGAGGCTCAGGGACAGCAAATTAAGTCCCACAATGGACCAAAAAATAAAAAAATAAAAAGTAGTCTTTAATCCTCTTTTTTTCCCCCCTGTTGGTTGTGAGGCTTGAACTCAGGGCCTGTGCTATTGCCCAGTTCTTTTGCTCATGGTTAGTGCTCTACCACTTTGAGCCCCAGTTTTACTTCTAGTTTTTGAGTGATTAGGTGGAGATCATAGTCTCACCGTGACTTTTCTGCCCAGGCATGATCCTCAGATCTCAGCCTCCTGAGTAACAAGCATTGTAGACATTAGCCATCAGCATCTGGTAGTTTTTAATCCTTTTTTGAAAAAGACACAATACCTAAGGAAGTACTACTAAAATACATATTACTAAAAATGCAAGAATGACAAATTTGTGCTCTAAACATATGGAAGCTGAGTCAGATTGTTAATGTAATTCCCAAGTTTGTAATTTACTGTTATATCAGGTCTTTTTTGTATACCCAGATGCTATTGCTATGGGTATCAGGGATTTAGAGCCAGTATACAGAGCACATCCAAGTAAAGACAGTATTTCACAAGATACTCACTTCAGTAAATCTTCCCTACATTGTTTTTGAGGTGCAAAACAAGCAACTGCCCAAACTTTAATTTCAATGCCGGCATAAAACTGCTTTCCTCGCATGTCCCAGACACCCTGGTTGGGTGTAGCTACTGTTTTATTCTTTAAAAAGAAAAAAGAAAAGAGAAGAGAAAAGACTTGATAATATAAGGTCATTTTAATGTTCAAAAGGAGGAAAAATCAAAATTGTATCCAGTATCAATCATAAGGCTACAAATAAGATTAACTATGATTTCATGTATCATTGGGTAGTGAGAAACTGCATTATAATCTTGTTTAGACAGCAATGGTGAAACTTACTGAGACAAAGAGAAAACTTACCCGGCCTCCATACTGCAGCATGGGAGCTGGAAGTACCCGACCTGTGAGCTCTGTCATTTCATTGTGGACAACAATCCCAAATTCTTTAAGGTATGGATCAGGTCCACCCACCATGCTGTTGCTCTTCACCTAAAGAACAGGAAAGCCTGCATATATAAAGAGAGTAACTGTGTCCCATCAGACATTTTCTACTGTTTGTTTTCTTCTTCTTAGCGCTGGCTAATCTTGAAGACTACGCCTTACTGACCAGTCTACTGATTTCTTCCTGTCTGTCAGGAGCAGATCTTGCTGTGGCTTTGATCATCGTGGATGTTTGATTGTCTGTGAGCTTCTTTATACATCGCTGCCCTGCCACTATATTACAGACCTGTCAAGAGACAGAGAAAAATTCATTTCTGTACCAATGAGCTTCTATATCTTAAACTTTTACTAAACTATCATACATCCCCCATTTTCTAGAAAAATCAAAATTGTTATACAGTGAGCTTATCTGCCCAAAATATTTTAGAATTCTATCACAGATTTAAAACTTTAAAAAATTCTTTAAATTATTCAAGAGATTGGCAGATTGGCAAAAGAATACTGATTCTAGCTTACCTCAAGTGGCAAGTATGTATGCTTTTGTTCTTGTCCCACTTGGAGGCAGGGAAGATGGGGATATTTCAGCTGCAGACTATATTTTTGCTTAAAATATTGAGCTACTGTACATTCCATAGCTTGGCCATTTTCTAGCTGTAAAGGAAAGCTATGAGAGAGATTTTTGTTTTAGAAACTATGGTTTCTGTATTTTTTTTTGTTTTTTTTTCGAATAAGTAAACAAAGCCTAGTAACATTTTCTTTATCAGACAACTAAAAAATGAAAATCAGGACTAGAAGTGTGGCTCAGTGGAGCACAGTGTGTGTTTAGCAGGCCCAAGTTCCTAGGTTCAATCCCTAATATCACCAAATAGCTATAATAAGAAAATAAATAAAAGAGAAATTTTCAAGAACTCCCGGCCCCTCAACTTTTTTTCTTAAGTCATTTTAGTATAATTGAAACTTTCCATTGAAATTTTCATTTTCCATATCTGTTGAACTTAGAATGAAAGAAAATTATTTAAATTTTAAAAGAACTGGGGCTGGGGCCGGGAGTTTGGCCTAGTGGTAGCGTGCTTGTCTTGCATACATGAAGATCCGGGTTCAGTTACTTGGTACCACATAAGGACAGTGCTCAGGCCCTGAGCTTAAGCCCAGGACTGGCAAAAAAAATAAAGAAAGAAAGAAAGAACTGGGGCTGGTAATGTGGCTTACTGGTGGAGTACTTGTCTAGCATGCATGAATCACTGGGTTCAATTCCTCAGTACCACATAAACAGAAAAAGCAGAAGCAGCACTGTGACTCAAGTGGCAGAATGCTAGATTTGAGTACATTAAGTTCAGGGACAGTGCCCAGGCCCTCAGTTCAAACCTCAGGACTGGCAAAACAAACAAACAAACAGGGAATTAAAAAAGGAAAATTTTAAGCAAGAAGAAACTATAAAGTTGGTCTTTGGTGGCTTATGACTGTAATTCTAGCTACTCAGGTTCTGAGATCTGAGGATCAGGGTTCAAAGCCAGCTAGGACAGGGAATGGTCGTCCATAAGACTCTTATCTCCAATTAACTACTAGAAAACCAGAAATAGAGCTCTGGCTCAAAGTATTAGAGTGCTAGCCCTGAGCAAAAACAAAAACAAAACAAAACAAAAAACAACTCAGGAACAGTGTTGAGGCCTTCAGTTCAAGCCCCATGACTGACCAAACCCTGCCCCCTACCCCCGCAAAACCCAAAAAAACTTAAAACTCGAAGAAAGCAACTGTAGAACTCAAAGATATAGGATAATCTGTACAGATTCAAAAACAAGACTACAATCTCTTAACAGATGTGTGTGTGTGTGTGTGCGCGCACCAGTTTTGGAGCTTGACCTCAGTGCCTCCTGGGCACTGTCCTTGGACACTTTTTGCTCAAGGCTAGCACTCTGCCACTTGAGCCAAAGTGCCACTTCCGGCTTTTTCTTAGTATGTGGTACTGAAGAATGAAACCCAGGGTTTCATGCATGTTAGCCAAGCACTCTTACCACTCGGCTACACTCCTGGCCCCATCATACCAGATTTTTATAGATTATTAAATTCAAATAAGGACTAGGAGGGCCTGGGTACTATCTTTGGGCTTTCCAAAGTAGTAGGCTAGCACTCTACCACTTGAGCAACAGCACAACTTCCTGCTTTTTCTATATATGTGGTAGTAAGGAATTGAACACAGGGCTTTGTACATGATAGGCAAACACTCTACCACCAGGCCACGTTCCCAGTCCATAAACTTTTACTTAAATAAATGTAGCAAGGGTCACATTTTCAGATCTCCAATTTTTATTTATTTATTTATTTATTTTGCCAGTCCTGGACTTGGGCTCAGAGTCTGAGCACTGTCCTCAGGTTTTTCTTCAAGGCTAGAGATGTACCACTTGAGCTTCAGCACCACTTCTGGCTTTTTTCTATGTATGTGGTACTGAGGAATGGAACTCAGGTCTTTGTGCATGCTAGGCAAACATTCTACCACTCGGCCAAACTACTGGCCCAGAGCTCCAAATTTTTGCATTCTTCAATCAGAAGAAGGACATGAGGATTTGGAGGCAACAAGACCAAATATAAGCTGAGATTATGCCAGAATGTTTGGAATGAACTGTGGAACATGATTTAAGAGACTCTCTTTATCTGGTTCTTCCAAGGGGTTAAATTATCTCAAATAGAGCAGAGTTTGGCCTACAGGTAAAGTGCTTGCCTAGCATGCACAAAGACATGGGTTCGATTCCTCGGTACCACATACATAGAAAAGCCAGAAATGGTGCTGTGGCTCAAGTGGCAGAGTTCTAGCCTTGAGAAAGCCCAAGGACAGTGCTCAGGCCCTGAGTCCAAGCCCCAGGACTGGCAAAAAAAAAAAAATTATCTCAAATACTTAGTAAATGTAATCTTTTTTTTTTTTCTTAATGAATCCACAAAGTAAATTGGGAAGGACAATTTATGTGATGCTTAAATTCTATATGCTTTAAATATTACTGCAAAGATGATATACGGTTATAAAGCCTAGTAATTGTGGTAAGATTATATGAAATAATGAAATAGGCACAGTTCTTGAAACAAATGTTACAATGGTCAATACTGACTTTATCAGATTTTTTTGTTTTGTTTTGTTTTTTTGCCAGTCATGGGTTTTGAACTCAGGGCCTGAGCAGTGTTCTTAGGGTTTCTCAAGGCTAGAGCTCTACCACTTGTGCCATAGGCACCACTTCTAGCTACTGAGGAATCGAACCCAGTCTTTGTACATGCTAGGCAAGTACTCATCAACTAGGCCAAACTCCTAGCCCCTTCATCAGGTTTTGATAACACTTTCCCTCCCAGAAAACAAAATCAATGATTGATATAAACAGAGCATGGAATACTGTTTTTCAATTCTTAGGAAATTAATGTGCATGTATACATAAGAATTTATTCAAATCAGACTGAATTAATAATATACTTCATTTGTCTCCAAGTTACCCAAAAATGTCTACTTTCTTTAGAAAAGCCCTATAGGTGATTTTGATAGATATTAATATAATTAAAAACCAAGGATGCAAAACAAAGCTAGAGTATAACAAATAAAAGAACTTTCTAGGAGCAAAAGTGATGGAAAGTTTGTGTATTTAACACCTTTAACTGAAGAGAGACAATAGTTCTGTGTAAGTCAGACACAAATTTAGTCATCTTAACTACAAGAATAAAACTTGGTCATTTTTAAAGCATTTAATCACAGTACCCAATGGATCTGAAAGTTGGTGATTAAAAAACTGAGGCCAGGGACGTGGAGGGAGAGGAAGCTTCGGAAGGCAGGTCGTCACACTCACATCTAGAAGTGACAGCTAGCTACAAAGAATGGGGAAAAAATCTACACAAAAATGCAGAGCAGCATGTCCTCCTACAACAGCCTTTTATGACTCCTCGCCTGACATGTGTTGAGAACTATAATAAGTGATTCTGGCAGTGATTATTCCATGTCTTTAAATAAAAGTCAATCTATGTTTAGAATACTCAGTTTAAAAGGTGAATTGAAGGAAGGATTTTTTTTTTCCAGTCCTGGGGCTTGAAATCAGGGCCTGGGTACTGTCCTTGGGCTTTCTCAAGGCTAATGCTCTACCACTTGAGCCAAAGTACCATTTCTGGCTTTTTCTGTGTATGTGGTACCAAGCCAAGGAATCAAACCCAGGGTTTTGTGCATGCTAGGCAAGCACTCTACCACTAGGCCACACTCCTGGCTTCAGGATATATGTTTTAAAATATTGCTATGAAAAATCTAAAATAAGACCGATGGCCTGGCTCAAATGGTAGAATACCTACCTAGTAAGCATAGGACCTTGAGGTTAAACCTTAGTATTGACAAAAAACAAAAACAAAGAAGAAAATAAAACAAAAAATATCTAAAACATGTTTTAAAGAATATAAATTAAGCCAGGTACAGTGGCTTACTCCTGTAATCCTAGCTACTCAGGAGGCTGAGATCTGAGGATCAAGGTTCAAAGCCAGCCTTGGTACAAAAGGACTGAGACTCCTATTTCCAGTTAACCTCTAGAAAATAGGAAGTGGGTCTTGGTTCAAGGGTACAAACAGGAGCCTTAAGCTGAAGAGCTCAGGGACAGCGCCCAGGCCAAGCCCCATGACCCACAAAAAATTAAAAGTGAAGACTGTAGTGATCTTGAAAATTAAAGTACACTATATCAACTTCTCATGTGATTTTAGTAGTTTCCTGCTACCAGAATCATTATCTTATTATTTTAGATGTGACTAACATACGTTTGATGACTGGCTGGCCGTCTAGTCACATTGCAAACTCGGTATTTCCGTTTCATCTGTCCACAGTGAGTCACCTCAACTTTGAGACCTAAAATTAAAAAAAAAAAAACGAGTCAAGTTATCAGTTTAATTAAAATAACAGTGAAAAATGGATTTGAGGGGCCAGGAGTGTGGCCTGGTGGTAGTGTGCTTGCCTAGCATGCACGAAGGCCAGGGTTCGATTCCTCGTTGCCACATACAAAGAAAAAGCTGCAAGTGGTGCTATGGCTCAAGTAGGAGAGCTCTAGCCTTGAGAAAGCCCAAGGACAGTGCTCAGGCCCTGAATTCAAGCCCCAGGACTGGCAAAAAGAAAAATAGATTTGAATATTATCTTCAAAAGTCATGACACAGGCTGGGAGTTTGGCTTAGTGGTAGAATACTTGCCTAGAATGCACAAAGACCGGGTTCAATTCCTCAGTATCCCATAGAAAAGGTCGGAAATGGTTCTATGGCTCAAGGGGTAGAGTTCTAGCCTTAAGAAAAAACAAAACAAAACAAAACAAAGCCAGTGCTCAGGCCCTGGGCTCAAGTCCTAGTGGTAGAGTGCTTGCCTAGCATGCACGAAGACCCGGGTTCAATTCTCGGTACCACATGTACATAGAAAAAGCTGGAAATGGTGCTGTGGTTCAAGTGGTAGAGCTCTAACCTTGAGAAAGTCCGAGGGCAGTGTTCAGGCCTTGAGTTCAAGCCCAAGACTGGCAAAAAAAAAAAAAAAGTCATGCCACAGCCGGGCACCGGTGGCTCATGCCTATAATCTTAGCTACTCAGGAGGTATCACTACTCTGAAGATTGCAGTTCAAAGCTATCCCAGGGATTCTGTGAGACTCCTATCTCCAATTAACCACCAGAAAACAGGAAACGGCACTGTGGCTCAAGGGGTAGGGTGATAGCATTGAGCTAAAGAGCTCAAGAACAGTGCCCAGGCCCAGAGTTCAAATCCCACAAATGACCAAAAAAAATCCATGATACTGTACAAGGAAAAAGTTGCAAGATGGCCAGGAGTTTGGCCTAGTGGTAGAGTGCTTGCCTAGCATGCATGAAGACCCGGGTTCGATTCCTTGGTACCACATACATAGAAAAAAGCCAGAAGTGATGCTGAGGCTCAAGTGGTAGAGCTCTAGCCTTGAGAAAGTCTAAGGACCGTGCTCAGGCCCTGAGCTCAAGCCCAGGACTGGCAAAAAAAAAAAAGTTGCAAGAATTTGAGGACAAATTATAATCATTTAAAGACAAAAAGGGGCTGGGTACAGCAGCTCACGCCTGTAATCCTAGCTACGCAGGAGGCTGAGATCTGAGGATCTTGGTCTAAAGTCAGTCTGGGCACTAAAGTCCCTGAGACTCTTATCTCTAATTAATCACTAGAAACCCTGAACTGGTGCTGTGGCTCAAGGGGTAGGGCAGTAGCCTGGAACTGAAGAGTTCAGGGACAGCACCCAGGTCCAGAGTTCAAGCCCCATGACCAAAAAAAAAAAAAAAAAAAAAAAAGGCAAAAAGGCCCAGTTAAATAGAGTGCATTAGGATCTAGATGCTAAACTTTTCTTTTTGCCCTTCTTTGTTCTTTGGGGTTTTTTGGTACTAGTCTTAGGGCTTAAACTCAGGGCATAGGCACTATTCTTGAGCATTTTTACTCAAGACTAGCATTCTGTCAATTGAGCCAAAGCTCCACTTTGGCCTTTTTGGTAATTCATTGTAGATAGGAATCTCCCAGACTTTCCTGCCTGGGCTGGCTTCAAACTGTGATCCTCAGAGCTCCTGAGTGGCTGACATCAGGGGTATATGCTATTGACATTGGGCGTATCTCTTCTTTTTGCTGTTGTCTTCTCCTTCTCTCTCTCTTTTTTTTTTTTCATTTTGAGACATAATTTCACTATGTAGCCCAAGATGGCCTTGAATTGTCAACTCTTCTGCCTCAGTCTCCAGAATTACATGTGTATAACAGCATGTCTGACTACAGACTACTCAACTAACTGTATTACTTCAGTCAATAAGTATTTATTGAGCACCAAATATGTTCTGACATTACTTGTACATCTGGTGGTAGTCCTCATGAAGCTAATTCTCTAGTGAGAGAAAACAGCTAGTATCAAGAGGAAAAAATCCAAAAGAAGGACCGGGAGT
The DNA here is from genome assembly GCF_031878675.1 of Megascapheus bottae. Classification (NCBI taxonomy): domain Eukaryota; kingdom Metazoa; phylum Chordata; class Mammalia; order Rodentia; family Geomyidae; genus Megascapheus; species Megascapheus bottae. The sequence continues at coordinate 62,425,468 of NC_143514.1, forward strand.
TTGGCCTAGTGGTAGAGTGCTTGCCTAGCACGCACGAAGACCCAGGTTCAATTCCTCGGTACCACATACATAGAAAAAAGCCAGAAGTGGTGCTGAGGCTCACGTGGTAGAGCTCTACCCTTGAGAAAGTCCAAGGACAGTGCTCAGGCACCGAGCTCAAGCCCAAGACTGGCAAAAAACAACAACAACAAAAAAAATACATGTGCACTGTTTTAAGAAAAGGGAGGTTTACAAGAAAGGGTAACATTGAGTGATGAGCTACAGACATGACTCAAGTGGTAGAATACTAGCCTAACTAGTAAACTCAGGGATCTAAATTCAAAATCCCAGTACTGAAAAACAATTTTTTTTCGTCACTAGCTAGGCTGTGATGGAAGCCCAATTCTGCTTGACTCCAAAACCCAGGCTACTTGCATCACATTGAGTTGCCTGTCCAAAGCAACACTGACACAAATACCTACCTCTGATTTCTTTGGTAAACTTGACACGCTGGGAGTCAGTTAGAGGTTTGGTCTGTTCATTGATGTTCTGAATGTCTAACACCTCACACATGAACTCGATGATTGGTTGAGCCCGGTAGAAAGCAGTAGCAGATACTATCAAACAAAAAGGAAGAATGGTGAGCTTTAAGAAAAATAGAAGGTAAAATAGAAGGAACAATAAACACCCACCACACACACACACGCACACACGCGCACACACACACACACACACACACACACACACACTCCAGCCAAAAGAGTTAAGGGATTTAAAAAGTTTCATCCTACCATCAATATTGAGCATCATATTCCACATTGCAGGTCTCACAGACTGATGGAAGCCAAACCAAACCTCTCTGCCCCCTCCCAGAGGGTGGTAGTAACCTTCAGGAGGTGAGAAAAAGGAGCGGCCCACTGGAGTATACCTGCAGAAGCAAGTTCGCATGGTTTATACTTAAGATTTGAATAGTCTTTCATTTTCAACTGTGAAACTAGTTTCATTTTTTTTTGTCAGTCCTGGGGCTTGAACTCAGGGCTTGGGCACTGTCCTTGGGCTTTCTCAAGGCTAGAGCTCTACCACTTCGGCCACAGCACCACTTCTGGCTTTTTCTGGGTATAGGTACCAAGGAATTGAACTCAGGGCTTCATGCATGCTAGAGAAGCACTCTACTACTAGGCGACACACTTCTGGTCCTAATTTCAAATTTGAAATATGACATGGGTAGAAGCCTTTCAATGGTCAAAGAGAACTACCAAAAATGTGGGAAAGGGTCCAAATGAAGGTACTAACCTCATAGAGGGAAGATGTCTTGTGATAACATCAAGTGCTTGCACCGAATCATCGGGGACTTCATTCAAGTGCCCCGCTAAAGCTTCTAAAAGCAACTGAAGACTCACGACTGATACCCATTGAACAGACACTTTGAAGGTTTGGTCTTTACCCTCACCTGGGAGAGTCACTTCCATATCAACCTAGGGGAAAAATATATGTACTCATACATGTTTACAAAGGCTATGGGAAAGAGTCTAAGAACATTCAATATGGTATATGCAAAAGTATGTTTATCTTAATATTTTCTGAATTGCAAGACATTGGAACAATGTGTCCATTAATAGGGGAATAAATTTAAGATGGTATACTATGTAATAGTTAAATAATGGATAAACCTTAAAACACTATTTTATTTATTTATTTCTGGCCAGTCCTGGGTCTTGAACTCAGGGCCTGTGCACTTGTCCTTGGGCTTTTCCTCAAGGGTAGTGCTCTCTACCCCTTGAGCCACAGTGCCACTTCCTGCTTTTTCTGTGTATGTTACCAAGTAATGGAACCCAGGTCTTCGTGTATGCTAGGCAAGCACTTTAACACTAGGTCAAAAACTTGATACAGAAACGTTATGTTAAATGAAGTAAACCAGAAGAAAAAACATATATTTCTACCTATATAGTATATCTAGACTAGTTAAATTAATAGAAACAAAAGCATAATAGTGGTTACCATGGAGTAGGGGTAAAGGACTATGGAAAATTATTGTTTTCTTTTTGACATAATAAAAACATTCTAGAGGTGAATGGAAGTGATGACCTCACAACAGTGTGAATGAATTTAATATTGATGAATTATACACTTAAAATACTTATGCATGGTGCTTTCATGCTTGTAATCCAAGAAATGGAGGGTAATACAGGAGGATCAAAAGTTGAAGATCAGTCTAGGAGTTTGGCCTAGTGGTAGAGTGCTTGTCTAGCATGCACAAAGACCCAGGTTCCTTTCCTCGGTACCACACACTTAGGAAAAGCCAGAATTGGTGCTAAGGCTCAAGTGATAGGGCTCTAGCCTTGAGAAAGCCCAAGGACAGTGCTCAGGCCCTGAGTTCAAGTCCCAGGGCTGGCAAAAAAAAAAGCTCAAGATCAGTGGCTGGGAATGTAGTTTAGTAGTAGAGTGCTTGCCTAGCATGCATGAAGACCTGGCATTGATTCTTCTGTACTATATAATTAGAAAAGGCTGGAAGTAGCTCTGTGACTCTAGTAGTAGTGTCAGCCTTGAGCAAAAACAGTTCAGGGACAGTCCCCAAGTCCTAAGTTCAAGCTTAGGACTGGCAAAAACAAAAACAAAAACAAACAAAGAAACAACCCCAAAGTTAAAGATCAGCCTGGGCTAAATATTGAGACCCTGTCACAAGAAATTAAAAACAATAACCAGAGCTGGGTGGTTTCTCACTCCTGTAATCCTAGCTACTCAGGAGGCTGAGATCTGAGGATCAGGTTCAAAGCCATCCGGGGCATTAAAGTCCATGAGACTCTAATCAACAATTAATCACTAGAAAACCGGAAGTGGGGCTGTGGCTCCAGGGGTAGGGCAGTAGCTTTGAGCTAAAGAGCTCAGGGACAGCACCAAGCCCAGAGTTCAAGCCCCATGACCCACAAAAAAAAAACCCAAAAAACAAAAACAAACAATAAAAAAACCCAAGCAAACAAAAAGAAACATAGCCAGAATAGCCAGGTTCAGTGGCTCACACACCTGTAATCCTAGCTCCTAGCTACTCAGGAGGCTGAGATCTGAGGATCTTTTCAAAGCCAGCCCTGGCACTAAATTCCATGAGACTCTTATTTCCAGTTAACCACCAGAAAACCCGGGAAGTTGTGCGGTGGCTCAAGAGGTGGGGCAGTAGACTTGAGCTGAAGAGCCCAGAGTTCAAGTCCCACAACTGATAATAATAAAAAAAAAAAGCCCAAGAACAGTACCTAGTCTCTGAGTTTAAGGCCTCAGGAAGGGCGAAAAAGAAAAAAAAGCCAGGTGCCAGTGGCTCATGCTAATTTTAGTTTTAACTACTTAGAAGGCTTAATCCCAAGTATATGTTCCCAGTTTTTTGTTTTGGTTTTTTTTTTTGCCAGTCCTGGGGCTTGAACTCAGGGCCTGGGTACTGTCTTTGGACGCTTTTTGCTAAAGGCTAGTGCCCTGTCACTTGAGCCACAGCATCATTTCCAGCTTTTTCTGAGTATGTGGACTTGAACCCAGGACTTTGTACATGCTAGGAGAATACTCTACCACTAGGCTACGATCCTAGCTCCTATATTCCCAGTTTTAAGCTAAATGACTTGACTGGTATGATCTATATTTCTTAAAAATTAGTATCAATTAGTTGTATTAAGGAAGTCTCATAAATTCTTTTTTTTCTAGTCCTGGGGCTTGAACTCAGGGCCTGGGCATTGTTCTTGGGCTTTCTCAAGGTGAGAGTTCTACCACTTGAGCCACCCTACCACTTCTGGCTTTTTCTGTACATGTAGTACTGAGGAATCGAACCCAGGGCTTCATGCATGTTAGGCGAGCACTCTACCACTAGGCCAAACTCCCTGCCCTCATCTCCTCTTTAATTATCATTTAACTAAGAGACAATAAATATGGATAGAAGAACAAAGCTATCATCACTATGAAAAACAACTCTGAATGAATTACTGAAGCTTTATGAAAAAGGACATTTTGTCATATATAATCTTTACTGAAAAACCCAAATATTTCTTTGTGTTAACACTTACCCTATCCCGTCCAATTGGCAGTGGATGTGCTGTGTACATGTTTCTTTTGCCATCATATCCAGGCTGCCGATCACCAAATATCTGCATCTTGAAGTGTCGTACCATTGTATCTACTACCTCCCTTAACAGTAATGGAGATAGTGGCCATTAGCTTTGAGAAATGGTGACCAATAAGGAAATTATCACCAAACATTAGTTATAAAAATTCAGTCTGATACTACTAAAAACAGTAAGAGAGCCAGGTGCTAGTGGTTTATACCTGTAATCCTAACTACTCAAGAGGCTGAGATCTGAGGATCTCAGATCAATTCAAAGCCAGTCCGGGCACAGAAAGTCTTTGAGACTCTTTTTTTTTTTTTTTTTTTTTTTGCCAGTCCTGGGCTTGAGCTCAGGGCCTGAGCACTGTCCTTGGACTTTCTCAAGGCTAGAGCTCTACCACTTGAGCTTCAGCACCACTTTTGGCTTTTTTCTATGTATGTGGTAATGAGGAATCGAACCCAGGTCTTCATGCATGCTAGGCAAGCACTCTACCACTAGGCCAAACTCCTGGCCCCTCTTTGAGACTTTTATCTCCAATTTAACACCAGAAAACCAGAAGTGGAGCTCAAGTGGTAGAGAGCTAGCCTTGAGCTGAAGAAGAGTTCAGGGAGAGTGCCCAGGCTCAGCGTTCAAAAAACAGTACGAGTGAAAATTATGATTGAGTAGTTTTTAAAAATTAATAGTATGCTGGGTACGGTGGCTCATGCCTGTAATCCTAGCTACCCAGGAGGCTGAGATCTGCAGTTCAAAGTCAGACTGGGCATTAAAGATCATGAGACTCTTATCTCAAATTAATCAGTAGGAAATTGAACGTGGTGCTGTGGCTTAAGGGGTAGAGTGGTAAGCCTTGAGCTGAAGAGGTCAGGGACAACACCCAGGCTCTGGGGCAGGGCAGTAGCCTGAGCTGAAGAGCTCAGGGACAGCGCCTAGGCATAGAGTTCAAGCCCCATGACCAACAACAACAAAAAAGTAATGGTAGCAGGGCTGGGAGTTTGGCCTAGTGGTAGAGTGCTTGCTTAGCATGCACGAAGACCCGGGTTCAATTCCTCCATACCACACACATGGAAAAAAGCCAGAAATGGTGCTGAGTCTCAAGTGGTTGAGTTCTAATCTTGAGAAAGTCCAAGGACAGTGCTCAGGCCCTGAGCTCAAGCCCATGACTGGCAAAAAAAAAAAAAAGTAATGGTAGAAAAAGTGAACAGATGTCAGGTGTTGGTGGCTCATGCCTTAATCCTAACTATTCAGGAGGCTAAGATCTAAGGATTGTAGTTTGAAGTCAGTTGGTCCAGAAAGTCCATAAGACTCTTATCTCTTTTTTTTCATATATTTTTATTATAATTAATAGAAGGGTACATTATATTCGCCAGATAGAAGGTGCATTAATTCACATACATTGATACCCTTTCTCATGTCTTGGAGACTCTTATCTCTTAATCACAGAAAAAACTAGAAGTGGAGCTTTGGTTCAAGTGGTAGAGGGCTAGTCTTGAGCAAAAGGAGCTTAGGAACAGTGGCAGTTCAAATCCAGAACCAGCAGGGAAAAAAAAAATATGAACACAAGTAGCTACAAGATGATGACAGTAGGAGAACAAAAGGAAAGAGTACAAAATTTATGGCATCTTCTTAACATTGTCTTTCCAAACTCTTCTCCTAAAATAAACACAGCCTTATAAGAATAACCTATTCCAAATATTTATGTTTGATATGAATGTTCAAAATCCTTATTCAGAAATACTGGTTTCAGAAAGAATGGAATTTAGAAGTCTGAGGATTAATAAGATATATGATATTCAAGTAAGTCTACCCCCCCTTTTTTTTCTAATGCTAGTGATTTATTATTCTGAATAAGAGCCTCCAAGTAGTAGAGACAGGGAAATGTAGAAAAAATACTTTTACTATAAAAAGGTTACTGAGGGGCCGGGAGTTTGGCCTAGTGGTAGAGTGCTTGTCTAGCCTGCATGAAGACCCAGGTTCGATTCCTCAGTACCACATACATAGAGAGAAAAAAAAAAAGCCAGAAGTGGTACTGTGGCTCAAGTGGTAGAGCCCTAGCCTTGAGAAAGCCCAAGAACAATGCAAAAATAAATAAATAAAAGGTTACTGAAATAGTTCCTTTTAGAATGAAATTCTTTTAGTCAAACATACCTAACCTTACTTACGTGGCCTTGCATACATATCAGGCTACATTATGTATATACTCTGAAATAAATGCAGTGACAAGGAAACTGGGGGACACAGTGTAAGATACAGATAGGTCTGGGTCTGTGTGTTCTGCTATGGAAAATAGCTTCATATCTGGTAAATTCCTGCTAAAATATCATTAGGACTTCTCTTAATACTAGAAACAAACAGAGCTTTTCTCTGACTTCATTTTTTCCAAGACAATTTTTTGGGGGTGTGGTTCTGGGCCTGGGTGCTGTCCACACTGTCCCTGAGCTCTTCAGCTCAAGGATACGGGCCCTGCCTCTTGAGCCACAGCCTCACTTTCGTTTTTCTAGTTGTCAAGTGGAGATAAGGGTCTCACCGACTTTTTGTGCCCAGGCTGGCTTTGAACTGTGATCCTCAGATCTCAGCCTCTTGAGTAGCTAAGATTATAGGTGTGAGCCACTAGTGCTTGGCTCCAAGGCAATTCTTAAAAAAATAAAAACAAAAACTGTAGGGCTGGAAATGTGACTTAGTAGTAGAATGCTTGCCTAGCATGCATGAACCACATAAATAGAAAAAGCTGTAAGTGGCTTAAGTGATAGAGTGTGAGCCCTGAGCAAAAGAAGCTCAGGAACAATGTTCAAGCCCTGAGTTCAAGCCCCAGGACTGGAAAAAAAGAAAGAAAGAAAAAGAAAGAAGAAAAGAAAAGAAACAAAACGTTATTGTTTGTCTATTTATTTACTTAGCACGGGGGATCAAACCTAGGACACTGAACTTGCCAGGCAAGCGATTTGCCACTTAGTTACATCCCAGCCCCAAAAACTCAGTACCTAGCACCCTTGCTTAGTTTTTGTTGTTGTTGTTGTTGTTTTTCTGCTCAAGGCTGGTGCTCTATTTCTTGAGCCATACCCCCACTCCCAGGTTTTTGCTGGTTAGAGATGAGTCTCTTGACTTTGTCTGCCTTTGTTGCCTTCAAATCTTAATCCTCAGATCTCAGTCTCCTGCATAGCTAGGATTATAGGAATAAACCCCCAAATCCCAATTTTCCAAGATAGTTCATATTCAATATCCAATAACAACATTTAATATCAAAATACAAATTTGATGGTACTATTTCCTATAAACATTACTATCTCCATCTATTTTATAAACTTCTAGTCACTTTGACCAAAGAGAGTGACCTATCCTTCTCATTCAATATATAGTTAACTACTCATTGGTCAATGACATATCAATCAATTGCTTTGATAAACAGGAGAATAACCAAATGAGAAACTTATCACCTTACATTAAAAACAAAATCAATTTGCTGATGAATCCAGAGGACATGATAATACATAAGTAAATTAATGCACTTATATAGAAAGACATTTTCTAATCCTTACCTATTGACTCTACGAGGACGCTTTTCTGGTTTAATATCCACATCGTAGTGATAGACATCTATTTTGGGGATCTGCACCTGGAAATGATTGGCTAATAATCGAATTGGTTTCCCAACAGTTCCAAGGCCAGGACGACGAGGTGGCTGAAAGAGGCTAGCTGGAGGTCCTAAAGAATTTTAAAGACAAAGGTTTAGCTATTTGGTCATGTGGAATGGTCCCTTCGTGACAATAATGATGATAGCTTATTTGCTGAGATCTTATTCACTGACTATACTCAGACATAAATATCTGGGAGTTTTAATTAACTAAAGGTTCTACAAATTTGTAAATATTTCATCACTCCACTATTATTTTGAATATAAGGGACATCAAAATTAGATAGACAATGTGATGAAACCCTCTTAGATATAGGCTGTGTAAAACCTTTGTAATCATTAATAGTGCAACATCTAGGTCTATAAAATTATACATATTTTAAAATAAAACCTGGGCTGGGAGTTTGGCCTAGTAGTAGAGTGCTTGCCTAGCATACACGAAGACCAGGGTTTGATTCCTCGGTACCACATATACATAGAAAAAGCCAGAAATCCAGAAGTGGTGCTATGGCTCAAGTGGTAGAGCTCTAGCCTTGGGAAAGTCCAAGGACAGTGCTTAGGCCCTGAATTCAAGGCCCAGGACTTGCAAAAAAAAAAAAAAAATACCCACATTAAATTCTCTAAAAAAAAATGTAACTTTAACTCATCATTTATCCACTTTATTTTTCCATAGATCATTCTCTTTCCTTTCTTTTCCCTCTCCCATTTTCTCTCTTCCTTTCCCTCAAAATTGAAAAATGTATTAATTTTCAGCAGGAAGGAATGTTGTGGAACACTATTTGAGAGCTACTTGTCTAGAGAAACATATGCTCCCTTTGATGAGACTATCAAGTGGGCACAGGCCTAAAAAATAAATATCTTTCTGCTATGTTGAGCAAAGTAGGTTGCAGTTATAATGGAAAGTTACCAATTCCCTTACTGCCGTGACATTTCATTGAAATAGAAGATAACTCACCAAAAGGAGAAAGCTTTAGGGTTCAAGTAGTAAAACCACTTGCCTAGTAAGCAATGAGAGCCTGAGTTCAAGTGGGGTGGAAGAGGAGAAGGACAGGAGCAGAGGAGCAAGAGAAGAGTAAAAGGAGGAAGAGAAAGAGGGAAGAAGAAAGGGAGGGAGACAGTTGTTGAACAATAAGCTGCCCTGGTCTAACATCACTTAGATTAAACCGAGTAAATATTTTAATGATTTTCTGTCCCAACAGATCACCTTATACAGCTACTAATAAAGTACTAAAAATACTTTTACATATTAAATTCATTGTTCATTTTCCTACTAAATTCCTGTTCTTTAAAACTCAGTTCAGATGTAACTTCCTTAGAAATCCTTTCCTAATTGTCACAGACTGGGAGATTCCGTCTCTGAAGTCTCAAAACTCTGTACAGGATAGCACTTGGCACAAGTATAGGAAACCATTTGTTATGTAGCCTGTCTCATCCAGTAAACTTATAAATTCTCTGAAGAAACGGACTTCCTGATCCCCTCAACATTTAGCTCAACATCCAGCAAGTTACAAGAATTTACTAAGTGTTGAATGGAATACTACCAATAATTGCAAAATGGAAACCTTGTCCTTAATATGCAATTATATTTCAATAAAGCAAAATTATAGCTTATATTAAAAACATTACTGCTTAGATTTGTTATACTTTCTGGTATACAATGGGCTCTACTCTAGGTATGATAACTACAAACAAGATAAGAAGTAAATAATATCAGAGGTGATAGGCATAATCAATTTAATTAAATCATACAGGAAGTCATCTTTTACATTTCCTAAGAAATCATCATATATTTTACATTTTCTAAGCAATAATAATATAAAATTAGAAGAAATTCAGCTTTGACTGGGGATGCTGCCCAAGTGGTAAGAGTACCTACTTAGCAAACACTAGGCCCTGAGCTCAAAGCCCAATACCACCATAAAAAGAAAAGACAACAATAAGCTCAAAAGACAAATTTGAAACAGAAACTTAGATCAAATGACTTGCCTATGAGTTCGATTTCAAACAGTGACTAGAATTAAGGCCTCCCAGTTCAGTGCATCCCTCCCCCCACCCCACACACATTAGTCTTCATAGTCCTATGGTATCTATACTTTCCTGAAGTACTGGATGTCAAAAGGAGGTAAGAAAAAGACTAAAAGAGATTAACAACTAGGGGGTTGGGATGTAACTCTGTGGTAGAATGTGTGCCCAACATGCAGATGAGTCCCTAGGTCTCATTCCTAGCACCTCCCCCCTCAATAAAAGTATATATATATATATATATAATCTGGGGCCAGGAGTGTGGCCTAGTGGTAGAGTACTCATCTAGCATGCATGAAGCCATTGGTTCGATTCATTGGCACCACATACACAGAAAAAGCTAGAAGTGGTACTGTGGCTCAAGTGGTAGAGCTCTAGCCTTGAGAAAGCCCAAGAATAGTACCCAAGCCCTGAGTTCAAGCCCCAGGACTGGCAAAAAAAAAGTTACATAAGACAATATATCTATATTACTATATTAACATAAATATGTAATTATATAATCCAATATGTATCTTATTGTATTATAGATGATATATGTATATCATGAGCCACAGCACTTCCAGCTTTTTCTATGTATATAGTACCGAGGAATCAAACCCGGGTCTTCGTGCAAGCTAGGCAAGCATTCTATCACTAGGCCACATTCCCAGCCACAGAACAACACTTTAGAGGATGTTAGTGATTATTCCAATAAAGAGGGCACAAAACAACAGATCAGTGCCCTGACAAAGAAGCAGGAATACTTCTTTAAGTTCTAAAACAGCCTGGATGCAACATCACACAAGATATACTCCTTTTATTTTCATTTCATGCTCAACAAGTAGCTTCTTGTTACTAGTTGGCTTTCCAAGGTACTATAACACTAAAAGAGGATTTCGCTAGACAGCATGCAGGAAAATATTACACTCAAGAGAGAAGATGCATGACATTTTAGCTTAATTATTAGTGTATTATAGCTGTAGTTAATTTTCCCCAATCTGAAACCTATTAACACTGAACTCAAACCAAAGGAGGATGTGGGAAGAATTCCAGAGCAGGTTTTTTGTTTGTTTGTTTGTTTTACCAGTCCTGGGGCTTGAACTCTGGGCCTGGGCACTATCCTTGAACACTTTTTGCCACTTGATCCACAGCACCGCTTCTGGCTTTTTTTCTGAGTATGTGGTACCAAGGTATCAAACCAGGGCTTTATGCATGCTAGGAGCACACTCTACCACTAAGCTATAGTCCCAGCCCCCAGGGCAGTTTTTAAGATTACCAGGCTAATGCTTTTCATGAAATTCAGCTTGAGCACATAGTTACATAGTATCTTCCCATATCAGCTAATAAAGGCAACAGTTGCTTACATTACAAATTGTTCTTGGAAGGGAGAGAAGAAACATATATTGAGCATCTCTAATGCCCTAGTCTGTAAAATAAGACTTTTTACATACATTATCCAATTTCCTTCTCATAACAATCTTGCAGCACATAATTATTATTACCCTTATTTTGTAGTTGAGGAAATGGAAGTTCAAAGGAATTAAGTAATTTGCCCAGGGTCATACAACTATTAAATGACTAGATTGGATTTGAACAAAGGTCTGTTACATTCTAAAGTCCTGATCATGATCTTTGCCGGGGGACAGATCTGAAGTAATGGCATAGTGAGTTATATCAAATAATATTAATGTGACAGATTTTTTTTTAACAAGCTCTCCCTATATAACACAGACTGGCATAGAATTCCTTCCCCAGCATTCTAAATGCTGGGATTACAAGCGAGACCACACTAAGTTCAAATCAATTTGCTTTTTCAAAGGCATATGTGAAATTTGACTAGGATGGGGCCTTTAAAACACCTTAACTTGAAGGAACAAAATGAAGGTTGGATTTAATCACCCAGTTATGCAAACAAGTTCTAAGAAAACAAACCTGCACAATTTCCAAACTTAAACAGTAAACCTAATTTTCTAAGCATTAATAAAATGAAATAACCATTTCAACTAAGTGCACTATTTAGATAAGGTTTGGATATTAAAATTAATTCCACCACTGTCCCTAAATCCTGCCCTACTTAGTCCAGGCATTAGAAACCTGTTGGGGTGTTCACACAGCGCTGGAGAGGGCCTGGAATGAGTCTTAGTCGGAATAGGTAGAAGGAGATAACCAAGAGGTCATCATATCCACAGTGAATGACACTTTTTCTCACCCTCACAACCCCCCATAGCTCAGTTGGAAGAAAACTCAGGATACTGATGCCTGTACTGAAGAGGGCTTGCTGGTGACTTCCCATTCGCTCAAGGGCTGGCCTGGACCACTCTGGGATTGCTAAGAGTGACAGGCCAAACTACAGGTCCTTGGAGAAAGAGTGAACATTTTACCCCTTAGCCTTTAGGAGTCAGGAGAGATGTTTTAAGAAAGTTCTTCTGAGGGCTGTTGGCCCATCTTGCCAGTACAGTAGAAGATGGGGTGCAGGCCCCAAACCAAGACACCCTGGATACTAAGTGGAGGGAGGGGTTCCTGATTTGGGTCAGACCCCTGCGTTCACCAGGCGCAGACCTTTGAGGCCCAAAGTAGTCTGGCCTCGTCTCGGGGTGGGGGGCACAGATCTCTTCTCTTGAGGTTGAGTCAGGTCTCCCCAAGACTCAAGGGATACAGGTCATCTTCCTGGACCTCCCTTCCTCAGATCTCGAGATCCCGACCAAGACCACAGGCTGGGGCGCGGTCCTATCCACCGCCCCCCCCCAAACCCCACCCCGTCACCCCAAGGCCCTGGTCAGCTCCCCCTGCTTAGGGAAGGAGGGCAAGGGTCCTCTTCCCCGAGGCCTGGTGGCCCGAGCCCCGGTACGAGAGACGGTTTGGGTGACCCGGTAGCGACAGTCCCTCCCGCGGGTCCCCAGGTCAGGATCCAGCCCCGGCTCCGAGCGCACTCCTTCCTCACCGGGTCCCAGAGCCTCCATGGCAGCAGCGGCGGGGGCCGCCTCGCCCCGGTCCCCGGTGCCTCCCGCTCCGGGCCCCGCCGCCGCCGCCGCCGCCGCCGCGTAACGCTTGATCTCCGGAATCTTGGCGCTGGAGGGGCGCCGCGGAGACGCGGGCGCTGGGCAGGGGGCGGCGGCGGCGCCCGGCCCGGGGATGGGGACGGAGACCCGGCTCCCGGGGCTCTTCCGGTCTCAGCGACAACAAAAACAATCCCCACCGCCGCCGCCGCCGCCGCCGCCGCCGTCGCTGCCAGCGGGAGCAGGAGCCGGCGCGCGCCTGCCGCGCGGGGAGGGAGGGGAGGGGGCCCGGCGCGCGCCGCCGCCCGGGGTCTCGGCCGGCGTCGGAGGGGGCGTGCGCGGCCCGGGGCACGCGCGGGGTCCGCCGAGCCCGGCCGGAGGCAGGGGGCGGGGTGCAGCGGCACGGGCGCGCGCCCGGAGGGGCAGTGCCCAGAGGACGCGTCGGGCACGCGCCCGCCGGCCGACACTGCCCGGTGAGCGGAAGGCAGCCATCCCCACTGGCGCTAACGGCTCAGTGGGGCTGCCTCTGGGCAGGCAGGGGCGGCCGGCCACCCTCCGACGATCCGATTCCGGCCTTGTGGATCCACAGCGGCAGCTCTCCACTTCCGTGCGTGCCAGGTGTCCCGAGAGCCCCCCCCCTTCACCCGGGTACCCCTCATCTTTCCACTCCCAGTCTCCTCTTTTTCTTCCTCTTTTCCTGGGACAGAGCACACTGAGGTCACCGACACAGTAATCCTCCTTTATCCCTTCTCCCATCGCCTCACCCTCCCTTCCCACAGTCAGAAGACTCGGGCTTCTCCCTCCTCCTATGTCAAGCACCCCTGGTGAGTAACTCACCAACCTTAGCAGCCTGGTGCCAGGGGAGAAGCACCTCCTGGGGCGGCAGGGGCGGCCTGGCAGGCCCCCTGACCCTTAAGGTTTGCAGTTGAGGTTTGGAGCTGGAAAAGATACCACTACAGATCAAGTTGCAGTTTCTCACCAGCAGAATGAGGAGATCCTGGCACATGGGTTTAAAAAGTGACATCCTAGGGCTACCGCAGCAAAGGACACAGTGTGTGTGTGTGTGTGTGACTTCCACAATAGATTTTATTTATTCATTTTGCCAATCCTGGTGCATGAACTCACTGTCCTTGGACACATTTTTGCTCAAAGCTAGTGCTCTACCACTTGAGCTCCAGCACCACTTCCAGCTTTTGCTGAATATATGTTACCCAGGAATGGAAATCCAAGGTTTTATGCATGCTAGGCAAACACCCTATCACCAAGCTACTCTCCCAACCCATAGGTTTTATTTATTTTTTGTCAGTCACAGGGCTTGAACTCTGAGTCTGGGAACTGTCCATGAGCTCTTTTGCTCAAGGCTAGCACTCTATCACTTTGAACCATAGTACCACTTCTGGTTTTCTGGTAGTTCATTGATAAGTCTTACACACTGTCCTGCTGGGCTGGCTTTGAACCATGACGCTCAGATCTCAGCTTCCTGAGTAGATAGGATTACAGGCGTGAGCCTGGCTACAACAGAAATTGGTCTTCACTCAGTTTTGGAGGCTAGAAGTCTAAGATCAAGGGCATTTGGTAGGGTTGTTTTCTTCTGAAACCTCTCTTCCTTCACTTATAGATGGCTGTCTGCTTCCTATGACTACACCTTTGTCTGTACACATCTCCACTTATAAGGATACCACTCATTAGACATCACCCTGATGATTTCATTCTAATTGAATTGCCTCTTTAAAGGCCCTATCTCCAAACATAGTCACCTTTTGGGGTACTGGGGTTAGAATTTCAATACATGAGTTGCTGAGGTGGGAACAATTTAGTCCATCTATGTTTAAGAGATATTCATTTCAGTGCTTGCCATGTACAACCACAAAGCCAGATAATTTTTCTCTGTAATAATAAATGTAAAGGTTACATCATGGCTAGGCACTGTAAGGACTGTTTCACATGTCCTTTAATCTTTGCATACACCTTTAAGACATTATTAAGAAAGGTATTTGAGCTGGACATTGGTGGCTCACACTTGTAATCCTAGCTACTCAGGAGGCTAAGAGCTGAGAATCTCAGTTCGAAGCCAGCCTGGTCAGAAAAGCCCCTTAACCACTCAAAAACCAGAAGTGGAAACATGGCTCAAAGTGGTAGAGCACTAGCATTGAACAAATAGCTCAGGGACAGAGCCCAGGTATCGAGCTCAAGCCACACAACCGAACCAATAGATGAGGAAATGGAGGCTCAGGGAAGCTCAGTAGGTCAGGCTCTATATTATGTAATGCTGTAGCAGAAAAATTGGGTTCTAGATCCAGCATTCAGTCTGGATCTTACCTAGCAACATTACTGAAAAAGTCCAATACTCTACTATCAAATTCAATTAATCCAGCATTCAAGTTCTGGCTGATTCCATCTCTAACTGGCTAGGCAACTGGGGCTTGTAATCTAGTTACTAGATCCCTGTCCACTAATACAATACTCTTCATTCTTTCTACAACCCTGTGACTTTTCCATTAAACAAGATATAAACAGGGAACATAAGGGACGGAAATTTGAAAAGAAAGTATTCACTAAAAAAACAGACTGGTATACATTTCAAGAAAAAAAAATGAAAAACTAGAGCTCACATTTTGAATTAAACCTAGTTGCCAGCACCTTTTTTCTCTACCCAGACTAAATTCTTCACACAATTTAAATAGTCAGGTTTGAAATTGACTTTCCCAACTATACCTCTTAACAAATGTTCTATTCAGTTTGACACCCTGACCAGAGACTAAAGTTTGTGTTCTGGGTTAAGAATGAGTTGCCTTGGGAAGGATGGGTGAGAATGCTGAAAGGGGTGATATTGATCAAGATGCACTGGATTCATAAACTGCTTTGGTGAACAGCAACTCTACCTAAAGATAATAAAAAAAAATTTTATGGTGTTATTAGCACTAGCCTTAGAAACTGGGCCATGAAATGTGCAGCATTAAGCCGGGCACCGATAACTCATGCCTATAATCTTAGCTACTCAGGAGGCAGAGATCTGAGGATCACGGTTCAAAGCAAGCCTAGGCACAAAAGTCTGTGAGACTCTGATTTCCAATTAACAACCAGGAAACCAGAAGTGGCACTGTGGCTCAAGTGGTAGAGGACTGGCCTTGAGCTGAAGAGCTCAGGGACAACACCCAGGCTCAAAGTTCAAGCCCCAAAATAAATAAAAATGCAGCATTTACCCTTGGTTCCACTGGGCTGCAATGTTTTCATCCCTCAAGTCTCCACCTGTTCATTCTTGACCACTGGGATAGTTTCCATTCCCATTCCCACTCGAGTCTCCAGAAACCCTTCCTCCTGAGCTTTATCCAGACTAAACTTCTGTAGTCAATAAATTTCCCTTCCCCTGTGTATGTTTAGCAATCCCTCCCTCCTCCACTTCCTGCTGTGGCAGAGAAACCACCATGCAGCAGAATACCACTTCCTCTTGAACTCTGGCTGGCTGCTCTCTGGGCTCTCTTCCTGATGGCTGCTCATTCTTCTGTTCTCCATACACCTTCAGGATAGGACAGGGATTCTATACTATATTTTCCTCCGTTGCATATCAAAACCACTCACTATTTAGCCAAACCTCCCTAAGGCCTCAATTTGGAGGTATAATTAACTCAACTCCTGTCTTAAGTTCAGTTCAGGCCTAGATCCCACAGCACTATAAATCAGGGAGGGCAGGGCTCATATCTTATTCAGATAACTAGATTTGTATATCTGTTGCTGACTAACCATCAAGCACAAATGTATTTGTCAAAGCATTTGTGGAATCAATGAAGGAGAGAACAATCAGTGAGATTTTTATCTCCAGTTAATCACCAGAAAACTGGAAGTGGTGCTGTAGCTCCAAATGGTAGAGTGACAGCGCCTAGGACTAGCGTTCAAGACTCACGACCAAGAAAAACTAGACTTTTTAATCACATAGTCCTGGAAATCAAATATCCCCAATACCCCCCTTTTTTGGGGGGGGAGGGTCGGTTCTGGGGCTTGAACTCTGGGTGTGGGAGCTGTCCCTAAGTTCTTCAGCTCAAGGCTACCACCCTATCCCTGGAGCCATACTAAGAATGAGTTCTAAAGAATCTCTGGCATACTTACTTAAGGATATCTTGAGAAGGAAGTGAGAATCTATATGGGCATGCTCTTGCATCAGGAACAGAGCAAGCAAATGCCCAATAGTTAGCTCTCCTTCCCTCTCTCCCTCCCTTCCCCCAGCTAAAAGCCTCTATGCAATGTTTTTACATTCCCCTGCTGCTGTCTTGCTGTCCCCAGAGCTCAAGATTTCTGCTCAGTGCAAGAGAGGAGAGCAGAGCCATTAGGGACTAAGCATGTTTACACACTGTGTGCCTGTGCCACCTAAGCAGAGGGAAATGGCTCTCTTTCTAGAGATAAGAACCAGGCCCAAAGAACATGCCTGCCTAACTTCTTGAATATGTCAGTGCTCTCCTGAAGGCACAGGAGAGAGTCTGTGCCAGGTACCTCACTAGTAGACACTGTGCCCCATTGCAAGGTTCTAGTCACCAATACTGGTATGCCACTTCAACCCTGTCTTGTCTACTGGTCTGCATGTATTTTAATGTTCCAGTCTCTCTTCATACTAGCTGTTCTCAGAGTCTGGTGTGTAGAAGTTGAAGAGCTTCTTTGAAGTTGACCCAGTGGGCTAGAGGCTTTCCCTCTTTATCTGGAAACCCCTTATTCAAATAAAAATTGTTAAGTGGAAATTAAAGTGGAGTGATTCTGGCTCGGAGGGCCAGAGGCACACATTGAACACTACTTAACTAGCCTTGCTCACCCAAAGCCACTATTTCACTTCTAAACAGAATTTCTAGCTACTTGTTCCTCTTCCACTGACTGCCTTACTCGAAGTTTTTTAATTGAGCTATAATTCTTATACCATTGCAAGTGCTATAATTGAAGAGCATTTTGAGTAGTCAGTAGCTCTAACTATTACAACTATCAAACTCCAGAAATTTTTCTTTACCTCAGAAGAAATCTTGGAGCTGGGTGAGGTGCCTCACCCCTGTAATCCTAGCTACTCAGGAGGTTGAGATCTGAGCATTCAGGTTCAGAGCCAGCCTGGGCCACTAAAGAACCTGAGATTCTTATCTTTAATTAATCACTAGAAAACAGGAAGTGGTGCTGTGGCTCAGGGGTAGAGCTGAAGAGCTTAGAGACAACACTCAGGCCCAGGGGTAGGGCAATATCCTTGAGCTGAAGAGCTCAGGGACAGCACCCAGACCCAGAGTTCAAGCCCCATGACCCACAAAAAAATAAGAAATCTTGGCTGGGTGCAATGCTCACACTGGTAATCCCAGCTACTCAGAATGCTGAAATAATGAGGATTGTGGTTCAAGACTGGTCTAGGCAAACAAAACCACAAGAGAGAGCTCTGAGCATCTGTGGTTTACACATGTAATCCTAGCTACTCAGGAGGCCTGAGATCTGAATATCATAATTTGAAGACAGCCCAGGCAGAAAAGTCCATGAGATTCTTATCTCCAATTAATCACCAAAGAGCCAGAAGTGAGTTGTAGTTCAACAGTGAGAACACTAGCCTTGAGGAAAAAAAAAAAAAAAAAGCTCAAGGACAGGATAGTGCCCAGGCCCTTTGTTTCTGAGTTCAAGCACTAGGACTGAGCAGGAGGGGAGGCGGGGGAAGCAAGCAAGTAAGAAACAATGAAAAGAAACCTATACCCTAAATAATTATCAGTCACTCTTCTCCTTTCAAACTAACCTCTGGAAATTAATCTACTTTCTCTAAGGATTTACCTATTCTAGATATTTGCATTTTTCTTTTTCTTTTTGTTGGTTGTGGGGCTTGAACTCTGGGCCTGGGCCAGAGTGCTGTCCATGAGCTCTTCAGCTCAAGGCTAACACTCTACCATGTTGAGCCACAGCGCCACTTCCAGTTTTCTGGCGATTAATTGGAGATAAGAGTCTCATGGACTTTAGTGCCTGGGTTGGCTTTGAACCCCAATCCTCAGATCTTCACCTCCTGAGTAGCTGGGATTACAGGTGTGAGCCACCAACATCCGGCAATTCTAGATATTTTCTATGAGTGGAAGTATAGTATTTTCTATGAGGTTGGGTCTTGGGGCTTGAAGTCTGGGTCTGAGCACTGTCCCTGATCTCTTCACATCAAGGCTAGTGCTCTATCATTTGAGCCACAGTGCTACTTCCAGTTTTCTGGTGGGTTAATTGGAGATAAAAGTCTCACAGAGGGGCGATGAGTGGGAGGGTCAAGGGTACCAAGACATGTGAAAGGGTATCAATATATGTGAATTAATGCACCTTCTATATGGCAAATATCATGTAACCCTTTTATTAATTACAATAAAAAAAAGTCTCACAGATTTTTCATGGCTGGGCTGGCTTTGAACTGCAATCCTCAGATCTTCTCAGCCCCCGAATAATTAGGATTACAGGTGTGAGCTCGCTATAATGCTATTTTGAACTTTCATGTTCAAGGTTTTTTTTTGGGGGGGGGGTAGTTATGGAGCTTGAACTCTGGCCTGGGCTCTGTCCCTGAGCTCTTCAGCTCAAGGCTACTGCCTTACCCTTGAGCCAAGCCCCACTTCCTGTTTTCTTTCCTTTTTTTTTTCTTTTGTCAGTCCTGGTACTTGAACTGATGGCTTGGGCACTGTCCTTGGACTTTCTCAGGCTAGAACTCTACCACTTGAGCCACAGCACCACTTCTGGCTTTTTTCTATGTATGTGGTACTGAGGAATCGAACCTAGGTCTTCATGCATGCTAGGCAAGCACTCTACCACTGGGCTAAACTCCCAGCCCTCACTTCCCATCTTCTAGTGATTAACTGAATATAGGAGTTTTTTCTGGGCTGGGAGTATGGCCTAGTGGTAGAGTACTTCTCTGTACCTCCTACACAGAAAAAGCCAGAAGTGGTACTGTGGCTCAAGTGGTAGAACTCTAGCTTTGAGAAAGCCCAAGGACGGTGCCCAGGCCCGGAGTTCCAGCCCCAGAACTGGCCAAAAAAAAAAAAAAAAAAAAAAAAAAGTGTCTTGGCTTTGTATTGCTGGGGCTGGCTTTAAACTGTGATCCTCAGATCTCAGCCTCCTGAGTAGTTAGGATTGCAGACATGAGCCACAGTGCTTGGCATGTTCAAGTTTTTGTTTTTTTTTTTTTTTTTGCCAGTCCTGGGCTTCAGCTCAGGGCCTGAGCACTGTCCTTGGACTTTCTCAAGGTTAGAGCTCTACCACTTGAGCCTCAGCACCACGTCTGGCTTTTTTCTATGTATGTGGTACCGAGGAATCGAACCCGGGTCTTCGTGCATGCTAGGCAAGCACTTTAACCACTAGGCCAAACTCCCGGCCCTGTTCAAGTTTTTGTATGGACAAAGTTTCAGTCATTTTGCATATGTACCTAGGAATAAAAATGCTAAGTTAAAGCCACTTTGAACTCGGGGCCTGGGCACTGTCCTTGGGCTTTTTTTGCTCCAGGTTAGTGCTCTATGACTTGAGCCACAGCACTACTTCTGGCTTTTTCTGTGTATGTGGTACACAGGAATTGAAACCAGGGCTTCGTGCATGTTAGACAAGAACTCTACCACTAGGCAACACTCCCAGCACGTCTTCTTCTTCTTTTCTAATTGTTGGGATAATGTATAGGGGGGTTACAGTTACATTCATAAGATAGTAGGTGCATTACTTCTCATACATTGATAACCCTTCTCATATTTTTGTCCCTGTTTCCCCTCCCCTTACCCCCTCCTAATCATCTTGTTTTCCCCCTTCCCTTCCTAAGTCAAATAAACAAATATATACAATATACCAGGTAACAAAGTCAGATACAGTAACAAGATGAGATTAACCATAAGGGCAAAAAAAAAAGAGAAGAGAAATAACATAGTATATTAAGAACAACAATCACACAAGATGAGCCTCTAGTTTCCATATTCTAGAGTTCATTTCATTTAGTCTCATCCTATATGACCTTACGTACATAGGTTCTGAGTTATTGTAATCCTCTGCTAGGAGAATCCTATATGTGTACTAATTATTACAAATGAGGGAAACCATGGAGCCTATGTTCCTTTTCGGCCATCTTTTTTGCTTGTTTGTCTTGGGTCTTGAACTCAGGACCTAGGCACTGTCCCTGAGCTTTTTTTTTGTTCAAGGCTGGTGCTCTACCACTTTCAGCCACAGTGTCACTTCACAGCTTAACGTTCATAAAATATATATGTAAGGCAATTTATTAAGGTGAAATTAATATAAGAGAATTAGCTGCTTTAAAGTGAATGGTGCACAGAGTGCTGGTGGCTCATGGCTGAGATCTGGGGATCACAGTTCAAACCCCAGCTCAGGCACAAAAGTCCTGGAGACACTTATCTCCAATGAATCACCAGAAAAACAAGGTGGTAGACCACTAGCTTTGAGCTGAAGAGCCCAGGGACAAGGCCCAGAGTTCAAGCCTCATGAACAACAACAACAACAACAACAAAAAGTGAATGATGCAACTAATCTTTTTTGCAATATTTATTTATTTATTTATTTTTGCCAGTCCTGGGCTTGAGCTCAGGGCCTGAGCACTGTCCTTGGACTTTGTCAAGGCTAGAACTCTACCACTTGAGCCTCAGCACCACTTCCGGCTTTTTCTATATATGTGGTACCAAGGAATCGAACCCGGGTCTTCGTGCATGCAAGGCAAGCACTTTAACCACTAGGCCAAATTCCCGGCCCTTTTTTGCAATATTTAAAATACTTCTATTTTTTTTCTTGGTTAAGCACATCAAAGAAAAGATCAATCTTCTTTTTTATTTTTGCATGTGTCTTATTTATACCCTAGTCTAGGCTACCATACACAGTTCTGGACCTCTTTTTGCCCTCTCCTGTACTGGAACTTTGTTTATTAAATTCTGCTGTCTTTTTCTAATGTTATTCCCTTATTTACATGGAATACATCTTTCAGGATCTTTGTGTAAAAGGGTAGGATATTATATATATATATATATATATATATGCTCGTTATAATTACATACACATTCTGTAAATGTCTCATAAAGTCACAACTCATGGGTGCATGTGTATGTGTGTATGTGTGTGTGTGTGCGCATGCATGCGCATACATGTATATGTCTGTGTGCTGACAGTGGAGCTTAAACTCAGGACCTCATACACTCAAAGCCACAACTCTTTTTTTTTTTCTGCCAGTCCTGGAGACTGAACTCAGGGCCTGCACACTGTCCTTGGGTTTTCCTCAAGGTTAGAGCTCTACCACTTGAGCCACAGCACCACTTCTGGCTTTTCACTGTATATGGTATTGAGGAATCGAACCTGGGTCTTCATGCATGCAGGCAAGCACTCTACCACTAGGCTAATCTGGCCTCAAAGACACAACTCTTTATATTGGGTCCTATGAAATAAACGAGTCCAGTAAGTCATTTAGATACTAGCCTGAAGAATGAGGTTCTTGAAGAGTTACACAACTACCAACAGTAGGGTTAAGCAGTTGGAAATGTTCACTATACCAGAGCTAAGAGCATTTTTTCCCCAGTCCTGGGGCTTGAACTCAGGGCCTGGGCACTGCCCCTGAGCTTCTTTTGCTCTAGGTTAGTCTATCATTTGAGCCAAAAGCACTTTTGACTTTTTCTGTGTATGTGGTACTGAAGAATGGAACACCGGGCTCCATGCATGCTAGGTAAGCACTCTATCACTAAGCCACATTCCCACTCCTCAGTTAAGATTTTAACATACAGGGCTTGATGTGGTAATCTTTTCTTGTAATCTCAGATACATGAGAGGTAGAGATTAGGGTGATCACAGTTCTTTTTGCTGTGGTCAGCCACAGCAAAAAGTCAGGGAGAGTCTATGTCAACAAATAAACTGAGTCTGGTGGTACACAGTTATGATCCTAGCTCCGCACAAGAGGCCTTAGGTCCAAGATGGACCAGGCAAAGAAGCATAATCCCATTTTTTAAAAAATAGCTAAAGCAGGGCCAGGAGTTTGGCCTAGTGGTAGAGTGCCTGCCTAGCATGCACGAAGACCCAGGTTCGATTCCTTGGTACCACATACATAGAAAAAGCCAGAAGTGGTGCAGTGGCTCAGGGTAGAACACTAGCCTTGAGGAAAGTCCAAGGACAGTGCTCAGGCCCTGAACTCAAGCCCAGGACTGGCAAAAAAAAAAAATAGCTAAAGCAGAAAGGGCTGAAAGTATGGTTCAAGTGCCAGAGCATTTGCCTGGCAAGTGAAAGGCCCTGAGTTCAAACCCTAGTGCTAATAAAAGATTTGAGCAAACATTAAAGACTGCATAATGGTCTTTTCTCAGCCTAGAGCGTACTAACTCATTTACCTTCTCTATCTTTTCTCTACTGAAAGCTTAAGCCTTATAATTAAATTTAGGATATATGGGAAATTTTCTCATACCAGTCATTATTACCTTCTCACACTTGACTGGTAGTTGATTTAATATAGAACTCTGGGTTAAACATCATTTTCCTTAAGAATGTTGAAGGCATTGCTCCAGTGTTTCCCAGTTTTGCTACTGAGAAAATGGATGACATTCGGATTCTTGATCCTTTGTATGTGACCTATTTTCTTCTCTGGAACTTTTTATAGACTTTTCTTTTTATACCTGATGTTCTGGAATTTCAAAATTATATACTTGGCTGTAGATTTTTTTTTAAAGTTTTCCTGCACTTTAGTGAACCTTTCTCTTCTAAAAATGTTGAGCAAAGTGTGGTGCTCTCTGGCAGCACTTAGAAGGCAAGAGGATGGACAGTTGAAGGCTGACCTAGATCTGATCTCAAGCAAACAAATGAAAAAAAAAGATTTGTTTTTTTAGTTCTATTGTTTTTCTTACACTATTTCTTTGCTTTGCCTTTTTCTCCTTTTCTAGATCTATTAACTGAGTTTTAAATTTGACAGATTTTCATTTTATCTTTTTTATTAAAGAATTTATTAACATTGATTTTACATCATGTTTCAAATGTCATTTTTAACAAATAAGTATTCAAGAAGGGAATCGCTATATACAATCACTGGCACATAGATTATAGAACATAAAATTAGGCTGAGGGTTTGTATGTCATAGATACAAATTAGTGTATGTAATAAAACATGTCTATAGAGTATATAGCCCATGATAGATTTTTAGCATTTTTTTTTTGCCAGACCTGTGGCTTGAGCTCAGGGCCTGAGCACTATCCTTAGGCTTTCCTGAGGCTAGCACTCTACCACTTGAGCCACAGCACCACTTCTGGCTTTTTCTATGTATGTGGGGTGCTGAGGAATCGAACCCGGGTCTTCATGTATGCTAGGCAAGCACTCTTACCACTAGGCCAAACTCCCAGCCCAGATTTTTATGACTATGTAGTTACGTTTATATCTTCAAGACCATGTCCATAACCTTGGGTACCCAAATATTGAGTCATCACTGTTGTACTGTTTGGATCTAATATCCACATATTAAGGATACCATGCACCTTTTGTTTCTTTGGTCTTGACTTATCTCACTCAACATGATCTGCTCTAATTTCATCCACTTCCCAGCAAATGCTGTTGGCTATGTAGAATTCCACTATATATATATATATGTATATATATACATATATATACATATATACATATATATATATACACACATATACCACATTTTGTATCCATCCATCTGCAGCAGGGCATCTGGATTGTTTCCATCTCCTGGCTATTGTGAAAAGGGCAGAAATGAACATGGCTGAGCAGGTATCCTTATCATATCCTGGGTTATGATGTTCAGGATAGATGACCAGGAGTGGTATGGTGGGATCATCTTTTTAATATGTGCTGTGATAATCCCTGAGAAATGTTTTCAAATGATATCTTCCAACACTTCTATCAAAATTCAGGCATTAGGTTAATGCTTTTGTGAAAAGAGTTTGCAGATAGACTGATATGGCATATAAGAGAAGGAGGAAAGACATGAAGGATACTTCCAAAATGCCAATGCCATTAATGTCCCAGGTATCTTCCTATCTGTTAGCTGCCTTCACTTGGGATATACCTCAATCTCCATTCTCCTATGAATGGTCCTACATTTTTTTTTTTTGCCAGTCCTGGGCTTGGGCTCATGGCCTGAGCACTGTCCTTGGACTTTCTCAAGGCTAGAGCTCTACCACTTGAGCCTCATCACCACTTCCGGCTTTTTTCTATGTATGTGGTACCGAGGAATCGAACCCGGGTCTTCATGCATGCTAGGCAAGCACTTTAACCACTAGGCCAAACTCCCGACCCATGGTCCTACATTTCTAAATGACATTTATCTCTAAAGTTGACATTTATTAAAATGGAGATTTTAGTAAGTACAGAATTTTTTTTTTTTTTTGTCATGGGGCTTGAACTTGGCCTGGGTGCTGCTGTCCCTGAGCTCTTTAGCTCAAAGCTAGCACTGTAGCATTTGAGCCACAGCGCTACTTCTGGTTTTCTGATGGTTAATTGGAGATATGAGTCTCATGGTCTTTGGTGCCCGGGCTGGTCCTCAAATGATCCTGAGTAGCAAGGATTACAGGCATGAGCCACCGATGTCAGGGTAGTAAGTGCAGAATTCTTTTTTTTTTTTTTTTTGGATGTGGGGCTTGAACTCTGGGCTTGAGCGCTGTCGCTGAGCTCTTCAGCTCAAGGCTACTGCCCTACCTCTGGGTCTGAGCATTATCCCTGAGCTCTTTAGCTCAGGCTACGGCCCTATCCCTTGAGCCACAGCATCACTTCTGGTTTTCTAGTGGTTAATTGGAGATAAGAGTCTGATCTTTATAATCTTTACTGCCTGGGCTGGCTTTGAACCACAATCCTCAGATCTCAGCCTCCTGAGTAGCTAGGATTACAGGCATAAGCCACTGCATCCAGCCAGATTCTTCCTCCTCCTACCCCTTGTTTGTAGGCTTGAATTCAGGGCCTGGGCACTGTCCCTGAGCTCTTTTGCTCCATGCTAGTCCTCTTCTACTTTGAGCCACAGCTGTACTTCTAATTTTCTGCTGGTTAACTGAAGATGAGTCTCATGGAGATTTGTTTGCCTGGGCTGGCCTGGAACTGTAATTCTTAGATCTCAACCTCCTGAGTAGCTAGGACAGAATTACAGGTATGAGGCACCAGTGCCAGACAAGTACACATTCTTATGCATAATCTCATTAAGTATGCAGATTTCCAATGAATATTTTCTTTTAATTTCTCTACAGGGTAAACCATCACTAATACTTGTCATTTATTACATTTCAGAGGGCAACTGAAGGCTATCAGATCCGTATAGAGACTTTCTACAAATCTTTTCTTCTATCCAGTTATTTCCTTGGATGCTTTTGGGTCCCATAGTACCCGAGCTTCGCAAGAGTGCTAAGCTTGGTAGGAAATGACTTGCTTCTTATTAGTACCACCTCCACATACTTGGTAATCAGAACTCTCAGCACTGCTAATTTTTCCACTTAGCTTTGTCATCCGCTGCTGTCTCTCCCACTCTCTTTTGTCCTTATGGTTTATTCTGGTTTTATTCATTCCCTCTCATTTTTGCAGAGCTTAAGAAAGGACAGGAGGCAAACCTGGTAAAACTACCATTTTCTTCTTTAACAATTCTTATTTTGAGTTGATCAACTACTTACTAACCTTGTTTCAGGAACAAGGTTAAGTTCTCAACAGAAGACATTTGGAATTCTTGGTATGTTTTGGTCTTCCAAAGTATTCCTTGTTTTCTTTTTCTCAGAGGCTAGAAGTGAATAGAAGTACTTCTGCCCGGAACATTCACAATTTTCTGGCTATCTGATTATAGAGATACTGTCTACTGCCCAAGGAGCCAACTAAAGCTAATGCCTTATTGTCAAAACTTATGTGAGGGCCAGGAGTTTGGCCTAGTGGTTAAAGTGCTTGCCTAGCATGCATGAAGACCCGGGTTCGATTCCTCGGTACCACATACATAGATAAAAAGCCAGAAGTGGTGCTGAGGCTCAAGAGGTAGAGCTCTAGCCTTGAGAAAGTCCAAGGACAGTGCTCAGGCCCTGAGCTCAAGCCCAGGACTGGCAAAAAAAAAAAAACAACTTATGTGAATATGAGACCAGACACAATGGGACTATTCGTACCACTGTATTAAAGTTGTGAAGTAAAGATAATTATAAAAAAAAAAGAATCTCTGGAAAAATATTTGGAGACTTCAGACTTACAACATGTGGTCTATAGGTAGGTGAAGATGATTTCAACCACAAATTTACATTTATATCAATGCCCATAAATCCTGGTGTTTTGGGCAGGGAGTTTGGCCTAGTGGTAGAGTGCTTGCCTTGCATGCACGAAGACCCAGGTCTGATTCCAGAAGTGGTGCTGTGGCTCAAGTGGTAGAGCTCTATCTAGTCTTGAGAAAGTCCAAGGACAAGGCTCAGGCCCTGAGCTCAAGCCCAGGACTGGAAAAAAAAAACAAACCCTGGTGTTTCTGCCAAAGCTGATGCTAATAATATTTGAAAATATTTCATAGTACTTTTTATAATCCACTACAATTCTAAATACTTCTATAGTAACTATATAATTTTCAATAATACTTTAATGCAGGTACTATCATTTTTTCCTAATTTACTGCTAAACAAATAGAAGCTTAACATATACTTTCCTAAAATAGATGAAAGATAGAATGCACAGGTCAAAGAAGCTTAGCAAATCCCAAGCAAGATGGATACATATAAGCCACACCTATATCTATCATAGTCCAGCTAAATGAAAAACTAAAAAGCTAAAAGGTTACATATAACTGAAATATAAAGATTACATATTAAAGCAGCTGAAGGGAAAGAAGATTATATACTGGAGAAGGATGGTATAAAAGATGAAGTTATCAAAAAGGAGGACCTCCACAAGATGATAGCTTTAAACTGCTAGGAAAAATCTTTCAAAAATAAAATAAAAACATTTATGGGAAGATAAAAACTGGAAGGATTTGTTTCAGACAGATCTTCATTGTTAAAAATGCTAAATTAGTGTTGGGAAGGCAGCTCAGTGGAAGAATGTTTGCCTAGCATGCATGAGGTCCTGGGTACCACATGCACAGAAAAAGCCAGAAGTGACACTGTGGCCCAAGTGGTAGAGTGCTAGTTAGGCAAAAAGAAGCTCAGGGATAGTGCTCAGGCCCTGAGTTCAAGCCCCAGGACTTGAAAAAAAAAAGTGCTAAAAGAATTTCTAGAAACTGATGGGAAATGATACTAGATGAAAGTCTAGATCTGTAAAAAGAAATAGAACATACTGGGCCAGGAAAGTGGACTAGTGGTAGAGTGCTTGCCTAGTACACACAAAGCCCTGGGTTTAATTCCTTAGTATCACATACACAGAAAAAAAAGCTGGAAGTGGTGCTGTGGCTCAAGTGGTAGAGGTCCAGCCTTGAGAAAGCTCAAGGAGAGTGTCTAGGCCCTGAGTTCAAGCCCTGAGACTGGAAAAAAAATAGAGAATACTAGAAATGATAAATATCTGGATAAACCTATTTTTGAAACTTTTGAAAAGTTTTCTTACGGCTAGCTCAGTGGTAGGATGCTTATCTAGCATGTGCAAGGCTAATGTGTTCAATTTCTGTCATGACAAATAAAAAGTGAAAATTGGCCTGGGAGTGTGGCCTAGTGGTAGAGTCCTCATCTAGCATGCCCAAAAGCCTGGGTTCGATTCTTTGGTACCACATACACAGAAAAAGCCAGAAGTAGTGCTGTGGCTCAAGTGATGGAACAATAGCCTTGAGAAAGCTCAAGGACAATGCCCAGGCACCAAAACGAATAAAACAAAAACAGTGAAAAAACAGGACTGGTAGCATGGCTCAGCAGTATCTGACTAGTCTAGCAGAGGCCTTGATTTCAAGCCCCAGTAATACGTGTATGTATGTGCATGCATACACACACACATATATACATGTGTGTATATATACATATATGTGTATGTTAAATATACACACATACATACATGATAGTTGAAACTGGGGGACAGAAATGTAGGTTAGTGGTACAGTCCAACATGCATGAGGATCTTGTTTCAATCCTAGAACTACAAAAACAAAACAAATTGCTGAATGCAGTATTGGATATCTGAATTTAAGTGTTTTGCATAGCAAAAAACTGATATTTTATTACTTTGGAGGTGATAACACAGCAGAGTTACCTTTACATACATCAGGTAATAAGTACATTTCCTTCCTTTTGTATAGTATCATCTGTTCCCTCATTCTCTCCCTCCCATCTCTGTCCATGAGTTGCGTGGTTCACTTTCCTCAATGTCCAGTGTAGCCAGTGGCCTCCTTCCACTTTACTTCAGATGTACATGCATTGTATATGAGGTAAAGAATACAGTCAGGGGCCAGGAGTTTGGCCTAGTGGTAGAGTGCTTGCCTAACATGCACTAGGACTCAGGTTCAATTTCTCAGTACCACATACATAGAAAAAGCTGGAAGAGGTGTTGAGGCTCAAGTGGTATAGTGCTAGCCTTGAGAAAGCCCAAGGACAGCACTCAGGCCCCTAGTTCAAGCCCCAGGACTGGCAAAAAAAATACAGTCATTAGAAAAGGAAAAGACAAATTAAGAAAAGGTCCTTTGTTTCCTTATTATTTTTTTTTTTTTGCCAGTCCTGGGCTTGAGCTCAGGGCCTGAGCACTGTCCTTGGGCTTTCCTCAAGGCTAGTGTTCTACCCTCAGCCACTGCACCATTTCTGGCTTTTTCTATGTATGTGGTACTGAGGAATTGAACCCAGGTCTTCGTGCATGCTAGGCAGGCACTCTACCACTAGACCAAACTCCCAGCCCCTGTTTCCTTATTTTTGGAGTTTGTTTCAGTATATTATTTTATATCATATGAAGAGGTACTTGGGTATTACAACTTGGTGATTTTCTCCTATGACTATCTTCTTTTGGTCTCACTGCATGTGAGTGAATCCTGTATAATTTTTCATAGCCCATTGTGTTTTAAATGTAACTTCTGTATATCATGTGTCATTCGTCTCTCTGATCTTGGCTTACCTCGATATGATTTGTTCTAGTTCTATCCATTTTTCTGTGATTTACATTATTTTATCCTTTCTTTCTTTTTTTATCAGTTGTGCGGCTTGAACTCTGGGCCTGGGCATTGTCCCTGAGCTCTTCAGCTCAAGACTACCACCTTACCCCTTGAGCCACAGCACCACTTCCAGTTTTCTAGTGGTTAACTGGAGATAAGTCTCATGGACTTTAAGTGCCTGGACTGGCTTTGAACTGCAATCCTCAGATCTCAGCCTCCCAAGTACCTAGGATTACAGGCATGAGTCACCACACCTGGCTTATTTTATCCTAATTGTATATACATTTTTTGGATCCATTGTCTATTGTGGGGCACCTGGGTTGTTTCCATATCTTGGCTACTGTGAATAGTGCAACAATGAACATGGATGTGCAGATATCCTTATCATATCCTCGTTCAAATCTTATGATGGAGCAAGAGAATTCTAGAAAATTATAGTCTAATGCTGGTGGTTCATACCTGCAATACAAGCTAGTCATGAGACCAAGATTTGGAGTATAAAGTTTTGAAGCCAGCCTAAGCAGACTTTTATCTTCAAAATAACCAGCAAAAAGCAGGGCTCCAGTGAGGAGTACCAGCTAGGCAAGCTAACAGTCCCTGGGTTCAAACTATAGTACTACATACATGTATATGTATATACTTAGATATACACATTTGCAGGTATCTACCTACACACACATATATAATAAGGTTCTTCCAAATATTGCTTCAATGACAAGTAACGGAACCATACATTAAGGAGTCATTCTGCTGTTGGTGGTGAGAAGAATTAGAATATATTCAATGTTAACTATTTACCAATCAGTGAATTGGAGGCTTTAATGTGTACCATCTCATTTAATGTGTGCATGTATTGAATCTGAACAAAGAGCAGTGGGTTCCCTACAGTTACCATAAGCTAGTAAGTGGCAGAACCAGCATCTGAATTAAGATCTCCCTGCTGCCAGGGTCAGGGTTTGTCTCACTGCACCATTTGCCCTTCTAACTTTTATCTCACCTGAATCATGGCAACAATCTTCTCATTAGTGTGCCTATGTCCAACATGTTTCTTCCCAACTTATTCAAGACTGCAGAAAGTTCAACCTCACGAAACACTGCATTGGTTGGCTTCCCTTTGGTAATATAAATAGAAATTATTTGGTTTGGCATTTCATGATGGCGAGAACCAACTTGTAGTGTGACTCAAAGCAAATCACCTTTTGTTTCAGGTTAAACCAAGGTAATCTGGTCCTCTACTTACTATATCACATACATATATATATATATGTTATTGAATGGGATGTTTTATTGTTATTTCATATCAGAAATCTCCAACAGAGAGGTAGGCCAAGTGCACTCTAAATCTGAACTGCAAGTGCTGTATTACAATTAAATCATCTCAGACTGAAATCTCTGTGACATGTTCAATATTTATTAAGCAGGCAAAACCAGTTACACAACTTGTAAGCTCAATGAAGTCCTTGTTCTGTGCACTTTTATGCTCTATGCATCTATGCATAAAAGCCTTACTTTAGAGCTGGGCTCCTGCCTGTAATTCTAGCTACTTAGGAGGCTGAGATCGGAGGATCTCAGTTTAAAGCCAGCCCAGGTACTAAAGACCCTGAAACTCTTATCTCCAACTAACCACTAGAAAACCACAAGTGGCACTGGGGCTCAAGGAGTAGGGTGGCAGCCCAGGGACTGTGCGCAGGCCCAGAGTCCAAGCCCCACAATTGACAAAAAAAAGCGCTTTAGTACATAAAGTATTGCAGAAGGATTCACCTAACCTCCTAGGCAGAACCAGATGAACCGGGTGATAGGATTCCTCACTGAATAGTGGTAAAAATCCTAAAATAGGTCCTAGCCCATATCATATCATCACTCTGAAGAACCTAGGTGCTGGGCTCACGACATTTTTTTTATTTTAATTTTTATTTTTTTGGGTTATAGGGTTTGAACTAGGCCTGGGCTTTGTCCCTGAGCTCTTCAGCTCAAGGCTACTACCCCACCCTTGAGCCAAGCCCCACTTTCCATTTTCTAGAGGTTAATTGTGCCTAGGCTGGCTTTGAACCTTGATCCTCAGATCTCAGCCTTCTAAGTAGTTAGGATTACAGGCGTGAGCCACCACACCCAGCTTCACTATATTTTTATATATTGAACATACAAAGTTAGAGGTCTCTGGACAATACTAGACAAATCACATAACTAGACACCACTTCTTTCACCCATGAAAATCCATATCTAATACCTAAATACTAAGTGGCCTTATAGTACTGATTAAAAAATAAAGATAGCTGAAGTTCTTACGGTAATTCTTACTGGAGTGTAAACTATGGCATGAATTTCTCAGATACTAACTCACCATTCCTAGAATATCTTCTTCTCCTCCCTCTTTCTCTTCCTCCTCCTCCTCCGCCATTGGTCATGGGGCTTGAACTTGGGTGCTGGTCATTGTCCCTGAGCTCTTTAGCTCAAGGCTACCACCCTACCCCTGAGCCTGAATGGTGTCCCTGAGCTCTTTAGTTCAAGGCTACCACTCTATCCTGAGTCAAGCCCCACTTCCTAATTTCCAGAGTTTAACTGGAGATAAGAGTCTCAGGTCCTTTTGTGCCTGGGCTGGTTTTGAACCTTGATTCTCAGAGCTCAGCCTCCTGAGTAACTAGAATTACAGGCATGAGCCACTGCGCCCAGCTTATATGTCTTCATAAGAGTATTTCAGATGTTGGGCCAGGAGTTTGGTCTAGTGGTAGAGTGCTTGTCTAGCATGCTTGAATCCTTGGGTTCAATTCTTCAATACTACATATACAGAAAAAGCTGGAAGTGGTGCTGGGCTCAAGTGGAAGAGGGCTAACCTTGAGAAAGCTCAAGAACAGTACCCAAACCCTCATTTCAAGTCTCAGGACTGGCCAAAAAAAAAAAAAGAATATTTGAGATGTTAAGCAATAGCTTCTAATGTTTACACTAAAACTAGTTAATGTGTGTGCGCGCACACATATCTTTTGCTGGGTGCCAGTGGCTCATAAAAATCTGATAGAGCATCAAACATGAGTGAAAAAGCTGAGAAAGGCCCTGATTTCAAGATCTACTACTGGCACATAACCACAAATGTATACATATATAACTTTCTAGTTTTGTTTTGTTTTTGCCAGTCTTGGGGCTTAAACTCAGGGCTTGAGCACTGTCCTTGGGCTTTCTCAAGGCTAGAGCTCTACCACTTGAACCACAGCACCACTTCTGGCTTTTTCTATGTATGCAGTACTGAGGAATTGAACCTGGGTCTTTGTGCATGCTAGGCAAGCACTCTACCACTAGGCCAAACTCCCAGCAACTTTCTAGTTTTTATTATGTAGATGTATATTAATATATTATTACAGTGTGTATGAGACATATACACATCTATTATTACAGTAAACATCTATTATTACAGTATATTTATGAAAATTTTATTACATTTTATTACAACATTTAAGTAAATTATAGATAGTATGACTTTCTCTGGGCTTTATTTACATGAAGAGAATGAATAATATGATCTCTAAGATTTCTTTCAGAGGTGCTCTTCTGTGATTCAATAAACAGATTGGGATTATGGAAAAACTTGCTAGTAGTTGGTAGTCATTAAACATGAGTACTGCTTTTGTTGAATGCTTAAGTAGTCTACTTTAAAAGATTTATTTTTCTCCAACAACACCTGTCATATTCTAACTTTTATTATTTCTTCCAGAAATAATACTTTCCATATATTTATTTGTCTGTATTCTACTATAAGAATGTAATCTCCGTAGAAGTGAAAGCATTGAACAAAATGCCAATCATTTGAGCCAGGAGTTTGGCCTAGTGGTAGAGTGCTTACCTAGCATGCATGAAGACCTGGGTTCGATTCCTCAGTACCATATACATAGAAAAAAAGCTGGAAATGGTGCTGAGGCTCAAGTGGTAGAGCTCTAGCCTTGAGAAAGTCCAAGGACAGTGCTCAGGCCCTGAGCTCAAGCCCAGGACTGGCAAAAAAAAAAAAAAGAATATTTGTTAGTTTTAAGAAAATATGTCTGCTAGGTTGATAGTGGTGCTGTGGCTCAAGTGGTAGAGCTCTAGCCTTGAGAAAGTCCAAGGATAGTACTTAGGCCCTGAGCTCCAGCCCAGGACTGGCAAAAAAAAAAAAAAAGCCTATCATTTATTGGCCCACAATTCTGCAGGTTTTCTGGACATTCAGAAAAAGGAGAAAGATAGCTGGATGCCACCGGCTCACACTTGTAATCTTAACTACTGAGATCTAGAAGATTGTAGTTTGAAGCCAGCCTGAGCAGAAAAGTTTGGGAGATTCTGCCTCCAAGATCATCAGGAAAAAAAACAGGAGACTGGAAGTGTGGTTCAAATGGAAGAATATAAGATGAACAAGTGCAAGACCCTAAATTCAAACTACTAGCAAAAAAAAAGTACTACCAAGTACTATTCAAGTACTACCAAAAAAAAAAGTTAAGGGAAAGAGCCCCAGTTTGGACAATGTGTAGATAGGAATGAGCTAGGAAAGGAAAACTTTATTCTACATGTTAACTATTTTTTTTTTTTGCCAGTCCTGAGCACTGTCCTTGGACTTTCTCAAGGCTAGAGCTCTACCACTTGAGCCTCAGCACCACTTCCGGCCCTTTTCTATGTATGTGGTACCGAGGAATCGAACCTGGGTCTTCATGCATGCTAGGCAAGCACTTTAACCACTCGGCCAAACTCCCGGCCTAGTCTGAATTTTTAATTAGTGACAGGTATTCTCAACTCTGGTGAATGACATCATAATCCATCATTTACTAGTCAAAAAACATGGACATCACTGCAGTCACATTGAGTCCACAGCTCCTCACCCTCTTGAGGTTAATCATCCAACAAGTCCCATTAACTTTGTCTCTTCCCCATGCCCCAGTCCATCCTCTCTGCTTCATTGTTATTACCATTGACCTAGTTTCAGTTCCCTAATCTCCCACTCAGACAACTGTTCTTCCTGCCTCCAGTCTAATCCCTTTCCAATCCATCCTTCATAGGCTACTAAAATAATCTTTCCTCAAGCATGTATCTGGCCATATCATTATGCTTTACAATATCCACCCATTCCCTTTCCCTAGCTTTTTCTAAATGTTTATGTGTAACAGTCCAGGTCTTTTGTTCTCCGTGTCATTTCCAGCCTTCTTCCTGGCTATTACCCTCACCCTGCACACTCATACTTGTTGCTGTAGACTCTTGACCTACTTTCCTTTCTGCAACACAACAAGCTTTATCAAGTCCCTACACATACCTGGAATGCTTTCTCTTCCCTGTGTGGGCCTAAAAGATTTACTTTGTCTTTGAAATTTCATCCATGTGCCATTTTCCTCTGACTTATCTCTGAAATAGTCCATTACCTCTCTGACAGGGCCCCACAACTTCTTGTACATATTATTTCTTCTTCTCCTCTTCCTCCTCCTCCTCTTCCTCCTCCTCATCCTCCTTCTTCTTTTGTGAGTCATAGGGCTTGAACTCAGCCTGGGCATTGTCCCTGAGCTCTTTAGCTAAAGGTTACTGCCCTATGCCTAGGCCTGGACATTGTCCCTGTGCTCATCAGCTCAAGGCTAATGCCCTACCCTTGAGCCAAACCCCGCTTTCCATTTTCTAGAGGTTAATTGGAGATAAGAGTCTCAGGTCCTTTTGTGCCTGGGCTGGCTTTGAACCTTGATCCTCAGATCTCAGTCTCCTAAGTAGCTAGGATTATAGGCGTGAGCCACTGGTGACCTGCTGCCAGCTATACATACTTTTTTTTCCTGCCAGTCCTGGGCCTTGAATTCAGGGCCCAAGCACTGTCCTTGGGCTGTCCTCAAGGCTAGCACTCTACCACTTGAGCCACAGCACCACTTCTGGCTTTTTCTATGTATGTGGTGCCAAGGAATTGAACCCGGGTTTTTATGCATGCTAGGCAAGCACTTTACCACTAGGCTAAACACCCAGCCCTCATACATACTTTTATATTACACACATACATCTGCTTGTGGGTATTCAAATGGAAGGGGAAATCTCTCTGGGAATGACTATATTTTATTTATCTGTATATTCTTTATGTCTAGCATAGACTCTAAAATAGGTGTTTGGGGACTATTGAATAACAGATTAACATTTTATAGATATTTTAGGCTGTCCAACACTATGATTAAGGAGTTTCTGCAAGTGGCCATAATTGCTTGACCATTCATTCAGGAATTATTTGTTAAAGACCCACTATGTTTCAAGTCCTGTACTGTTGTTTAAAAATGAGGTTTTAGGGTCAGGAGTTTGGCCTAGTGGTAAAATGCTTGCCTAGCATGCACAAAGACCTGGATTTGATTCCTCAGTATCATATACCTAGAAAAGCCAGAAATGGTGCTGTGGCTCAAGTGGTAATGCTCTAGGATAGCCCAAGGACAGTACTCAGGCCCTGAGTTCAGTCCCAAGGACTGCTTAAAAAAAAAAAAAAAAGAGGTTTTACCGAGTTCAAGCTCCATGACCCACACACAAAAAAATGAGGTTTTACACACAATATGAAAAATAGTTCTGGTTTCTAAGCAGGTCATTTTCCAAGTGCTTTAAAACTGTTTGAAATTAAAATACACCATGATTTCTGAAATGCAATGTTTGGAGACGTGAATATTGCATTCAGCAAGGGGGAGGAAGTTGAAACAACTAGATAATCTTTAAATGACCTCCCTATACCTGGTAAAATAAAACCAACTCTGGTAATAATAGGTGGAATGATATGATGAAGTCTTGCCACATGGTGGCAGTGGTTCTCCAGAGATACATTATAGAATAAAATTTCCAAATTTTACTCAAGAGGAATCGTTGTGGAAGTGACACTGTGCAAGCCTTGAGCTGAAGAGCTCAGGGACAGCACCCAGGCCCCAAGTTCAAGCCCCACGACCGACAAAAAAAGAGGGGGGGGAATATTTCTAATAAAATGAAACATGGACTGGGTGCCAGTGGTGTAAGCCCATAATCCTAGCTACTCAGGAGGCTGAAATCTGAGGATCATGGCTCCAAGACACACAGGCAGGACACTCCGTTAACAGTCAAATTAGCCACCAGGAAATCAGAAGTGGGGCTGTGGCTCAAAGTGGTAGAGTGCTAGCCTTGAATGAAAAAGCTCAGGGGCAGCGCTCAGGTTCTGAGGACATGAGCCCCATGACTGCTCCCACCAACATTCTCAACATTCAGAAAAAGTAGAAAAGATAGGTGGGTGTCAATGGCTCAAACTTGTAATCCTACCTTCTCAGGAGAAAGAGATCTGAAGATCCTGGTTCAAAGCCAACCAGGGCAAAAAAAACTCCATGAACTTTCATCTTCAATTAACTACCACAACATCAGAAGTGGATGTGGGGCTCAGGTGGCAGAGCACCAGCTTTGAGCAGAAAAAGCCAAGAGAGAGCACAAGATCCTGAGTTTAAGCCCTAGTACTGGACAAAAAGATGGGAGGGTAGGGGAAGAGAAGGAAAGGGAGGAAGGGAAGAAGAGGAAGAAGAAGGAGGAGAAGGAGGAGAAGGAGGAGGAGGAGGAAAAGGAGGAGGAGAAGGAAGAGGAGGAGGAGGAGGAGGAGGAGGAGGAGGAGATAAGAGCTATAACCCTAGCTACTTAGGAGGCTGACATCAGAGGATTGCAGGGTGGCAGAAAGGTCTCTGTGAGACTCATCTCCAGTTGACTACTCAAAAACCAGACGTAGCAATAAGAGTCTCAAGGACTTTAATGTCCAGGCTGGCTTTGACCTGAGATCCTTAGATCTCAGCCTCCTGAGTACCTAGGATTACAAGCTCATGCCTGGCTTCTCTTGTTGGATTTTTAAACTATGAGAAATACAATTTCCTCTTCTCAAAGCACGTGCCATCTTAAAAACAATCTTAACAATATATATTTACATTTACAATAAAACATGTAGTACCATTGTCTTACAAGATTCTGCACTAAAATACCACATGCCTTTTCATAAATATGCTCTCCTTTTACTTAGGGACTCCAAACCACAAACTTTCAATGTAATATTTATTCTTATTTCTATGGGAAACCTAGGACCAGTGATTATCTTCTGACTACAGCTGTTTCTTGATGGTCGAATAATAATCCTGGGGTTTATCTTAGTGTTAGAAAACTTGCCTAACATATATGAGGCCATGAATTCAATTCCCAAAGAAGTAAGATATAATTTAGACAATTATCCTGTCTAAACTTTCGTAAGCTTCTGTATCTGTTTTTCCATGTCTGCCAAGGTACAAATATAAATAGAATACATGAGAATAGGCTGAGCATGTAATGTTCCATGACTTATTTTGTTTTCATGCACACATAATTTCAGAATTTAAAATATTGATTTTTGTGTGATATAATGATCTTATAAATATTTCACCTGCAGTACTATACTTATGAATAAAACCCATTTGACTTTTTTTGTTTTTCAGTGCTAGGGACGGAACCAAGGTCTTTTGAGCAAGAGATGCAGTTCTCTATTACTGAAGTATATCTCCAGCTAACTCAAATCTATTTGAGAATCATGATCTGATCCAATATTTTCTAGTTACAAATAAGGAAAGTTTCTTTTTTTGAGGAGGGGGGGATGCCAGTCCTGGGCTTGAGCTCAGGGCCTGAACACTGTCCTTGGACTTTCTCAAGGCTAGTGCTCTACCACTTGAGCTTCAGCACCACTTACGGCTTTTTTCTATGTATGTGGTACCAAGGAATTGAACCTGGGTCTTCGTGCATGCTAGGCAAGCACTCTACCACTAGGCCAAACTCTCAGCCTCAAGTAAGTTTCTTTTTTCTCTTTTCTTTCTTGTTTGTTTGTTGTGGGGCTTGAACTCTGGGCCTGGGCACTGTCCCTGAGCTCTTCAGCTCAAGCCTAACACTCTACCACTTAAGCCATAGTGCCACTTTTGGTTTTCTGGTGGTTAATTGAAGAGTCTCATGGGCTTTCATGACCGGGCTGGCTTTGAACAACGATCCTCAGATTTCAGTCTCCTGAGTAGCTAGGATTACAGGCTCGAGCCACTGGTACCCAGCTAGGAAAGTAAGTTTCTGAGAAAAAAAAATCTAAACTCACAAAGCCATTTTGGGATGGGTTCAGTCTAATCTTTATAAAGTGAATATCTAGAGAGTTTGCTTTTGCAATTTATAACTTGGATGATTAAATGTAAAGGGTAAAGGTATAAAATTTAGGGGTAATTTCCATGGGTCAGAAAGGATTATGGTGTCACTCACCAAAGTTAACAAAACAGATCACTAATTCCAAATACAGATTCACTTGTGGCACAAATTAATGTGCAGAATAAAAGATTTGGGGGGGATAGGTGAAATTAAGTTATTTTTTCAGTGGGCAAAGAGTTTCAGTTTTATAAAAAGAGTTCTGGCCAGATACAGGTGGCTCATGCCTGTAATCCTAGCTACTCAGGAGGCTGAGATTTGCGGATTGCTGTTCAAAGCTAGGCTGGGCGGAAAACTCTGTGAGACTCCAATTAACCACCAGAAAACCAGAAGTGGTACCAGAAGTGATCTACCAAAGTGGTAGATCACTAGCCTTGAGCAAAAGAGCTCAGGGACAGTGCCCAAGTCTCTAGTTCAAGCCCCATAATCAATCAAAAAAAAAAAGAGAGATTTGGAGATTGGCTACATACTGATGTGAGTATACTTAATATGGAACCATATACTCTAAAATGGTTAAGGCTGGGAGAATAGTTCAGAGGTAGAGCTTATTATGCTAAGCATATACCAGACCCTGGATTCAATTCCTAATACACACTCTCTCTCCCTCTCCCTCCCTCTCTCTCTCTCTCTCTCTCTCTCTCTCTCTCTCTCTCTCCATATATATATATATATATATATATATATATATATATATATATATATATATATATATATACCTAGGCCCTACCTCTGGCCTGGGTGTTGTCCCTGAGCTCTTCAACTCAAGGCTACTGCCCTATCCTGTTTTCTAGAGGTTAATCTGTTTTATTTGGAGATAAAAGTCTCAGGTTCTTTTGTGTCCAGGCTGGCTTTGAACCTTGATCCTCAGCTTACAGCCTCCTGAGTACCTAGGATTACACCCAGCCAAAGTTATATTTTAAAATAATAAATTTCATACTATGTATGTATATATATATATATATTTGACAGTCATGGGGCTTGAACTGGGGACCTGGGCACTGTCCCTGAGCTTCTTTTTTTTGTTGTTGTTTTTTTTGCCAGTCCTGGGCTTGAGCTCAGGGCCTGACCACTGTCCTTGGACTTTCTCAAGGCTAGAGTTCTACCACTTGAGCCTCAGCACCACTTCCGGCTTTTTTCTATGTATGTGGTACCGAGGAATCGAACCCGGGTCTTCGTGCATGCTAGGCAAGCACTTTAACCACTAGGCCAAACTCCTGGTCCTGTGAGCTTCTTTTGTTAAAGGCTAGCATTCTACCACTTGAACCACTGCACCACTTCTGACCTTTTCTGCTTATGTGATACTGAAGAGTTGAATCCAGGGCTTCATGCATGCTAGGCAAGCATTCTACCAGTAAGCCACATTACTATGCATATTTTACCACAATAAAGAGATGAATTAAAGTTTCCTTTTTCTAGCTTACCACATCTACTCACTGCCAAAATGAGATCTTTTTAAAATTCTCCTATGAATGAGTGAAGAATAGCTCTCCAAGGAGATCTGAAAATAATAATGTAAGGAATATTATTTTATTTATTCACTGTTATGAGAAGTTTAAGAAGAATAATATAGTTGTCAAGTACATGAATTAATTAGTTCAACAAATAGTAACCAATTTTCCTACCTGGGTTGTTTTGAGTCCTTGGTTCTCAATGTATGATTTCCATATGAGCAGCACTTACATTACCTGGGAACTTGTAAGAAATACACATGGTTAAGGCTGGAAGCCTAGCCTAGTGGTGGTGTGCTTGCTTAGCATGCATGAAGCCCTAGGTTCAATTCCTTGGTACTACATATTCAAAAAAAGCCAGACGTGGTCCTGTGACGAGAGAGAGAGAGAGAGAGAGAGAGAGACAGAGAGACAGACAGAGAGAGAGAGACAGAGACAGAGAGACAGAGAGGGAGAGACAGAGAGAGATAGAGATAGAGACAGAGAGACAGAGAGAGACAGAGAGACAGAGAGAGAGAGAGAGAGAGAGAGAGACAGAGAGAGAGAGGAATACACATGGTTGGACCACACTTCAAACATAGTTAGCCACAATGGGGTTGGGGCCAGAAGTCTGTGTTTTCACATCATTCTGAAGAGGGTGTTTTCATTTTTTTTTTCCAGAAAGCCAAAGCAGAGGAAGAAGATTGTTTTGAAGCATTCAGAAATTAACTTGAAACTTTCAAGTCAAGAGTAAGACTTTATCCTCAATCAAAGTTTTCGACCTATGACGGTTCAGAATCATGTTCTCCAGTCTGGTGTTGGATCTATAGGTTTAGTAGAATCCTTACCACAGAATCATCTAGATTCTCTTCGGAATTCTATCAATACAGCTCTCTGCAGTTTAAACTCAGTGGTACATAAAGATGAACAACCCAAAATGATGGATACTGTCTAATTTCCTTAAGACTGCTGAGGCCAAGTGCTATTTTGTTACAAGAAAGGAAGAACTTGACTATTTTCTTGACATTTTTATGGGTGCTGCACTTTATTTTTGTTTTGTTTTTGATAGGAGGGAAAAAAGTACTGAAATGTTTCGTAACTTTTTTTTAATGTGCAGCTAGGTTGTTTTGTTTTGTTTCTGAAGGGAGGAATGGTATTATATGCTGAAGGAAGTCAAACTGGGCTGTTCTCCCCCATCCACACCTATTAAGTTGCCTTTAATTATTAGCAATTTTGGAATCAAAGTATGAAAAATCGACACAAGCACAATGTTTACAAGAACTGGTTGATTTGAGGAGGCACCTGCTTCATGGTCCTTTGTATATGGATTATGCACATATTCTACAAAAACAGAAAAAAAAACACATTTGTATTCCACTGGAAAAAAACTTGAAGTTTGAAAATAACTATTCTAGATAATAAGGATAGAGTGATTAAAAAAAAAACATAAAAGGCCAGGAATTTGGCCTAGTAGTAAAGTGCCTGCCTAGCATGTACAAAGACCTGGATTCCATTCCTTGGTACCACATACATAGAAAAGCCAGATATAGGCTATGGCTCAAGGGGTATGGCAGTAGCCTTGAGCTGAAGTCCAAGCCCCATGATCAACAAAAACCCCCACAAAACCCAAAGGGGCTTGGAAAAATAGACACCTAGATACAAGTAGGTGGAGCTGTTGTTGGTGTAATCATAACAGGGGAAGAAAAGGAGCTTCAGAGGGTTCTCAGTCAGTGTCTTTGTGAGCTCTGAAGTCACACAGAGGAAGGTGTGATATGGTCTCATCCATTAATAGCTTTCCAGAATCTTGCTTCCTTGTCTGCCACAATTAATAATCACATTATTTACCTCACAGGCTTTACTCCGAAGATTATTACTCTGGTAACTATTCTCATCACAAAGTAAGTGCCTAATAAATACTACTGGCCTTCAAAGAGATGTATATTTGGGGATTATCAATGTAGAAATTATCAATGGAAAAATGGATTTTAAAAGGTTAGTAGACTAAGATATGAAGGTGACATTCTTTTGTTTGTTGTGTGTACAATCCTGAGAATTAAGTCCCGGGCCTTATACATGGTAAACAAGGACACTACCACTAAGCTACAAACCCAGCTCAAAACTGTCAGGAGAATGAAACCTCCTACATTTTACAGTTAATATGTGCTAGTATAAATGTGGGAAAGTAAAAGAGGCTGCCAGATAATGGGATCTGTCTGGCAAGGGTGGAAGTGGGTTGAGAAGTGCTCCCAGCTCTGATCATTTATTCTTTTCTTTTTTTGCCAGTCCTGGGCTTGAGCTCAGGGCCTGAGCACTGTCCTTGGGCTTTCTCAAGGCTAGAGCTCTACCACTTGAGCCTCAGCACCACTTCCAGCTTTTTTCTATGTATGTGGTACCAAGGAATTAAACCCGGGTCTTCATGCATGCTAGGCAAGCACTCTACCACTAGGCCAAACTCCTGGCCCCTCCTCTTTTCTTTTTTATCAGGTAGTTTGGCTTGAACTAGAGGCCCAGGCCCAGACCTGAGTTTTTTCAGCTCAAGGCATGAGCCACCAGTGCCTGGCTGAGGTCTTTCTGTGTTCACAAATTAACACTAAATAAATGTTCAAAAGATTCTTTGCGGCCGGGAGTTTGGCCTGGTGGTAGAATGTTTACCTAGCATGCACGAAGACCCGCGTTCAATTCCTCGGTACCAATACATAGAAAAGCTGGAAGGGGTGCTGTGGCTCAAGTGGTAGAGCTCTAGCCTTCAGGAAGGCCCAAGCACAGTGCTCAGGCCGTGAGTTCAAGCCCCAGGGCTGGCAAAAAAAAAAATAATAATAATAATTCTTTGGAGGGTCGGGTGCCAGTGGCTCACACCTGTAATCCTGGTTACTCAGGAGGCTGAGATCTAACGACCATGGTTCAGGGCCAGCCCAAACCCGGCCCAGGCACCAACGTCCATGACTCTTATCTCCAATTAACCACCTGAAACCGGAAGTGACGCTGTGGCTCAGAGTGGTCGAGCGCTCGCCTCGCGCTGAAGAGCTCCGGGACAGCGCGCAGGCCCAGGTCAAGAAGCCCCACGACCGAACAAGCCCCTCTCCCCCCCCCAAAAAATTGTTTTTTAAGCATATTGCACAACCTTTTTAAAAAATGTTCAATGTTGTGTGTCATGTGCATGAGGCAGGCAGGGGTGAAGTTGGTGGAGAAGATGTCACGGGGGCCTGGAGCTCCCTCAGAGAAAGATTCAGGTACAGGATCTTTTCTCATCCCCACCGCCAGAAGCCTGGGGACCAGTTCACCTCCTGCCTGGCGCGCTCGCTCCTCAAACTACGCTCGATGAGAAAAGTCGAAGACCACCACTCGTAAGATAGCTTCTATGGGCCAACGCGCCGGACGTCCGCACACGGGACAGCTCCAGCTCCCTCCGGGTGGCCGACCGGTGCTCCAGACCCGCCAAACCCACCCAGAATATATTTGTAGAGCGAGTCAGGGGCGTTTTCTGATTGGAGGGCCGGCTGT
Source organism: Megascapheus bottae (assembly GCF_031878675.1). Lineage (NCBI taxonomy): Eukaryota > Metazoa > Chordata > Mammalia > Rodentia > Geomyidae > Megascapheus > Megascapheus bottae. The sequence goes on from NC_143514.1 coordinate 62,469,220, forward strand.
GGGCGGGGCCTCCGCTCGAAATCCACCTCCGGATTGGAGAAAATCATCGAGGGTGGGGCCACTACTACTTCTGGGCGCGAAAGCTCGAAGTGCACTGCGGGACCTGGAGTTACAGGGACCCGCTTCCTTCGGCCTTGAGGGAATTGGAGTCGGCTTCATTCAGAGGAAAGAGAAGAAAGGGCCGGAATCATGACGGGCGAGTTGACTTCTGAGGTGAGTTTAGGCACTTGTCGAAACCGTGGAGGCCGCGAGCGCCAAGGAGTGGAGTGGGGCCGGATAGCACTGGGCAGAACCGGGAGACGCCGACTCGGAGAACTACAGCTCCCAGCATGCACTGCTCCGGGGCGCCGGCGGGCCCTGATGTTCCTTCCGTCCAGCCGCTCGGCTTCCCGCGCTCGGTCCCTGTGGGCTCTGGGTGCATCTGGGTGCTCCGGGGTGCCGGGGCGCCGGGGCGCGCACTCTGCGGACCCCGGCAACCTGCCTTCCTCTTCAGCGCGTTCCCTCCCGCGGGACCTCCTTTTTCCAGCTCCCTCATCCCCCTCAAAAGAGCAGGCCTCGGTCCATCGGCCGCGGCGATGCGGGGCGAGGGGGTTGGCTAGTTGGAGCTGGGCCTTAGGAGGGTCCCTTGGCCTCTCGGGCTGCCCCGCGCTGGTCCCTGCGTTTTCTCCCCTGGGTTGGGGAAGTAACGCTCAGGGCTCCCGTCCGGTAGCTGACGGCTTCCAGACTGGACTAGGGAGCAGAATTTAAGGGGGTATCAAAAAAAAAAATGCAGGCATCAGGTGGAAGTCATTTATTTCCTAGGTATGTCTGTGTGTGATATGTGTGTACAGAGACGTATCTAGACATACAGGCCTATCATTTATCTTCCTACTTAGTTGTATCAGTAGTTCCACGGATCTTTCTTTTTTTCTTTTTCTTTATTCTTTTTTTTTTTTTTTTTAATCAGTCCTAGGGCTTGAGCTCAGGGCTTGGGCACTGTCCTTGGACTTTCTCAAGGCTAGAGCTCTACCACTTGAGCCTCAGCACCACTTCCGGCTTTTTTCTATGTATGTGGTACCGAGGAATCGAACCCGAGTCTTCGTGCATGCTAGGCAAGCACTTTAACCACTAGGCCAAACTCCCGGCCCTAAAATATCAGACTTTTAAAAACAGAGTTTGACCCTACATATACTGTCATACCTCACCCTAATCCAAGAAGCTCAAGTAGCTGACCACATAAGCCCTACTTCTGTCTCATTTTTTTTTTCATTCTTGTATTTATTTGTATTGTCTTTTAAGTATTTGTATGAAAGGGTTGCTATTTAACAAAGCAGTTTATGAATGTATTACATCTTGATCAGTGTCACTGATTTCAACATTCTCACCAATCCCTCACCAACCTACCCCTTCCCTCATTAGAATTACTATCTTTCTTTTTTTTGTTGGTCGTTCATGGGGCCTGAACTCAGGGCCTGGGCACTGTCCCTGAACTATTTCACTCTAGATTAGTGTTGTACTTTGAGCCACAGCACCACTTGTGGTTTTCTGGTGGTTAATTGGAGAAAAGAGCCTCATGAAGCCCAGCATCGGTGGCTCAAGTCTGTAATCCTAGCTACTCAGGAGACTGAGATCTGAGGATCCTGGTTCAAAGCCAGGCTGGGCAGGAAAGTCTGTGAGACTTTCTGTGCCCCATCCAGTCCAGGGGATTGAATTCAGGGCCTGAGCACTGTCCTTGGGCTTTCTCAAGGATAGAGTTGTACCACTTGAGCCACAGCACCATTTCCAGCTTTTTCTATGTATGTGATACTGAGGAATTAAACTCTGGTCTTCCTGCATGCTAGGCAAACACTCTACCACTAGGCCAAACTCCCGGATTAGTGAGACTCTTACCACCAATAAACTACTCAGAAAAAGCAGGAAATGGCATGTGACTCAACTGGTAGAGCACTAACCTTGAGCACAAAGAAGTTCAGAGACAGTGCCCTGAGCCTGAGTTCAAGCCCCAGGATCTGCAAAAAAAAAGAGGTTCATGGACTTTCCTTCCCAGGCTGGCTTTGAACTGTGAAACTCAGATCTCAGCCTCCAGAGTAGCTATAGGATTACAGGTGTGAGTCACCAGCACCTAGCTAAAATGACTTCTTTTCGAAGCAGATTGCACTATTTAGCTCAGGTTGGCCTTCTGTTTCAGCTAGACTTACAGTGTCACATCTAGCTTTTGAGACATTTTAGATTTTATTAGAAATTTTCAAACTGGTACTAATGTGAAAGGTTGATATGATTAACCCATTACCTTACTTTGATTATTATGAAATCATGGCTAATCTTGTTTCGTACCTCTTAACTTTTCCTCTCACTGGAAGAAAATCTGTAAAAACAAAAACCTTCAAGCCTGAGCAAAAAGTGTCCAAGGACAGTGCCTAGGCCCTAACTTCAAGCCCTAGCACTGGCCAAAAAAAAAAAAAAAAAAGAATGCTTCATAGGTGATATTGGAAACTTCTATTAGTCTGTTCTTAATGTCTGATTGTTTCTGTCTCGGTAATGTCTTTAGCCACTAGGGTTAATTGCCTGTATCTGCTATGTAATTGAAACTTGATAAAATAGCCTAATTCCATAATTTCTTCATAGATTAGGAAATCTCTATGAAGAGATGAAGAGAAACATCCCCTTATCTTTTGGGGATACTGAAGAATAGGTCACATAGGAAGAACAATATATGTTTTTATTCTTTTTACATATTTTATTTATTTTTTACTTATTTACTTAAAAATCATTTAGCAGCCTGTGGCAAGTAATTTCTGTTTTGTTTTGTTTTGTTTTTCATCCTGGCATTTTAAATTTCATCCTTAAACCACTAATATTTCATTCCCTGGTTCAGCCTGATGATTCCATGATGATTTGTCTATCATTATGTACTTAACTAAAGCTAATTCTCAGTCAATGCAAAACTTGTTCATCTTTTTAAGGTTCACTTAGAAATGGATGATCTAAAAATGGTTTCACAAGAAGTAGACAGCCCTTCTGACAGTGGACAAGGCAGCTTGGAATCAGTTGAACTCTTGAGTGAAAAAGGTTTGTATTATTCAGTACTTATAGGAATAGAACATAGGAACCTAGGTTGAAGTGGATTAGATTAATTTCAGTTTTTGAAATTGTTAAATTACAAAATGTCCCAATCTTATTGTTTATTTTATATATTATAAAAGCAAACTAATGTGTTTATACCTTTTAAAAATATACATTTTTATTATAATGAATGTATAAAATATCGAATAGCTACCATATTGCCTGGTAAAAATGCATTCATCCTGTAATGAAAAGATTTTTAACACCTGCCAGATGGATTAGAACAATTTTATACATTGTAAATATATAAAATTACATTTCCCAGCATGACATGAGGAAAGAGGGTTTCAAAATATATTCTGAAATATGCTTTGCTACAATGGTAGTTCTTAATGGTAGTTACATAATTTCACACAGTGGCATATATTTCTATGTGTATAATTGAATGTATTTGTGAAGGATTATAGGGCTAGGAGGCTGCCAGGCGTGGTGGATCATGCCTGCAATCCTAGCTACTTAGGAGGCTGAGATCTGAGAATCAAGGTTCAAAGCCAGCCTGGGTATAAAAGGACCTGAGACTCTTATCTCCAGTTAACCTCTAGAAAATGGGAAGTGGGACTTGGCTCAAGGGGTAGGGTGGAAGCCTTGAGCTGAAGAGCTTAGGGACAATGCCCAGGCCCAGAGTTCAAGTCCCACAATCAAAAAAAACCAAACAAACAAAATTTTGTTTCCTCCAGATTCAGATGAAGAGCTATTTGTGAGTAAGAAATTGAAGAACAGGAAGGTCCTACAAGATAGTGATTCTGAAACAGAGGACACAAGTGCCTCTGCAGAACAAACTACCTATGACAGTGCTGAGGAAAATAAAGAGAATATACATACTGGACAAAGTGGAAAAATCAAAAGGATTTACAAAACACTACAAGGCAGTGATGAAAGTAACATGGAAGAGTCTTTATATCAGGAAAATCTTGAAGACCAAGAGTCACTTAATTTACATCCAAGTCTTCAGTCTGGAAACTCTGTGGACTTCACTACTATTGACAGAAAGAGTTCAAAAAAATCCCTATGTGACAAAGAAAGAACTGAAGGAAAAACAAAAGTAAAATCAAAGAGAAGACTTGAGAAAGAGGAGAAAAAGATGGAGAAAATTAGAAGGCTAAAAAAAAGGAAGGAAACAAAAAATGAGGTAATTTAAGTTTTTCAAAATTCTGTAATACAATCTACATTCAAAGTTCTTTTTGGGGGGATGGGAGGAGAGGTTGGGCCTGGGCGCTGTCCCTGAGCTTCTTTTGCTCAAGGCTAGCACTCTACCACTTGAGCTGAGCCACAGCTCCACTTCTGGCCTTTTTGTTTATTTGGTACTAAGAAATCAAACCCAGGGCTTCGTGCATGCTAGGCAAGCACTCTATTGCTAAGACATATTCCTAGCCCCCACTTCCAGCTTTTTCTGAATAATTTATTGGAGATGAAAATCTCAGACTTTTCTGCCTGGGCTGGCTTTGAACTGCGGTCTTCAGCTTAGCTTCCTGAGTAGCTAGGATTTAAACTATATATACATATTTTTTAACTGTATTTTTTTTTTTTTGTCTTCTCTTTTTGGTACAGGTATTGAACCCAGGGCCTTGCACTTGCTAGGCAAGTGCTTTGTTACTGAGCTACATCCCAGCCCTAAACTATATTTTTAACTGACAATCATTTTGTGCCTATTTATGAAGTACAGTGTGTGTGTGTGTGTGTGTGTGTGTGTGTGTGTGTGTGTAGGTAGGTGTGTAGGGGACACTACCACTGAGCCATTACTCCAGACTTTTCTGCACCTGTTATTTTGGGTTGGAGTCTTTCTTGCCTTTGCTCAGGAATCTCATGTATTTTTTTTTTTTTTTTCCCAGTTATGGGACTTGAACTCTGGGCCTGGGCACTCTCCCTGAGTTCTTCAACTCAAGGCTATGCCTTACCCCTGGGCCCGGATATTGTCCCTGAGCTCTTCAGCTCAAGGCTACCACCTTACCCCTTGAGCCTCAGCCCTACTTCCCATTTTCTAATGGTTAATTGGAGATAAGAGTCTCACATTCTTTAGTGCCCGAGCTGGCTTTGAACTGTAATCCTCACATCTCAGCATCCTGAGTAGTTAGGATTATAAGCATGAGCCACTGCACCTGGCTCAGTATTTTTTTTTTTTAATCTAGACTTGCCTAGAAGCCCCCATGCTTGGTTGCCACCTTTTATTTATCTACTAATTCAGGTACAATTTAAAGAATAATTTTTCTTTCTCAGCTAGATTTGCATTTTAGAAAAAGTGACATTTAGCCGGGGGCCGTGGCTCACACTTATAATCCTAGCTACTCAGGAGGCTGAGATCTGAGGATCATGGTTCAAAAGCCAGCTCGTGTAGACAAAAACCCTGTGGGACTCTTATTCTCCAATTAACCACTTAAAAACCAGAAGTGGCACTGTGCTCAAAGACTAGAGCACTAGCCTTGAAAAGGAGAGCTCAGGAATAGCTTCCAGACCCCAAGTTTAAGCCTCCTAGCCAACAAAAGTTAAAACAGAACAATGAAAAGAAACAACTTTCAAATTAATTTGTTGCTTGTGCCTATAATTCTAGCTATGTAGGAAGCTGAGATTTAAGGATATCAGTTCAATGCCAGTCTATATAGACAAATCCTTGAAACTCATATCTCCACTTACATAACAAAAAGGCTGGAAATGGATATATGGCTTAAGTAGTAGAGCACCAGCTAAGTAAAACACCAAAATAAGCGTAAGGCCCAGAGATCAAGCACCAGTACTGGTACATATACAGAAAGGAAGGAACTTTGAAAGGATTTTTTTTTTTTTTTTTTGAAAAGCGGGAAAAAGGAATTGGAGGTGTGGCTCAGTTACTAGAGCACTATGAGCAAAATGGGGCCTTAAGGTACCCCGTTAAAGTCCTGATCTAGGACCTAGGGGGGTGGGGGAAGAAAAGCAGAAAAAAATTTATTCCTTACTTTAAACCATACCAGTAAGACAAGGGGAACCAAGCATATTCAGCTCTGTCTTTATGGGTACTGCCAAGTGTTCTAGAATTATATAGGAGAAGAATTGAAGCAGTGGTCAAAATGTATGCATAGTTAAGTAGTCTTGGGTCAAGCCATAGTCTGGTTGACTTTATCTCAGGTCTTGTTCTATGAAATTCTGCTACCTCTAGAAAAACCAGTGTTGCTTGAGGGGGTAACCCAGTTCCTTCTCATCATGAGATGATTGCTCTGGCTTAGGGGCACAGTCCCATCTGTTCCCACAAGGCAGATGTCACTGTGGCTTCCCCTGTGCTTCTAGCATAGCCAAGTATGTGTATGGGGGGGGGGGGTGGGAGGAGTTCCAAACTAGCTCTTTACAAGAGACTCTGATACCTACCTCTTCTGCCACAGCCTGAAGAGCACTGGACCCAGTGAAATTTTAGAGCAAACATCAATCAAAAGTTAGTTTGCTGGCTTGAAAAATCATACTCAAGGTTTTTTTTTGTTTGTTTTTTTGTGCCAATTCCTGGGGCTTGAATTCAGGTCCTAGACACTTCCTTGAGTTTTCTCAAGGCTAGTAGTGCTCTACCACTTGAGCCATAGCATCACTTCTGGCTTTTTCTGTGTATATGGTACTGAGGAATTAAACCTAGGGCTTTGTGCATATTAGGGCAAGCATTCTACCACTAGGTTACATTCCTGGCCATATACTCAAGTTTTATAAACTTAAATTTTATGACTAATATTTAGCTCACTCAATTTTTTTTTTTGGTCAATTCTGGGACTTTATTTTTTTTTATAATTTTTTATTGTAATTAATAAAAGGGTTACATGATATTTGCCAGATAGAAGGTGCATTAATTCACATACATTGATACCCTTTCACATGTCTTGGTACCCATCACCCTCCTCCCCACCCACCCCCCACCCCCCGTCTTGGTTTTCCCCCCTTCCCTATCCAATTCTGGGACTTTAACTAGAGGCTTATGCACTATCCCTGGGTTTCTTTTGAGCCACAGCACTACTTCTGGCTTTTTTTTTTGCTAGTCCTGGGGGCTGAGCACTGTCCTTAGACTTTCTCAAGGCTAGCACTCTACCACTAGAACCTCAGCACCACTTCCAAAGGCTGTTTTCTATGTGGTACCGAGGAATTGAACCCTGGTCTTTGTGCATGCTAGGCAAGCACTCTACCACTAGGCAAAACTCCTGGCCCCTCTGGCTTTTTTGAGTAGTTTAAAGGACACAAGAGTCTCACAGAGTTTCCTCCCTGGGCTGGCTTCAAACTGTGATCTTTAGATCTCAACCTCCTGAGTAGCTAGGATTACAGGCATGAGCTACTGTGCCAGGCATTGCTGACTTAATTTATTTATTTTTTTTGCCAGTCTTTGGACTTGAACTTAGGGCCTAAGCACTGTCCTTGGGCTTTTTCCCCAAAGCTAGGACTCTGCCACTTGAGCCACAGCACCACTTCTGGCTTTTTCTATGTGTATGGTATGGGGTCACTCTACTACTAGGCCAAACTCCTGGCCCTGCTGACTTAATTTTTAAAAATTACTTCCTAGGGCCAGGAGTTTGGCCTAGTGGTTAAAGTGCTTGCCTAGCATGCATGAAGACCCGGGTTCGATTCCTTGGTACCACATACATACAAAAAAGCCAGAAGTGGTGCTCAGGCTCAAGTGGTAGAGCTCTAGCCTTGAGAAAGTCCAAGGACAGCGCTCAGGCCCTGAGCTCAAGCCCAGGACTGGCAAAAAAAAAAAAAAAAAAAAAAATTACTTCCTACTCTGGGGAGTTACGTAAAAATTCAGCTTATACTTCAAAGAATAACTCAGCAAGAATGTTCTTAAATGTCATATATTTGAAGAATATGTGCTTTTTATTTTTGCCAGATCTAAATTGCCATATACTGTGAAATGATAGTCTTTAAAATGATTGGATTGTACTTTTCTCTTCATACATATCCAGGAAACTGACGTGGAACAGTCATTTAATGACAGCGGCTATCTTCTTGCGGATACAGACCTTTTTGAAACTGGTTTGGAGGAGGAAAATAACTCACTATTAGAAGATGAAGAATCATTAGAATCAATAAGGGCAGCTGTGAAAAACAAAGTAAAAAGTCACAAGGCAAGTAAAATCTGATGACAATAAGAGCTAAACAAACAACTTTATGCTTTATTTTATTGACTCTTATAACCTTGATTTTTTTTTAACTGAAAAAATAAAGCTATATGTAGATGTAGATTGATTTAAGCCTTTTACCTGTTAATTTTGGAAATGGGCAGTATAAGTGATAGACATATTAACTTTTTTTTTTTTTTTTTTTTTTTAGCTAGTCCTGGAGCTTGAATTCAGGGTCTGGGCACTGTCCCTGAGCCTCTCTGTGTTCAAGAATAGCATTCTACCACTTGAGCCACAGCACCACTTCTGACTTTTTCTATGTATATGGTACTCACGAATTGAACCTAGAGCTTCGAGCATGTAGGCCAGCATTCTACCACTAGGCCATGCTCCTGGCCCCTAGACATGTTAACTTCTTTAAAACTAGTGCTTTCTTGTTGCTCTTTTAGGAATGTTTGGGAGTAAGATACTTAAGTTGTGATGAGAAGCAAGTAAATAATGGACAGAGATATGAGCCCTATAAGGGTTTTATAGGAAGAGTGTAAAAGAACAGCAGGGGCTCTAGAAATCATTGACGTCCATTCGAGAAATACATAAGCAGACATAAAAAGTGAGAGCCTAAATTCTATTTGAAATTCCATCTTATTTTTCTCTAAGTATCAGATAGTATGATGTGTATCTAAAAATTTCCATTTGACAGCTATCCATTTATTAGTTTGATGTAAGAAATCTACTTTTATTTAAGTTTAATTTTTATCCTCACAATCAATTTTCAATTTCTTTTAGAAAAATAAACCATCCTTGGAGAGTGGGACCTTTGAAGAAGAAAGTGAGTTACCCAAAGGCACTGTGAGGAAGGTAACGTGGAGCCGTCTGCAATATTTACATTGATCTTTTTTTTTTTTTCTGTTGGCCAGTCCTGGGCTTGAGCTCAGGGCCTGAGCCCTGTCCTTAGACTTTCTCAAGGCTAGAACTCTACCACTTGAGCCTCAGCACCACTTCTGGCTTTTTTCTATGTATGTGGTACCGAGGAATCGTACCCAGGTCTTCGTGCATGCTAGACAAGCACTCTTCCACAAGGCCAAACTCCCGGCCCATACATTGATCATTTGCCACAGAAGACTTTGGGTTTCTCAGGAGTGAATGCATTTGTTTATCCTGTTTTCCTGGTACTTAACATATTTATATTGCTTTGTACATATTAAGAACACAAACTTAATCTGGATTGAATTCATTTTCTGAGAGTTGCAAATAAATAAGATCCTTAAGCTTATGTTTTGTTAAGTTAGTGTTTAAGTTCTCTTCCTCTTTTTTGGAGAAAACCAACTTTTGAAAACCCAATAGCTACCTTTCTGGATTAATACTAACAAGTTTTACTCTTTGTTTTCTTTAAGGAAAGAAAGGCAGCCAAATTAAGTAAGGAAGCGTTAAAAAACCTGCATAGTGAGACTCAACGCCTTATCCGAGGTAATGCAAATTAGTACAGTAAACATTGAAGTGAATCACAATGTCTTCTAGTAAGGTGACCTTAGATATTGGGGTTTTTGTTTTTCTGATACCCCTAATTTAAGCTTAGATTATAATAGGGAATTTAAAGTTGATCTTGGTAAGTGGCTGTTGTTCCTAAGTTCTTAGAACATTAATATAAACAAAATTTCCAGAGTTCTAGAAAAGATAAAAGGAAACTTTTTGGTTGGAGGGGAGTCAAACATAGAATTTTAGTTGTGCAAAAATTCTGATTCAGTAGGTTTGAAATGGATCTAAGAATCTGTGTTTGTCCAAACCTTCTGGATTATTTTGATTTTACAGCAGGATTTAACAGCTACTCTTTACTGGGTATTGGTGGCTCATACCTGCAATCTTAGCTACTCAGGAGAGGATCACTGTTTGAAGCTATCCTGAGTAAGCTAACTTAATCTCTAACTACCAAAAAGCTGGGCTGGGCCTCAAGTAGTAGAGCATTTATCTTTTTTTTTTTTCCCCAGTCCTGGGCTTATGTTCAGGGCCTGAGCACTGTCCTTGGACTTTGTGTCAAGGCTAGAGCTCTACCACCTGAGCCTCAGCACCACTTCTGGCTTTTTTCTATGTATGTGGTACTGAGGAATCGAGCCCGGTTCTTTGTGCATGGTAGGCAAGCACTCTACCACTAAGCCAAGCTCTCAGCCAATGCACTTATCTTGAGCAAAAAGTCTCTGGGACAGTGCCCAGATCCTGAGTTCAAGCCCTAGGACCAGCACACACATGCACACAAGTGCTTTTCCTCTGAAAGTTCTTTTGTATCTAGCTTTTGAGCCTTTTAATGGCAGAATTGGTTTTTACTACTAACATTAATATTTTGTCTAGTTAATTGAAAATGACATGACATTTCAGAATATACAGTATGTGTATTTACTAGTTTTGTTACTTTCTTTTTAGAATCTGCACTTAATCTTCCATATCATATTCCTGAAAATAAAACCATTCACGATTTCTTCAAACGTAAACCCCGGCCCACTTGCCAGGGAAATGCCATGGCACTACTGAAGTAAGAACTTTTTTTCCATGTGATTATGATCTTCATGAACATTCAGTTTTGTAGCACACATCTGGTGTTAAATATTCAAATTGCTTACTGCCTTAAAAACTTGCTATACTAATTCGTTAGGTGGTAAGAGTTAAGAATGTTTCACATTTCTGATACTTTCCAACTCTAGCTCACTAGTTCACTTCCCTTTTTCTAGGTCATCTAAATATCAGTCAAACCATTTCAAAGAAAACATAAGCACTGCAAATACAACTGAGATGAATGATCACTACCATAGCAAAAGTTCTGAGCAGACTACAGGAGCAGAATATGAAACGGAAATTAATGTACTTCCTGTGGTTTCACCGGGGCTTCAGATAGTTACTGGATCAAATGAGGCTGGTAGGGAGTATCTGGTAAGAAACAAAGAGCTGGAAATTCAAGCGAATCAAAATCTTAGTGCTGATAGCCTTCCACCTGGAGTTAGGTCAATATTGCAAGAAGAGGCCAGTGAGGATCATCACACTGGAGGGCTTCTGGCATGTGAGGCTGATGCCATGGAGGGAGAAGACAGACTGAAAAATACAGAAGAAACAGACGAGAAAGTGGAAGAATCCCTAAAGAAAAGTGAATCACCAGTAGCTGTACCACCTGAAAAAATGAGAAAGTTCACTCTTGATAGACTTAAACAACTGGGAATAGATGTTTCCATTAAACCTCGATTGGGTGCTGATGAAGATTCCTTTGTGGTACTTGATGAACCAGAAACCAACAGAGGTAATACTTTAAGTAGTGGGTAATCTTCCTTAGGTCATTTATCCTGGTAGGTTTACTGTTTGTTATAAGCCCAAGCTTGATATGAGGCAGAGATTTTTCACTTGGAGAAGAGGTCAGTGCTTGGAAAAGATGGATTGAGGGAGAGGGAGTGACAGTTGAATCCACACAATAAAGAGCAGAGAACATAGTTGTTCCTGTGGACTTGAGGATAGAATTTTGGTGATCTCCTCTTTATCTAGTTATGGAATGAAGACTCTTCTTATTTACTGTTACTCTAGGTTCCTTATAATCTTCCTACTCAACCATTTCTTTTCTACTATTTCCTTTCCACTACTACCACTTTGAACCACTACAAATAGAAGGCAGACTTAAAACAACTCTTTTTATTCTTTTTTTTTGGGGGGGGGGTTGGTTGTGGGGCTTGAACTTTGGGCCTGGGCACTGTCCCTGACTCTTCAGCTCAAGACTAGCATTCTACTGCTTGAGCCCCAGTGCCACTTCTGGTTTTTTGGTGGTTAATTGGGGTAAGAGTCTCACAGACTTCAATGCCCAGGCTGGCTTAGAACTGAGATCCTCAGATCCTAGCCTTCTGAGTAGCTAGGAAATCCTAGCTTACAGGAGTGAGCCACCCACACCTGGCTTGTCCTTAGCTTTTTTTTTAATATATTTTTTATTGTAATTAATAGAAGGGTTACATGATATTTGCCAGATAAATGGTGCCTTAATTCCCACACTTTGATACCCTTTCACATGTCATGGTCCCCATTTCCCTTCCCCGCTCCCCCACCCCTCATCTTGTTTTCCCCTGTTGTCCTTAGCTTTTTTTGCTCAAGATTAGAGCTCTATCACTTTGAACCATAGCGCCACTTCTGGTTTTCTTGTGGTTAACTGGAGATAAGAGTCTCATAGACTATTCTGCCCAGGCTGATTTTGAACCTCAATCCTCAGATCTCAGCCTTCTAAGTATTGAGCTAGGATTACATGCATGAGCCACTGGTACCTGACAAAAGTCTGATTTTTGGAACTGGAGGTGTGGCCTGGAGCAAAATGTTCAGAGACAATGCCCAAGCCCCGAGTTCAAGACCCAAATCTAGCACCAAATAAAAAAAAAGTCTGATGTTTGAAATATGTTGAGGAAGAATGGTTGCAAATAATTAGTTTGGATTAAATTATATGAATTTAACATAGATAATAGGAATAAAGAGTTCTATTTTGTTTCTGTGTGCTAGGAAACAGTTACAATTCTTAACTGGAATTTTAAAGGAAAGGGATTGTGTATTGTAAACTGACAAACTTACTGACATTTGGTTTTAGAACTGGAAGCCTTGAAAGAGCGTTTCTGGAAGCATGCTAATCCGGGAGCCAAACCCAGGACTGGTCAGACAGTGAATGTGAATGTCATAGTGAAGGAGTTGGGCACTGATGGAAAGGAAGAGCTAAAGGCAGATGTGGTACCTGTGACTTTGGCAGCTGAGAAGCTGGATGGAGTTAGCCACACAAAACCAGGTATTTGTCTTTCTGGTATTTGTTAGGACCAGTTTGTCCTTCTATTGAAGAGTATGTTAAAAAGTTACAGAATGTTTTTTTCTCCCCTGGTGATAATAGCAGAGTTTGTGCTCAGGGCCTCATACTTGGTAGACATGTGGTCTGTCACTTGAGCCATGCTCCCAGACCTTTTTGGCTTTAGTTATTTTTCAAGTTTTAGCTCTTGTATTTTTGCCTGGAGTCAGTCTCAAACAGTTATTCTTCAATTTGTGACTTTTTACATGGTTGGAATCATAGATACACACCCATCTTATTAATTAAAATGAGATCACACATTTATTTTCTGGACTAACCTTGTAAATTTGTGTCCTTATTTTAATTAAATTAATTAATTTTTTTTTTTTTTTTGCCAGTTCTGGGGCTTAAACTCAGGGCCTGAGCACTGTATTGAATTTTCTCAACGCTAGCACTCTACCCTTGAGCCACAGCAACTTCAGGCTTTTTTCAGTTTGTATGGCTCCAAGGAATCGAACCCAGAGCTTCGTGCATGCTAGTCAAGCACTCTACCATGAGGCTACACTTTCGGCCCCTTTATTTTTTTATTGCCAGTCCTGGGACTTGAACTCAGGGCCTGGATGTTGTCTTGGGCTTTCCCAAGGCTAGGGCTATGCCACCTGAGCCACAGCGCTACTTCAGGCTTTTTTCTATGTAAGTAGTACTGAGGAATTGAACCCAGAGTGCATGCTAGGCAAGCACTCTACCACTAGGCCAAACTCCCGGCCTCGAAGCTTTTTTAAAAACATCAGCATCATATTGAGTATTCAATATGATTTGTTTAACTATAATCCTTTTGATAGGCATCTTGTCTATTCTAGTTTTGGGTGGTTGCATCCAATGTTGTGCCCTAGTAACACATATGTATTAATGTAGCTGGATACAGAATTCTTGCCAGTAGAATTATTGAGTCAAAGTTTGATGTGTATCATGTACTTGTCTTTCAAAGTGGTTATACCAATTTGTATTCTGAATCAGTGCGTAACAAATCCTATTTTCTCCTATTAATAATGGATAGTATGAAATCTAATTTAGTATAATAGTTAAAGGAGGAAGAAAGGAAGCGTTTCTTATTCTTCATTTAGGAAATGGGAATTAAAGATTCCCTGAGATGTTGGATTTTCCTTTTGGGTTATAACTAAAATGTTTTATTTACTTATTTATTTTTTGAAACTTCACCTTTTTTATTAGTATGCATAATTCAGTGCATATACTTCTTTTTTTTGCCAGTCCTGGGCCTTAAACTCAGGGCCTAGGCACTGTCCGTGAGCTTTCTCAAGGTTAGACTAGAGCTCCACCCCTTGAGCTACAGAAGCACTTGTGGCTTTTTCTATGTATGTGGTACCAAGGAATCAAACTCGGATCTTCATGAATGCTAGGCAAACATTCTACCACTAGGCCAAACTCCCAGCCCATAACTAGAACATTATTTTAAAAAATAGTCTAGGCCAGGAGCTTGGCCTAGTGGTAGAATGCTCGCCTAGCATGCATGAAGACCTGGGTTTGATTCCTCAGTACCACATACATAAAAAAAGCTGAAGTGGCACTGTGGGTCAAGTGGTAGAGTTCTAGCCTTGAGAGCTCCAGCCTTGAGAAAGCCCAAGGACAGTATCTATCTAGGCCTTGAGCTCAAGCCCAGGACTGACAAAAAATAAAATAAAAAATGTCAGTCAGACTTGGTGGCTCATGCCTGTAATCCCAGCTACTCAGGAAGCTAAGATCTGAGGATCAAGGTTCAAAGCCAGCTTGGGCACAAAAGTACCTGAGATTTTATTCATTTATTTATTTATTTATTTATTTTTTGGTCATGTGGCTTGAACTCTGGTCTGAGAGCCATCCCTGAGCTCTTCAACTCAAGGCTACCGCCCTCCCCCTGGGCCTGGGTGCTGTCCCTGAGCTCTTTAGCTCACTTAGTCTTGCCCAGCTGGCTTTGAATGGTGATCCTCAGATCTCAGCCTCATGAATAGCTAAGATTACAAGCAGAGTGACTGAGGCTCATCAGACCTGAGATACTTATCTCCAATTAACCTCTAGAAAATGGGAACTGGGATTTGGCTCTAGGGTAGGGCAGTAGCCTTGAGCTGAAGAGCTCAGGGAAAGTGCCCAGGCCAAGTTCAAGCCCCATAACCAAAAATAATAATA
Source organism: Megascapheus bottae (assembly GCF_031878675.1). NCBI lineage: Eukaryota > Metazoa > Chordata > Mammalia > Rodentia > Geomyidae > Megascapheus > Megascapheus bottae. Next base: position 62,484,337 of record NC_143514.1, read on the forward strand.
ATAATTTATAAAGTATATTATTTGTATGTTGTACAAATAACATTGTATAATAATTAAATATATATTTATATAAATTATACTTATTATTATTAATTATTGTAAAATGAGAAAACAGTTTAGAGGAATTGTTTCCATCTTTGCTTAACAGTTTTGGAGGTGTTTTGGAGTGCATACTGAATGATTCTACTAATATGTAGTCATTTTGTTTAAAGGATGTCAATATATTTCTGCTCAGGTGAAAAGCTACAGATGCTAAAAGCTAAACTTCAAGAGGCAATGAAACTCCGAAGGTTTGAGGAACGTCAGAAGCGCCAAGCATTATTTAAGTTAGATAATGAAGATGGGTTTGAAGAGGAAGAGGAGGAAGAAGAAGAGGAGATGACAGATGAGTCTGAAGAAGATGAAGAAGAGGTAGAAAAAGAAGAGGAACAGGATGAAGAGAAAGAGAAAGAATTAGAGGAAGAGGAGGAAGAAGGCAATCAGGAGGTTTCTGATGATTTAATTTTGTTACTTGGTTACTTGGTTTTGTAATTTTTTTTTTTTTTTTTTTTGCCAGTCCTGGGCTTAAGCTCAGGGCCTGAGCACTGTCCTTGGGTTTTCTCAAGGCTAGAGCTCTACCACTTGAGCCTCAGCACCACTTCAAGCTTTTTTCTATGTATGTGGTACTAAGGAATCAAACCTGGGTCTTCGTGTATGCTAGACAAGCACCCTACCCCTAGGCCAAACTCCTGGCCCCATGTAAATTGGTTTTAAGTAAGAGTATAAGCAAAATCAGGTGCCAGTGGCTCAAGCCTATAATCCTAGCTACTCAAGAGGCTGATATCTGAGGATTGTGGTTCTAAGCCAGTCCTGAAACTCTTATCTCCAGTTAGCCACTAGAAAATGGGAATGGAGCTGTGGCTCAAGTGGTAAAACACTAACCTTGAGCTGAAGAGTTCAGGGACAGTGCCCAAGCCTAGAGTTCAAGCCCCATGACCAACCAAAAAAAAAAGCAAGCAAGCAAGAAAAAAAATCTTGCTTGTATGATTATGTACCTAAAAGATTTGGTTATTTAGTCTTGGGTAAAAGAAAAAGAAATGGCTAAGCTGGGCAGCATATCATATTCTATGATCGGTTTGAAGACATTAGTTCTACTGCAACCCTGATAGCCTCACTAAAATGACAATCCAGTCTTCTTTCATAACCTTGTGGTAATCTGGGTAGAGTGCCAGGTAAGATGAGTATAAAGGGCTCTAGAAGTATTGCTTTGTTTTATTTTGTAGTACCAGGATTTGAACACAGCCTTGTACTTGCTAGTCAGGTGTTCTACTACTTGAGTCATGCTCTTAAGCATCAGGGAAACTTTTTGGGTTTTAATGGTCATATCGATTTTTCTTTAACTTTACCTTTTCAAATTTAAGGTGTACCCTATAAACCAAGCACCTGTAGTTCAGCTAACCACCAATTTGCTTTTAAATTTTTTAACTTGTTTTTTTGTTTTTGTTTTTGTTTTTGTTTTAATTTCTGGGTTGCGTGATTGATAAAGAGTGTTGAATTCCTTCTTGGAAGTGAAGACATAGAAACCAAAGCTGAGAAGGAAATGGATAAAGAAAATAATGATGGCAGTAATGAAATTATCCAGTCAGTTGATCTCTCTGTTCACAAACCTCTCTCATCAGATTCTACCTTACTTCTATTTAAGGATAACTCTTCCAAGATGGGGTAAGTATAAAATTACCTTGGATTTCCTTTCTAGTAAGCAGTAAGAACTGATACTAAAGCAACTTACCTTTTTATTTTATAGCTACTTTCCTGCTGAAGAAAAATCAGAAACAGATGAAAGCTTAGTAAAACAGCCTAGCAAATTATGTAAGTAATATATAGAGCTTATTTCTTTAGTCCTCCAGTTTTGATATGGAAGGGCTAAACCCCATTTCTGTAATCTGTTTTGTAATTTTGACTTACAGGCAGTGAGAGGGACTTAATGAATTAAAAGTATATTTCTTGGCTCATTTTTTTTCAAAACTTAGATGCATTTCATTTATAGTATACTTTAGTGTGTATTGATTTAATTGAATGAGACATGACTATTCTGTAGATAGACTAAAGGAAGGTGTATAATTGGTTAGATCATGAAAACTGAGGGATGGCTAGGCAGGAAGGAAGAAACTTTCAAATGTGGTTTAGTTCATGATAATAAACCCCAATTATGTAATGTTATCATAGTAATTTGAAGGCAATTTGGAGTTGGAATCCATAACTTGAAGTTTGTCTATGAATTTTACCTGATTGTTTCATCTTCAGCTCTTCTTCTTAAACAAATCCATTTTGTTTCTATAATCATGCACTTAAAAGGTGCTTCTCTTTCTTTAGATGAAGATGATTCATGTTCATTACTAACAAAAGAAAGCAGCCACAATAGCAGCTTTGAGCTGATTGGCTCCACAATTCCATCCTATCAGCCTTGCAACAGGCAAACAGGCCGAGGGACCAGTTTTTACCCAACAGCAGGCGGGTTCAGATCTCCTTCCCCTGGGTTATTTCGAACCAGTTTGCTCAGCTCAGCTTCTAAGGTAAGGTGGTAATAGTTTTTCTAATCTCCTCCTCTTTTTTTTTTTTTTTTTTTTTTGTCAGTTCTGAGCTTGAGCTCAGGGCCTGAGCACTGTCCTTGGATTTTCTCAAGGCTAGAGCTCTACCACTTGAGCCTCAGCACCACTTCTGGCTTTTTTCTATGTATGTGGTACCGAGGAATGGAACCCGGGTCTTCATGCATGCTAAGCAAGCACTTTAACCACTAGGCCAAACTCCCGGCCCTCTCCTCCTCTTTTTGCTTCCCATATTACTAAAGGCAATTAATACCTACCACCTTAATGCTGAGCTTATGTGTATGTTTAGCTTTAAAAATCCATCGCCTTGGGCAGTAAGTGTAACCTAGTGGTGGAGTGCTTGCCTACCATGCATGAAGCCCTGGGTTCAATTCCTCAGTACCACATACTTAGAAAAAGCCGGAAGTAGCACTGTGGCTCAAGTGGCAGAGCACTAGCCTTGAGCAAAAAGTGTTCAAGGACCGTGTCCAGGCCCTGAGTTCAAGCCCTAGGACTGGCAAAAAAGAAAAAAAATCCATCACCTTTTTGTATTAAAAACAAGCTTCAGGGGCTGGGAGTTTGGCCTAGTAATAGAGTACTTGCCTAGCATGCACTGAGACCTGGGTTCAATTCCTTGGTGTACTATATTACGTAGAAAAAGCTGCAAGTGGTGCTGTAGCTCAAGTGGTAGAGCTCTAGCCTTGAGAAAGCCCAAGGACAGTGTGCAAGCCCCAAGACTGCAAAAAACAAAACAACAACAAAAAAAACAAACCTCACTCCTACTTGTGTTGAGATATTTTTCTTTAGGCCTCTTTTGGCTATTCATTGTCCTCAAGTACAGTTGCCTGAAAACAAATGAAATATTGCAAACAGCAACTTCTGTTGTTGTCATGACACTGAATGATATTTCCAAAATGTTTTGTTATTGTTTGTTTTTGTTTTGGTGCCAGAGTTCAGGGAAGCTGTCTGAGCCTTCACTTCCCATAGAGGATTCCCAGGATCTGTATAACGCCTCCCCAGAGCCCAAGACACTTTTCCTAGGAGCAGAGGACTTCCAGTTCTGTCTAGAAGATGACACTCAGAGCCAACTGTTGGATGCAGATGGGTAGGTAGTTTTGTGTTTCTGTGGGTGGGAATGGTGCTGGGTAGTGTTTAATTTTTGTTTAAAAATAAATTGAGCTTCTGTCACTCCATCTGTGCCTTCTCTTCTGAGAAAGAGAAGGTATACAGACCGTTAATATTGTATTCTCTTAAGTTTGAACAAAGTCCCTCTACAAAATAAAGTGTAAATAGCTCATGCTTGCATTTTTATTCTTTGATCTCTTATTTGAAGTATATAAATCTTAGACTAGCGGAAAGAGTGCTTTTTAAGTGTCCTTATTATCTGCCTCTTCCCTCTCCCATCCCCCCAAAAGAAGCCAGAAAGAAAATTCATTTAAAATACATATATCTTGTATTAAAAGGCCATACGATTTTTTTATGTGCATTCTCCTATGCTATGATTGTAAGATTTGAAAAGTCACACTGTTGGCACATCACAGGATATAACATCCTGCTCTAGTATTGGAAGCTAGCAATTATTCTTTACACTTTACCTCTTGAATGCCATCTTTCTCTTTCCCAGAACCTTTCCTCCCGCTTTAGATTAGCATGAGGCTAAAGTTCAAATCTTTAGTGGTCTGGTTCAGATTTAACTTCTAACTCTGGTGTTAGAAATGAATTTAGAGTTTTTTACCTGATGCTTTTTGAGTTCTTTCCTTCTTTTATTTTGCATTTTCCTTTCTTTTTTTTTATTTTGCATTTTCCTTGAAGCTTTTCTTAACACTATTCATTATACTTTTAGATTCTTAAATGTTAGAAACCACAGGAATCAGTACCAAGCTTTGAAGCCTCAGTTGCCATTGGCCAGTATGGATGAGAATGCCATGGACGCAAACATGGATGAACTGTTGGATTTGTGTTCTGGGAAGTTTACATCTCAGACTGAAAAATGTCAGCCCACAAAAAGTGATAAGAAAGAGGACATGGAAGAACTTCTGAATCTTTGTTCAGGAAAATTCACTTCTCAAGGTAACTGTCTTGCAGCCAAGTTACCATAAGTCATCACCTTTGAGAAGAAGGTCAATGCCCTCTTGGGTGAAAAGATAACAGAAAACCAGACAGGGGTAGAATCTTGCATATTAATAGAATTCATTACTTACCTTCTGACTTTTAGAACTCTATAATGTTCTTGGAATGGTAAAATTTCAATTTACCAAAGCTTTTGCTTTGGCGAAATGATACATCATTTATTGTTAATCTATGGGCAAAGTTTTAGAGCAATGTCTGGTATATAGCAAATTTCATATAAATGTTACCTTGTTTTTCTACCAATCTTCTCCTCATCCCCCTTTTTCCCCACCCCTGGACACACACACACACACACACACACACCTACTAGAATGTGAGCTCTGTGAGGATCTTTGTTCACTCCATCTCACTGGTAAATATTTGTTGAATGAATAGATAGTGAGCTTTTTGGCAAGCTTACTGTAGGATGCTACTAAGCTGGGTGTCTTTAGATATTTGAGAAGAAAGGATAAAGTTGTTACTCCTCAGTGATGAATCTTTTGCCTGTTGATTAGATACCTCACCTATGGCTTCATCAGAACTGAGTAAGCAGGAGAAAGAGAATAGCATTGGTGATCCAATGGAAGAAGCACTTGCTCTTTGCTCAGGTTCCTTCCCAACAGACAGGTGAGTCTTAGAGATTGATGAGAACGTGGGAATCTGGTCTTTTAGGATCAGGTTCTGTGGGTGAAACAATGACTGATCATCTTGAAGGCTTAACATCTTGTCAGAGACTTTGCAGAATGTATTTGATTCTCACATTTGTATAGTAAAGAAACAATGCTTTGGTGAAGAATAGCTTTTTCAGAAAGGGGCAAGAAGGCCAGGCTCTGGGTAGCTCACACCTGTAATCCTACCTACTCAGGAGGCTGAGATTTGAGGATGGAGGTTCAAAGCCATCCTGGACAGTAAAGTCTGAGACTCTTATCTTCAGTTAACCACCAGAAATGGCGCTATGGCTCAAAGTGGTAGAGTGCTGGCCTTGAGCATAAAAGCTCAGGGACAGCACCCAGACCCTGAACTCAAGCCCCATGACTAACCATAAAAAAAAAAAAAAAAAGCAGGAGAGGAATAGACACATTAAAAAATGCTTATTATCACTAATCATGATGAAAGTTTGGATCAGGGGCCGTGAGTTTGGCCTAGTGGTTAAAGTGCTTGCCTAGCATGCATGAGGACCCGGGTTCAATTCCTCAGTACCACATACATAGAAAAAAGCCGGGAGTGGTGCTGAGGCTCAAGTGGTAGAGCTCTAGCCTTGAGAAAGTCCAAGGACAGTGCTCAAGCCCTGAGCCCAAGCCCAGGACTGGCAAAAAAAAAAAAAAGAAAGAAACAAAGTTTGGATCAGAACCATAATGATATACTGCCTTAAATCAGGAGGACTATGAAAAAAATAAATGACAAGGATTGAGGATTTAGCTCAGTGGAAGAGTACCCTAAGTAAGTGTTGGTAAAGGTATGGAGAAATTAGATACCTTAAGTATAGTTGGTGAGAATAAAAAATAGAAAATAGTATGAGAGTTCCCCCCAAATTTAAAATAGAATCACTACTTCTTTTCAGTCAAAAGTATCTTTTTCAGGATGAAAGTTCAAGCCCCACGATCAACAAGAAAAGTACCCTTTTTTTTTTTAAAGTAATTTGTCTAATTGATGGACATAAAGGGAAAGAAGAGAAGCACCTAATAATTATTCTGTATGTCTTAGAAAACACAAAGTTGTCCTATTGACCATATATATGCCAATCTATAAAAAAGGGTGGTATTGTAGATAGGGAATAGGTGTTGTTCAAAAGGAAGTGCTGGGCTAGGAGTTTGGCCTAGTGGTTAAAGTGCTTGCCTAGCATGCACAAAGACCCAGGTTCAATTCCTTGGTACCACATATATAGAAAAAGCCGGAAGTTGTGCTGAGGCTCAAGTGGTAGAACTCTAGCCTTGAGAAAGTTCAAGGACAGTGCTCCGGCCCTGAGTTCAAACCCAGGACTGGCAAAAAAAAAAAAAAAAAAAAAAAGGAAGTGCTTCACAAGTGTTCCTATGGCAAACCAGTAGATTATTAAGTGTTATCCAAAATGTTGTAGTCATTATTATTAAAAAAATCAAGGAAGATTCTTACCAAGAGAGCAGTTAAGAGCTGGGATGGCTTCCTGAAATGTGTGAAGAAAAGTTATCAGAAAGATAAAGAAAACCTAATAGGAAGGTTGGCCTGAAGTGCCAGCCTGTTTCACCCAGAGAATCATCTAGGCTATTTTTAAAATTACCATCTGACCCAGCAATCCAAAAAAGTTCATGTTTTAGTATAAACACAAAATAAGTGAAAATAAAGACTCAAACAAATATTCGTATACCCATGTTCAAAGCATTCTTCATAATAGCCAAAATGTGGAAGGAACTGAACAATTTATTGACAGATATATAAACAAAATATAGTATATTCATACAATGACATAATTAATTCTTTATAAAAGGACTGTGTGTGTGTGTGTGTGTGTGTGTGTGTGTGTGTGTGTGTATGTATGTGACATGCTTTTGCTATATAGTTCAAGCTACCCTCATACAAGAACCTCCTGCCTCAGACTCTTGAATGCTGGGATTACATATGTATGCCACAATGCCTGAAGGTAAAGAAGGAAATTCTGACACATATCACAACATAAATGAATGTTGAGGATGTTATAATGAGAATAAGAAGCCAGTCTAAAGAGACTGTATGAGCCCCCTTCATATGGTATTTTGAAAAGTCAAACTCATACACATCAAAAGTAGACTATAGCCAGGCAGGATGGCTCATTCCTGTAATCCTAGCTACTTGGGAGTCTAAGATCAGGAAGACTGAAGTTCAAGAACAGCCTAGGCAAAAAGTTTGAAGGATCATATTTCTATCAGTAACAAGCTGGATACAGCATGGCCTGTTAATCTAGCTCCCTTGGAAACATAAATAGAATTGAGATCCATGGTTGCTAAAACAAAAAGAACTGGGGATGTGGCTTAAGTGGTAGAGTACCTACCTAAAAAAATACAAGGCCCTTGGGCTGGGAGTCTGGCCTAGTGGTAGAGTGCTTGCCTAGCATGCACAAAGACCCAGGTTGGATTGCTCAGTACCACATACATAGAAAAAAGTCAGAAGTGGTGCTGAGGCTCAAGTGGTAGAGCACTAGTCTTGAGAAAACCCAAGGACAAAGCTCAGGCCCTGAGCCCAAGCCCAGGACTGGCAAAAAAAAAAAAAAAATACAAGGTCCAGGACTAAATTTATCCCAGTGCTTCTACAAAGGAGGTGGGAGAAGAAAAAGAACAAGTGATGGTTTAACAGGTATAAACTTTTAGTTTTACAAGATGGAGAGAGTTTTAGAGGTTGCTATAGAACAGTATTAATTTATACTGAACTCTATGCTTTTTTTATTTTTATTTTTTGCCAGTCCCAGGGCTTGAACTCAAGGTCTGAGCACTGTCTTTGGGCATTCTCAAGGCTAGAGCTCTACCACTTGAGTCATAGCACCACTTCTGGCTTTTGCTATGTATGTGGTACCAAGGAATAACTGGAGTCTTTCCTGTGTGCTAGCTAGGCAAGTGCTTTACCATTAGGCCAAACTTCTGGTTCCTGAACTATATACTTTAAAAAAAAAAAAAAAAGTTGCAGTAAATTTTGTGTCATGTTTTACACCACAGTTAAAACAAAAAATTTAAATATGTAAAATATCTTTATCTTTTGTTTCTTGAAAAGATTATTTTTAACAACATGTATTGATTCACTGATTTGTATTATAGGGAGGAAGAAGGTGGAGAGGAGGAAGTTGGAGACTTCCGGCTGGTCCCAGATGATAGTGAGTTTGATAGTGACAAGGTGAGTAGGAAGGGAGTACACCTGAACTTTGTGTATTACTACTCTCAGGCTCTTTTTCTTGTTTGAGTTCTTCAGAATTCCAAGTTTGGCATTTTATCACAAGTAAAATTCTATAATGAGACATGGAAGCAGGAGTTTACAAATCATGTTTTAGTTTAATTTTCTTGTTTTTATTTTACAGTGCTGGTTATTGAACCCAGGGTTTCATGCATCCTAGGCAAGCACTCTACCACTGAGTTATATCTTTAGCCTCTGGTTTAGGAAAAAATAGCTGGGTGTGGTAGTACATATCTATAATCCCAGTTCTATAAAGTCTGAGGCAGAAGGATAGAAAGTTTAGATGAAACCTGGGCTCCTTAATGAAATCCATCTCAAAAAAGCGAAAAATAAAATAAAAACAGGAAAGAAACAGTATTATACGACTAAGACATGGAAGACTTGCCCCTTGAAAATGCTATTTGAGGAGTTGGAGGTGTGGCTCAAGCCCTGACATGGTGCCAGCCAAATGAGCAAAAGCATCAGGAACTAAGTTTGAGTCTGGGTCTCATAACAAAAGAAAAAAATAAATAAATAAATTCTGTTCGAATTGAGGGCATATCTTGTTCTACTTAACTCCAGGTATGATGCTATGGTTTTGCAGGATGAACACAGTGACTCTGGTAATGAAGATATGGCATTGGAAGACCATGATGATGGTGGTGGTGGTGATGATGATGATGATGATGATGATGATGATGATGATGATGAAGAAGAGCTCCTTAAGCAATCTGAGAGGTTGAAAAGGCAAATGTAGGTGTTTTTATATCTATTCCTTGATTACTAAAACACTTCCTAAAGGTAGTAGCTTGTTTTTGCTTGTTTTTATCAGTCTTGGGGCTTGAACTCTGGGCCTAGGCATTGTCCCTGAGCTCTTCAGCTTAAGGCTACGACCCTACCCCTTGAACTACAGTGCCACTTCCAATTATCTGGTGATCAATTGGAGAAAAGAGTCTCACCAACTTGTGCCTGGGCTTGCTTTGAACCATGATCCTCAGCTCTTAGCCTCTTGAGTAGTCAGGATTACGGGCATGAGCTACTAATGCCCAATGTAGAGTGTTATTTTTTTTACCCTAAACTTGCTTGTTTAAACAGGGGAGGCCTGGAGCATGTCCTAGTGATAAAGTGCTTGCCTAGCATGCACAGTGCCCTGGGTTTAATTTCTTGGTTCCACATACAAAGGAAAAATTTTAAAAATCTGGAAGTGGTGCTATGGCTCAAGTGAGTAGAGCATTAGCCTTGAGAAAAACCCAAGGACAGTGCCCAAGCCCTGAGTACAAGCCCCAGCATAGGGTAGTGGATCACACCTGTAATCCTAGATACTCAAGAGGCTGAGATCTGAAGACCATTGTTTGAAGACATCTGGTTAGAAAAGCCTGTGAGACTTTGAGCTTCAATTTACCATTAAAAAAAAAAACAAAAACCAAAAAAAAATGCAAGTGGAGCTGTGGTTCAAGTGGGAGAGCATTAACCTTGACCAAGAAAGCTCAGGGACAGCACCCAGGCCTTGAGTTCAAGCCCCAGGATCAGCGCACACATACACACACACACACACACGCACGCACGTGCGCGCGTGCGCGTGCGTGCGTGTAACAACAAATATTAGACAAAGGGCCAGGAGTTTGTCCTAGTGTAGAGTGCTTGCCTAGCATGCGTGAAGACCTGGGTTCAATTCCTTGGTACCATATACATAGAAAAAGCTGGAAGAGGTGCTATTGGTGCTGTGGTTCATGTGGTGAGGTTCTAGCCTTGAGAAAACCCAAGAACAGTGCTTAGACCCTGGGCTCAAGCCCAGGACTGGCCAAAAACAAAATTAGACAAAACCCTTGAATATTCAAAGGTACTCATGTCTTTAAGAAGTCATGTGTTTAAGAATATCTTCCACGTCTTTCAGAGCTAGCGACATTTCTAGTGATGCTGCTGTCCTATATATATATATATATATATATATATATATATATATATATATATGTATGATTTTTTTTGTATAATTGGCATCTTCCTTTTTCTCTCACTTAGCATATTCATGTTTTGTTTTGATATGAGAATTTTGCAAACATTATTTATTTATCTATTTTTGTGGGGGAGGAGGATCATGGGTCTTGAACTCTGGGCCTGGGTGCTGTCCCTAAGCTCTTCAGTTCAAGTCTATCACCCTATTCTTTTTTTTCTTTTTTTTTGCCAGTTCTGGGCTTGAGCTCAGGGCCTGAGCACTATCCTTGGACTTTCTCAAGGCTAGCACTCTACCACTTGAGCCTCAGCACCATTTCCGGCTTTTTTTTGTCTGTGTATGTGGTACCAAGGAATCGAACCCGGATCTTCGTGCATGCTAGGCAAGCACTTTAGCCACTAGGCCAAACTCCCGGCCCCTATCACCCTATTCTTGAGCCATAGCCCCACTTCCCATTTTCTAATGATTAATTGGAGATAAAAGTCTCAAGGCTTTGTAGTGCCTGGGTTGGCTTTTAACCTCGATCCTCAGATCTCAGCCTCCTGCGTAGCTAGGATTTGCAGGCATGAGCCACTGTGCCTGGCTTTACAATTTATTACTGTATTATTTATTATTCACTTTGATTGTTACCCTTATTTTTAATATTAAAAAAGTGATTTTCCCTGGGGCCAGGAATTTAGCCTAGTGGTGGAATGCTTGTCTAACATGCATGAAGACTCAGGTTCAATTCCTCAGTGCCACATACATAGAAAAAGCTGGAAGTGGTGCTGAGGCTCAAGTGGAAGAGCTCTAGCCTTGAGAAAGTCCAAGAACAGTGCTCCGGCCCTGAGCTCAAGCCCAGGACTGCCAAAAAAAAAAAAAAAGAAAGAATTTCCCCATTTTTTTGTTTCTTCTCAATTACATTTTTATTATCTTTAAGCAGTTGCACAAAGGGGTTACAACTCATGTGTGCCCTGCATTTTCATCAGTCTCGCCCCTTTCATCAACTCAGGAGGGCCCTGCATCTTTGTCAGTCTCACCCCTTTCATCATTCTGTCCTTCCCTCCCTACCCACTCATCTTCTCAACTTTCCTAATTTCGTAGGGTGTACACTGAATATTGCAACTTTATCGTTCTCCCCCCCCATTCCTCTCTCTCCATTCATGTACCCTCTGTCCCTTTGACTTCCCACCACACACCTCAAGTACCAGCTTCCTGGTACTCATTTTTTTAGACTGTAAGTTGTAAGGAGTTCTACCATCACAAGCATTTTAATAAGCATCCACTAATATACCATAAATGAGTGGTATTTAGAATTCACATGCGGGGCATCATATTGATTCCTATTAGATTCATTCCATTACTTTTAGCCTTTCATTTCATTCTATTAAGATCCACTTAGGGTTACAATTTGTCACCTGTCAAATTAACTATTTCATACAGCTTTAGGTTATGCATAGATTTTTTTTGTCCCTGTGAGGCAATAGTTCCTTAAATGTTATTTAACTGCCCAGCTCTTTGTTGAAATGATTTCTTATAAAGAATACCCACTAAAAATTGAACTTCTCACAGAGGATGTAGGAGAAAAAAATTGGGAAAGTTAAGATCAACAGCTGCTGAAAGAATTCCCCAGGAACCCTAGGATTTAGAGGAATACTGTATTTAAAAATACTATAAAATTTTAATTTAAAATATATATAGCTAAAGGTTCCCTTGAAGGGAACAGGAGCATAGCCTAGTGACAAAGTGCTCCCCTACCATGGCACAAAGCCCTGGGTTCACTTCCTCAGTACCACATACTCAGAAAGAAAAAAAAAAATCAGCCTGGAGAGACACCAAACTTCTTCATTTACTTATTTTTTTTCTATTAGTTTTTTTTTTTTTTTTTTTGTCAATCATGGAACTTGACTCTGGTAGGCTATCACCCTACCCCTTGAGTCACAGCGTCACTTCCTGGTAGTTAATTGGAGATAAGACGTCCATGGATTTTAGTGCCTGGATTGGCTTTGAACTGAGATCCTCAGATCTCAGCCTCCTCATAACTAGGATTACAGGTGTGAGCCACTATGTACAGCTTTAGTTTAGTTTTTTTTTTTTAATTGTTTTAGAGATGATATATAGCAGGATTACATATATATATATATCTCATATATATATATATATATATATATCAAGTGATATGTGTATTTGTGAGTTTGTTTTTTGTCGGTCATGGGGCTTGAATTCTGGTCTGGACACTGACCCTGAGCATTTCAGCTCAGGGTTAGTGCTCTGAACCACGTTGAGCTACAATGTCACTTCTGGTTTTCTGGTGGTTAATTGGAAATAATTGTCTCATGGACTTTTGTGCCTGGGCTGGCTTTGAACCACTATATTCAGATCTCAACCTCCTGACTAGCTAGAATTACAGACATGAGCCAATGGTGCCTGGCTACATTAGTGCATTTTTTCCCCCAGTATTTTGTGGACTATTTTTTTGCCTCTTGTTATTGTTGTTATTAAGTAGCTATATGAAGGGGTTATAATTCCATAAGTCAAGTTATGAGTACAGTGCTTCTTGGACAGTATCACTCCTTTATTCTCCCCCATTTTTATATAGTGTACACGGAATACAATGACTTCATTTGCTTACCCTTCCTTTATCCATTCTGTCTCCCGCCTTTTGCCCTCCCCCGCCCCCCTACCCCCTAAAAAAGGAACATGTTTCTACTTTGGTATTCGTCTTTATAAACAATACTTCAGATGGAATTGTTCAGATGGAGTTATTATGCCTTTGGATTCTTCCCCTAAATATACTCTTCTTTAGTCAGTTTGTTTATATTTTAATTCATTGAGTCCTGTGTATATTATCATGCCTATTTGTATTTTACATCTACCTTCCATATCTAAGAGAAAGAAGTTTGTCTCTCGGAGCCTGGCTTACTTCACTTAACCTGATTTGTTCTAAGTCCTTTCATTACCCTGCAAATGATGTAATATTAACCTTTTTTTTTTTGTTTTTGCCAGTCCTGGGGATTGAACTCAGGACCTGAGCCCTGTCCTTGTGTTTTCCTCTAGGCTAGAATACCACTTGAGCCACAGCCACCACTTCCAGTTTTTCTGTGTATGTGGTACCAAGGAATTGAACCTGGGTCTTCGTGCATGCTAGGCAAGCACTCTACCACTGGGCCCAACTCCCAACACCCATGTTTATCTTTTTAATAAATCAGTAAAATCAATGTCATTTCTACTGTCATTGCATCTAGTCTCTCATCCTGAATATGTTTTCCTTCATTTTTATAAAATGAAGGAAATAACATTACCCACATCTAAGGTATGTGGCAGTGATTGTAAAAGCCATTATTAGTTCATAGTGTATATTAAGTTATCAGCTTTTAAGTGTTCTCAAAAATAGTACTTTAGATTTTACCAAAGTGTGTTGTTCTAAACTTAGTTATTTGTGAATTACTGGTTTTGGTTTTATCTTGTCAGTTAGCAGGGCTTGAATTTAGAGCCTATCTTGGCTTCCTTGCTCTTGAGGGCATTCTACCACTTGAACTATGTCTCCAGTCCAGCATTCTGTTGGTTAATTGGAGATAAGGTCTCAGAAACTTTTCTGCCTGAGCTGATTTTGAACCACAATTCTCTAGGTCTCAGCTTCCTAAGTAGCTAAGATTATGGGCATGAGCTACAGTGCCCAGCTATGTTATCATTATTATAGGTATCTCCATACTGTTGTATCCATTGTTATAGCTTCTATTCTTCAAAATCGTTTTGTAGGAGGTTGAAGAAATACCTTGAAGATGAGGCAGAGGTATCAGGAAGTGATGTGGGCAGTGAAGATGAGTATGATGGACAAGAGATTGATGAATATGAAGAGGATGTAAATGATGAAGTACTTCCTTCTGATGAGGAACTGCAGAGTCAAATCAAGAAAATACACATGTTTGTATCCCAGCAAGTCCTTCTAAGTAATATGGTCCCTGTTAAGCCAGTGCCTATACCCTGCCAGAGTGTTTCTGGTATTGAGCCCTTTATTTCTCTTGTTTGTAGGAAAACAATGTTGGATGATGATAAGCGTCAACTACGTTTATATCAAGAGAGGTACCTTGCTGATGGGGATTTACACAGCGATGGTCCTGGACGAATGAGGAAATTCCGATGGAAAAACATAGGTACCTTGATTGCTGTTTTCAGAAACAAATGGTTCCATTGCATTTGTCCAGCTTATGATGATAAATGGCAATCAAAACAAAAAACTAGGGGCTAAGAATGTGGCTTAGTGGTAGAATGCTTGCCTAGCATGCATGAGCCCTTGGTTTGATTCCTCAGTACCATATACACAGAAAAAGCTGGAAGTGGCACTGTGGCCTAAGTGGGAGAGTGCTAGCTTTGAGCAAAAGAAGCTCGGGGACAGTGTTCAGGCCCTGAGGTCAAGCTCCCAAACTGGCAAAAGAAAAAAAGAACTACAGATTTTGTTTTATGTTAGTGGGTGGGATTAAAATGGGGATATGTCATTATATAGTGAATTATGAGTATATTTTGTGTCTGATAACCCTCTCCTGTGAGACTGTAGAATACCAAAACCCTTGTCTTTCTTTTCTTTAGATGATGCTTCTCAGATGGACTTGTTCCACAGAGACTCTGACGATGACCAGATTGAAGAACAGCTTGATGAGACAGAAGCCAAATGGAGGAAAGAACGAATTGAAAGAGAGCAGTGGCTTCGGGACCAGGTAGAAAGTCTTTCAGAGAATTGCCTATGCTGGCCCCAGTTATAAAGTTGAAAGGTGCCAGTCAACTATCTTATCATGAGAGTTTCAAAATATTACTGACCCCTTTAATTATTGAGTTTGCTTTTTTTGCATTGATATTACATGGATACTTTAGTGTTTCAAAATTTTTCTTTTCTCTTGCAAAGAGCAAAAGTTGTAAAAAGTCCAACAACAAATATCCCCCAAACCAACTTCACAATCCAAATAATGTTAGCAATTTATGAAAGGTACAGAGTTTTCAGTTAATACTCTATGATTTTTATTATCAGGCCCAACAGGGGAAAATTACAACTGAAGAAGAAGAAGAAATTGGGGAAGACAGTCAGTTTATGATGTTAGCCAAGAAAGTCACAGCCAAAGCACTACAGAAGAATGGTGAGTTCTTGTTTATTCTTAGAGTTTAGTTGTTTAGTTTACTAGTGTTGGAGCCTTGGCAGTGAATAAATTTAGCCCAGGACTGGCAAAAAAAAAAAAAAGAGAGAGAGAGAGACCCCACAGAGATGAGGAGAGACGGTGAACTTGGATCTTAAACTGTTGAGCAAGTAGTTGTATGTAGCTTGTTTTGCTTTCTATGCAAACTCAATAGTAGTGAATTCCGGCTTATCTATTTTGGTTGGTCAGAACAATACAGAGTTGGGATTTGAGTCTAGGTATACTTATCTCCAGAAATTAGTCTCTTTCTTTTCTTTTTTTTTTTTTTTTTTTTGCCAGTCCTGGGCTCGAGCTCAGGACGTGAGCACTATCCTTGGACTTTCTCAAGGCTAGAGCTCTACCCACTTGAGCCTCAGCACCACTTCTGGCTTTTTTTCCTATGTATGTGGTACTGAGGAATCGAACCTGGGTCTTCATGCATGCTAGGCAAGCACTCTACCACTAGGCCAAACTCCCAGCCAGAAATTAGTCTCTTAAACATTACTACACACTCAAACCATTATTGTTAATAATTAAATTCAACATAGTTGTCTCGTTGCTTAGGAAAAAAAAGTCAAGGGCCTGGTGCGGTGGCTCACGCCGGTAATCCTAGCTACTCTGGAGGCTGAGATCAAAGGATCAAGGTTCAAAGCCAGCCCGAGCTTACATAGGACCTGAGACTCTTACCTCCACTTAACCTCTAGAAAATGGTAAATGGGGTTTGGCTTAAGGGCAGGGCAGCAGCCTTGAGCTGAAGAGCTTGGGGACACTGTCCAGGCCGAGTTCAAACCCCATGACCTACCAAAAAAAAAAAAATGTCAAATATTTTAATGGAGCCAGGTGCTGGTGGCTCATACCTGCCAACCTAGCTACTCAGGAGGCTGAGATCTGAGCATTGGGATTTAAAGCCAGCCTGGGCAGGAAAATCTGAGAATCTTATCTCCAGTGAACTAGAAAACTGGAAGTAGAATTGTGGCTCAAAGTGGTAGAGTGCTATCCTTGAGCAAAAGAGCTCATGGATAGCTCAGGCACTGAATTCAAGTCCCACAACCAGCAGAGAAAAAAAAAAAAAGTATAATGGAAAAATGCAAAAGTAAGACTTCACTTGAGTAGTCAATAAGCCATTGTTGGAAATGCCACAGAACTGAGATTAGGGGCCAACCTAGGAAATAATACTACGAAAGTGTGTGGGGGGGGGATAATACAGGTCTGTATAATAGAAAGAAATGGAGTCTCTTCATAATCTTAATGCATTGATTATGAAAGACACTATAGTTGCAAAGAGTCCATTATAAAATAAACAAATTCTTGTGGCTTTAGTTACTGATTTTATTCCAGGGTTTGTTTAAATGTAAAATTAAATCTACCAACATTTGCCGAGAACAGCCTTCTCTGTCTTTTCTTTCCAGCCAATCGGCCTGTGGTTATTCAGGAATCAAAGGCTCTTCCCTGTAATCCTTTTGAAGCCATCAGACCAGGACTTGCTAATCAGGTTAGTTGTGACCACATTAGTCTGACTTCATGGTCAAGAATAAAGCCCTGGCTTTAGGAATAGTCTCTGGAAAGGGTGGTGGCCACAGAAAATGGAAGTAGATGTCAGGAAAGACTGCTGCTTCTTTTCTACTTAAGAAATGTGGCGGTATGTCCCCTCACTGCCTGAAGGAAGTAGCAACTTTTTATTCTCTGCTTGGCACTTGGGATTTAATTCTAATGATTCTTCTTTCCTCAGCCCAAAACAGGTTCATTGCTAAACCAGCCCAAAGCTGTGCTTCAGAAACTAGCTGCCCTCTCTGACCTCAATCCCAGTGCTCCCAAAAATGCAAGAAACTTTGTCTTTCATACACTTTCTCCTGTGAAGGCTGAGGTGGCAAAGGAATCGTCTAAATCTCAGGTAGGGAATTTGATAAATAATGTGGTACCTCCCCAAAGCAGAATTTACTTATTTTAGTTAAAAAAACAATCAGGGGTCCAGGCGCTGGTGTCTCACACCTGTAATTCTAGCTACTCGGAAGGCTGAGATCTGAGGAGCAAGGTTGGAAGCCAACCCAGGCAGAAGAGTCTACGGAGACTCTAATCTCCACTAAAACTACCAAAAAAAAAAAAAAAAGGCCAGAAGTAGAGCTGTGGCTCAAATGGTAGAGTGCTAGCCTAGGTGGCTCATACCTTTAATCCTAGCTACTCAGGAGGCTGAGATCTGAGGATCATGGTTCAAAGTCAGCTTGGGCACTTAAAAGTCTAAAAAGTCCATGAGACTCTTATCGCCAATTAATCACTAGACATGGAAAGTGGGTCTGTGGCTCAAGGAATAGGGTGGTAGCCTTGAGCTGAAGAGCTCAGGACAACACCCAGGTCTATAGTTTAGGTCCCAGACTGACCTAAAAAAAGAAAAGAATCAAGGTTCAAAGCCAACTGGGCACAAAAGGACCAGAGACTCTTATCTCCAATTACTGTCCAGAAAATAGGAAGTGGGGCTTAGCTCAAGGGTAGGGCAGTAGCCTTGAGCTTTAGAGCTCAGAGACAGCACCCAGGCCCAGGGATAGAGCGGTAGCCTTGAGCTGAAGAGCTTAGGGACAGCGCCCAGGCCAAGTTCAAGCCCTGTGACCCCCCCCCCATATAAATATAAATAAATAAAATTGACTTAGGTGTTTGGCCTAGTTGTAGAGTGCTTGCCTAACCTGCACAAGGACCCAAGTTCAATTCCTTGGTACCACGTACATAGAAAAAGCCAGGAATGGTGCTGTGGCTTAAGTGGTAGGGCTCTATCCTTGAGAAAGCCCAAGGACAGTGCTCAGGTACTGAATTCAAGCCCCAGGACAGGCAAAAAATAAAATAAATAGCCAGGCTGGGTGGCTCATGCCTGTAATCCTAGTTACTCATGAGGCTGAGATCTGAGGATTGAGTTTCAAAGCCAGCCCAGGCAATAAAGACTGGGAGAGACTCTTATCTCTAGTTAACCACTAGAAAATGGGAAGTGGGGCTGTGGCCTTGAGTTGAAGATCTCAGGGACAGCATCCAGGCCCAGAGTTATGACAAAAATAAATATATAAATAATAAGTGGCCGGGAGCATGGCCTAGTGGTAGAATGCTTGCCTAGCATGCACAAAGCCTGGGGTTCGATTCCTTGGTACCACATACACAGAAAAGCTGGAAGTGTACTGTGGCTCTAATGGTAGAATGCTAGCCTTGAGAAAGCTCAAGGACAGTGCCTATTCCCTGAGTTCAAGCCCTAGGACTGGCAAAAATTAATTAATTAATTAATTCATTATAATAAAAAGCAGGGCCTGGAGTTTGGCCTAGTGGTAGAGTGCTTGCCTAGCATACATGAAGACCCAGGTTCGGTTCCTTGGTACCATATAGAAAAAAGCTGGAAGTGGTACTGAGGCTCAAGTGGTAGAGCTCTTCCCTTGAGAAAGGACAGTGTTCAGGCCCTGAGCTCAAGCCCAGGACTGGCAAAAAAATAAAAATAAATAAATAAAATAACAAGACAAAAACAAACAAATTCTGGGATTTTTGTTGTTGTTGTTGTTTGTATTGTCGATCCATCATGATTTAACTGTGATTTGCTTACATACTAACTGAAGGTTAGTACCTGTATGAACTGACCCTGACTCCCTCTCTGTTTTCCAGGTGAGGAGAAGAGGCCCATCATTAATGCCATCTCCTTCTCCTAAGCGCCTCAAAACAGATAATAGCACTTCACAATCAAAGCAAAGCATCTTCAAATACTTGGAAAGCTAGCAGCACCAAGAATGCTGGCATCTCTACTCAGATTGGTCTGAGAAGTTTCCTTTCTCCATAATCAATGCATTAAGATTATGAAGAGACTCCAGTTCTTTCTACTGTATGGATCTGGTCGCCTTTTTCCTAGGTTGGCCACTCTATGATTTTTCCACTACTGGCTCATGAAATGCTTGAGTGAAGTTTCACTTCCTCCATGAAATATTTGACATTTTTTCCTAACAGTCTCCTGGGTTGATGCCTCTTTGTGATAGAAATCATTGAAGGATGAGGATGAAGAGAAGGAAAGTGTGTGGCATTACAAATAATTACAGAAAATTGTGAAAATCAATATCTAAATAATCTTTTCAAACTCATGAGATTCATACCATGGTGACCATGACTCAGTAAAGGGGAGACTTCTTAGATGCCGGGCCTAGGGACCAACGAATGGGCTGTTGTATTAGTCGTGTCCCTTTTGTTTTCCTATATACTTCCCAAAGTCTGAAGTTTCTAGTTAGCTTTTCTGCCTTTGTCATAAGGCCTTTCTAATAAGTCCTTAAATTAGGACTAACATTTTCTGGACTCTTTATTCAGTTTAGAAAGCTGTTAGCTCTAATTTTCTGGAGTTAAGGGATGAAGATAAAGGGTAGTATCTGCCCACATTAGGAAATCTGTGGAGCAGAAACCTTTCTTAGGACTGAATTTTCCATTTGAAACATTCCAGGACCTCCCCATATCACCCTAACAGAAAGAGGCATAGCCATTATTTTATTTCATGACCAATTAGAACATTTTTCTTTTTTTTTTTTGTCGGTCATGGGATTTGAACTCTGGGCCTGGGCACTGTCCTTAAGCTCTTCAGCTCAAAGCTACCGCCCTAACCCTTGAGCCATAGCATCACTTCCTTAATTTTTTTTTTTCTGAGTCAGGATTGGGCTTGAGAAATTCGAAGAAGTTTCTGTTTTTCACTGGGAGATAGGGAGGACCAATTGAAGTGGTAAATTAAGACCTAAAGTTTTCTAACACTCAAGATACTGACTTTAATAGAAGTCATGTTTGTATATTTGTAATCTTATACTGGGGAAATGTGTATAAAGCTATTTTAATATGTATGTAGATTTTCAATAAATCTCAATGCCTGGAAGGTTGATATCCAGCTTGTATGCTTATCTCAGGAAGGGTCTTGGGATCTGGAGTGAGAGGCTGCTGCAGTTGTTCCTGCATTGACTTCTCAGTCCCTGTGGATTAACCATGCAATATACATGATCATACATGCTGCCATAGTGGTTTGTTCAGTGCAGGTAAGTAAGGAGAAGAGTTTACAGTCATTTCTCTTAGTTTTCTTTACATGTATATCTTGTTAGCCGTGGACTCAAAGTGAAGATTCTTGCCTCTTTCTTTGAGCTCTCTAAATAGGTTATGTAGATTCTTTTGGTTCTTTTTTTTTGGAAGAGTATGGGCATCATACTCAAGATCTTGTTCAAGCTAAGCAAGCACTGTGCCATTGAACTATTAACCCTCCTCCTTCCCCCAAAACACACGCACGCGCACTCACACACATCCGTGTGCTTTTGTTTTGGAGAGAAGAAAATTGGAATTGAATCATCACTGCCTGAAGAATCTGAGAAGCAAGTGATTTTTCTTTGAGGCTCCAGTAATAACTGTAGTTTTTGAAGAAAAATAGTCTTTAACTCTAAGGCACTTTCCTTGTGTCAGTACAGCTGCCACTAAGCAGCTAAGCCTCACCTTGGTATCAGGATCGGATGGAAGAGTTCTGAACTGACACATCCTCTGTCCAAAGCGCTGAGCTCTCAGCATCTGTTGTGTTGTAATGAGATGATAGAGCCCCAGGGCTACCATTATGACTCTTAGTAGGACTCAGCAGCTCTGCTCCCTTGGAAATTACTATTTGGAGGAATGATGGGCCAATCATTTGGGAAGTAGAGTATGCTCAGAGTCAGTCCTTTCATCCCCTTGCTTCATATGTAAGTTAGGATATGTGGTATTAAATTGCTTAAGCAGGCCTCTTCACTTCATCTTACTCATTTTGTTTTCAGTTTACATCTAGCACAAGCTAGATGAAAGTCCCTTCAATAAAGCATCAGATTGGGGCCGGGAGTTTGGCATAGTGGTAGAATGCTTGCCTAGCATGCACGAAGGCCTGGGTTCGATTCCTCGGTACCACATACATACAAAAAAAGCTGGAAGTGGTGCTGTGGCTCAAGTGGTAGAGCTCTATCCTTGAGAAAAGTCCAAGGATAGTGCTCAGACCCTGAGTTCAAGTCCCATGACTGGCAGAAAAAAAAAAAGAATCAGATTATATCCACTAAAGCTCTAGAGATGTGGTGCCAACTCAGATCTCTGGGATTCCCTCATTTTATCAACTGCTTTTCTACAAAGTTCTCCCCACTTTGAGAATTTCTAATGGTCAGGACCGAAGACAATCTTTCTGGCACTTAGTACTGGGATTTGAACTCAGAGCATTGCATTTGTTAAGCAAGTGCTTTTCATAATCTTTTCCATTACTCCCCCCATTTTAGCTTTTGTTTGTTTTTGGTCAGTTTGGTTGGTTTGGTCAGTTTTGTCACTTAAGGCTAGGGCTCTACCTCAGTATCCCTTCTGATTTTCTGGTAGTTAATTGGAGATAAGAATTTCATGAGGGGGCCAGGAGTTTGGCCTAGTGGTTAAAGTGCTTGCCTAGCATGCATGAAGACCCGGGTTCGATTCCTCAGTACCACATATAGAAAAAAGCCAGAAGTGGTGCTGAGGCTCAAGTGGTAGAGCTCTAGCCTTGAGAAAATCCAAGGACAGTGCTCAGGCCCTGAGCTCAAGCCCAGGACTGGCAAAAAAAAAGAATTTCATGAGGGCTGGGAGTTTGGCCTAGTGGTTAAAGTGCTTGCCTAGCATGCATGAAGACCCGGGTTCGATTCCTCGGTACCACATACATAGAAAAAAGCCGGAAATGGTGCTGAGGCTCAAGTGGTAGAGCTCTAGCCTTGAGAAAGTCCAAGGACAGTGCTCAGGCCCTGAGCTCAAGCCCAGGACTGGCAAAAAAAAAAGAATTTCATGAACTTTCTTGCCCCAACTGGCTTTGAACTGTGATCCTCATATCTTGCTGGGAGCCGAATAACGCCATGTCTAATAACTTTCTGAGACAAGACAAGAGGCAGGGCACAAGACTTGATTACCATTGGTTACAGATGTGTTATGGCTATATCACTCTCTGCTGAGACCTAGAGTGAGGATAGATTAGCTAGAGGGACTTCCTCAGGAGCAGGGTTTTTGGGGAGAGAGATTCCTGCCTTGACAAACCTGGCTGATGCTTCTGTTTGTCCGTTTGTCCTCTGGGGAAGGAGGGCTGGGTGCAGGCGGACAGTGAGCTCTCTCCTCTCGCTTGGCTTGTCCTGGCGTGTTTTCCCTATCCCTTCTGCTGATCAAGAGGGACCGGGGAAGAAGGACCCTGACAATATCTCAGCATCCTGAGTAGCTAGGATTACAGGCATGAGCTATCAGTGTCTCACCGCTTTAAACAGAATCTTGCTTTTTGCCTGGGCTCCTGTCAGATCACAATGCTATTACCTATGACTTTCCGGATAGCTGGGATCGCGGGTGAATACCATCATTCGTGGTTTATTGGTTGAGATGAAGTCTCACCTTATCTCTATCTTCTGAGTAGCTGTGATTACAGGTGTGAGCCACTGTTGATAGTCATTTGGCCATAAGAACTTTTAATGGGTGTTTTCTATTTTTGCCTCCCCATGTTGTTGTGCCTGACAACTCTGTGGCTTCCTTTTCTGGGATTTGTGCACCTAAGGAGAGAATTCTTAGAGAAAAGTTGTCATAATTCTATTTGATTATCTTATTCCTGAGATAGTATTTAGTTTCTATCTTTATATCTGACTCATATCCTGTCACACACCTCTGTAACTACAGGCAGTCACGTGAGCAGGAAAACTGAAGAGCATTCTTGAAACCTCCTTCTTAACTTCCATAATTGAACAATATCCTGTTCTTTCCTAACTGCAACTTGAATCAGCTCACTTGTTCCAGCTCTACAATCAGTGTTCTACCCCCAAATGCCACAGTTACTTACCAAGGTAGTGCAGATGCCTCCTGATGTCCTCATTTCTGCTTTTGCTTCCCTTTCATCCAATCTGCACAGCAGCCCAAAGGTAACCTTTACATACACATAAATTGGAGGATGCAATGCCCTACTTACAACCTTTCAGTAGGGGGTGGGAGGCAGTGGCTCATTCCTATAATCTTAGCTACTCAGGAAGCTGAGATCTATGGATTGTGATTCAGAGCCAGCCCAGGCAGAAGTCCATGACATTAGACGATCTCTAATTAACCAGCAAAAAACTGGGTTAGAGTTAGGGCTCAAGTGGTAGAGTACAAACCATGAGTTAAAAAGCTGAGTAACAGCACACATCCCTGAGTTCAAGCCTCAGTTCTCACACACACACACAAAATCCTTTCAATATTGTTTTTTACACCTTGTACAAGCTAGATGAAAGTCTCTTCTATAGAACATCAGAGGGTATAAGATACAGCACAATGGTTGAGTGTGTGCTTAGCATGCACAAGACCCTTAGCTCAGTCACCAGCATCAGGTTTCTTTAAACCTTCCAATGTCCTCCACACTCAGAATAAAGCTTGTGTCCCAGAAAGCCTTGCATGATAAAACTGCCTCTTGTGCAGGGTACCGTGGCTCACACCTATAATCCTAGCTGTTCAGGAGGCTGAGAGCTGAGAATCGAGGTTCAAAGCCAAGCACTAAAGTCTATGAGACTCTTCTCTCCAATTAACCACCAGAAAACTGGAAGTGCACTGTGGCTCAAGGGGTAGGGCAGTAGCCTTGAGCTGAAGAGCTCAGGAATAATGCCCAGGTCCAGAGTTCAAGTTCCATGACCCACAAAAAAAAAAAAAATCCTGCCTCACCATCAGTTCATCCCCTTTACATTCAGTCTTGGGCCTTCTGAAGTTTCCTTCCCATTTTGATTGCCCTCTTTCCAACCTCCCTTTTTTATCTGGCTAACGTATAATCTCAAAATGTTAGCTTAAGTCTAATTTCTCAGAAATGCTTCTGACCCATTCTACCCTTTTGTATTTAGTAATCATTGTAAATGTTTCCTACTATTTTGGACTTTTTTTTATAATCACAATTTGTCTCCTATACCCTAAACTTGAAAATAGAGACCAGGAGGCTGGGAGTTTGGCCTAGTGGTAGAGTGCTTGCCTAACATGCACGAAGACCCAGGTTCAATTCCTCGGTACCACATACATAGAAAAAAAACTGGAAGTGGTGCTAAGGCTCAAGTGGTAGAGCTCGAGCCTTGAGAAAGTTCAAGGACAGTGCTCAGGCCCTGAGCTCAAGCCCAGGACTAGTCTAAAAAAAAAAAAAAGGAAAATAGAGACTATGTGTAGTTTGTTTATAAGAAGAAGTGAAGGAAGGAAGGAACAAAAAATTATCCAAGTGTTGGATGGCCTTGGAAGGGTTATGGTGAAAAGCTTGGAGCTGAGTTACTTAACAGTGCTTTCTGATATCAGGCAGAATGGGATAAAAGTGATTCCCTTGGACCAGGAGTATGGCCTAGTGGTAGAGTGCTTGCCTAGCATGCAGGAAACCCTGGATTTGATTATTCAGTACCACATACACAGAAAAAGCCAGAAGTGGTGCTGTGGCTCAACTGGCGGAGCACTAGCCTTGAGCAAAAAGTGTCCAAGGACAGTGTCCAGGCACTGAATCCAGGCCCCAGGACTGGCAATTAAAAAAGAAGGTGGAGAAAAAGGAGGAAGTGATTTCCTTGTGAGCTCTTGAGATCTCTGTGAATCCTTGTTCCCTCTGAAACTTGGAAGTGGCCTGACCTTAGGTAAGTCAATTGTTTCTGAACTTTTTTCCTCAATTGTAAAAAACTATTGGGACTAAAAACGAGACTTCGGACCTGCAGCCCCAGCTACTTGGGAGGCAGAGATAGGAGGCTCTCAGTCTGAAGTTGTACCAGCAAAATCTCAAGACCCTAACTGGAAAAACAAAACAAAAACAAAACCAACAAAAACCCACTAGTGCTGGGAACATGGCTTAGTAGTAGAGCGCTTGACTAGCATGCATAAGGTCCTGGGTTTGATTCCTCAGTACTGCATAAACAAAATCTGAAAGTGGTATAGTAGCTCAAGTGATAGAGTGCTAACCTTGAGCAAAAGAAGCTCAGGGACAGTGCCAGGCGGCTCTGAGTTCAAGCCCCAGACTGGCACAAAACAACACTAAAGAAAAAAGGTCTTCGGGTGTGGCTCAAATGGTACAGCACTTGCCTAGCAAATAGTACTGAAAAAAAGAAATGAAGCTCTTACAAAATGAAAAATGGAGATCGGGGTTAACTGCCTCCAGAAGTATGCAAGGGTAATACAGACTGAGCCACTGTGAAGGAAGGATTACAGCTAGACTTCCACAAGCTCCATACTCAGCCAGCCCCACGAGTACCTGCAGCTAGCTCTGTTCTAAAACAGTGATAGCAGTGGAGGAACTGGAGGAATCGGCATGGCTTTGTGCATGGCAGGTGTCAACCTCAGATTTGTACTTTGGGACCTAGGTACCAGATCTTTCGGTCCCTTTGTTTTATCATCTTGGATCATCCTTCCCATTCCTTTCTTTGGTCCTCTCTTCTCTCACCTTAAAGGTTTTTCATTTTCAGTGTATTGATTCAGTTCTTCCCTGTGGTGGGATATATAATGGGAAGAGGGGGTTTGAAGTAGCTATTGCCTGAGGGCGGTTGGAGGCAGCCATTGGGGACTCTGAATTCTTTGTTTTATTTAGATGAACCGTGGTATTTTTGGTGACTAAGGAGGGTAAGAGGATGCCCCTGCTCTGCACTGGAGAACCATGGGCCTGTTCTAAGGAGTATAAAGTGCCAGGGCAGGGTTGGGAATGAGCTATAGTTGGGTTTTTCAGTTCTTTCTCTTTTTCTTAGAGGCTGGGGGATGGAAAAAGACTGACTGCTCACCCCTCGCTTTGTTTGTCTTGTCTAATTTAACTTACGTTATTTATCAAATAGACAGGTTATTTGGAAAGCCAGATGGACCCAGGCAAAAATCATCTGTATTTTCCAAACATGAAAAATTAGGTTTTGAGAGCCCAGGAGGGAAGGCGTGTGGCGTGTGTGTGTGTGTGTGTGTGTGTGTGTGTGTGTGTGTGTCTGTGTGTGTGTGTGCACGCGCTGCACTCTCTGGGAAAGCAGACTGGGACATTGAATGTCTGTGTAGTCAGATCCAGACATGGGGCTTGAACTCTGGGCCTGGGCACTGTCCCTGAACTCTTTAGCTCAAGACTACTGCTCTACTCCTTGAACCATAGTGCCATTTCCAGCTTTCTCATGTTTAATTGGAGATGAGAGTCTCACAGAATCTCCTGCCTGGGCTGGCTTTGAACCTTGATCCTCAGATCTCAGTCTCCTGAGTAGCTAGGATTATAGGTATGAGCCACGAGTGCCCAACTCAGAAAATTTTCTATGGAATCCGGTATCTCTTCTGCCTCTTTTTCCTTCAAGACCTTTTCTGGGGGGTCAGGGGAGCTTGATCTCAGGGCCTGGGCACTGTTCCTGAGCTCTTTTGCTAGTAGGCTAGTGCTCTACCACTTTGAGCCACAGTACCACTTCAGGTTTTCTGGTGCTTAATTGGAGATAAGAATTTCACAGAATCTCCTGCCTGGGCTGGCTTTGAACCATGATGCTCAGATCTCAGCCTCCTGAGGTGGGATTATAGGCATTAGCCACAATGCCCAGTTCTGTAAGTTTTAATCAGTTCTGATAAGAATGAGTAATAGCTATTGTAGAACGTGTTCTGGCAGCTCTGTTGTCTATCTATCCTGCCCTCTTCCATAGAGCTACATGCTACCATGAGGTTTCTGCAACAGAAACTTTCCTCTCTTGTTCCTTCTATGTTTCTATCCCCAAATAATTACAGATATGGAAATAAGACATTAGGGAAGAGCTTTCTCTCTTCACTTGCTGATGAACAGATAGATAGCTAAAGAACACTGGGAATTGTGAATTGTTTACCCATTAAATAGCCAGGGAAAGAGTTGGACTAGCTTCCTTCTGGTTAATAGTGGCTTGCCCTGTAGCTGCCACCAGGAACTTGTAAATTTTGTGGTTGAGATAACTTTGGGGATCAACATTATTAAGAAGAAATTGAAGCAGGAGGCTGTGGAGGCACAACTTATGGCTGCAATTGAGGAAATGTTCTGGCTGCAGAGAGACTTCCCATTCATATACATGCATGCATGCAGAACAGAGCTAAGACCTTTTGTGGCCTTCAAGAATCATTGGCAACAGCAATAGCACTTGTCCCATTGTGAGTGTCTTTTTTAAGTGTCATTGGACTGCGAAAGCCTCTTAATTACTTGATCTCATCTGAATAATCTGACTTAATACTAGCTCCACAGTTTGTAAGGATTCAATTTTTGAAAAAAGAGAAAGTGTAAAATGTCTGCCTCAAAGCCTGGTATACAGTAAACCTCAATGAATGCTTATGAAATGAATAGAACCCAAATCTAAGTATTAAGATTCTCACTCTAAGGATCAATGTCTATAACATGCTGAATAATTAAGACCCACTGAGGTTAGAGTGTGAGGCATGATCTAAAATGTTTGATGAGCATACATAATCTATGATTGTGATATGGACCCTATGTTGAAGGCCTAATATTGGCTCAGTTGCAAAGAACATTATCAGAAATTCCTTCCACGTTAGTCCCTTTGGCAATTGCCTCAGTTGTAGAGACCCTTACAAGATCAGACTTCTTTCCAGTACAGCCCACATCTGTGATGACAGGTGTATATTCTAACTCCTTAGCAGAGAGCTCAGGCTATCATAGATCTGTATCAAGGTTCAGTTGCTCCTTCCGTCCATTCTTCCTTCTATAGACATTGATTCCAAGCACCATTGTTAATAAATATTCTGCAGGCTAAACTCTCTCAGAGTCAGCCTCCAGTCTAAGCTGTGAGTGTCCTAATCCTGATAGCCAAGGCTTTAGGATAGGAAAGGACAGGCTGCTTTAGCATTTCTCTCATTGGAGGTGTTGATGATATCTCTGTATGCCCACCAGAGGGCAGCAACCTCATAGAAACTGCCCTCCTGAGGCTCTCTGGAGTTGAGCTTTAAGCCTTCTCCCTGGTCCTCTCAGTAGGAATCTCCAGTGTTGGTCAGTATTATCTCCCTTAGTGAGTACTCCCTCCTGCCTGAGGAAAGAAAACTTTCTGAAATTCTAGGCCTTAGTTTTGTCCATTTCAAATTCCTTTCCAGCCAGCACTGAAAGCGAGTAGTCAGTCTTTCTGCTGTTCCCTTCCCCCTCTTCAGCTATGGGAAACTCATTGTCTGGGCTCTCTCACCTCTCACACTTACTGCCCACCACAGATTTGTTTTCTGTGTGACAAGGTAATTATGAACTTGGTGCCAGGAAGCCCAGGGGCCAGTCTGAGGATGGTTACTTCAATCTGGCTCTATTTTACTATTGATTTTTAGTTTTATTTATTACGATGATTTATTTTATTTTGGTGATCTGGCCCTGATGACATGAGGTATGGAGGCAAGAGGGCCAAAGCAAATTTTTTCTTGTCATTCTTTAGTCTCTTAAGACCACCTACTTGGCTTTTTTTTTTTTAATTCAGTGGTTTTAGCATCTTTGTGTGGGTGTGGGGGGAGGAGGGTCATGGGGCTTGAACTCATCCTGGGTGCTGTCCCTGAGCTCTTCAGCTCAAGGCTACCACCCTACCCTTGAGCTAAGCCCCACTTCCCGTTTTCTGGAGGTTAATTGGAGATAAGAGTCTCAGGTCCTTTGTGCCCAGGCTGGCTTTGAACCTTGATCCTCAGATCTCAGCCTCCTGAGTAACTAGGATTACAGGAGTGAGCCACCATGCCGGACTCTTCCTTAATTTCCTCTCTACTCCCTTTACCCTTGGCCACTCTCTCATGCTCTTTTTCTCAGTCTTTCTCTCTCCTTTTCAGGGTCTTGCTATATTGCCCAGGCTGATCTCAAACTGGTGGTCTGAGAAAAGATCCTCCTGTTACTTGAATTCTAAGTAGCTGGGATTATAGGAGTGAAAAACCATCCTTATCTGGAATTTACCTATTTTAACTTGTCCCCAATCTCCAAAATGTCCACAAACCATTTTTTTTTAATTGGACCCAGATATAGCTACAGAAAATTACTAATGGAGAAGGAGAGACAGCAAGTACCGTATCTTTGTTAGGAAACATTACTTTATCCAGCAGATCTTTATTTGCATTCCTGTTGCCTGTCAATTATTTTTACCACTGCCACCACCACCCCCAACTCCCTGCATCATTCTCTGCCCTGATCTCTTGGGAAAGCCCTGAAACAGACCTTGCTATGTGCCCTACTGTTTTTCTTTATTTACTTATTTTTCTCTGTGTATGTTTCTGTGATTGTAAGATGGGTTTGAGAAAGACCAGGAAGCCTTCAGGGAGAGTCAGTTCAGAGTAATGCTTGCTTGACTCTCAAGTTTCTAAAGGTCTCCTACAATACAGGCTACTTCTTTACAAGGAAGAGGAAAAGCTAGCTTTGGCAATAGAGTACAAGTGGGAGGGGCTCTCTGGACTATAGTGTTTGCTCTGGGAATCAACTGAGGCTGAAGGCCATTTGTGGGGCCATATTTCCCTCGGCCTGTTTTCTCTGTGCTTGCCAAGAGAATGAATAAATCATTGTTCAGGGGCGGGATGCAGCTGTCGGGCTCCTCCCCTCGGCACATGCCCCAACTCCAGCTCTTGCATTGAGGGCTGCTGGAGCAGATCAGTTTATACACCCAGCTCCCCAAATCCTATTGAGATCTTCCCCTGTGCACGAGCTCCAGGCTCCAGGCTCATTCAGCTTGGCCCTTTGTGCTGGGGGTTAAGTGGTTACATGTGGGGGACACCCAGAAAGGAGCTGTCAGGTCCTGAAAGGCTAAGCTGATAAAATGCCCTCCTACTGTTGAATGGGTGGGTGTAGAGAAGAGGTGGGCGGCCTTAGGGTGGGGCAGGGGAGAGGGAAAAAGGATTATGGAGCCCAGGGAGGCAGCTGCAAGAAGCTGGTAGACCAAGCACTCTTCCTCCCCCCCCCCAACCTGTTTTTCTTTTGCTTCTCCATCTAATTGCCTCCCTCCATCTTCAGCTCTGGGGGATGTTCCCAAGACTTCAGGACTTTGGATCTGGTGTTTCTGATCTTTTGGTAGAAGGCAGGTAAGGAGAGGCCATTTTTCACTTGGATGCGCTTCTAGAAACCCCAAAACTCCTTCATTCTTTTTCTTTTGGGGAAGCAGAGGAAACTTTAGATGATGACTCATCTTCTAGGTTCCCCTGGTACAATAGATTTGGGAACTGAACCCCCACCAAAGCTTTGAAGCTTTACTCAGGCCTGGAGGTCGAGCTCAGTAGTATAATGTGTGCAGAGCATGCAAGAGGCCCTGAGTTCAATCCCCAGCACTAGAACAAACACAAACAAACAAACAAAACTCCCTATTAGTCAGTCCCCAAGGAGATATTTTAGGTATAAGGATCAGAAAAGGAGAGAAACCTTCCAAGAGGATGAATTGCAAAGATTGTTTGAATGAAGGTGCTTCCAGGGCTAGGAGTATACCTCAGTGGTAGAGGGTTTGTCTAACAAATGAGAGGCCCAAGATCCAATTCTCAGGACTGAAGAAAGATGTTTTTTCCCCTGAGATGGGGAAGTTTAAAATTGGATCAAGCCAGACTGGTGGATTATGCTAGCTACTCAGGAGGCTGAGATTTTAGGATTTCAATTTAAAGCCAGCCCCAGAAGTCAAATCTATGAGACTTTTACTTCAAATTAACCACCAGAAAGCTAGAAGTGGAGTTATAGTTCAAACGGTTAAAAATATCAGCCTTGAATGAAGAAGCCAAAGTGAGTGCAAACTACAGTAGCAAAACAAAACTTAGCTGTATCTGAGCCTCATTTCACAGCTTAGAAAACAGCGACTTTTTTTTTTCTTTTTTTTTTTTTGCCTGTCCTGGGCTTGAGCTCAGGGCCTGAGCACTTCCTTGGGACTTCTCAAGTCTAGAACTCTGCCACTTGAGCTACAGCACACTTCCAGCTTTTTCCTATGTATGTGGTACCGAGGAATCGAACCGGGTCTTTGTGCGTGCTAGGCACTCTACCAATAGGCCAAACTCCCTGCCCCATCAGCCACATTTTTGTAGAAGGCATTCACAATAGACTAGAGTGGCACTTACAAAGGTAACTGAGAAAATTGAAGAGCAAAACCATTGTTTGACAGGTTTTCTAAGCCTTGTTTCTGAAGAGGAGCCAATTCTGGTGGAGTACTCTTCCCTATAGTCTGCCTTAAGGGTATGCCAAAGGTCCTCTTCAGCTGTGCCTGACCTTGGAAGTCCAAGGAACAATGTTCAGAATTAGAATCCTAGTCACCAATATTCAAGGTATATTTGACCTTCTTTAACTCAATTAGTTGAAATGCTCTGACTTGTATTAAGTTCCTAAGGCCGTATGAGGGATACGATAGGTGATGATGTGAGCTCAGGAAAAGAGAGGAACACAGCAATATACTAGATACACCCCGACTAGACCTCTCCAGTCATTTGTCTGCTTCCCACAGGATGACATCTAAGCTCCTTCGAATGGTGATCAAGACCTTGTACAACTGGGCTCACATTATTTCCAGCTTTACTTCCCACCGCCATTGATCCCCTAGCACCAGCTCCAGCCTCTTTGATCTACTGTTTTCTGAACACATTGACTATGTGAACACCTAAGCTTTCTGCTTCCTCTTTGGTGAACTTGTATTCATCCCTCAAGTCCTACCTCAAATATCCCCCTTTATAAAGGCTTATATGCTCTTTTGTGCTCATAACATTTGCCTATTAGCTCTGCTACAGGGGCTTATCATATTGTATTGAAAAAAAAAATAGAAGAAGAACTCTGAGAAGAATCCACTAGAATTAGAAACCCTTTCCCATGGTTTCTTCTCCTCCACTCGGCAAAGGTGTGTTATCGAGGGGTTCTCTGCCCTGCGTGGAGGAAGCCACGCAGATCGTAAAACCTAGCTTCCATTAAATGATTAACAGGCACCACGTGAATATAGAAGTCCAGGTTGTGATAAATGTTACACGCACAGTGTCAAAGGGAGAACTGATGTGGTCTAGGAATCTGTCTCCGGGGACAGACTGAATGCGAGCAAATCGACGTGGAGGGTTGGAGGCGGAGGGGAGAGGGGAGAGAGGGCGGAGGGGAGAGGGGAGAGGGGGCAGAGGGGAGAGGGGAGAGGGTGCGAAGGTGACGCGGAGCTGCAGGGCCCGGGAGGCGGGCGAGGGGGCCGGGGAGGCGGGGGAGGGGGCGCGGGGCCCGGGAGGCGGGCGAGGGGGCGCGGGGCCCGGGAGGCGGGGGAGGGGGCGCAGGGCGGGACGCGCAGGGCGGGACGCGGCGCGCCCTGGAGAAGCCCAGGCGGGATGTGAAGCCGCTGGGGTGGCGGTGAGGCGAACCCCGCGAGCGCCGGGAGGCGGCGGGCCGGGGAGGCCTGGGCCCGGCCCGGGGAGGCGGTTCCTGCGCGGGGCACCGAACCGGCCCACGTGGGCCGAGCCGCCCCGCCCCGCCGCGCTGCGTAGACGCCGCAGTCGGTCGCGGCCTGGGCTGCGCGCACCGCGCGGGACCCCGCACTCCTCCCGCACACACCCCGGGCCGCGTGGACGCCCCCGGCCAGGGACCCTCGGTCTGCAGGGACGAGTTCCCGGAGAGCAGGGCCGGGCGGGACCAGAGCCAGCCCCGCCGGAGCGGGAGTCGCTAGGCCGTGAGTCCAGGCGGAGGTGGGGGGCTTGGGGCCCAGCGGCGGGAGCGGGGGCTCGAGTCTCAGCCTCCGCCCCACTGGGGGAGGACGGGCACCGTCCTCTGTCTCCCGAGGGCTGTCTGCTGCCAGGCGCAGAGGGTTGACCACCCATCCCCATCTAGCAAACAGCGCCCCCTCCCCGCTTTGCGCAGTTCCTCTATTAACGGGGGGGAGGGGGAGTCTCGGTTCTGAAAGAATCCTCACCCCATCCCTGACTGCTTCCCTTGAGGAAAAAGGGCGGGGGAGAAAGGGGCAAGGAGGATGTCTCCAGGCCCCTTCCCTCAAGCCGGGGTACAAAGGGACTGTCCCTGTCCCCACACCATTTCCTCCGGGACTAAGCCCTGCACTGTGCCTCTGGACAGAGGTCCGGCCACTTCACACCGCCCCGCTGCTCCTAAACACCCGAAATCCAAACTTGCTGTCAGTTCTAAACCCCTGTTTTGGTAGAAGTTGACTCCTAGGGAAGACTGGAGAGCGGAGCTCCAGGGTGGGACAAGACATTGCTTCTAGAGCAGTGGGAGGGAAGGAGGAGGAGCAACTCCCAAGGTCTGCGAAGAGCTCCGCCATTCCTGGGCATCAGCCGTGGCCCATTATTGCTGTTTTCCAGAGCACTGGACTCCCACTAGAGTCCCCCTTTGAGTTCACTCATTCAGAAAGGATGTGCATCAGTCATACCTGCTCCCGTCAGATGCCCTGCAGGGTTCTGGGAATATGATTGAGGTCCCTCAGGGAGTCAGACCGTACACTGCCTTGAGCTTGTTTAAAATGAAGACTTAAGCTGGGCGCGGTGGCTCCCGCCTGTAATCCTAGCTACTCAGGAGGCTGAGATCTAAGGATCAGGGTTCAAAGCCAGCTGGGGCCTAAAAAGACATGAGGCTCTTATCTCCAGAAAGATAAGACTTCCCTCTAGAAAATGGGAAGTGGGGCTTGGATCAAGGGTAGGGCAGTAGCCTTGAGGAGAAGAGCTGGGAGACAATGCCCAAGCCCAGGAGTAGGGTGGTAAGCCTTGAGCTGAAAGAGCTCCGGGACAGTGCTCAGGCCAAGTTCAAGCCCCATGACCCACAAAAAAACAAACAAAAAAAAATGAAGACTGGTGGTTGAATAGTCACTTACTGACCATCAACTCTGTATGACAGAGATTGAGAACATACATGGATAAGAGAATGTGGCCCAAGGACAGTGAGGAGCCAGAGGAAGGCAGAATTAATTGTATGGGTTGCTGCTTATTGGCGGAGCCAGAGAATATCAGGAAGCCTTCAGAGAAGTATAGGAATTTCCTGGGAGGCCATGTAGAGACTTAGCCAGAGCTTAGGGGTGGCATTCAGAGCTGTGACAAATCAAATCTACACTTTTAAGTTGGAGGTAGATTTGTGAAAAAGCTGTGGCCAAATCCAGGTCAGAATGGCCAGAACCAAGTGAATGTGGAGATGAAGAATCGTCAGAATGTAGTGACCATTGAGATGAAGCAAAGAAGGAGAGTATGGTAGGATGCACCTAGCCTTCTGGTTGGACAGACTAACTACAGTGAAGTCATCTTGCTGTTTGGATGTATAGCATTTGAGGAGCCTGTGGTCTGTTGCGGGATAGATAGAAGTTAGATCTGGGCTGGAATAGAGCTGAGGGTCACAAATAATACATGGTAGTTCTTGAAGCTACAGCAGAAAAGGGGGTCATTTGGGGAAAAGTGATAGAATGAAAAGACAGCCTGCCTCCGAGGGCTGAGGGGAACCCTGTGCAAGAGACTGGAAACACATGGTCAGGAGGAGAGGAGGAAAATAATGAACTAAGGGCAAGGGGCTGCCTTGCAGCCAGGTTTCTGTGATTTCGGATACCCTGGCTGTCCTGTTGTGATGTGTTCTTCTGTTTTCCCTTCACAGACCAGATGTTCACCATCCAACCAGGACTAGCAGAAGGGGCCCAGTTCCTGGGCAGCCTGCCTCCTGCAGTATGTCAGCCCGAGCTGCAACCAGACAGCAATTCCAACTTCATGGACAGTGCCAAGGATGCCAATGAGAATTGGCATGAGATGCCAAGCAAAGTGGAGCCTATTCATCTGAGGAGCTCCTCTGAGTCACCCTCTGACAACCAGGCCTTCCAGGCCACTGGATGTCTTGATGAGGGGGTTCGCAGTCCCCCGGAGGGTGCAGAGATTGCTGGTGCTGAGCCTGAGAAGTCAGGTGGTCTGGGCAATGTCTGCTCCCCTCTGGAGGACATTGGCTATGCCAGCAGCTCCCTGAGTATTGACAGCCTTAGCAGTCCAGAGCCCACCTGTGGGACTCCTGGAGGCCCTGGTCCTCCAGATCCCTTTCTTCCCTCTGTAGCCCAAGCTATACAGCAACTGCAGGCTCAGGAACGCTACAAAGAGCAGGAGAAGGAGAAACACCATGTACACTTGGTGATGTACCGTCGCCTGGCACTGCTCCAGTGGATCCGGGCCCTGCAGCATCAGTTGGTCGACCAGCAGGCTAGGCTGCAGGAGAGTTTCGACACTATCCTAGACAACAGGAAGGAGCTTATTCGCTGTCTCCAGCAGAGGGCAGCACCATCCCGGCCCCAGGACCAGGGTTAATTGTGCCTCCACAAGTGTGCAAAGGTCTAAGTGTGTATGTGCAGACAAATGTGTGGTTGTGCACAAGTAAGCCGCATGGTTGCCTGTTGGCATGAGTGCATGTAAGTATAAGTGTATGTGTGTGCGTGTATGTATGCCAACACAGGCAGGAATATTCAGGCATATGTGAATGAGCTTTGTGTACACATGTGCACATACAAGCTAACATATACCAGTGTGTAAGAGTGAATGTGTGTGTAGTATATATGTAAGGGTCAGTAAATGTGTATATTTCTATATGGATAGATACCCAGAATAGTGTTTATTAGGTTCATGGGTGAGATATACATGCAGAATGTGTGGGTACTTAGATGGGAGTTTTGAGTATTCAGGCTGATGTCAGGCATACATGAGTGAATCTTTGTGTGTTCAGATCTTTTCAAAAGGATATATGGGGGCTGGAAGTTTGGCCTAGTGGTAGAGTGCTTGCCTAGCATTCACGAAGACCCAGGTTCGATTCCTTGGTACCACATACATAGAAAAAAGCCAGAAATGGTGCTGAGGCTCAAGTGGTAGAGCTCTATCCTTGAGAAAAGTCCAAGGACAGCGCTCAGGCCCTGAGCTCAAGCCCATAACTGGCAAAAAAAAAAAAGGATATATGTATGTGTGTATGCAGGTTTATGCATAGGAAGTATATGTTGACAGCATGTATATTTATGATAGTCTCATAAGAAGGTGTATACAAGTATACATTCAATACACCTGCAGTGCATCCAGCCATACCCTGTGTCATCCAAGTCTACCCCAGCCATTTTTCTCTACTGGGTATCACTGCTTCCTAGCAAAGGAACACTACCTTATTGTCATTTATCTGAGGGTTGTGGCTGGTCCATTCTTCTGGTGCTTCCTCTCACTTATCCAAGACCTTGCTCTGCTAAGGCTCTGTCCCTCTTGTTTGTTTTTCTGTAAGAGGTTCTTTTTGTTTTTCAGTGCTGGGGATCTAACCCAAGTCCTTGTGTATGCTAGGCAAACCCTTTATCAATGAGCTACAAATGGGCTGCTCTGCCCTGCCTTGGCATTTTGCATTTTGTTTAGAGTTTTATCTGGATAGTTGAGGAGAATTGGTATCAGGAAGGAAACTAGAATGATGGTGGCCTGGTGACAGAGAAGGATCTAGAAGACTGGCCTTTTTTTTTTTTTTTTTTGCCAGTCCTGGGGCTTGAACTCAGGGCCTAGGCACTATCCCTGAGCTTCTTTTGCTTAAGGCTGGCACTGTACCACTTGAAACATAGTGCCACTTCCAGCCTTTTCTGTTTATGTGAATTGAACCCAGGGCTTCATGCATATTAGGCAAGCACTCTATCACTAGGCCACATGCTTGAATGCTGCCTTTTGCCATGGGAAGGCGACTGTGGAATCCTGTGAGAAATAGGAAAATGGAGCTCCCAAACAAACTACATCTCTCCACTGGGAAAAGAGGGTGAAATCCATATTAATTGGAGTTTCTGATGAAATTGAATGTATGCTTGTAACCTTGCAAATAATAGACAAGGTGTTCTCAAGCTATTAGGAAAAAATGCATTTCCCTGGGTTCCTACCTTGCTGTGCCTCCCTGACTTTCTAGCATTGAATATCCATTTGGTTTGGGTCATTTCTATGAAATCAGACTGTTGGGAGGAGGCAGAGGTCAACTCTTTAGGTGAACAGGGGGCAATGCAGCTGAGCCTCTGGGGGCTTCTAGAGTTCTGGGTCATACACCCTTCCATCACTGTGACCCTCTAAACAGGGAGTGACAGACTCCAGCAGAGGCTCCATGAGCTGGAGAGTGGTCAAGTCTTGGGGGAACCAAATTTTGGATGCCAAGAACACTGATGGGGAACACTGCCATGGAAAAGGAGTGCTGGCAGTTTAACAATGGCATGGGAACCAGTGATGCCTCTGGCCCTCAGTATCTCCATCTCAAAAACTATGAATATCTTTCTTTCTATCTCTAATTCTATCCCTACTATGTAGATAGGCGAAAGGTTCAGGGAGCGAGGGTGAAGCATGGACCCTGGGGATTTTCCGTCTGTAGATCTTGCATGTTGAATGTGAACTTGGCCTTTGGACCAACCTAGGACAAATAAAAACACATGCCAAGAATTAAATTTCGTGAGTGTTTCTTTGCTGTCTGTGGCCCGGTAGCCTCTTCTAGCCCCATCAGAATTCCTCTCTTGAGCATTGTCGTGGGAAGGGACCACAAGGTGTGAGTTGGAGGAGACATCCAGGAAATCAGACCCTGTACTTGGAAGTTAAGATTGGCTCAAGGCCAGTCAGGGCAGAAAAGTTCGCGAGATCCCTTCTTAGTCCACACCTGGGTGGCATACATTTGTCAACTATATGGGAGGTCTTGACTGGAAGAATTATAGATCCAGGCCAGCCCACATAGAAAAGTCCACAGATTCCATCTAAAAAAGGAGTATACTTGAAGACAATGAAAGTTATTATTATTGTTATTTTAAATTAAGAATACCAGCCAGGATTTGGCCTAATGGTAGAGTGCTTGCCTAGCATGCACAAAGACCTGGGTTTGATTCCTCAGTAACATATACATAGAAAAAAGCCAGAAGTAGTGCTGTGACTCAAGTAGTAGAGGTATAGCCTTGAGAAAGCCCAGAACAGTGCTCAGGCCTTGAGTTCAATGCCCAGGACTGGCAAAAATAAATAAATAAATAAATAAATTGTGGGGCCGGGAGTTTGGCCTAGTGGTAGAGTGCTTGCCTAGCATGCAAAAGACCTGGGTTAGGTTCCTCAGTACCATATACATAGAAAAAGCTGGAAGCGGTACTGTGGGTCAAGTGGTAGAGCTCTAGCCTTGAGAAGACCCAAGAACAGTGCTGTGGCCCTGAGCTCAAGTCCCAGGACTGGCAAAAAAAAAATGAAATAAATAAATTAGGAATACCTCCATCTCCACAGAGGGAAGCTGGATGTGGTGGCATGCATCTGTCATCCTAGTATGAGAAAGAGCCTACAATAGGTGGCTTATAGTTCAGGTAAAAGTCCAGATGGGAAGTAAGATCCTATTTAAAGCCAGGTACTGATGGCTCACTCCTGTAATCCTAGCTATGCAGAAGGCTGAGATCTGTGGATCAAGGTTTGAAGCAAGCCCAGGCAGAAAAGTCCCTGCAAAACTCATTTCCAATTAACCACTCAAAAAACAGAAGTGGTGCTATGGTTCAAGAGGTAGAACACTAGTCTTGAGCACAAAGAGACTCATGGACAGTGCCCAGACCTGGATTCAAGGCTTCGCCACACCAAGAAAAAAAAGAAAAATAAATACTTGTGAAAAACAGAATTGGAGGCATGACTTAAGTGAAAAGTTTCTTACCTAGCAGATATATTCCATTATTTCCAACAAAAAAGAAAGAAAAAAAGAAAGAGAAAATAGCTGAGGTCTGAGGATGTACCTCCACAGTGGACTTCTTGCTTAGCATGCTACAGGACCTGGGTTCCATCTCTAGCATGGAGGGGAAGAAGGTTCTCTGAGCTGAGAAAAAGATGAAAGCCATAACTAGGAAACTGGTAGATTGGATTACCAGAATCTGCTGTCATTTGTGCTCTAGGGCTAGACTAGACCCAAAGGTGGGTATGGAAAGGAGACCAGCAAGATAGATACAGCCAGGAGAGCAGAGTTTGGGGCAGAGAAACTGGGCTAGATCCTCAGTAACTCTTGCCTGTCTGATAGTAGGAAGAACGGAGGCAATTGCTGAAGAGTGAGCAAAAAAAAAAAGGACCTGAAGATGCTCTGTATGCATTAAGATTGAAGTCTTTCTCTAGGAGGGGCCTGAGGCACTCTCCCCATCCTGTATAACCTTTGTCTTCACACATAGATGAGACTGTGTCCACAAGCCTAGTCTAGTAGAGGTCAGGGCTGTGCAGGTCAGCCTGAGACTTCTACATTTGGGAGATGGTGCTCAAGTCACCAGATTTCTTAGTCCTCAGACAGTTCAGGGAATAGGGAGGGGCCATGCACTTGAGAGGGATTTGGCTACTCAGGTACCACTATCCTCTTGTCTCTCTAGTCAGGAAGTCTAACCCAGGTTCTGGTTGTTAATGATCAGTCTTGCTTAGGAAGAGTGAGGAATGAAGTTGGTACCAAGACCCAGAGACCAACAGGGGTTAGGAAACATAAGCCTAAGCAGGCCACAGGCACAGGAATGAAGCGTGGAAGTGACTGGTAAGACTGAGGCCGCTAGGAAAGATGTAGCTGGGTCATGTGAAATTGAAACCGCTTTGTACAGCTTTTTTTTGTTTTGGTGGGTCATGGGCTTGAACTCCACCTGGGTGTTCTTCAGCTCAAGGCTACCACCCTACCCTGAGCCAAGCCCCACTTCCAGTTTTCTAAAGATTAATTGGAGATAAAGAGTCTCAGGTCCTTTTGTGCCCTGGCTGGCTTTAAACCTTGATCCTCAGATCTCAACCTCCTGATAGGATTACAGGCGTGAGCCTGGGTTTGATTCCTTCCTACCATATATACCTAGAAAAAAAAAAGCTGGAAGTAGGGCTGTGGCTCAAGTGGTAGACCAGCACTATCCTTGAGAAAGCTCAAGGACAGTGCTCAGGCCCTGAGTTCAAGCCCTAAGACGGGCAAAGGAAAAAAATTATATATATATAATATATGCATATATTATATATATATATGTATATGGCTGAGCAGGGCAGAAGCTTAGGACACCCTGGAATACGAGCCAGACCCCAAATCTGTGCTGGTATGCATTCCCACACCCCGGGTCACCTCCGGACACTCACACTGCGCATGCACAGACCCACAGCCCTGGGTGCGAGCCCCACCCCGACAGGACTGCAGACTGCCTCTCGGGCCTGTGGACGTGGATGAACGACTGTCCACAGGAGAACGTGGGGGGTCGTGGGAGTAATGTTTTAGAGTGGAGCCTAGGGAGGGGCCGGGCCCCCCAGTACCCCTGCATTGGGGATGAGAAAGGTCCCAGAGGCTCGGGCATGTTGGGGGGGGCCTGAGGAGAAGCCAGTCAATGCGGGGGGGGGGTGCGGGCCCGGGCCTGGGCGGGGCTGGGGGTGCTCAGCTGGCGTTCAGTGGTCCCCAGGCGGGGTTCGCCCCCCCAAGGGCGCAGACAAAGGGGCGGCCTCGTCCCTCCGCGGCGCCTGGAGGGGCGCACACGAGGCGGGGAGCGGTGGCGGGGGGTGGGGGGAGGGAGGGGGGCGGAGGGAGGGCGGGGTGGGGGGGAGGCATGGAGCTGCCACCAACCCCCCTCCCGAGCCACCCCGCCGCACCGGGTGGTGGATCCCGAGCCTTCCGAGCGCGTTCCCGCCGCCTAATCCCAACAAGCGTGACGACGGCTGGGCCGGCCCGCCCCGCAGGCCCTTTGTCCCGGCCCCGGCTGGGACAGCTGCGGCCGGGTCCCCCGCCCGCTCGGAGCCCCTCCTCCGCGGCCCCGACGCCCCCCGGGAGCCCGGGAACAGGGCCGGGGGCACCGAGGGGGCGGGGCGGGGGCGGCCCGGACGGGGAGGATTAACCCCGGGGTCTGCAGGGGTGGGTGGGGAAGAGGAGGCCGCGGGGCGCGGGCGGGGGGACGCGGGCAGGGGGACGCGGACGCGGAGCTGGCTTCCTGGGTGCTGGCCGGCCTGGGAGGGGGTGGGAGGGTAACCAAGCCCTCTGTACTCAGGGCTGCCCCGAGGCCGGCATCCCTCCTCCTCTCCCAAACCCGGGCCTGGGCCTCCCCTCGCCCACGACCACCAGCTCCTCAGGCCGCCCAGGCTGGAAACTGTCCCCGAAGCAGCTCAAGTGTCCTGTTCATTTGCAGGTGGGGTGGGGCTCAGGGCTCCCCTCCTTTCTTCCCTCCCGTGTCCTGACCCTCTACCTTCCACACCCTCCTCTCCCCGCCTGGGGCCGGCGCTGCCACCCCTCACCTGGACCGCATCAGGCCTGGCCAGGCCTCTCTTTTCAGGAGCCACCCCCACTCTAACGCTGGCCTCTGTAGAACAGGTATGGCCAAATCCCTCCTCAGACTTCGGGCTTTTCCCAGGCTCCCCAGTGGGCTCGTGGCTTCCCCAGGGTCTGGCTGGTGTCCCGCGCATCTGCAATAATCTATCTCCACAAGAGCCTTCATGGGGACTTTTCCCACTCAGCATAGGGTGTCAAATGCTGCTGGTTAGCCTTGCTCCTCACGGAACCATCTTTCAGGGGGCCAGGTCCTAGGAGATGACAGTGCTATGGAAGATTCATGGGAGCCAGACGGTCCAGGCAGAGTCCTGATGGCTATCATCCAAGCGCGGGCCAGCCCGGAACAAGGGGGCTTCACCAGGCTGAGAGGCTCTCTGCCCTTCCTGAGGCTCCCTTCCTTAACCACTGTGGCTCCAGACACCACCTCCAGGCTGTAAAATCTCCATGGGGCCTGAATCACCAGTTAATGTTCCAGACTCTTCAGGATGGGCAACATGCCTAGAGACCCAGAGGGGCTCAGTCTGCAAGCATGTCTGTGCTCCTCGGTTCCCATCTCCTTTGTCTCCAGACTTCTCTTTCCTGGCATTGCCAGGCACCTGTCTCTGAAGTATTCTTCCCAATTTCCTCTTTATAGAAGACAGGAGATTCCTCCAATATACAATACTTACGACTGGCTCCCATGTGTCAGACTCTCTGCTAGGCACTGGGGGCCCAGATGACTCAGATA
This sequence comes from Megascapheus bottae, assembly GCF_031878675.1. Lineage (NCBI taxonomy): Eukaryota > Metazoa > Chordata > Mammalia > Rodentia > Geomyidae > Megascapheus > Megascapheus bottae. Next base: position 62,526,779 of record NC_143514.1, read on the forward strand.
CAACCCCAGCCTTCAGGGACTTCACAGTTCAGCAGGATAGAGACAAAAAGACCCAGACGAAGATAATGAGAGTGCAGCGTGATCACGTACTAGCACTCTTACAAGTATGTTTCACAGCACATTCCCACAAGGGCGAAGGAAAAGATTTCTGTCATCAAAGAGGCTTGGAAAGCACTGCTTAAACAGTGTCAACTGGGCATCTTTCCTGAGAACTCTAAGTGCCTTCACTGTGTGGTACAAGTTCCTATTTGTGTGATGGGGCTGAGGGGTTAGTATATCCAGATGCTTTCTTTTTTTTTTTTTTTTTTTTTTTTGCCAGTCCTGGGCTTGAGCTCAGGGCCTGAGCACTGTCCTTGGACTTTCTCAAGGCTAGAGCTCTACCACTTGAGCCTCAGCACCACTTCTGGCTTTTTTCTATGTATGTGGTACTGAGGAATCGAACCCGGGTCTTCATGCATGCTAGGCAAGCACTTTAACCACTAGGCCAAACTCCCGGCCCCTCCAGATGCTTTCTTAAACCTGGTTGAGCTTGGGATCTTTTCCCCCCTCATGGATCATCTTACGGATTCAGTGTTCCATGCACCACGTTTGGGAAACATACAGGTGTGAAAACCTAAAGAATGGAGAGACTTCATTCTTTATTTGGAAAGGGAGAATGGAGGTGAGGAGCAGGCAGGAAAGAGTTCACAGAGGAGCTCATAGTGACTTAATGTACTAATGGCCGAGGAACAGAACATTCCAGAGAAAAGTGGAAGGGACTAAGCTGTACCCCCATCCAGCAATTGCAGAATGATAATAGTGGTTACGGACGTTTAGTCTTGTGAGCTAAACTATGGAGTGGCATTTTGTAGGGTGCTAGGCATGCTTGGCTATGAGCCAGACATATTCCTGTCTTGAGGTACAACCAAGGTCTTCACAGTTTAAGTGTATATGGAGGTAGGCCTAGAACCCCAGAGGCCAGCCCTGTGGAGAAAGGGGTTCTATGCCAGGGTGGTTAGACTTTGTTATGGGAGTCACCAAAGTTCTCTCAAAAGACATTCCCAGTTAATGTTCTGCAGGAGCCTGTGTTCTACCAACACAGGTCCAGATCGAAAACATGCACATGCTTGTGTATAGGTCCAGAGCCTGCTGGCTTTAGAGTTTCTGGAGTTGGGGAGAATATTAGGGAAGGGCTCTAAGACTTTCCTCCTTTGTGGTTTGTCTCCTGGTTTATGGCTCTGTCTGAGGTGGAAAGTTCTTGTAGGAAGCCTATGAGATAGGTTACCAGATTCCTCCCTTCATTCTCAGATCGCCTTGAGCCAAACCTACCTTCCTTCCTTCCTTCACTCTTTCTTTCTTTCTTTCTTTCTTTCTTTCTTTCTTTCTTTCTTTCTTTCTCTCTCTCTCTCTCTCTCTCTCTCTCTCTCTCTCTCTCTCTCTTTCTCTCTCCTTCCTTCCTTCCTTCCTCCCTTCCTTCCTTCCTTTCTGTCGGTCCTGGGGCTTGAATTCTAGGCCTGGGCACAGTCCCTGAGCTCTTCAGCTCAAGACTAACACTTTCCCACTACCCGTTGAGCCATAGCGTCACTTCTGGTTTTCTAGTGGTTAATTGGAAATAAGAGTCTCACGGACTTTAGTACCCAGGCAGGCTTTGAACCGAGATCCTCAGATCTCAGCCTCCTGAGTAGCTAGGATTATAGGCACGAGCCACTCTAACACCATGTCTCTTCCAGGATCCATCCCTTTCTGTGGCTCCTCCTCAGTCCAGTCATATCTTCAATCCCCTGCACCATTAAAATAACATACTTCCTTCCTCAAAATAACATACTTCCTTCCTCGTGCCATCCCAACACTATACAGTCTTGTGATACTCTAGCCCTTCTCTCCATCAGGAATCCTCTAGTTCATCTCAGGCCATGTGCAATGCTCCCCCATCTCGTTCATATCCACACTGAAGTATGAACAGCTCACACCCATGCCATTCTCAGCAGCATCTTCCCCAGTTCCTTTGTTTACATCCTAAGCTTTGCCTATAGACAAAATCCCAAACTTGGTCTATACATGGGTAATTTGGGGGGAGGAAAAGGAGAAAGAACACTTATAGGCACTATTCTTGGTGCTTGTCCTGTATTAACTCATTTGATACTCATAGAACCCTAGGAGGTAGATATTATTATCATCCCCATTTATGGATGGAGAAACTGAGGTCTGGGGGGTATTGGGCAACCTGCCTAAATTTACATAGTTGACAAGAGGCAGAGCCAGAACTCAAGCCCAGGATATCTGGCTACGGAATCTGGACTCTTAACCATTTCCGATTCCATATCCCTACCCTCCACACCTTGGGGACTGTCTTCCTTTTCTGCTACCCAGAACTTTTACCAGTCTCATTTCAGCTTTTACCCTGACCTGAATATGCCATTTCTTTAGAATTTTTTAGATAGTATATATTAATTAAATAAAAGGTTTTGTTGTGGTTTAACTATGCATGTATAATGTGCTTTGATCAAATTTACACCTCTACTACTCTTTCTTTTCCTTTGAACTTTTTATTTGTACCAGTACCAAGACTCGAACTTTCCTGCCCAGGCTGCTTTGAACCATGCTTCCTGAATTGCTAGGACGACGGTGTAACCCACCAGCGCCCTGCTATTTCTTTCACTTTCATTTACATTTCCTCTACTTTATAAATAATTAGGCCGGGAGAGTAGTCTAGTGGTAGAGCACTTGCCTAGCATGCACTGGTTCCATTTCTTGGTACCACATACACAGAAAAAGCCAGAAGTGTTGCTATGGCTCAAATGGTAGAGCACTAGCCTTGAGAAAACCCAAGGACAGTGCCCAGGCCCTGAGTTCAAGCCTCAGGACTGGCACAAAAAATAATTTAAATTATCTTTTTTCATAATGCTTGTAACTTGTCATGGTTGTCCTCACCACTCTTACCTGTAGCCTCCCTCTACATCCATGCCATTATTTTCTTGTTCACATCTAGGTTACACATATTGAAGACACCATGTGATATTTGTCTTTTGGGATGTTTTATTTCCCTTAGTCCAATGATTTCCAGTTCCATCCATGTTCCTGCACAGGACATTATTTCACCCTTTGTGGTTCAATAATGCTCCGTGGTGTATGTACATCACATTTTCTCTAGCTGTTCATTAATTGATACCCCATGGAGTCTTCTAATATCTTGTGTTTTCATAATATTCACCATTTTCCAAGTTGCTTCAATTTCTCTGTGGTTTTTGTTTTGTTATTGTCGTTGTTGTTTGTTGGTCAGAAGGCTTAAATTCAGGTCCTGGACCCCACTGTCCTCCTACATTTGTCCATGGTTGGACAGTTTATAGAACCCTGTCATGCCATGATTCCATCCTCCTTGGCCACCCTGAGAAACAGGCGTCCATACATTTGTTTTGTAACTAAGGAATAGCAGTCCTGTGATGGAGAAAAGAGCCTGCTCAGCCAACTGCCCGGTGACCATCCAGGCATCTCTTGAAGCCCAAGGGAAGGTCTGACTTGTACATGTGTGTGTGTGCACATGCTGCACACATGTGAGTGAGTTTGGCATTTGCATGATTCTTTAAATGGGATTGTCCTAGGCAGCAATGACCCAGTTACCTTTCCTTTCCCTTAGACATGAAATTCCTGTAACAGGCTGTGATTGCAACAACCAAGAAGGGGTAAAAGCAGCTGGGAGTAGCAGTTCATTGCCTGTGATCCCAGAACTCAAGAGGCTTTAGCAAGAGGATCTTGAGTTTAAGGCAGTTCCACGCTAGACTGCATAATGAGACCTCGTGTGTGTGTGTGTGTGTGTGTGTGTGTGTGTGTGTGTGTGTGTGTGTGAGAGAGAGAGAGAGGGGGGGGGGGAGGGAGAGAGGGAGAGAGGGAGAGAGGGAGAGAGGGAGAGAGGGAGAGAGAGAGAGGGGAGAAAGTCTCAGAGAGATATGGAAGACTCAGGTTATTGAGACTTCAGTTTCACTCAACCTGCCTCTCAGGCGTAAGGGGATTGATTACAGGGGAAATAGGGGAGGAAATGGGGTAGGAGGAGGAGAAAGGACCCCACTTTGCTCCCTCCAGGCCTCACCTAATCGCCACACTCTGCATTATTACCAGCCTAATGCACCGTGCTTTTAAATAAAATATGCAAAGATTTCCCTCTCAAATTATCTCCGCAGGCAAGCGAGCTCAACCTCAGCTTGTTAATGGGAAAAATGCAAATAGGGCCTCCCACCCCTCTCCCTAGCCCTTAGGCTCTGGGCAGCTAATATAGTTCTTTCTTTCTTTCTTTCTTTCTTTCTTTCTTTCTTTCTTTCTTTCTTTCTTTCTTTCTGAGAATGTTTCCTTTGGAACCATTATTTGGAGGGTGTGTGGAGGGGGCCGGGATTGCAAGGGACTTTTCTCAAGTGCCATTGGGAAGGAAGTCTTAGAAGGGTGAGAAGACCTCTAGTAGAACAGGTTTGAGAAAACTTCTTATCAATCCCCCTTGGGGCTTGAACTCAAGGTCTGGACACTGGCCCTTAGTTTTTTGTTTTTTGTTTCATTCAAAGCCCAATGAGCAATAGCCCCACATTTGGCTTTTTTGGTTATTAATAAGTGTCACATGAACCTTCCTGTCCAGGATCCTCAGAGCTCAGCCTTCTGAGTAGCTAGGATTATGGAAATACTGCCATTGGGTTGCTGCCTCCTTTTGAGCCTCAGACTTGGAGCCAAGCTGAGATCTTAGTTCTTACCAAAGCTGCTGGAGGACAATCATTGCATTAGTGACCCACACATGGTAGGCACTTCCAGTGTGAGCCTTCTATCTTGGGCAGGAGATAGAGATGGAGAAATAGATTTACCTTCTGCCTTTATCAAATTCACACTTTCGTAGAAAACAAACAAACAAACCAAAAAAAAAAAAAAGAAAAAGAAAAAGAAAACTTCCCAGGTCATTAAAACTTAAAAAGCAATTGCAGGGTATTTTAATTGAGCAATCAAATTCAGTCTCTTTATAATGAGACAAATTGCCACCTGCCTCCAGAGGTGAAGCCCTGAGGATACACCATCACCTGGTACCACTCCTGCCAAAGATGCAGAACCTGAGGCATGCTGGAGGAGGCTACCAGTAGGCAGACCTAAATTCATCATTAAGCTATCAAACAGCTGGTGGGCATTCTCCCGAAATTAAAGGGGACAAAAAGACCACAAAATATAGTGTGGGTTTCTAGAGAGCTAGAGTAAATACTGCACAAGGGGAGGGGGGAAACAGGGGAAGGGAAGAAAATCTGGCAAATTTTGTATCTAAATTGTATTCTAGATACTTGGCTGTATCCATCTGGATTGGTCTGAGTATCATTACTATATTTTGGTTATTTAGAAGCATCGACTTGTACTTGGTTTGGTTTTGATACTAGTACAAGAGCTTAAACTCAGGGTCTGGGCACTGTCTCTTTGCATTTTCACTCAGGTGCTCTACTACTTGAGCCAGTTCTGTTTGGCTGGTTAATTGGAGATAAAAGTCTCACGAACTGTTGGGTGCTGATGGCTCACACCTGTAATCCTAGCCACCCGGGATGCTGAGATCTGAGGATCGAGGTTCAAAGCCAGCCAGAGCACCAAAGTCCATGAGACTCTTAAATCCAATAACCACCAGAAAAACCTGAAGTGGTGCTGTGGCTGAAATGGTAGAGGGGTAGCCTTGAGCCTTTAGGGACAACACCCAGGCCCAGAGTTCAAGTTCCATGACTGACAAAAAAAAAAGTCTCATAAACTTTCTTTCCCCTACTGGCTTTGAACTGCAATCCTCAGATCTCAGTCTCCTCCTCCTGAGCTGGAATTACAGACATGGCCAAACAGTGCCCAGCTTCTTTTTTTTTTTTTTCTTTTTCTTTCTTATTTTTTGTGGAAGGATATATGTGGAAATGTTTAGGAATAAAAGCATTAATTATATTTGCAACTTGGCTCCAGATGTTTCAAAAAAAAAAAGGCAAAATGTTAACAACTGACCAATCAAATGAGTTTTAGTTGAAGTAGTCTTGCAATTTTCTGTACTATTACCATTTTTTCAAAATAAAAAATGGAAAGAAGGGAAAAAATTCTGATGGATCTGCAAAAAATCATGATAATGATTTCAAAGCTATGATTAGTCATTATCTTTTATTTTAGTTATATATATTTTTTGCCAGTCCTGGGCTTGAACTCAGGGCCTGAGCACTGTTGTTGGGCTTTCTCAAGGCTAGAGCTCTACCACTTGAGGCACAGCACCACTTCTGGCCTTTTCTTTATTCATTTTTTTTTTCTTTTTTTGCCAGTCCTGGGCTTGAGCTCCGGGCCTGAGCATTGTCCTTGGGATTTCTCAAGGCTAGCGCTACTACCACTTGAGTCACAGCACCATTTCTAGCTTTTTTTCTGTGTATGTGGTACTAGGAATCGAACCTGGGTCTTTGTGCATGCTAGGCAAGCACTCTGCCACGAGGCCAAACTCCCAGCCCCTCGGACCTTTTTTTTATATGTTGTACCAAGGAATCTGACCCAGGTCTTGGAGCAGGCTAGGCAAGCACTCTTCCACTAGGCCAAACTTCTGACTCCAAGATTTGAGGCAGATAGAACACAGACATCAAAGTACTAGATGTGTTGTAACTTTTTTTTTTTTTTTTGTGAGTCATGGGGCTTGAACTCTGGGCCTAGGCACTGTCCCTGAGTTCTTCAGCTCAAGGCTACCACCCTACCCTTGAGCCACAGCCCCACTTCCCATTTTCTAGTAGTTAATTGGAGATATGAGTCTCAAGTTCTTTAGGCTAGCTTTGGACCTTGATCCTCAGATCTCAGCCTCCTGAGTAGCTAGGATTATAGGCCTGAGCCACTGCATCCACTGCACCCAGCCTGATGTATTACAACTTTAAATACAGCTGAAAATAACCAAGTATCTTTCAATAAAGAATGGTTAAAAAGACTGTTACATGCAGTGCTGGGAACATTCTCATTTTACCATGCTGGGTGCAAAAGCTAAAAATAAAATTGTAAATGTTATAGAAACAACTGTGTTTTAGAAAAGACAGAAAAAACAATTCAAGGAAGCAAAACATATTTACAGTATTTACCTCTAGATGGTGCTATTTGGGTATGATTTAAAAGAAATTTAATTTCATAATGTACATTTTGCAATAGGAACACTTTAGTCCAATTTTGTTATTTGAAAACTATTGGTTTTTGTGAAAAATGAACAATGGTGAACATTACTAGCTAGATAAAAATCAAGCCGCAATATTAGCTGAGTGTCGTGTGTCTCATACCTGTAATCTTAGCTACTTGGAGGCTGAGAATGCGAGGGTTGTCCATCCAGGAGAGCTGGACAGAAAAGTCCACGAGACTCCACTCAGTGGATGAAGCTGGGTGGGGTAGTGAGCACCTGTTATCCCAGCAAGGATGGGAAACTGAAATGGCAGATTGGAGTGCAGGCATGTGCCTGGAGAAGAAGCAGATCCTATCTTTAAAATAATACGCAAAAAACAGGGACAGAGGTATGACTTCGAAGCAAAGTACCTGCTTAGCAGAACTGAGATCCTAAGTTCAAACCTCAGTACTTGCCTGTAAGATAAGTAATGGTAATTTAGCAGACAAGCAAACAAGACCGAAAAGGCTAGTAATGGATGAATCCATTTCACATCCTGTTCTATGAGACTTCAGATCATAGAGACACTGGCTGAGAACCCTCTGAAGCCTCCCTTCTTCCCCTGTTCTGATTATCCCAATAACACTTCTACCTAAAGTTTTATCCATATCTTTCTTTCTTTTGTGGGTCATGGGGCTTGAACTCAGGCCTGAGTGTTGTCCCTGAGCTCTTCAGCTAAAGGCTACCACCCTACCCTTGAGCCAAGCCCTACTTCCTGTTTTCTAGAGGTTAATTGGAGATGAGTCTCAGGTTGGGCAGAGAGTTTGGCCTAGTGGTAGAGTGCTTGCCTAGCACGCAAAAAGACCTAGGTTTGATTCCTCAGTACCATATACATAGAAAAAAAGCTGGAAGTGGTGCTGTGGCTCAAGTGGTAGAGTTCTAGCCTTAAGAAAATCCAAGGACATTGCTCAGGCCCTGAGTTCAAGGCCCAGGACTGGCAAAAAAAAGTCTCAAGGTCCTTTTGTGTCTGGGCTGGCTTTGAACCTTGATCCTCAGATCTCAGCCTCCTGAGCAGCTAGAATTACAGGTGTGAGCCACCGGAGCCCAGAGGCTTTTTATTTATTTATTTATTTTCCACTATCACTACCTATCTAGAGTAGTTATGTTCAAAAGAGCATGCATCAGAATGCTCTGAAAGGGACCGGGAGTTTGGCCTAGTGGTTAAAGTGCTTGCCTAGCATGCATGAAGACCCGGGTTCGATTCCTCGGTACCACATACATAGAAAAAAGCTGGAAGTGGTGCTGAGGCTCAAGTGGTAGAGCTCTAGCCTTGAGAAAGTCCAAGGACAGTGCTCAGGCCCTGAGCTCAAGCCCAGGACTGGCAAAAAAACAAACAAACAAACAAACAGAATGCTCTGAAAGACTGGTAAAAACTCATCCTTACTCATTGTTTCTCACCTAGTATGTTTGAAGTATATTTATTTTCTTTTTCTTCTTTTTTTTCCTGGTTAGTTGTGGTGCATAAATTCAGGGTCTAGGTGCTGTCCTTGAGCTTTATTTGTTCAAGGCTAGCACTCTATCATTTTGATTCATAGCACTACTTCTGGTTTTCTGGTGGTTAATTATTAACAAGAGTCTCATACACTTTCCTACCTCTGCTGGCTTTGAACTGTAATCCTCAGATCTCATCCTCCTGAGTAGCTAGAATTACAAAGTGTGAGCCCCTGCTGCGTGGTTTGTTTGAAATGTATTTTTTTTAAGTTTCCAGGATGGGGCCGGGAGTTTGGCCTAGTGGTAGAGTGCTTGCCTAGCATGCACAAAGACTAGGATTTGATTCCTCGGTACCACATACATAGAAAAAGCTGGAAATGGTGCTGTGGCTCAAGTGGTAGAGTTCTAGACTTGAGGAAAGCCAAAGGACAGTGCTTAGGCCCTGAGTTCATGCCCCAGGACTGCCAAAAAAAGAAAAAAAAAAGTTACAGGATATGGACTTTTATCCCTGGGCTCCCTTTGAACCACAAGCCTCAGATTTTAGCCTGCTGAGTGGCTAGATTACAGGTATGAGCCAATGGAACTTGGGGACTAGTATATGCTTAGCATATGCTCTCCCTCTGAACTCTACCTACAGCCTTAACCATTTTCAAATATATGGTTCAGTAGTGTTAAGTGCACTCACATTGCAGTGCAACCAATCAGTAAAACTCATTTTGTGAAACTAAACCTCTATGCCACTGAGCAACATCTCTTCATTTCTCCTATCCCCCGAAAACCTTTCATTCTACACATAAACTCGTGCCAAGCTAAGGTGAGTCTCCAATTAACTATCAAAAAGCTGGAAATGGAGCTATGGTTCAAGTGGTAGAGTGCCACCTGGCTTTGTCCAAAAAATCTCAAGGGATAAATCATAGGCCCTGAGCTCAAGCAGCACGGCCAGCAACCTGCCCCCAAAAGACATTTATCTACCACTAACTAGATGTATCTGCTCTTCCAGAGAGGTATGAATTTTGGGGTGGGATGGTGAGGGCTGGAGCTGGGTCTTGAGACAGTGTCTTAGGGAAGCCCGGCCCCATCCTGGCCCAGTGGTTCAGCTCAGTGCTGGTCCTGAGGTCTCCATTTAGGAATCAGGGAAGGAAGACCTAGCACAAGAACTCATGGCTCTGCACTTAGTGGGTATCTGTGTTTTCTTCTTGTCTTTGCTCCCCACAATGCCTCCCTCAGTACTACACTGGGGATTGAACTCAGGGCCTCATGCCTGCTAGGCAAGTGCTCTACCACTGAGCTACTACAAAGCTAGTTCTTTTTATTGTATTTTGAGAGTCTTACTAAATTGCCCAGGCGGGCCTCATATTCATGATCTTCCTTCTTCCAACTCCCAAGAAGCTAGGATTATAGGTATGTGCCACTGCACACAGCCCACAGTTCCTATGAGCTTATGTAGTGTGTATGTGGGGTGTGTGTGTGTGTGTGTGTGTGTGTGTGTGTGAAGAGAGAGAGAGAGAGAGAGAGAGAGAGAGAGAGAGAGAGAGAGAGAGAGAGAGAGAGAGAGAGAGAGAGGTAAAATAGGATTGGAAGGTTTGAGGAATCTTTCCAGACTGAAGTTAGGCCTCTTCTGAGCGGCTCATCTGGACTCCAGAGGCCCAAAGCTCCAGGCAGATCCAAGCTGGAGTGCAGCTTCCAGTCTTCTTGTTGGTTCTCCAAACCTCCTCCCAAACTAGATAAACTAAATGGCCAGGACCAGCAGAGCTGGCCAGATACTCTCAGGCAAATATATAGACAGCAACAAAGGCCAGAGAGGAGAACACAACTCCTTCTCTTTGTGTTTACAAAAGCTCTCTCAGGAGCCTTTGGAAAAGTGGAATGGGAGCCAGAATAGAGGAAGCCTCTGGCTTTTTATTAAAGGTGTGTGTGTGTGTGTGTGTGTGTGTGTGTGTGTGTGTGTGTGTGTGTAAGGAGAGAGAAGTGCGCTGAAAAATGAATGTGTCTCTTTTCCAATTTCCCCAGAACTCCCACCTCCCAGCCCTGCTCATCTGTGCAGGTGGACCCAGGGCTTGTCATTAAGTCTCCCTCTCTGACACCTCTGCAGCCTCCATGCCCCAGGCGCCCAGCCTCTGTCTTCTCTCCCCCTTGTAGCTTCGTGCAACTGCACAGCACCTCTGAAGCTGCTCCCTCCCATCCCAGCATCAGCAATAATCAGGGCTTCACAAAACAACCCCCAGCCCTTCTCCAACCCACCCTGAGCTTCTAAATTATAAAAGAAAACAGAGGAAGGAAGGAATTCAGAAAACACACTGGGTTAACAGGAGAGATGTTTCATTGGCCAGTGTTTTAAAACTCTATAACCGGACCACCTGCCAGCCTCTCTGCTGCACATCCTTCTTTGTGTTTGCTGGAGCTAGAACTCAGGGCCCTTGTGCTCGCCTTTGGCTCAGTCCTTCTAAGGACTGGTGCTTTACCACTTGAGCTACACCTCCGCTTTTAGCTTTTTGCTGGTTAACTGAAGAGGAGAGTCTCAAATTTGTCTGCCTGAGCTGGCTTCCAACATTGATCCTCAGATTTCAAGTCTCCTGAGTAGCTAGGGTGATAGATGTGAGCCACCAGCACCTCACATTTCTGTGCTTTTCTTTGTTCTATCACTCAGCCATTCTTTTTTTTTTTTTTTTTTTTTTTTTTTTTTTTTTTTTGCCAGTCCTGGGCTTAAGCTCAGGGCCTGTCCTTGGACTTTTCTCAAGGCTAGAGCTCTACCACTTGAGCCTCAGCACCACTTCCAGCTTTTTTCTACGTATGTGGTACCGAGGAATTGAACCCGGGTCTTCATGTATGCTAGGCAAGCACTTTAACCACTAGGCCAAACTCCCGGCCCTCACTCAGCCATTCTTCATTCACAGATCAAGCCCCAGTCAAATAGAGCTATAAAAACATTTACATATAAGCAAAATTGCCCAAACTCAGGTTTTAGAAACTTACTTTCACCCAGTCCTAACACTCTTGCTGTGTTCTCTGTTCAGGGATGGTTTCAATCTATCTTCTTCCACTCCAGTTCTCCAGGCTGCCTGGCTGCTGAGTGAAGGCTCAGCCTTCTCACTGGTCCCCAGATTGTGGGCCTCCTACAGCACACTTGATTGTTACCCACCCTAGGCCCGCTGAGAGATGTGCAAGGCATTCCCTCTGACCTTTCTGCCCTCACAGCATGTCCAGCATGCTCTCTTTTCACTTTCTTCAACTGTCCCACCCCAAGTTGTGATTTACTCTGTTTCTGCTCATCTGCCGGATCAGGGTCACACTCCTCACCCCATCTAGCCATGGATGTGATGCACCCCCACTTACAACTGCTACCCCAACTCAAATGATCTCTGTGCCTTCTCATCCTTCTTTCCTATGGGTTCTGACAAAGGCCAATATCTCACCTGTGTGGGATATCTCCTTCTGTGTCCTCTGACTCTTCAGCTTCTACCCCAAGCTCTCAGACATACTTCCTTCAGGTCTCTCTGCAATGTCACAGGGAAGGGAAACCTCCTATCTCTCTCTCTCTCTATCATCTCTGGTCTCAAGGAATAGGTTCCTGTCCTAGAAATCTACTTCTGTGTCTTCCAATCCAATAATGTCCATTAGGTTCTCATTTTACTTGTCTATAACACAATCTTTGCTAGGGCTTTTGAAACCCTTTCTAATTTTTTTTTTTTGCTAGTTCTGGGGCTTAAACTCAGAGCCTGGGCACTGTCCCTGAGCTTCTTTTGCTCAAGGCTAGCACTTTACCACTTGAGCCACAATGCCACTTCCTGCTTTTTCTATTTATGTGGTACTGAGGAATCCAGGTCTTAACGCATGCTAGGCAAGCACTCTACCACTAAGCCAAACTCCCAGCCAATAATTCTTTTTAAAGCTAAGGGACAGCACCTAGGCCCTGAGTCTAGACACCTTAACATGGACACAACACACATGCGTGCGAGCACACACATACACATACACACACACACATACTAGTCAGAACCAGGCTGAAAATCCGTATAAATAAGTGCAAGGCAGGCCTGGGCAGATGCTGTAGTTGGTTGAATTCTCATCTACTGGACGCTGTGGTGAACTGATTCGAGCCTCTGGCCTGGGACATGAGGCAGCAACTCTAGACACTTAACCTTTTGGAGCAGGGTGGTTGGCTGGGAACTTATACTCCCTCAGAAGTGAATCCGCAGAGCTCTGGGGTCAGAAAGATTATCATTAGCTGGTCTTGCCAGTCTCCTAAATCTCCTAGGAAAGATGGAGCATGTAAAGATATAGCCCAGTAAGATTAGTCACCCAGGGTCTGTCACCAGAGCACAACTAGTTCCTTTCCCACACGTGGAGGAAAGCAGATTGGCAACAGCTCATGGCCAGAGGGACAAAAGAGCAGCTTCAGGCTGGGGACAGTAAGTGGCACAGGGCTCTGGCAGGTAGCGGCTGAGCCTTCCTGCATGTCTGGGCCCCCTTTGCATTAATTACCTACCAACATGGCTTGCACTGCTCTTCTTTCGTGCTATTTTAATTAACAGACATCTCCTCCGAGCAATCCAGCTGCTGTGTAAGTTGTCAAACTGTCAACACACACAGGATGTGTACCGTGGGGACACTAAGTGTGGGACCCACTAGTGAGTTCCCTATATCCTCGGCACACTGGAATTTCCCCTCCCCACCCCAAGCCACTCCAGTAGTAAAATTGGGCACAAAAATGTCAGGATTGAGGGCACAGAGCTGTAGGGAAGGAGGATGGGAGTGGAGCCAGGAGTTTGGCCTAGTGGTAGAGTGCTTGCTTAGCATGCATGAAGACCCGGGTTCGATTCCTCAGTACCATATACATAGAAAAAGCTGGTGCGGTGGCTCAGGTGGTAGAGTTCTAGCCTTGAAAAAGTCCAGGGACAATGTTCAGACCCTAAGTTCAAGCCCAGGACTGGCAAAAGAAAAAAAGGGCAGCAGTGGAGCTCACTGGAGACTGATGAAAGTTAACTCTCATGGGTGGAGATGGAGGGACTGGTAGAGAAGGAGGGAACAGATGAGACTGTGTGAAAGGCAAGGGACTCATTACTTGACTCACATAAATGTAACTCCTGTACATCACCTCTATAGTAACAATAGCGTAAAATGTAAAACAAAATGTCAGGATCGATCTGCATACTGATGGCTCCTGCCTCTCATCTTAACATCTTACTCAGGAGGCTGAGATTTGAAAACTGTGCCTTGAAGCCGCCCAGGCACGAAAGTCCTTAAGACTCTTATCTCCAAGTGATCAACAAAAAGCTGGAAGTGGAGGTATGGCTCAAGTGGTGGAGCACCAGGTTTGAGCAAAAGCTAAATAAGAGTGCAATGCCCAACCAGTTAGTAGTGGCTCATACTTGTAATCCTAGCTACTCAAAAGACTGAAATCTGAGGATCCCAGTTTGAAGCCAGCCCAGGCAAGAAAGTCTGTGAGACCCTTATCTCCATTAAAGGACTAAAAAAGCTGTAAGTGGAGCTGTGGCTCACTTGGCAGAGCACTATCCTTGAGTACAAAAGCTCAGAGCCTAGGTTCCTAGATCGGCAAACAGATCAACGAACCCTTGCTTTTTTTAGTATCCTGCCTCACAGATCCAACTCTTCTAACATACACTCCTATATTCCTCTTCCCCATTTCTTCCCGTCCCTATAGGGTTCCTGGGAAGACTAAGCTTTCTCTGTTCCCTCACTGGGAACACACGAAATGGGGACATGACTGGAAGATGGGTCATGGCTTTAAGAAATAGGACATGGTTTGAACTGATCTCTGAAGAACACCTAGGACTTGGGGTAAAGAAAGTGGGTGAGGGTGAAAGATGATGTCCTAGGCAGACAATACCAGGTTCTAATGCCCAGGGCCAAGAGCTATCATGAATGTTTGAGGGGCTGAAGGGTTGTCCAGAGGCTAAGGGGGTAGGTGTGAGATGAAGCTTTGAACCGTAATCCTCAGATCTCAGCCTCCTGAGTAGCTAGGGTTACAGGCAGAGCCACTGGGGCCCGGTGAGGGGGAGGTTATTGTAACATGTCCATTTATGTATCTAGATCAGAGTCAAGCCTTTATTCTTCCTTTCTTCACACTTTAAATCTGTACTTTTAAGGGGTCATTGACATGAGGTGTAGACAGTGAGGAAGGAGTAAACTCAGGGGACCCAGGTAGGAGATGTTACTTGAATTCTGGCTAGTAAGATTCTTAGCCCAGCATGTTGGTGATTCATGCCTATAATCATAATTCCTAGGAAGATGAGATCTGAGGATCATGGTTTGAAGCCATCCTGGGCAGGAAAGTCCATGACTCTTATCTCCAATAACCTACTTTAAAAAAGCCAGAAGTGGTGCTGTGGCTTAAGTGGTAGAGCACTAGCCTTGAACAAAAAAAAATTCAGGAACAGTGCCCAGGCCATGTTCAAGATCCAGGACTGGCCAAAAAGGAAAAGAAAAAAATCCCTGTGTGTTTCTTTGTTTGGTGCAGGGCCTGAGCACTGTCCTTGGACTTTCTCAAGGCTAGAGCTCTACCACTTGAGCCTCAGCACCACTTCTGACTTTTTTCTTCTATGTATGTGGTACCGAGGAATTGAACCTGGGTCTTTGTGCGTGCTAGGCAAGCCCTCTACCACTAGGCCAAACTCCCGGCCCTGACCTCTTTTTATTTAAGACTAGCTCTCTACCACTTGAACCATAGCTCTATTTCTGGTTTGTTTGTTTGTTTTTTTTGGTAGTTAATTAGAAATAAAAATTTCATGGCTTTTCTGCCTGGGCTGGCTTTGAACCGTGATTCTTGAGTAGCTAGGATCACAGGCATGAACCTCTAGTGCCAGGCTAGACTTACTTTTTAAGGTGGAAGAAATTGGACCATATTTGTACCAGAAGGGAAGATTGTAATAGAGAGCAAGAGTAAGCAAATGCAAGAGGAAAGTGGGAACACTTTCTAGAAGCAGGGCGGTGGGGAGAAGTGGGAAAGTGGGTTGGGGAAAGGAGTGTGTACAGCTGAGTTAAGTAATTAGCCCTGAATGCTTCTGAGATGGGAGGAAGAGAAAGGTAAGGATGAGGAGAAATGTGAGTAATTGGGGCAGGAAGTAAAAGGGCTAATCTATTATATTCTTTGTACAGAAAGAAGAGTCAGGCATCACAGTTCATGTCTGGAACCCCAGCTACTCCAGAGAAGATTAGACTAGTCAGGCAAAAAGTTCTTGAGACCCTTCTTTTAACCAGCAAGTTGAGTGTCATGGCACATACCTGTCTGCAATCCCAGACACTATTGAGAGGATCATAGTCTGAGAACAGTTTCAAGTAAAAGCACAAGTGTCATATTAAAAAGGGGGGTGGTGTGCATGGAGCTGGGAGTTTGGCCTAGTGGTAGAGTGCTTGCCTAGCATGCATTTAGACCAGGGTTCGATTCCTCAGTACCATATACATAGAAAAAAAGCCGGAAGTGGTGCTGAGGCTCAAGTGGTAGAGCTCTAGCCTTGAGAAAGTCCAAGGACAGTGCTCAGGCCCTGAGCTTAAGCCCACAACTGGCAAAAAAAAAAAAAAAAAAGATGAGGGGAAGCAGAGGCAGGAGCATGGCCTATGGCCTAGTGATAGAGTGCTTACTTAACATGCACAAAACCTTGGGTTCGCTTCCTCAGTACCACATACACAGAAAAAGCTGGAAGTGGTGCTGTTGCTCAAGTAGCGGAGCATTAGCCTTGAGCAAAAAGTGTCCAAGGACAGTGCCCAGGCCCTGAGTTCAAGCCCCAGGACTGGCAAAAAATAAAAGTCTAAAGGACAAGTGAAACAAGAACAACAAAAATGCCTGGATGTGTGGCTTGATGTGTGGCTTGATGTGTGGCTTGATGTGTGGCTTGAGTTGGGTAGAACACCTGCCTAACAAGCTCTTTGCCCTAAATTCAAACCTGATACAGAGAGGGGGGAGGGGAGGAAATGAAGGAGGGAAAGAAGGAAGGCAAATAGGAAATGAGGGAAGCAAGGAGGGAGAGGGGAAGGAGGAAGGAAAATGAGGTGATAAGGCAGGAATCACAGAGAAGTGAGCTTGACAAGCAGGTTTGGAGCAGTCGTGGGGAGTGGCAGGGAACTGTCTGGGGGCTGCTGAAACACTGAGACTCTTCTGAAAGAACAATAATGATATTTTGCTCCTTGAATAAAACTCTTCTTTTCTCCAAACTCAACTTTTTTTTTTTTAAATCACCCAAGTGGCAACCATCTGTATACAGCTCACTTGCTTGGGATGTAGCAGGGAAAGCAGACACAGAGAAGAAAGGGCCTGGGGCACCTGAGATGATGCAGACCTCCTAGGAAATGCATTTGATGACTGGTTTTGGCCTAGGGGATGCCAGCTCTCTAAGGTTAGGAATGGTGGCAGGTAGGACTGTCAACTTCTGCTCAGGTAGAAGCAGTGTGGGCTCCTGAGTATTTGAGAAAAGATCAGCAGTCTGTCTCTGTCTTTGTTCTTCTGTCTCTCTCTGTTTCTGTCTTTCTCTTCCCTCTCCCTTCTCTGCTCCCTCTTTACCCTCCCTGTCTGCCTTGACCCCAGATAGATGGACTCTTTTTTAGAAGCAAAGATTCAGGTTGTTGAAATCATTTGGTAAGCGACTGTTTGCCCTGACTCCTGATATTGAGTCAACTCTGCTATCCTCAGGCTGGAGTACTTGCAGCTTCATTTTGTGTGGGTAGGTGTCTTAGTAGAGTCATGCACATATAAACATATAAAATCCTAGCCAAATAATGGGGGCTTCAGCATTTGTGCGCGCAAGGCTGACATAGGAGAGCTACATATGTCATATGTAGGCTTACATACAGATGAGCTTTTTGATCAATAATCATGATTGAAATTCTTAATTCCTAATAAATATTCTTTTCTTTCCTCTACTTGTATTTTTGCAGAGCATGTAGATATTTCTCACTGAATCCTCATAACCTTATGGAGAATGTAAGATGGAGGGTTGGGATGTAGCTCAGTGCTTGCCTAGCAAGTATAATGTAAGATAGAATAGTCAATAAAAATTTAATATAGCCAGGTGCTGGTGGCCACTTGTAATCTTAGCATCTCAGGAGGCTGAGATCAGAGGATCACAGTTCAAAGCCAGCCCAAGTAGGGCAGTGTGTAAAATTTTTTTTTTGCCAGTCCTGGGCTTAGACTCAAGGCCTGGGCACTGTCCTTGGGTTTTTCTCAAGGCTAGAGCTCTACCTCTTGAGCCACAGCACCACTTCTGGCTTTTTTCTACGTATGTGGTACCAAGGAATCAAACCCAGGTCTTAGTGCATGCTAGGCAAGCACTCTACCACTAGGCCAAACTCCTGGCCTGTAATTTTTTTTTCTTTTTTCTTTTTTTGCCAGTTCTGGGCCTTGAACTCAGGGCTTGACCACTGTCCTTGGGCTTTCTCAAGGCTAGAGCTCTACCACTTGAGCCTTAGCACCATTTCTGGCTTTTTTTTTATGTATATGTGGTACTGAGGAATCGAACCCGGGTCTTCGTGCATGCCAGGCAGGCACTCTACCACTAGGCCAAACTCCCGGCCCACAATTTTTTTTTATCTCCAATTAACCATCAAAAAGCAGGAAATGGCTGGGCATGGTGGCTCACGCCTGTAATCCTAGCTACTCAGGTGGCTGAGATCTGAGGATCAAGGTTCAAAGCCAGCCTGGGCACAAAAGGACCTGAGACTCTTATCTCCAATTAACCTCTAAAAAACTGGAAGTGGGGCTTGGCTTAAGGGGTAGGGCAGTAGCCTTGAGCTGAAGAGCTCAAGGACAGTGCCCAGGCCGAGTTCAAGCCCCATGACCGCCCCACCACACACAAAAAAGTCAGAAATGGAGCTGTGGTTTGAGTGGCAGCACACTCGCCTTGAGCATGAAAGCCCAGGGACAGGGCCCAGGCCCCAGGAATGGCACATGCATAAAATTCTCATATAAATTAGTGAAATCTGTTATGTGCCAGCTTGTGTGCTGGAAAGGGAAAGGAAGGAGTAGATGAAATGAATGTATGGATGATATAGACACAGACATCAAAGTACAGCCCCCATAGCCACTCCTGCCACATGAAAAGGCGAAGAGGTCCTTCCTTCTTAGTACAGGTGGAGGCCTCAGTTGATCTGAGCTTGGATACAGCTAGCTCTTAGTCATTTTCTGTTAGGAGCCAGAGTGTGGAATCAGTCTGTCCCTTGATATGCATCAGATAACCACACAAAGAAGGGAGCTGTCATGTGTAGCGCAGCCATGTCTGTATTGTGAATTCTCTGATCTCTTTGATTTATTGCTTTATTGCTTTATTGTTTTATGGCCTTGTCCTGCTTAACTGAGCTGAGATTTACCATATGAATGTAACCCCTGGCAGTTCCCTGGTTTAACTGAGCTGAGATTTACCATATGAATGTAACCCCTGGCAGTTCCCTGGTTTAACTGAGCTGAGATTTACCATATGAATGTAACCCTTGGCAGATCCTTGGTTTCAAGAAAGTACATAAGCTTTGATTTGGAAGTACAGGAGGCTTCAATCTTAACCTCACAGCCTCCTTGGGCTGCTGACTTGGGCTGTAGTCCTCCCGAACCCCATCTGTTTGTCTCTCTTCTATTTTTTCTGAGTCCCTGCCCCCTATTTCAGGAATCCTGGTTCACTGCTGGCTGGCCCTGGCAGTTTTCCAGCCCATCCACCTTTCTTCACACTTCTGATCTCCTAACTTCTTTTTTTAAATTGTAATTAATAGAGGGGTTACAGTTATATTTGCCAGATAGAAGCATTACTTCTCACACATTGATACATGTTTTTGATCTCCTAACTTCTTCCTCCTCCTCCTCCTCCTCCTCCTCCTCCTCCTCCTCCTCCTCCTCCTCCTCCTCCTCCTCCTCCTCCTCCTCCTCCTCCTCCTCCTCCTCCTCTTCTTCTTCTTCTTCTTCTTCTTCTTCTTCTTCTTCTTCTTCTTCTTCTTCTTCTTCTTCTTCTTCTTCTTCTTCTTCTTCTTTGCCAGTCCTGGGGCTTGAGCTCAGGGCATGACCACTATCCTTGGGCTTTCTCAAGGCTAGAGCTCTACCACTTGAGCAACAGCACCACGTCTGGCTTTTTCTATGTATGTGGATAACAAGGACTCAAACCTGGGTTTTTGTGAATGCTGGGAAAGTACTCTACCACTAGGCCAAACTCCCGGCCCTCTCCTAACTTCTTAATCCTAACACTCTTCTTTAGGCTTTCTTCAATCCTAACTGGGCTTCCCTTTCTTCAAATTAGCATTCAAATTCCCTCCTTTTTTTCATTGCTGACAGTCTCAGAAGAAAATTCAGTCATTGGGCTTATTTCTTCCTTTTACACTTTTTCCCAAACACACGGTGGTCTAGCCTCTGTCTCACTTAGTAGAGCAAGCAATAAATGTAAATGCAGCACCAGGTGCTTACCAGTCCTCACGCCTGTAATTCTAGCTACTCAGAATGCTGAGATCTGAGGATCTCAGTTCAATCCAGCTCTAAGAAGGAAGGTCAATGAGATATTATCTCTGACTAACCACCAAAAAGTAGTAGAACACCAGCCTTGAGTAAAAATCTCAGGCCCTGAATTCAAGCCCTAATACCAACACGCACACACACACACAAATGCAAATACCAAATCTAATCCTGATGGCCTTTCTGTCAAAGCAACTTGACACAGTGGATGCTGCCCCTTCTCTTGTACTCTGGAGGAGCACTCTCAGCTCATCTTCTTTTTCGTTTTTCTTTTCTTTTGTCAGTGGTGTGAACTACAGCTCCATTTCCTGTTTTCTGGTGGCTAATTGGAGATGAGAGTCTCATGGCCTATCCTGCCCAGGCTGGTTTTGAATTGTGCTCTTCAGATCTCAGCTTCCTATGTAGGTAGCTAGGATTACAGGTATGACCCACCAGCGCCTGGCTCAACTCTGTCTTCTTGAGGACATCTCCTTGTCTATGTTCCTCTTCCTCTATCCACTCGTGTACGTGTGTGTGTGTGTGTGTGTGTGTGTGTGTGTGTGTGTGTGTTTGTGTGAATGCGTGTGCTGGTTAAACTCAGGGCCCTGGGTACTGTCCCTGAGCTTTTTTTGCTCAAGGTTTGTGCTCTACCATTTGAGCCACAGCTCTACTTTTGGCTTTTTAAATTTTTTTTTGCCAGTCCTGGGCTTAGGCTCAGGGGATATCCTTAGGCTTTCTCAAAGCTAGAGCTCTACCACTTGAGCATCAGCACCACTTCTGGCTTTACAGACTCCTGCCATGGCTGGTTTTGAATTGTAATCCTCAGATGTCAGCAGCCTAAGTGGCTAAGATTACAGGTATGAGTCACTGGCACCAGCTTCTAGCCAGTCTTAAAATCTGACATGAGCTCTCAGTACTCTTTTCTTTGGTATGAAAGTTTTTTTTTCCTTTTTTTTTTTTTTTTACCAGTTCCGGGGCTTGAACTCAGGGCCTGGACACTTGGACACTTTTTGTTCAAGGCTAGTGCCCTGCCACTTGAGCCACAGCACCACTTCTGGCTTTTTTCTGAGTATGTGGTACCAAGGAATCGAACCCAGGGCTTTCTGCATGCTAGGTGAGCACTCTACCACTAGGCCGTTCCTGATGTGGAAGTTTTGCATACACTCAGGTCATTTTTTTTCTTACTCACTAGTCTCAAGCCCAGGTGTCTCTTCTGGAATCTAGTCATTTTTAGCATTGATATACCTTCTTGCCTTTCTCACATTTAACATTGGTTTTATCTTTTTGCCCCAAACACCCTTCCCCATTTCTTTTTCTGACCCTGCTGAGCACCAATCCAGGTGTTGCCTAAGCCAGGGGCCCAGGAATCATCCACTGTGTCTCTCCTCCCTATTCTTAGCCACCAAGTCCTGTTTACTCTATACCAATGGAATCTCCACAAAATCCTATAGAGTACCCTCAGAGCAAGCCCATGAGTTAAGTCTTATTACCCACATTTAATAGACAAAGGAATTGACTGAGACATGTATGAATCTTTAGAATATCCTCAGGGTTGGAGGTGTGTCTGAGTTAGTTGGTAGAGCGTCAACCAATGCATGAAAGTTTTAGGTACTGACTTCCAGTCCCAATCTTGGGCAAACAAACAAACAAACAAACAAAACAATGTCCTCTTCTTCATACTCCCAAAGCCACCTTAATGTCACTATCTATGTCTCCCTTACGGGGTGGAGAGTTCTTTGAGGTCAGGAACTGGGTTATTTCCCAGTGTCCTGTGGAGAAGTATCTAGGACCCTGTGGAAATTTACTGCGGAGTCATTGATAGAGAGAGGAAAGGAAAGAAGAATGGAATGGATGAATGATGAATGAATGGATGAGCTGGTAGACGTGGTGGATGGGTTGGTAGGCGGATGGGTCAATGGATGGGTGGCTGGATAGACTTCAAGCAGGTTTTACTGTGCATTAGTCACTAAGTTGCCTGAGTCCCAAAAGAAAGAATAGTCTTTCCCCCAACCATACGCGTACAACAGGTTATATTAAAAAGATTACTTACAGATAAGTAGCAAGAGACAACAAAAGCCTAAGATTTGTTGTTAGCCAGTGGGCTCAGGAAAGGTACCCAGAGCCGATAGACTCCATCTGTGAGTGCTCCACTTACATGGCAGCTGAAAACCCTCAAAACCTGCCCCACCCTGAGCTTTCTACTTCTGGTGAGGTATTAGATAAAATGTTGAATGATATCTTGTTTCTAGAAGGAGTAGATCAGAAGATGACTGTTCTGCTCAGTTCTTACCTATCAGGATATTTTATTCCCAGAACATTCTGCACTTAGTGTGAAGAGGAAGAGAACAGAATCATTTCAAGACCATCTGTCCTGAAGAAAATAAGCAAGTCCTTGAATTGTTCCAGGATATAGTGGAAGGAAGGAAGGAAGGAAAGAGGAAAAGAAGGAAGGAAGGGAAAAGAAGGAAGGAAGATGGGACTAAATTGAGGAAGGAAAGAAAAAGGGGAAAAGAAAATGCCTATGCCTTCAACCATTCTTTTTGCTTTGATGTTCATTGTTTGACACAGATAGATGAGTGAATGTGTGTGTGTGTGTGTGTGTGTGTGTGTAAGAGAGCACACAATAGGAAAAGTGACTCTGACAATGCCCTCATTTAGGCTCCTTGGACCTAGTGCCACATTGTCTCATAGTTAGTCATCAATTATGTCAGTCCCCGTGCTCAGACTCCATTGCAGTGTTTTCATGACCTTTACACCTGTGCTTCACAGCCAGTGTCATTCTGTCCTCCCAAGAAAACAGAGGCCCAGAGAAGTTCAGAAACTTGAGTAGCCAATCACTAACAAAGCCAAGATTAAAATCAGTCTCAGACTGTGACTTTAACCTCCATGTTCCCACTTTTAGAAACTGAAGCAATGTATTTTCACACATGTACTTTCTTTTTTCCCATATTTTTTATTGTAATTAATAGAGCTGTTACAGTTACATTTGCCAGATAGAAAGAGCATTACTTCACCCACATTGATACCCTTTCTCATGTTTTTGTCCCCATTTCCCTCCCCCTCACACATAGTTTCATGGAAATATTTATTTGAAAATGATGACAAGTGAGAAAAGCAGAATTTTATTACGAAAGGGGTGTACTGAGGTCTCCAGGGCCAAATATAAATGTCTGTAATAATGCCAACAACACCACTGGTTCAGAGCTTTGCGATTTACATTTGAACTTTATTTATTTACTTACTTATTTTTTTGCCAGTCCTGGGCTTGAGCTCAGGGCCTGAGCACTGTCCTTGGACTTTCTCAAGGCTAGAGCTCTACCACTTGAGCCTCAGCACCACTTCCGGCTTTTTTCTATGCATGTGGTACCAAGGAATCGAACCCGGGTCTTCATGCATGCTAGGCAAGCACTCTACCACTAGGCCAAACTCCTGGCCCCTGAACTTTATTTTTATATGTGTGCTGGGGATTGAGCGCAGGGCTTCCAAACTCCACACAGACCCCCAGGCGCTGACAAGGAGAGCCAGGGCTGGAGGTTTGGAGGGGGCTTGTTAAACAAGGCCTTGGAGCTCTAGCTGACCTGACTCTCATCTTAGGGATCTGGTCCTTAGAAGAGGTAGGCTGAGAGGTGGAAGGGTTTCTAGCAAGGAGCAGAAAAAAGCCCAACAGTGAGGATTTTTTTTTTTATAGGGTTTGTGCAGGAAGTTCCTTGCACCTTTGTCAGACAGGCTAGCAAGATGTTCAGAGGTACACCCATGAAGCAGACTGTTCCAGATAGAGCTTCAAAGGTGGCCAGGAGTAGGAGGAGCCAAGCACACACAGAGTGCCTCCCTAAGTATGGCACAATGTTGAGCCTGGCACAATTTTGTGTAGGTGAACCATCGGTAGACTCAGATATGAACCTATGCATGTTGGAAATGGATGCTTATATAAGAACAGGCCCCTATCCAGGGAAAGAGGGAATGGGGGGGCGGAGTTTCCATTTGGCTTGGCCATTTGCCAAGGGCTCTTCATGTCCAGTGCTATGTTCATCCTGTGGCCTCTGAGAAGAGCTGATCAGCCGGAGCACAGATCACATCACATCAGGACGTGGCATGGCCTGGCTTCTGGCACCTTTTGGCCTGGCTTGCCCTCACACAGGGCAGCCCAGAAGCCCCTGGATGTTGCCTGGTACCTCATTAATAGCATCACTGAGCTCATTAAGTTGATCTTTCTCTCCTCTTTAGTCCCCCAGCTCTAACCTGTCACGTTAGTTACTCCCAGCCCTGGGCTGGGTTAACCCTTGGTGGTTGGTGCACCAAAGATCCTGCAGGACACAGGATCTCATGCCACAGATGGAGAGGGACTAACCAGAACTCCCTTTGGGAGGTGTGCATTCATTTCCCAGGGCTTCTGTAACACAGCACCACCACCAAGGATGACAAAAACCAACCAAACAATAAAATAAAAGCCCAGAAATGTGTCCTCTCAAATTCTGGAAGTGTGAGGTCTGAAATCAGGTGGAGGCACGGTCCTTCTGAGGGCTCCAGGGAGGTCCAATTTTGTGTACTTTCGGTTTGCTGGCAATCTTGGATGCCTTTGGAAGATAGCTGATTTACTCCACCTCTGTCTGCATCTTTACATGAAGTTGTGTGTGTGTGCGTGTGTGTGTGTGACTAAATCCCCCCACCTGTCTGTGTGTGTGCACCAGCACTGAGGCTTGAACTCTAGGCCTAGGTGCTGTCTCTATCTTTCTAACTCCAGGCTGGCTCTCTAGCACTTGAGCTACACATTACTTCTGGCTTTTTTTTTTCTTTTTTTCAGTCCTGGGGCTTCAATTTAGGCACTGTCCCTGAGCCTCTTTGTGCTCGTCTAATTCTCTACTACTTAAGCCACAACACTACTTCTGGCTTTTGCTGAGTAGTTTATTGGTGATAAGTCTCATGGACTTTTCTGCCCCAGATGGCTTCCAATCAATCATGATCCTCAGATCTCAGTCTCCTGAGAAGCTAGGATTACAGGCTTGAGCCACCGGTACCCAGCTCGCTTCTGGCTTTTTTTAAATTTTTTTTTTTTGCCAGTACTGGGCTTGAGCTCAGGGCCTGAGCACTGTCCTTGGACTTTCTCAAGGCTAGAGCTCTTCTACCACTTAAGCCTCAGCACCATTTCTGGCTTTTTTCTATGTATGTGGTAGCAAGGAATCGAACCCCGTCTTCATGCATGCTAGGCAAGCACTCTACCACTAGGCCAAACTCATGGCCCCTCCCTTCTGGCTTTTTAAGGGTTATTTGGCACTAAGAATCTCTCAGATTTGGCTGCCCAAGTTGGCATTGAACCTCACTCTAACTTTTGTGTGTGTAGGGGTTATAGGGCTTGAACTCCGCCTGAGCATTGTGCCTGAGCTCTTCAGCTCAAGGCTACCACCCTACCTTTGAGCCAAGCCCCACTTCCATTTTCTGGAGCTTAGCTCGAGATAAGAGTCTTAGGTTCTTTTGTGCCTAGACTGGCTTAGAACCTTGATCCTCAGATCTCAGCCTCCTGAACAGCTAGGATTATAGGCTCACTCTAACTTCTAATTCAATTTAGAATTGGGGAATATTTTGTTCTTACTTTACATCCCTTCTCTCAAACCCATGTGTATTTAGGAAACTCAAGAATTTTGTTTCTGGAATCATAAACTAGATCTCAGAAAGGTCTTTCTATTCCTAATAGATTGTTAAGTATATGACCAGGAGAAAGAAAGGAAGAAAGGAAAAAGGAGTGAAAAAAGGGAGAGAGGATCGCATTGAACTTTTGAAGAACAGAATAGCCAGGTGCAATGGCTCATGCCTGTAATCCTAGCTACTCAGGAGGCTAAAGTCTGAGGATCACGGTGCACAGTGCAAAGCCAGCCTGCGTAGTAAAGCCCATGAGATTCTTATCTTCAATTAACCATCAGAGAACCAAAAGTGGCACTGTGGCTCAAGAGGTAGGGTGGTAGCCTTGAGCTGAAGAGCTCAGAGACAGCACCCAAGCCCAGAGTTCAAGTCCCACGACCAACAAAAACAAACAAACAAAAAACCCTAGAATATATAAGAAAAGAAGCCATGGCATAATGGCTACTGTTAGGAGGCTCTGATGGACAAGGCAGAACTGAATCTTCAAGATTCATTGATCTAACAGGTTTGGACATGCATGTGATATTTCACAGAAATTTAAACTGATGATGACCTCACTTTATAATACCTAAATTTATTTACTCATTATTCTTTTTGCCAGTCCTGGGCCTTGAACTCAGGGCCTGAGCACTGTCCTTGGACTTTCTCAAGGCTAGAGCTCTACCACTTGAGCCACAGTACCGCTTCTGGCTTTTTTTTTTAATGCATGTGTGTATTGAGGAATCAAATCTGGGTCTTTGTGCATGGTAGGCAAGCACTCTACCACTAGGCTGAACTCCCGGTCCTATAATATCTAAATTATATCATAAAAATGTATAAGTAAAAGAACCTGTTCTTTCTTTTTCTTG
Source organism: Megascapheus bottae (assembly GCF_031878675.1). NCBI lineage: Eukaryota > Metazoa > Chordata > Mammalia > Rodentia > Geomyidae > Megascapheus > Megascapheus bottae. The sequence continues at coordinate 62,553,237 of NC_143514.1, forward strand.
TCCCTATTGATCACCCCAGGCCTTTTTGTCAGAAGTTTCAATATTCTTCATACTCAACAAATGTTAGATAAATGTCTGACATGGTATCTAGAATATAATAGGTTCTTCTATCCATCATGCATGCATCAGGGCATCTCATGTTTTGAGGATGCAGGAAAGGTGCCTTGGATTTTCTCCCCATCTCTGACCCTTGGAACATACAGCTAGGTCCTGGGAAGAGAAATGTAGGGAGACGTTGGAGGGAGAACAGCTAAAAAAAATACTATCCCCAGGAAGAGAACACAGCCCAGCAGAAATCCCAAATCATAATTAAAAGATGCCCTGCAACCCCCTTGGCAGCATAAATTTTGAAGATGAAAGTAAATGATTAAAATAATTAAACACTTCAAGCTGACAAGCTGGAGCAGAATCTCGCCAGCGGACATTTGTCAGTAATTAGCTAATTAATCCTGGCGCAGATTATAAGCCATAACAAACCAGTGAGGCTGAACACAGCCGGCTGCTCAGAATTAGACTTTTAAAAAAGATGAGAAGGATGGGGTGGTAGGGAGGAGAGGGAAGAAAAGAGAGAAGGTATTAGTAAAAAAGGCATTTGTGACCACCTGGCCTTAACTGACCACATAGTAGTAGCCTAGCCTGTCTGGGGCTTCGTGGAGAGTTCTAGGGTTGTGTCTGGGATAGAGAACCAATACCTGCTAGGACTTCAACCAGAAAGAATTGTGGAGAGAGGAACAGGGTTCTCTGTACCTTTGATCCCAAATCAGTGGAAAGGAACTCGGGCAGGGGGTGATGTCCACATGAGGTAGATATAGCATTATTTCATTTGGCAAGATATCTCAGTAATGCAAAGAAGGATCCTATTTCCCTGCAAAAGAATGGCAAGGTTAAGGGAGTGAGGGGCCAGTCAGGCAGAGTTGGATCAGGACAGGCTCTAGATACAAATATAACCCCACCCATCAGCACTGTCTGATAGAAATATAACACAAATTGTAAATGTTGTTAAATAAAGTGGAAGAAACAGATGATATTAGTTTTTAATAATGTATTTTCTTTAAGTCTGTATTCCCCAAAGGTTATTGTTTATTCTATCATTGGTTAGTATGAGAATATTTTTTCCATGAGATTTTTCACATTTATTTAAAAAAAGTCTTTAAAGTCTCACAACCCACCTCAACTCCGATTAATTATACATTTCAAGTGCTCAGTAGTCAGTGGTAGTGGAAGAGAGGGATCCTAAATTCTGGGATGATCTATAGCAGAGAAAAAAGTGACCAGTGTGACAGGACCCCTCCTGTCTTTCTCTCCTTGGCCAGTGTTTACATAATGGCTGTTTCTAGCCAAATCAGCTTTAACTTCAAGTCTCTCTAAAAATGAAGGTTCTAGTGCAGCCACTGCCCCTAAGAGAGGACCTGGGAGAGGAGAGAAGGCAAGAAGGAAACAGTGGGCTCTGAAGTCCGCAGTCATAGCTCAGACTGTGAGAGAGCACGCCACTCAAAAGCAGAACCTTTTTTCCTTGCCTCTTAACCACATTGCCAAACCCCTATCTCCTCCTATAGGGGGACCCAGGAAGGCCCATATTTGACTAAACATCTTAGTTCTATGCCCACAGCAGAACAAAGCAGCATTGCTTAAGGGCCAAGGGAGGGACAAAGAGAACCTTTGGTGGTTCAGGGCTCTGGGAAATTCCTGGGAGCTAAATTGATCAGGAAATACTTCCAGAAATATGAAATCTTGGAGAAGGGGAGAAATCAAAGAACAGAGAGAAGGAAGGCAGGCAGTCTGGCAGAAGAATTTACATAGCTCTTTAGAATTACGATGTATGCTCACATGTGTAATCTCATTTAATCCTCATTGGGTTGGAGGATCCCAGAGGTACGATTTCATTTGAGAGACAATGTAATATAGTAATTAAAAATGGGACCTGAACTCTGTACATGATGCTTTCGCTCATTGGCTAGCCCTTCAACTGAGTCATGCCTCCAACCCCGAGAACAATTTTCAATCTGGTTAAAGATGGCAGATGGAATAAATTCATTTATGCCGGCTCACTCAACAAACCTTACAAAAATAAAAACAAAGAATATAAAGGAGCAAATGGTAGACACAAATGTTTACACATTTTTAGAAGATGGCAAGTGAATGGATTAGTTCGAAGAAATGAGACTGCTATATACGAAGTGTCATAACAAGGGATGTCAAGCCGGGTACAGTGGCTCACACCTGTAATCCTAGCCACTCAGGAGGCTGAGATTTGAGGATCATGGTTCAAAGCCTCCCAGGCACTAAAGTCCATGAGACTCATCTCCAATTAACCACTAGAAAGCAGGAAGTGGCACTGTGGCTCAAGGGGTAAGGGGATAGCCTTGAAGAGCTCAGGGACAGCGCCCAGACCCAGAGTTCAAGCCCCAGGACTATGGGGAGAAGGGATGTCAAAGAGAAGTCAGCCAATTGAAGACCAAGGAGCAGGAAAATATCAAGATATTGGAGACACAAATTATTATAGAAAATGGGAGAAAGGTATGGGAAAAAACAAGGAAAGGGTTGAAAGTCTACCTAAGGTGTGTAATAGAAAGGAAAATTGCACCTTAGGTAGACTTTCAACCCTTTCCCTTCCATACACTGGCAGAGATTGGAAGTTTTCTGTAGTTCTAAAAATGAGCTGGGAGCTGGTGGCTGACTCCTGTGATCTGAGCTACTGAGGAGGCTGAAGTCTGAGGGCTGCAGCCCAGGTAGAAAAGTATAAGACTCTCATTTCATCTATCAAAAAGCTGGAAGAGAAGCTGTAGCTCAAGTGGTAGCATGCTAGCCTTGAACAAAAAGGTCAGGGATAGAGCCCAGATCCTGAGTTCAAGCCTCAGAACTCCCCTCCCCCCTACACACAAATGAACCAGGGAGTGGGCTGAGGATGTATTCTAGTAGTGGAGCACTTGCCTAGCATGCATAGATTTCTGGGAGAAAGGGAGGAGAGAGAGAGAGAAGAAACAGGAAGGGGTTGGGCACCAATAATTCATGCCTGTAATCCCAGCTACTCAGGAGGCTGAGATCTAAGGATCATGATTCAAAGCCAGCAAGCTTATTCAAGAAGAGATAGATAACACTCTTGTTGCAACAAAGTTTGACATTTGTTACTACCACAGGCCACACCTCGATCATTCTGCTCATGCAAAGAATAGCTCAGGTTAGTATAAAACGGATTTCCATTACTTATAATCAGAAGAATTTTTTTAAGGAAGGATTTATTTTGGCTCATGGTTCTAGAGGGATCAGTCCACAGTTGCTTAGCCCCCAGGCTTTGGGCTAAATGTCAGAACAGTGGGAATGTGTATTGGAAGCGTTTCTTCATAGCAGACAGGAAGCAGGAGGGGGAAATCAGACTTCCCGTTTGCACTGCAGGCTAATGCAGCCCGTGGTGTCTGTCCATGGTGCTGACAATGTCCTGCTTCAGCTTGAAGCTAGGACCACTGACCGCATCCTCTATTCTACCAGTTCCTCATCCATGCCATCCATTATTGGTACTGAGCACAATTCTCGTTGGTCCTTGGGCCTGCATTAGAGCTTTTAAGACTGCATATATGGAGATTCAAGTAGAGCCCCTCATGCCATAGACTCATACTTCAATGGTCCTGCAGTGCCCGATTAAGGCAAGGCTGAGGACAAGTGCTTGTGAACAGATCTGTCCTTCAGCAGAAGACTAGCCATCAGGAAAAAAATCCCAGGGCCCTGGGGAGAAGTCTGAGAGGATCAGGGCAAAAATCAAGGCTGAAGGTTAACTGGGCAGAACTCCCAGAACTGGTAAAGGTAAGAGAATCAATCAAACTTGCCATATGCATTTGGTCTAATTGGGGATACTGAAGGGAGCATCACCTGGTAAGTACAAGAGTGCCAAGAACTCCCTCAGTCGTGTGCCAAGTATAGGGGACAAACTCTAGATCCAGATGGGCCTTGGGGATCTGATGGACCTGAACCAGTTTGGTTCTTTCACTGGAACTTGATAGTTCCCTAAAGACAACCTAATACTGTGCTGAGCTTCTTTGAAGGCAGAACTGCTCCAGGTCAGGCAAAACTCAGTCCTCCCCTGTACTTGGTATTTCAATGATGCAAACAGGGGTAGAACTGTGACCAGTTAACTAGAGGTCTTCCCAGAGTAAGCATCATTTGAGGAGAGTGGAGAGTCAGTCATTCTCCTGCTAACACATCCCTATCATATCTCAGGAACTGCAAAGGAGTTTGGCTTACATTTCCTTATTTAACTCAAACATTTTAGTGAGAAAACCATCTTTAACCCTGTATACATAGAGGAACTGAGGCCCAAAGGGGGAATTGACTTGCTCAAGGTTACATGGTAAATATGGCAAAGAATCCTTGCTCTTTTTCTTTGTATGGTATAAACTCCAGGCTGAACTTGGCCACTCTCATTGGATTCTCTGAGCAGGCCATGTGATTGTGAAAACCATTCATCTTTCTCCCACATGCAGCTGGCATGGATGAATTGAGATGGGTGCCAGGCATGCCTTCCTCCTTTAGTCAGCAACAGCTAGAGAAGTTTTGGGCACCCATTAGGTCTACAGCATGGAAGAGTCTAGAGACTTCAGGTGGAAGGTGGGGTGGGGGTGGGGTGGAAGAAACCTCTGTGAAGGAAGGAAACTGGTGGGAATGGGGGTGAGAGAGGACTGGCTCCCTGCTGTTCCCAGAACGATTCTCACCTGTCAATCGATGGCTGGAGACTCACGTAAGTGCTAATCAGCTCCATTGACACACGCAAGCTGGGGCTACAATCCATTTTCACATGGGCTGGCAGATCGATTCCTCATTCTCTACAGTCCCCAACCAGTCTCATCAGGCCATCTGTCCTTGAGGAACTGAGAAGTTGGTTAACTCTCTACATCTCTGGCCACCTCTGAGCTTTGCCCTTGTCCATATATTCCTCCAGATACAATCTCATTCTCCAAACTATTGCTAGGTAGAGTAGTACAGTGGAACTCTGGGCTAGAAGTCCAACAGGCCTGGGTTCCGTGCTTAGATCAGCAGCTAACTGTGTGACCTTGGACTAATCACATCATCTGTTCTAACCACACTCTTATCAGCTGTGTAATGGGGATAAACATGGCAGCTCTACAGGGTTTCTATCAGGTCCCAGCTAATATCCATACTACGTAGTATAATGAATGTAAAGCACAGGTGGCTACTCTTAGAAAACAAACAAACAAACAAACAGGTTCTTGTGTTTACCCTTCCCCTGCTGTTTCCCCCTGTGTTTACCCCAGGTCCTGTCTTTGAGGTCTGACCACACTGGGAAGACCTTTCTGCTGACATAGATCTAGGAGAGATTTTTTTTACTTTCTCAGGTTATGTTCAATTACCAGAAATTGATCCTTTGTTTTCCTGTCATGGTCAGACCCCAGAGTGTGCACCAAGATAGCAGAAAAAACCAAGCAGGCAGCACCCGAATACAGACAATCCATGGGGAATACCAAGGAAGAGGATGTTTCTTACACTCTGGGTACATTTCTAGATTGATAAGCCTCCTACTTTCCAAAAAGATATCCCATGCCAAGTTGATAGATATTTTGATACTACTTTTCAGTTTTATTTAATTTCAGGAAAGGAGACTGCTCCCTTGGGATGCATTTCAGTTGCTTCCCATGAAAACTCTCTTCCTGAGGGCAGGGCCCTCTGCCTCCCCTCAGTCCAGTCCCTCTCCTCAACCCCTTGGCCACTGAGGATTGGAGTTAGAATCCTGGCTCAAGTTGGGCTACTCACATTATTTTCAATTCCATGTGGTTGCAGAGGGAAGCTAGCCATAATAGTGTAGGTGAAAACAGAAGAACCTGAAAGAAGTCTGGAGTCAAATGCAGAACTACCGAAAGATGAGGCAAGAACACTTGAGAACCAGAGAAAGCCATAGGGTAGAGGGTCTACCATGATAATATTTTAGTTCTAGAGCATGTCACATGAATGTGTGTGTGGGGGGGGGGGGTTCAGTCAGCTTCTTCATGTCTTCCCTTTACTCATAGCCTTTTACAAGGCCGGCTTGCATGCACTGTGGTTCTCTGCAGTCATAGCCTTCTGTACCTGACAGATGCCACTGCGCAACTGTTTGTTTTTAATATACAGTGTTAATGACTGACACATTCAGTGGCACTACATGAGAGGCTGTTTGGCCAGGATAGATATACTTGTTACTTAGCATCAGCACATGCTGTATGTACCTCAGAGTTAATTACCCCTCCTTCACTCACTTAAAAAGTATTCAGCCGAGGGGCTGGGAGTTTGGCCTAGTGGTAGAGTGCTTGCACAAAGACCGGGGAATAGATTAATCAGTACTCCATGCATAGAAAGAAACCAGAAGTGGTGCTGAGGCTCAAGTGGGAAAGTCCAAGGACAGTGCTCAGGCCCTGATCTCTAGCTCAGGACTGGAAAAAAAAGTATTCAGCCAGGACCTGGTGACTCACACTAGCTACTCCTAGTACTCAGGAGGCTGAGATCTGTGCATCATGGTTCAAAGCCAGCCCAGGCAAGAAAAACTGAGTCTTATCTCCAATTGACCACCAAAGCTAAAAGTAGAGCTGTGGCTCAAGTTGTAGAGCATGAGTCTTGCTCACAAAAGCTCATGGACAGGGCCAGGAGTGTGGCCTATTGATAGAGTGCTCATCTAGCAGGCATGAAGCCCTGGGTTCGGTTCCTTGGTACCATATGCACATGAAAAGCCAGAAGTGGCGCTGTGCCTCAAGTGGCAGAGCACTAGACATGAGCAAAAAGTGTTCAAGTGGTCTTGAAGATATAAACATAACTACATAGACATAAAATCTCTGATGGGTTATATACTCTGTAGACATAATGTTTTATTACATAGGTTAATATGTATCTACAACATACAAACCCTCAACTTAATTTTAATTATGTTGTAAAACCTAGCTGCCAGTGATTGTTTATAGAGATTCCCTTCTTGAATACTCGTTTGTTAAACATGACATTTGAAATATGACGTAAAAATCAATGTTAATAAATTCTTTAATAGAAAAGTGTCCAAGGACAGTGCCCTGGGGGTCCTGAGTTTTGCCAGTCTCCAGGACTGGCAAAAAAAAAAGTCCAGGGACAGCACCTAGGCCCTGAGGTTAAGCCCCATGAAAAATAAAAATATTCTATAAATATTGAATAACTATTGGAAGTTCCACACTATGTATTAGACATACAACAGAAGCAATATAAACTGTTCATATTACCTCATATAAAAACCTCATTTTCCAGATTGGAGTCTGGAAGCTGAGCATAACTGAGAATAACTACAGAGTCCTATTAGCCACCTCTGCTGGGGCAGTGCACAGAACTCAGGCCAGTACTGCCTGCTCTGCTCTGGGTTCTGCCCAGCCATTTGACCTATCCATCTCCTGAGCTGTACAAAGTCCTGGGAGGGTTAACTGGTCACTTACATGAAAAGCTGTTTAACCACTGACTCCATCAGAGTGCAACCCCGCCCAGGGCTTGCATCCTCTTGACTGTGTTGTTGGTCTTTTCTTTCCCAGAGCAAAGTACCCACAGTCAGGGGCTCTGGGTCAGGAATTTCTCATATCCGTGCCTTCCTTTCCACCCATGTTGCGACAGTACTGGCACTCACTGAGATGATGCTGGTAAAGTCGCTGCCATGTAGGAAAATAGGATGAAAGATACATTCGAATGATCAGAACTGCTTTGCAAGTTTTCTGTAAATCTAACACTACCACCCCAAAAAAAAGTTGTTCAAAAAAGCACCACACACATTCTCTGATAATTCAAGATACCCTGCCAAATTCTTACTTCTCACATGCCTTCCCATGACTTGAAAAGTACTCTTCTGGAAACTTCCATTCCATCCCACCATTTGGAAGGCTATTCTTCATCTCCTTCATTCACACTGCTAGCCTTGAGGGGTTTCTGTCCAGTTATATTTATTTATCAGGCATTAAAGTAATGATTAACTATGCATTGGACATTTTCCAAGTAAGAAAGTCCATGTTAGCTTTAAAATAACCCTATACAGAAACTATTGTTATTAACTCATTTTACAGATAGGAGAACTGACACACAGAACAGAGAAATCCTGTGATGTGTTCCAAACCACACAGCTCATCTTCAAACCCAAGCATCTGAATCTTAACTAGGCACTTACACCATATGCTATGCTGCCTTTTCAGCTCTGAGCTCAGCTCAAGTGCCACCTCCCCTGGAAATCTTCCTCATCCGTGCTGACAAAGTTACTCTCTTCTGTTTCTCAGATTCTCTTGCCCTTTCATATTTACCCAGAAATATTTGTTTGTTCATTCATTAAATATTCATAAAACTTATTTGTTTAGCCTTTTTTCTAAGTACTGCAGATCCATCCACCCACAACGGTCTATTTAGTGTGTCCTTTTCCTCCTCCTCTTCCTTCTTTTCGGGATTATATCCTATATTCTAAGACGGAGATAGGTAAGCAATCTATCATTTGAGTTATGTCTTTAGCTCTTTGGACCCTCCTTCCATTCCTCCCGCCCTCCCTTCTTCCTCTTTATTTTTTCTTATATAAGACATGGTCTTACTATGTTACCCAGGCTGTCCTAGATTCCCTTTGAAGCCCAGGCTAGCCTTGCGCTTTTGATTCTTCAACCTTAGCCTTCTAAGTACTAGATTACAGGCATGAATCACCTCTCTTGGCTTGCACAAACTTCTTAAAAGGCGTTAATTTTTTTTATAACTTTGTTAGCATTTTTCACAGTACCTGGCACATAGTTTGCCCTCATTAAATGTCTCTTGCAAAAATAAATGAATAGTTATCCGGAATTGTGATGACAGTAATGATAATGTCGACCATTCTGATGAGCCTAGTATATGACTGCGACAGTGTGCTGTGGGCCAAGGGCCAGAAACATTGTTGAAGTGGAGCCCTAGGCTGGAGGCTCCTGGGGAGATGACAAGTGATTTGGGCAAGTACACCATGCCTTCGTTGTCACTGTGATTATTTCTGCCATTAGTGTTGGTGTTATGCTACAGGGTGGCAGGTGCCAGCAGCAAGCTGGCTTGCCACACTTCCTCATGGCAGAAGCATCAGGGAAGCAAATGCTCCCCAAGGATGAGCAACGAGGAGGCTCAGACTCAGGCTGGGCTTCCGGCCTAGAGGCTCAGCCATCCAAACATCAGTTCTGGGTTGCTAGGGCCTGGGCATATTTACATCTTGTTCCTGTCACCACAGTCCAAAGCTGTTAATACATTAGGAACCAGCACACAGTAGTGGAGTGCTACAGGGTAAGAGTTGGTGTGTTACAGGATTCTGAGCAAGAAAGTGCATCCTCTTTCATTGGATCAGAGACTGAGCGGAAGATGGGATAGTTAGGAGTGAGTTCTAGATGATAAGAGTTGAATTTGGATTGAGAATGAGAGAGGACAGGTAAAGGAAGAATTAATGTGATCCTGAGGTTCCTTTGTAATCTCATATTATTGGAGGAGGTACACCTAGGTTTTATGATTATCATTATTTGTGTGTGTGTGTGTGTGTGTGCGTACGCGCACGTGTGCAGGTGTGCATGTGAGCACTCGCTGGTCCTAGGGTATGAACTCAGGGCCTGGGTGCTGTCTTGAGCGCTACCACTTGCATAACAGTTCCACTTCTGGTAGCTGCATCTCCTCCTCCTCTCCCTAGTAGCTAGGATTACAGGTATGAGCCGTCCGCACCAGGCTCATGATTCTTTTTCATCTTGGGGATGAGACGTCAGATGGAACAAATGACACTTTTGATATTTGTGCAGAGTCCTAATAAATCTTCTGTGCCTTTTCCTAAGATGTCAGAATCTCTCTGTATGGAATCATTTCGAGGTGAATGAAATTCTCTTAAAGTCATTAGGTCAATTTCCCTGTCTCTGGGCAGGAGGTTGAAACAATTACAGATGATAAAAAAAAATGTTTGTCAGAGATGTGTTTTGTGCAGTTTCAGAGGGCAACAGGCCTCTGATCAGGGACTAGCTCAGTTCTCTTGGGGCTGTGTCTGTTCCTATGGGACCCACAAGTAGAATGTTGTGTTTTGGCCATCAGCAGATGTGACTCCTCTCCTCCCTGGAGATAATACAAGGATTAGGGAAGGTATCATTTGTCTGAAAACCTCTGGGATGCCAGAGCCTGCTGTGGACCATGCGGGCCGACTCTAGTGTTTGTATTCTAAGCCAACCACATGTCCCAGTGGTGATGGAGGGCAAAGAGATTTTCTAGCAAGGGCCACCTTCCCAAGTTCAGAAGTTAAGTCCTAGAGCACAGGACCTAGTTACTGTTTAATCCTACCTCTGGGCCTCTGATTTTGAGTTTGACCTCTTCTTCCAACTTCTTCTAACTTGAAGCCAAATTTCTTACTGGGTCAGTAGTGGAAAAACAATAATTTGAAATTAAGGAAGTTTTTTTTTTTAATCTGTTGTGGTTTTTTTTTTTGTTTTTTTTTGTTTTTTTGCCAGTCCTGTGGCTTGAGCGCAGGGCCTGAGCGTTGTCCTTGGGCTTTCTCAAGGCTAGCACTCTACCACTTGAGCCACAGCACCACTTCTGGCTTTTTCTATGTATGTGGTATCAAGGAATCGAATCCTGGTCTTCGTGCATGCTAGGCAAGCACTCTTACCACTAGGCCAAACTCCCAGCCCCTCTCTTGTGGGTTTTAAGAATCCTCTTATAGGCGGGGAGTTTGGCCTAGTGGTTAAAGTGCTTGCCTAGCATGCATGAAGACCCGGGTCCGATTCCTCGGCACCACATGCATAGAAAAAAAATCCAGAAATGGTGCTGAGGCTCAAGTGGTAGAGCTCTAGCCTTGAGAAAGTCCAAGGACAGTGCTCAGGCCCTGAGCTCAAGCCCAGGACTGGGAAGAAAAAAAAAAAAAGAATCCTCTTATATCATTTGGAGTTACTAAGGGCAAAGAGTCTGCCTTCCAGGACCTAGATTCCTAATCTGCATACTTTGTACTTTTCTCTTTCCCCAGCTACTCTAAACACATACTCACCAATCCCTGCCTTCTTCCTTGCCCTGCCTCTTCTGTTTCAGCACTGATGGGCTTGCTTCTACTTTCCACACTTTTGTTTGGTACTCTTCCTTCCATCTGATTTGACCTTACTCTAGACTTCCTTCTAGAACATCTCTGGGACTTCTCTCATTGGTAAATGACTGATGAATGGTTCTTACTTGGAATGTTTGGCCCTTTCCTAACTTGGTCACCTCTGGTGCTTTAACAGTGGTCTTCTCAGACAGTGAATAATAGCAACAAGCTATTAAGTGTCTACTATATGCCAAGCATTAGGCTAAACACATTATTTTTAATCTTATTCCATCCTTATAGCCACTCTTTGAGGTTAAACAAAGTCCTTATCACCTGCTCCATTTTCTATAAAATGAAATGGACCAAAAATATTTGCTCACCTCTCAGCTATTAAGTAATAGAGCCAGGATTCAAATTCAAGCATTTTTTAAAATTGTTGTTGTTTTGCCGGTCCTGGGCTTGAGCTCAGGGCCTGAGCACTGCCTTTGACTTTTCTCAAGGCTAGAGCTCTACCACTTGAGCCTCAGCACCACTTCTGGCTTTTATCTATGTATGTGGTACCAAGGAATCAAACCCAGGTCTTCATGCATGCTAGGCAAGCACTCTACCCTAGGCCAAACTCCCAGCCCCTCAAGCTTGTTTTATTTCCAGATAGTATATAAACTACCTACAAACCACCATATTGTATTATATATACAAGATGATGTTTTCTGAACACAGGCCACATCAGAAGTACTATATTATATCTGTCAGTGGAAAGACCTACTTTGTTCAAAATACGTTAACTAGGAAGTATACAGTGTGACACATATCACGGTATCACATATCACAGTGGAGGTGAAAGTTACTTCACAGATCTTATGTTTAAGTTGTGGCATGTGGGCTGGGAGTTTGGACTAATGGTAAGAGGGCTTGCCTAGCATGCACGAAGACCCGGGTTCAATTCCTCGGTACCACATTCATAAGAAAAGCCAGAAGGGGTGTATGGCTCAAGTGGTAGAGCATTAGACTTGAGGAAAGCCCAAGTACAGTGCTCAGGTCCTGAGTCCAGTACCCAGGACTGGCACAAAAAAGAAAAATACTTCCAGTAACATGTAATCAGCTGAGTCAAATGGCCCAAGTGGCAGGTTTACTAATACTATATTCTGCTGCTACTGCACAGCGCTTTCTTGCTGTAAGCATACTTAAAGCTAGCAGTCTTGCACATGTCACTAGATGAGGCTACCACTCAGTATCAAAAAGGAAAACTATAAAGCTTAATTGATTGCTTACTTAAGTACATCCTGGTCAGGCATAGTTTCCTCCAAAAGGAGCATACTCCTGATCTTAGAGCTTTGGAATGGACCTTAAAGCATGAATTCAGAGATCAGTGGGTCTTCAGAGACTTGAGGGGGATGATAGAATCTTCAGGAGTGTGGTTACTGAGGTGAAAGTATTGGCTGGAATTCAGGAATGTATCCATTGAATGAATTTCGATTGGCTGCCAAGCCAATGTTAATGAGAGTGGGTTTATAGAAACATCTTCACTACTGTGTGTTGTTGATTGAAGTAAGGTTTTAAAGTTGGTTCTTGTAATTGTCAACAAGGATGTAGAACTCATTTTTTTCATTAGACAAATTAAAAAACATTTTCTGGTTTGAAATCAGGGCTTCAGAAGGAATGAATCTTTACAGAAGAGTGTGGGAACTTTCAAATTTGTGGGTTTTCTTTCCTTTTTGGTCAGTCATGGGGCTTGAACTCTGAGCCTGGTGTTGTCCCTGAGCTCTTCAGCTCAAGGCTATCGCTCTATCACTTCAGCCACAGCTCCACTTCTAGTTTTCTGGTGGTTAACTGGAGATAAAAGTCACAGGGACTTTTGTGCCCAGGCTGGCCTTGAACTGTGACCCTCAGATCTCAGCCTTGTGAGTAGGTAGGATCATAGGCCTGAATCACCAGCGCCTGGCTGGTCTTGAATTTCTTAAGACTAGAGAAAGGCTGGCTCGGTGGCTCATGCCTGTAATCCTAGGTACTCAAGAGGCTGAGATCTGAGAATCATGGTTCAAAACCAGCCCAGGGGGGCCAGGAATTTGGTCCAGTGGTAGAGTACTTGCCTAGCATGCATGAAGACACGGGTTCGAATCCTCAGTACCTATGCATAGATAAAAAAAGCTAGAAGTGGTTCTGTAGCTCAAGTGGCAGAGCTCTTAGCCTTGAGAAAGCCTTAGGACAGTGCTCAGGCCCTGATTTCAAGGCCCAGGACTGGCAAAGCAAAGCCAGACTGGGCAATGAAGTCCATGAGACTCTTATCTCCAGTTAACCACCAGAAAATCGGAAGTGGCAATGTGGCTCAAGGAGTAGGGCAGTAGTCTTTTTTTCATATATTTTTATTGTAATTAATAGAAGGATTACATTATATTCGCCATAGTAGTCTTGAGCTGAAGAACTCAGGGACAGGACTCAGGCCCAGAGTTCAAGTCCCATGACCAACAAAAAGAAAAAAAAAGACTACAGGAAAGACCCACATGGGCTATCTAGATAGTTTCCATTATGACTGGTTTTTCCTTGAGATGACATTTCATCTGTAATTGGTTGATTTTATTTAAATGTCAATCAATGTGATTTTTTTTTTCTGGTACTGACGTTTAATTTGGGGGAAGAGGGGCCTTGTATTAACTGGAGAAGTACTCATCACTTGAACCACACCACTATCCCTTTCTGTTTTATCTTTCATATATGCTCTCACCTTTTTTTTTGTGGGTCATAGGGCTTGAACTTGACCAGGGTACTGTCCCTGAGCTCTTCAGCTCAAGGCTATTGCCCTACACTCGAGCCATGCCCCACTTGGGGGTTCTAGGATTAATTGGAGATGAGTCTCAGGTTCTTTTGTGCCCAGGCTGGCTTTGAACCTTGATCTTCTGATCGCAGCCTCCTAAGTAGCTAGGATTACAGGCATGAGCCACCATCCCTAGCTGCTCTCTCACTTTCTACCTGGACAGGTCTCAACGAAGATTCTCCTACCCACTCTTGACACATATTTGGAATTTCAGATGTTTCTACTAAACTTGTGTGTGTGTGCACGTGCACACACACATGCTGATCTTGGGTTTGAACCCAGGGCTTAGATGCAATCACTGAGCTGTTTTGCTCAAGGCTAGTGCTCTAATACTTGGGTCTTAGCTACACTTTTGCATTTTTGATAGTTAGAGTTAGTCTCACAGATTTTCCTGCTCTGGCTGGTTTTGACTTGAAATCCTCAGTTCTCACCTTCCTGAGTAGCTAGCATTACAGGCGTGAACCACTGGTACTGAGAAAAACTGGTTAGCCAGGCACCAGTGGCTCATGGAGTCCTTGGGCTTTTTCCTCAAGGCTAGGGCCCTGCCACTTGAGCCATAGCACCACTTTCGGCTTTTTTATATATGTGGTACCAAGGAATTGAACCCTGGTCTTCGTGCATGCTAGGTAAGCACTCTACCACTAGGCAAAACTCCCAGCCCTTGGTATAACTATTTTTATAATTAAAAACATTAATGCTGTGTTGAAGTGTATGAGATGGAAGGGGAGAAGGAGAGGGAGAGGAGGGAGAGGGAAAAAGTGAGTGAGAGAGAGAGAAACTGATTTTCCCCAGCAGTGTTTAAGAAAAAAAAAATCTTTCTAGAATGATGGATGCAGCTGTGTTCATAGAGAGATGGCTGACTTAATGACCTCACTCGCCCCTGGCTTCCATCACATGATAGATAGGCTGTTCATATTCCTGTGGCTCTGTGTTCTGCTATGAGCAGAGAGCTGAAGAAAACATCAGGATGAAATGAATACTACAATTTCTACTGGAGAAAATGATTTTCATAGTCATGTTTAGAGATATAATTGCAACTCATTTTCCATTCCCCAATAAGGTAGTATGAAAACTCAGTTGTGGGTCTCAGTTTCTAGTCATGGAATATTCCCTTTTTTTAAGGATTGATGAACAACTGAAAGGTTTTTATTTAAATTAAAAAATTAGAGGGGCTGGGAGTTTGGCCTAGTGGTAGAGTGTTTGCCTAGCATGCACAGAGACCTGGATTCCATTCCTCTGTACCACACACATAGAAAAAGCCAGAAATGGTGCTGAGGCTCAAGTGGTGGGCTCTTGAGAAAGCCCTAGGACAGTGTTCAGGCTCTGAGTTCAAGCCCCAGGACTGGCAAAAAAAAAATACAGGACCAGGAGTTTGGCCTAGTGGTAGAGTGCTTGCTTAGCATGCACGAAGAGTCGGGTTGGATTCCTTGGTACCATGTACATAGAAAATAGCCAGAAGTGGGGCTGTGGCTCAAGTGGTAGGGTGCTAACCTTGAAGAAAACCCAAGGACAGTGCTCAGGCCCTGAGTTCAAGCCCCAAGACTGGCAAAAAAAAATTACATGAAATAGGTTGAGGGTACAGCTCAGTGGTAAAAGTAGTTGCTAGGCATAAACAAAGTTGTGGTTGCAATTCCTACTGCATACACATAAGTAATTCATAGCACGGTAAAATACTCAAACAAAACAGATTCATAGAATGTAAATGTGAAGGTGCTTCCTTTATTTATGTATTTATTATTATTATTAGGAGTTGTACAAAGTCAAGTAATTCACTGTAAGTTGTATAATTCAGGTAATGAGAGGAATGCTTCTTGGACAATGTCATCCCTTCCTTTATTTTCCCCCTCCTATACTTATCCACAAGTGAAATAATTTTTTTTTGTTGGTTGTGGACTTAAACTCTGGGCCTGGGCACTGTCCTGAGCTCTTCAGCTCAAGGCTACTGCCTTACCTCTTGAGCCAGAGTGCTACTTCTTGTTTTCTGATGGTTAATTGGAAATAGAGTCTCACAGACTTTTTAGTGCTCAGGCTGGCTTTGAACTGCGATCCTCCTATCTCAGCTTCCTGAGTAGCTAGGATCATGGGCATAAACCACCACCCCTTGGTAATTTTTTACATGATCTACATTGAATAGAATGAAAAGTCTTGCCTTTACATCATATAATTTGGCACTGAAACATCTGTAAATAAAGATCTTCCATTTATACTCAACTACTCAATTTTTGAAAATGTTTATTATTAAACAGGTGATGTTGTTATGGGGTCAGGAGGAGGGGATTCCACATCCCTCCAGGTGGGGATTCCACGACCCACCACAGTCCACCACACAGAGACAGTGTCATATAAAAAGTGAATTTATTGGGGAAGTAGATGGTGAACTGACCGGCCAGGGACACAGTGCAGACTCGGGAGTTGACACTGTGACCCCAAGCAGCCCTCACACAGGCTTTTTAAGGCAAAACCCATGTGGTAGAACCTGGCCATGCACAGGTGGCCAATGGGATAGTTACATACACACAGGGTTCATAGCCAGCTCTGGCCACACGCAGGTAGCCAATAGGGTTACAGCCCAGTGTTTGAATTTACCTATCACCTTAATTGGAGTTGGTGGGCAAATTGGGCAAATCTCCACACAAAGCAGGCCCCCCCACAAGCTGATATATCTCATCATGGGGGAGTGGGGAGATCAAGGTTGCCTCTCCCTAGAAGAGCAAAGATGGCTGGGCTGTACCATTGTTAACCTTCCACAATGGGGTGGGGAACTCTTAGTGCATTTAGGATGACGCCAGTCCCTGCTCCCTTCAACAATGTGACAAGGAGTTTGGCCTCGCATGCATGCTTGCCTCGCATGCATGAAGACCAGAGTTAGATTCTTCCGTATCACATACATAGAAAAAAAGCCAGAAGTGGTGTTATGCCTCAAGTGGTAAAGTACTAGCCTTGACTCAGCTGCATAATATTCTCCTGAATAAGTGTATCATCATTTATGTAATAATCTCACTACTAAGATATGTAACTTGGTCCTATTTTTTATTGCTATTGTAGTGCTGAAATACTGAGTATCTCTGTATGCAAATACTTGGGTTTGTGCAAGTATTTGAGTACATTTAGAAGATTAAATATTTTAGCCAGGCGCAGTGGCTCACACCTGTAATCCTAGCTACTCAAGAGGCTGGGATCTGAAGATTGAGGTTCAAAGCCAGCCTGGGCACCAAAGAATATGAGACTTTTATCTCCAATTAATCACTAGAAAGTGGGAAGGGGGATTATGGCTCAAGGGGTAGAAGTAGCCTTGAGCTAAGAGCTCAGGCACAATGCCCAGGTCCAGAGGTAGGGTGGTAGCCTTGAGCTGAAGAGCTCAGGGACAGCACCCAAACCCTGAGTTCAGGCATATTTCTTTTTTGTATGTGTGCTAGTCATGGGGCTTGAACTCTGGACCTGAATACTGTCCCTTAACTATTTGCTCAAAGCTGGTGCTTTACAATATCACTTCCAGTTTTCTGGCAGTTAATTGAGGATAAGAGTCTCACAGACTTTTCTGCCTCTGTTGACTTCAACTTGTAATTCTCAGATTCTGAGTAGCTAGATTTACAGGTGTGTGTCACCAATGCCTAACTCTATTTTTAATTTTTTCAAGGAACCTCCATATTCTTTTCCATAGTGCCCTGCTTCTAAATTTAAAGATATCAAATTGTCCCTGATAAGGTTATCTAAGCTTGATGAGGTGGCCTGGCCTCAGCCTATAATCCCAGCACTGATGCTGAGAATCATGAATTTGAGGCCAACCTGTGTTACATTAGAGACTGTCTCAAAAAAAAACCCCAACAAAACAAAACCCACACAATTTACACTTTTACTACCAAATCAAGCTCATTATTTATTCTCATTTTCCTAATTACTCTCAAGGTTGTAATGTTGACCATGCATGTTGCCTCTTATTCGAATTGCTTTTCCCAACCCTAGATATTTTTTTTTCCTTGAGACAGGGCTCTCTTATGACCCAGACCAGTCTCCAATTCCTGGGCTCAAACCATCAGCCTCAGCTTCCCCAGTAGCACAGGAAATGCCTTTTAAATTAGTCACTAATTATTTCATGTATTCAAACATTCTCAGTATATGTATTTCAACATTAATTCAGATGTTCAGATTAAACATGCTTACCTTAGTGTAACTACATTTGTCTTTTCCTGTATTACTTCTGGGTTTGTGTCATGCTCAGGAATACATCTTTCATTTACTGTCAAAATGAAGGGTGTTGTTCACACCTGTAATATTATTTACTCAAAAAGCTGAGACCTGAGTTTGGCCTAGTGGTTAAAGTGCTTGCCTAGCATGCATGAAGACCCAGGTTCGATTCCTTGGTACCACATATAGAAAAAAAGCCGGAAGTGGTGCTGAGGCTCAAGTGGTAGAGCTCTAGCCTTGAGAAAGTCCAAGGACAGTGCTCAGGCCCTGAGCTCAAGCACAGGACTGGCAAAAAAAAAAAAAAAAAGCTGAGACCTGGAGAATCACGGTTAGAAGCCAGCTCCTGCAAAAAAAAAAAAAAAAAAAAAAAAAAAAAAGGTGTGTTAGCCAGACTAGAGGCTCAAGAGGGAGAGTGCCAGCTATGAGTGAAAAAGCCCAGTAAGTGGACTCCAGGCCCTGAGTTCAAGCCCCACACCAATACACACTAACTAACACACTGTCCTGCTGATTTTGTTCTATCTTTCACCTCGTCATCCACCTTTCTGTGAAATGATGTCAGTAGGGCTCCTGTCAGGGAGAGAGGCTACTGCGAATTTTTAAATTTATTTTTGTCGGTTATGGGTCCTGAACTCAGGGGCTGGGTGCTGTCCCTGAGCTCTTCTTCTGCTCAACCACTCTGAGTTTCCTGGTGGTTACTTGGATGTAAGAGTCTCGCTGACTTTCGTGCCCGGGGTTGGCTTGGAACGGCGACGCTCAGATCTCAGCCTCCTGAGTATATAGGATTATAGGAGGGAGGCCCCGAGGCTGATTTCTACTGAGCAACGACGGGGAACGGAAACCCGGGGACCTACCGGACTTGAGCACACGCGTGCACTTTGCACTACCGCGCGTGTAAAACTCCGACCTGCAGAGCCTCAGGAAACCAGGCGCTGTAGATGCAAGCGACCTGCAAGAGCCGCCACCGGGCCGCCCAGGACCAGCCCACAGTAAAACTCAGGGGGGCCCAGACTCCACCCACATCGCGTTGCAACTTCTCGCGGGAGTTTGACGTCATCCGACAGCGACTGGGGCCGTCGCGCGGCCTGCGTCGCGCCGCGCTTAGCCGGCTTGTGCTGTGCTGTCTCACCCGTGGAGCCGAGAAGACGGAGGCTCCTTCTCTGTGTGGAACCTGCAGCTCCCGGATTCCTGCCGCCATGGAGTACCTCATTGGCATCCAGGGCCCCGACTATGTCCTTGTCGCCTCCGACCGGGTGGCCGCCAGCAATATTGTCCAAATGAAGGACGGTGAGAAGCACAGGGGAGGCCCCGGCGGGCCTGGGTGTAGAGGCCCCGGGAGAGAGAGTTTGTGGGCGAAGCCCTGGGAGGAAGCAAACTTTTTAGAACTGAAGAGGGTAGCAGACAAAGCTAGGGCCCGCTTTGGCCATTGCTTGGTGGGTTTTTTTTTTCTGTGTGAGAATTGCTTACGAAAATTTAATTAGAAAAAATACTTAATTGGTAAGGATTGAAGCCCCTTCTTGGCACCAGGCTGTTAATACGGAGGTTAGGTTGAGCCTCTTCTTCCCCTCATCCCCATCCCCCCACCCCCCAGCTTTTCCTGGTTTGCTAGGCTTTGCTTATTGTAAATGGCACGGTGCCCACTTGTTTTATGACTTTGTACAAGTTATTTTGCAAGGCTTACATTTTCTCATGGGTTATAATAGTAATACCAATGAAAATGTTGGGTTGGCCGGGAGTGTGACCTAGTGGTAAGACTGCTTGCCTAGCATGCACGAAGCCTTTGGTTCGACTCCTTGGTACCACATACACAGAAAAAGCCGGAAGTGGTGCTGTGTCTCAAGTGAGAAAGCTCAAGGACAGTGCCCAGGCCGTGAGTTTAAGCCCCAGTACTGGGGTGGGGGTTGGGGGGAGGAGATTGGGAGAATTCAGTGAATGGGTTATGTGTAAATTCTTAGCACTTGACAAGTACTTATTAGAAATAATGTTAAGCAACTTACATGAATTCGTTAAACCTTTTGAAATAGGCTCTCTGTCCACTTTGCAGGCGTTTAGTGTGAGGCACAGAAGCTTAGAAATATGCCAAATATCATTAGTGATAAAAGCTGGATTCAAGCCTATGAAATCTGAATCTAGATTTTTTTATAGTTAAGTTCGTGCTTCTGTATAGTAGGTACTCAGTCCGTAATTGTAAAAGATTTTGATTGTTGATCTTCAGAGTCTAGGAATATCATGACTGATCATAGACAAAATACTACTGAAAAAGTATGCTGTGGCCCAGATTATTGAAAGTTCATTTGGTGGGTTTTGAGTATCTATATGCACTTGACAAGTTCAACATTATTGAAAGGATGCAAAGAAGAGTAAGATAGCCCCTATAGTTACAATTAGCAAGAGATTCAGCTATATGTAGAAACAGTGATAACATAAGCTAAAAAGTGATGTGTCATATGTCACCTGAATATCTAATTTAGCAGAAGACGAGATTGGCTGTGGGTAATAAAGAGTAGGTTGGGTGCTGGTAACTCACACCTATAATCCTAGCTACTCAATCAGCTTGTGCAGAAAAATCTGTGATATCCCATCTCCAATGAATTAGCAAAATACTGTACTGGAGGTGTGATTCAACTGATAGAGTGATAGTAGAGAACAAGAAAGCCAAGTGATATGCAAGGCACTGGAGTTCCAGCTCTGGTACCAGCACCAAAGTAAAGAGATTAGAGAAAGCTTTCAAATCACAATTGAACTTGGCTTTAGGGAAAGAAAAACGATTAAATTTGGGATTTCCTGGCCGGGATTTTGGCCTAGTGGTTAAAGTGCTTGCCTAGCATGCACGAAGACCTGAGTTTGATTCCTCAGTACCACATACATAGAAAAAAGCCGGAAGTGGTGCTGAGGCTCAAGTGGTAGAGTGCTAGCCTTGAGAAAGTCCAAGGACAGTGTTCAGGCCCTGAGCTCAAGCCCAGAACTGGCAATAAATAAACAAATAAATAAATAAAAATTGGGATTTTCTGTAGTATGTAAAGAGAGGAAAAAAGGAAGTTCATGATCCCTTTTTTTTTTTGGAGGGGGGTTCAGTAGTGGGGCTTGAACTCTGGGCCTGGCCATGGTCCCTGAACTCTTCAGCTCAAGGCTAGTACTTTACTGCTTAAGAGCCACTTCCAGCTTTCTGGTGATTAATTGAAGATAAGAGTCTCACAGACTTTCCTGCCTGGGCTGCCTTTGAACCATGATCTTTAGATCCTAACCTCCTGAGTAGCTAGGATTACAAATATGAGCCACCCAGCGCCCAGCTCCATTACTGTTCTTATAAGGAGATAGGCATCAGTCTTATTTGTCATGTTATGGCTCCCACCTAGAACTGAGAGACCACTTGAGCTCTGCTCTTTCTGAATAAAATAGAGGGACCTGAGGGCTGGGAGTTTGGCCTACTGGTAGAGTGCTTGCCTTGCATGCACAAAGACCCGGGTTCAACTCCTCGGTACCACATACATAGAAAAGCTGGAAGTGGTGCTGAGGCTCAAGTGGTAGAGCTGTAGCCTTGAGAAAGTCCAAGGACACTGCTCAGGCCCTGAGCTCAAGCCCAGGACTGGGGAAAAAAAAAAAAAAATAGAGGGACCTGAAATTGGTTTGTCAAACATCTGTAGTACCAATTGTTCTTTAAGCTGTATTATTATTTTTTTTTTTCCAGTCCTGGGCTTGAGCTCAGGGCCTGAGCACTGTTCTTGGGCTTTTCTCAAAGCCAGCGCTCTGCCACTTGAGCCATAGCACCACTTCCAGCCTTTTTCTATGTATGTGGTATTGAGGAATCAAACTCAGGTCTTCGTGCATGCTAGGCAGGCACTGTACCACTAGGCCAAACTCCCGGCCCCAAGCTGTATTATTTTTATGAAATTCCATTATTTTTAGAAGTTCTGCTTATGAACCAGTCTCCAAAGGAATATTTTTTTGTTAGTCTTAGGTCTTGAACTCAGGGCCTGGGCACTATCCTTGGACACTTTTTTGCTCGAGGCTAGCACTCTACCACTTGAGCCACAGCACCACTTCCAACTTTTTCTGAGTATGTGATACTGAAGGAATCAAACCCAGGGCTTTGTGCTCTACTACTAGGCTGGCCCAATAAATTTGTTTTGAAAATATATTTGCCCATTGTTTTGAATGCAAAGGCCTTGGAGAAGCTGGTTTTTAGCATGAACGGTTTAGGGAGCAGCAAACCAATACATTTACAATTTTCTTCATCCCAATACTGTATGTAAAATCACTTGGAAAAGTCAAGTGTGCCTTAAGCCTTCCACACACATAATACTTGTGGTTGTTACAGGAGTTGCAGCCTGTTATATATAATAGAAGGAGGAAAACATAAAGCAAAGGCGTGGTAGGGGGTTGATGTGTTTGGTACCTATCATTCAGGAGGCAGAGACAGGAAGATCATAAATTCACAAGACTTGCCTAGACTACATGGCAAGTTTAAATCCAGAGACCCTGTCTCAAAAAAAACAAATGCAAAAAAAAAAAACAAGGTGATTTTGTATGATAAAAGCATTACTAGTTAGTTTTAGGTTTGTTTAAAATTAATGATTTTAGGAGGAAATCATGAGAATCCACAGAAAAGAAAGATCATTATTATATGGAAGAAAAATGAATTTGTGATTTTTTGAGGAATAGTTGGAGACAGTTGTACTCACCTTTCATTTTTGATGCCTTTTGATATAAAATATTTTATGGCAGAAGCTTTAGAGTAGCCGGTGGGTGGTGGCTCAGGCCTGTAATCCTAGCTACTCAGGAGGTGGAGATCTGAGAAAGTTCAAAGCCAGCCTGGACACAAAAGGATCTGAGATTTTTTTTTTTTTTTTTGGCCAGTCCTGGGCTTGAGCTCAGGGCCTGAGCACTGTCCTTGGACTTTCTCAAGGGTAGAGCTCTACCACTTGAGCCTCAGCACCACTTCCAGCTTTTTTCTATGTATGTGGTACCGAGGAATCAAACCCAGGTCTTCCTGCATGCTAGGCAAGCACTCTATCACTAGGCCAAACTCCCAGCCCCAGGACCTGAGACTCTTATCTCCAATTAACCTTAGAGTAGTCTAAGGACATTCCCCTCTAACTTGTATAGGAGCTTGTATGATTTAGGAAGATTTATTTTCTCCATGTATAAAATGAAAACAATACTTCTAATCAGGCTTTTTTTTTTTTTTTTTTTTTTTTGTGTGGGTCATGGGGCTTGAACTTGGCTTGGGCACTGTCCCTGAGCTGTTCAGCTCAAGGATACCACCCTACCATTGAGCTAAGCCCCACTAACATTCATTTGTTTATGTTTGTAGATTTTGCACATGCTTTGTAAATGACTACAACTTTCTTAGAGCTGTGTGGGAAGTGGTGTGTGTGTGTGTGTGTGTGTGTGTGTGTGTGTGTGTGTGTGTGTGTGTGTGTGTGTGTGTGTGTATGTACTTTGCTATGTACTTGAGCTATGTATCCACTTTTGCCTTTTTGCTTGTTAATGGGAGATAGGAATTTCTTGTATTTGTTCAGGCTGGCTATAAACAGATCTTCATATTTCAGGTTCATGAGTAGCTTGGATTATAGATGTGAGCCACTAATGCCAGGCCTGGCTTTTTCTGAGGGGGGGATTGCCATTCATGGGGCTAGAACTCAGGCGTGGGCACTGTCTATGAGGGTTTTTTTGTTTGTTTGTTTGTTTTTGTTTTTTCTAGTCCCAGGGCTTAAACTCAGGACGTGGGCTGCCCTTGGACATTCTCAAGGCCAGAGCTTTAGCACTTGAGCCTCAGCACCACTTCTGGCTTTTTTCTATCTATGTGGTATCAACGAATCAAACCTGAGTCTTTGTGTATGGTAGGCAAGCACTCTACCACGAGGCCAAACTCTCCTGCCCTCAAAGTGCAATCTTGAGATCTCTTCAGCCTGCTGAGTAACTAAGATTACAGGTTTGAACCACTAGTGCCTGCAGTTTCTTTTTTTTTCTTCTCTCTCTTTTTTTTTTTTTTTTTTGCCAGTCCTGGGACTTGAACTCAGGGCCTGTGCACTGTCCTTTGGCTTTCTCAAGGCTAGCATTGTACTACTTGAGCCACAGCACCACTTCCGGCCCTTTCCTGTGTATGTGGTACCAAGGAATCGAACCCAGGGTTTCATGCATGCTAGGCAAGCACTCTACCAATAGGCCACACTCCCCGCCCCTGGCAGTTTCAACAACATCCAGAAAACTGGAAGTGGCTCAAAGTAGTAGATTGCTCTAGCCTTAAGGAAAAAAGCTTAGGGGCAGTGCCCAGGCTCTGAGTTCAAGCCCTACTTCCTACAAAAACAAACAAAAAATTGCCATTACTATTGGCAAGCACATAGAATACACGCTTCTAGTCCTTTTTCTTTATATCTGTAAAGGTGAAAACTTTTATAAACAGCTTTATAAACTTATAACAGTCTTTAGATTTCCTGTAGCCTTAACAAATAAAAATGTATTTATGTAGGAATATTAAGGCAAAATTGTCTATAGACACAGTATATGTGGGGTTTTTTTTGTTGTTGTTCTTTGTTTTTTTGCCAGTCATGGGCTTGAGCACTGTCCTTGGACTTTCTCAAGGCTAGCACTCTGCTACTTGAGCCTCAGCACAATTTCCGGCTTTTTGCTATGTATGTGGGGTACCGAGGAATCGAACCCAGGTCTTCGTGCATGCTAAGCAAGCACTCTACCACTAGGCCAAACTCCCGGCGCCCTATATGTGTTATTTTTTTTTTTTTTTGCCAGTCCTGGGGCTTGAACTCAGGGCCTGGGCAGTGTCCTTGGATACCTTTTGCTCAAAGCTAGCACTGCCAGCTGAGCCACAGCATCACTTCCAGCTTTTTCTGTTGTGGTTCTGGGAATGTGCATGCAAACCAAGAACACTACCACCAGGCCACTCTCCCAGCCCCTATATGTGTTATTTTTTCCCCCCAAAGTCTACAAATCTATATTACCAGTATTGACAAGTCTCCAGCAGTTATGAAGAAGTTGATTGTAGCATTTGTTCTTTAAATCCTATTAAGGGATTTTAACATTTCAAAAGGTTTCATACAGGAAACATGTCTCCCAGGGAAGATTATTCAGCACTGTTTGAAAAATGAAAAGTGAAAGTAGGGGTAAGATAGGAAGATTTTTTTTTTTTCCTGAAGCTGCAGTCTGAATATGGAGGTTCCCCCACCCCAGGCAGTAATTGTAATCTGAGTGTTTTATTTATCTATCCAATCTGAATGAGTCTGGTTCTGCCAGATAAGGTTAGAATTTTTTTTTTTTTTTTTTTTTTGTGCCAGTCCTGGGCTTAAGCTTAGGGCTTGAGGACTGTCCTTGGATTTTTTTCTCAAGGCTAGAGCTCTACCACTTGAGCCTCAGCACCACTTCTGTCTTTTTATAAGTATGTGGTACCAAGGAATCGAACATGCTAGGCATGCTAGGCAAGCACTCTACTACTAGGCCAAACCCCCACCCCTAGAATATTATTTTTCGAGGTATTTTAGATAGCTTACTGGTAGAACATACATTAGAACTTTTCCTTTGACAACTAGTTTTCTCTTTTGCTTTGTAAGTTAATTTATTTTATAAAATCATTTATCTTTGGGGGATGTGGGGGGGAGGGTAATGGGTACCAAGACATGTGAAAGGGTATCAATGTATGTGAATTAATGCACCTTCTATCTGACAAATATCATGTAACCCTTTTACTAATTACAATAAAAAAATAAAATAATAATAAAAAAATCATTTATCTTCCCAGCTAATTTCTCTCTCTCTCTCTCTCTCTCTCTCTCTCTCTCTCTCTCTCTCTCTCTCTCTCTCTCTCTCTCTCTCCCCCCCCCCCCGCCTCTCTCTCTCTCTCTCTCTCTCTCTCTCTCTTTTGTGAGTCATGGAGCTTGAACTCGGCCTGGGTGCTGTCCCTGAGCTCTTTGAGTCTCATAGACTTTTTAGTGCCTGGGCTGGCTTTGAACCTCACCTCAATCCTCAGATCTCAGCCTCCTGAATAGCTAGGATTACAGGCTAACTACTGCCTGTAGCTAGCCGCTGCACCCAGCTTTAATTTTTCTCATTCTTTATATGGTTCCTTATTTATTGTTTTATGGTTCTAGTTTTTACTGTTTTCTGCGTTTGTTTAGTAATTCACATTTGTGTTTGTGAAAACATTTAGAACTCTATAATCATGAGCCTTAAAATTCCCAGGTTTCCTCCATTGTTCTATTTCTTGCACTGAAAATGTAAAATGGCAAAAATGCATCCTGTTTATTTAGGTACTAGTGATCAAACCCAAAGCCTCACACTGCTAAGCACATCCTGTACCATTGGCCTCAAATAGTTATTTAAATTGTCAGCGTTCATGTGTAGTTTTTTATTGAAATTGACATTGATAAGTGAGCTAGGTACCAGTGACTCACAGCTGTAGTCCTAGCTACACAGGAGGCCAAGATCTGGGGCTCATCTCCAGTTAATCCCCAAAACCCAGGAAGTACAAGTGTGGCCAAATGTTAGAGTACAAGCCTTAAGCAAAACAGCTCAAGGGCAGTGCTTAGGGCCTGAGTTCAAGCCCCAGGAGTGGCACCAAAAAGAAAGAAAATATGTGGAGTGAAAAATATTAATAATGTTGCCTATTATTACCTTCTAAGGACAGTAATTAATAAAGTCTTTATTATAGTAGTTATTTAAAACCTATCTATTGTTTCATATATAATAGCTGTCAATTTCTGAGAAGGCAATTTCTAATATGATTTTTTTTTTCTTTGAGCAGATCATGACAAGATGTTTAAGATGAGTGAAAAAATCTTACTTCTATGTGTTGGACAGGCTGGAGACACTGTGCAGTTTGCAGAATACATTCAGAAAAATGTACAGCTTTATAAGATGCGAAATGGTGGGTAAGCATTGTTGGTATATAAGCA
Organism: Megascapheus bottae; assembly: GCF_031878675.1. Taxonomy (NCBI): domain Eukaryota; kingdom Metazoa; phylum Chordata; class Mammalia; order Rodentia; family Geomyidae; genus Megascapheus; species Megascapheus bottae. The sequence goes on from NC_143514.1 coordinate 62,580,154, forward strand.
TTGTTGGTATATTAGTGCCACAGACTGGCTTAAGCAGAACTTTTGTCATAGTTCTGTAGGCTTAAAAAATCTGACTGTACTGGACACGTGGCTCACGCCTGTAATCCTAGCTACTCAGGAGACTGAGATCTGAGGATCAAGGTTCAAAGCCATCCTGGGCACAAAAGAACCTAAGACTCTTATCTCCAATAACCTCTAGAAAATAGGAAATGGAGTTTGGCTCAAGGGTAGGCTAGTAGCCTTGAGCTGAAGAGCTCAGGGACAGTTCCCAGGCCAAGTTCAAGCCCCATGACCAACCAAAAAAAAAAGTCTTGACTGAGATCAAGGTGTCAAAGTGTGATAGTGTGATCAGAGTTGACATTTCTGAGCTCTTTCCTCTTGGCTTATAGAGGACCACGTTTTCCTTCACATGATCTTCCCTGTGTACTATCTGTCAAAACGTATGTTTTTTCATATATATTAAGACTTAATAGGACTTAAACCTGGCCTTGGAAGCTTACATTTATAATCCTAGCTACTCAGGACGTTGAGATCTGAAGATCATAGTTTGAAGCCAGCCCCGGCAGGAAAGTCTCCATCTCCAATTAACCACCAAAAAGTCAGAATTTGAGCCTTAACTCAGATAGTAGAGCACTAGCCCTGAGCAAAAGAGTTCAGGGACAGCACCCAGGCTCTGAGTTTAAGCTTCAGGATCAGCAAAAAACAAAACAAAAAAAGAACACTTAAGAGTATAGCTTTGGCTTAACATAATTTGAATATAATTATATATGCAAAATGATTGAGCAAGTTTTGTTTCCATATTTTTGTAGTACATTTAGCATGTATTCAATTACATAAATATTTTTACTGGTCTCATCTGTTTTCTATACTGCAGAGATGCAAAGATAAATACTGGTCAGTTCCTACCACTCACTGAAGCCCTATACCCTGAGGCACATGGTACTTAGCTTTTAGCTCGGTGGTAAGAGCTTGCCTAGCATGCATGAAGCCCTGGGTTCGATTCCTCAGTACCACATAAACAGAAAAGACTAGAAGTGTCAGTGTGGCTCAAGTGGTAGAGTGCAGGCCTTGAGCACAGAGAGGCTCAGTTACAGTACCCAGGCCCTGAGCTCAAGTCCCAGGACTGGCAAAAAAAAAAAAAAAAAAGTTGATTGTTAGATGGGTTTACATCTAAAGTCAGTGCTGAAAAGCAAAATTGTGTTTGTTTAAAATTGACCTTAATGGCCTTTTAAGTTTAACTTTTAACTGTAGGATAGTTTCCGACCTCTATAGTAATTCTTAAAGAACTGAGCTATGGGTAGGGATATGGCTCAGCAGTAAAGTACTTACATTGCATGTCCCCAGCCATGGGTTCAAGTCCTAATATCACAGTCAATCAGTAGCCTGAGCATAAATAAAGGTAGGCGTCAGACTTTGCTGCCTATAAGATAACTATGAAATCCTTAGTAGTATTTGGGAGATTAGGTAGAGGACTGAGCAATATGCATACTTATGATTTAATATGCACTAATGGACTTGAAAGGATGAAATTCACTAATTCATGTGAAAACTGACCCTGTTAAAACTTTTAAGTTTCACTCTGTCTGACAATGGAGTTTGAAATGTAGGGAATTACTTAATGATAAGGCTTTGTGTCTTTTTCCATGTAGATTCTTATTGTACCTTTTGGTGTTGCTTCCATTTTACTGGGAGGTTAAGTTCCAAAGTTAATCCATTGTATTTTGCATTATCCTCTACATTATATGTTCATTGGCATTACAATTTTTTAGAAGTTTTATTCAAGATTCTGCTTTTTTTTAATAATACAGTGATGAAACTGTCTTGTACTTTTTTGTTGTTTTTTATTAAAGAATTTGTTAACATTGATTTTTACATCATATTTCAAATGACATGTTTAACAAACAAGTATTCAGATGTGTCTTGCACTTTTGAAAATCATATTGTACTTAAGTTACATTTTTTTTTTTTTTTTTTTTTTGCCAGTCCTGGGCTTGAGCTCAGGGCCTAAGCACTGTCCTTGGACTTTCTCAAGGCTAGAGCTCTACCACTTGAGCCTCAGCACCACTTCTGGCTTTTTTCTATATGTGGTACCGAGGAATCGAACCCGGGTCTTCATGCATGCTAGGCAAGCACTTTAACCACTAGGCCAAACTCCCGGCCCCTTAAGTTACATTTTAGATGAAGTATAACTCTGAGACTATCTTAACTTCCAGTCTTTCTTATAATGTCCTTTATAAAATAAACATAATAATTGGTATCTCAGGATTTCTTTTTTTCAACATCTGTGTATTTGTATCTCTTTACTTCTATGTGTTAGTGAATGAATAGCTTAAATAAGTCTCTGAATTTGATGTAACTATAGAACAGTTACCCTGATTCTGTTTGTAGTCAGGAATTACTGTCAATACAAGCCAACTCTTTCGTAGCTGTTACATAAAGATAGGAACAGGAAGTAGGATTGTACCCTTCAGACTGTAGGCATACATTAAAAATTGTGGGTAAAAGATAAAGGACTTTAAGAGCCTAGGGAGCCAGGTACTGATGGCACACACCCATAATCCTACTTGGGAGTCAGATTAGGAGGATCATGGTTCAAAGTCATTCTGGTACAAAAAATTTATATGACCTCTTCTCAACCAAGACTTGAGCATGATAACCGTAGCTATGACAAGAAGCCTAAACTAGGTGGATTACAACCCAGGTACATACATACCAGGGCAAAAAATAAGACTTTATCTCAAAAATAGCAAGCAGGAAAAAAAAATTTTTTTCTTGTCAATCCTGGGGCTTGAACCCAGGGCCTGAGCACTGTCCTTGGGCTTTCTCAAGGCTAGCATTCTACCATTTGAGCCACAGTACCAATTCTGGCTTTTTCTATGTATATGGTACCAAGGAATTGAACCCGGGTTTTGGTGCATGCTAGGCAACCACTCTACCACTAAGCCAAACTCCTGGCCCAGGAAAACATTTTTTTTTTTTAGGCTTGATTCCTTTTATTATTTTTGTATAAAATCTTATGTTGTGGCCACAGCTGGAGCTTGGGTCCTGTGTACGGAGACTTTGGTGTGGGTTTTCACAAGATGGTCAGTGAATTCCTGGTAAGGAGATTTGGTGAAGACTGTCTCTTTCCAGAAGTCAGGTGTCAGGTAACTGTAGGTCTGAGAGATGGCATCAAAGGTGGCCTTGGCGAAGTTGCCCAAGGTGGCGGTACAGCCCCTGGCTGAGGTGTACCAGTCATCCATACCAGCCATCATCAACAGCTTCTTGGGGACTGGAGCTGAAACAATCCCCGTACCTCTGGGGGCAGGGATGAGATGCACCAGCACAGAGCCACGTTGGCCTGTCACCTTGCATGGGACAGTGTTAGGCTTGCCAGTCTTGTTCCCCCAGTAGACTCTCCGCGCGGGGACAATGGAGAGCTTGGCCAGGATGATAGCCCCTCGATGGCAGTGGCTACCTCCTTGGAGCACTTCACGCCCAGGCCGACATGGCCAGTGTAGTCGCCAATGGCCACAAATGCCTTGAACCTGGTGCGCTGGCCAGCACAGGTCTGCTTCTGCATGGGCATAATTTTCAACACCTCATCCTTGAGAGACGCCCCCAGGAAGAAGTCGATGATCTCAGAGTCCTTGATGAGAAGGGAGAAAAGATAGATCTCCTCCAAAGACTTGATCTTCATGTCCTTAACCAGGCGGCCCAGCTTGGTAAAGGGGATCCATTCTTTGTCTTTGGCCTTGCCTCCGCGAGCCCAGCTGCGGCGACCCCGGGAGACCTCGATCCGGGAGACCGCTACCGGAGACCGCTACCGAAACCTCCTCGGAAGCCGCCGCGGCCTCCCAAGCCTGGGCCGCCTGGGCCTCCGGGCCCTCCCGCTGCACCGGCGTCGCTCACCATTTGGTGTCTTCCTGGAGAAGAGAAAGCTTTTTTTTTTTGCTAGTCCTGGGCTTCAACTCAGGGCCTGAGCACTGTCCTTGGACTTTCTCAAGGCTAGAGCTCTACCACTTGTGCCTCAACACCACTTCTGGGTTTTTTTTTTCTATGTATGTGGTACCCAGGGATCCACCCTGGGACTCTGTGCATGTTAGGCAAGCACTCTGCCTCTACCACTAGGCCAAACTCCTGCCCCCCCCACACCTTTTTTTGGGGGGTGGGGTGGGGGTACTGTCCCTGAGCTCTTCAGCTCAAGGCTATCACCCTACCCTTTGAGCCACAGCCCCACTTCCCATTTTCTAGTGGTTAATTGCAGATAAGAATCTCACAGTCTTTAGTGCCCAGGCTGGCTTTCAAATCTCAGCCTCCTGAATAGCTAGGATTACAGGCATGGGCCACCGCATCTGTCAAAACAAATTTTTTTTAAGGTCTGGAAGTATAATTCAGAGTACCTGCCTAGCAAATGTGAGTTCTTGAGTTTAAACCCTAGTACTGTCACAAGAAAAAAAAGGAGAGGGGGTAGTGAGCTGGAAGCATGTCTAGTGGTAGGGTGCGCGCCTAGCATGCCCAGAGTCCTGGGTTTGATTCCTTGGTACCACATACACAGAAAAAAAGCCTAAAGTGGTGCTGTGGCTCAAAGTTGTAGAGCTCTAACCTTGAGAATGTCCAAAGACAGTGCCCAGATACTGGGTTCAAACCCAAGGAATGGCAAAAAAGAAAAAAGCAGCAGGAGCAGCAACATAGTGATACTGCATATACTGTCAATACAGCACTCAGATAACCAAGGCAGGATTATCTCAAGTTCAAGGACATTCTATATTGTATAGTGAGACCCTATGGGAAAAAGAATAGACATACTGAAATAATTTGGGATTCTTTATTCCTTCTGCTTCATTTTAAGTTTCTTTTACTTTTGTATCTCTTATACCAGGATATGAATTATCTCCCACAGCAGCAGCTAATTTCACACGTCGAAACCTGGCTGACTATCTCCGGAGTCGGGTAAGTAATTTAACTAGCAGTCTTAGTTATGAGCAGAAAGATTTTTTGTGTGTGTGCTTTTATAGTCCTTTTAGTCATGAGCACTATTTTTGCCTTTTGGGACTTTACTTGTCATTGCTATTTGTTCCATTTTTAGTCCTTTTAGATTTATTTTCTATTTGGCACTGTTGTTAATTAAAGCCCAGAAGGTAAATATACTTTCCAAAGAATTCGGTTAGGAGCTGGACGAGATGCTATATTCCTATAATCCCAGCTCTTTGGAAGCCGAGGCAGGAAAATTGAGAATTCAGGGGTATAAGGGCTACATAGTAGGTTCAAGGTCATCCTGAGCCATATAATGAGACCTTATCTCAAAAAAGAAAAGGCTGGACTCAGTGGCTCATGCCTGTAATCCTAGCTACTCAGGCTGAGATCTGAGGATCAAGGTTCAAAGCCAATCTGGGCACAAAAGGACCTGTGGGAAGTGGGGCAGGGTGGTATCCTTGAGCTGGAAGAGCTGAGGGACAACGCCCAGGCCCAGGGGTAGGGCAGTAGCCTTTGAGCTGAAGTGCTCAGGGACAGTACCAGGCTGGGTTCAAGCCCTGTAACCCACAAAAGAAAGAAAAAAAAGAAAGAAAGAAAGAAGTTCTTTTATTATTTGGGACATATTAAGATGCAAGTTTATGACTTCAAAAATTATTAAGCTGGGCCTCTTTGGCTTATACCTGTAATCCTAGCTACTCAGAAGGCTGAGAACTGAAGATCTCTGTTCAAAGCTAGCCTGGGTATGAAAGTCCATGAGACTCTTATCTCTAATTAACTATCAGAAAACCAGAAGTGGTACTGTGGCTCAAGTGGTAGAATGCTGCCTTGAGCTGAAAAGCTCAGGGACAGTGCCCAGGCCCTAAGTTTAAGCCCCACGAATGACAAAATACAATATATTATTAAGACTTTAAGGGTAAACTTTACGCTTACAAAGTTAAGAAACTCCAAGGATTGACTTTATAAACAATATAGTTATATATACCTTTTTGTTGTTGTTGTTGGCTATGGGGCTTGAACTCTGGGCCTGGGCACTGTCCCTGAGCTCTTCAGTTCAAGGCTACCACCCTACCCTTGAGTCAAGCCACACTAGAGGTTAATTGGAGATAAGATCTTCAGGTCCTTTTGTGCCCAAGATGGCTCTGAACCTTGATCCTCAGATCTCAGTCTCCTGAGTAGCTAGCAATTCAGGTGTGAGCCACTGCACCTGACTATTTGCAGAGGTTTTTTATGGCTATTTTTGCCCAGACACAGGGGTGCTCTCACTTATTCTAGGCTCGTTTTATCACAGAATTCAGTTACATTGACAGCATGTTAAAAAAAAAAAAGTGGATACATTAAAAGTTGTATAGGATGTGCCAAGAAAGTTCATATGATTGCTAAGGGAATCCCTTCCCATAGGGACTAAGTAAATAGAGCCTTACCACATGACCTTACCCTGCTGTGCCTGTTTACTCATCTATGAAATCTAGATAACTTCCCAACCCCAGAGGAGTACTAGGAAAATGAATGCTTGTAAATCATAATATTTAACATTCATATGACTTTTGCCCAAAGCATTCCGTGTAATAATTTAATCTACTCAATATTCCACTGAGACAGATAGAAGTTAAATCTCTGTCGTTCACATAATGAAAGGCAAAAGGTGGTAAAGGGACTAGTTGAGGGCATACAGCAGATCAGACAAAGCTGCAATAGTGAAACCATAATTATTTCACTGTTTTGCCTTGTATCAGCTCCTTGGTTCTTCAGTAGTGTTTCTAGAACACTAGGCTCTTTATGGTCTTGGTTTCATCTCTACTTGCTTTAGTGTTTCTAGAACACTAGGCTCTTTATGGTCTTGGTTTCATCTCTACTTGCTTAAACTGAGCTATAGAGCTGACAGTGTGACTCAGTTGGTAGGATTACATGCCTAGCAAGCAACAAGTCCTGAGTTTAGACCCCAAGTAGTACCTCCTCCCAAAGGAGAAAACGAAATAAAGAGTTCTACCCTACCACCTGAGCCATGTTCCTAACTCTTTACTGCAAACAATTTGTGTGTGGATATTCTGGGCTTGAACTTAGGGCTTGGGCCTTGTCCCTGAGCTATTGCTCAGGCTACTATTTTTCCATATCCAGCTTTTTGATGAGGAATTGGAGATCAGTCCCACAGACTTGGGCCTGGAGTTTGGCCTAGTGGTAGAGTGCTTACCTAGCATGCACGATAACCTGGGTTCAATTCCTCAGTGCCACATACATAGAAAAAGTCAGAAGTGGTCCTGTGGCTCAAGTGGTAGAGCCCTATCCTTGAGAAAGCCCAAGGACAGTGCTCAGGCCCTGAGTTCAAGCCCTAGGACTGGCAAGAAAAAGAAAGACAGAAAGAAAGGAAGGAAGGAAGGGAGTGCCAGACTTTTTTGCCTGGTCTAGCTTCACATCACAATCCTCACAGAAAGAAAGGAAAGGAGGGAGGGAGGGAGGGAGGGAGGGAGGGAGGGAGGGAGAGAGGGAGGAAGAAAAAAAGAGTGTCAGACTTTTTTGCCTGGTCTAGCTTCACATCACAATCCTCACATTAAGAATTACAGGTATGAGCCACTAGTGCCCCACTTTAGTACAGGTCTTTAAAGCAGCTGACAAATTGCTAATTCCAATGCCCAACTGGACATCTCAGTAAATTATCTCTTGGTGCTGCCTTTAAACAAGCAAGGCCTTTACAATATGAATGATCATGAAGTTTGAAGATAAGCTACAGATGTGACAGGCATTGACAGATTGAGGAGACAAATTTATACATTGTTCTGATCTTAATCCTTGGTCTTTTCCTGTCCACTTCTTCTTGAGAGGAAAATGAATCATATAATTGGTTATCCTGCCACCCAGAAATTTCCATGATGGTGAGAGTATGTTGTACTTTCTTATATAAAATGTTCCTCTGCCTTACCAGGCAGAACTGAAATGAAAATTTCCGCTTTGGGCACCATAAAAAATTTCTCACTAAATGCTGCAGACATTAAGAGAATTAATTAAGCTCCTTTTAGAATTGAGATAAGAGTGGCAATTTGCTTGATGCAAATGTAGTGAATCCTGTTAATCTTCTAGCAGAAATGTTTGATGTTTTAACAAGTAAATATCCCTGTAGACAGTGATATGGCTTTAATAAACACTGGCTTCTACTAAAGGTCCAGTCTTTGTTCACATACTCTCTTATCAAAATATATTTAGTTCTAGAATATGAATTTATCCTTGCATTATTTTATTCTGGGGAAAGGGGCAATGATAGTTTTGTCTTCCTAATAATTACAGTCACTAATTTTGATGTATTTACATGGGCATATCAGTTGATAGATATGTGTTACTTTGGGTTAACCAGTTACCATGCATAACTTTTATCTGATTTCCAGTTGCTATGTATATGATTTAGGGTTGAATAAACATTTATTTACAACAGAGTATGTGGTGAATCTTATGGAAACTTGATTAAGGTGCAGGCAATTTAGCATTGTAGTTGAGAGCATTGTAAGTGTCACATATTTGCTACTATGTGCTAGCTATATGTCTTTGGACAAATTCTAGTGATTAATAAATGGTTTTTATTTTATGATGCTATTGCTATAGTTTGATTAAAGAAGCAATTTAGTGGCACCAACTTAGCTTCAAATATGGGACTCTCTGTTGTCCTATTTTATTTATTTGTTTATGTATGTATTTATTTATTGTTGACCATGAGGCTTGAACTTCACTGATACTCAAGCCTAGTGCTCTGCCACTTTAAGCATAGTTCCATTTCTGGTTTTCTGGGAGTTAATTGGAGATGTGTTTCACAGACTTTCCTGCTTGAGCTAACTTTGAACTGCAATCCTCAGATCTCAGCCTTCTGAGTAATTAGGATTACAGGTGGGAGCAACTGGTACCCTGCTTGTTCTATTGTTGAACTGATCTGTTAGTAAATTGAGAGATTTTAAAAATTAGTAATATTAATAGGAAAATAAACTAACACTGAACATCTTTTATATTGTTAGGATTTATCTTCAGTTATGGTTCACTAGCATATAGGGCTATTTAAGATCAAATTAATTCAGATTAACTTTAAATTTTTAGTTATTTAAAGCCCAGAAAAGTCTCTTTCCTTTTTTTTTTTTTTGGTTGGTCGTGGGACTTGAACTCAGCCTTGGTGCTGTCCTTGAGCTCTTTAGCTTAGGGCTACCACCTTGAGCCACAGCACCATTTCCAGTTTTCTAGTAGTTAATTGGAGCTAAAAGTCTCACAGACTCTAGTGCCCAGTCTGACTTTGAACCTCAGTCCTCAGATCGAAGACTCCTGAGTAGTTAGGATTACAGGCGTGAGCCACCATTTCCAGTGTTTTCTTTTCTTTTTAATGCTGAGATTTGAAACAAGAGACTCCCACATGATGTGGTAAGGGTATAGTCTTCCACTACACTACTATTCCCATAGTACCAGCCCCCATCTAGTGTTTATATTCTTAGTTTAGGGTTTTGAGACTGTGTTTGTCTATTGTAGCTCAATCTGATGTCAAACTTGGAACCCTTGTGATCAGCCTCTTGAGTACTGAGATTACTATACTCAGTCACATTTCAGGTGCTCAGCCAGTATAATATTGAATATAGTATATTTTCATGGTTGCAGAATGTTTTCTTAGTGTTATTCTAATCATTTACATATTTAAAGTAAGTATTTGCCAAAAAAGTTTGTCTGGTTAGTGCCACATAATACCATTGAGAATATTACCCTGCTTTTATACACTGGAAGGGAATTTTATTAAAGTATTTTAGAAATGAAAACATATGGAAGCATTCAGAATCCTTCGTGTTACTTTTTTAAGTGTTTATGTACATTTAAGTTGATGAAGTCCCAGTTAGGCCCCCAGAAACAGGAGAGGGGTTAATTCTGCTTCTGTTGTGAATTCTATTCCCCATTTTCTAAGTATTTATGATATTTCTTTGAGTATAAACGTGGTTTCAGTATCCCTCTGTTGGTACCTAATGCTTGTATCATTTTGCATAAAATAATATTTAGAGTGAATAAATGATACCTCTCTGGAAATAATATTTAAATGACCTGTCCTATTTAAGAGCTGCTATTTGAGTTTGAACAGGATTGTTTTGTTTTGTTTTTGTTTTTGCCAGTTGTGGGCTTGAGCTCAGGACCTGAGCCCTGTCCTTGGACTTTCTCAAGGCTAGAGCTCTACCACTTGAGCCTCAGCACCACTGCTGGTTTTTTTCTATGTATGTGGTACCAAGGAATCGAACCTGGGTCTTCATGCATGCTAGGCAAGCACTTTACCACTAGGCCAAACTCCTGGCCTCGAACAGGATTATTTTGAAAACTTTGTAATGACTTAGAAACAGTTTGTACTATGCTCAAAGCACTGTGCTCAAATGGGCTGTAGAGGAAGCATAATGAATAATGAGGCTATTTCTTGGAATTAATTAGGGCAATTTTGGTTTAGCCCATTTGAAATTCTCTATTTCATGTTTACCATCTCCATTTTACAGATTTGAAGACTGAGGTGGAAACCAGCCAAATCTGAGGTCCTTGGGGAGTGTAGAGTTCTGTGCCAGGGTGTAGGCAGAATGCTGGACTCCATGATGAGCATCTAAAGGGCTTTACCTCTACTCATTGGTCAGAGTAACCATCGTACTTTGAAATTAGTAATGTAGATGAAAGCCTTACTCTTGGATGTTTAGTACTAACTCTGCTACGTGTTAGTTGGAAAGCTCAGAGAGCTAAGTGCCAGTGTCCTAGCTACTCAGGAGGCTGAGGTCATAGGTCAAAACCAGCCCAGACAGGAAACTCCGTGAGACTCTTTTTTTTTTTTTTTTTAATAATAATTGTTTTGTTTTGTTTTGTTTTTTACAAGTCCTGATGCTTGAACTTAGGATCTGAGCACTGTCCTTTGGCTTTCTCAAGGCTGGAGCTCTACCACTTGAGGCACAGCACCACTTTTGGCTTTTTCTATGTATGTAGTACTGAAGAATCAAACCCTGGTCTTTGTGCATACTAGACAAGCACTCTACCACTAGGCTAAACTCCCGACCTCAGGGAGACTCTTATTTCCTATTAACCACCAGAAAACTGGAAGTGGCACTGTGGTTCAAAGTGGTAGAGGGTTTGTCTTGAGTGAAAAAGTTCAGAGATAGTGCCCAGGCCCTGAGTTCAAGGCCCACTACCAACCAAAAGAAAAAAAGAAAAAAGAAGCTCGGAGAAAAGAGAATGATTGACTGAAAGATTTTATTTATTTATTTATTTGTTTTGTGCCAGTACTGGGACTTAACTCTAGGCCTCTTTCTCTTGCTTATCATTCAAGGCTGATGCTCTACCACTTGAGCCACACCTCTATTTCTGCCTTTCTGTTGGTTAATTGAGATAAGACTCTCTCAGATTTTTTTTTTGGAGGGGGGGTATGGGGCTTGAACTCGACCTGGGCACTGTCCCTGAGCTCTTCAGCTCAAGGCTACTGCCCTATTCTTGAGCCAAGCCTCACTTCCTATTTTCTTTTTTTTTTTTTTTTTTTTTTGCCAGTCCTGGGCTTGGGCTCAGGGCTTGAGCACTGTCCTTGAACTTTTTCAAGGCTAGCACTCTACCACTTGAGCCTCAGCACCACTTCTGGCGTTCTGCTATGTATGTGGTACTGAGGAATCAAACCCGGGTCTTCGTGCATGCTAGGCAAGCCCTGTACCACTAGGCCAAACTCCCAGCCCCTCACTTCCTATTTTCTAGAGGATAATTGGAGATAAGAGTCTATGTCCTTTTGTGCCAAGGCTGGCATTGAACCTTGATCCTCAGATCTCAGACTCCTGAGTAGCTAGGATTACAGGCGTGAGCCATCGCACCTGCCTTAGACTGTCTCAGATTTATCTACCTGGGTTGGCTTTGAGCCACCATCCTCAGTCTTCAGTCTCCTAAATAGCTAGGATTATAAGCGTGAACCACTTGTATCTGGCTGACTACAAGATTTTATAGTTTCTTTCATTCCCCTTGTATTCTGCACTATAGTTATTTTGTTCATGTTTTGGATGTCTAGTACAAAAATATTACCTGTTTATTGATGTCATTGGAGCCATATAACCTTATGAGAAGCTGGCCAAGTGAAACCTTGACATTGCAGATCATGTCCCCTAAACATGACCAGCCATTTGTTACGTGTAATTAGCATAGCCAAAAAAAAGGGTAATTTCACATGTTTTTTTGGCAAACGTGGTTAGCAGGATGTGACATGACACAGCACTCCTGCCTTCTTCCTCCATGTGCCATCTCCCTTGAGGCCTCATCTCCCTTGCTCACCCCATCCTGCACATGCCCAGGCTTGCCTTCCAGCTCACCTGCTCCAGATGGGCGGCACAGTGGGAGGACACTGGCAAAGGCAGATGTGTTTATTTTCCGGAGACAAAATGTTGTGCTACTGCAGATGGTGGTGCCTTGGAGCAAATGGCAGCCTTTGACACCACTGCCACACAGCCTGGGCATCTTGACAGCACTGGCTGACTTTTGGTAATGGGGAAGTTGGAAAAAATGAAATTTAAGATATAGTTAACTCTAACTTTTTGGATCCATCTTTTTTAGATTCGGGGAGCCATTTTCATTCCCACCATCCCTGTCAGTTGGTTAGTTAACTATGGTTTCACTTTGGGACAAGAGTTATGTTTATTACCTTTGCCTCCTAACCTCAGTGGGACATGAAGTAAAAACTGAAGACATATGGCTGCATTCAGATGATATTCAGTGGTGCTATAAAACATGTGTTATCCCAGGTCACCTCTCAGAGGATGTCACCTAGGTCCAGGGTGGCTCAGGTCTGTCCCAGTGGAGATACTGCTGTTCTATTTTTACTGGTCATTTTGATTATCCAAAGACCCAGAGACACATGTGCCATGAAGTTGAGATGCCTTAATTAATTTGACAACACTTGATGCTTAATAGTATTTTTCTACCAAGAAGAATAAAAATTCTGACAGCTGCCCTTTTAAGCAGTTTAGTGAGGCAGTCATTAAGGCTTGAGTAAAGTCCATTAGGAAGACAAAGAGTAGCTGTTGAATTAATATACTTACTATTCTAAGGAGTCGGGGGTCATGGCTTGAGAAGATTGATGCTACTGGCTTCATCCAGAAACCTTTTTTTAAAAATTATGTGCTGTTTTTCCCAACCCTAGTGCTGATAGTTAGGAGTTTGCAGGTGTAAAGTCCTCCCCCTCCCCTTCCCCATCTCTCTCCAGGGGGTTGTATGTGAGAAGGTGTTGCTTTCTCACTCAGAGAGCATATATGTGCTACCCTGTTGGATGCCTGCTGTGAGTAGAGAGAACCCCTATTCTGGTTGAGTGGAATAAGCTTATTGGATGGCTGGAATTGTACAATCCCATAATGCCAACGTTTCACTCAAAATATCTTTTCTATCTACAATGGTGATGAAGCAGTATGGGTGATTTGTATAATTTTGAGCTATTCATCTTAAAAATTAGGTAATTTCCTATTTGGTTTGATTTAACAGAGTACCATGTCTGCTTAGTAATAACATGCTTTTATTTTTTAAGATATTTACAATTAGAAATACAGATTTATACTTTGTTTTGGGAATTTTTGCTGGTTCTGGGGCTTGGCCTCAGGGCCTGGCCTCTATCCCTGAGTGTTTTTGCCACAGGCTAGAATTCTACCTCTTGAGTTATAGCTCCACTTGCAACTTTTTGGTGGTTAATTGGAAGTATCTCACAGACTTTCCTGCCTGTGCTGGCTTTGAACTGTGATCTTCACCTCTAAGCCTTCTGAGTAGTTAGCTAGAATTACAAGCATTAGCTTGTGGTTCTATACCCACCTTTTAAGATTTTTTTTTTTCTTGCCAGTCCTGGGGCTTGACCTCAGGGCCTGAACACTGTCCTTGAGCTTTCTCAAGGGTGAGCTCTACCTCTTGACCCACAGCACCACTTTCGGCTTTTTGTATATATGTGGTACTGAGGAATCGAACCCAGGTCTTTGTGCATGCTAGGTATGCACTCCACCACTAGGCCAAACTCCTAGCCTTAAGATTGTTTTAAATCAGCTCTGTGGCCTGGGTAGGCACAGATTTGGACATACTGATACATACTCATAGGTAGAAATGTGCATATACTCTGACATCTTAGTGCTTCTTTTTACCTGCCTAAGATCACACATATGAATTTAAACTGATAATCAGTAATCCTGTGATGTTTCTTTACTTTCTCCCTAAAATAGATACACGTGGGCAACAAAAAGGGCTTTCCGGGGGAAATAGTATTGATTATGCTACCTGCCATGTATATTCATCATATACATTAAATTGTATGTATATTTGATGTACTTGCATATATCTTACTTTGTAAAAGTTTTATAAAGATGAGAAGGAAGATAAAAGGGGCAAGAAAACAGAACAGGACTTACTTTTTTTGGGGGGGGGAGAGGTCAGTCATGGGACTTGAACTCTGGGCCTGGGTGTTGTCCCTGAGCTCTTCAGCTCAAAGCTACTGCCCTACCCCTTGAGCCACAGTGCCACTTCCAGTTTTCTAGTGATTAATTGGAGTTAAGAGTCTCAAGAACTTTTTAGTGCCCGGCTGGCTTTGGAACCACGAGCCTCAAATCTCAGCCTCCTGAGTATCTAGGATTATAGGTGAGAGCCACTGTGCCTGGCTAAGCGGAACATTTTATTTATTTATTTATTTATTTATTTATTTATTTATTTATTTATGGCCAGTCCTGGGCCTTGAGCTCAGTCCCTGAACACTGTCCTTGGGCTTTCTCAAGGCTAGAACTCTACCACTTGCTACAGCACCACTTCTGGCATTTTTCTGTGTATGTGGTACCGAGGAATTGAACCCAGGTCTTCATACATGCTAGGCAAGCACTCTACCACCAGGCCAAACTCCGGCCAGCATAACATTTTTTAATAAATGAAAAAAAAGTTCCTATCTACTATTGCCTTTGTGTATAGGCAATATAGAAAATAAGATTAATCCTATTGAACAGAGTAAGAAATAATATCTGAATAGCTGAAATGTTGTGCCAAAATTCTCACTTCCTTTTCTGTTGTCTTTGAATAGTGTGGATTCCTATAGCCAAGACGTTCTGTAACTGCTAATATTAATTTAGCAACTTTCCAGTCTGCTGTTGTTCTTGGGCCTGAAGAAACAGGTGCAAAGCTTAGTGCATGCCTTTAGATTGGGAACTGGAAAAATAAACAGTCACTTTCATTGGAGAGTGATAAGTGCTAAGATTCCCATCTTAGATTCCCATAAGGGTGCTGATTGTTGAAAGACTAGTTGTTGCTAAGACAAAGTTGAAACAAAAGGGCAAACTGGAAGCACACAGGGTACATGAGAGCATGTTAAAGTAGTTTGCAAATGATGTTGAGAGCAGGGCCATTACTTCTCAGTGTTTTACTCCTAATTTTATCTGTTTTAACTAATAAGACACATGACACAAGTCATATTATATTCCATTAGTTAAAACAGATAACTGGAAAGTTATGAAAAAATTCTCGGTCCAGGAGCATAGCCTAGCCTAGTGGTAGAGTGCTTGCCTAGCATGCACGAAGCCCTAGGTTCGATTCCTCAGTACCACATACTCAAAAAAGGGGGGAACTAGCGCTGTAGCTCAAGTGGCAGAGCTCTAGCCTTGAGCAAGAAGTGTCCAAGGACAGTGCCTAGACCCTGAGTTTAAGCCCCAAGACTGACAAAAAAAAAAAGAAAGAAAGAAAGGAAAAGAAAATTCTAACTATAGTCTAGTTGTTAGCTAGAGCATTTTAATCAGATATAGCTCCAGTTAAAAAGTATATATTGGAGCCAGGAATTTGGCCTAGTGGTAGAGTGCTTGCCTAGCATACACAACGACCTGGGTTCAATTCCTCAATACATAGAAAAAAGCCAGAAGTGGTGCTGAGGCTCAAGTGGTAGAGCTCTAGCCTTGACAAAGTCCAAGGATAGTGCTCAGGTCCTGAGCTCATGCCTAGGACTGACAAAAAAGAAAAGAAAAAGTAAATATTAATATATGGTATATACCAATTGTAAGTGAGATGGAAAGTTTGGAGACAATCATAGAAATTGAAACTGTAGTCCATGTTATAAAGACTTTCAATGAAAATAAAACCTTCCTTTTTCCCTAGATTTTTTCTGTGCCTTAACAAACTGCAATTTCAGATCTGAGTGTGAGTTACTAGTACCTACCTAGCCTTTTGCTTAGCTTTTTTACTTCAGGCTGATGCTCTACCACACCTTCACCCCCATCTTTTTTACTTATTAAGTGGAGATAACAGTTTTTTGGATTTGGTAGCCCAGGCTAGATTTGAGCCTCTGTCTTCAGGTCTCATATCTTTTATTTTCCAGAGTAGCTAGAGTTATAGGTGTGAGCCACTGGCACCTAGCCTGGTACTTATTATTCATTTCCAGAAAACCATCTTATTTATTAAATCAGAGAGATAGATGAAGCCAGGCACCAGTGGTTGTAATTCTAGCTACTCAGCCAGGGAAGAATGTCCATGAGACTCTTAGCTCCAGTTAACTACCAGAAAGCCAGAAGCAGAGTTGTGGCTCAAATTATAGAGCACTATTCTTGAGCACAAAAGCTCAGGGACAGTGCCCAAATCCTGAGTTCAAACCCCAAACACACACACACACACACAGATGGATTACTTGTAATATTTTAACATTCATACTCAGGTAGTTGCTCTTCATTGTCAATATATTCCTGGGCATGCTGGTCTATAACAAAACATAGCTTCTGCATTTGAGTTTTTTAAGGAGTTAAAGGTATATGGAATCTTAAATTTTCTCTGGAAACTGCTAGTTCATGAAAAAAAAAATTCAAGTGGCCTTGTTAACATGGTGTTGGTTTTGCCATTGCATAATCAGCAATTTTATTTTGATGTTATTTGGGAGAAAGCAGTATTTTTGATTAGCAAGTAAAATTAATGTAGAAAGCAAATACTGTGTTAACTAGTTGGTATAATAAGGCATCTGTGCCATGTTGCATTTCAACTCATTAAATCTCTAAAGTTCTAATTACGTAAGGCTACAATTTTAACAGGAGAGCCAATCAAATTTGGGATTAGTGATGGCTTTAGAAGAATAAGATTTGTACAGATTTTGGAATAATTGAAAAGATACTTCAAAATCCAGTTTTGTTTAAAATTGAAGCATATATAATATTTGAATATTTTTATTTCTTAAAATTGAGATTTGTTGAATTTCTACTGTTACCAGACATTTTTCCAAATATTTTAAAATAATACTGGTGAAAAAATTAATTCTTTAACTCACAGATAAGGAGTACTTGTCTCCCATTCCATACAGAGCATTGAAGTCTCCAAGTGGACTATCTAATTTATACGAAGTGTACTTTTAGAGAATTGCCTGAGACAAAGAAAAGACAGATGTGTGCATATGCCACTATATGATAATACTAAATAGGGGAATCCAGGCCAGTTTTGAACATAAGCCTGAGATCCTGTTTCAAAACTAGCCAAAGCAAAGGGCTGGGTGTGAGGAACTCAGGTGAGTATCTACCTAGCAAACTCTAGGCTTTCACCTTAGGCTTGAGATGGGGAGTACAGAGGAAGAGGAAAAAACTGACTTTGTTTTTAGAACGATATTTCTTTGGTCTCATAAACTGAAAGTTTGTTTGCCTCCTTTTCAATGTAGTATGATGATTTATAAACAAAATCTGGTTGGTTTTTAGTTCTGCAAAAAGTACATCTGCAACTGAAGAGAACAGAAAGTCAAGCAGTTGGTTTTACCTCCCTGTTCAGAAGGCTCAGTATCATATTCTGTTTCTTTCTTTCTTTCTTTTTCTTTTTGCTGGTCCTGGATCTTAGACTCAGAGCCTGAGCACTATCCATGGGCTTTCTCAAGTCCAGCACTTTACCACTTGAGCCACAGCACCACTTCTGTTTTGAGGAATCGAACTCAGGTCTTTGTGCATGCTAAGCAAGCATTCTACCTCTAGGCCAAATTCCCAGCCTCAGTATCATATTCTGTTTATATACTCAGTGTTGTTCCAATCCTGATGGCTTGGTACCAGTGCCTGACTGGTATCTTTGCTTTTTTACTCAAGGCTAGCACTCTATAACAGTTTTATTTCTGGCTTTTTTTTTTTTAATGCTTAATTGGAGATAAGAATCTCAGACTTTCTTGTCCAAGTTGACTTCTAGGATTACAGGTGTGAGCCATTAGTACGTGGTTATGATTCTATTCGTTTTAAACTTATTTTCAGCCAAAGTGTTAATAGAAAATTTCCTTCAGATCTAATTCTATACCTTTTCTTTCATTCATTGGTACTAGTAGACAATAGGAACTTGTTCTTTCTTGTATCTAAGCTTTTGCCAATATTCTCTCTAGTATGTACCTGTGTCCATATATGGCTAGCTGTTAATTGCTGACTGAACTCACTTCCACATTTATCAGGAAGACTTTCTCTGTACTTATTTCCTCCCCATTCCATCATGTTTATGTTGCCCTCAACTTCCTTTGCTGTTATAGCAACCTACCTCTCCCATGTGTGCTATTGAAATTGTTTCTGTCTTCCATATGTGAATGAAATAACTATGTTCAAGTCAATAAAACCTCCAAGGTGCAGTGGCTCACGCCAGTAATCCTAGCTACTCAACGAGGCTAAGATCTGAGGATCACAGTTCAAAGCCAGCCAGAGCACTAAACACCCCGAGACTCTTATCTAAAAAACTGTGGCTCAAGGTGTAGGGTGGTAGCCTTGACCTGAAGAGCTCAGGGACAGCACCCAGGCCCAGAGTCAAAGCCCCATGACCAACCAAAACCAAAAATAAACAAAAACTCTCCAGACTGGAGGGCCAGGAATTTGGCTTTAGCCTAGTGTTAGGGTGCTTGCCTAGCATGCACAAAGACCCAGGTTCAATTCCTTGGTACCATATATGTAGAAAAAGCTGGAAGTGGTGCTGTGGCTCAAATGGTAGGGTTCCAGCCTTAAGAAAACCCAAGGACAGTGTTCATACCCTGAGCTCATATCCAGAACTGGCAAAAACAAAAACAAAACCCTCCAGACTGGCTGCATCTTCACTGAGTCTTACTGACTTTTGACTGTGCTCTATTTTCTTTCCACCTGCTGTAGAACAGCTCTTAAAGATCAAACCTGTAATCCTAGCTACTCAGGAGGTGAGGTCTGAGGGTGGCAGTTCAAAGCCAACCCAGACAGGAAAGCATGAGAGTCTTATGTCCAGTTAACCACCAGGAAAAACAAACAAAATGAAAATTGTGCTATGTCTCAAAGTGATAGAGCTCTAGCCTTGAGCAAATGAGATCAAGGACAGCCCTCAAGCCCTAAGTTCAAGCCCCATGGCTAACAACAACAAAAATCCTTGGTCCAAATTTAACTATTTTACATTTCTATGCCCCCCCCCCTTTTTTTTTTTGCCAGTCCTGGGCTTGAGCTCAGGGCCTGAGCACTGTCCTTGGACTTTCTCAAGGGTAGAGCTCTACCACTTGTTCCTCAGCACCACTTCTGGCTTTGTTCTATGTACCAAGGAATCAAACCGGAGTCTTCGTGCATGCTAGGCAAAGCACTTTACCAGTAGGCCAAACTCCCAGCCCCAGCATTTCTATACCTGCTTAAAAATTACTTTTTTGTTATTGGAGAGGGGTTACTTTTACGGGAGTCAGGTAATGAGTACATTTTCTTTCATACAGTATCATCATTTGTTCCCTCTTTCTCTCCCTATCTCTCCCTCCTGTCTCTACCTACAAGTTGTAAAAGTCACTTTCATCCATGTCTAGTGAGCTCCAGTTCTGCACTTTTTCACCCTTTTTCCCTTGAGTTCTGTGCCCTCCGAAAGATAAACACATGTATACAGAATCATTGAAAACTAGAACAGTAGCAGCAATTTTCATTGGCTCCTCAGTGTTTTTTTTTTTGTTTTGTTTTGTTTTTGCCAGTCCTGGACTTGAGCTCAGGGCCTGAGCACTGTCCTTGGACTTTCTCAAGACTAGAGCTCTACCACTTGAGCCTCAGCACCACTTCCGGCTTTTTTCTATGTGTGTGGTACCGAGGAATCAAACCCGGGTCTTCATGCATGCTAGGCAAGCACTTTAACCACTAGGCCAAACTCCCGGCCCTCCTCAGTGTTTTATGTACTGGAATTCATTACCTTTAGTTTAGGATGCCAAAAGATACTACCACTAGTTCTTCAATGGTATATGTGTCCTAATTCCTTCATTACCCAAACCCTCCTGCTCCTCCCTGTTTCTTACTTTCCTATCTGCTGTTTCTTCTGTCTGGTCCTTTCTACCCACCTGCATCTCTCTTGGGAGCTTCTTCCAGATCTAGGCCTCATCTTCATCTCTAGTACAATGCTTCTCCCACAGAAAATGCTAACTAAATATTTATTGAACTTATTCATATTCCAAATGCAGAAGTAAAGCTGGTTGGAGCATTTGCCTGTTTCATAATTATGCTGTCTGGTAATCCTAGGGAATTCTTGTAGAATTTGGTTAAATCCTTTATAAATTGTATGCTTTTTTACTAAAGGGCAGAAGAGATTGAATCTGCACAAGGTTTCTTAAAAAAGAATATATCCAAGAAGATTAAATTCATTTTTCTTCGGCTTTATAGTTTTCCCTCATCCTTTTTCTTATCTACATAATCATGTTTTTGAGCTAAAATATACTTAGGTCACAATAATTAGAAGTTGTAGAATTTTTATTTATTTATTTTTTATTTTTTGGCCAGTCCTGCGGCTAGAACTCAGTGCCCAGGTACTGTCCTTGGGCTTTCTCAAGGTTAACACTCTACCACTTGAGCCATAGGACCACTTCCAGCTTCTTTCTATGTATGTGGCACCAAGGAATTGAACCCAGAGTTTCATACATGCTAGCCAAGCACTCTACCTCTAGGCCATGCTCGTGGCTCCAAAGTTGCAGAATTTTAAAAGCGTTAATGAATTTTGGGGGAATAGGTACCAAATCTCTCTTTAATTAAAATAACAATGGAATTTAAAAAGACTACTAAAATGACCCAAAGCAACTAAAT
This sequence comes from Megascapheus bottae, assembly GCF_031878675.1. Taxonomy (NCBI): domain Eukaryota; kingdom Metazoa; phylum Chordata; class Mammalia; order Rodentia; family Geomyidae; genus Megascapheus; species Megascapheus bottae. The sequence goes on from NC_143514.1 coordinate 62,601,096, forward strand.
TCTATTAATTTGGGGAAAAGAAAGAAAAAAGAAGAAGCTCGGGATTGAGAATACATAACACCAGTATGGGAAAATAATTCATCCATTTTATTTATTAATTTAAAAAATAGATACTGAGGGCCAGAAGCATGGCTTAGTGGTAGAGTGCTTGCCTAGCATGCACAAAGCCCTGGGTTCAATTAATCTGTACTACATATACAGAAAAAGCAAGAAGTAGCACTGAGGCTCAGGTGGCAGAGTGCTAGCTGTCCAAGGACAGTGCCCAGGCCCTGAGTTCAAGCCCCAGGACTGCCAAAAAAAAAAGGATACTGAGCTGGGCATGGTGGCTCAAGCCTATATAATCCTAGCTACTCAGGAAACTGAGATCTGAGGATCAAGGTTCAAAGCCAGTGCAGTCACTAAAGTCTGTGAGACTCTTATCTTCAATTAACCACTAGAAAACTGGAAGTGGCGCTGTGGCTCAAGGGTAGGGTGGTAGCTTTGAGCTGAAGAGCTCAGGGACAGCACCCAGGCCCAGAGTTCAAGCCCCACGGCCAACAAAAAAAAAAAAAAAGAATACTGACAAAGCAGTTAATCTGTTGATGTTTGCCAGCACATGTATACTGCATGTGTTACAAAAATTTAGACCATGTAAAAGAGTTACAATTGTGACATTAAACTCGTCTGTTTAAAGTCTGAAATATTGCTCATATATGACATGATAAGTGAAATGGAGAACAATAGATGTGGTATTCAAAATAGTACATTCTGAAATACTTGAGTGTGAAAGTGACATTTACATATTGAATCATTTTTACACTAATTTCCATTTTGAGGAGGCAGCATGATTTCCTGGAAAAGCACACAAAATTTGCAGTTAGAAAGCCTGAATTTTGGATCTGATTCTGATGTTAATTACATATGTCATTTAGAGGAAGACACTATCTCCTCTTTAAACTTTATTCTTCACATGTGTAAGAGGAATGCTGGATCAACTGGTTGGATCCCTCCTAACCTATAAGCTTCATTTTTGTGGAGATTTCTCAGTGCCAGCATGGCAGTTTTGACAATAGCTAGACAAAAAGAAACAGGTTCAGGGCTGGAGTATAGCTCAGTTGGTAAAGTATGTATAAGGCTCTTGGTTCAATTTCCAGCACCACAAAAGGGCACCGGGTCGAGGTGGCAGCGCCTGCACACTATTTGTTTCAAAAATTCAGTCTTTTATTAAAACAGTCGTTTCCAGACAAACTCATTGTCCTGTTGCTGGTTTTGCATCTCCTCCTACAGGAATGGCAGTTATGCCTTCCATACTGCTTGGTATTCCAAGGTATGGCACAGTGCTTAAGAAACTGCACCACCCTCATAGTGATGTTCCATTCAATTAGAGGTGGCAAAGGCTGGCCTGGCTCCAAAGGAAGACTGTCAATTCCTCTCCTTTTCTGTGTCCACGCTCGGCAGGATGCTTCCTCACGCCCACCTCTCTCCCCCTTGCTGTGACTTTGACTTCCGCCAGCCAGATGTCACACCGCTGCTTGTCACCGCCCAGAACTCTCTCATTGCTGATTTTGTTGTTTCAGTGTATTTGTCACAACAGTTCTCTTTAGCTGTAAAATTTATGGAATTTTCACTCTCGTAATCATTACAGTGTTTCCTTTTCATAGTAGAGGGAATATAGAGGAAATTGTGTACACAAGCTTTGGAGGTAGGGAAATGTCCCATCCAACTTCAGGAAAGTTTCTATGTGTGCCTCAACTCTACAGGATTCAGAGACACAGAACTCAAGGGAAAAAGGGTGAAAAAGTGCAGGACTGGAGCTCACTAGACATGGATGAAAGTGACTTATACAACTTGTAGGTAGAGACAGGAAGGAGAGACAGGGAGAGAAAGAGGGAACAAATGATGAGTTCAAGCCCCAATACCAGTGCAAAATGTATCTGAGGGTTGCAGTTTGAAGCTAGCCTGGTTAGGAAAGTCCATGAGAATTTCACCAATAAGGTACTATAAAAACCCCAGGGCCAGGAGTGTGGCCTAGTGGTAGATTGCTTGCCTAGCATGCATAAAGACCAGGGTTCAGTTCCTCAGTACCACATACATAGAAGAACCTGGAAGAGGTACTGTGGCTCAAGTGGTAGGGCTGTAGCCTTGAGAAAGCCCAAGACCAGTGCTCAGGCCCTGAGCCCTAAGACTGGCAAAAAAAAAAAAAAAAAAAAAGGAAGGGCTGGAAATAGTGCTGTGGTTCAAGTGACAGAGTGCTAGCCTTGAGAATGCTCAAGGAGTCTATGGCCATATCACCCTGAACACACCTGATCTCGTAAGTTAAGCAGGGCCGGGCCTGGCTACCACTTGGATAGGGACATGCTTGAGGACAGTACCCAGACCTTGAATTCAAGCCCAGAACTGTGGTTCAAGTGGTAGAACACTAGCCTTGAGCAGAAAAGAGCTCAGGGATGGTGTACGAGCCTTGAGTTCAAGCTTCAGGACCAGCACCATAAAACAAAAACAAGAACATGAGGCCCTGAGTCAAGCCCCCAGATAAGCACAGTTTGTCTTATATCAGTTGTCATTGGTAGTTCGCTTCTTCTAATTACTTGAAATTTTCTTTCATAGATTATTCTATCTCCCTAGTAATAATACTTGCTACTTATTGAGTCTTTGTAATATTTTAGGTTATATACTTATCATTTATATGGTTGTCTGTAATAACTGACAACTGTAAGTTGGCTGTAGTATCAGCCCTTTTGTTGTAGGCATTATCCTTATTTTGGATGAGAATCCTAAAACTTAGAAAAGCGATAACTTTTCAGAAGTCATACTTACGGTTGTAGTAGAGCCATAATTCAAACTCAGATGTGGCTTTTTATTTTTTTCATATACTTTTTATTATAGTTAATAGAAGGGTTATATTATATTCGCCAGATAGAAGGTGCATTACTCCACATACATTGATACCCTTTCTCATGTGTTGATCCCCATTTCCCTCCCCCCCCCCGATGTAGCTCTTTAGTTCATGTCCTTACTGTTTCTTCAAGAGATACTTATTTATGTTATTGGCCTTTTCTTCATTTACTTTGAATGCCTAACTTGTTTTCTAAGCTTTTCTCTGCCATTCCAGTCTAAGTGGAAATTGAAAGAGAAAACTGATAGCTAAGGAACAAATAAGTACATTCATAGTGGCAGTTGTCTTATTAAACTTTAACAAAAGCTAAGACCTATCATTGTCTGCATTGGTTAGTGGTTCTCTTTTTTTGTTTGTTTGTTTGCCAGTCCTGGGCTTGAGCTGAGCACTGTCCTTGGACTTTTTCAAGGCTAGAGCTCTACCACTTGAGCCTCAGCACCACTTCCAGCTTTTTTCTATGTATGTGGTACCAAGGAATTGAACCCGGGTCTTCGTGCATGCTAGGCAAGCACTTTAACCACTAAACCAAACTCCTGGCCCTGGTTTTTGTTTTTTTTTTTTTGCCAGTTCTGGTCTTGGGCTCAGGGCCTGAGCACTGTCCCTGGATTTTCTCAAGGCTAGGGCTCTACCACTTGAGCCACAGCACCACTTCTGGATTTTTGCTATGTATGTGGTACCGAGGAATCCAACCCAGGTCTTCGTGCATGCTAGGCAAGCACTCTACCACTAGGCCAAACTCCCAGCCCCAGTGGTTCTCTTTATCATATATTTATGTGGCTTTAGCCACATATGTATTCAAACATAGGAAATGTTCTCTGATGTGGTTATTGATACTCGCTTATTGAGTATATTCTATATACTTGTTTATCACTGAACAAGCTAGATATAGCCTTGCCTTCATCAAGTTTATTACTGAGATATATTTTACCTTAAGTATACTGTTTTTCCTTGAACAAACCCCAAGTAGTCTCATTTGTTTATGCTGTAGGAATAGTACAGAATTGAATGGTTTAGAACTTATCTCTTCAAGAAAAACACTTAATAAATCTAGTCTAGATAGATGAGTGAAGGCACCTGTAACTATGGCTTTGTAACTATGGCTTTGAATGTCACAGTTTATTTGTTTTTTGTCAGTCCTGGAGTTTGAACTCAGGGTCTGGGTGCTGTCCCTGACTCTTCACCTCAAGGCTAGTACTCTACCACTTTGAGCCACAGCACCACTCACAATTTATCAAGGAACAAGAGAATGACAAAAGGTCGGGAGTTTGGCCTAGTGGTTAAAGTGCTTGCCTACCATGCATGAAGACCGGGGTTCGATTCCTCGGTACCACATACATAGAAAAAAGCCGAAAGTGGTGCTGAGGCTCAAATGGTAGAGCTCTAGCCTTGAGAAAGTCCAAGGATAGTGCTCAGGTCCTGAGCTCAAGCCCAGGACTGGCAAAACAAGAGAATGACAAAACATTAGGTGAGCCAGAAATCTTTGATGGAGTATTGTCAGAAGAATTTCAGAAAACTGCAAATTGTTACACCGATGTATTGATTTAATTAGTCTAGATAACACCATTTATTTATGCTTAAGCATCTCACACATGCAAAAGTTGATAATTCGAAGTCACACAATATTTGTGAATTATCTTCTTTACCACCAGTTGTAGTTTCTGAATACCAACTTTGATGAGTGTGTGTATCAGGTGCATAAGCATACATAAATGATACCTTGTAGACCAATCGGTCATACAGTTTGCGCATAGAATTCTATTGACAGAGTTTCACATAAAACCTATTGATAGTGACTTTTTTAAAATTGGTCCTGGGGTTTCAACTCAGGGCCTGGGCCATGTCCTTGAGTTTTTTTGCTCAAGGCTGGTGTTCTACCACTTTGAGCCACAGTGCTACTTCCAGTTTTCCGGTGTTTAAGCTGGCTTTGAACCTTGGTCCTCAGATCTCAGCCTGCTGAGTAGCTAGGATTACAAGCATGAGCCACCAGTTCTGGGCTTAATAGTGAATTCTGAGTAACATTAATTGTTCTAAACATTAGTTAATCTCAACAGCATAAACAAGAACCTATTTAGAAATAGAATATATTGCCAGGCATGGTGGCTCACACCTGTAATCCTAGCTACTCAGGAGGCTGAGATCTGAGGATCGAGATTCAATGCCAGCCCAGGCACTAAAATCTGAGACTCTTATCTCCAATTAACTACCAGAAAACCAGAAGTGGTACTGTGGTTCAAAGGGTAGGGCGGTAGCCTTGAGCTGAACAGCTCAGGGACAACGTTCAGGCCCAGAGTTCAAGTCTCATGACTGACACACAAAAAAAAAGAATAAAAGAAAGAAAGAATTTGGGTTCTGCTAATTAAGGCCTCTGTAATATCTAGATGGGTGATACAGTCATTGATTGTAACTTGGTAAAAATGTTTTAGTTAATCATGCAATGGGTATTCTGGCCAGTGAGTGGGGAGCAAAATTTGTGATAAGTCAGAAACTATATTAGCATTTCTCTGAGAGAAGGAAAAGCCTGTTGGAAACCTTTAATCCTCTCCTTCTCCCTCTTGCTCCTACTACCCCCCCCCCCCCCCCGTAAGTGTGTAAGTGTGTTTGTGTTAGTAATGGGACATGAACTTGGAGCTCGGGCTCAGTCCTTAGCTTTTTTTGCTTAAAGCTGGTGCTCTACTTAAACCACAGCTCTACTTCTAGTTTTTTGGTCATTAATTGGCAATAAGACTCTCATAGACATTCTTGCCTAGGCTGACTTCAAACCACAATCCTCAGATCTCAGCCTCCCGAGTTGCTAAGATTGCAGGCATGAGTTACCAGCACCAAGCCAATTCTTATTCTTTGTAGTTGTCTACCATCTTACCCGACTGGCAGAAACTTAGAGATTAGTAGTTCTCTGCAGTCTTGGGAAAACGTTACAAACGCTTCTTACTTCCCACAGCTGATTTAGTAGTATTCCAAGTAAACAGAAAAATACTTTCATGTGTTCTTCTAACATGAATGTCTTCAGGCTACCAAGTGCCTAAGTTCATTGTTCAACAATGTAAAATACTGCTTTTAGGAGCATTAGCTATCTATTTTCACTTAATGTTCCATAATAGGGTGTCTCATTAAAATTGAATACAGGCACACCTATAGGAATGGCACAAAGCCACAGATGAGCCCTGCTCATTACTTATTGAGGCAGATTCAAGGCAAAAATATATATCTTGTGAACAAAAGGAAACCATATCAAATAGGCATTATACCTCTGGTGCCCGCAGACATAAACAGACTGAACTTAACATAGCTGATATAGAAAGAATACCCATTTGAAGTTTAAAAAGAAAGCTTATTTCAAGGTTTTCTGTTTGTTTTTAGACATGTAAGTACGACAGAGAAAGGACATTAACAAATCCAAGTTATTAACGTTTTATTTGTTCATAGATGAAGTAGTTTTAAACTGAATGCCAGTGGTTCATACCTGTAATCCTAGATGAGACCTGAGGATCACAGTTCAAAGCCAGCCCAGGCAGAAAAGTGTCTATGAGACTCTTATCTCCAATTAACCACTCAAAGACCAGAAGTGGGGCTGTGAGAGTGGTAGAGCACTAGCCTTGAGCAAAAGAGCTCAGGGATAGCAGAAAAGTGTGAGTATTTCAGTCAAAGTTACATTGCCATTTCTTCTGTTTGTGGACATCTATTACTTGACTTTTAGAGTTTATACACAGGTAACTCACACTTATAATCCTCACTACTCAGGAGGCCAAGTTCTGAGGATTACAGTTCAAAGCCAGCCCAGGTAGGAAAGGCTATGAGACTTATCTCCAATTTAGTGATTTAAATATTTGAGACCTACTATCTTTCTTCTTAAGAGTTGAGGAAGAGGGGCCGGGAGTTTGGCCTAGTGGTAGCGTGCTTGCCTAGCATGCACGAAGACCTGGGTTCGATTCCTCAGTACCACATACATAGAAAAAAAAGCAAAAAATGGTGCTGAGGTTCAGGTGGTAGAGCTGTAGCCTTGAGAAAGTCCAAAGACAGTGCTCAGGCCCTGAGCTTAAGCCCAGGACTGGCAAAAAAAAAAAAAAAGAGTTGAAGACGAGTTTATTATTTGACATTTTTGTCCAGATGTCCAGACTGAACTTGTTATTTTGTTTAGTTTTTCAAGACAAGCCTCCCTTTATCTATAACCATACTTTCAAGTCCTCTAGATTTCTCTACAGTTTTCCTTTTTTAAAAAAATTTTAAATGGTTTATTGCCTTACGTCAGTTATAAAGGGAGGTTCGTTGTTATATCTTCACATATACAGTCTTATTTTCACTGTGATTTACTTAGTTGTTGCTGATATTCCTTATTCATGAAAAGCCAGAATAGTTCTATTTGCTATGATGCTGTCTTTGCTGTGTCTACCTTTGTAGACCCCATATCACGTGAACCTCCTCTTGGCTGGCTATGATGAGCATGAGGGGCCAGCACTCTACTACATGGACTACCTTGCGGCCTTGGCCAAGGCCCCTTTTGCAGCCCATGGCTACGGTGCCTTTCTGACTCTCAGTATCCTGGACCGATACTACACACCAAGTAAGTACCACCCCATAGGGAGGGAACAGTAGCAGATCCCTATCTTAGCCACTTCTCAGTCATGTCCACCCTGGGAATTATGTGGCTGGATCTTAGTAGAGAAGTGGATCCTCTATGGAAGCTGCTCTTTCTTGAGCATCAGTAATGTCTTCCAAAAACTTGTTAAGAGCCAGGAGTTGGCCTAGTGGTAGAGTGCTTGCCTAACATACATGAAAGACCTGGGTTCGATTCCTTAGTACCACATACATAGAAAAAGCCAGAAGTGGCACTGTGGCTCAAGTGGTAGGGCTGTAGCCTTGAGAAAGCCCAAGAACAGTGCCCAGGCCTTGAATTCAAGTCCCAGGACTGGCCAGTATAAACAGCTTGTTGAGAACCAGTGGCTCATGCCTGTAATCCTAGTTACTCATAAGGCTGAGATCTGAGGATCACAGTTTGAAGCCAACCCAGACAAGGAAGTCCATAAGACTTCCAAGTTATTTCCAATTAACTACCAAAAAGCCAGAAAGTGGGGCTATGGCTCAAGTGGTAGAGTGCTAGCCTGGAGCAAAAAATAAATAAATAAAAAGTTTAGGAACAGCACCCAGTCCTTCTTTTCAAGCCCTACTACCAGCATAATAACAACAAAACTAGTTATGAAAGTCCCTCTTTCGTCAGCCAAATGAGATATTGTTGGGTTTTATTTTATTTTTAAATTAGAATTGGGTAGCTTTCATGAGTTTTGTTTTATTCATTGTTGATAATTCTGATTATTGACATCTTGGCCGTGAAGAATGAGCAAATAAGCCAGATGGTTTGTGTATAAGGTTTAAACTTGTGAGAATGTCAACTGAAGGCATTTTTGTTTAAACATCAAAGCTTTTTAAGGCTACAAATCTGGACCTTGGCTTTGGTCCTTATCCTCTAATGGTAGTTCCCCCTTGTAAGAAAAAGCTATCTCTGGGTCTGTTCATGCATTGTCATCTTGACAAAGTTTTAGACCAGGGCTGCTTTTGTGATAAGTTCTAATCCTCAACTCTGCCGTAGCACTAAAGACAATTGGCATTTGAAATTCTTAGGTTTTACAGACTGGGTGCAGCACAGATAACCATGTATCTCCCTATATTCCATTTATCTCTGTTAGTATTTTAAGAATCTGGCATATTTCTTCCTTTTTGGTGCTACCTTCTTGCTTGACTTCAGTTATTCTAAAGCTTTAGGCTACATCCTGAAAAAAAAAATGTATAATCTCCAATGATTATGTTTTGATTTGGCACCTGTCAGTAATGCAGATGCTTTGCCCTCCAAAATAACTGCCACCAAGTATCCTGAAGCCTAAATGCTTTATGTGTTGGCACAGTTTGCTATGCCCACAGACAATTCCTTTGGGTCCTGTTTTAGGAGAGGTTCACTTTTACCATTCAAATGCTCTCCCTGTGGCTAGACTAAAAGCTAGCTTGCAGAGTGAGGCTACCCTGGGCAGTATCCTCCCAGTCCCTGATTTGTAACTGGCTAGGACAGATGAAATTGATTTTTGCTATATACTAAAGGGCAGTAGCGTGGAAGGTGGCTGTGAAGACCACCGGACTTCATCAGAGGCAGCTCTGGCCAGGGGAGGCAGAATTCCATCATGCTTGCTCCTCTCTGTAGCAAATCAATTTGCAATGGTTCACGGCTGCTGGAGCACTGGTCTGGGGCACCCTCCATTGCATATGGAATGAGTTTTGCAGGCTGGAAGCTAAACTTTTTTTTTTTTTTTTGCCTTTTTCTGTTTGTGTGGCACTTGGATCTGAAGAAATTTGAAGTTTAATCAAAAGCTGCTAAGATTGCATTTAATAACAACACCTTGAGTACTTGGCTTCCCTGTTCTCTTTTCAGCTATCTCCCGTGAAAGGGCTGTGGAGCTCCTTAAGAAATGTCTGGAGGAGGTAAGTAGCTCCCATGGGACCCTGAAAGGAATGTTTTCTCTCTGTTTGCCAGTGTTCCTTTTCTCTGGTTGCTTTTTTTCTGGTCCTTGCCAGAAGGTGTAATAAATATCCACTGACCAGATGTGAAGTTGCTGCCAGGGATGGAGTTCAGTGTGGGTAGCAGACTTGTTTCTCATGGGTCATCTCCTCATCAATGTCAACTTCAGAATTTAATTACATTTCTGTATGGTTTATCCAGACAGACTAGTGGTTCTAAAACTTCAGTGTGTATTAGAATCATCTGGAGAATTGGTTTAAAAAAGTAGGTTTTACTGTCCCCCATCTCTGCCTCTAGTTCTGATTCTACTGTCTAGCGGTAGAATCTGAGCCTCTGTATTTTAATAAAATCACGCAAGTGATTTTGCTATAGATGAAAATTGAAGCCAATACTTACTGTAAGAGCTGTTGTTCAAGACTTTATACCTGCTCTGTTCTGATGCCTTTACTAAATACTCTTTTGTATACTCACTCAACAGTGCATAAACCCTTGTAGTCTGGAAATAAACCTTCCCCAAGCATTCAGGAAGCTGTAGAAAGCAAAAGGAAGCTTTGAGCAGAAGTATAGGGCATCTTGGGCTGGGAATGTGGCTTAGTGGTAGAGTGCTTCTCTAGCATGCACCAAGGCCTAGGTTCAATTCCTCAATACCACATAAACAGAAAAGGCCAGAAGTGGCACTGTGGCTCAAGAGGTAGAGTACTAGCCTTGAGCAAAAAGAAACTCAAGGACAGTGCCTAAGCCTTGAGTTCAAGCCCTAGAACTGGCCAAAAGGAAGTATAGAAGGGCTGGGAGCATGGCCTAGTGGTAGTTTACTTGCCTAGCATGCACCAAGCCCTGCGTTCGATTCCCTGGAACCACATAAGCAGAAAGAGCTGGAAGTGGCAGTGCGGCTCAAGTGTCAAAGCACTAGCCGTGAGCAAAAAGTGTCCAAGAACAGTGCCCAGGCCTCTAGTTCAAGCCCCATGACTGGCAAAAAAAAAAGGGGGGGGGGCAACTTTTCCATTACTACTAAGAATTTAAGATTGGACATAAATGTAAGGATGAGGTGGCAGAAAATAACTCCATTAGACTTTTTCATTATTTTGCTCTCCTTTGGCCTAAAGATAACCCTGAAGTCATGGTCTAGTGAGAGAATAGGAAGATAAGAGCCCTGACAATAACGTAGTTTGCCTCTTATATGAGCCATATGACCATAGTACCCCTTTTCCTTCTTCCAAAGCAGGCATTCAACTGAGAGGCCAGTAACCCTATTACAGGGGCTTCCAGGAAGAAGTTACTGAAATATCATATCAAATGCTCTTAAGAGTTTTATCACCCATGATCATGAAGATAGCCTTTTATTGTGTGTGAGCTCTTCAGCTCAAAGCTAGCATTCCGCTCCTTGAGCCACGGTGCCACTTTTAGTTTTTTAGTGGTTAATTGGAGATCAGAGTCTCTCGGACTTTTGTGCCTGGCTGGCTCTGAGCTGTGATCCTCAGTTCTCAGCTTTCTGAGTAGCCAGGATTACAGGTATGAGCCACTGGCACCCAGCTTCTTGACACCTTTTTTAATCTTGGAGGTTAATTCTGGACACAAGAGTCTTCAACCAGAAAGGATCCTGGATATGGATAGGCTGTTGTTGCGCTAACCCCAGCTGCAAAGGAGATGCAGACCTGAAGTGGCAGAGGGCTTAAGTCTAGGGAGGTACTATTTCCAGGATAGTGTCTTACATCACTAAGGCACCCAGGAAGAATATCCACAAAAATGAAGACGTCAGAGCTATGCTCTCTGCTTCCATGCATTTAGATTGTTCCTTTGGTGCAGGCTCAGCCCATACTTCTGGAAGAGGCATAGCAGAGCATGTTCCAAGAATGGTTCTGATGCTATACTTCCTACCCTCCCACAAACACACTCACTACTACTACTCATTCTAAAGTGAATAGGTATCTAGAGAGAGTTGGGACCTAGTTATGTACTGCTTTGGTCCGGGACTTGTTCCTAAATTACTCTCTACCTGGAGACAATACAAGAGAAATTCCAGACTGATTGGTAGCAGACTGTGGACATGAGGACATTTGATTGTTTCTTTTTTGGTCAGCTGACTGACCAGAGACAACCTCCCAGGTCCTGCTCAGTGTCTTCCAGCTAGCCTTTACTTACTATTTGGACATTCCAAGTAGAGACCTAATGCCCCTAATAGACCAACTGCCCCTAACAGAAAATCAGTTCCCCAAAAGCAATGGGTTTTCCTGTGCCTTGAATAGAGCTTTTCTAGAAAACATGTGTTGACTGATTTCCCTCATGTCTGTACAGCTCCAGAAGCGCTTCATCTTGAACCTGCCAACCTTCAGTGTTCGAATCATTGACAAAAATGGCATCCATGACCTGGATAATATCTCCTTCCCTAAACAGATGTCCTAATGTCCTTTCTCCTACTTGCCAGAGAACTTTTTTGAATGACTCCTTTAATTTTTTTCTACACTTTTGGTGTACATAATTGATAGATGTTAATTCAGAATAAAGCTGAATGTGGTAAATTGACTTTTCTGGTTGTCTCTCAGTTTATCTAACATGTTTCAAAAAGGAACTGGAAGGAATGTTACCTGTTTTTTACCAGGACTCTTTTTTGCCCATTCCCTCATGTTCAGTTCACTATTCAGCTTCTTATTCATCAGCTTCTCTGCAGCAGTGGTTCTTTTTGCCCTTTAGGTAACTTTTTTTTAGGTAATTAATTTGGATAGTTATTATGTGCACTTCAGCTCAAGGCTACCACCCTACCCCTTGAGCCACAGCCCCACTTCCCATTTTCTAGTGATTAATTGGAGATAAGAGCCCCTTACCTTTTTTTTTTTTGCCAGTCCTGGGCTTGAGCTCAGGGCTTGAGCCCTGTCCTTGGACTTTCTCAAGGCTAGCACTCTAACACTTGAGCCTCAGCACCACTTCTGGCTTTTTGCTATATATGTGGGGATGTGGGGTACCGAGGAATTGAACCCGGGTCTTCGTGCATGCTAGGAAGCACTGTACCACTAGGCCAAACTTCTGGCCCCTCTCTTACCATTTTTTAAGAGATACTTTTGTTCTTATAAAGTACATTTTATTCTTACGTATGTGTAAAAGGGCTAGAATATGGTATAGTGCCTGAATCTTTTGCCTACCATGTAAAAGTCCCTGGACCTGTAAGCCTAGCTACTCAGGAGGCTGAGATCTGAGGATTAAGGTTCAAAGACAGCCTGGTACAAAAGGACCCGAGGCACTATGTCCAATTAACCTCTAGAAAATGAGAAGTGGGATGCACGAAGACCCTGGTTCAATTCCCTGGTACCACATGTACAGAAAAGGCCAGAAGTGCCACTATGACTCAAGTGGCAGAGCACTAGCCTTGAGCAAAAAGTGTTCAAGGACAGTGCCCAGGCCTGAGTCAAAAAAGCAAGTCACCCGGCATTAGTGGCTCCAGGATAGTAGTCATGAGACTCTCTTGAGGTAATAACACGTGTGGGCATGTGGATCAGAGTCTGGCCTGGGAAGTGCTTGGTAAGTACATAGGCATTACTAAACTTGTTTTTCCATTCAGGCCTCTTCAAGAATAGGAGGTTTCCTGCATTTGAACATAAGATGGTCATAGGAAATCCCACAAACCAACTCTTTGGTTGAGCACCAGTCTCTGTGCCTGATAGCACACCTGCAAAGACATGGGGGCAGGAAAGAACATTCCAGGAGTACAATGGTTTGAGAAATGAGAGAGAACTCGTTGTAGCCAGAGCAAAATAAGTGATGAAGAGTAAGTCCAGATATTTACAAGGCTATAGGATGAAATACACCAGTGAAAACAGACTAGTTGGGGAGGCTTCAATAATAGACTAGAGAACTAGGCTGGCAGCCATGGAGATGAAAAGACAAAGATGGACTCTGAATCAAATGTGACTCCCGAGTGCCTGGCCTGAACATCTGGGCAGATGGTGCTGCCATTTACAAATGATGAAGTAGTATGGAGGAAGTCAATTCGCATATTCAAGTGCTCTGATAAGTGCATACGTTTGAGATGTGTGTTGTAGACAGTAAGGCAGAGAAACAGGCAGACAGTTGGACATCCAAGCTTTGAGTTTAGGAACATCTGAAGATAGAAATTCTTATGATAAGCAAAGGCAGGAAACTGAATGAGCTCATCTAGAGAAGGCCCTAGGAAAGGGCAACATTAGGAGAGCAAGAAGCATGGCTCAAGTGGTAGACTGCCACTATGAGCAAGAAAGCTAAGGGACAACACCCAGGCCCCGAGTTCATCCCCCAGCATTGTCCCAGGGGGAAAAATACATTTACGCTCAAATTATTAGGACAAATAATTTGACTGAACGTTTTTTTAACTTTCAAGTTTAATTACAACATACATAAATAGACAGCAACAGGACTGTGACAGGCAGCCTGGATTCAGTTCTGTAATTTCTGCTTCTCTTCTGGGTTCCTCAAGGGCCCTTCTGGCCCACTTTTCTCCAAGAGTGGAAAGGGTCTAAGGAGCCCACTGGGACCTCCTGTCAACACCCCTTTTCTGGGGATAGGAGAGTCAGGAATGAGCGTTATCAGCTCCAGTAGCACCTCTGATGTGTCCACAGTGGGCTCTCTTGCTACAAGTAAAAAAAAACGAAGACTTCAATGGAGTGCTGTGCTCCATAAGCCCCATTTTTTTTCACACCAATGTCCTATCCAAGCCTTTCTTAGCAAAGGTCTGAAAATGGCACACATGCAACAAATACCCGGACCCTTAACTTACCAGCAAATCTCCACAGACAAGCCTCCCTCTCTGACTCCAACCCAGACCCTCAGTTCTGAGGTTTCTGGATGGATGTTCTCATTCTGACCTGACTGGAATCCCACCTTTTGGTCCTGCCAGGGCTACACCCCACCCCACCCCCAGGAACTAAAAGAATCCTTGGGAGTCCCTTCATGACAGGGTGAGAGATGCAGTTATTTCCGGTGCTTGGCATCTTTCTCTGAAGCCTTGGTTTCACTGTGTCCACTCCCTGCATTGCTTAGAAACATCTTGTCCAGTCCCTTGAGTGATTCCAACAGGTAGTTCTGGAAGGCGGTGAGGGCGGCACAGATGGCAGGCCCACCAAAGCCATGTGTGATGAGGCTGAAGTGTGTCAGGCAGCTCTGCACCCCAGGCTCCAGGATGAGCGCTGGACGACTGTTGCCCAATGGAGAGCGGTCCTGAGCCATCAAGTCGGAAAACTCCTTGCAGATCTGCCTGGGGGGGAACAAAGGTCAGAGGTTAAGGATAAGGCTCTGAGACCAGAGACAGATCCACAACATGCTAATAGACTATTTCTTAGCCCTCCCAAGTCTACAGTGATTGTATCCATTTTACAGAAAAGGAGACTAAGGTTCAGAGAAGGTAACAATACTAGCGAATTTATTTTCATAATATCACTATAGCTTCTTTTCCTGTGGATGTACTGCCACAAGCGAAGTGAACCCCAACCGTTTACTACCACATCACAGAAACTTTCTTTGATCCCTTTTTCCACCCTTAGATACCCAGTGCTTCATAGAACCTTGTCTGACATTAGGAACAGTCCAAAATCTGCCTTGCCTGGTTGAAATGACAGCTAGCAGCAAATATTAACTGAGGCCTAACATATGCATCATCTCAGTGTTCCCCCAAAATCTCTCCTGTTAAACCCATCATATGGATAAGGAAACTGGTTTTAGATGGGGTTAGGTGATCTGCCAAAATGACTGAGCTAGAGTTTGGATCCAGCACCTCTCTGGCCATTACCTAGTTCTGTATGTACCTCAGGCAAAAGGATCAGTCATCATTCATCTTTGTGCCACCCTGGAACCTAGCCAGCATCATATGTAGACATGACTGGGATCTGGAAATGCTCAGTGTGCATGCTGATTCATGAATGAGGTGGGCTCCACCCAGATTAGGCTTCTCCAGCCACAGCATGAGCAAAGGGCCTCCCAGGTCTCCATTTGCTAGTCCCATGAGTCTAGAGAATGGAAGAAAGCCTCAAAGAAGAGGAAGGGTGGAATTGTGGCTGGAAGGTCTACCTCAGGCTGGGGGACTGGACAAGCTTATAAGAAGGAAAAGCACGGGGCCAGGAGTTTTGCCTAGTGGTAGAGTGCTTGCCTAGCATGCACAAAGACCTGGGTTCCATTCCTCAATACCACATACATAGAAAAAAGCCGGAAGTGGTGCTGAGGCTCAAGTGGTAGAGTTCTAGCCTTGAGAAAATCCAAGGACAGTGCTCAGGCCCTGAGCTTAAGCCCAGGACTGGCAAAAAAAAAAAAAGAAGAAGGAAAAGCACATGAATTCCAATCAGCTAGACTGGGTGGAATTTATGTAGATCTTACTATGGAGACCTTAAAAGTTTGCATTTAGCCTACAGATAGTGGTTTTTCCATTTGCGTCTCTCCTGTTCCCTTCCTCTGTTCTTCCCCTTCATTAAGACAATGCCTTGGATGAATGTTTGTATTTCTGCAAAATGCACATGTTAAAATCCTTGAGGGCCAGGAGTTTGGCCTAGTGGTAAAAATGCTTGCCTCATATGCATGAAGACCTGGGTTCAATTCCTTGGTACCATGTACATAGAAAAAGCTGAAAGTGGTCTATGGCTCAAGTGGTAGCAGTCTAGCCTTGAGAAAGACCAAGGACAGTGCTCAGGCCCTGAGTTCAAGCCCCAGAATTGCCAAAAAAAAAAAAATTCTCCTTGAGATGAAGATGAAGTCTTTGGAAGGGATTTCGTCATTGGAGCAGGGCAGGTAGAACCCTTATGAATGAGATTAGCTCCCTGCTGAAAGAGATCAGAGAAAATCCTAGCTCCTCTACCAGGTAAAGACAGAGCAACCAAGTGTTGTCTGTGTTCAAGAAAGTGGGCCCTTGCCAGGCAGGGCTTACCAATCTCCAGAACTGCAGGAAATAATTAAACTGCTACCCAGTTTATGGTAACGTGTAGCTGTTCAAGTGGACAAAGAGCGGGGGCTCTCTTTATAAAATGCTGGAATACTTGATGGGTGAGCCATCTAAGATTTGGGGGGCCTGAGCAGGGTTGCTGAGGGAACAGAGAGGGAATCTGAATGAAGGTCCAGGATGGTATGCAGAGACCTGAGCTGAAATGGCAACATGTAAATGGTGGTAAGAGAGACACCAGTGGACCGTGGAGGGGTCAGGTGTGACCTGGGGCCCAAAGAAAGTCCCAGGGCAGGAACTAACAGGCAAGACTCAGCAAGAGGAGCCTTAGGCCCTCCTGAGGGGAACTGTGTAGCCCAAGCCATGGGCCCGTGAAGATGAGTACAGTATGAGCATAGGCCTGTGACACCATTTATTCTGATACATAGGACCCAGATATGTTGACACGTGGGCATGCTCATGGAGGTCTGTGGGGTGAACGTGGTGGCCATGTGAACCTAAGCAGGAAGCTGTGTGTGCCATGTGTCCATGTGTGCGTGCTGAGTGGTGTTCGTGGTGTTCGGTGCCTAGAACCAGTGTCTGTCAGTGCCTTGCTGCCACATTTCCTCACTCACTTGGCAGCCAGCAGCATGCTCTTGCGGCTGTGCAGGTCCCCGGGGTCAGCGTGCTGGCGGCACAGGTACTCAGCAGCTGCCTTGGCTGGGAACTCGGTCTCGCAGACATAGCCAAAGTCTCGGGCCAGGTGCATAGCTTCTCCTGGGGGAAGGAAAGATGTCACTACCTCAGCCAGGAGCCCAGTTATGAAGCCCCAATCCCTTAGCCAAGGGGCCATCCTATCCCCTCCCCAGAATAGCTCCAGCCCCAAATCCATTGCCCGGGTTTGAGACCACTTGGGCTGGGTTCTGAGCTCCAAGAGGGGACCTGGGCCCATCCGAGTCATCAACCTCCAGGGAAGGAGGCAATCTTCCCCACTGATTTATTGACCACATCCAGATACTGACCATTCCCCTCCACACACACACACACATACACACACACACACACACACACACACACCACTACAGCTGCCTCTCAAAACCCAAGCCTCACTCACCCTCCACCAGTGAAGTCAGCAGGGTTACATTGGCAGCCTTCCGACGGCCAGCTGGCAGGTTAAGCCCAATCTTTTCCAGCCTTTCCCGCAGACACCGGCCACCATTCTTGGACTTGGCCCTTGACATGCACAGAGACACACACACACACAACCATGAGGACAAAAAAGACGCTTACAGGCTAAGTGATCCCCAAAGGGCCTTGTTGACCCTACCAGCACCTATTGAGGCTTGCATCTGTCCTTGGAAGTTCTCTGGGGTCTCTCAGCACGATCTCAACATCTCTAACCTCACTCCAGTTTTTCAGTCGTCTCCACCCAGATCCAAGAATCTCTTATTCAGGGCTGGGAGCTTGGTCTAGTGGTTAAAGTGCTTGCCTAGCATGCATGAAGACCCGGGTTCGATTCCTCAGTACCACATACATAGAAAAAAGCCAGAAGTGGTGCTGAGGCTCAAGTGGTAGAGCTCTAGCCTTGAGAAAATCCAAGGACAGTGCTCAGGCCCTGAGCTCAAGCCCAGGACTGGCAAAAAAAAAAGAATCTCTTATTCCTCCCCAGGCTTCTTAACAGAGTACAGTAGAACAAAACAGCATCTTAGGCTCTTTCCCCATCTGAACACATTTACTGGGGCTACACAGACTTGTATAATGACATTCAAAGAGACAGAAAGACACAGATACACACACACAGCCACTTATAGACATACAACAGATGAACACACACTGAGGGCCAAGATTACAGAGACATATACACACCAGTAGAGACACCTATGCAGAGATGCACAACATGCAGAGATAGACACAAATATATTCGCACCAAGTCAGGATACCAAACACCTACAGACACTCGGGGGATGGAGGTGTGGTTCAGGTGGTAAAAACATCAGCCAAGGAGCAAACGTGTCAGATACCCTGTTACCAGGTTGGAGTCCTGGACTTAGACAAAATAAATAAATAAATAACCAACTTCTTGCAGTCCAGGCACTCAGGGATTCACAGAGATCCCTCCAGGATTGCGAGATGAGACCAGGAATGAGGAGATCACACAATCATACAGAGACAGCCCCACAATGGAGCAGGCATATACATATACACTTAACTAGCTGCAGATGCATACACACACACACACACACGCGTGCGCACAGTGGGACACATTTCCATTAACAGTTAATGTGACCATCTCCTAAAGCAACACGGACATGCAAAAAGAAACACACAACTACAAAGGTGAACCAAAACAAATCATGGTCTCCAAGCCACAATGAGGCAATGAGGCATGCAGGAAGGGAGAAGATGGCACTTCCCAGAGCCAGCCTTAGTCCTCATCCTGCTCACTGTGAGTCCTCATCCTGCTCACTGTGAGTCCTCAAGCCCTTCCCTGTGCCCAGGCTTCTTTCTCTCCTAAGTCCCGAAGACCTATTAGAGTTGCTGGGAACCTGGGACTGCCTAGACGGCCTGGGCTCTTGTCTAATGAGGAGACTGAGACCAAGATAATGTAAGGGGCTAGGAGGAAGCTGGTTCCTTTTCTGATGCCTTAGGCATGAAGGGACCAAAGACTTTGGCTGGGGTGTTGTGAGGGGGTTGTGGGCTAGCCTTCCTACCTGCGAAGGACACCCCCCAGGAGGGAGGCATTGAGGCACTCTGGAGGTGAGAGTCGCCGCTGCACCTCCCCCACGGTCACCTTGTACTTGGATGTGGAGCTGAGCAAGGAGAGACGGCCAGGAACAGAGCAGAAGACTTCACTGGGGTTGGTAATGCCGCCAACCAGGCTGTCTTTGGCCAATGAGAGGGCCGAGAGGCTGCTGGCTTTGGAGGGCATGGGGACTGTGGAGCAGAAGCAAGGAAGGAGAGAGATGAGGATATGGAGCCAGCAACTAGCCAGCTGTAGATCAGGCACACTGATGATAAACCAATGTGCATGTTGAAAGATTTTCACACCTTCTGAGACCTTCTGAGGTCCTGCTTTACAAAGGGAGAAACTGAGGCATACTGAGATTAAATTGATATGCCCAAGTCCTCTCAGCTGATGGTCATGGACTCTGAACTCAAAGCTGGACTTCTTGGTTTTTTTTTGTTACTGGGAATCAAACCCAAGACAATGCATTTGGTAGGCAAGTGCTTTGTCACTGAGCTACATTCTAGCTGGCTCTGAACTTCATGTTTCCTCCAGGAGCTAGGGTGATTTACATTTTTTGTTTTTGTTTAGGCTATTTTTTTTTGTGGATCATGGAACTTAAACTCCACCTGGGTGCAGTCCCTGAGCTCTTTAGCAAAAGGCTACTGCCCCACCCCTTAGCCTAAACAGTGTCCCTGAGCTCTTCAGCTCAAGGCTACCACCCTACCCTTGAGCCAAGCCCCACTTCCCATTTTCTAGAGGTTAACTGGAGGATAAGAGTCTCAGGTCCTTTTGTGCCTGGGCTGTGGCTTTGAACCCTGATCCTCAGATCTTAGCCTCCTGAGTAGCGAGGACCACAGGCGTGGTCTCTCTCTCTCTCTCTCTCTCTCTCTCTCTCTCTCTCTCTCTCTCTCTCTCTCTCTCTCTCTCTCTCTCTCTCTCTCTCTCTCTCTCTCTCCCTCTCTCCCTCTCTCCCTCTCTCCCTCTCTCCCTCCCTCCCTCCTTCCCTCCCTCCCTCCCTCCTGCCCTAGGGATCATTCTGAAAAAAAGCTGTGGTCCAGGCACCAGTGGCTCATGCCTGTAATCCTAGCTACTCAGGCCCTGAGTTCAAGCCCCATGACTGGCAAAAAAAAAAAAAAAATAGATACCTGAAAAGGTAGACTGTAAAAAATATTTGTTGGTACTAGAGTTTGAATTCAAGACCTGGAGCCAAATCTCCCATTGTATAGTGTATATGTTTTAGTTTTGATTTTCATGATGGTACTGGTGCTTAGCTCAGGCTTTGGGTGCTATCCCGGAGTTTTTGTTGCTCAGAGCTATGCTCTGTACTCTACCACTTGAGCCTTAACTTCATTTCCAGGTTTTTGATCTGACACCCAGCTGTACTTGTATATATTTTATACCACAAACTTGGTTTAAAAGATTCATTACAGGGGTTGGAGGCATGGCTCAGCCAATGAGTAAACATGAGTCCTGGTCTCAGACCTAAAAAAATAAATAAATTACTATACCTTCTCTAGGAAAAAAAATATCTATAAGGAGGACAATGTGACTCTTCTCTCTCCCATCACTCCTACCCAGAGGAGGGGCTCAGAGGAATAGGACATTCATAACTCCAGCCAGTTTCTATTCAAGGGGGCCTCCTGGGGCCTAGTTTCATGAGAAGGCAAAAGGCTGTTTGTGTTTCTGCAAACATGAGCATATGTCATGAAAATAAGTGTACACAAAAATGATACATTCAGTTGGGTGCAGTGGCTCACACCTGTAATCCTAGCTACTCCAGGAGGCTGAGATCTGAGAATCAAGGTTCAAAGCCAGCCCAGGCACAAAAGGACCTGAGACTCTTATCTCCAATTAACCTCTAGAAATGGGAAGTGGGGCTTGGCTCAAGGGTAGGGTGGTAGCCTTGAGTTGAAGAGCTCGGGGACAGCGCCCCAGCTGAGTTCAAGCCCCATGATTCTCACAAAAAAAAAAAAGATACATTCATATCATATAATCAGCACATGTACAGTATTCATTTTGCAACTACTCAGCCATAGCTCCATGCACAGATACAGTCTCTGCTCTGGAGTGAGTGGGAATGTGAATGCATGCACAGGACATGCGCAAGTGCTTTCCTCTATTGATGCCAGAGTTCTATAAAGTGTAGCCAAGTGGAAGGGCAGGTGTGGCATAGGGACATGTGTTTGTGTCTATGCATAACAGACCTTGTGGCTTCTCCACCTGTTCCTCAAAAACAGCAAGAAGAATGGAAAACAAGGTTAGGGAAGTTGGTGGACCAAGGAAGGGGCTGTCAGGTGAGAATTCAATGAGCACACACTGCAAAGCCAAACCACTACCATTTGTCCTCCACATCCACAGGCTAGCCTTTGCCTTAACGAACCCTCATGGAAGTAGTTCATTCATCATGTCCCCTGGTGACACATGCAGAACCCACTCACATACGGACTAGACACAGATACAAGAGCTTGTGGCTACTCAGAATAAGCATCCTGTCCCAAATTTATTAGCTACAGGTATTAGGTACCATCTGGCTACTAAACCTGAAGGTGCAACAAATTGTCCCAGAATGTGTTAGAATTACAATTCCCACCAGGTGCCAGAGGCACATGCCTATAATCCTAGCTACTGAAGAGTCTGAGAACAGAAGACAGCAGTTCAAGACCAGCCCTGGCAGGAAAGTCTATGAGACTCTTATCTCCAATTAGCCAACAAAAAGCCAAAAGTGCAGCTGTGCATCAATTGAACAAAAAAAAAATCAAGGACAGTATCTATGCCCAGCACACATGCATGCAGGTACATACATTATAATGCCTTCTTCAAGAAAATATAGAAGCCAGGCATGGTGACTCATGCTTGTGATGCTAGCTACTCAGGAGGGTGAGACCTGAAGATTGCAATTTGAAGCCAGCCTTTGCAGGAAAGTCCATGAGACTCGACTCCAATTACCAGAAAAGCCCAAAGTAAAGCTGTGGCTCAAGTGGTAGAGTGCTAGTACAAGGACGGTGCCAAGGCCCTGAGTTCAAGCCCCAGGACCAGCACAAAACACACACATACATACAGAGAGAAAATATATGAGAAAAACTCCTTCAGGATCTTGGGTTAGGGCAGAGTTACAACATCAAAAACACAATCCATAAAAGAAAATGGGCTGAGGGCCGGGAGTTTGGCCTAGTGGTTAAAGTGCTTGCCTAGCATGCATGAAGACCCGGGTTCGATTCCTTGGTACCACATACATAGAAAAAGCCGGAAGTGGTGCTGAGGCTCAAGTGGTAGAGTTCTAGCCTTGAGAAAGTCTGAGGACAGTGCTCAGGCCCTGAGCTCAAGCCCAGGACTGGCAAAAAAAAAAAAAAAAAAAAAAAAAAAAAAAAAAAAAAAAGAGTAGAGCACTAGCCTTGAGGAAAGCTCAATGACAGTGCCCAGGTCCTGAGTTCAAGAAAATGGGCTGGACATAGTGGCTCACACCTGTAATCCTAGCTACTCAGCTAGCTGTGAGGATCAAGGTTCAAAGCCAGCCTGGGCACAAAAGGACCTGAGACTCTTATCTCTAATTAACCTCTAGAAAACAGAAAGTGGGGCTTGGCTCAGGGGTAGGGCAGTAGTCTTGAGCTAAAGAACTCAGCACCCAGGCCAAGTTCAAGCCTCATGACACACAAAAAAGAAAGAAAGAGAGAGAGAGAGAGAGAGAGAGAGAGAGAGAGAGAGAGAGAGAGAGAAGCAGAGAGAGAGAGAGTGAGAGAGAGAGAGAGAGAGAGAAGGGAAGGGAAGGGAAGGGAAGAAAAGGGTGGCCAAGAGAGTTTGGCCTAGTGGTAGAGTGCTTGCCTAGCATGCACAAGAACCTGAGTTTGATTCCTCAGTAACACATACCTTGAAAAAGCCAGAAGAGGTACTGTAGCTCAAGTAGTAGAGTGCTAGCCTTGAGAAAGCCCAAGGACAGTGCTCAGATCCTGAGTTCAAGCCCCAGGACTAGCAAAAAAAAAAAAGAAAGAGACCGGGAGTTTGGCCTAGTGGTAGAGTGCTTGCCTAGCAAGCTAGCACTCAGTACCACATACACAGAAAAAAAAGTCAGAAGTGGTACCCAGGCTCAAGCGGTAGAATGCTAGCCTTGAGAAAGTCCAAGGACAGTGCTCAGGCCCTGAACCCAAGCCCAGGACTGGCAAAAAAAAAAAAAAAAAAAAAAAAAGAAAGAAAAGAAAATGACTAAAAGGAGTGGGGAATGTGGCTTAGTGGAAGAGTGCTTGCCTAACATGCATGAAGCCCTGGTACCTGCACATACAAACAAGAAAAAACAACAATATGCTAAGTAAAAGAAGTGAGATACGAAAGTCTGCATAGTTAATCTATTTATATTGCATTCCAAAATATGCAAATTTAGACAGAAAGCAGATCAGGAGTTGCCTGAGGCTTGGGTGAGAATGAAGATGTTGTACAGATGGGAATGCGGAAATGCTGAGGGGAGACAGAAATGTCTCCAGTAGTTTGTGGTTGTGGTTATAAAACTACATACACTTGCTACAAAAGAAAATCATAAATTGTATTCTTCCCATGACTGAAACTTGACCTTACAGTATCAATTAGTAAACATATTTAGGGATCACTGTGGTACATGCCTGCAATCCTAGCACTCAAGATGCAGGGACAGGAGTAGGAAGCCAGTAGACTGTGTCATGATATCTTGTCACAAAATAAAATAATAACAAGGATGAACAAATGGGGTGGTACTCACTAGATACTGTATTCAAAATGAACTCCACAACTTGTAGGTGGGGGCAGGAGGGAAAAACTGGCAGAGTCAGGGAAAGGGAAACGTCGTTCAAAAGAAAATGCACTCATTTTCTGACTTATACAGCTGTAACCCCTCTGTACATCACCTTTATAATAACAACAAGTTGCTAAAAACAACAAACCCACAGAACAAAAAACGAACAGAAAAAAAAAATGCAAATTCCAGGGTCAGGAGTTTGGCTTAGTGATAGAGTGCTTGCCTAGCATGCATGAAGACCTGGGTTCAATTCCTCAATACCACAAACAGAAAAGCGGGAAGTGGTGCTGTGGCTCAGGTAGTAGAGCGCTAGCCTTGAGAGAAAGCCCAGGGAGAGTGCTCAGGCCCTGAGTTCAAGCCTTGGGACTGGCAAAAAAGAAAAAAAAAAAAAAGCAAACTCCAGGGCCATTTGTACTGTTAGGGTTGAGGTCAGCAGAAGCAGTGAGGAGCTGAAAGGGAGGCAGGCTCACATTTCTAACTGCACTACCTAGAGAACATAATTTGAGGTCCCAAAGGCCAAAGATGGAGAGGGAAGGAGCAGGGACACGAAAGCAAGCAGGAGAGGCAGCTATCCTCCCCCTAGCCCACTAGTCTCCTTCCTCCCCATGAGACTTGCTGGTTAAGTTGCTTTCTTATCTACTACCAGAGGGCTTCTTTTAAATATACTCCTTTTCTTTCTTTTAACTGGACTCCTTTTTTCTCCTGTTCTAAGCTCTAGGGAGGTTTCCCCTGGTCCTCAGGTAAATCTCCAACTCTGCAGGGTGCTGTTCTTTCAGCTGCCGGGGGAGCTGAGGACAGTGTAAGTTCAGGATAGGATGCTGCCTTGGTGTCAAATTCTGGTAAAGTCCATTATGAGAGGAAAACAGCATTTTTTTTTCTTTAGTTTTTAAAAAACACAGTAAGAGTCCCCAACACAGTGGTTCATGCTTGTAATCCTAGCCATTCAGGAGGCTGAGAGGTGAGGCTCAAGGGTTAAAGTTTGAAAACAGACTGGGCAGGAAAGTCCAACCCTGAGTTTAAGTTCCAGGACACACACACACACACACACACACACACACACACACACACACACACACGCACACGCAGACACACACACACAGGCACACAAACTGATGTTAATTTTTTTTTTTTTTTTTGGCCCCAGGACCTCACTGAAAACCCACCCCACCCCCAGCCCCAGACCTAAACTGGAGGCTCAGGCTTGCCAGACTCCCCACTTCCCTGCTGAACCTTTGTGGCAGAGTGAAAAAGGGCAGAGCAGAGTGTTTACATCTGTCACTGTCCAGGAGCCCCCCAGAGATCTGAGTACCCCGAGCCTGCCCGGGGGGAGTTCCCTGCCCCGGGTAGACACCCACCCCAGGGGCCCCGCAGCGGAGGAGGGAGGCAGGCACCTCAGGAAGTCTCACCCCGGGACCCCTCCCCGACAGCTGTGACTGCGTGAGCGCCTTTCCAGCCTTTCCTCCTGTCTGGGTTTTCCACGGGGAAGGCTTGTGCACAGACCGTGCCCAGCGTTGGTGAAAAGGCCCTCAGTCCTCCTTTCCCACCCTCTCTCTCCCAAAGTACTGAGGCTTCAGAACACAAGCCACCGGCTGGACCGGTTCAAATGCGCCCTTGTCGGGAGCGCGCCCCACCTCGGGCGCTGCCCACCTCCGGACGCCCGGGGCTCCGGGGGCCCCCCCATTTCTCCTCCCGCCCAGTCTTCCAGGGGCAGGGAATGACCTGGAAGTGAGCAGCGGCGCTGGGTCCCGCGCCCTCCGCCCCGGGACAAGTGCCTGGGGTCTGGGGACCCCGTGAGGGTTTCCAGGCTCGGCTCCTGGCTGGCACGGGTGGGATGGAGACCCCCGGCCACCCCCAGCCCCGGCGAGGAAGGCCGCTCCTGCGTGCAGCTGGGGTGCAGAGAGAGGTTCGGGCCTCGGGACCCCGATCCCTCCCGCCACGGCTGCGGCCCGGGAACCACCAGGCTCCCCAGCCATCCTCATCCGAGCAGCCCGAGGATGAAGACGGTGCTCCACGTCCACCCACCGCCCGCGGGGAGCAGAGCTCGGCCGCGGCCCTCCATCTGTGCCGGGTGTTTGCGACGCCCGCAAGCGCAAGCGCGGGCACCGACTTTCTCCCTTCCCCAGAGATCCGGCTGAGTGGGAACCCGGAGCTTCTTTTCGCTGGGACCCCCATCCGGACCCCCCCACTCCCGACCCGGCTCGGATCCCTTTGCTCCCCGGGTTGTTGAGACGCCGACAGCCATGAGACTCCACTTTTCTTGATCAGGTCACCGTCGCTTCACCTGCTCCATGAGAGCGTCCATCCCTGCCTTTCTCCCCTTCCCTCCATTTCACGGGCCACCCCAGCCCAAATTCATTGTTTCCTGGGACACATCTAACATGTGTTGGGAGGTTGGGTCGCTGAAGACCTTTGAAAACAACCAAGTCTGGATGGTTTCCAGTCTCCAGTCGTTCTGTCTTCTGGCCTGAGTTTGGGTGAAGGTTCACAGGGCAGTATCAGATCCGTTTATCTTTCCCCAGGGCACAGCCTCCTCTACAGCCCCTTCCCAAAACACATCATTGTGGCTTCCTAGGAAGTCAGTGAACCCCTGCCCTTTAGCCGCAACAGGAGTGAGGAACCTGAGGCTTGCAACGATGGTCCCACCTCCAGTAGCCAGGGAACAAGCCCAGTGGCTAGAACTTACAGCTGGCAGACCTGGCTCTCTGGCTCTCTTCTCCCTCTGGATGGAGCCAGGCACTGTTCACAAAACCAGAAAAGCTCTGCAGGTAAAGAGCTGGATTCTGTGCCCAGCGTGATTCCCTGCACCCTCCTCAGCTTCCGGTGACCCAGCCCCAGTTCCTGGAAGCACCCCTCCACGAAATTCTGAGAGGCTTGTCCTCTCATGCTGCCTCTCCCTCCCCCCAAACACTCTAAGTCATCAAGCCAATGCTCAGCTCCTGGTAGCCTAGCCCTGATTCCTGGAAGTCCCACCATGTGCACTATCCCTTCTGCCACCACAAAAATCCCCTGAGAACCTAAGATGGCAAACAGAAACTGGGCTTGACTTCACTTGTTTGAAAAACACCTCTAGCCAAATCCTGGGCACCATCCACTCCCACGTGCCTCCAAATTGTTTTAGGCACCCACTTAAAATCTAAGGAGCTTGTCCACGGCTTCCTTCTCACTCTCCATTTCGCTCACATTTCCCTGCCATGGGCAGAACTTGGTCCTTGGAAGAGATGAGTCTCATACTCCTTTGCTTTTATAGTGCAAACAAAATAGCAGCAAATAACCAAACAACAACAACAAAAAAAACCAACAGGTGCCCCGAAAATACACAGGGAGTGATCCCCACATGCTTAGATCTCATCAGACCAAAGAACAAATTCAGACACAATAGAGAACCTAGGAGACACACAGGGAAACCCCCAAACACAATGAATCCCAGCATACACAGTTGCAAATCATAAACACACCCACTGCAACAAACACACACTAAACAATATTGATACCTAGGAAGGGAACACACAGACAGGTACAGGACCCTAAAATCGGAGATACAGGAGCACATAGCCTAATATACAATAATATTCACACATCAGCTCCTGTAATCCCAAAATGCCACAGAAAGCTCTGGCTGAAAAAATTTCCCTAGAGGAGTGCAAGCACCCAAAGCTTTATTAGGACAGAAGAGAGGGAGAGAGGGAGGGAGAGAGGGAGGAAAGGGGGAATGGGCTAGCCCTAGTGCTAAAGTTCGGTAAAGTGGGAATTATTTATCAAAACCTATGGGATCAACATTCCCATCCTACTTCTTTGGAAAACGGGAAAGAGGTTCAACTCTGCTAATTAAGTCCAGATCCACCTCTCCCCAGGCCATCCTGCTTGTAGCTGAGGAAGTGCAGACCAGCTCCCGTCCACCGCAGGTGGCAATCACCTCGCTCCCCACCCCCCAACCCCCACTCCCGCCAAAGCCACTACTGGGCCAGAAAGAGTGTTCTGGGGCCACCGAGGTTGGTGACGCACCAGGAAGCACCCAGAGAGGTGAAGAAAATGGGGCCCTGAGCCCTGGGCCTGCACTATCTCGCCTGGTTCTGCCCAGGCAGTGGCACCCCGTTCCTTACCTTTCTTGATCACGGACTGGTCTAAGAGGCTCATTCCCGGCTCATCCATTGCCTGAAAATGGGAGAGGGCGGTGGTGAGGTGGCGCGGTTACCCAGTTGTCTGGTTTGTCCCAAGCCCCTGGCTACCCCAGGTTCCCGTGTGCTCCGCCCCACGCGCGCGCAGCACCGCTGCCTGGGGCGGCGACGGGCGGGACCAGGAATCTTCCTGGCACCGCACCAGCTGCGGCCAAGCTGGAGACCTGGGTTCTCTCCGAGCGCTCGACAGGCGTCGGCGCGCCTCCCTCCGCTCCGGGCGCAGGCCAGCCACCCCCGCAGACTGGGACGGCGCTGGGAGGTCCTGCGGGACCCGACCGCGCCAGCCCGGAGGGGAGAAGTGTCTGCGCAGGGTTGCTGCCATCCGGGCACCGGGCACGGATTCAGCGCCCTGGCTCCATCGCCCGGGACTTGGTCAGTGGCGAGGAAGGGACAGGAGGAGGAAGTGCACTTGTCACTTGCTTTGCGTGTGTGCCCGTCCTGGGGGCTTGAACTCAAGGCCTGGGTGCCGTCCTTTTGAGCTACATCTCTACTTTTAATTGAATAATGCGTCTCCTGGAATTTTCATCGGACATGAGTCTCGTGGAATTTCCTGCTCAGGTTGGCTTTGAACCGCGGTGCTCAGATTTCAGCCTCTGGATCTCAACTAGGATTACAGACGTGAGCCACCAGCGCCCAGCTTGTGCCAGCCTGCGCTCGCTCTCTCTCGCTCGCTCTCTCTCTCTCTCTCTCTCTCTCTCTCTCTCTCTCTCTCTCTCTCTCTCTCTCTCTCTCTCTCTCTCTCTCTCTCTCTCTCTCTCTCTCTCTCTCTCTCTCCCCCTCTCTCTCTCCCCCTCTCTCTGTCTCTCTCTCTCTCTCCCCCTCTCTCTCTCTTTCCACCTCCAGTTATGGTCTCGACCCATCCTGGGCCCCTCACCTGCAGGTCCTCCAGGCCCGGTGGCGCTGCCAGCCCAGGAATGCCGAGGGGAGCGTCGGCCAGGCCGTGCGCACCGTCGGCCAGGCTGTGCAGGAGCCGAGGCACAGCCGTCGCGTAGTCCCGGCGCGGATCCAGGCCCAGAGCCCGGGCGGGCGGTGCTAGCAAACCCGGCGGCTCGTCGTGGGCACGGGCGGCCGAGCGGGGCGCGGCCCAGGCGGCCTGCGGAGGCTGCGGCTGGGCCAGGGGCGCCAGGCCGCCGTAGGGGTCCCCGGCCAGGTGCGGGAAGGCGGCGGCTGCGTCGGGCGCCTGGCCGTAGGACAGCGGAGGCTGCGGGTAGGGCGGCGGGAAGTAGGGCGGCTGAAAGTCGGCGGCGGCGGCGGCCGGCGTGTGGCAGAGCGGCGGTGCCGGCCCGTAGGCCGCCTGGGGCAGAGACGACAAGCGGGCGCCGCCGGCCGCTGCGCCCAGCCCGTCGGGGCGCTCCTGGTGGAAGGAGAAGGGGGCGCGTTAGACGGAACACCCGCGGCTCGACGGACCCCGTCCCCCAAAGATCCGCCTTCACTCGCGAGGGCCCATCTCGCCTTGGGGTCCCCCACTGTCAATTACTGAACGACCCGCGGGCGCGGGAGCCACGGGCTGCGGCTCGGCGGGCAGGGTCCCCCCGCGGCGCGCCCCCCCTCCGTCGGAAGAGATCTGGTTGGTGCCGGCTGAGGCAGGACGTTTCCCCGGTCTCCCCCGCCCAAGGGCGTCCCGGAGCCGCGGGACCGGAGACCACTCACCATGGCGGAGTAAGTGTGCACCAGCATGGGGCGGGCAGTGCGGGGCGCGAGGCGTGGCGGCGGCGGAGCCCGCGCTCGACGGCAAGCGCGGCGGGAAAAGGAGAGCCCGCGGGGGATGCAAGTTACCGCAGCTGGAGGACTCCCCGTCCGGACCCCCGTGGACCAGAGGGTCTCAGCGACAGGCGCCCCCGGGCGGGTCCATGGAAGCGGAACGGACGGGAGCGGCGGACCGGCACTTGGGAAAGTCGGCCAGCGGGTGCCATGCGCCCGCCCGCCTCCCTGTGAGCGCAGCCCGCTCCATGCACTCCAGTTATAGTGGCGAGGGCGCGCCGGGCCTCCGGGGGCGCGCATTAAAGAGACAAGCCGTGGCCTTTCTCCGGTTTTCCCCCCAGAGGGCCGCCCAGGGGAGGCGTGGCTGTGACGGGGCCGGGTGGGATGGGTAGGGGGCGGGGGCGGCCCTGTGTCCGCTGGACTCTGTCCTAGCAGCCAGACCTATCCTTGCCTTTGAATGAGGAGTATACTCTTCTTTGGCATCAGCTTCTTGGTCTGCGAAATGGATACCAGATCTTTCTCTAACCTCCTCACCCAGTTTCGTGAGCATGCTTGTGCCAGCGTGCGTTAACAAGCTCCTGAATGGTTTGGGGTTTAAAACAAAACAACAACAAAAAAACCCCAAACATCTCTGATGATGGTAGTTCAGAGCTAACCTCTGCAGGACAATCTATGAGATTCTTACCTATGGATCAACCATCAAAGACCAGAAAGAGAGCTGTGGTTCAAGTAGTGAAGTGCTTGAGCGAAAGAAAGCTATGGGACAATGTGTGAGCCCTGAGTTCAAGCCCCAGTACTGGAACAGAAGCAAAAAATTCCAAATCAAAACACAAACGCCCTCTGAAGGATCCTACTTCCTTCGAATTTTCCAGGCTGCTCATGCCAAGCTAGGGTCTGAGGAAGTTGGTAACATAAATTGGCTAGAAAATTGCCTGGGATGGAGGTTTGGCCTAGTGATCTCCACCTGAGAAAGGGACAAGCTACTTCTGACGCCACAGGTAGCTGGGCTGATTTGAGTATATGCCTGTGGCCCTCAGAAGCTGTTGGGTGAATCTGTGTGTGATGACTCATAGGGATGGGATGGGATGTTTACACTCAGCATGCACGGTGCTGTGCATTTCTGTGTTACCATGGTGGGCACTGGTTCTCTGTCAGGCATGTCCGATCTCTACAATCACCCCTCCTTTCCAGAGAAGCAGAGATGGGGATTAAAGAAAGACAAGAGGGGGCCAGGAGTTTGGCCTAGTGGTTAAAGTGCTTGCCTAGCATGCATGGAGACCCGGGTTCGATTCCTTGGTACCACATACATAGAAAAAAGCCAGAAGTGGTGCTGAGGCTCAAGTGGTAGAGCTCTAGCCTTGAGAAAGTCCAAGGACAGTGCTCAGGCCCTGAGCTCAAGCTCAGGACTGGCAAAAAAAAAAAAAAAAGAAAGACAAGAGGAAAGCTGATGGAGCTGGGCCCTGTGGCTGTCTGTTTGTAGCCTGTAATCCTAGCAACTCAGAAGGCTGAGATCTGAGGATCACACCTCCAAAGCCAGCTCAGACAGAAAAGTCCATGAGACTGAATGAAAAGCTAAAGGACACACACACACACACACACACAGGAAGATTTTTTTTTTTTTTTGGCTAGTTGAAAGGCTTGAACTCAGGGCCTGGGCACTGTCCCTGAGCCTCTCTATGCTCAAGGCTAGCGTTCTATTACTTGAGCCACAGTACGATTTCCAGCCTTTTCCTTAGGAATTGAACCCAGGACTTCATGCATGCTAGGCAAGCACTCTACCACTAAGCCACATTCCTAGCTCAAGGAAGATATTTGGAAAAGGAAAAAAGACACACAGAACAGGGCTTAGTGGTAATAAACACAAGCATTTATTATAGAATGTTAGCCTCTGTGCTATGAATATTGAGTTCTCTGACCTTTGAGATAGATACCCATTTTTGTCTTTTCTTCTTGTCAGTCTTGGGACTTGAACTCAGGGCTTCGACACTTTCCCTGAGCTTTTTCACTTAAGGCTAGCACTCTACTACCTTAAGCCACAACTAAATTTCCAGATTTCTTTTTTTTTTTTTTTTGCCAGTCCTGGGCTTGAGCTCAGGGCCTGAGCACTGTCCTTGGACTTTCTCAAGGCTAGAGCTCTACCACTTGAGCCTCAGCACCACTTCCGGCTTTTTTCTATGTATGTGGTACCGAGGGATCGAACCCGGGTCTTCATGCATGCTAGGCAAGCACTTTTAACCACTAGGCCAAACTCCCGGCCAAATTTCCAGATTTCTGGTAGTTAATTGGAGTTAAGAGTCTCGTGGACGTTCATGCCTAGGCTGGTTTTGAACCACGACCCTTACATCTGAACTTCCTGAATAGCTAGGATTACAGGTATGAGCCAATGGCATCTGGTTAGATATTCGTTTTCAAGTAAGGAACCAGGAAAGTTTCATTTTCAAGTAAGGAATCAGAAAGTAAGGAAAGATCTGCCTGAGGTTAAACAGCTAGGTTAGTCTGTGTCCAGTTCCAGTTTCTTCTTAGGATTATTATGCTGGAGTGCCTTAGACTCGGGACTACAATTTAGTCCTGTCTCTACATGATGACATGACTCTGAGTCAGACCCTTTTCCTCTCTGATCTTGGTTTCTGCAACTTTAGCAACAAAAAAGGAGAACTTAGCTTCTTTCTTTCTTTTTCTTTCCTTCTTTCTTTTCTCTCTGTCTCTCTGTCTCTCTCTGTCTCTCTCTCTGTCTCTCTCTGTCTCTCTGTCTGTCTCTGTCTCTCTCTCTCTCCCTCTCTCTCTCTCTCTCTCTCTCTCTCTCTCTCTCTCTCTCTCTCTCTCTCTCTCTCTCTCTCTCTCTCTCTCTCTCTCCGTCCTGGGGCTTGACTGGGGCTTGAACTCAGAGTCTGGGATCTGTCTTGCACACTTTTTGCTCAAGGCTAGTGTTCTGCCACATGAGCCCCAGCACCACTTCCAGCTTTTTCTTTGTATGTGGTATCGAGGAATCCAACCCAGGGTTTTGTGCATGCTAGGCGAGCCCTCTACCACTAGGCTATGCTCCTGGCCTGAGAGTGTTTTCTTATATTTCATTTTAGGGATATAGTAAATGAAGAGATAAAGGTAACGATATTGAGATAGACTAGAAGAAAAGAGGATATGATGGTGATACACTTACTCATGGAATATATAGTTCAGGAGAATAACCCAGATGTGGAGCCGAGGCCTGGGGAAGACATGGGGGAAGGAAGGAAGGCTAGCAGCCAGCGATTCATCACTAAGAACTGTCCAAGGCTGGGGCCATCAGCCAGGGTGTTGGGGAAAGCAGAATTAGATAACTCTGCACCTTTCCTGCTCAGGACACATTTGAGGTCTGGAGTGTGTGTGTGTGTGTGTGTGTGTGTGTGTGTGTGTGTGTGCGCGTGCTTATACAGATGGATGTATGAGTCTTTGGTGATAGACCACTTCCTCTTACCCTCAACTTGAGCCACAGGATCCTAGAAATCAAGCTCCCAATGAGGTGTGGTTGCCTCTCGTCTATTATCCTAGCTGCTCAGGAGGCTTAGATCTTAGGATTGAGGTATGAAGCTAACCTTGGCAAACAAATCTTCAAGATTCTTATCTCCAGTCAACCACCAAAAAGACAGAACTAGAGATACGGTTTAAATGGTAGATAAACTTTGAACAACATGCTGAGAGTGAAGCCGGGCATGGTGGCTCACGCCTGTAATCCTAACTACTCAGGAGGCTGAGATCTGAGGATCACGGTTCAAAGCCAGCCGGGCACTAAAGACCGAAATACTCTTATCTTCAATGAATCATTAGAAAATGGGAAGTGGGGCTGTGGTTACAGAGGTAGGGCGGTAGCCTTGCGCTGAAGAGCTCAGGGACAGCGCTCAGGCCCAGAGTTCAAGCCCCATGACCCACAAAACAAAAAAACTGAGAGCATGAGTTGAAGCCCCAGTATTGGTGTTTGTGTGTGCACACGCGCACACACACACACACACACACACACACACACACACACGAAAGAAATCAAACTGTAGGATAGATGGCAGTGAATGGCATACAAGTTAGTGGGTCCCTTTGAGAGAAGTCCAGAACAGTGAGAGAAGTGATATCAGAGCCCTTTGGGGATCCCTTACTCTCTCTACCAGGCTTGGAAGTCGGAGTAGCAAGATGGGCTGCCTGTATGGCGACTTACTTGTGTTTCTTCACTCTGTTTTTCTGCAGCTTTAAATCCTCACTCTTTTATTCTCTTCCTATTCCTCTTTTTTTTTTAATTTGTTTATTTATTTATTTATTTATTTATTATTTTTTGGCCAGTTGAGGCTTGTACTCAGGGCCTGAGCACTGTCCTTGGGCTTTCTCAAGGCTAGAGCTCTACCACTTGAGTCTCAGCACCACTTCTGGCTTTTTTTCTATGTATGTGGTACTGAGGAATTGAACCTGGGTCTTCGTGCATGCTAGGCAAGCACTCTACCACTAGGCCAAACTCCCGGCCCCTTCCTATTCCTCTTTCCCCCGTTTCCTCTCTCCCTCTTTTCCTTCTTCCCCTCTTCTTTCCCTCCCTCCCTTCATTCCCTTTCTTTCCCTCCCTCCCTTTCTTTTCCTCCCTCCCTTTGTTCCCTTCCTTCCTTTCTTTCTTTCTTTCCTTCCTTCCTTCCTTCCTTCCTTTCATTTCTGTCTCCTTTCTTTTCATCCCTATCCTAATGTGAGTTATTCATTCTCAGAATAGCATCTTCTGTCTTTCTTCTTGTTATAGTCAAACTGTATAATCTCCAGTCTGCAAATCTTTCTAAAGACCACCCCCCCCCGCACACAACTGTCTTCTGAATGTTTCCTTCAGATATTGCCTTGCAGCCATTTGAATTTCCAAGTCAAAACTAGATTCAATGTCTCTTCCACCTCTCACCCTCTTCTTTTGGTTCTGTACTCCCATAACTCCCACAATGATCCTTAAAAGTTTGAAATTTGCAAACCTTTCTCCTCCACCCTTGCAGGTGCAGGTGTTGAGTTCAGGGCAGGGCCTTATACTTATTTGGCTGGTGCTCTACAACTTGAGCTATATCTTCAGCCAGCATTTTTGCTGATTAGTTTGGAAATGGAGTCCTGAAACTTCCCCAACTGGCTTTGAATCACAATCTTCTGGGTAGCTAAAATTCCTTTCCTAGTTCATGAACCATGAAGGATTGCTGAAGAAAATAGAAACAGAAAGCAGTGAGGTGACTCACGCCTGTAATCCTAGCTACTCAGGAGGCTGAGATCTGAGGATCAAGGTTCAAAGCCAACCCCAGCACAAAAGGACCTAAGACTCTTATCTCCAATTAACCTCTAGAAAATGAGAAGTGGGGCTTAACACAAGGGTAGGGTGGTAGCCTTGAGCTGAAGAGTTCAGGGACAATGCCCAGGCCCAGGGGTGGGGCAGTAGTGTTGAGCTGAAGAGTTCAAGTCCCATGACCCACAAAAAAAGAAAAGAAAGACAAA
Organism: Megascapheus bottae; assembly: GCF_031878675.1. Lineage (NCBI taxonomy): Eukaryota > Metazoa > Chordata > Mammalia > Rodentia > Geomyidae > Megascapheus > Megascapheus bottae. The sequence continues at coordinate 62,636,164 of NC_143514.1, forward strand.
GGGAAACAGAAAATACATTTAGGACCACTCTTGGTGAATGGCAGATGGTCAGTGAATGACTACCAAAGAAATGATAAGTGAATGAATGGATGACTTCATGAATTCGTTATCCTATTAGGGAATTCTTTAGGAGGGCCTATATGGGATTATGACCCTGGCTAAACTAGACACTGCTTCCAGGCATAATCTGAGATCATCTAGTAAATGACTGACTTTGCTCATGTCTGCTGGGGAGAGATGGTGTTCCTCATGGTTTGATTTTGTTTTGGATTTCTCCCACATTGTCTCAAATTTCAGACTTTTGAGGTCTTTTTGCTAGGGACAGGAATTCTTCACTCTCAGGCATGCAAGTGGGGAGTTATACTTGTCTGGCATATATGACCATGAGTGGAGACTTAGTAGGGTATTACAGGGATGCTCACAGCGACACCTCTAGGAAATGAGGAGAGATGACACACATGGGGACATCTATGCTCTAAGACATACACTCATGGAAACACATTGGTGTGCATGCTCACACATACATTGTCTCTTTTACTTGGCCTACTTGCAATATTGCCCTTTTCCTAGGTGCATTTCTTTCCCCTCTTCTTCCAAAATGGGAGCTTGTAGTTCCCTTTAAGTTAAGAAAAAATTCAGGCCTGCTTCCATGATGGTTGACACAAGACATCCTCTTCCTTCCCAGCCTGGCTTGGCTTGTCTGGAAATCTGGCACTAGGAGAGATGCTGAGGCTCCACCCTGTGGTCAGAGCTAACAACTGCAGCTCAGAGTTTCCCCCTTTCCCTCTTGGTTGAATCACCAGGAGCAAGCCAAGTCAAGCCACTCCGCAGCCCAGAACTTTTGGACCGTACCTCATGAAAGTACGAAACTCAGCCTGGATTGGGTTATCATTCCCCCCACCCCAGTTTTGTCTCTCTCACTGTATGCAGGGAAGCACCTTAAAAGCAGGGATGATGAGTGGTTATCCCTTGCTTTGAAGCCCTTCTCTTCTTTTTCCATGTCTACATAATCTCTGTCACTCTGATGACTGTAAGGAGCATCTATACTGGCAGCTCCCAAATCTATCACCCACCCAGAGCTTCTCTTGAAATTCCAGACTATAGAAGTCAATGCCCTCTTTGGATATTCCACAGAAGCACAAACTGAACTCGTATCTTCCACAGAACTATTTGTCTTCCACCCCACTGTTGTTTAGAACAGTGAATGCCCCATTTTCTATTCAGTGGCACTAAGTCCTCTTTGGTTCTTCCGCTTTCTTCTCCCTTGCTCTCTTTTTCTTCTTTCTTTTCCTAGATTCTTGGAGAGCCAATGATGGCCCCAAACTTTCCATCCACCTGCCTTCAACCTTCTAAGGGCTGAGATTACAAGGAATGTTTCACCATGCCTGGTTACATCTGCCCCTCTTGCAACGATTATCTAAAATGTAAAGGTCACTTCTTGTAATCTGCTCAATAAATCTGTATTCTTGGTCCTTAGTACAATCCCTCAGGGCCCCTGAGCACTATACACTTGGACTCATGCAATTCTGGTCCAACTTCATCTCCTACCACATCAGTGTGGCAATAAACTGTTCTTGCCTCTGTATGTACCAGTCCTCTATTTGTCTACCTGGCAAGCCTCTCCTGATCCTTGCTTCAGAGCAAATACTTGCCTTGAGGTCTCCTAGACTTGGTTTAGTGAGGCTAAGGAGTTTTGTGTTCCATTTGTTCAGACATCCATAGAAGTCACTACTTACACCTTCATATTGCTTTATGAAGATGGTGTGGGCCTGGTGCTGGTCTTACTCCAACCTGACAGCTGTGACTCAGGACTCATGAGGCATTGCTCGGCTTGTTTCCTGCAGATCACAGGTTAACAGCTGGTAGCATGAAAGCCACATGCAGTCTGCATATTGTTATACTAGTGGTATTTAAGCTGAAAACCAAAAAGTTATCCACATTCAAATACTGGAATTCATGTAAAGATTAGGATTTAGTCCTGGTGCCAGTACTGGGGCTTGAACTTAGGGCCTGGGCATTGCCCCTTAGCCTCAAAACAAAAAACAACAAAAAACCAGCTGGCACTCTACCACTTGAGCCACCAATTCTTTGATGGTTAATTGAAATCTGATTAACCTTTCTGCTTTGGCTGGCTTCAAATAGCAATCCTCACATCTCAGCTTCCTGCACAGCCAGGGTTACAGACAAAAATGTCACCGGTGGCCTGTTAGGATTTTACCTTTCTAAAAATTGAAGGTTCTGACAGTGACTACTGGCAAAACCTGCTGAGAAGGGAAGGGACAGTGCTTCATTTGTCCCTGAGAACCTCTGACAGGCCTGGCCACATCATCCTGGTTTGTGAACCTGCTGTAGCAGGCAGGGGCTTGAGGCCCGTGTAAAAGTATGGCAGGGCTGGAGTAGTGAGCAAATCAGTCTCAGTGCCTAAGAGACAGTGTTGGAAACAATGGAATCATAGTCCCTTCTTTCTGGGACTCTTGGGAGGCCGAATGAGATAGTACTTGTGGTTATCAGAAAACATTCAGCAAACAGTTGTGAACGGAGAGTCTGAGGAGAGGGAAGAGGCACCCGAAGGACCGCGCAGGAGGGATCTTGTCATCCATGAACATTTATTGAGTGTTCACATGTGCACAGCTTTGAACTTGGCGATCACAGAACGCACTGGGGGAGGTTGGGTGGGGAAAAGTAAAGGATCAGGTATATGGGGGGGGGTCTCCCCCAGGTTCATAATAAAGACATTCCCTGCTGGAGCCGCCAGTCGCGTCTCTCTGCAGAGGAGTCATAGGAAGGGTGGGAGCTGAAGCCAGGCACCACGCTGGTAATGGGGTGCAATCACTGGGGAAACATGCAGACTCTGGGGAGATGTCCCTCCTGATCCTGGCTCCAGCCAGGCCTAAAGGCACCAGGGGGACAGGGATCAGATGCTCAGGAATCCAAGCAGGGAAAAGGACAAGCAAAATAAATAACCCCCAACCCCCATCATCACTCTGCTGCAACATGACACACAAGCTGGAGACCCGGGCCCAAGGACTGTTGGGTCCCTTCTAGGAAGCTCAGGTAGAAGGAGGTTCCCCACCCCCCACTGGCCTGTCTGCCCAGGCTGCCCTGGAAGGTCAGGGGCAGGTCAGACCCTAGGTCAATGAAGTTGGAAGGAAGAACTGCGATGTATGGCCTGAGCCTGCTCTCTGCCCAATGGCAAGAGCCAAATGGCCAATTTAAAGGGCGTGGACCTGGGGAGCCAGAAGGGGCACTGCAGCTTAGGGAGGCCACGCCCTGGCCGGCAGGGCACTTGGGCTAAGCCAGTCAGCTCCTGCCAGCCCTGGCCTGCCCTGGGGCCTCCCTCTCATGAGAAGCCAGACATTGAGCACACTGATACCTAGTGCCCCCCTCCCTGGGGGCTGCTCCAACCTTCCCCGGCCTGGCGGGGACAACCTCATCATTTCCAAGCCGGTTCCTGCCCCCATGGGAGCCCAGGGGGCGGGACGCAGCTCCTCACACCTGAGGGGTGGGCACCGTGCCCTTTGCCCTCTGAAAAGCCAGAAAGCTGGGGTGTTGGGGGGGGAAATCTGGGGAGGGGGGGTTCCAGTTGGGGGCTTCAGGGAAGATGCCTCCTCCCTCCTTCCCTCGCTGCCCGCCCCCGGGTCTGTCCCTAGTCGATGCCCTTCAGGGCTCTGACAGGCACTGCTCCAAGGCAGCCATGCGGTAGTGGCTGGCCGTCTCCTCGCCTGCCTGCAGCCTCATGGCTTCCCGGCATAGCCGGTTGGCCCTCGCCAACTCCACCAGGACACCCTGATAGGCAGCCACCATCTCGGGTTTGACCGAGTTGGGGCTAACACTGCCCAGCAGCTGGAGCAGCTCCTGTGGCCAGCGGGAGCGCAGGGCGGCAGGGGCCAGCCAGGGCAGCAGCGGCACGCAGCCCGTGAAGGCTTGCATGCCAAGGAACCAGAGCTCCTGCAGGTCAGCCCAGATGCCCTCATAGTCAGGGGACAGGGCCAGCACTGCCTGGTCTGAGCCAGGTGTGGCCCGAGCCACGTGAGACTGGGACAGGAAGAGGATGGCGGCTGCAAAGAAACCTCGGGATGCTGGGGTTCCTTGAAGAGCTGGAAGGCAAGGAGAGTACATGAGCTAGATAGATCAGTGCTGGGCCAGCCCCTCACCGTCCACCCTGTGGATACTGCACAAGTGGAAGCAAGGGCCTAGAATCAAGACAGCTGGGGTCAGTCTCTTCCTCTGACACTTAAATTAGATGGCTTTGGGTATCTAGGTTTTCTGGGGCTGTTAATGCTGGCACTAGTCTTAGTATTTTGTCCTGAGGATGAAATGTGATCTGGGCACACTCCGTCACCCGCAGGCACAGGAGAAGAGGGCACCAGAGCAGTTGGGGGAAGGCAAGCAGCACCAGCTTTTGGTGCCCTGCTTTCCAAAGGGGTTCAAGACCCTTCCCAGCCCCTGGCATGTGTACCTGAGGAGGCTACTCACCGAGTGTGATGGCATTTGTGGGTCAGCCAACATGGGGGGGCTCATGACAGACTGGTTCTACATGGGGGGAGGACAGAGTGCAGGGGGCTCCAGAGCCACAAGGACATGCTCCCCTTCCCACTGCTGGGTACCCTGCTGGGATCCCCACTCAGAAAGCACAGAGGCAGCTGAGGGTATGGGCACATTACACCCTGTTCCTGGGCATCTGCTCAGCTCCTCCAACCTGACAGATGGGGTACAGGGAACAGGCGGGGACAGAGGGACCCAAGCAGACACCCACGGCCGAAGTGGGAGACACTGAGGGCTGCCAGGGCCTGGAGGGGAGGCCCTTCCCCCTGCACACGGTGGGCAGTGCGGTGGGCAGTGAAGGCACACGCCTTTACTGGGGCAGGCGAGGTGCTACGATGCAGTAAAAAACCTCAATGGAGGGAAGTTAGGTTTCTGACTCGAGGCCCAAGTGTGGGTGGCTCCACCTCAAAAACACTGGCTTCAGAAGTTTCTTGGCTGCCAGGCCTTCCAGGTGCCTGTGCCTCTGAGCAGGCCTGTACCGCACACCCACCAGACCTTGCTTTAGAAGTCTTCAGAAGGAAGAGAATGTTATCGCTGGGAAGGATGGGGGTGGCGCATGGAGTTGACACCGTAGAGTTCCTCTCTGTGGGAAAATGGAGCCTTGCCTCTGAATGAAGCCCGTCTACCCAGCCTTACCTGGAGAAGTGCTGAGGAGCCGGGCCATGAGGAGGCCCAGGGTGGCCACATTGGCAGCCAGCAGCAGCCTCCCTTGCTGCTGCACCAGCGCAGGCAGCGACGTCATCAGGGTGTTCATGAGAGATGTGAAGCAGGCATCACGCCTGGGGAAGGGGGGAGGGATGGAGGAGAGGCAGATAGGGGGTTAAGCAGAACATATGGAACCTTCCGCAAAACCTGGCTTCTGGCTTTACCAGCTCAGGGTCGGGCAGGAAATTAGGCAGCAGGGCGAAGCATTAACTGAGCCTCAACCATGGTAGATGGGTTCGATTAGATACTGTTGAGCAGAGACTGGGATATAGCTGGAACAGACTCACGTGCTCTGGGCCAACCCTGGGGTCTGGATATGCCAAATCCTTAAGCAGGACTGACTTTTCCCTCTCAGAATCGATCTAAGGGTGTTCTGCACACTTAGCAAGTACTCTACCACTTGAGCTACAAACTTAGCCCATTTGGCTGTAGTGTTTTAGAACTGTCTTCCCCTTTGCCAGAACTGGTCCTGACCTTGTGATCCTTCCTGTTTCTGCTTCCCAGGTAGCTGGGATCATGGACATGCACCACCACATCCTGTTTTGTCTTTATCTACTCTTCAACTCCAGGCTACTGCCCTACCACTTGAGCCACAGCCCAAGGGTTTTCTAGTGATTAATTGGAGATAAGGTCTTTAGTGCCCGGGTTGGCTTTGAACCTTGATCCTCAAACCTCAGCCTCCTGAGTAGTTAGGATTACTGGTGTGAGCCACCATGCCAGCTTTGTCTTTGTCTAGTCTGAATCTCTTTTCATTCTAACACTAAAGGAAATCTACAGACACAGTGAAGCAAAATGGGAGGCAAATGGGCAGCCCCTTTGCTTCCTTGCATCTCCTCCCGGGTCTCCCGAGGCCTCCCAAGGCCCTCACTTGATCAGCCCTGGTGCAGTGACCACGAGGTTGAGAAAGATGTGGCAGCAGGTTTGCAGACCAATCTCCACGCTGTCAGGCAGTACTGAGGTGTCATGGCCGGGAGATGTGAGCTCCCATTGTTGCAGGAAGTATTTGCAGAGAAGGGATGGGGCCCCTTCCTTGATCAGGATCTCTCGGGGTCCATCTTCGACTGTTAGGTGGCACCAGCCGGGCAGAAGGAGTCTAGGGGCATGGAAAGGACAGATGTGTGTGGAGTTAGGAGAGATAGAGTACAATGATGTCTTTTCTTTGAGCACCTTCCTTAAGCAGGAGTAGGAGAAAAGGAGGATGGTTCGCAGGCATTGTCAGAAACACACATTTCAGGATCACACAGGCCCAGGATCCAACTTGAGTAAGCCCGAGTACTTTAACCTCTGTGAGCTTCATTTTCTCATCCTTAAGATATGGATGAGACTTTTTTTTTTTTTGCCAGTACTGGGCTTGAGCTCAGGGCCTGAGCACTGTCCTTGGACTTTCTTAAGGCTAGAGCTCTACCACTTGAGCCTCAGCACCACTTCCGGCTTTTTTCTATGTATGTGGTACCGAGGAATCGAACCCAGGTCTTCATGTATGCTAGGCAAGCACTTTAACCACTAGGCCAAACTCCCGGCCCTGGATGAGACTTTTGTTGTGTGTACTAAATGAGACTTTTCATGGTAAAGGGTATAACTGGCTTATAACAGATGCTCAGTTTGGAAATCTGGTGACAAGTCCTATGGGAACAAGCCCCTGAAATAAGTAGCAATGACCGAAGGGAGGAGCTCTTATGATGGCCTCGTCAGGGAGCATCGTTCAGTCCAGTTTGGGAGAGACAGGGTATGCCCCTATCACTCTTTTCTTTTGAATCTTCTGGCCGGAGAGACAGTAACTCAACTCACCTGAGTGCATCCCCTGGCCAGGCGGGTCCTGGAGTGGTGGGGGAGATGGCCAAGTTGGCTACCTGCTGCGAAAGGTCATTGGCTTCCTCAGCTTCCTCGTAGAGGGTCTTGGCATAGCGGACAAGGAAGGGCAGAAGCTGGCACACCTCTTTACGCAGGGACGAGGTCTCCTCTGCCAGCCAGGCACCCAGGATCCGCACCGAGGCAAACACAAAGGGCTCCTTCTGCTTCTCTGGCCCCACCTGTTGCCACAAGACCCCACTGAGATGGAGCAGGACAAGACACTCTTTTATGTCTCCCCAGCTTAAGGCCAATCTAGGAATAACACTCATAGAAGGGAATTCAGGTCTACGAGTTCTTCAGCCGTGTTCACCAGGCTTCTAGCATACAGGAGAGATGCACTCAGCAAGAGCACCGAGCAGACCCTCATGCTAAGTCTGCTGTATAAAGGGATCTCAGAGATCATACCCCATACTCACTGAGACTCAAGTCACATGATCCTACTCTCTATCTCTAAG